>NC_040100.1:26288982-27538982 GCF_003369695.1 Bos indicus x Bos taurus | reverse complement strand
TGTCTTGATTGCCAAGGGTCTCAGAATCAGTTTGTATAAATATGCAGAGTTGAAATGTAAGTCTTTGCGTGATATTTTCCCCAGGTTTGTCCTAACATCTGAGTGCTAATCGTGCCATTCAGTTTTACTGAATTGGTATCCTGTATACTCTTTGGCAATAATTAAAGAAAAAAATAACTGATGCTGTGGCAAAAGTCAGCAGCCTGCAGAATGAATGGACCAGGTTCTTTTCAGCACAGGACGGTTGAAGCACATAGGAAATGCCTTCACCCTTCTTCTGCTAGCTCCCTACAGCAAAGTCACAAAGCAGTTCTCACTTTGCTCCAGGGTGTGGCCATTCTATGATAAACAGGGCGTAGAGTGTAAATCTCACAGCAGATTATCGGGATGAGGATGTTGATAAACTCACATTAAGACTGAGTTTGTTGGGGGAAAATATTTTCCCACAGACACCATGAAGTTGTTTCAGAAAGAACGATGGCAGGAGAGGAAGCCCATTCTGTCACTGTCCCACCTGAGAGAGTGACCGCTGTGGACTAACCACCTCCTTCTTTCATCAGAACAGTAAAGAATGTTCCCCAAAGCAAAATTCCTGCCCAAATTGCTTTATACACCGAGTCAGTATCATTTAATTGTACATCCTTGTGTACAAATCAAACAAACCAGCCAGATACATATGTGAATGACTGTATTCATACAGGCAACGGAAGAGCGTTTATCTCTATACTGGAGAAATTGGTATAAACGAACTGTGAGTAAATCCTCCTTTAAATGATGCACACGTGTTAGGCTGCAGGGCTCATAAATTAGCCTTTTGGAGAGTCCAATCATAATCGAATATGCTTACTATTCAGACATTGTAATCTGAGCATTAAAGATCTTGAACAAAGATCACGATCTTGGAAGGTATTAGATAAAAGAAATACTCCCCCAGAATTGCATTTATTAGCTCCTGATTTCTGATTTATGTTTCATTAGCCTGTGGTGATAAGTATGGAACCGTGGAAAAGAAAAGCACGGATCCTCACTTTGGAACATTAAATTCAGATTTTTGACGATAACCTATTTTTGTGCTGCTATTAGGGGAGCGCCAGCTTGTACCCACATCCAGTTATTAATCTGTGAAATGTTTTCTCTCTTGTGTGTTATGTTCTTTCTAAGTCTGCTGCACTTAACCGTCACCAACTAAGTGGGTTATTAAATGGGAGCAAGAAACGAATCAATCAAGTATATTCAAATGCTCCGTCTCCAGCATTGTTCTTTGACTTCATTATTTAGGCATTAAATTCCATGCAACACTGGATGTAATTGTCAATACAGAGGGGCTTGATTTGTGGGCGACGAGTTCTTTTTGGCAATTACAGCTTTAGGTTTACAAGCACACCAGAAATCCTTGCTGCATGATAATACCATTAGCATGGATTCCATAATCATGCCTTTCAGGGGATCACAGCTAGCTGTGTCGGGGGAGCTGACATTTTCATTAGAGAATGAGTTGGTCTTTGTAGTAGTTCATGAAACTCTTTGCACACCTAGCCACTGGTGACACTGCTTTGGTGTGGAAAGACACCTTGCTCAGCACCATAAGGCAATGGATCTTACTCTATTTACCCAGCTTAGTCAGAAAGAAAAACATGATCATGCATCATGTTAAGAGCCAGACTGCCTGGGTTTGAATTCTGACTCTACTGCTTCCTAGCTGTTTGACCTTAGTCAAGTTAACGTCACCTCTCTGTGCTTCAGCGTTCTCATGGGAACATGGGATAACAGTAATAATAGTATTGTCTCAGTTTTAGCTTCCTTGGAAGCAGACACTGAGACAAAGATTTGGGTGCAAGTAATTTATCTGGAAGGTTCAACCAGGCTCCTCTGCCTATGGAATTCTCCAGGCAAGAATACTGGAGTGGGTAGCTGTTCCCTTCTCCAAAGGATCTTCCTGACTCAGATTGAACCGGGGTCTCCTGCACTGCCGGCAGATTCTTTACCATCTGAGCCACCAGGGAAGGCCTAATTTACCTGGAAGATTCAGAAAACATGGGTAGGTGAGTGGAGAAGTGAGACAGGGAAGGGAAGGCAGTCCTAAAGGTGGTATCATTCTGCCTACTGCCAGTGAGACAGCAGTGAAGTCACTCCGGGAGGTGCTGATGGACACTGTGTGATATGCAGCTCAGAGTTATCCTTCTGGTAGGAGGAGTGAGCTGGGGTATTAGCTGTTGAAGGATGTTCCCAGGGCAGGGGAGCTGTGCATGGAACACGGAGGGATGAAGCCAACCTCAGCAGCCCAAGAACCCTGGCAAAAAATCCAGGGGCCGGAGGCTGGGGGTTAGGCTCACATGCCCCGCAGTGCTCCAAGCACCTACCTCCTCGAGTCGTTTAACAGGCTCAGCGAGCCCAGCTATGATAAGCCAGTGTAAGCACTTACTACCCCTACCTCCTGGGCTGGAGTGAGACTGGGTAAGTAAAGCCTGAACCAGCACAGCGCTGGCAGAGATAAAGTGCTCTGCAAGTGTTTGTTAAACAAAATACCTACCTGTATTGATCTCTGTGTGCTTTTATTTCATTAACTTCTTTAATCCTCTCAACTAGCCCTTGAAGGTGAGTGTTAGTATCACTTTTTTCTGAGAGAGGTCACAGGAGATAAGTTAGCAATCAGAGCATAAATTTGGGGTCTCAGCACAGGAAGCACTATGGTTGAATCTGGCTTCTGCTTACTAGCTGTGAGATCTTGGACAAGTGGCTGAACTCTTCTAAGCCTCAGTTTCCTCATCTGTGCAATGGGTGCAGTAAAAGGACTTTCTCAAAAGGCTGTTGTGACCATCAGAAAAGATTAATGCTTGTGAAGATCTTCAAAGTGCCTAATAATTAGTAGCAAGAGCAATCATTGTCGTTATTATCAGGAGTAGATGTAATAGTAAGAAACAGATGAAAAAGAATGAAATAATACAGTTTGCAGCAACATGGGTAGACCTAGAGAATACTGAGTGATGTAAGTCAGACAGAGGAGAAATATCGTATGGCATCCCTTATGTGTGGAATCTCAAAAGAAATGATACAAATGAACTTACAAAATAGAAACAGAAATAGACTCACAGACTTAGAGAAAGAACTTACGGTCGTGGGGAAGGGGGGGAAGGTGGAGGGAAGGATAGGGGGAAGGGATAGTGAGGGAGTTTGTACACATTGCTATATTTTAAATGGATAACCAACAAGGACCTACTGTATAGCACATAGAACTCTGCTTGATGTTATGTGGCAGCCTGGATGGGAGGGGAGTTTAGGGGAAAATGGTTGCATGTATATGTATGGCTGAGTCCCTTTGCTGTTCACCTGAAACTATCATAACATTGTTAATTGGCTATACTCCAATACAAAATAAAAAGTTCAATTAAAATAGTAAGAGGCAGACTCAAGATTTGAACCTAGGTCTGTCTGACCATATCTTATCCCATTGGTTCTGACTAGATTACCTGATAGGTATCCTTTAGAAGGGCTTCCCAGGTGGCACTAGTGGTAAAGAACCCTTCTGCCAATGCAGGAGACCTGAGAGACATGGGTTTGATCCCTGGATGGGGAAGATCCCCTGTAGGAGGGCATGACAACCCACTCCAGAGGAGCCTGGTGAGCTACAGTCCATAAGGTTGCAGAGTCGGACACGACTGAAGTGACTTAGCATGCACACACACATCCTCTAGAAGGAATGGTGGGCAGCTTCTACAATGGCTCCCAGAGGTCCCCATCTCCTGGTATTCGTGTTCTTATATGATCCTCTCCCCTTGAGTGTGGGCTGGTCCTAGGGCCTGGCTTCTGATGAACAGAACACAGTGGAAGGGATGGGATGGCACTTCCAAGATTAGGTAACTAAAAGGTTAGGTTGCTGCTATCCAGCCTGCACTCTCTTCCTCACTCGCTGACTCTGATGGAAGCCCGTTGCTATGTTGTGAACTGTCAGTTGGGGGATGGAGAAGCCCCCTGGCACCAGTTTCTGCCCACAGCTAGAGAGGAAGCTGAGGCCCTTACCCCCGAGAAACTGAATCCTGCCAACAACCACGTGGGTGGTCTAGGGAGTGGAGCCTTCTCTAATCAGGCCTGAGATGACTGCAGTCCTGGCTGATATCTTGACAGCAGTCTTGTCAGAGCCTGAATTAAACAGCTCAGCTAAGTGATGCCTGGATTCCTTGCCCACAGGAACTGTGAGTTGATAAATGTTGTCATTCGAAGCACTAAGTGTTGGGGTAATTTCTTATGCAGCAGTAGATCACTGACTAATACAGAAGGTATTAATTTGTTCTGAGGTTTCTTCTACTTCCAAGAATTGATAAAAGTTGATGTCCAGGCGTAGGGGTCAGTCAGTTTGGTCAGTCAGCAGAGTACAAATGAAAGCTATAGTCCTTGGGTCTGGCTTCTCAACGTCCTAAAGGGCAGTTCCTTTTTGTTCTAATGGGACCTCGAGAGATGAAGGTCAAAATAATGATATTATGGTACAGCTCAAAAATGGTGCTTTACACTGGTAGCTTTTAAACCTTTTTGATCCATGGAACTCTTCGTTTGAATCAAATTTTGCAGGAGAAGGTCCACCATGGAAACCAGGAAAATAAGATGCTGTCCTGGTGGGAGGAAGATGGAGTCTGGGGCCTACTTGGTGTCTAAAGGCTCCCAGTGTGCACACATGCTAAGTCACTGCAGTCGTGGCTGACTCTTTTCGACCCTATGATCAGTAACCTACCAGGATTCTCTGTCCATAGGGTTCTCTAGGCACGCATACTGGAATGAGTTGCCATGCCCTCCTCCAGGGGATCTTCCCGACCCGGGGATCGAACCTGCATCTCTTACGTCTCCTGCATTGGCAGGCAGGTTCTTTATCACTAGCGTTACCTGGGAAGCCCAAAGTGCTCCTGAGGAGAGGTCTAAAGCTGCTGCCTAGGCCGTGTTCCTCGAGAGAGACACAGATAGTGAGATACAATAAGCACAAGCCAGCACAGCTGCTGAGCAGGCAGGAAGGATATTGTGTCAGGGAGTCCGAGAGCCAGGAGGGCCGGCTTTCAGATGCGAAGACTTCCAGGCAGTCAAGTCTGGCACCGTCAGACAGAATACAGACCTGTGGGCTCTACAGTCTTGTCTTATGGTAGGAACCTTTGAAGGCTCTGGTAATGAGAGTGAGAACAGTCATCCCTTGGGGTCTGCTGGGGGTGGGGTAAGGGGTGGGATAGGGATCAGTTCCAGGACACTCAAGTCCCTCATATAGAGTTTGCGTATAACCTATGCACATCTTCGTGTATCCTTTAAGTCACCTCTAGATTACTTAAATCATCTCTGGATTACTCACTTATAATACTTAATACAATGTCAATGCTATATGAATAGTTACTGTCATGTGGCAAATTCAAGTTGTGCTTTTTTGTACTTTCTAGAATTAAAAAAATTTTTTTGATCCGTGGTTGATTGAATCCTCAGATGTGGAACCTACAGATACTCAGGGCCAACTATATAAGGCTTCATTTAGAGGGTTGAATATCAACAGGGAGGGAATACATGGCTGGAAATGGAAAGGCCCTGCTTCCTATTTTAGAATGTGAGAAACTTCACCTGCTGAAGATTGCCCTGTGATGGGAAATATAACACATGGACACTTCAGATAAAGATGTGATAAACAGTTGGATGTAAATGTGTTTCTTAAGCTTGCCTGATGATCAGAGCTATGAGATAGACAGAATTTGATTCTCTAGGGAAGGGGCCTGAGACGCTGTAGTTTGAACCAGTGCCCTGGATGAGTACCAGTCCAGTGGAGACACAGGCATTTGATACAGGAGTACTTATTCCTGGTTTAATAGGCTCACCTATAAAATGTTTAATACAATGACTAGAAGGTGTAAGGCACTATAGTGGCTCCAGGAATGCAAAGAAAAATGATACGTGGTCCCTTCTCTTTGAAGTGAAGTAAAAGTCACTCAGTTGTGTCCAACTCTGCCTCCCCATGGACTATACAGTCAATGGAATTCTCCAGGACAGAATCCTGGAGTGGGTAGCCTTTCCCTTTTCCAGGGGATGTTCCCAACCCAGGGACTGAACCCAGGTCTCCCACATTGTGGGCGGATTCTTTACCAGGTGAGCCATAAGGGAAGTCCAAGAATACGGGAGTGGGTAGCCTATCCTTTCTCCAGGGAATCTTGCTGACCCAGGAACTGAACCAGGGTCTCCTGCATTGCAAGCAGATTCTTTATTAACTGAGCTATTAGGGAAGCCCCTGCTCCTTAGGGGCCCACATATGGGTCTGGAAATAAAAAAGCAAGCATCTTTTCCAATGTGGCAGGATGAGATAGATCTTTGACAGAGGGAATAAAAAAGCAAAGGCAACTAATACATACGATTGTCCCTAACTCACCTAAATTATTTCTTTGTGGTTATTTAAAGTGAATATAATATAATTCAAATATGTCCTTGTCCACTCCTTCTTGGGCATATCCTTGTTCATCTGATTATTCCAAGGATTTCAATGGCTGCACCTCCCTGTCCTCCTGGAATTCTAATTAGCAAGTCAAGGGGAATGGGCTGGATTTTCACACATCCTTTCCCCAAGAAGGATTTCGGTCACACAGTCTCAGTTTTCCTGCCTGCTGTGTTCCTTCCTCAGACACAAAATTACCACCAGCTCCAGGAAATGAGCCCCTTGAAGGAAAATGATTAGCCTTGGCCTCAAAGTCCTTGCAGAAGGTTTGCAAACAATACAACTAGAAAGTATGAAGAACGGGGTGGGTTGCCTTCTCTTTTAAAAAATGATTGGATCCCACTGTCTTCTGAAGATGAATATTTCTGCTGGGCAGATTTGCTTTGTAAATTACAAACTCAAGTGGCTTTTTTTTCTTCTTGCTGCTTCAGTGAACCAGGAATTAAACATATTTGAAATCAAATAAAATGTGAGGGCTCTTGACGGGTTGGAATTCTGACAACGCTGGGGCTCAGATGTATAGGAAGAATATGACAATGTTGACACAATTGTTCCTGATGTGCTTGTGGGGATCTTATGGGGGACAAGGTGCTGTATTAGTGATGGAATGATATAGTAGTGACTGAGAGAGACAGGTCACTATCTTCAAGGGCTGAAAGTTGAGGGATGACATAGATTTTATATAAATCATAAGAAATAGAATATATATAAGTGCTAAGATGAAGAAAGCAGGCAGTCAACAAATTGAATGTCTGTCTACTCAATAATGCCAGGCTTGTTTCTAGCAGTCACCAAAATAGACAAAAATCACTGTCTTCATAGAAGTGTTTATTTCTGGGTGTATATGTGTCTCGTGGGAGATAAGTGCCATCGTTTTCTCATTTATTTTGATTGTCAAATGGTGAGTGTTGTGAAGACCATGAAGAAAGAGAGGGTAAAGAATGTGTGTGTTTTGTTTGCCTACATGCACGCATACATTTGTGTGTTTTGTGCAAATACATGTTAATGTGTGTACATTTGGTGGAGAATATAATTTTAGATTGGTGGGTGAATTTGTTTTCTCTTGTTGCTCTAGTAAGTTACCATAAATCCAGTAGCTTAAAATAGCATAAGTGCATTGTATCACAGTTCCAGAGGTCAAAAGTTTAAATGGATGCAGCAGGCCTGCATCCCTTCTGTAAGCTCTCTGGGGGAATCCATTTTATTGCCTGTTCTAGCTTCTGAAGGCCACCTGCATTCCTTAGCTCACGGCCCCCTCCTCCACTTCAAAGCCAGCATCTTAGCATCTTCCAGTGTCTTTCTTTCTCTGACTCTGACCCTCTTGCCTTCCTCTTATAAGAACCCTTGTGATTACATCGGGCCCACCTTGATGGTTTAGAACAGTCTCCTCCTGCTGAGATTTAACTTAATCACGTATACAAAGTCCATTTTACCACATGGTGCAACCTGTTTATAGGTTCCTGGGATTAGGACCTGGATGTCTTCAGGGGACCATTATTTAGCCAACCACAGTGGCTAAGAAAAGCCTCATGAAGGAGCTATTTGATCAAGGTCCCAAAGGAGGGGAGGGTGAGAATAAAGCAGATTGCTGAGGGCAAGCAGGTTATAAGAAGAGGAAATAGTAGGTGAGTCTGGAGAGTGACTGGAAGGTTTGAGGAACAGCACAGGGTCCAGTGTGGCTGGAGGAGAGTGGAGTGATGGGGAGAGTGATGCAAAAAGGGTTAAAGAAATGATGGGACTCAATTATGCAGAATCTCGGTATAGGAACTGGCTTTCACTCAGAATGAGATGGGATCCAGTGAACCCATTGAGTATTGAGCTTCAGAGCTGCATGTGGGTAGAGCACCTAAGTCAGACTTAGAGGAAGGAAAATATAGACTAAGATCTGTGAGCTTCCCAGAGAAATCAGTATGAATTATAGATAGCAGTTATTGAGTGCTTTATGGCTTCCCAGGTGGCCCTAGTGGTAAAGAACCCGCCTGCCAATGCAGGAGACGTGAGAGACGGGGGTTTGATCCCTGGATCGGGAAGATCACCTGGAGGAAGAAATGGCAACCCACTCCAGTATTCTTGCTGGGATAATCCCACAGACATGGGGTTGCAAAGAGTCGGACATGACTGAAGTGACTTAGCACAGCAACACACACATCTTCTATTCCGCTAAGTACCTTCTAGACCTTGTAACACTCATGGAAATTGTTTACCCTTTAAATAAGTCCATAATGCCTCAGATTGTCTTGAGGCAGACAGATTTTTTGTTATCTTACAGAAGGAGAAGCTAAGGTTGATGAGGATTAGTATTAGGGCAAATTGCTAATAAATATGACAAAGCCAGAATTTGAGCTTGGGTCCTTTGTACTCTGGAGTCTAGACTCCTGTATCTATTGTTTTATTTGGCTGTCTCCCAGTTGAAGGAGGAACATGGGTCAGCCTAAGAGACCACTGGTACTTAGAAAGAAGTGTTGCAGACCTGATTCAAGAAGGAGCTTGCTGGGATTTCTCTGACAGTCCAGTGGTTAAGAATCTGTGCTTTCAGGCAGCATGCATTCAATCCCTGGTCAGTGAACCAGGATCCTGCATGCCACACAGCACAACCAAAAAAAAAAAAAAAAGTAATAATCTTAAAAAAAAAAAACCAAAAAAACAGAAGGACCTTGCTTTTCCTGTTGGTTTTGAAAATTTGAGAGCAAGGTGTGAAGTTATAGAAGCAGAAGCATCTCAGGAAGGATTAAGAACCACTGTTTTGTGACCCATGTATCTTTTCATGAATTGGGATGCCAGCTGGGGAAGGGGCCAGAGGCAGGCACTTCTGCTCTGGGCAGCTCAGGTGAGTAACGCTGGGGAGAGTGCCAGGTGTATTCATTTATCGAGTCCTGACTGTGCCAGGAGCTGGGGACTCATCATGCAACAGGACAGAAGGTCTCTGTGATCATGATCCTTGCTCTTTGGGTGGAAGACACACAACAGTATAGGATGAGGAAAAATTCTGATTAAGTGATAACAGGGTACTGTGATGGAGAATAATTCAGGGACAATTTAGATGGTGGTCAGGGAGGGTCTCTCCAAAGAGATGAGCTTTCCTTGAGACTGGAGAATGAAAAGGCAGCATCTATGGGAAAAGCCAAAGAAAAAGTGTTTAGAGGGAACAGTGCATGTGGAAGGTCTGTGTTGGGGATGAGTTCGGAGTGACTGAGGAATGGAGATTGGTTCCCGTGTCTGGGGCTGAGTGAGAGAGGCTGGCGATAAGCAAGCAGACGTCAACCTGAACAGGCCTTGTAAAGCTTGATCATAAGTTTGGAGTTTGTTCTCCATGGGATTAGATGATCAATGGTGGTTCAGGGCAGGGCTCCGCCTTAATCTAATTTACATTTTAAAAAGCTGGCTCCGGTTGTGAGGTAGTCTGGAGGGAGCTTGGGGTGGAGTGATGTTTCAGGGGAGGTTAGGGAGATGTTGATGGATCACGAAGTGGGGAGAGGGGAGAAGAAGGAAGCAGAGGTGATTCTAAGCTTTTGGTTTGAACTAGGTGGATGGTGATGGTGATTGGAGAGGACCAGAGGAGAAAATGCTATGAAACTGGGGGAGGCAGGGAGCAGTAAAGCGAAGAATCAGGGGCCTCAGATGGAATTAGAAGGCAAGATGGAAGAACTTCCGTGGCGGTCCAGTGGTTAAGACTTTGACTTCCGCTGCACAGGGTCAGGGAGCTGAGATCCCACATGGCTTGTGGCCAAAAAACCAAAGCATTAAAAAAAAAAAAGAAAACAGAAGCAATATTGTAAGAAATTGAAGAAAGACTTTAAAAATGGTCCACCTCAAAGAAATCTTAAAAAAAAAAAAAAAAGACAACAAAATGGAGGAGTCAAGGTACATAGAGAGACCCAGGCAGAGATAGCAGAGCTGAGCAGGATGAAGAGTGGGTTGAAGCTATGGTTGATTCATGTTGATATTTGGTAGAAACCCACACAATACTGTAAAGCAATTATCCTTCAATTAAAAAAAAAAAAAGTGGACTGAAGGAGGCTAAGGAGGTGGCCACCCAACAGGGCACTGCTGACCCATGCTCTTGGCATCTGGCATTTTTAGGGAACTGAACTTACTTTTGCCAGCATGCGGGACTCTACTGAGCTGCTTGAAGCTTGTCAAGGACTCTACCAAGGAGTGGATGTGGTAGGGAAAGAACTGGCAGTTTAAGGCATTTGGAGACTAGAGAGTGATAAAATCTACCTGGAAGATGCGTATGAGCCCTTCCAGAGGTGAGTTGGGGACCATTCCCACACAATGTGGAGACTCAAGTAAGCAGATATCCAGTGAGCTTAGCACCCCTTTGTTTTGAGATGGAGAACAGACTTTCAGGATGAGGGAGGGGAGTTGTTTACAACACAATAAGAACATCAAAACAGTAAACCTGGGTAGCAATTTGGGCGTTCCAAAGCACTTGCTGTTTTTCACTGGGGCTATTTTCCTTTATTTAACAGACTCTTGATTGAAGTATAATATATATTCAGAAAAGCACATTTACATAAGTGAGCAGCTCAATGAATTTTCAAAAACTGAATACACTCATATAACGATCACCCAGACCAAGAATTAAAACAGCTTTTGCCAAAGCACACTAGAATGACTATTTCTTTGAGGTCTCTCATGTCCATGCCCCAAATCAAGCAACCAGCCCCACTTAAATCAGTCAGCCCCAATGGGGTATGCGTGGAAGGTCGGTTCCGTGTGCCTTCCGGGTCAGTCTGAATCCCTCATCCCTTGCCTGTGTTCTGTTCACTTGCAGCTCACCTGACTTGCCCAGCTTTCTCAAATGAGATACCAGCGGGACTTCCTTGGTGGTCCAGTGGTTAGGAATCCATCATCCAAAGCAGGGGACACTGGTTCAATCCCTGGTTAGGGAGCTAAGATTCCATATGCCTAGGGGTAACTAAGCCTGTAGGCCACAACTACTGAGCCCCAGCACTCCAGAGCCCATGTGCTGCAATTAAGACCTGATGCAGTCAAACTGAATGAATACATTGAAAAAAAAAAAAAGGAGACACTAACTTTTCAGTTTCTTGGGTTCTTTCATTGATCAAGGACATAGCCCCCTTCACAGAGCCTCCTCCTTAATCAGCTTTATCCCAAACATGTAGATATGCATATTTTACGTCTTCTTTGTTTCAGGTAGCTGGAAGCACTACACAGAACCTAGAATTTTTAGGACAAGACTTCAATTTTTAGGTCTGAGAAGATAATGTGGGTGAAGAATGAACTGAATGAAGAATGAGGTATTTTAATTAAAATCTTTTTGGAGGGAGAGAAGTCAAAGATTCTTTGGTGTGCCAAGGAATGCAAAATGCTTCTGTGGTTTCTTCTTTTCCTCAGATTTGAATATCCTGCAAGGCAGGGGGCATGGCATGCTGGCACCTGGTGGGGAAGACCAGGGGCCCTGGAGTCAGTGAGACTGAAGTTCAGGTCCTCCCTCTGATTCTTGCCAAGTGTGTGAACTTGATGATATTTTTTTTAACTGAAATTCTCCAAGCCTCTGTTTTTCCATCTTATAAAAAGGATATCATAACAGGTACCATTTCAAAGGAAAGTTATGACAGTTAAAGAAGAGATCACATGTAAAGGGTTTGGCACAGAATGTATTACCACTAGACTGATTATTCTGATCATTAAAGGGATAATAATTGCCATTAGAACAATGTTAAAATTACTGCTGAAGCTGTTATTATGGTTATTATTACTGTTGCCATTTGGCAGGTGGTGAAACTGAGACCCAGATTAAGTGACTTGTCCAAGGCCACAGGGCAACGCCTGTCCCCTGACTTTTAAGCCAGCGCTCTCTGTGCTCAGCACGTTTCCCTAATTAAGCCCACCCAGGCCCCCTTCCCAGCCCATCTGGTCACCAACGGCAGCTCTGATGAAGCAACAGGGGCAGCTGCCAGCTTGAGAAGAGAGACTGGCCAGCCCTGTGTGCGGGCATCATTTAATTAGATGACCTCTGAAGCTGGCTTTTCCAGTCTACCGTCCGGCCTCCAGAAGAGCAGCATTAAGGAGTTAATGGGGCTTGGCGGAGGCAATGGGCCATCTGTTCTTAATTACCCAAAGTGCACAAGGCCGAGGGCAGGCTGGCATGGGGGTGGCAGGGCACTGCCAGCCTGGCTGCCCTCTGTCAGCTGCCTGGCCTCACGCCTCCCTCCATCCCTGGGTCCTCAAGTCCCTCAGTTTCCCTTCTCCTGTTTCTCCTGCCTCTGAGGCGGAGAAGCAGAAGTTCATGTTCAGGAACTGCAAGTGATGGGAGTAAGAGATGGGGTAACTTGCATTTGGTTCTCCAGATGCAGAGCCTGAGGCATGGATTCCTGTGCCAGTGACTTTTGGAAGATGAAGGGCTGAAAGGGGAGTGATGGAAGCAGGATGGGGCAGAGGAACCAAGCAGGATGGAGGTTAGTGTCACACTGGGGAGCTCTGGAGCTTGAATCCAGCACAGAGTTGGTCCTGCCTCAGTGCAAGAGGCTGATGCAGTTCCCTGGAGAGGACGGTGGGCAGCTGTGTGTTGCTGTCAGTGGAGACTCACAGCAGGTGGAGGAGGGGCGCACCCGCCAGAAAGGAAAGCTGGGTGGGGTACCAAGAGAAGGCTACCTGGCAGACCCTTGAGAAAGAATCTCCTTTGGAAAGGAAACAAGCCTGTTCTCTGCTTCCTTTTTCACCCCTGACAGGAAGGGGAAAAATTATGTCCCTCACTCCCCAAGCCTTGATCTGTATAAAGCCCTTTCTGCTTTTCCTCCGAGGCAGATGTTCTAGCTCAACACCTAGATGGACTTTGCATGCAGGTGTGGGTTTGAGTCTTGGTACTTGTGCCCACTAGCAGCTGACCTTGGGAAACATACGTGACAATTCTGCTCAGTCTCCTTGCCTGTAAAATGGGAATACTAGTATTTGTTACCTTTTGGGGCTTTCTGTGAAGATTTAGTGAGGTGGTGCTTGTAAGGTACTCAGAACATGTCAGCATTAACTAAGAATTCCTTAATTGACCTCTCCTCTTTCTTTCTATTATTATTACTGTTGTTGTTGGTAGAAGTGGTGGTGTTGCTATCCCCTGGCAAGGTAATGGGCTTGGTTTGGAGTGGGACACAATTCCATTTAGGAGAAGAACCAAGACCCATTCCCAGATGATGCTGTGATTTTTTTTTTGAGATAGTCATCAAAATTTACATTTGCCAAGAGGCACATGGAAAGATCTTAATGTGTGTGTGTATATATACACTACATCTTGTATACAAAGGAATACTACTCAGTCACAGAAAAGAATGAATTTTTTCCGTTTGTAAGAACATCATTGGGCTTGAAAGCTGTCATGCTTAGTGAAATAATTCAGACAGAGAAAGGCATATACTGTATATTATCACTTATATGTGGAGTCTAAAAAGTAAAACAAACTAGTAAATATAACAAAAAAAGAAACAGACTCACAGATGAAGAGAACAAACTGGTGGTTACTAGTGGGGAGAGGGAAGCAGGGAGAGGCAAGATAGGGTGGAGAATTAAGAGTACAACCTACTATGTGTAAAATAAGTTACAAAGATAGATTGCACAGTGCAGGGAATATAGGCAACGTGTTACATTAACTATAAATGGAAAATAATCTTTAAAAATTGTAAATCAAAAAGAAATTGAAGATCACTGTGTTGTACACCTGAAACTTACATAATATTGTGAATCAACTAGACCTCAATGAAAAATCCATGTGTGCATGTGTTGGGGGCTCCTTGGTCTTCCCCTGTGACCCCTCAAGAGGAACTGTGATGGAGTAGAAAATACGTAGTCAGACAGCCCCAGGATTCCTGGGGGGGGACTCTGTCTCCTGTAAGCTGTGTGGCCTTAGACACAGATTTATTATCCATAAAATACCCAGCTAGCAGTGGTGTTGTGAAGAGTAAACAAGATGATGCCTTGAGCCTAGGTCACGTGCGCTGTGGAAATGCACAGTCTGGGCTTGTCTGGTGTTCTGGCACGTTGTAGTTGCTTAAAATAGGTTTCTCTTCTCACAATAATGCTGGTATATTGTCACTTCTGTCTTGGACTGCAAACCATTTTGCTGATCTCTGGTCTCAGCCACAGCTTCCAGCCTCTTAGATTCTGAAGCCCTGGAATCAGGTCTCCGCTACAGTGCTTCTGATCAAGGCTTTGGCTGCTCCAGGCTACTGGGTGCTCAGGTATGGGACAGGGTTGGGTTCGAAGCCTTGCTCTGCCACTTTGTGAGTTGCTTACTTAATCTTTTGGATCCTGTGTCATCTGTAAAATGGAACCAATGTGTTCTTCTCAACATTGTTGTACAGTTTAAATTAGATAGTGCAGTTTAGTCCAGGAACTATCCCATGATCAAAGGAGAACTAACACCGAATGATGTCATTAATGATCTCAAGGAAGAACCCCATCCTTGTGGCCGTTTGGTCAGGGCTTTTTAGTGATTCTCAATAGTTGAGTCAACATGCAGAGCTGCCGTGGCCACCTCCATTTGATGGCTCCAGGCTGGATCCATTTACACCCTTAGATCTTGGCTCTTGTGTCCAGCTTTCTGGTGTACACCACGGGCTGTGAAGATGAGCTGAATTGTGAAGGAGTGAGTGTTGCATGCCCCTGTGATTATGGTAGGGTTTGATGCGGGATCCCTGCGGTCTGATGGTGGTGTTTGGAGACGAAATGTCGGGCTTGTGAGTGGACTGTCGGGTACCTTGGCCAGTGTTACAGCTTGATTGTAAATTCACTGCAGAGCTCCTCGTTGCTGTTCTGAAAATGATATCCCTCCCTCCCTTCCCTTTGTCTGGCAGGAGCTGAGGTTGCCATTAGTGCTGTTTACCAGACATTTCCAACTTCCTCATTTTCAGTCCTTGGCTAGGCCTTTATTTCCTCATTTACTTTAAAACTGGATATGGACCTGAGACTTCCTGTGGTCCCAGTAAACCTCCACTGACAGGTAAGAAAGTGGTGTTTGCACTATCCACTGACATCTGGGGTTTGCTTGTTAATTCAGCATCACTGATGTATCCTGACCCACACACCCGATGGATGCTTGCAAGACCCACAAAGCAGGGGACTCTGCCCGGTTTGTTCACCGTCCTAATCCCAGGACCTAGCATAGTGCCTGGCACATCTAAGCAGTTGATCAATCCTTGTTGAAGAATGAAAGAAAGGCCTTAGGACCACCAGATCTGTTTGATCCTGTTTTTATCACTCATCAGCTATGTGAACTTTGGCAATTCACTTAACCTTCATAATTCTTAAATTTTCTAATTCTTGCAGTGGGAGTGGTGTTCCTTGCAATGTTGCTGTAGGATTTATTCTGATAAAGTGGAAGTTTCTGGCACACAGTGGGTACCTAATACATGATGGTTAACAAAAGTCTTTTGCTTTGAACGGAGAAGGAAGATGGATGCAGGAGAGTGGACTGAACCTATTTAAGTATTTCTTTCTGTAAGAAGGATTAGGGTGGGAAGGGGCTTGTGGGTAGCACTGATGAGGGAAGGAGACCCCAGTGACAAACAGGTCTGAAAACAAGGAGTTTGGGGAGGGGAATGATGGAGGAGATTCACTTAGATCTCGCTCTCTCCAGAGTCCAAGAGAACTAATTCAAATGGCACAAAACATCCCCAAATATTTGAGCAGAAGCCATAGCTAGTACGTTTTTAATTACCCTGCCAATAAAGATTCCTGGGCAGAACAGTCTTCGATGCATAGTAATGTTTTGCAATGTTTTTAGTAATTGGGTTAAGATAATTTATTAGAGTCCTGACTGGATGTGTTTCAATAATTGCTAAGACTGGAATATTAGCCTTCCCTCCCTGAATGCAAATCACTCCCCAATGGGCCAAAGCATTGGAGAATAGAGTTCTGAATATGGAAATCATTTGGAGACAAATTCTGAGGGCTGACCATAGCGCCAATGTGAATACTGACTTTAAATTGCACTTGGAGGCTCCCTGAACTGCAAGCCCTGTGTTGGGGGCCTGTTCTGCTGGTGGGGTCACAAGCTGTGGCAGGGTGACCTCCTACAGTTTCTGTTAAAGGAAACCTGAGTGCAGATGGGAGGTGAGGAGGGTTGGCCAGGGCCCCGCTGAGGTCACAAGTGGCATGAAAGACAGAGCTAATGGCTGAAACAGAGATTTCCCTCATCTCTATTTTCTCTGCTGAGCTTGTTGGGGAGAAAACAAGCTAACCCTCTTTAAGAAAAATAATCAGCAGAAGTATTAACAGAGGAATTGAGAGGATGAGGGTCTTGCTGGGGGGTGGGGCATGTCTGCAATCAAGATTTAAAAGTAATAAACTTCCTAAGGTTAATTTGGTTTTTCTGGCAAGAGCACAGCACTAGGAAAAAGAACCCAGTAAAAGTTTTGCATTGTTGGAAATAACAATAGCAGTGGGAGTTGCACATGTGGAATGTTGATAGTGCCAGACAGGGTCCTGAGCACGTTGTTGTGGGCAACTCATTTAATCCTCACTGCAGTGCAATGACGGGAGGTGTTCTTATCCCCACCAAGAATTTGCATCTTGGAGAAGTGAAGCATGTTGACTAAGGTCTCCCTTTTTAACAAGCGGAGGAGCCAGAGTTTGAACCAAGACCTTGGAACCCTGAACTCCTGCCTTGGACCACCTGACCCTATTCCAGCCACCACTTAACAGTCACTGTGTTTTGGGTCCATTACATGCACTGGTACATTTAACTGTTGAAATGTTCATTCAGATGTCTGTCACTGCAGTTTGGAAGACAAGGAACAGAGGAGTAAGATCTGTGGATGTCTGATTAGTGGTGAGGTTGGTGTTAATGAGAAGGGTGGTAATGACTTAAGTAGGAGTGGGAAGGCATATTGGGTGTGAGAGGCAGAGAAAATTTTAAAAAGTTGTAGACCTAGAAAAATACCCATAGACCTTAACTTGCTCATTCATAAAATGAGCCTGATAATTGCACCAGCTTCAAAGGTACTTAGCGCCATGCTTGACACAGAAGTGCTTAAATATTGGGTATTAATATTGCTCATAGGGGATAATAATTGGGATATTCTTAATACTTAAGAAATGTGAAAGCACAATAATTGTTCACTTCCACTTGGAAAGTTGATTAACCTACATCTTCAAAGAGTAAATAAACCTTTGTAAATATATTCCAAGCACAGGAAAAACAATTAAGACATAATAGCCAACTGTAGGTCCACAGGAAAGGAATGAAAGTCACTGTATCCTGATGTTGATTGCAAAATAAACTGAGTCTGACCTTTATTCTTCCACTTTTAGATCTCTTGGGGCTGCCTGGTGGTAGATATGTTCATGGAAGGCCGTGAAAAACACAAGTAAGAATGGGGTTGCTGTGCAGAGTTACACTTTCCATCACCCTGAGTGTGGACAGCATCTCCTGTCATCCACGCAAGTGTGCAAGATAGGTAAAGAGGAGAGTATGATGCCCATTGTACAGGTGAACAATGACATTTAAAGAGGACAGAGGACTTTCTTACGATTACAGAATGACCAAGGGCTAGAGGCTCAAGCCTAAAGTCTTCTACACTGGGGACTTCACTGGAGTTCCAGTGGTTGAGAATCTGCCTTCCAATACAGGGGGCACCGATTCCATCCCTGGTTGGGGAATGAAGATTCCATATGCTGCAGAATAAGTAAGTCTGTTTGCCACAACTACTGAGCCCATGTGCTCTAGAGTCTGTGCTCCACAACTGGAGAAAGCCCCCGTGCCCCAGTGTAAGCCCCCATGCCCAAAATGAAAAGTAGAGTCTTTTCACTTTGGATCTCCTGAACTTTCCTCGTCCTACCCAAGAATCCTGGGAGCGGGAAGTGGGAGATGGACTTGTTGGAAGTGTCATGAATCTATCACCGTCCCCATTGTTGCCATCACCATGGGACCCACTGTGAAAACTGACACCATCACCACCTTCACAGTCAAGGCAGTTCTACCAGAGGATCTCTCATATCAGTTAAGAGGTTGTTCATCAGTCCCCTTATCCTCCCCCAGTGAAGAAGGAGAGTCTGTACAAAAAGAGGTAGTTACAGCTTCCCCCAAAGTTTCCTAATAGATAATAAATTATGAAGAGAACATTCTTTGCTGTGTAATTAATGGAAATTTACCAGTTTTAAGCTTCCTTTGGGAAATTTTCCATGTCAAATGAATTTGTCGATGGGGCTCGAGAGGGAGGCTATCACAAGAGTTCCAACGTGTTCTTCTTCATTAGTCGGCTGCTGGAGGTTAAATTTTTAGTCACGTCTTTGGATGGCTTTGATCTCTCATGACAGTGTTAACTCTATTTGCTCCTTGGTATCACTCTGGTATTTTAAAATAGTCTTTTGAGATAGCCTTGCTAATTATTTTGCTGGAAGTTTAATTAAATCTTGTCACAGAGGAATATGCTGTCTTGGGGAATGGCTGCTAAACATAAGTCAAATTGCTAAGAAAAAGGCAGGCAGAGAAGATCTATATGCCTACAAAGAGTCGTGCAGAAGATAGATTTCAATATGAAAGGACACGTGATTGATCGAAGTTCAAATCCGTTTCTTTGAACTATTCCAAGATTGTTTTAATTTATATTTGGAACCGGATGTAATCCATCAATTCATGTTTTTATTTAGTTCTACTCTGGGATCATAACAATAAATAGGCAAGATCACCTCCTTCATGGGGCGCATAGTTATGGTAGGGGAGGAATACAGACAGAAGCGTTGTGTTTTAAATATAGAAAGTCAGATGTACAAGAATATTCATTGGGGTGGTGTTGGTGATGGGAAAATTCTGGGGAGAAAAAAGCCTTCTAAAAGAATGAGGTAGGTTCAATGTATTATAAGGAATGTTCTCCAAGGTATATTTAAGAAGAAATAAAAGGAACTGAATAGTATAGAAAAGGGAGTGACAAAGTTTTTCTTGAAAGGTCAGGTGGTAACTATAATATTTTATGATCTGTTATCATCTGTGATTTCCTCATGTGAAAGTATCAGTAGACAGCATATAAAGGGCTAAGCATGTGTTTCAATAAAACTTTATGCATACTAGAATTTGAATTTCAAAAATTTTTCGTATGTCACAAAATGTTGCTCTTTTTTCTCCCTAGTCATTAAAAATTATAAAAATCATTCTGAGTTTGCTGGCCATATCAGAAACAGGAGGCAGACTGGATTTGACTTGGAGCCATAGTTTTGCATACCCCTGATGTAGAACTCTTGAGAGTCCCTTGGACTGCAAGGAGATCCAACCAGTCCATTCTGAAGGAGATCAGCCCTGCGATTTCTTTGGAAGGGATGATGCTAAAGCTGAAACTCCAGTACTTTGGCCACCTCATGTGAAGAGTTGACTCATTGGAAAAGACTCTGATGCTGGGAGGGATTGGGGGCAGGAGGAGAAGGGGACGACAGAGGATGAGATGGCTGGATGGCATCACTGACTCAATGGACGTGAGTCTCAGTGAACTCCAGGAGTTGGTGATGGACAGGGAGGCCTGGCGTGCTGCGATTCATGGGGTTGCAAAGAGTCGGACACGACTGAGCGACTGAAGTGAACTGATGTAGAATATGTTGTCAGTTGTGTATAGATGCACTCTCACACACCACACACACTTATACCTATGCACGCCAAATATGATAGGTGTAATGTGTTTGAAATACCTCTTGAGCAAACCTCAACACATTTAAGAGAAGGGAAATTAACCACATCTGACCACAATGACATGGAACTAGAAATCAGTCACAGAAAGAGAAAGGAGAAAACATGATTACCTGGAGACTAAAAATCATGCTACTAAAAACCAGTGGGTCAATGATGAAATCAAGGCTACAATTTAGAAACACCTTGAGAAAAATGAAAACACAACCATATAAAATCTAGAGCGCGCAGCAAAAGCAGTTCTTAGAGTGAAGCACATAGGGACACAGACTCTCCTCAAAAACAAGAGAAATCTCAGATAAACAACCTTGCATACCACCTAAAAGAATTAGAAAAAAGAACGAACAAAACCTAAGGTCAGCAGAGGAAAGAAAATCATAAATATCCGAGAGGAAATAAATAAAACAGAGATTGAAATACCTCTTGGGGATTCATTATTCCTTCAGAAACCAATTTCTTTCTTCATGGCATCCTTTGGGTTATGAAGCTAAGCCACAGGGCTTTTGTCCTGGAGGAGAGAGCCACATGGAATGGAACAGAGAGATTCAGTCTTGAGTCTCAAAGTGACATTTCTTTTTTGCCCCAATGAATGGCAAGAAAACAATCTTTGAAGCCAAACTTCACTGAGATGAAATTTTGTATATTTTTTGTTTGCCCTTTCTAAACTCCAAAAAGCTGTTTACACACCAGGGTGCAAGCCTGGCCAACTGAGAGCATGGAGTTTCATAGCCAGTCATTGTGTCCTGCTTGCTGGAGGTGCTATAGGAAGCCCCTGTGGTCCTGGAAGGAGCAACAGAGATGATGGGAAGGAGAAAGACCTGTGTGTCTCAAATGCATGCTTCCTGATGGATACACCAGAAGTAGCATTAGAATCAGGAAGATAAATCTGGGGGGTCTTTCAGAGCTTGGTGGGGCACTTTCCTGATTTCCTGCAGTGCAGAGTAAATATTTTCACACCCTTGGCATTTGCCAGAGAGTAGTATGCGGGAATGGATTCCCTGAAGCCCTGTGTCCAGAGGTCCCCATGAATTCCAGCAGGGGGATGTGACGATGCTGGGGGAACTTATGGACCATCTGGGGTCAGAGCCAGGAGGGCTCAGAAGATACAGACTTGGCAACAAGAGGCAAATGGCCCAAATTACAAGTGGGTCCCAGGATGACAGTCCAAACATTGAGAGATCCGCCTTCCCATCTAGAGATACCAGAGACAGACCAGTCCCGGCCATACTGTTGCAGGTTCCAGAAAAGTCCAGAAGGATGTCAGGTGGGCCTGAGGGTTCCGTCTCCTACTCCTCTGAGGACGCGTACACATTCTTCTGACCCCGGGTAACTTCTTGTGGAAGATAGCAACAGTTTTGTAGAGTTTGAACCTCAGACTTGATTGAATACTATTCCTAAAAAGTCTGAACCAACTGTTTTAAACTTCCTGATATGAGGATAAAAAACAAAACAAAACAAAAATACTGTCACATTATGTTAATAAGGCCTAGGCCAGTAATGGCACATTGAGTGGCCTGGCAGTGAAATCTTTTCAGTCCTGGGAATGATCAATTCCTAGCACTATGGGGCAAAATGGTCATGAAATGCCCTTCATACCATGGTCAAATCTATGACCCTGAAGGGACCCTGCCAACTGAAAATTGGCACTTGCCTTCCATCTCTGTAAGATTAAATCATGAGCCACTGCAGCTGCTGACCTTCAACATCCCCTGAAAGGAGTTCAGGGTGGCGATCAGGAACGAGGCACTCTGTGCTCTGGGGAAGACTGGCAGAACAGGCCTTCAGATAGACATTTTCAGAAGATTTTGTGAGTCCAAATTCTTGCATATTTTCATATCCAGAAAAGCACTAAAATCACTAGCGTGACATCTGCTTTGGCTGTTGGGGAAAGAAATGCTTTGGAAGTAAACATGGAATAACTGTGACAGCAGTCTGTGTCAGACTCAGAAACCACCGGCTACCCTCAAAGCAGTGTCTGCTGGAGTTGTAACCGAGCAGGACGTCATGGATAACTCTGTCAAATTTAAGATTAAACCTCGTTACTGAACCTTTGTTCCTTTTCTTGTTCAAAACTTGTTCTCCTCAAGATTGAGCATGTCAAAGAAAAGGGGGAGAACTGTAACTGAGCAGGACCCAGTGGGGCTTTCCCAGGACCAATGTTGCCCCACACCCTCCACTTTAGCTCCTCTCTGAAGTCCCTTGATAGTAGCATTTGATGAACATTTCTAAGCTGTTTTACAGATATGAAAACCCCACCAAAGGGAAGATGTTAACTACTTGATGACCAAGAGCACGTAGCCCCCAGACCTCCCAGACTTCAGGGAGCCTAAGGACTGATAATGTTAGCCCCGTGACAGCACCCTGCTACCTCACCATCAGCCAATCAGAGATTTGTGCATGAGGTGATCTGACCCTATGATCTGCCTCTCTCACCTGGCCTTTAAAAATGCTTTTCCAAAACCCTTCAGGGAGCTCAGGTTTTTGAGACCCTGAGCCACCCTTCTCCTTGCTTGGTCCTGCAATAAACCCTTCTCTGCTCCAAACTCAAAAACAAAACAAACAATCCTGCCTCCCCCCAACACCTGGCACATACACTGTTTTTCACATTACTGGTGGAATGGGGCTCTGAGCAAGACTAAGTTGGGGAACATAAAGTTTGCTAATTTTAAAACAGATTTTATTTTATTTTTGAAGCTGTTTAGGTTTATGGCAAAGTTGAGAGGAAGATACAGAGATTTACTGTACACTTCCTGCTCCAGTGCACAGCCTCCCTCGTGATCAACACCACTCATCGAAGTAATACATTTTTTAAAAATAAGGTTGAACCTATACAGTCATCAAAATCATCCAAAGTTCATAGTTTACCTTAGGGTTCACTCTTGGTGGTGTACATTCTGTGGGTTTTGACAAAAGTATAATGACATATCCCTGGTGGCTCAGACGGTAAAGAATCTGCCTCATATGTTGGAGACCCAGGTTCAATCTTTGGGTCGGGAAGATCCCCTGGAGAAAGGAATGGCAACCCACTCCAGTATTCTTGCCTGGAGAATTCCATGACAGAGGAGCCTGGCAAGCTACAGTCCATGGGGCTGCAAACGGTCGGACATGACTGAGCAGTTAACACTTTTAACTTTTTTCACTTCATAATGACATGTATCTACCTTTATAATATACAGAGTATTATCAATGCCCTAAAATCCTCTGTGATCTGCTGATTCATCTCACCCACCAGCTGTACCCATGGCAATCACAGATCATTTTGTCATTTCTGCCTTTTCCAGAATATCATATAGTTGGAAACTCACAGTATGAATGAAGCCTTTTCAGATGGGCTTCTTCCATTTTGTAATACACATCAAAGATTCCTCTAGGTCTTTTCATGGCTTAATAGTGCATTTTTTTTTTCATGCTAATAATATTTCGTTGTTTGCATGAAATTTAGGTTATTTATTCATTCACCTGGGGCTTCCCAGGTGGCACTAGTGGTAAAGAACCCACCTGCCAATGCAGGAGACTTAAGAGACTTTGGTTTGATCCCTGGGTCAGAAAGATCTCTTGGAGGAGGGTATGGCAACCCACTCCAGTATTCTTGCCTGAAGAATCCCATGGACAGAGGAGCCTGGCAGGCAGGCTACAGTCCTTAGGGCTGCAAAGAGTCAGAGACAAGTGAAACAGCTTAGCACACAGGCATTCATTCACCTGCTGGAAAGTGAAAGGGAAGTGTTACTTGCTCAGTCATTTCCAACTCTGTAATCCCATCAGCTATAGCCTGCCAGGTTCCTCTGTCCATGGAATTCTCTAGGCAAGAATACTGGAAAAGCCCTCACCTACTGAAGGACATCCTGTTTGCTTTTAAGTTTTGACAATTATGAATAAAGATGCCATAAACCTCCACATGCAAGTATATGTACAAACAAAAGTTTTTGACCCCTTTGGGTAAATACCAAGGAGAGTAGGGAAAACAACTAGACCATTCAGGTATGACCTAAATCAAATCCTTTATGATTATATAGTGGAAGTGACCTATAGATTCAAGGGATTAGATCTGATAGAGTACCTGAAGAACTATGGATGGAGGTTAGTGACATTGTAGAGGAGGCGGTGATCAAGATCATCCCCAAGAAAAAGAAATGCAAAAAGGCATAAGAGTTGTCTGAGGACGCCTTACAAATAGCTGAGAAAAGAAGAGAAACTAAAGGGAAAGGAGACAAAAAAGATCTACCCATCTTAATGCAGAGTTCCAAAAAATAGCAAGAAGAGATAAGAAAGCCTTCCTCAGTGATCAATGCAAAGAATTGCTAGCAAAGTAATGCTCAAAATTCTTCAAGCAAGGCTTCAACAGTACATGAACTGAGAATTTCCAGATGTTCAAGCTGGATTTAGAAAAGGCAGAGGAACAAGAGATCAAATTGCCAATATCTGTTGGATCATAGAAAAAGCAAGAGAGTTCTAGGAAAATACCTACTTCTGCTTTATTGACTATGCCAAAGCCTTTGACTGTGTGGATCACAACAAACTGTGGAAAATTCTTCAAGAGATGGGAATACAGACCACCTGACCTGCCTCCTGAGAAATCTATATGCAGGTCAAGAAGCAACAGTTAGAACCAGACATGGAACAATGGACTGGTTCCAAATTGGGAAAGGAGTACATCAAGGTTGTATTGTCACCCTGCTTATTTAACTTACATGCAGAGTACATCATGTGAAATCCCAGGCTTGATGAAGTGCAAGCCAGAATCAAGATTGCCAGGAGAAATACCAATAACCTCAGATACACAGATGACACCAGCCTTATGGCAGAAAGAGAAGAGCCTCTTGATGAAAGTGAAAGAGGAAAGTGAAACAGCTGGTTTAAAACTCAACATTCAAAAAACAAAGATCATGGCATATGGTCTCATCACTTAATGGAAATAGATGGGGAAACAATGGAAACTGTGACAGACTTTATTTTCTTGGGCTCCAAAATCACTGCAGATGGTGACTGCAGCCATGAAATTAAAAGATGTTTGCTCCTTGGAAGAAAAGCTATGACCAACCCAGACAGCATATGAAAAAGCAGAGACATTACTTTACCCACAAAGTCTGTCTAGTCAAAGCTCTAGTTTTGTCAGTAGTCATGTATGGGTGTGAGAATTGGACCAAAAAGAAAGCTGAGCACCAAAGAATTGATGCTTTTGAACTGTGGTGCTGGAGAATACTCTTGAGAGTCCCTTGGACTTCAAGGAGATCAAACCAGTCAATCTGAAAGGATATCAACCCTGAATATTCATTGGAAGAACTGATGCTGAAGCTGAAACTCCAATACTTGGGCCACCTGATGCGAAGAGCTGACTCATTGGAAAAGACCCTGATGCTGGGAACGATTGAAGGCAGGAGGAGAAGAGGATGACAGAGGATGAGATGGTTGGATGGCATCATCGACTCAATGGACATGAGTTTGAGCAAGCTCTGGGAGTTGGTGATGGACAGGGAAGCCTGGCGTCCTGCAGTCCATGGGGTTGCAAAGAGTTGGATATGACTGAGGGACTGAACTGAACTGATAAGTTTTTGACTCCTTTGGGTAAATACCAAGAAGTGCGATTTCTGGATCACATGGTGAAAGTATGGTTAGCTGCATAAGAAACTGCCAAACTGTCTTCTAAGGAGTTCTACCACTTTGCATCCCCACCAGCAATGAATTAGTATTCCTATTGCTGCACATCCTTGTCGGTGTTGTAGGTTTCGGTCATTTTAATAGGTATGTAACAGGATCTCTGTCTCTTTAGTGTACATTTCCCTGAAGACAAATGATGTGGAGCCTCTTTCTATATTCTCATTTACTACTTGTCTATCTTCTTTGGTGAGGTGTCTGTTGAGGCTTTGACCCACTTTTTAATCAAGTTGTTTGCTTTCTTATTGCTGAGTTTTAATGGTTCCTTGTATGCTCTGGATTATAGTCTTTAATCAAATGTTTCTTTTGCAAATATTTTCTCCCAGTCTGTAGCTTGTCTTCTCACAGGATTTGAAGTTTTTAATTTGAACAAAGTCCAGCTAATCAGTTATTTCTTTCATGGATTGTGTCTTTGGTGTTGTATCTAAAAAGGCATCACCAGACCCAAGGTCATCTAGATTTTTGCCTACTATATCATCTAGGAGTTTCATAGTTTTGTGTTTTCCATTTAGATTTATGATCCATTTTAACTTAATTTTTGTGAAGAGTGTGAAGTCTGTATCTAGATATATTTTTTAATTTTTTTGCCTGCCCAGTTATTCCAGAACCATTTATGATGAAACTGTCTTTTTGCCACTGTTTTCTCTTTTCTCCTTTGTCTAAGATCCATTGACTATATTTGCTGCCTTTTTTGTACATGTAAGTTGTAGTGGGCGAAGTTTGATGCTCCTATACATAATGCTTACATTCGTGTCTCACACCTCTGGAAGTATAAATAAGGTTTGCAGTTGTCTCTGGGATGT
Source organism: Bos indicus x Bos taurus (assembly GCF_003369695.1). Lineage (NCBI taxonomy): Eukaryota > Metazoa > Chordata > Mammalia > Artiodactyla > Bovidae > Bos > Bos indicus x Bos taurus. The sequence continues at coordinate 27,512,455 of NC_040100.1, read as the reverse complement.
GAATCCTGGGGATCAGGAGGTGAGAGAGGACTTACTGTTTACTTCTTTCTCATACTACTTAGAAACGATCACTGTAGTCCAAACAAGAGGTGGCAGTAGTCTTTCGTATCATAGTTTGAAGCTTGGAATTAATTCTTTATGTGAAGGGTGTGAGCAGAGCAATGTCCTGGTGAAGGTTGTAACTGAACAGGTTGCCTAATCATTAATTGATTCCAATTTTAGTGTATATGTTGCTGAAGCGAGCACCTAATCACTAATTGAGAAAAGAGCTCAGCAGGGGGAATACTGGAGACAGGAAGGTCTTTTAGGAGGCTGTTGTCATCATCCAGGAGACAGAAGGTGAGGGTGGGAATTGGGACAGGAACAGCTGTGTGAAAAAGGAGGACAGAGATTTTCGCGGTAATAGGAATAAGCTCAGACCCACAGAAGACAAAGAAGAGGTCAAAGAAACAGTAGGCCTCACAGAAATTGTAAATGGAGAAGAGACAAAGTAATCAGATGCAGTGCCCGTCTCTTTTATGGTTGTGTGTATTACCCATCTCTTACATTGAAAGTAGTTTCAATCTATCTTTACTGCATCTCTGGAAAATGCTAAAAAGGGGTTATGTACATATTGTACAACAAAATCATCAGTCAACTTCTTTCCCCCTCCTCTCCCTGTCCTTCCTTTCCCTGCCTTAATTCCTCTCTCCGTTTCCCACCGCCACCAGCAGGCACAGCCGTGACCCCAATTCCTCATCATTCCTTCCAACCGTCCCCAGTCTTTCTCTTTTCAAACTTAGTCTTTCTCAGCTTTTCTCCTCCTTGTCCCCTGACTCACATTTTGGATCTGTGCCGTTTCTGATATAAGTTATTCTAGCCTTCCTGGCTCCTTTCTCTTCTTTAGTTTTGCTGAGTGATTAGAACAGGCCGAGAGTCAGAATCCCTGGGTGTGCCTCCTGGCTCCACAACTAACTAGTTAAGTGACTCAGGCAAGAACTATAACTCTCTAAACATCTGTATCCTCACATGTGGGAAGGGGACAAAGGATCATAGCACCTCTTTCACTGGGTTGTTATAAGGATTAAATAAGATAATACTTATAAAGTTCATCACAGTGCTTGACATATTACAAACTCGGATTAAATAGTAACAATTACAACAGTTGATACTGCCTTGATTCACCCAAGAAATGCCCAGATTTAATCAGCAGCTGCTTGGGCAAAAATAAATAGTGAAACCTCCAAAACAAAATTAAACAAGCAAAGAAACAAACAGGAAAAAACAAAAAAACAAAAACTCCAAACAGAATGACTGCAAAACACTTCTTATAACATGGATCCGAGAAAGACTTTGAGTACTCAACGAGTTTGTGTTTATTTTCACTTAAGAATATCATATGTGTGGGATCTAGAAAAATGGTATAAATGAGCCTATTTTTAAACTGGAAATAGACACATAGTTGTAGAAAACAAACATATGGACACCAAGGCGGGGAGGGGGAAGGGGTTGGATGAATTGGAAGATTGGGGTTGACATATACATACTACTAGGTATAAAACACCTGTCAGGTCATAGATAAAGCAAGGGAGTTCCAGAAAAACATCTACGTCTGCTTCATTGACTATACTAAAGCCTTTTACTGTGTGGATCACAACAAACTGGAAAATTCTTCAAGAGACGGGAATACCACCTTACCTGCCTCCTGAGAAACCTGTATGCAGGTCAAGAAGCAACAGTTAGAACCAGACATGGAACAACAGACTGGTTCCAAATAAGAAAAGGAGTATGTCAAGGATGTATATTGTCACCCTGCTTATTTAACTAATATGCAGAGTACATCATGCAAAATGCCAGGCTGGATGAAGCTCAAACTGGAATCAAGATTGCTGGGAGAAATATCAATAACCTCAATATGCAGATGACACCATCCTTATGGCAGAAAGCGAAGAGGAACTAAAAGAGCCTCTTGATGAAGGTGAAAAGGAGAATAAGGAAGCTGGCTTAAAACTCAACATTCATAAAACTAAGATTATGGCATCTAGTCCCATTGCTTCATGGCAAATAAATGGGGAAACAATGGAAACAGTGACAGACTGTTTCCTTGGGCTCTAAAGTCACTGTGGACAGTGACTGCAGCCATGAATTAAAGTATGCTTGCTTCTTGGAAGAAAAGCTCTGACAAACCTAGATAGTGGATTAGAAAGCAGAGACATTAGTTTCCTGACAAAGGTCCATCTAGTCAAAGCTGTGGTTTTTCCAGTGGTAATGTATGGATGTGAGAGTTGGACCATAAAGAAGGCTAAGCACTGAAGAACTGATGCTTTTGAACTGTGGTGCTGGAGAAGACTCTTGAGAGTTCTTTGGACAGCAAGAAGATCCTAAACCAGTCAATCCTAAAGGAAATCAACCCTGAATACTCATTGGAGAGATTGATGCTGGAATGGGAGCTCCAGCACTCTGGCCACCTGATGTGAAGAAGTGACTCATTGGAAAAGACCCTGATGCTGGGAAAGATTGAAGGCAGGAGGAGAAGGGGATGACAGAGGATGAGATGGTTAGATGACATCACTGATTCAGTGGACATGAGTTTTAGCCAAACTCCGGGAGATTTTGCAGGACAGGGAAGCCTGGAGTACCTCAGTTCATGGGATCCCAAAGAGTCGGATAGGACAGAGTGACTGAACAACAACAACAGGGTATAAAACAGATAGCTATGGAACAACTGCATAGCACAGGGCACTCTACTCGATGCTCGGTGGTGACCTAAATGGGAAGGAAACCCCCAAAAGAGGAGATGTACGTGTACATACAGTTGATTCACTTTGCTGCACAGCAGAGACTAACACCACATTATCAGGCAGCTCTACTCCAATAAATATTCATAAAAATATATCATAATGACTCTTTCCCTGTATTGCCACATAAGAAATGACTCCCAAACTAGCAGTTATAAGCAGCGCAGTTTCTGTGGGTGAGGAATCCAGGAATGGCTTAGCTGGACCCCATGCTTCAGAGTCTCTCACAGTCTGCAGTCAAGTTGTCAGCTGGAACTTTAACATCTCGAGTTCAGCTGGAGCAGAGTCTGCTCCCAAGCCCACTCAGTGTTTCTTGGTGGGATTTTCTTCCTCATCAGCTGTCAGACAGAGTGTCTCAGCTCATTGCTGTCTATTGGCAGAGGCCATCCTTTCCTCTCTGCAGTGAGCAGACTCTGCTCCCAAGCCCACTCAGTGTTTTTTGGTGGGATTTGCTTCCTCATCAGCTGTCAGGCAGAGTCTCAGCTCATTGCTGTCTATTGGCAGAGGACATCCTTTCTTCTCTGTAGTGTGGCCCTCTCCACCAGAGCAAGCTTGTGAGAAGAGCCAGAGAGAATATGAACAAGATGGGAACCACAGTCTTTTGTGACCTAATAACCGAGGTGCAGCCCATCACTCTTGCCACGTTCTGTTTGTTAGAAGAGAATCTCCCGACTTGGCTCACACATAAGGGGAGGAGATCATTAGGGGATTATGTTGAAGCTTTCTTCCATTGTCCCCTAATCTCTTCTCCTGTGTCCCATCCCCTAATCCCAGTTGTCTTCTAAGAATACATCCCACTGCACCTGGATCCCACTGCGCCTGATCACTCACTGGATATTATTGTCAAATTTCAGGAGCTTCTCCATCCTGATCTTCCCTGGTGCCTCCCTGGAGTCTCCTTCTCTCAGTGTAAATCTGGAGATTAGGACAGTGTCAGTCCCGCTGCAGAGAGGGGCAAGGTAGTCTGGTGCCATTGGTGATTGCTCAGTGTTCTGACTCCTATTCTGAAAAAAGTGAGGGAATTGACATCAGGGTGGCCAGTTGAAGGGCCATTTGCATGTTTCTGGAAGATGCTACAATGAAATTTCCCTCTTCCACAAAGATCAGAGATGGGAAAAATGAAGAATGCTCATAGTGAGGGGCATTGATTATGGAGAATTATGTATATTAACTGTCTATTATCATTACTGGTAATTATCATTGTATTATGAGACTGCTGGTGAGGAGAGAAGATGGGCTTGTCTTTTCTGAAATTAGACTCATTTTTTTCGCATTGGGGCTGCTGCTTTGAGACATTTCCAGTGAATCCAGCATCAGGAAAGAGGAATTCCAAATGCAAATTTAAAACTGGAGCTAGGGCTTCCCTGGTGGTTCAGTGGTAAAGAATCTACCTGCCAAGGCAAGAGCCATGGGTTCGATCCCTGATCCGGGAAGATCCTATGTGCCTCAGAGCAACTAAGCCCTTGCACCACAACTATTGAGCCTGGGCTCGAAAGCCCTGGAACTGCAGCTACTGAAGCCCGCATGCCCTAGAGCCCATGCCCTGCAACAATAGAAGCCACTGCAAAGAGAAACCTGCGCAACACAACTAGAGAGTAGGCCCTGTTCACTGCACTTAAGAAAAGTTCACACAGCAACGAAGACCCAGCACAGCCAAAAATAAATTTAAAAAATAAAATTATTAAAAAAAACAAACCCTGGAGCTAAAGTAGGGACAACTCAGTGTGCCTCTGAGGCCTCTAGTCAGACAACAAAGGACTTAGATGTGGTTTAGAAGAGATAGCAGGAAAGCAAGAGAAACCTAAGGCATTCTAATAAGGAAAAACTACTACTGTAGTTCTCCTTCGAATAATACTAATTAATCTGTGCTCTCAGGTATAAGCAATAGAAAAATTCAGACAAGACTTAAATGAGACTTTTTTCACATGTCAGAAAGTCTAGTGGTGTGTAGCCACTGGTGTTGTTTCAATAGTTCAATAATAAGAGGCCAGAATTTTGTGATTCCTTTTCCCCCATGGCCACAAAATAGCTGCTGTGCTCCTAACATCAGATCTGTGTCCAAGTCAGGAAGAAGGAGACAGAGATGGCACCAGCTGCAATAGTTGCTTTTATCAGGAAAGCAAAAACGTTTCTTAGAACCTGTCCCTTCTCTCAATACTAGGGTTGCACCAAGATGCAAGGAGATCCAATTGAGTACTTAACTTTCTTCTGTTGTAACAGTGGGGGAAAGTTAAATATTCTGCATCCCCCTGTACCTTGATGCAACCCTAGTAATGTGATAGTAGAAAGTGGCAAGAGAACATATACTAGTATGCCAGGCTTTGACTCACTCTCTGCCTATTGTCCAGAGCCTGATCTTTTGATTATGATGCAATATTGCATGATTCTGCAAGTATTTACTGAGAGGCTCCTGCCTGTCAGCCTCTGTGTTGGGAGCAAGGAACATGAGAATTCCTGTGCTTGAAGTGACATTGTAGAACCAGGGTTGAGGCAGGCAGGGAGGCCTTGTTGCAGGGACTAAATGAGGGCACCTTGGTCAGTGCTTAACGCGTGCTTATCATGTCGTCATTTGCCAGATCAATGGTCATTTCTTTTGTCTATTTTTTTTTCAGATTTTAGTTTTTTTTTTAAAGCTTTTTACATTTTTAAAAAAGCTTTTAAGGTATAATTTACATATTATAAAATTCTCCTATTTTAATAGCACAATTATAAGTTGTAAATATATAGAGTTGTGCAACCATCATCACAACCCAACTTTAGAATACTTTCATCACCCTGAAAATATCCCTTCTGCTGTTTTGTGGTCACTGCCATTCCTATCCCCAGCCCCAAGTAACCATACTTTTTGTTCTGTCTCATGGATTGAGCTTTGCTGTATTTCATATGGAATTATACAATATGTAGTCATATGCATTGTCTAGCATCTTTCACTCAGCATAATATTTTTGAGGTTCATCCATGTTGTAGCATATTTCAGTGCCTCATCCCTTTTCATTTCTGATTTGTATTCCATTGTTTGGGTATACTTCATTTTGTTTATTTCTTCTCCAGTTGTTGGGATTTGGGTGGTTTTCGATTTTTGGCTATTTTTGGTAACACTGTTGTGAGCATTCATCTGAAAGTTTTCTGTGGGCATATGTTTCCACTTCTTTTGGGTCAACACTTAGAAATGATATTGCTGGGTCCTTTCTAAGTATGGTAAATTTCATTTAACATTGTAAGAAACTGCTACTGTTTTCTAAAGCAACTGAATCATTATACATTTCACATATATAATAGCATTATATAGGGGTTTCCATATCTGATTGTGTCTTACTACCAAAGGTAGAACAGAGTAGAACTCTGGTTTCAGGATCCAGTCTCTCTGATCTACTATTATGACTTGTGTGGCTTTGAATAGGCTATTGCCTCTGTTTTCTGCTTTTAAAATGGAAATAATTATACCTGCTTTGTATGGTGGTTGAGCGGACTAAATCAGATTACTGGTCCAGTGTCTATCATGCAGCCCTTCCCAGGTGGCTCAGTAGTAAAGAATCCACCTGCTGACACAGGAGACATGAGTTCAATCCCTGGGTTGGGAAAATCCCCTGGAGTAGAAAATGGCAACTCACTCCAGTATTCTTGCCTGGAAAATGCCATGGACTGAGGAGCCTGGTGGGCTACAGCCCATGGGGTCTCAGAGTTGGACACTAATGAGTGACTGAGCACACTCACAGGTCTATCATACAGCAATGTTTGTATTAGCTCTTGTCACTGGGAGTAAATCTATGTGTTCATTGGTTGGTTTGTTTTGAAAAAGTATTCTTACCTGTTGTAAAGTTCAGTTCAGTCGCTCAGTCGTGTCCATTTCTTTGTGACCCCGTGGACTGCAGCATGCCAGGCCTCCCTATCCATCACCAACTCCCAGAGTTGACCCAAACTCATGTCCACTGAGTTGGTGATGTCATCCAACCATCTCATCCTCTGTCGTCCCCTTCTCCTCCCGCCTTCAGGTTTCCCAGCATCAGGGTCTTTTCCAGTGAGTCAGTTCTTCGCATCAGGTGGCCAAAGAATTGGAGTTTCAGCTTCAACATCAGTCCTTCCAATTAAGGCTCAGGACTGATCTCCTTTAGGATGGACTGGTTGGATCTTCTTGCAGTCCAAGGGACTCTCAAAGTAGACAAAAAAAAAAAAAACCCAACCTTCTATATTTGGATTCAATAAATTAGTACAACTTGCCCCATTTGGGGAAGTGATTTGGTACAGGCTTCTAGTCTTGAGGACATACAAGGTATTGGGTTGGTAAATCTCTCTGGAAACAAAGTGGGTGACTTCATGTCTGACCCCTGCCCCAATTCCTCCAATTCTGCAGCCACATTCTTGGGCTTTTTTTCTGGGATCCCTGGGGGCTGTGTTCCGTTTTTCTGTATCTGTTTTTCCCAGTACAGTTTTCTGCCCTTTTCCAGGTGGCTCACAGGGAACCATCTGCCTTTCATGATCTCTGCTCATCTTTGACCCAGGGACGACCTCCCCCCACCCCCATCACTCAGGAAGTGCCATTGTACCTGAGTGCCAAAGTCATTTCTGTGCGATATGATAGTTAGAAAAATTGTACTGTAGTTCCTGAAACATAAAATGTGTTCTGCAACCGACGAGAAATAGAGCATCACGTGGCTCCAGTCATTTGGAACAACTGATCATGGCCTATCATGTGAGCTCATTGCCGCACACGGCTTTCAATTAAAGCAAACAAACCAGAAGAACCAAGAGAAAAGTCCCAGGAAAAAGCAATTTGCAAGTTGTTCAATATTTGTTTTGAATTTCTACCTTATTCCGAATGCCATCTTGAAACAAGAGCACGATTTCCTCTGTCTCCTGCCCCCTGTTTCCTTCCCTCCCTCCCTCCCTTGTTCTTTACATCTTTGTCTCCTTTGCTGTGCTGCATGTAGGAGCATTGGTATCGTCTCTCTAAATTCCATATACATGCCTTAATATACAGTATTAGTCTTTCTCTTGCTGACCTACTTCACTCTGTTTAATAGGCTTCAGGTTCATCCACTTCATGAGAACTGACTCAAATGCATTCCTTTTCATAGCTGAGTAATATTCCATTGTGCCGTATGTAAACCAGATGACCAGTGCAAGGTTGATGCATGAAGCAGGGCACCCAAATCCAGTGCTATGGGACAACCCAGAGCGATAGGAAGTGGAGGGAGGCGGGGGGTGGGCATCAGGATCAGGGGGACACATGTATGCCTGTGGCTGATTCATGTTGATATATGGCAAAAATGATCACATAGTATAAAGTAATGACCCTTCAACTAAAATAAATTAGTTAAAAAAAAAGAAATGCAAACTCCCAAGCCTGCTGAATCAGAAACCCTAGGATGGGTCCAGCCATGGAGATTTTAACAAGCCCTCCAGGGGATTCTGACGCATGCTCAAGTGTGAGAATCACTGATTTAGAGTTGTTTTTTTTTTTTTTTTTAACAAACTGATTTCTCTCCAGGTGTGCTAGGCTGTATCTTGCATTTATATCTGTGAACACAGTAGTCTGACCTTTCAATTACTTCATTCACTTCCATATGCCCAAGTGCTCGGACTCCATGAGTAGGAGACAAGAATTAAGTAGGATTGATGGGCTCTAGCCCAGCAAACTCAATTGGTTTGTCTTTCCCATCAAGGGAAAGTATCTGAATGGCAGTTTTCTCAGAGAAATCACCTTGCTCCAGGGTGAAAATAGACACGTTGGAAAGGAAGGCATTTCCCCCTACTCTTCTGGGTTCTTCTGGCTTGTCTAAGGATTAAACTAACATGAGACAGAGTAACAGGAGAAAACCAAACAAAAGTTGAGTAACACGTGTGCATGGGAGAGACCCCGGGTAACTGGGTAGCTTGCTAAAGTGGCCGAAATCATCACCTTGAATACCATCTTTAGCTAAAGACAAAAGGGGACGTTGGGGTAGCGGTTTTTGACTTCCAGAGGGGGAAAGGCAGTTTATATGGAGATGGAAAAACATTTGTTTGATAAATTTGTTTGGTAAACAAATGTTTGCTGGGTTGGGCAGAGACAGTGGGACACAGGAAGAAATTTTAATACAGACTTGGCTAGGTTCCTTCCTGCCCACACACCTGCTTCTTACTATTGTGGAAAATAGAGCCCACTGGCCCAAACCCAAAGCATGGACTTGGAGACACGAGGTGCAGCGGGAAGCGAGGCTTTAATGATGGTCTTACAGGATGGCCTCTGGTGGGCAGGCACAGCCATGGCAGTTACAACAAGCATTTTATATTTTGGCATGCAAGGTCCCTCCGCCGGTTCCTCATTGGTTGAGTACTATGGGGTGAACATTCTTTCCGAACATCACCTAAGTTCATTCCCCTCGTCTTTATGGGCTGGCCCCCTCCCTAACATCTTGTCTCCCCCTTTCCTGTGCACTTATTCCCGCTCTTATGTTTTGAATTCACCAATAGAATGAGCCTGTGTGAAAACTCTAAGCATTCCACTCTCCCTTTGTTTGCCCAGACTCTCCCGCTTTGTAACCCTTATGGCTGTTACATCAGCAAGCCGTCACTCAAAAGGTAGCTATCCTTGAAAATGGATCACTTTAAGTTTTTATTTCTTATACTATCATGATATATGGTGACGCTTCCTTCCTGGAACAGGTCCTCTATCTACATTCTTTTTAGGCAGTAAGGAGAAGGTCAAAGGTTCTTCCTGAGTTTGGGGGGGTGTCTTAAAAATAATCAGTCTTGGGACTTCCCTGGTGGCCCAGTGGCTAAGGCTCCATGCTCCCAGTGCAAGGGGGCAGAGTTTGATCCCTGCTCAGGGAACTAGATCCTGTATGCCACAACTAAGAGTTCACATGCCACAACTAAAAAAGATCATGCATTCTGGAACTAAACTATCCCACAAGCAGGAACACATATCCTACCTGCTGCAACTAAGACCTGGTACAGCCACATAGTTTTCAAAGTAATAATTAGCCTAAATTAATCCTCATGCCAAAGCGATGCTGGTGGCATGCTGTAGGGCAGTCTGACCGTAACCTGGTATGATGTGGCATGCTTCTTAGGGCATGTCTTCAAAGGGCTGATCTCATTTACCCAAAGAGGAGAATGCTGTTGCCTCTCTCTCCTAGCTGGTAGATGTCTTGTAAATTCCAAAAGGATGTCTGAATGCATAAATGCTTGGAGAAGTGAGAGATGCTTTATAAATACACAAAATTATGCATGTTATGAGTGGAATGTCGAGTAGGATGGAAGAAAGAATTGGAGCTACATGTCTTGAGGGAAGGGAATTTAAAGAAAAAATTATCTCCATTATGTGTTTAACACTGACAAAGATATGGTCCCCCACAAAGTTCGTGCCTGAAATTAACTCTATTTATTTATATAATTGGGGCTTCCCCAGTGACTCATTGGTAAAGAATCTGCCTGCAATTCAGGAGATGCAGGAGACTCTGGTTTGATCCCTGGGTCAGGAAGATCCCCTAGAGGAGGAAATGGCAACCTGCTCCAGTATTCTTGCTTGAAGAATCCCATAGACAGAGGAGCCTGATGGGCTGCAGTCCATAGGCTCACGAAGAGTTGGACATGACTGAAGTGACTAAGCACACACACATTTATGTAATTACTTGTATGCATTTTAAGGTGTACAACATGATGTTTTGTGTATGTACACATATGCATAAGTGAAATGATTACTATAGTGAATCTAATTCACATTTCTATCTCTTCATCTCATTCCCAATTTTTGCCATGTGGACTTTGATTTACACCTGATAATCAGGTAGGGGCAGTTTTACAGCTAGGCACACAAGCTCTGCCATAGACTCACTACATCAGAATTTCTGGTGTGGGGTCTGGAAACCTGTCCTTAAATCAGCATTCTAGACTATCCTGTTGGAAACTACTGCGTTAGCCTCTGGGTGTCAGGGATGCAAGCCTGAGCTGTGTCATTGCTCTCCTGCCCTGGCAGAAATCACTAATCAATCACAGCTCTCTTCATTTCGGCCCAGACATGGCCTCTGGGTCCTTCTGAATGCCAGGCAACCACTTCTGTTAATCAAGGTAGAATGCCAGAGAACCTTTGGTAGGGAAACTAAGAGAAATCTATTTTCTTGGAATGGGTTAGTTTCATCTCAGTTTTGGAGAAAGGGGACAAAAATTGGTTTTGGTTGTGGGTCAAGTTAAAATAAAACAGATTGAAATTAGGATAAGGTCCAAGGATATCTTCATGGCTCAGGGATAACCAAAGGGGTCAACATGGCCTTGCTGGGGGGAGGGGTGGGTAGCAGAGAGAGAACCTTCTGAACTGTAGGGAGGAGGGGAGAGAGACACAGATGACCATCCACTTTGTCATGGATTCTGGTCCTCTTGCAAGAACTTTGGTACCAGTTATGAACTGAACATGGTCTCCTTCCCAAATTCATATCTTGAAGCCCTGATTACCAGTGGGTTGTTTTAGGAGGTAATGAGGAGGTAATTTAGGAGGTAATAAGGTTTTAGGAAGAAGCTTAAATGAGGTCATGAGGTGGAGCCCCCGTGATAGGATTAGTGCTCTTATAAGAAAAGAAAGAAACACCAGAGCTTCTTCCCCCTCTCTCTCTCCATCATGTGAGCACACAGTGAGACAGGTGGGGATGTCTGTGACCCGGAAGTGGGCCAAGAACTGAATCTGTTGGCACTGTGGTCTTTGACTTCCCAGCCTCCAGAACTGTGAGAATTAAATCTCTGTTGTGAAAGCCACCCAGTCTATGGCATTTTGTCATGAGATGACTAAGGCAGTGCTGTTAGTGCATTAGACAGAGCAGAGAGGTGAAGACCATGGCCTCGGGTTTGCTGCTTTGCAGCCTCCGAGCCTTGTTCCCAGACGGTGGGGGTGAAGGTGAAGAATCTTTTCTAGATGAAATCATTCTTTTAAAATATTTATTTATTTCTGTACCTGGCTGTGCTGCATCTTGGCCGCAGCATGCGGGATATTTAGTTGCAGCATGAGAACTCTCATTTGCGGCATGTGGGATCTAGTTCCCTGACCAGGGATCAAACTCTGGGCCCCCTGCATTGAGAGTGCCGAGTTTTAGCCACTGAACCACTGTGGAAACCCCTAGTGAGAAGATTCTTGAGAACACAGTCCATCTCCTTCCATTTTATAGAAGTAGAAATTCCTGTCTGGGGAGATGATGTGACCAATGTAAGGTCACAAAGCATATTTGTGGTAGAGCCCAGATGAATATATATGGTTCTCAGCCTCCAGCTTATTGCCCTTCCTCTTCCTTTCTCTGGTGCTCAGAGTGTTTCTGGAACCTTCAGCTGTATTTGGATCTCCAGCACCACTCATACAAAACTTTCCCAAATAGCACTGAAGTGGACATTTGCTAATCACAGTCTCCTGGAAACATTCACAGTGAGATTAGAGAGGGAGTTGAACAAGCCTCCATGGTCTCCATTGGGACTGAAAATGGAACCTGCAGAGTGGGAAATTAAAACAGGGTCTTTGGGTAGAGAAAAGAGGGCGAGAAGAAGGCGGCTTCTCTTATCTTCCAGCCACATGTGAAGTCTGTCATCAGAGCTTCAGTTTTTGATAAGCTCAGCACGTCTTATTGCTGCCTCTGACACAGGCATTGATCATTTCTTAAACTGTGCTCTGGGAGGCACCCCCCCACCCCCTCGCCTTTGGATGGCCCTTGCATCGCCTTTTCATCCCTCCCCCTTTATTTGCTGATGTTGACTGTACGTGCAGAGAAGGCAGCTTTCAAAAATACATCTTTTTAATAACTTGTCTTCCAGGAGAGGAGGAAAGGGGTACTCATCTATGCTTGGGTGGGTTGCTGAGATGTCTAACATCTCCTCACACAGGGAGCCTCTGACAAAGAAAAATGGGCCTTGCGTTTGATACTTACATCCAGCCCAGTCAATGAGGCCGGATTGTGGATACAGCAGTGGAAAGGCCTGGATCAAGCAGCCCAGTTGCAATGGATTCCACGGAAGACTTTATTTTATTTTATTTTTTTTTCATGGAAGACTTTAAATAACCCTGATGGGCCACGCAGATGCTGATATCATACTTTCATTTTCTGTTGTTTTCTCAAGAATTAAAAATCTTAGTCAAACATCTTATCATCAGTCAGGGTGGTGACTTGAAAAAATTTGATGACTCCTCAGCTTGTGTGACCAACTCTGAAAGCAGTGTATTACTGTTCCATAATAGTAAGGCATACATACAGTTCAGTTTTATGCTCTTTAGGGATGGGAGTGTTCAGTGCTTAGTCTGATTGATCAGGTGGGATGGAAAGATTTCGAGAGCTAATTACCTTCCACACGGGAAACCCTTTATTACTTGGATGACCTTTTTGGAAACCAAGGACAACTAATGGCCCTTCTCAGATTTTGCTGGAAGAATAGTGTAGCCAGAAACAGCGGGAATGGAAAGAATGGCTTTGGATGGAAGCATGAATGATTTCATGTGCTGTTTCTGCCTTTACATGTGGTTACTGCTTAATATCTACAGAGCACTTTAGGTTTACTGAGTCATTCTACATTTTCCACTTAGAGATTTTAAACATCTTTGAGATCTTGGTAGTGTTGTTATTAATGCTTTCAACTGACAGACGAAAACCTCAGGGAGGCCAAGGGACTTGTCTAAGATCACACAGCTGGCAACTGGCTGAGTTGTGAATTCAACTCAGGGCTTCTGAATTATTTTGTTGTAAATCCCACCATTTTTTCCCCTCCAAGGTGGCTATTAATTAAGCTTTTTGCAGATGTCCTCTATTTATGAAAAAAAAAAAATCATTGGAATGGGCTCAGTAGTGAAACAGATATTAAGGAAAATGGCCGAGTATTCTTCAAGAAAGCCCAGGAAGAGTCATGGGTGGCTGTGCAAGTTGCTCACTGCACAGTAGTAACACTGAAGTCCAGCCTGTGATCTCTTTGTCCAGCCCTGAGCACTAAAGTGAGGTATGTCCACCTAGAGCAGGACATGGCTCGGCTCTGACCATCAGACACAGTGTGCCTGTTGCATCGCATGGTGTATCTGCAGGGATGAGGCAGCTACTTTCTAATTTGCAAAAAGATTCCATATGAGCTCTAAATCACCTTCATTGTTGTTTGGTTGATAAGTTGTGTCTGACTCTTTGTAACCCCATGAACTGCAGCACGACACGCTTCCATGTCCTTCACTATCTCCCAGAGTTTGCTCAAACTCAAGTCCATTGAGTCAGTGATGCCATCCCACCATCTCATCCTCTGTTGCCCCTGTCTCCTCCGGCCCTCAATTTTTGCTAGCATCAGGGTCTTTTCCAATGTGTCAGTTCTTCACATCAGGTGGCCAAAGTATTGGAACTTCAGCTTCAGCATCAGTCCTTCCAATGAATATTCAGGGTTGATTTCCTTTAGGATGGATTGGTTTGATCTCCTTTCAGTCCAAAGGACTCTCAAGAGCCTTCTCCAACACCACCATTGAAAAACATAAATTCTTTGATGCTCAGCTTTCTTTATGGTCCAACTCTCACATCCATACATGACTACTGGAAAAACTATGCTTTGACTCTATGGACCTTTGTCCACCTTGCTCTCTATTAAATACTGAGGCCTGAAATGCTCAGAGTTCTATTTAGTGATGGAAGTTAAGATTGTGTTTATCCTTCAGTAGGGTTAGAGGAGACTTGCTCCTCTCTTAAAAAAAAAAAAAAAGGATTTAGGTTGGATGATACTAAAAACTTATTATTTGCTCCTAAGAAATATATGTTTCTTTTCCTAGACATTTGTTTAGAGGTGATCAGGGCTCCGGAATCCCTCCCAAAGGGCAGTCTGATCAAGCCTGATCTCTTTTCCTCAAGCTGGAGAAAGGATTTTGAACATGAGTTAGACTGGCCTTGATATAGCCCTTCCAGCTTAGTGACTAACCTTAGACATTTAGAAGTATGCTGTGAAGTTGTTTAATGCCTTGTCTGGACCTTTGAGGGTGGAGTCTGCTGTGTTTTTGGAGTGGGGATTTCTTCTGAAGGAAGGGTCTGTGCCATGGTCAACATCCTGGGGTGGAAATTGAGAAGGCCTTGGGCTGAGGAGGGGACTCCATTGCATCTGGGGCTGGGCAGAGTAGTAACTCCATTTGTAGGATTTTCACTAGAGAGGCAGTGATTCTAGTGGCAGCCGTGAGTTCTTCTCTGTGAAAAATTTTGAAGTCTTCCCCAATTTGGTAAAGATTTGTTAAAATTGTATGACCTAATCTTGGTTCTGCTTCAAGAGGGATGTTAGTAGAGGGAATTCTCTCCAAGGTTAAAAAATAAGAGTTGGCACCGATTTTACTGAATAAATCTGATCAAATACATCCCTCTAAAATTTGTTCCCAAAGCTCTTTGACCCTTTAAAAGGGAATGACTGAGGGAGCCTCTTGCCAAAACGTTCGCTTTAATGTTAACATACTGGAGAGACATCATGGTACCATGTTGGAGACAAGTTGGTCTGGTTTCAAACACCAGCTCTGTAACTTACAGGCAAGTGATTTCCTTTCTGAGCCTCAGTGTCCTCCCCTGAAACATGACCATGTTAATCTCCACCTCAAAGATGTGCAGTGAAGCTAATCTTTAAGAAAGGAGCCTAGTGTCAGGCACACAGAGGTGCTCAAAGAATCTTAGCTCCCTTCTTGTAAGAAAAAAGAGGTCTTTTAAGATAAAAACAAAGAGTTCTCAGTGTTCTTCAGTCATACCAAAAAAGTATAAAGCTAACTCCATGTCAACTAGGGATTTGATTGCATTTTCTATGAAGAATCAGAGAGTAAATATGTTCTACTTTGCAGTCACACCATCTCTGTTGCACCCACTCAGCTCTGCCACAGTAGGAGGAAGACAACCAAAGACAATGGATACACAAATGGGTGTGACTGTGTTCCAGTAAAACTTTATTTACAAAAGACAAGTGGAAGACTGGATTTAGCCCTCGGGGTATAGTTTGCAGACCCTTGACCTGGGCAGTATTTGTCTCAGAGCCTGTGTTTTGGTTCATAAGCTTTGTCCACTCTCCTAATACCCTTTCTGGGAGTCATTTTTGTTCTCTGTCCCTTTTCTCTTATGGGCAATGTACACAGTCACTTAATAAATGAGGATGTCAAGGAGATGCCTAATTTTCAAATAAGCAGAGAGGGTACATGGCTAAGCCCCAGTGCACAGCACAGTGGGTGCACAGCTGGCCTAGCACACACTCCCTCAGCTCTTCCTCCCAGAATCCATCTCTTTATTTAACGCACTGACCCATCTTGCCCCCTTGCAAATCAACTGGATTTGAAATGGCACCTTTAGCATATTTTTAAATCTTTTGCCCTACTTTTCCACATTCATCTGTGGATGGTAGAAAGTTTTCAAATTAAGTGTCACTGCTCAAAGTCAAAAATTAATTAATTAGTCAGTGGCCAGACATGTGCAATGCCCAGAATGCTTATCAGTCAGCCTCAAAATCTTTGCTAATTAGAAAGAAGTCAGGGTGGAACCAGGCAGATCAAAGAGCCCAGTCCCTCTCTCTTAGAAGTTCTATCACACTGGTCCTGGAATTCTAATCAGTTCCACCATTTAAATAAATTCTATGGGCTGGGTCTTGTTTTGTTGAGTGTACAGTGTGCAAGTGGGGATTCATCACAAGTGTTTCCAGTTTGCAAGTACCTCTACATGGAACACAGCCTTTAATAAAAGAGACTTCAATGTGTCCTTCCAAACACAACCCACAGGGTAGGTACCATATACAAATTGCTCAACTTTCTGAAAGAAAGAAAAAGAAAGAAAGAGAGGTCGCTCAGTCGTGTCCGACTCTTTGCGACCCCATGGACTGTAGCCTACCAGCCTCCTCTACCCATGGAATTTTCCAGGCAACTTTCTGAAGTGCAATGAAAACCTTCGCACCTGAAACTTTACCCTTCTTTACTGTAAAAACTTTTGCTCAGTGTCTTTGTTTGAGCAAGCACATGCATAGAGCTTGACAGGCATTTTTTTTTTTCAGCTTAATAAAATTTTATTTCATTAATCAGTGACAGCACTTTAAATAACAACTTTATTGAGGCATAATTTACATACTGTAAAGTTCACCTATATTAAGTGCACAACTGAATGTTTTTTTTTTAGCAAATTTACTGAGTTGTGCAGTCATCACTACAATTCAGTTTCACAAACTTTGCATCACTTCAGTAGAAACCCTCATACCCATTAACAATTAACCCCTAATCCTAACACAGATCCTGGCAACCACTAAGTCTACGCTCTGTCCCTATATGCTTACCTTGTTTTTCATTTATTTATAAGCAGAATTATACAATGTGTGGTCTTTTGTGCCTGACTTCTTTCACTGAGCAAAATGTATTTACAGTTCACCCATGTTGTAGCATGTATCAATATTTCATTTTTTAAAATTGCTGGAAAATAATTCATTGTACAGCTCTACATTTTATTTATCCATTCATCTGTTGATGAATTTGGGGGTTGTTTTCAGGTTTGAGTTATTATGAATAATGCTGCTATGAACAATCACTATGGCCATGTGTTTTCTAAAGGTGAAATTGTTGGCATATATGATAAATTTGACCTTTGAAAAACTGCTAAACCTTTTTTCCAAACAGCTGCACAACTTTACGTTCCCATCAGAAAAATCGAAGGGTTCTTGCTGGTCCAAGTTCTCACCAACATTAGTTATTGTCTTTCTTTTGGTCGTAGTCATCGAAGTGGGTATGAAACAGTAACTTACTGTGGTTTTAATATAATAATGATTTGATAGCAACTTAATTGAATAGAATGAATTTTACCAGTATATCTCACTGTATCTTTGGAAGAACAATAGGGCTATGAGATGCCTTATAAGTAAAGGGGTTCTCTGGGCCATAAGTTTGGGAAATACCACCAGTTATTTCTACCTCTGTTCATTGTTTACTGAGTTGAGAGCACTGGCAAGTTCTGTAATGGGGAAACTTGTCTGAATTTATTTACTCAGCACTTCTTAAATTTGTCTGAAAATAGAAAATTTGAAACCATGATGGAAACAGATTTTAGAAAGTGCTAATGGTGCTGGAGAAGACTCTTGAGTGTTCCTTGGACAGCAAGGAGACCAAACCAGTCAATTCTAAAGGAAATCAACCCTGAATCTTCATTGGGAAGACTGATGCTGAAGCTGAAGCTCCGATACTTTGGCTACCTGATGTGAAGAGCTGACTCATTGGACAAGACCCTGATACTCGGAGAGATTGAGAGCAGGAGGAGAAGGGGACGACAGAGGATGAGATGGTTGGATGATATCATCGACTCCATGGACATCAGTTTGAGCAAATTCCAGAAGATAGTGAAGGATGTGGAAGCCTGGCATGCTGCAGTCCACAGGGTTGCAAGGAGTTGATATGACCGAGTGACTGAACAACAACAACAAATGTCTTCCTGTTCCTCAGACTCTGTCTCCCTGGAAAGAGTGGACAGTGGGCCGACCCGTGTCTCCATACTGCGATCCTTGTCCTGCAGGAAGCTGACTGACTCAGAGAGGAGACCAGGATCCCCTTTATCTTCCTGGAGTTCTATTTCATTTCCCAACGTCACCCACACTACCTCCTCCTGCAGTGTTAGATTTCTGCAAAGTGTGGACTTAGAGGAAGAGAGTGGAAAGATCTGGCTTGTGTAATACAAAGGAAGGTTTTTCTGTAGGTCTTGACATTGTTTTGGTAAAGGAGAGAAGTGAAAGGAGGGTATTATCATGTCACAAGCTTCATTGGGCTCATTAGTATCAAGGAATGGCTTAAATTGGTGATTCCCCCCAAAATATGTCCAGCTGGAACCTGTGAATATGAACTTATTTGGAAAAAGGTCTTTGAAGAAGTGACCAAGTTAAGGATGTTGAGGTGGGACTCATCCTGGGTTAAGATGGTCCCTAAATCCAATAGCATGTGTCCTTTTAAGAGATAGAAGGAGAAAGGACACCACAAAGCCTGGGGAAGTTATGCTGCCACAAGCCAAGGAATGCTGGACTCCCCAGAAGCTGGAAGAAGCAAGGAAGCATTCTTCCTTAGAAACTTTGGAGGAAGTGTGGCCCTGCAGACATCTTGACTTTGGACTTCTGGCCTTCAGAACTGTGTGAGAATGCATGTCTGTTAGTTTAAGCCTCCATGCTTATGATCAATATGGCAGCTCTAGAAAACTGACATAGACCTGATGCATATGGAGCATCATGACAAGATGGTTAATGGGATGGGAGAGTTCAAGTCCTTTTTTCCAGCCTACATGGGGCACTGAACCCAGATGGAGAAGCAGATAACATTGGACAGATCTGAGAAATCATAGGTCAAAATGCAGACTGATTACCCTGGAGGAAAAAAACGTGAAAAGGGGGCATTCAAGGAAAAAGTAGAAGCAGAGGCAGAAAGAGGAAGGGGGAAGAAAGAAGGGACAGAAGGAAATCAGTGAACCTATCCTTAGGACCCAAGAGTAAGTCTAGTGCAGGTTAGAGATTCTTAGTCATATAGACTGAGAAGCGGAGGGTCCCAGAGCTGATGCCCAGTGGAGAAGGTGGCACATCTGAGAACAAGTCTGGGAAACACAGTCTGGGACTATCGACGGCTGCCTTTGGTTGCCTGCTTTTCAGAACCTGGCTGACAGCTTCTCTGTGCAGAGGAGGAGGAGGTGGTAGTGTCATTGCTGTTGGTGGATGGGGTTAGAGTATATGAGATGGGGTGAAGGCAGTTATTTGTTCCAGAAGTAAAACTCTCATGTTCTGTTCTGAGAGATTCTTATTTATGGCTCTAATAGCTGCTTAGGAATCACCTCCAGTTGGCTAATTATGACAGTATTTATGTTTATTTATCATAGCTCCAGCCACAGGGTTATGTGCTTTATACACATACCACATTTCTCTCCCATCATAACCCTATGTGTTTGAGTCACTCAGTCATGCCTGCCTCCTTGCGACCCCATGGACTGTAGACCACCAGTCTCCTCTGTCTGTGGAATTCTCTATGCAAGAATACCGGAATGGGTAGCCATTTCCTTTTACAGAGGATCTTTCTGACCCAGGGATCGAATCCAGGTCTCCTGCATTGCAGGCAGACTCTTTACCATCTGAACCACCCGGAAAGCCCTGTGAGGTAGGTATTATTTGTGTCCCCTTTCTTTTAAGATGAGGAAACTGATGCTCAGACAGATTAAATGACTTGCCCAACATCCAATAGCTCAGACAGATTAAATGACTTGCCCAATATCCAATAGCTAATACAGGAAAGGCAGGATTCCAGTCTCAGTTAATCTGATTCCATTGCCAAGGTGTTCAACCGCTCTAGGCTATGAGACCAAATTTCCCTGGATCCTGTGGGAGAAAGGAAGCTGGGTCCACTCTAGCTCCAGACTTCTTACTCCAGACCGAAGAAAGTTCACAACAATACAGAATATTCACAGTGTTCTTACTGAATAATCTTGGTGCTTTGATTTATATATGGGCATAGATGCTGACTACAGGGAGGTGCTTCTTGTTGTAATTATGATGGTGAAGCACTGGGTGGGGTAGAAAATTCAGACAGTCTGGAAATCCAGTCCTGGCTCCAATAAAGACTGAGTGCCTATGGGAAAATCACTGGCTTTCTTATTTGTAAAAAGGACATAGCTCTCTGATGCCTAATTTGCATAGATGTTCTGAGTTAAACAACTATATCTATCCATCTCTCTATCTATCTACTTAGCAAAGAGCTAAACTTTCATCAAGTTGGCACATAGCAGACACTGAAGAGATGATAGATCCTAATGTTACCCTTATTTTCATTTTTGTTATAACTTCAGCAGGCTTATGGGATGGATATTTGTGCCCTCAAAGTTTAACTAAAATTACTGACCCAAAGCAATGCCCCACATATTTAAGGGGCATTAAATAAAATGTATTTTGAGGCTTGTTAGTTTTAAACATTACTACTGACTTTTTTATCTGGCTGAGCAACCTGAAAATGGAATAAACATTAGAAGCCACATGAAGACAGTTGACAGCCCCCTGTGTGCCTCAAAGTATGTGAATTTTGCTGATGACTTTTAAGCATGACTTGGAGAAAAAATTACCCATTACAGTGGCTTCTCTAACTTAGGTTAAAGGCCTTCCTGGCTCAGGAAGGCAGTGCCCTGTAGCCACCAGCTTCCGTTTCAGGGCTGGAGAGATGATGAGGGGAGGGGGAGAGGGAGGGCAGGTCAGGCACTCTGGCAGGTATGGCAGAATCGAGTTGTAAATAACTCAGGAAATGTTAGCGAATGGGACGAGTGGCATTTGAAATAATAAGCGAGCCCTCTCTGAGCAGTCACTCCGCCTAACCTTTTGGAAAATTACACTGACCTGCATCTTAGCAAAGGGTATTTATCAAAAGGAGAGCTGGCTGTACTTGCAGAATCCATGGTGAGGAGGTATTTACAGCAGGAGGTTTGACACGTGAAAGGGCTTGGTGACCTTGGGGTGAGCCCTTGTGGTCTTGGAATTGCTTCCTGTTCAGACTGGTATTTTGGGGAAGACCTATCGTGGAGGGAGCAAACTCAGACATCTTTTTTCATATTAGTGGAGTTGCCATAAGCAAAAAGAACCTTGGTCAACAGGAAGGGAGATGTTCCATATAACTCATTGGCTGCTACTCAACTCTAGCCAGTTGTAGCTACGTGGACCTGAAACCCCATGTTGTACCACCTTCTGTTTATTTCCTGTCCCCCTCTACCTTTACCCCTTCTAGCCTAGAATCCTAGAATGTACATGTCTCCATTTAAAGCTTTGGGAAATTATATTTTTTTAAACATCATGTAGGCCAACTATGTGAGGCTCACGTTAAATGTGTCCCTCACCAACTGGTAGGAACCAGTTTGCGAACTTTGATGTAATGAACTTAAGCCAATGCAAACAAGGAGGTGCTTTGTGGGCATGCCAGAACAATGTTTTTCGAACTTCAGTTTGGGACCCATAGGAGGTCATAACATTGGTTTAGTGAGGCATTATTGCCTTTTTCATTTTAAATAAATTGAATGTCACAATGTATCACCTGTTATGTTGATGACTAGTTGTATGCGTTAACTTGACTGGGCTAAGGGACGCCCAGAGAGCTAGTAAACATAATTTCTGGCTGGCTGTGTGAGGATGTCAGTGGAAGAGATCGACATCTGAATCAGAAGGTTGTGTAAAGATCTTCCTCACCAACGTGGTGGGCATCATCCAACCACTGTGGCCCCAAATAGAACAGAAAGGTGAAGGAAGGGCAAATTCATCCTGTTTTAGCTAAGGCAGCCATCCTTTCCTGGTTCTCAGATGTCCAGGCTCAGACAGGGATTTACACCATCAGCTCTTCTGATTCTCAAGCCTTTAGACTTGGACTGAATACACCAATGGATTTCTTGGTTTCCCAGCTTCCAGATGGCAAATTGTAGGACTTCTCGGTCTCCACAACCACTTGAGCCAATTCCTATAGTAAACCTCCTCATCTTTCTATCTATCCATTTATCCATCCATCCATCTATCTCCTATTGGTTCTGTTTCTCTGGAGAACCTTAGTATGTGCAAAACCCACAGATTTATATCACATCTGAGTAGAGCTGCAATAGAACAAGGACCATCACATTTAACCTCCCTCCTTCTCCCCAGATGACCTTTGAGGTTCCTCAGAGAAAAGTGTGAAAATGATGGGTCTAGGGAATTTTAGAGGCTGTTTCTACCCTTGGTACTGTGGTTGGAACTCAATGATGGTACTGTGCTGTTTCATCAAGGAGCAGTGTAACTTAGTCATGAGCATGGGAAACCACCTTGTTTGGGTCAGATGTTTGGTGAGAGTCGAGTGGGCATGGGCTTGCAGCCCTACAAGAGCAGACTTGGGATGCAGAGCCCTTCCAGGTGAGCAGACCCTGAAACATGGCTCATGGTGTCCCCAAACATAGGAAACCAGTTGTGTACACTTATATCGCCATTTTATTCATGAGAAACGTGAGATTCACCTGAGACAAACTGCTGCCTGTCAGGGCAATCCTTTCTGCATATTTACCTGTGCATGTTAATCAGGAGGTGTTTGACAGAACTCAGGAACAAAAGGAACTGGATTCTCTCGACTGGCATTGCTTTCTGGCAGTTGGGGCTGTGAGGATGATTATAGGAGGGAGGGTCAGCGTTGCTCGGACATTGCCTGGTTGGAGCCAGCCCCTTCTTCCTTCAACAGTGGTGATACATAGCCTTTTAGGATGTAATTTCCCCCTCCTTATTTTATAGAAAGAAAATGAAAGCTCTGAGAGGTTAAGTGTGTGGAAATAGCGACTTGAACGATGTCAGAAGTAATTTCTGTCCATCTCTCATCTTTGCCTCTGGGCTGCACATTAGCATAAAGCTTTATGCAGCCCTCTTATTGCAGGCAAGTCTTCTCCCTGTCATTGAAAAAGTAGATGCCAGCAGATCCCATTTTTTCTTCCCCCTCACACAATTTTAACTACCTAGGGAGAGCATTTCTGATTTCCTTTTTCTTGATTCCAGAATTTCTAAGGATTGGAACTGGTTGGCTCAGCTCATTCTGGGAGCTCACCACTGTTCTGTCAACTAAGGCAAGGAGTCCTGCAGCGCCAGGTCCTGGCAGCTCCAGTCGAAACTGTACAGATACAGTTGGGGGAAAGGGTGATTCCTTTTTTAAGGATGGGGGTTGGGAGATAGTGCTGGACAGGAAAGATAAACCCACAGATATTGGCTGTAAGAGTCATAGTCATTCATAGTGCGTTATTTTCTCAAAACCTCTCTATGGGACCGCATTCACTTGTGAATTTACTTTATTCATTCATTCATTCAACCATTATTTAGTCACCATCTAGAAGGTAACTGATATGTTGCAACCTGTCTTGTGATTCTAAAACATTGAGTCAAATTAGAATAAAGACAGAAAATAAGGAGGGATGTGATGGTGCCAAAGAGAGAAAACTGCATTTTTCTTCAAGTGCCTAGTATGGTGTGTTTTATCTGTTTAACTATCTCCCTTCACCAGACTGGATATTCCATCAGGGCAGAAATGTCATCTTACTGATAATTATAAAATCCTCTGAGAGTCCTTAATACATAGTCAAGTGTAAACAGGACGGTGGAGGGGTTATGAGCAGTGACTCTGAAGTCAGATGTTGTAGGTTCAAATCTTGGCTTCACTGCTTCCTTGATATCTGACCCTGGGAAAGTTACTTAACTTCTCAGTGCTAAAGTTTCCTCATCTATGAAGTGGGGATATTGAGAGCTACTACCTCACAGGGTATGTAAGTATTAAATGAGCTTATATAGGTGAAATACTTCAAAGAGCTCCATGACACTTAGTCAATGCTGGATAAATCTGAGTTCTCATGACCTCTTGTTCTTTGAAGAAGGAATAGGAGAATCCTGCTTGGAGGAAATGCTTGGCTTTGGAGCTGATGCAGGGCCTTCTTTTCCCCTCTCAGTGCAACAAGTCACAGACTGAGCAGCATTCAGAACATTCTCCAAGCTCACAGTGTCACACAGAATGTATTTTTCTTGGCTGCCCCTTCACCTGGAGGGCAAGGAGCAATGAAGCAATCAAGCTCCAAATAAAAGTTGCAATACAGTTTTCTTTTCCCCTTCAAAGAATCCTTCAGCTGTGGCATTGTGTGCAGTTTCTGCATAGGGGGTATTGATAATGTGCCATATTTCATTATATTCAGCGCTGTATTTTGTGAACAAAGTGAGAAGATTTGCTAATGTGCCTGGGGGACGCGCTCTCTGTTATCCAAATGGAGAGAATCCAGGCGGAAAGGCCACCTGTGGATGGAGCTGGGTTACATTCAAGAGGCATGCTCCAGCTGGGCTCATCTTAAAGACACCTTAGCTTCTGCACACAGCAGTTGGAATGTGTGTGTGTGTGCACGCTCAGTCGTGTCTGACTCTTTGCGACCCCATGGACTGTAGCCTACCAGGCTCCTCTCTCCGTGGGATTTCCCAGGCAAGAATATTGGAGTGGGTTGCCATTCCCTTCTCCAGGGGATCTTCCTGACCCAATGTTTGAACTTGTGTCTTCTGCACTGGCAGGCAGATTCTAGGGCTGCTATTGGAAGTTAACCTGCCATTAAGTATAGCCTCTTGGAGAGTGTTTTTCAAGTTTTAACAAGCCTACAGATCACCAGGACCTTGTTATAGTGCAGAGTCTGATTCAGTAGCTTTAGGTAGCATCTGGGATTCTTTCTGACAGGTGCCTAAGTGAGGCTGAGGTTGGACCATGCACCACACTTCAAGTTCCAAGGATGTTGCTTACCCTCGGTCGTCCTGGCCTATTTATATCCTGTTTACTTATCCTAACATTGCTTGCTCAGATTAGCCACATTGTAAGGTTTGATCATCCTTTGTTTCTCTCATCATATGTTCAACAAATGTGTATGGAGTACCACCTCTGTTCCTGGTTTGCTATGACACATGAATGCATTCCAAACCAGTGTTTCTCAGCCGTGGCACTATTGACATTTCGGGCTTTGTTTCGGGGGCTGTCTTGCACATTTTAGAATGTTTAGCATTACCATCCCTGGGCTCTACCCACTAGATGTCAGTAGTGTCCCCTCCCCCAAGTTGTGACAACCATAAGTGTCTCCAAACATTGCCCAGTGTCCCGTGGGAGACAAAATCACCCTGAATGAAGAATCGCTGAATTTCAACTCAAAGTTGTTGACCTGTGACAACTGTAACTACTCCCATGTAAAGTAAATACTTGTTCCAACATAATGCTGTATGTACAAAGTGCTGTCTTGTATGATCTTGTCTGAGCCTTGTAGGACATGCAGTTTCCCCCGATGAAGCAGCTGCTGTTTCATGGTAGAGTTTAGACTTGAACCCAGGTCTTCTGGGATTAAACTCCGAACTCTCCCCACTCCCCCACACTGCTTTCTTTGTGATTCCTGCCTGTCTTTGGTTTAGAGGAGCTGCTGGGCATTCTTGGTTTGGTGATTTTCTCTTTCAGCTTATATTAGTAAGATAATAATTACAGTATTTCTTCATATATTTAAAGATGTAGAATAGTTCAGTGATTAAGAGCCCTCTGGAGCCAGCTGGTGCCACTAATAGGTATTAAAATTTTTTTTTTTATTGAAGTGTAGTTGATTTATAGTGTGGTGCCAATCACTGTTGTACAGCAAAGTGACTCAGAGATACATATATATATATATTCTTTTAAATATTCTTTTCCATTATGG
Organism: Bos indicus x Bos taurus; assembly: GCF_003369695.1. Classification (NCBI taxonomy): domain Eukaryota; kingdom Metazoa; phylum Chordata; class Mammalia; order Artiodactyla; family Bovidae; genus Bos; species Bos indicus x Bos taurus. The sequence goes on along the minus strand of NC_040100.1, from coordinate 27,486,522 downwards.
TTTAATCATAGGATATTGAATATAGTTCCTTGTTATTCTAACTCTATCTGTTTGGGCTGCTATTAACAAGCATCATAGACTGAGTGGCTTAAGAACAGAAATTCATTTCTTACAGTTTTGGAGTCTGAGCAGTGCAAGCTCCTGGTGCTGGCAGGTTTGGTGTCTGGTGATATCCCTCATCCTGATTCATAAACTTTCATCTTTTCACTGTGTCTTCCAGTGGTTGGAGCGGGTAGAGCACTCTGGGTGTCTCTTTTATAAGGGCACTACCCACATTCATGAAGGCTCTGCCCTCATGTGACCTAATCACATCCAAGGGCCCCACCTCTTAATACCATCCCATTGTGGATTAGGTGTTAATGTAAGAATTCAGGGGAGACACAAACCTTCTGTCCATAGCTGTCTGAGTCTGCCCTAATCATATATGCAATGGGGATAAAAGCAAGTACCTCATAGTGGTGGTGATGATGCTGGCGGGAGATAGAGGGGTGCTTGAGGCTCTTGTACGTACATGGACCGCTTTGCTACTTGCTTTGTATAACCTATTGGTTTTCTTCACTGTTGAAGACTCTCCTGGTGGCCGGATCCTACCAATCTCTATTCCAGGATTCTGACTGATGGGTTCCCCCACAAAGCACATGATTCCCTTTGTGTTGGTAGCTGCCCAACTCCCTTAAACACTTCCTAAACTGAGTGTCCAGTTACACATTGAATGAGAACGTGGCCTGGGGCTAGCAGAGCTTCCTAGTCTTCCTGCTTGAAACTGAAGACAGTTGAGCTGCCATCTAACTGTAGGAGTGTGAGGCCAGTAGGTTTATGGGACACAGAAGACAGGAGAGGGGTGTCTGGGGTGTGTTCAAAGAGGAAGTTTTGCACAGTGGTCCTAACAACCTCTGAGGCCTTGCCCTTCAGTAAACTGGGATCCATCCAGTAGGTGTTGCTCTCTGATCAATTGTGTTAGTCCTAACTATTTATCTAACTATCCGGGGCTTCCCTGATAGCTCAGTTGATAAAAGAATCCGCCTGCAATGCAGGAGACCCCAGTTCGATTCCTGGGTTGGGAAGTTCCGCTGGAGAAGGGATAGGCTACCCACTCCAGTATTCTCAGGCATTCCTTGTGGCTCAGCTGGTAAAGAAACCATCTGCAATGCAGGAGACCTGGGTTTGATCCCTGGGTTGGGAAGATCCCCTGGAGAAAGGAAAGGCTACCCACTCCAGTATTCTGGCCTGGAGAATTCCATGGACTGTAGAGTCCATGGGGTTGCAAAGAGTCAAACACAACTGAGTGACTTTCACTTTCTTGGGGAGGACTGAGGAGTCGAGAGAGTTTGGCAGCCTCCCTCCCACAAGAGCAGAGAGTTGTCCTCTCTGCTGTGAGCCAAGGAGGAAACGTGGGATAAGGAGAAGGGTCTGCCCTTAACATTCACCTTGGTTTTTAGGAGTGAGGGAAATGACCTCATTTTCCCTTCACCCAAGTCAGTTTTCATCCCTTTGGCATCTTGTTACTATTCACTCACTCGATCATTTAATTGCTTCATCCAGGTGGCTGGTGGGATCACAACTGCTCCTCATTGGACCCCCTCTGCTTCCAGCAATTATCCCTGTCTCCCCCTGGAGCAGCACCATATGCCAGAGTGGAGCTTGTAGAGGACCGGGGACAGGCTTTTGGGGAGGTTTTAATTTAGTGTCGTCATCGACAGTGGTGCCCTTGTGTAAAATGCTCATGTAGAATACACGTACATACAACAAGAAGTTTTTATTGTCTTTGTTTTTAATGCTATTTCATTTTTGTTCTGCATTTCCCTGCATTTTGCTATTTTCACTTAGCAGTACCTGTGTAACTGCTGAAGAATTTTAATGCTATACTAAGAACAAAAGGAAGCTATTGGAAGTTTTTGAACATCGGGGTGTATTTTGTTCTTTAGAAGATTATTCCAGATTAAGTCCAGCAGCATCTGTGATGAAACATCCCTAGACCCCAGCCTCCCAATCCCTGCTGAGACCTCCTGTTTTCAATTTTTTATACCAACACCTTAGGTTTTCTAGACAACCCCCCAATACCAACTTCCCTCATCTCAAATATTCTCACACTCAGACTATCTGCCACCCACCCACCTCTCCCCAAAGTTCCATCACTCACTGTTCTCTTTGTACTCACTTGTAATTTCTATATCTGAAGAACTGATTTGCTTTTAACTTTACTTCTTTGAAGTCCTAGTCCTTTGAATTATTTTCACTTCTTTTATTCTTGTGGAAGATTCCTAATGGTTGTTTTCATGAGTATCAGCAACAGGGAATTTACTCCCAGCAAATACATCCTGCCAGTGTTGTCTCAGTGAATGGGTGAGTTTAGAGTTTAAAAGAATCTGAGGAATCATATAAGATAATTGCCCAAACAAGGCAAGAATTCATTTTTAGAGCTGCTTAATGGTCATCAAATGGACACTTCTAGGGACTGGGAACTTACTATCTCTAAGCCATTTTATTTTATCATTGGACAGTCTTTTATTTTTAACCAAATGAATTGAATTTATGTCTAATTGTACCCAAGGTACATTTATTTTATTTTCAATGGGCAGTTTTGAGTATTAGACTTTTTCCTTATATTTTCCCTTCTTCTAATGGGTCACTCTTCTCAACCTCTAACTTATGCTTCTAAAATCAGAGTATTCCCATTTTACTTCTTAATATCTAATTGTAATTTTCTCAAACCACAGTGACTGTTTTCTCCTAAGGCCTTAGCTCAGCTTTAAGTTTTTATAGTTTTATTGAGGTATGATTGACATACAGTAAACAGCACATATTTAAAGTGTAGAATTTGATGAGTCTTAACCTATTCATACACCTGTGAAACCATCATCACAATAAAAATAATGACTATATTTAATCACCTGTTCCAATTTCTTCTTGCCTCTTTATAGTGTTTCCTCCCTAGCCCTCTCTATACACCCCTAAGGAAGCCCTGATCTACTTTTTCAGTCCTGATCTACTATAGATGACTTGGTATTTTCTGTGATTTTATAAAGATAGAAAGTACATACTCTTTTCTTGCCTAGTTACTTCCACTGAGCACCATTTCTTTGAGACTCATGCATGTTTTTGTGTTAATCAATATTCATCACTTTTTATTGCTGAGTAGTATTCTAGTGAGGGCTTCCCTGGTCACTCAGCAATAAAAAATCTGCCTGCCAATGCAGGGAACCCGGATTTGGTCCCTGGGTTGGAAAGATCCCTTGCAGAAGGAAATGGCAACCCACTCCAATATACTTGCCTGGGAAATCCCATGGACAGAGGAGCCTGGTGGGCCACAGATCATGGGGTCACAAACAGTTGGACACGACTTAACAATTAAACAATGAAACAACAGCAGTGTTCTAGTGAACAGACACACCACGGTTTGTTTAGCCGTTCACTTGTTCAAGGTCATCTGCTTATTTCTAGTTGTTGGCTGTTACAAATAAAATTTCCATGAACATTTGTACAAAAAGTCTATATGAATATATGCTTTTATTTCTATATAAATACTTAGGACTAGAATGGCTGGATCATACAGTAGGTTTATGTTTAACTTTGTAAGAAGCTGCTAAATTGTTTGCCAAGTCATTGTGCCAATTTGTATTCCTATCAGCAATGTATGTGAGTTTGAGTAAACTCCGGGAGTTGGTGATGGACAGGGAGGCCTGGCATGCTGCAGTCCGTGGGGTCGCAGAGTCGGACACGACTGAGTGATTGAACTGAACTGAACACCAATGCATGGCAGTTCCAGTTCCTCCTCATTTCCACTACTCCACTTGTGTATGGCTAGTGTTTTTGCTTTTAAGCTCTGCTTATTTTCATCCTGTGATCTTAGAATACATTGGACAGAACTTTACTTTCCCAAAGAGCTGTCACAGGCTGTCCACCATTTTTTTATAGTTTTAAAGTGCCTGATTATATTGAATTATCTAGCCAGCAAAAATTACTGGGACCTGATATCTATCAAGCCTTAGGTTACTCAGGATACTTAGATGGAGGCAATGAGGTCATTTTCTAGACTTGAGACATGGATTGTAATGGAGTGGAAAGGGGGGAATGAAGCAACAGGATATGTTCTTATACCACAGTTGGCTCAGTATTACTTGGATACAGGGTGTGGCCTGAAGCTCCAATCATTTGGCCACCTAATGCCAAGAGCTGACTCATTGGAAAAGAAATTGATGCTGGAAAAGATTGAGTGCAGGAGGAGAAGAGGGCAACCGAAGATGAGATGGTTGGATGATGTCATTGACTCAATGGACATGAGTTTGAACAAACTCTGGGAGACTATGAAGGACAGGGAAGCCTAGTGTGCTGCAGTCCATGGGGTCACAAAGACTTGGGCACGACTTAACGACTGAAAAATGGCAATGACAACAGCAGTGTGCAGGCAGCAAGGACCAAGATGAGGCAGGTCCCTGTGTGCTACGAGGTTGGTGACAGAGGAATCTGGAGGACTGTCATGTGGGGACCTGCCCTCTGACAGTAAATGAAAAGGTTCTCTTGAGGTACAAACCTTACCACCTATCTCTCTGTTGATTTATCTTCTTCTTTCAATTCCCTTGGGTGTATTTGGAACCTTCCTGTCTGTTTTAAGTTCCACACATCTTTGGCGTTAAAAATCCAAATGGTGCCAACTGTGGTTGGGCCCCTTGGCTGTGCTCTCTGGGTTGGACTGTGGTTTTCTCTTGTCTGGGGGAACTTACTGACCCAGGGATTGAACCCAGGTAGTTTTTATGGTTATTAAATATTAAAAATTTTGATCATCTTCAAAAAACCCCAATATGCAACCAAAAAAAAAAAAAAAGATTATGCCAGTCTGATCTAGTATATATATGTCACACTATGCTGGAGGTGGTACTTAATGTATTTAGAAACTAAAGCATTCTAGAGTCTCTAGCTAATCAGCATAAATATTTCACCAATAAACCAAAGATGTCTGCAGAGAAACCATATCATGGGGAATCACTCAGGCAGATCTAAATGAACACTTCAATGGTGGTTTATATTTTGCAGACCCTCAAGACAGTCAGTGTCAACTTCCAAGTCAGTGACTGATTTTTCATAGCAGGGGCTATTTCCTTTGATCCTGACTAGCAGTTGTTTTGCAACCAAAGTTAAAGGGTTTTTTTTGGTTAAATTCAATATAATTTTCATCACACTTGATTTTTAGACACTGAAATTGCCCATAATTATGTCTGTCCTATCGCTATGGTAATATGGACAATTATAATGGATTATCCTTTTGTTTTCCTGGTCATTTGTTGATGCCTTTTTTGTTGTAAGGATGTGAAAACATAAGGCAATTTCACCAATTACTGGTAATGTTATTCAGATATTTAATTTATTTTCTGCATGCATAATCAGCCATAAATACATTTTAGCTAATGGAGATGACAAGGGTATAATATAATTTGAGCCCAAACAAATTCAAAATAACATTAGAAAGGAAACACAAAACCGTGGGAAGGAAAGAAATAGGAGACAATCTGTCTTTAGTCTCCCTTATGCCAGATCTTCTAATGTGGACCAGGTCTTCTGGGTTAATCTGTTCCTTGGGTTATTATAAAATGGTGAAAGGGCCTAGTAAAATATGTGGTGCGTAGTAGGTATGTAATAAATCATTTTCCTTTCCTTTCTATCTAGAAATGGAGTTGACTGTGTACTTGGCATTTGCTATGGATTGAATATTTGTGTCCCCTACCCCCAATATCATATGTTGAAGTCCAAGGCCCAAGGTGATGGTATCAGGAGGTGGGGCTCTTGGCAGGTAATTAGGTCATAAGAATGTAACCCTTATGGATGGGATTAGTACCCTTTTAAGATGAAACAGAAACATTACTTTGCCAACAAAGGTCCGTCTAGTCAAGGCTATGGTTTTTCCTGTGGTCATGTATGGATGTGAGACTTGGACTGTGAAGAAAGCTGAGCACCGAAGAATTGATGCTTTCGACCTGTGGTGTTGGAGAAGACTCTTGAGAGTCCCTTGGACTGCAAGGAGATCCACCCAGTCCATCCTAAAGGGGATCAGTCCTGGCTGTTCTTTGGAAGGACTGATGCTGAAGCTGAAACTCTAATACTTTGACCACCTGATGAGAAGAGCTGACTCATTTGAAAAGACCCTGATGCTGGGAAAGATAGAGGGCAGGAGGAGAAGGGGATGACAGAGGATGAGATGGTTGGATGGCATCACTGACTCGATGGACATGGGTTTAGGTGGACTCCAGGAGTTGGTGATGGACAGGGAGGCCTGGTGTGCTGCGATTCATGGGGTCACAAAGAGTCGGACACGACTGAGCGACTGAACTGAACTGAAGATGAAACATCAGATAGATGACCTCTTTCTCTCTCTCTCAGCCACAGGAGGATACAAGGAAAGATGTCATCTGCAAACCAGGAAAAGGGCTTCCATCATGCACCAGATCTGCTAGCACTTTGATCTTAGATTTCCCAGTCTTCAGAACTGCTAGTAAATAAATCCTTGATGTTAAACCCAGTCTATAGTATTTTTGTTATAGCAGCCTGCACTGATTAAGTCTGTGTTGTTTCATCTGAGACCATTCAAACTCTTCCTTCTACCCTCCAGCTCTGTGGCCAAACCTTAGGGTGCAGGAAAAGGTACCTCATCAACAACAGGAATATTGATTGGAACTAGAGTCAGAATCTCAGTCTAGAGTTAAAGAAAGTACAAAAATAGAGCTTTCTGCTGCCAATCCCCAGGAAGTGCCCCCCAAATAAAACAAAACCTGCCGTCACCCTATCTTATCTCAGTTGCACATTCTATCTGAGTACCTGCGTGCTACAGATTTCAATTATGGGCTACCTTTTTACTTCAGTTTCTTTAGTTTGCACGGGCTTGGTAAATGCAGGAAAATTTCTTCTCATTGGAGAAGGCTCCCATCAGCTGCCCGACTTCACTCTAAACCCTTCCTTTTGGAATACTTATTATGCCAGTGAGAAACTCATTTAGTCGCTAATCTGTCTTTAACACCTGCTAATCTCCATTTCTGTCAAAGAAACTGTGTAACCCAGTTTCTGGCTGTCTTCCATCTGGGGTGGCACTGGGGAACAGGGGGCAACCAATCGTCAGTTCTGGACACACTCCTATTTTTTTAACTCCAGGAAGACCCACATTGGATGATTTTAAATTTTTGCCTTGCTCAGAGGAAAGTATGTGAATGAATTATGAGCATGTGGATCTATCCAAAGGGCCTTCTTGCCACCCTGCTGCATCTTGGCATTCTCTTTGGTTCAGCAAGGTCCTAGTAGCACCAGTGACTAAATCTGGAGCTCTTTCCTTGCCTTATAATAAGAGATGATTTTGGTCACATTTATATCCTGAAATCAGAGAGGGCAATGGCACCCCACTCCAGTACTCTTGCCTGGAAAATCCCATGGACGGAGGAGCCTGGTAGGCTGCAGTCTATGGGGTCGCTAAGAGTCGGACACGACTGAGCGACTTCACTTTCACTTTTCACTTTCATGCTTTGGAGAGGGAAATGGCAACCCACTCCAGCGTTCTTGCCTGGAGAATCCCAGGGACGGCGGAGCCTGGTGGGCTGCCGTCTGTGTGGGTCGCACAGAGTCGGACACGACTGAAGAGACTTAGCAGCAGCAGCAACAGCATATCCTGAAATAAGGAGAGATGTGGACATCTGGGGCTTTGGTGAGAGAGTCTGGGATAGCTTGGCAGTTGCCAAGCTTCGCAGGGGAGACATAGAAAGTTTTCAAATGTCCAAGGAGCATTTTCCTTGCTTCCACTCTGAAACCAATGGAGCAGCAACTGCCAATGTGCTCATCCTCCGTGGCCAGTTTCTTTTGCTGCTTGCTCTTTCTTCCACACACTCGGGCAGGAGGACTTGCTGTCTGCCTCGATCTCTGGAAGCAGAATCATGTGTTTTAAGCCTGTCGAACAATTGCACGCTTGAGGGGCGTTAAATGAGAATGTGGAGCTGTCGAGTGGCATCATCAATCACGCATAACTCCCCAAATAAGTAAATGTCTATTTACCCCTTTACAGCGTGTTCAAGAAAAGCATTCTATGTTCTGACTCTACTTTCCAATATTCATACCATTTTATGTGGCATCTTTTTATTTTCTGTTTCCCAAAGAGGGGAAGGGAGTGGATGAAGGTGTGAGGAGCTGAGCAAAGTATCCATTTACAATTTTGGGGGGCCCTGGAGACTGGAATTGATGTTATAGACCTAAGATGAAGAGGTCCACTCAATAGATTGAAATCAGAAGAGCTACCCATTTACCACTAGACTTTTGGCTCACAGAATTACTGAAAGAAGAGCATGATGCTATCGGAAGACAGAATTCTGACTCCAAGCTGGTGCTGTCTACCCCTGTGAGGTAGCTGTAACTGCTGGGTCACCAAATCATGAGCAGGGTAGTGCTGGTGGTTGGATACGAACCATGACATCGTGGGGATCTGGCTGATTACACATGAACTGTGATCGCTTTCTCTCCATGTTCTGTTCTGTGGAGTAGTGACTATTTCCAAATTGAGCCTCAAGTGTGCATGCATACGTATCATGTCCTCAATTTTTCAAACATTGTGCTTCTCTGGAAGGAAGAAGTCTAAACACTGAGCATTTGTGCACTCACACCAGCCATGGATGAGACTTCCAGTTTTTCCATATCTTTGCCAACTTCTGGGCTTGTCAACCTTTTACTTTAATCATTCAAGTGGGTATCAAGTGCATCTAATTAAGATCTTTAATTTACATTCTCTAAGAATTTAATGACATTGAGTTCTTTAATGACACTTGTTGGCTATTTGTGTATCTACTTCTGTGAAGCATCTGTTCAAATATTTTGTGACTTTTAAGCTATTTCGTTGCTCATTTGTGAAATTGTTGACTTATGGATCTTTGTATATTCTGGACACAAGTCCATTGTCCCAAAGTGATGTTGCAAACATTTCCCAACCTGTGCCTTGCTTATTCATTGTCTTACTGATGTCTTTTGACGAGCAGAAATTTTATTTCTTATGAAGTCTAATTTTTCAAAATTTACTTTTTAGGGTTATGTTTTTGGTGCCCTGTTCAATAAAACCTTTATCCACCCAAAGTCATGAGAATATTCTCATGTTTTTTTCTAGACGTGTTAAGGTTCTGAGTTTTATGTCTAAATCCACGATTAATGGTCAACTAATTTTTGTTTATGGGTAGAAAGGGGTAGAAAGTTTTATATATATATATATATATATATATATATATATATGGAGAAGGCAATGGCACCCCACTCTAGTACTCTTGCCTGGAGAATCCTATGGATGGAGGAGCCTGGTGGGCTGCAGTCCATGGGGTCGCTGGGAGTCGGACACGACTGAGCGACTTCACTTTCACTTTTCACTTTCATGCATTGGAGAAGGAAATGGCAACCCACTCTAGTATTCTTGCCTGGAGAATCCCAGGGACGGGTGAGCCTGGTGGGCTTCCATCTATGGGGTCACACAGAGTCGGACACGACTGAAATGACTCAGCAGCATATATATATATATATATATATATATATATATATATATAATTCAGTTGTTTTAGCAACATTTGTTAAAAGATGTACTTTATCCCATAGAACTGACTTGGCATTTTTATGAAAAAAATCAACTGACCATACAAGTATTGTATATTTCTACACACTCTATTCTTTTCCATTGATTTAGTTTTCTATCCTACTCTCCAACTATTAACATATCTTTGTAGGTGTAGAATAAGACTTGAAACTAAAAATTGTTAGTTCTTCAGCTTTTTAGAAATGTTTTAATTTTTGCTTTATTTTTCAAATTTATTTAGTCATTCTTTAAAAAATTTAGGACAAATGTATATCTATGGCTGATTTGTGTTGATACTTGGCAGAAAACAACAAAATTCTGGAAAGCAATTATCTTCCAAATAAAAAAATAATTTTTTTTTTGCTGCACCACACAGCTTGTGGAATCCCAGTTCACTGACCAGGGACTAAGCCTGTGCCCTCTGGGGGTGGAAACACAAAGTTTCCAACCACTGAACCACCAGGGAAGTCTCAGTTCTTCAGCTTTGTTGTTCATCTTCTCCAATATTGTTTTGGTTATTCTACATCTATTGTATTGCCATATAAATTTTAAAATTATCTTGTGTTTTTGTAATGAGTCTTGTATACCAATTTAGGGTCAGTGAATATCTTAACAATATTGAGTCTTCCAACTATGAAAATTGTATAATTCAGTTCAGTTTCTGTTCAGTTGCTCAGTCGTCTCCAACTATTTGTAACCCCATGGACTGCAGCACACCAGGCTTCCCTGTCCATCACCAACTCCCAGAGCTTGCTCAAACTCATGTCCTTTGAGCTGGTGATGACATCCAACCATTTCATCTTCTGTTGTCCCCTTCTCTGCCCACCTTCAATCTTTCCCAGCATCAAGATCTTTTCCAATGAGTCAGTTCTTCACATCAGGTGACCAAAGTATTGGAGTTTCAACTTCAGCATCAGTCCTTCCAATGAATATTCAGGACTGATTTTCTTTAGGATTAACTGATTGGATCTCCTTGCAGTCCAAGGGACTCTCAAGAGGCTTCTCCAACACCACAGTTCAAAAGCATCAATTCTTCAGTGCTCAGCTTTCTTTATGGTCCAACTCTCACATCCATACATGACTACTGGAAAAACCATAGCTTTAACTAGATGGACCTTTGTCGGCAAAGTAATGTCTCTCCTTTTTAATGTGCTGTCTAGGTTGGTCATAGCTTTTCTTCTAAGGAGCAAGCATCTTTTAATTTCATGGCTGCAGTCACCATCTGCAGAGATTATGGAGCCCAAGAAAATAAAGTCTGTCACTATTTCCATTGTTTCCCCATCTATTTGCTATGAAGTGATGGAATTGGATGCCATGATCTTAGTTTCTTGAATGTTGAGTTTTAAGCCAGCTTTTTCACTTTCCTTTTTCACTTTCATCAAGAGGCTCTTTAGTTCCTCTTTGGTTTCTGTCATAAGGGTGGTGTCATCTGCATATCTGAGGTTATAGATATTTCTCCCCGCAATCTTGACTCCAGTTTGTGCTTCACCCAGCCTGGCATTTGGCATGATGCACTCTGAATATAAGTTAAATAAGCAGGGTGTCAAAATAAAACCTTGACATAGTCCTTTCCCAGTTTGGAACCAATCTCAGTTCTAACTATTGCTTCTTAACCTGCGTACAGATTTCTCAGGAGGCAGGTAAGGTGATCTAATATTCCCATTTCTTGAAGAATTTTCCACAGTTTGTTGTGATCCACACAGTCAAAGTCTTTGATGTAGTCAACAAAGCAAAAGTAGACATTTTTCTGGAATTCTCTTGCTTTTTTGATGCTCCAACAGATGTTGGCAATTTGATCTCTGGTTCCTCTGCCTTTTCTAAATCCAGCTTGACCATCTGGAAGTTCACTGTTCACGTACTGTTGAAGCCTTGCTTGGAGAATTTTGAGCATTATTTTGCTAGCGTGTGAGATGAGTGCAATTGTGCAGTAGTGTGAATATTCTTTGGCATCATCTTTCTTTGGGATTGGAAGGAAAACTGACCTTTTCCAGTCCTGTGGCCACTGCTGAGTTTTCCATATTTGCTGGCATATTGAATGCAGCGTTTTCACATCATCATCTTTTAGGATCATTTCAGCATCAACTTTTAGGATCTGAAATAGCTCAGCTGAATTCCATTGTATAACTAACTCCCAGCTATTCAGGATTTTGATTTTAAGTGACATTTTGTGTTTAGATGTCTTGCACATATTTCATTAGGTGTTTTTTCTATACTTTTATCATTTTTATGTTATTAAAAATTATATTGCTTCTTTGTTGAGACAACTTCAAACTTTTCAAAAATTTAAAAATAGAGAACAAAGAAATTTTTCTCCAGGAGTATTTGAGAATAAGTTTCCAACACTATATCCTGTCACCCCCTCATACTTTATGTTTATTTCCTAAAACAAGGCCATTACCCTAAATAACCACAGCACAACCATCAAAACAGGAAAAAAGCAAGAATACATTATTAACATAGAATCCTCAGACTGTTCAAGTTTTGTCAGTTTTCCCCAAGATGCTCTTTATAGTAAAATGATCTGATTCTTTAATTATTAGATGTAGTGTTCTGAAAAAATTCCTCAGTCTTTCATTTTTATGACCTTGACAGATTTTACTTTACAGAGCTTAGGTTGATCTGATCTTCCTTTTGATTCGATTCAGGTTATTCATCTTTGGCAGAAATATCACAGAAATAAGTATATTCTTATTATATCCTACAAGTGTTACATAGCTTTAATTTGTTCTGTTACTGATGATTTTACTACAATGGTGCCTATCAGGCTTCTCCACTGTAAATACTGTTTACCCCTTTGTAATAAGTATTTTTGTATACTTTACATTTTGCTATTGTTTTAATCTTAATCAAGCATTGAGTATTTTCATTTCTATTAGTATAGGTACATGCATTCTTATTTAATAAACTTTAATCCATTAATATCTTTCTTCATTTTGATGCTCAGATTGTCCCATTTTTGGCTGATAAGCTTCAAGCTGCTGCTCATGTCTTTTTGACATGCCCACTCTGTTTTTTGACTACGTCTTTACTTTCTGACAAAAAAAATTTCAGGTTCATCCTTGACTTTTCTTGCTTTAAGACCCAGACTCAGTCATTTATCCAAGTTCTTAATCCTTTTATTTCAGAATGATGTTTAGAAACCAACATCTGGGCCTTAGATATGCTTATCACTATATATATTGCTTGTAATGGGTATCTGTTTATATATATACTTTTTAAAATCACGGGATTACACTAGTACATCCACCTTACCTGCCTCCTGTGAAGTCTATATGCAAGTCAAGAAGCAACAGTTAGACCTGGACATGGAACAACAGACTGGTTCCAAATTGGGAAAAGAGTACATCAAGGCTATATATTGTCACCCTGCTTATTTAACTTATATGCAGAGTACATCTTACGAAATGCCCAGCTGGATGAAGCTCAAGCTGGAATCAAGATTGCTAGGAGAAATATTACTAACCTCAGATACACAGATGACACCACCTTTATGGCAGAAACTGAAGAGGAACTAAAGAGCCTTTCAATGAAGGTGAAAGAGGAAGCTTAAAACTCAACATTCAAAAAACTAAGATCATGGCATCCAGTCCCATTACTTCATGCAAATAGATGGGGAGACAATGGAAACAGTGACAGACTTTATTTTCTTGGGCTTCAAAATCACTGCAGATGGTTACTGCAGTCATGGCATTAAAAGATGCTTGCTCCTTGGAAGAAAAGCTATGACCAACCTAGATAGCATATTAAAAAGCAGAGACATTACTTTGCTGACACAGGTCTGTCTAGTCAAAGTTATGGTTTTTCCAGTAGTTATGTATGGATGTGAGATTTGGACTGTGAAGAAAGCTGAGCACTGAAGAATTGATGCTTTTGAACTGTGGTGTTGGAGAAGATTTTTAAGAGTCCCTTGGACTGAAAGGAGATCAAACCAGTCAAATCCTAAAGGAAATCAGTCCTGAATATTCATTGGAAGGACTGATGCTGAAGCTGAAGCTCCAATACTTTGGCCACATGCTGGCAAGAGCTGACGTATTAGAAAAAACCCTGGTGTTGGGAAAGATGAAGGCAGGAGGAGAAGGGGACGACAGAGGATGAAATGGTTGGATGTCATCACCAACTCGATGGACATGAATTTGAGCAAGCTCTGGGAGCTGGTGATGAACAGGGAAGCCTGGTGTGCTGCAGCCCATGGGATCACAAAGAGTCAGACACGACCGAGCCACTGAACAACAACACCAGCACACTCAGTTCCATCCAGCACCACAGAGTGCATTCTAATTTTCTCCCTTTCCTGTTTGTAACCCCTTTACTGACAGTGAGAAACCTCACTTCTGTTACCCTCAATGTTTTTACTTATTTCTTCAGTCCACCTCTAGGTGCCAATATCATCATTGCTACCACCCCTTCACACCCTACTCATACTTCCTCGCCTTGTACCAGGCAGCTCTTCCACATCCATGCCTTGCTCAGCATACATGGGCTCTGGTGCCCCACATCAGCCACCTTCCCATGTACAGATAACTGTTTCACTCTGCTCAGGTTTGGACCCTTTTAACTGGGGTCAGACTCTCATGTAAATGTCCTCTTTATTATGCTTGGGCTTCAATACCATGTACTGTCCCATTACAACTTTGCCCCACTTCCCTGCGGGGATACTTAGCCACGTTCAGCCCCACTTAATGACTTTTGGGCAGAATTATCCAGGAAGGAAAGGGGAAAGGAAGAGAAAAGAACTAGTAAGTCTTAAAATTTCAATTTGTTTATTGCTTATATGTGGTTATATATTAATAATTATTTTTTCATATCTACCTTATATCCTATCACTTTGTTAAATTTAGTAATTAATTTTAGAGCTTGGAAGATTTCTTTGGACATTCTACATACACAATCATGTAACCTGCAAATAATTAGGATTTTGTCTTTTCTAATCTTAATACTTTTTATTTCTTTTACTTTTTATTGCACTACATATGATTTCTGGGATAATGGTGAATACAAGTGATGAGAGCAGACTTTATCACCTCGCCTTTATCTGGGGGAAAGGATTAACATTAAGTATGGTAAGAGATATGATGGTAGCTGTAAGTTTTTCACAGATTTGCTTTTCAGCTTGGGAAAATGTTTTTTTTTTTTTCTTATGCCAGTTTGCTGAGTTTTTAAATCATGAAAAGGTATTACTGCCTCTATGGGCATGATTATATAACTTTTCTCTTTTCTTTCACTAATGTTATATATTGCATGGATTGATTTTTTTGAATGTTAAATCAATCTTATATTCCTTGGGTAAATCTTACTTGGTCATGATGTATTAACTTTCAAAACTATTACTGAATTCTTTCTGCTAAGGTTTTTCAGAAGGATTTTTCCATTTCTTCAGGAGGTGTTTGGTATGCAGTTTTCTGTAGTAATCTTTGTCAAGTGTGAATATCAGGGCTATGTGGGCCTCCTAAAATGAGTTAGAAAGTATTTTGTCTTCTGTTTTCCAAGAGAATTGAGTAGAATTGATGTAGTTTCTTTTTTAAAAGTTTTGTAGAAGGAATTCCCTACTAGTCCGGTAGCTAAGACTCTGTGCTCCTAATGCAGGGGGCCCTGGCTTGATCCCTGGTCAGAGAAATGGATCCCATGTGCCACAACTAAGCATTTGCATGGCACAAAGAAGGGCCCTGGCTTGATCCCTGGTCAGAGAAATGGATCCCATGTGCCACAACTAAGCATTTGCATGGAAGATCCTGTGTGCTGCAACTAAGACCAGTTCAGGCAAAAAAGACAAAAAAAATTTGTAGGCTTTCCCAGTGATATCATCTAGGTCTAAAGCTTTCTTTATTTTTAACTGTGAAGTTAATTTTTTTAATACATATGAGACTATTCAGATTTATTTCTTATTCTGTCAGTTTTAATAATTTGTTTTCCAAGGAGGCTGCCCATTTCATTAAAGTTTTTGAATTTGACATAGTGTTGTTCAAAAAACTCCCTGACCATCCTTTTAATGTCTATGTTATCTGTAATGGTGTTCTTCTTTTTATATTTCTCTTCTGGATAATTTTTTTATTTTCTCCTTTTTATTTCAATCTTGGTAGGAATTTATCAATTTCATTAGTCTTTTTAAAATCCAAATTTGTGACTTTATTTTTTTCCTCCATCGTTTCCCTCTTTTCCGCTTTGCTAATTTTTGCTCTTTATGTTCTCTTCCCTTCTGCTTACTTTGTTCTTTTTCTAGTTTGTTAAGGTAAAATTTTGCTTAAGAGATTGAAGAATAGAGGACGATGCAAGGAAATATTTTGTAGGCCAGGCAGTTTCAGTTCCAACTATCCTATTTTTCCACTGCTGCATGAGGGCTGCCATAGACAAAATGTAAATGAGTGGTTGTGCCTGTGTTCCAAAACAAGGTTATTTGTGAAAACAGGCAGCAGGGCTTCTATGGTGATCCAGTGGTTAAGAATCTGCTTGCCAATGCAACGGACACAGGTTCCATCCCCGGTCTGGGAAGATTGTACATGCCACAGGACAAATAAACCTATGCACTGAAACTTTTGAGCCCACAAGCCTATAGGCACCACAATGAGAAGGCCCCAGCCCCAAATGAAGAGTAACCCCTGTTCCCTGCAACTAGAGAAAGCCTGTGTAGCAACAAAGACCCAGCACAGCCAAAAATAAACAAACAGGCAGCAAACTGGATTTAGCCCATGGCTATAATTTACTGACACCTGTCTTCAATTATTGATTTTAAAAACTGTATCGTTTTCATAAAATAAGCATTCAATACCCCAAATTTTCCTCTAAGAACTGCTTTAGCTGCATCTCATAAATTTCGATATGCTCTATTTTTATTATTATTCAGTCCACAATATTTTCTGATTTTACTCATCATTTCTCCTTTGACTTATGAGTTACTTATAAATGTGTTATTTAATTGACAACTTGGGGATTTTCCACATACTTTATTTTTTATTGAATTGTAATTTACTGCTATTGTGATTAGAGAACATCTTCTGTATGACTTACTATTTTTATATTTATTAAGTTCTTGGAGAATGTTCCATGTCAATATACTTTATATGTTTGAAGTTCTGTTGTTAGGCCCATTAACATTTAAGGTTGTTAGGTCTATTTGATGAGTGGATACTTTTATAATTGTGAAATATTCCTCTAAAAGAGATGGGAATACCAGACCACCTGACCTGCCTCCTGAGAAATCTGTATGCAGGTCAAGAAGCAACAGTTAGAAATGAACATGGAACAACAGACTGGTTCCAAACTGGGAAAGGAGTATGCCAAAGCTGTATATTGTCACCCTGTTTATTTAACTTACATGCAGAGTACATTATGAGAAATGTTGGGCTAAGATGAAGCACAAGCTGAAATCAAGATTGCGGGGAGAAATATCAATAACCTCAGATATGCAGATGACACCACCTTTATGGCAGAAAGTGAAAAGGAACTAAAAAGCCTCTTGATAAAAGTGAAAGAGGAAAGTGAAAAAGCTGGCTTAAAACTCAACATTCAAAAAACTAAGATCATGGCATCTGGTCCCATCACTTCATGGCAAATAGATG
Organism: Bos indicus x Bos taurus; assembly: GCF_003369695.1. NCBI lineage: Eukaryota > Metazoa > Chordata > Mammalia > Artiodactyla > Bovidae > Bos > Bos indicus x Bos taurus. The sequence goes on along the minus strand of NC_040100.1, from coordinate 27,469,395 downwards.
GGGAAACAATGGAAACAGCAACAGACTGTTTTCTTGGGCTCCACAATCTCTGCAGATGGTGACTGCAGCCATGAAATTAAAAGATGCTTGCTCCTTGGAAGAAAAGCTATGACCAACCTAGACAGCATATTAAAAAGCAGAGACTTTACTCTGCCAGCAAAGATCCATCGAGTCAAAGCTATGGTTTTTCCAGTAGTCATATATGGATGTGAGAGTTTGACCATAAAGAAAGCTGAGCACTGAAGAATTGATGCTTTTGAAAGGTGGTATTGGAGAAGACTCTTGAGAGTCCCTTGGACTGAAAGGAGATCAATCAATGAATCCTAAAGGAAATCAGTCCTGAATGTTCATTAGAAGGACTGATGTTGAAGCTGAAGCTCCAATACTTTAGCCACCTGATGTGAAGAACTGACTCATTGGAAAATTCCCTGATGCTGGGAAAGATTGAAGGCAGAAGGAGAAGGGGATGACAGAGGATGAGATGGTTGGATGGCATCACCGACTCGATGGACATGTGTTTGAGCAAGTTTTGGGAGATGGTGATGGACAGGGAAGCCTGGTGTGCTGCAGTCCATGGGGTCACAAAGAATCGGACACAACTGAGTGACTGAAATGAACTGATCCATAATAGTACTGTTTTCTCTAATTTTAAATTGTTTAATATTAATATTGACATTACAGCTTCCTTGTGCTTGGTGTTTATATCAGATCAGATCAGTCGCTCAGTCGTGTCAGACTCTTTGCGACCCCATGAATCACAGCATGCCAGGCTTCCCTGTCCATCACCAACTCCCGGAGTTCACTGAGACTCACGTTCATTGAGTCAGTGATGCCATCCAGCCATCTCATCCTCTGTCGTCCCCTTCTCCTCCTGCCCCCAATCCCTCCCAGCATCAGAGTTTTTTCCAATGGGTCAACTCTTATGGTATATATTTATATCAAGTTGTATTTTTCTTGATAATTAAACTGTATTGTTGTTGTTTGTAATATTTAGTTATTACATTTTTTCCCCCTCAGCCATCTGACAATCTCTGCCTTCTAACTGGGTAGTTTTGTAATTTAATGTAATTATTAATGTGATTGAGTATTAGTATGTTTTCTTTGGTATAGCTTGAGTGAGTTATTTTGGTCTTTTGGGTGAGAGCAACTGTCACTTATGATTTTCTATGTCTGAAATGGAAGGAAACCCACTGATTTTCTTCTGAGTACTAAAATTTCCAGATAAATTTGACACACAATGCAAAAAATGTTAATTACACTGCCTTGATTGCATGTAGTACCTTGATTACAATAAAGACTTGGATTCTCCATCCATCCCTATATCTACAACCTTTGAAATATGATGTTGTAGCTCCTTTCATAAAAAGGTGGAACTTGTTTCCTTTCCCCTAAAATGAGCTCATCATGTTAATTGCTTTGGCCAATAGAATGTGAATGAAGTGACAGTGTGTCAGTATTGAGACTAGACCTCAGTAGGCTTTGTACTTTCTACCTTTCTTCTTGAACTCTGTCTTGCTGTTGCTGTCTAGCCTGATGGATGTAGAAATTCCGGGACTTGGCCACTCCTCCTCTCTTGCCAACAGCCAATCAATCACCTGCTATATAGTGCTATCCTTGGCCAGGTAACTCCTGATGGCTTTGCCAGCTGACTGCAGACACAAGGTCAAGCCACCGAAGCATTGCTCAGGTCAGTAAAATCTCCCTGCTTATCAACAGACTCCTCAGCAATAATATATGCTTATTGTTTTAAGCCATCAGTACAAGTGATAACACTACTTACATTCCCTTCCTGCACATGAACAATGGAATTATACTCTCTTAAAGGAGATCAGTCCTAGGTGTTCACTGGAAGGTCTGATGTTGAAGCTGAAGCTCCAGTACTTTGGCCACCTGATGAGAAGAGCTGACTCATTTGAAAAGACCCTGATGCTGGGAAAGATTGAGGGCAGGAGGAGAAGGGGATGACAGAGGATGAGATGGTTGGATGGCATCACTGACTCAATGAACATGAGTTTGGGTGGGTTCCGGGAGTTGGTGTTGGACAGGGAGGCCTGGTGTGCTGCAGTTCATGGGGTCACAAAGAGTTGGACATGACTGAGTGACTGAACTGAATTGAACTGAATAAGGAGGAAGTGAATTCTTTGTTGTCCTGGAAGTCTTGCTGAAGCATCTAGACATCTGCATGGGATAGGAAGAAAACAGTTACTTTTTTCAACTGCCTGCATGAGAGTTCCACTTGGGGAGAAACTGTTTTTATTTGGAAAAATACAGTAGAATCCTTCTAATCTGATATAATTAGAACTGGTAGTTGGCTGGCTAATCTAGCAGAAGAATGAGAGCTGCCTATTGGCCAAGAGGTCTCTGGTTTCTGTGGGGAGCAGTCAGTGTGTTTTGCAGAGGAAATGGAGAGTGTTGCTTATTTTGATAAAGTGGATTTAGGAACATTGTTTCTGTAGCTTTTGGCTACCCTCTTTATGGAAAGAAGGGGTCTAGGTAGATACCCTAAGAAGAGAAAGAATCATTATTAGGTGTAAAAGTCTGAGTTCCGAATCACAGATGTGGAAAAGATACCTTTCATTCATTCATTAATGCAGAAGACTTTACTATATTTTTCCAAACAAATGAGGATTTATTGAGCCCCTTCTTGGGAGCTTGATAAAATTAGGAATTTATTACTTTCACCCACTATATCCGAAGCACATTAGTGTCTGGCCAGATTGAGTACCAACCACTGGTTGAATTTATAAGTAGGAGGGAATTTATATCATTTGTTTGAAACAGAGTAAAAACTAATAATTTTCAATCTGGAAGCTGAGTTTCTTTTAGGGAGAGACCTATTGCTATTTAAATAGCTTCATACAGATCACTTGAGTTTGGAAGGCATAGTTAGGAAAGAGACAGCGAAATAAAGAGATTGTGAAAACTTTCCCACACAAGAGATTAACAGAATGTAGGGAGGTACCTTATGGATTGCATGGAGCAAAGAAAGGCTGAGACAAGGAAGGAGAGAGAAAACGGGGCTGAGATGGGTGGTCCATGGGAATTCTCTTGGCAGACAGGGAGATCGAAGGAATTTTTTTTTTTTTTTTTTGATAGGTGGAGGTGAAAGTGTGGAAATTTTTGTATTAACCTTCAGTTTAAAAAGCTTTAAGTCCTCTGGAGTAGGAAATGGAAACCTACTCCAGTATTCTTGCCTGGAAAATTCCATGGAACATGGTGGGCTATACAATCCATGGGGTCACAAAGAGTCAGACGTGACTAAGCACTCACTCACATTAAAAAGCTTTATACCTGTGGTACACCAAAAAGAAGGAGTCCTTAAAGAAGTCACTTTTGCTTTGGTCTCTGGTTTAGAAGTTGTGAAGCTTGGAGTGTGTTTGTTAAGTGCTTTAAGTGAGGTGATTTGCTGCTACAGCTTTTGGTATGGTGTAAAATTTTCTTCATTGTCACAAATTTTCAAAAAAAGTCTGCCACGCTTACAGCCTGAGGTTCACAGATGGAGACTGGTGTCTGGTAATAGTGCGGAAATGGGCAGACACTGTGTTTATCCACAAACTGAATGGCCTCACCTGAATTACGGGATTCTCAGCTAGAAACGATTCAGTGATGGTGACAACCCCAACATTTCAAGAATCTCCATAGATGGGGATCAGCATTGAGCTTTTCTCCAGCACATGGCAGGCTTCCCTGGTGGCTCAGACAGTAAAGAATTAGCCTGCAATGCAGGAGACCTGGGTTCGATCCCTGAGTTGGGAAGATCCCCTGGAGAAGGGCATGGCAACCCATTCCAGTACTCTTACCTGGAGAATTCCATGGACAGAGGAGCCTGGTGGGCTACAGTCCATGGGGTCACAAAGAGTCAGACTCAACTGAGCGACTTTCATTCACTCATTCACCCAGCACATGGCACGTGGCTTGAGTGAATTTCATTTGAATTTCAAAGGAATGAGTGTTTCAGGGAAGCTGCTAACAGGATGACATGGGTATCATTTTATTGTTTACTTATTTTAAAATAATATCTTACCTTTATTTTATTTTTTCATTTTTGTGGGGGAGGCCATGCCATGTGGCATGTGGGATCTTAGTTCTCCAACCAGGGATCAAACCCTCACCCCCTGCATTGAAAGTGTGGAGTCTTAACCACTGGACCACCAGGGAAGTCCTTACCTTTATTTTTTTAATGTTTGTGTGTGTTTATTTGGGCCTCAAAGCCTATAAGTACATATCCTGTGACACACACATGTATGTATATATTATCAAGCTGCTAAGGATGGGGAAGTGTGGAATTAGGGTAGGAGACACATTCCTTTTTTTGTATTTCCATTATAATGGATTACCTGACAAATATATTTCTGGATATCGTCTGCATTTTTATAATTTAACTTTTATTTTTAATTATGTAACACAAAAGCACAAAACTTTCAAATACATATTATGGGGATAAAAAATATGAGAGACCCAATTTATTTTAATTTATTTTTTAATATAAATTTATTTATTTTAATTGGAGGCTAATTGCAATATTGTATTGGTTTTGCCATACATCAACATGAATCTGCCATGGGTGTACACGTGTTCCCCATCCTGAACCCCCCTCCCACCTCCCTCCCTATACCATCCCCCTGGGTCATCCCAGTGCACCAGCCCCGAGCATCCTGTCTCATGCATCGAACCTGGACTGGCGATTCGTTTCACATATGATATTATACATGTTTCAATGCCATTCTCCCAAATCATCCCACCCTCGCCCTCTCCCACAGAGTCCAATGACAGACCCAATTTAAAAACAAACCTTGCTGTTTATAAGAGCTGCATTGCCAAAAGAAAGGAGGAGAAGGCTGCGAGCACGTGGCTGGGAACCACCGATCCTTACTGCACTGATTATATATGTTCTCTTTGATACCTAAGTACAACCCAAGATTCAGCCTGTCCCCACCCCACTCCAGGACCTGCTTTGAGAACAACAGAGTAGAAAGGGGCCTTGGGACACCTGGAACACTGGTCCACTTGAACCTGCGCTCAGGAGTCCTGAGATAGGCTACAGTATTTGGAGGCATGCCATCCTCTTCTTCATGCAAATAGAAGGGGAAAAAGTAGAAGCAGTGACAGATTTTATTTTATTGGGCTCCAAAATCACTGCAGATGGTGACTGCAGCCATAAAATTAAAAGACACTTGCTCCTTGGGAGGAAAGCTATGACAAACCTAGAAAGCAGATTGAAAAGTAAAAATATCACTTTGCCGACAAAGGTCCATATAGTCAAAGCTATGGGTTTTCCAGTAATCATGTATGGATGTGAGAGTTGGATCATAAAGGAGACTGAGGACTGTAGAACTGATGCTTTCAAATTGTGATGCTGAAGAAGTCTCTTGAGAGTCCCTTGGACTGCAAGGAGATAAAGCCAGTCCAGCCTAAAGGAAATAAACCCTGAATACTCATTGGAAGGACTGATGCTGAAGCTTGAATACTGTGGCCATCTGATGCAAAGAGCAGACTTATTGGCAAAGACCCTGATGCTCAGGAAGACTGAAGGCAAAAGGAGAAGAGGGCAGCAGAGGATGAGATGGTTAGATGGCATCACCAACTCCATGGACATGAATCTGAGCAAACTCCAGGAGATAGTGAAAGATAAGAAAGCATGGCATGCTGCAGTCCATGGGGTCACAAAGAGGAGGACATGACTTAGCAACTGAACAACATCCTCTTCTTGGCATGACTTGTCCATCTCAAACTCCAGGTGGCTGATAGAGCATAAACTCTGTTTCCCTGTTGGTACAGATGCAGCACCTATGGGATAACCACACATAATTTTAGATAAGATTTGCTTATTAAGAAAACAGACCTTTTAGAAGACTGCCAAGTTGATGGGCACAAGATGGGAATAAACAAATTTTCCAGAGAAGATTGCTCCAAAGGAACTTTTTACCTTCATGCCCTACTTCTCATTAATGCAACTGGATAAGGCACAAGGAGATACCCTGCTGTTTTTTTCTGCTTTAATGTACACTCAAAGTCTAGTTTGCAGCTTTAAGTACCTGTTAAAAAAAAAAAAAAAACAACACATACATTTGTTTCTTCTCCAATTAGAGATAGTGATAAATTCATATCATTCTTAATTGATGAAGTCTGTGCAAACATCATTCTCTTTTATCATTGTTCTCTATTCTCTCTCCCATCCTAAGGTTTGAATTAGGAGAATTTACAAAGACTTATTTTTCAGGATGTTTTTAGCAAAATCACATGGTTTTAATGTTTTTATAGTTAGAAAAATTTCCCCCTTGCTCACTTGAGTGTCACCCAACCTTCTCATAATAAACATAATTGAAGTCTCAATATAGTGTTCACTCAGTCACTCTGGATAGACATGGGTGAAAGGCAAGCTGGCTTCTGGTACTTTTAAAGAGTTTTAGTCATTGAAGGACCTGGTTATAAAGGTCTGCAGCATAAGTGTCAGATCAGAGCAGGAGCCCTGGGGTAAAAAGTATGTCTTACTCCCTTAGCCCCACCCTTGGCGCTTGTTTCTTAGAGAAGGTGACTACCTTCTCCTAGGGGTTTTCTGACTGAGGAAGCAGGGGGACCCTGATGCATGCCGCACCTCTTCCCTGCCCCCGCCCCCCAAATTGTTGGGACAGTACCTTTAAGATGGAGGCTTGGGCACCTGGAAGAGAATAAGTTCCTGGCCATTAAAATGTGGTGTACTACTGAAATTCTAGGGTTCAGTGCACCGCATGTGGACTTGCCTTACTTGCACACAATGCATCTGCCACAGCTTCTGTCCGTGAACTTACAGAATGTCCTGCTGACCACCATGGTGTTGCACACAGCTTTGCTCCAATCAAAGAAGTCGTTTCATAGCAAAGGAAATGCAGCCGTGGACCCATGCTCATGGAATTCACTGGTCTTTTCATGTTCCCTGGCGTCCTGCCAGAGAACATATTTTGTATAATTTTGGAGACAACTTTTTATCTATTTTTATATTAATAAATAACTTATGTGTACATTGGAGAAGGAAATGGCAACCCACTCCAGTATTCTTACCTGGAGAATCCCATGGACAGAGAATCCTGGTGGGCTACAATCCATGGGGTCACAAAGAGTTGGACACGACTGAGTGACTAAGCAAGCATGTGTGTATATGAGAAATATGTGTATTCTGAGGTTGTTTGGTGTACTGATTTCTAAATGTTAGTTATCTCAAATTGGTTGAGGGTGTTTTTCAACATGTCTATGCCTCTGTTTTTTGTCTGCATTTTTCTAAGAAAGATATGATTTCATTTAGTTTTATTTTTTGTTTCTCCTGTCAACTTATGCTCCATATGTTTTGAGACTAGGTTATTAGGTGCATGCAAATTTATCTTTCTGGTGGATTAACTCTTTCATCATTATGAAATGTTCTTTATCTCTAATATACGGCTTGCCATGAATTCTACTTTGTCAGAAATGACAATTACACATTGGGTCCAGTATATCTTTGGTATATTTTTCCATTTTTTTAACTTTTACTCTTTTATATATTTATATTAAAGGTCTCTTATAAGCAGCTATTTAGTTGGTTCTTTTTGTCCAAGTTGACAATCTCTTTTTGAATTGATATATTTAGTCCATTTACACTTAATATTAATTACTAAAATCTTTACATTTAAATATACTGTCACATTTTTGTTTCATCTGTTTACGGTTTCTTGTTTTCTTTTGAATTAATGTTTTACTTCTATTTACATTTCCTATCCCTTGTTTCATTGTTGTCATGTCTTTTAATTCTAAAAATATATTGGACTACATGACATACTATCGATGTTTTAGTAGTCAATATCCATTTAGATTTATTCACATGTCTGTCTTTCTAGAAATCTTTATTCCTTCCTGTTTCTATAATTTCCTCCAGGATCATTTTTTTTTCCTACATGAAAAATTCCCTTTAGCACTTTCTTTAGTCCCAATCTGCTTAGTTTTTTTTCTTTTTTTGGTCTGAAAATGTATTTTTTTCTACGTTTACTTTAGAGGAATTTTGGGAGTGAGTATAGAACTCTAGTTTGGCTGTTGTTTTCTGTCACCATTTTAAAGATGCTGCTTCAATATCTTAGTTCCTATCACTTCTATTAAGATATCAGCTATTAGTTTTATTGATACTTCTTGAAAGTAAAAATGACTTTTCTCTCCTGTAGCTGCTTTTTGCAAGCTTTTCTTTCTTTGATTTGGAACAATGTGTCTAGATATTTTGTTTTGTATTCATTTCCTCTCAGTGTTTGTAGAGATTTTGGAAATCTGTAGAATTATCTTCCATCATTTTGGAAAATTCCTAATCCTAATCTTCAAATAGTGCTTTTTTATCTTTTCTATTCATTCCTTCTGAGACTGTATACATTTCTTAACTGATTTCACTACATCCCATGGGTCATTTATCTATTTTCTGTATTGTTCCTGTCTGTGTCTAAACTTGGATATATTCTGATTTTTTACCTTTCATTTCATTACTCTTCCTTTCTCTGTTTTATCTTCTGTTAAAATCACTACTGAATTACAAATATGAGTTACTCTATTTTTAAATTTTAGAATTTCCATTTGTTCATTTCTTATGGATTCTAATTCTGTTATACATTGTCCATGGACTTCTGTTTTTGGACAAAATAATATGTATAATAACTCAGGATCTGTATCATCTGTGGTATAGTTTCTGTTGTCTGATAACTTTTTGGAGAATGGTGGATGTTTTGTCTGAAAGTAGTAGAGACTCTGCACAATATTATCTTCTTCTACAGGATATGTAATTTTCTCCTGGCAGCCAGAAAGAATATAAGCAGATCACCTTACTTTGGTGGAAACCTGCTTTCAGATTTCGTAAGGACTACCTATATCCCCAGCTTGTCCATTCTCCTAAGGTATAATGCTTAGTCCAAGGACACAGCCTAATGGAAGTTTCAGTTCAAATTGTGTTTTATTTTTCCTATCTCTAACTAGCGCCTACTCTCTTTGGCATCCTCAGAACTCCAAATTTTGTCTCGGCAACTCTGGCTTTTGGGCACATGTTTTCTTCTCGGATTCTCAGCATCTTGCTTCATGTGTGTGCATTTTTGAAGCTTTGCATATGGTCTTGAGGGAAAATTGTAGGTAGAATTTTTGGCTCACTTCTCACTAGTTCCCTTTTTCCCCAGGGTCATGGATCTCAGAAGATCCTCGAATATTTGGAAGTTAAGCAATAGACTTACTAAATGACACATGCTTTTGTCTCCTGTACTTTAATGTTGACCTCCCAGCTTTGTAGGGTAGCTGCAGGTTCTAGGTTGCAGCATTCTATTTGACCTCTGTGCCCTGGACTATGAAACATCTCAAGGGGAAAAAAGTCACTGATCAGTATCTCTCCATGATCTCCATCCTGCTTCCTTGACTTCAGTGCTTCAAATCACCTTTTTTGGGGGTATTTTACCTAGATTTTGTGGTTATTATTGGCAGAAGATTTAGCGTGATATGAGCCACTGTCACAGCAAAAAGTAGAAGCTGGGTCACATTCCTTTTATGATTTAAATTACAAGTCGCTGAAACCACATATTATGATAATGTCTTTCTTCCTTACCTGGATCCTTTGTCCTATGGTACTTCTAACAAAGAAGGAGTGAGAACACTCTTCAGGAAAGCAGATTTGCTCTCCTATATTGAGGAGATAAAAGGAAGAACAGAAATCCTCCTCAGCTGGCTGAGGACTCATGCTGTTTTGGGCTTTGGTAATTGTCATTTTCACATGGTCACCCTTGAAACACCTGCATTTCCGGCTTAAAGTCGGGCAGAAAACCAGCAGTGACCTGAGATTACACTGCCTGCCCAAACCCGATGACCCAGTTCATCTTTCCACTGCATAAAGTCACCTGAGTCATGTGTTGGGCCTTCGTGGGTCCAGGTGAGGAAAAGGAATGATCTTTTCAGTGACATATGGTTTTGTCCGCTCTCTTGCCAACATGTTCCTAGGCTCCCAGAGCTCTGGTAAACACAGATCTTACAAAACATGTGCACATCCACACACATATATGGGTGCACACATGTGCACACGTTATTCTCTCTCACTACCTCTCTCTTGCAATTATCTTCCAAGCCAAACTCCATTTGCAGAATAGCTGGAGCTAGGAGAATTTCTATCCTCAGCCACATGGTGCCTATAAACAGCTCTCCTCACTAACCTCAATCCCTGGCCTTAAGAAAGAGAAACACTGTATTCTTTCAAGTGCAAGGACCGCACCCTTGATCTATTCTAGGATGAATGACATCTTTCCAGAGAAACGCTCTTTTTTTTTTTTTTTATACCTATGTAGTGTGGCTCATTTTCCTCTTTTATTTTAAGCAAACAGCTAATCTGTCTTAACATTTTCTTCCTCCACCTCCTTGCACATTTAACACTCCATCTTGCGCTATGTTGGACTATGTAGATCTATGTTATTCTTCTGTAACATTTGTGCAAAATTAATTATTTGACCATAGCTCTTTTTCTATCCCATTGGGAAAAGTAAGTGTGTTTTTCCCATGCTGCTGCTGCTGCTGCTGCTAAGTCGCTTCAGTCGTGTCCAACTCTGTGCGACCCCATACACGGCAGCCCACCAGGCTTCCCCGTCCCTGGGATTCTCCAGGCAAGAACTTTGGAGTGGGTTGCCATTTCCTTCTCCAGTGCATGAAAATGAAAAGTGAAAGTGATGTTGCTCAGTCGTGTCTGACTCCTAGTGACCCCATGGACTGCAGCCCACCAGGCTCCTCTGTCCATGGGATTTTCCAGGCAAGAGTACTGGAGTGGGGTGCCATTGCCTTCTCTGTTTTTCTCATAGTTCTGGCAATTTTCTGACTACAAGGAACATATGTCTCTACCACTCAGCCTTAGTGGATAATTTGAAATGCTAGGGTTAAGAATAAAATAACCTAAAAGGCAGTGGCATGTAATAGAGTACTGGATTTGAAGGAAGGAGATAGTTGGGTTGATTCTCCAGATTTATACTCTTATTAATTCACATACCCCCAAAATGACCTAAAACTTGAATCACTAAAGACCTGACTTCATAATCTAGACCATGAGGATAGCTTGCTTATGTTACCATGCTTCTGTGAGCACAAAATATAGGGAATACAACATACAAGCTGGTAGTAAAATCTGAGAAGTGGGAAAAATATCTATACCATGCTTGACTTCATCTGCAGAGCTGTTTGGTAGGTACAGATATGATTATTGTGAAAAAGCTTAATTCCTGGGGCCAGAAGACCTCCATCCTATCTATTCTATTAAATGCCAAAATAACATTGGATTCTCTCTGAGCCTTAATTTCCTCATCCTTGGAATTTCAACAGTAATGTCTGCTTTAAAGAGCTGTTATAAAGGTCATAATGAAATAGAATCCAAAGAATTCTTTGGAAGATATTAGGCTTCTTTAAGAGATAGAAAACTGAGGTACTGAGAGGTTCAATTGCCCAAATTCTCATGGGTTGAAGACAGTAGAGTTAGTATTTAATGGCGCATAAATTAGAGTCTATGATCTTAGGAACAGGATTATTTGAGCTTGTTTAAATATAAACATAAGCAAGATTATAAAAGCATAGAATAGCTCATTAAAATCAAATGTAAGAAAGTAGATAGCCTTTATGAAGAGGAACCAGAAGAGGAACCATTAAATTGATCAGTCAGCATGTCTGATTCTCGTCTTTCTCTTTCTCATTTCTTTCATCGCTACTTATTTTGGTCGGTTTGCATCCTTCTCTGTCTTGCTTTGCAAACCAGCTTTCTCAATTCTGTATTTGTTTAATAGAATATGGCTGGCTCACAACCATAGATTTTGTTGTTACCATTCCATCCACTTCTGGAGACTGACTTGTGGAAACAATCCCACATTTCAAATATCTGAGAGACCTGACTGGTTCAGCTCATCATCAATCATCTTGAAGGGTGGGGGACAGAATGTCCCAATGTAAGTAGCATTCCTGGAAATCTAACCATGTGTGGAAACAGAGGGTGGTCAAGGAGACAGAGGATGGTCAAAGAGACAAGAATACTGATTCATTGGCTGACTCTACAAGATTTCCATTCTGTAGGCATTTAGTGGTAAATGTTTTATGTTTAAAACAGCTGACTTGATGTACAGTATTCTATGAACTTTACTAGTTGTATAGATTTATTAGACATATACATTATAATCAGGATATAGAATGGCATCCAAAATTCTCTCATGCTACCCCACTGTAATCACACCCCAACCCCAGTTCCCAGTAACCACTGATTTGTTCTTCATTGTTAAAATTAAAACAAAGGCTTTCTTGAGTGATTCCCAACAATGTGTCTCAGTAGAGGTCCTTGTACAAGATGAAGCTAAAATTTTCCTCACAGTTGTAGCATTGGTGTATATCAGTGTGCTCATACATATGCTCCCCAAATATTAGCTCATGAAATGTCATCTTGAATTAACTGTCCCCACCTCCAATATGATCCAAATATAGGGCCAGGAAGATTACTGGTTATCCCAATGTTTAAGAATTAATCAATATTTATTGCATGTTAATAACAGGTACTTAGTAATGTTCAAGGGAAAAATCAGTATAAAAGACAAAAATCCCCATCCTCTGTAACTTATGTTGTAGAGGGATTATAGTCTAACATGGAAATAATATATAACAAACATCAAGTCATTTACGTCACACAGAAGCTAAAGTCTCCATGTTGCTGGTCTCTTACATTTGGGTCTCTTCTTGGGTCATCTTCCAGGGGTTCAGGTCCAGGTGTCTGTCATGTTCCAAATCTCAACACTGCACTTAATTCCTTTGCATATGAAAAATTGTCCCAAACCGGGTTTGAGACAGAGGTGTTTTTTTTTTTTTTCATGATGTAATTCACAGCCTCCTACTAGGAAAGAAATAAAGATTTGTGATAAAATGCTTAAGCAGTTTTACATTAAACTTTAATGAGATTAAGACTTCTTCTGGGAAACTACCTACCCACCTGCTTAGTTGACTGTCAGTCAAGTTTCTAATGATCTTCTTAACCAGACATTCTTTTTACATGTATCCAGCCTAACTGTGACTGTCTCACCTTCCTCTTCCTGTTGAATGTGTCTTCCAAGGTCAAGCAAGATCTCTCTTTTGCACAAGTTTTTAATAAAATATCGAGCTATGCTCATAGCTATATTATCTGATAGGCTATTTTAAATGTTTTAAAAAATTTACTGCTTATTCTGAGCCTTCTGTCAAAAAAAAAAAAAAAGAATACTATAGTTATGCAAGGTGTTACCATTGGGGACAACTGACAATAACATATGAAATGTCTCTGTATGATGTCTTATAACTGTCTGCGAATCTACAGTTACCTCAAAAGAAAAAGTAAAAGAAAGGAAGGCGATACCTCCCCCCTTGCTTTCTCTGCCTTTCCTCATCTGTTTCCTCCACGCCTCTACGGCATTTTCCTCTGCTGTCTAGAGAGTCTCTTCCGCTTTCCATCGGGGTCTCTCTTCCTATCAGTCCTCCTGTAGCCCGTGGCCCACCAGGTTCCTCTGTCCATGGGATTCTCGGGGCAAGAATACTGGGTTGGGTAGCCATTCCCGTCTCCAGGGGATCTTCCCGACTCAGGGATCATAGCCAGGTCTCTTGCGTTGCAGGCAGATTCTTTACTGTCTGAGCCACTAGGGAAGCCCCCAGTCCTCCTACTCTTTCCTATATCTATGCTGTTTTCTTATATGTTATAGCTATGTTATATACTCATCTCTGTGCTTATATTTTCTCATTAAGGTCATAAATTATAAAAGTTTTACTTTGCGCTTGCCTTTTCCACATAGGAGGTGCTCATGAAATGTTTGTTGAATTAAATTAAAAATTTAAATAGCTGACACCCTTGATAACTGTTCAGGGAACTGTACCTCTATGTTAGTATCTAAGGAAGGGGAATAAGGTGGGTCCGGAGAGTCCTTTGGTTGCTTTTTGCTGAGGAGTGTGAGCCAGTGCTTCTCAGTCTTCACCTGAAATCATCTGGGTGGCTCTTAAGAAATAACCAGTGCCCAGGCTCCCCAGCAATTATATTTAATCCATCTGAGGTGGGTGCAGCATCAGTATTTTTAAAAGCTGGCTTGATCAAATGTGCAGCCAGGCTTGAGGCCACTGTTCTAGATCATTAATTTCTAGTCTCATTTTCCCTCGAAATATGCTTGGGGGAGAAAGCCTTTTGTACTGCTAAAAGTGACTGACCACAGAGAGGATTTTCACCCAGAAGTGGAGATGGGAAGTGACTAAGAACAGGATGGATAGTTTGAAAGAACTCCCCAGGAATTCCAATATGCCTTTTAGAAGCCACTCACTCACTCCCCATTCACATCCCTCACTACTGCAATAGTTTCTAGAACATTTATTTATTCCACAAATACTAACTCATCTCCACCCTTTATAAGAGACATCCTCTTCTAGCAGCTGGGAGCACATAACCTACAGCCGGAGCCTGGACTTGAGTTCTGTCTCTCTCAGTCTCAGTCAGTTTATTACTGCAGTTCATTATGCCTCAGCTTCCTCACTTGTAAAACACAGCAGTAATAAAACCTATCTCATAGGATTGTTGTCAGGGTTAAGCAATAATTCATGGAAAACATTTAGACTACAATGGCCTCTTGTAATTATACAATATATGGAAACTGTTGGCTTCCTTCCTTCTCCTCCTCATTATTGTTATTATTATTTTTCCAGGCATCATGCACACTAGGTACTATGAAGTAGTACAGAATCAAGCTTACTCTTCCTCACAGAGTTCTCTGGAAAAGCAGGCATTAGATAACAGCACGCAGCATCACATTCAGTGATCCCTGTGCCAAAATGTGGAACAAAATCTTTTTCTCCAAGTGTCGTCTTATACGGTCCCCTTGTTATCTTTGCAGTGGTTGCGATGATAGCACCCTGCATTGAAGAGCTGGTTTCCACTTTAACACTGGACTTTAAAACGTCCAGGTGTGAAGGATTTCTTTGTCCATCATCAGAATAGAGCAGAAGGGAAGGTTGGTTCATACACTCAGCCTTTTCCAGTCTGGGCTGGGCTGACATGCCCAGATCCCTGACTGAGCCCCGTTTCTTAAATCCAACCTAGGGATCTCAGCAGTGCTATATCTTCTCTCTGTCATTAATTAACCCAGCATGACATGCTGTCCCCTTAAACCACTGTGCTTTGTCCCCAGCAAAGTACTTGGCTTGCCAGGACATGATGAGTTGGCATATAAATTGAAGTTGTTGTTCCTCAGTTGTAAGGCGAAGGGTGGGAGAACATTTGGAATGCTGTGAAATAGACATCCAGTGAGGTTCATTCTTCATAAGCATGGCACAGTGTTAAATTTTTCAGAGCGCTGTGCCTCTGTGCCGTCAACTTGGGATTTTCTGTCTGAATTTATTGAGAGTATAGAGTCACAGAAGGTGATTAACATAAATTGCATCCTCTATTTCTGCCTGTTGTTGTCTCATAAGTTGCATGGAAACATTTTTTAACACCCATTCAAACTAGCTGTCTTTGAATCCTGACTCTGCCACTCACTTGAGTGGCCCTGAGTCTGTGGCCTCAGTTTTCTTATCTGTTAAATGGGTATGATGACATTACCTATTTCCAAGGGTTGTTATAGGACTAGATGAATTAATAAATATAAGTGCCTTGCATAATTGCTGGCACACTGTAGGCATCCAATGACTATGAACTATTTTTATTTTATTACAGATATGATTATTAGCTAGATCTTTATAATTATTCTTCTTTTTAAAAAGTGTTACATCTTTATTTTTTTATGTTTTTTCTATGTGAACCATTTAAAAAGTCTTTATTGAATTTATTAAAATATTGTTTCTGTTTTAGATTTTGGTTTTTTGGCCATGAGGCATGTGGAATCTTAGCTCCCTAACCAGGGATTGAAACCGCACTTCCCGCATTGAAAGATGAAGTCTTAACCCCTGGGATGCCAGGGAAGTCCTTACATTTTTTAATAATTATTCTTAGAGAAAGGTTATGGGAACTAATATTTTAAACCAAACACTGAGTCCCTTACCTCTTTCAATTCAATTTTCAGATAAGAAAAATGAAGCTTAGAGGGGTCAAGTAACTACTTCAAAAGTCAGAATCATCCAAAATAAAGGAAAAAGTGAGACTTTGAACGGACACATGCTTGACTTCACAATACTTATCATTAAAACACAATTTTAAGCACTTTCAGAAAAGGAGCCTCCCAGGCCTCTGGGTCTGCTATGGGAAGTCGCATGCCTCATATTCCTGCTCATGGTTGAAACCTTGAAAACCTCTGAGCACATTTAAAGTACCCTGTGTATGTTCACATTGATTTTTTCCAGTGTTACCACAAGTGCATCGAATGATACTGTCACAGTCAGTGCTTCTGACACGGGTTTTATTTGTCTTACTAACTGAAGCTCGGAGAGGATATTTGCGGGGTAATTATTAGAAATTTCCCCAATTATCAGATTCTTTCTAAAATGAGATTTTCCTACTAGTCATATTTCATAGAAGTTCATCTGTCCCTTCTATATCCAGATAATTTCCAAGCACTGTTGGTTTTTCCTCCTAAATACCTCTGAAGTCTGCACTCCTGCTTGCCCCTCTCCAAGTCATTCTTCACATTGACACCAAAGTGATCTTTCAGAAACGCTAAGTTATTGTCACACCCCGCTGCGCAGGATCCCCAGGATCCCCAGGGCTCTAGGAGTGGAGCTGGATGCTGTCCATGATGCTGGTACCCATGCCATCCTGTACACTGAGGCATCCACTGTGCTCCAGGCAAGGAGGGTGGCATATGCAAAGGTCTCTAGCAACTTTTCCAGAACCTTCCTGCGTCTCTCCTCGGTTACCCTGCCAGCTCCAATCACACTCTCTCTCATTATCACTCCTGCCTGGGAGCTGTGACAGATTCCTGGAACACATTTCCACTTTCCATCCTACTTCTTAACTAACTCTCATCGTTAGTGTTCAGCTCAAATACTCCCACCTCAAGAAAATGTTTTCTGATCACTCAGTTTAGGTAGACTTCCCAACATTCATAGATAAAGTAGCCTATAGTTCTCTTCTGAAGCATTTGTCATGATTGTGATGGAATATTTAATTGCATAATGGTTTGTTTGATCCCTTCCACAGCATAGAAACCCCACAAAGACAGCGATAATGTCTTTCTTATTCTCTCCTGCATATATTCCCACCTCTTTGCAGAGAAGGTTTTGGATAAGTATTTGTTGAGTGAATAAATAGACTGTAGGGGCATACTGGTTTTTTTTCTCTTTTAAAAGAAGCTGTGATCTGATTGATAAGCTTTCCTCTCTTATATCAAAGCAGGATTCCAGAAGTGTCTACTTTTTTAGCAGGCTTAATCTCATTACCAGATATATTTGGGAGAAAATCCAATTAAAGCATACTGTGCAGCTTGGTCACTAAGGGTGACCATCATTACCCAGGTCGAGAAAACCGAGTTATGTGCATTGGCCTTTCCAGGTGAATCTCTGCTTCAGGCCAACTTCTCCAATATGATTATCTTGCTTTAATATGTACACACACTGTCTCTAACAAATTGCTTTAATAATCATCATCTCCAGCAGAACAGACCTGTAAAGGAGGAATTTTTCCTTGACTAGTGTAATGGAATAGACCAATACCATAATTGGAAGAGCTAGAAACGGGGCACCACTGACTGTTCTTTCTTTCCAGAGTTAGCTTTTGTTGAATCCTTTCTTAATTTTCAGTGATTTGTTGTTCAGTTGCTCAGTTGTGTCCAACTCTTTGCATCTGCATGGACTACAGCTCACCAGGCTTCCCTGTCCTTCACTATCTCCCAGAGTTTGCTCAAACTCATGTCCATTGAGTCGGTGATGCCACCCAACCATCTCATCCTCTGTCTTCCCCTTCTCCCCCTGCCATCAATCTTCTCAGCATCAGGGTCTTTTCCAGTGAGTCAGCCCTTTGCATCAAGTGGCCAAAATATTGGAGCTTCAGCTTCAGCATCAGTCCTTCCAATGAATATTTAGGATTGATTTCCTTTAGGGATTGACTGGTTTGATCTCCTTTCAGTCCAAGGGACTCTCAAGAGTCTTCTCCAGCACCACAGTTCAAAAGCATCAATTCTTTGGTGCTCAGCCTTCATTACGGTCCAACTCTCACATCCATATATAACTACTGGAAAAACCATAGCTATGGCTGTACACACCTTTGTCAGCAAAATGATGTCTCTGCTTTTTATTTTCAGTGATAAAAGTCATTTTTCTTGCATCCCATTTCTTGCATCATCTGGCAATGGTCTTGGCTTCCAAAATATATAGGTACCATGAACTCATTCATGCCCCCTGTAAAACACCCACCTCCCCATTGCTGCAGGCACACTTGGGGGCTCCAGGGGTTAAGAGCAGATTCATCAATGACTATAAGTAGGGGCACTAATGTCCATATCATTCACCCCACTGTGATGATTGAAAAATGCCTTTAGTTTGGGAGTTATCATTCTGCATGGATTCTTAGTGGAATTAACTCATGATCCCTTGCTGTTTCTGGCCAAATTTCAGAAGAGACGCTTTAAGTAGATTGGATGGGATAAAAACAAAGACCTATCTGAGAAGCTTAATGGCAGTATCTCCTAAATCTTATAAAACTTATGAATAAGGAAAGGGAATCATAAGGCAAAAAATAACAATGAGAAAAAAACTAGATGCAAAATCCAATACTTGTTTCAGAGCTGAAATTTCTGGTAATTTTTTTTTTAATTTTAGAGTCATTTTTTAATTGAAGTATAGTTGATATATAACATTATTTAAATTACAGGTGTACGATATAGTCATTCACAAATTTTAAAGTTTATTCTCTGTTTATAGTTATTATAAAATATTTGCTATATTCCTCATGTTGTACAATATTGAAATTCATGGTATTTAGATGGTTGTGACACCGTGTTGCTCTGACATACCCATTCCTCCAAGGAGAGCATCAGGAACAGATAATGCTAGCCGTTTCACTTGGATAAAATCTGGCAAAGTTACTCATCTTGGCCACCTGGATTCTGAGATTGGATTATGAGCATGCCTTCTTAGAGGGAGGAAGGGCCGTTTGATATTCACCATTCCTGCTAAGGTTAAGAAATAACAATAATGACATGATGATATTTTTGAGCATTTCTAAAGTACCAGGAACTAAGTGAATTTTATGTCATCCCTCAAAAAACTCTATCAAGTAGGTTTTATGATTAACTGCATTTCACATAAGAGTCTGAAACTCAGAGTGTTCCAGTAACTTTATGCTGGGCACATTCTAGTGAGCAGTAGAGGCAAATTTTTGATCCATGTTTGACAAATTCCCAGTCTAATATGTTAAGCACCACTGTATGCCTTTACTTTATAAAGGTAACCAACTCCATTTAGTCAGGAGAGGACCACCCTCTGACTTCCTCCTTAAACCCTTCTTTCTAAATAAATCTATAGCTGGGAGATAAAAGAACCCCCTTCCCTGGAGTAATTTCCTGTTCCCTATGAGCTAAAAGAATTGAGCCACAAGTATAGTTTTTAGTATGTGGAGCTGAAAACCTCTGCACTTTCTGGTAAATGTTAAATCATAAGCTGGGGGTAGTTTTCCTTCTCTGGAATGAGCTGTGTAAGGGAGTAAAATCAAACAGCCTCCCTTGCGAAATTGGTTATTTAAAGGAGTTTCTTCTTTTTTCTTGCTTAACACTCCTGGATATTATGCAAAATTCCTTCTAGAGATCTTCCTAATAAAATAAAACAGTTGTTTCCATCTAATGGGATTAGTTTAAAAAATGCTATAGCGATGAGTCCACTCTGAGAGCAAACTCACCATGAACAAAGCTACTGGAAGAGAAGGAAGCCTGAATTGTTACCTATTAAATTAACCACCAGAGGGGCTGCACACGGAGTTCAAGCAAAGTGTATTGCCAAAGGTAAAGCTAAATAATTTAAATATGTGTGCCCCTAATGAAAATCAAGTTTCTTGATTTAAGCCCTCTTCCTAGAATGGAAAGGCAAAGCATGAGGGTTTTTAAAAACTGTCTGTTACATCTTTGGTTACTAAACCATTTATTTAAAATAAAATTCTTAGGTGTTACAACACAGAAATACTATGGTCTTTTATCCTCACGCATGATCTGAGGAGTCATCAGTGCAAGTGACAGACAATTCACCCTGAACTGGCTAGTCCATAAAGATAATTCATTGGCTCACAAACCTGAATAGTCAAGGGCTTGACTGGGCCTCCAGTTTAACGTAATCCTGGGTTTAAGTAATAACATCAGAACTAATCTCTCTCCCTTTCTTTTCTTTGTGTCGACCCTAAGACCAGCCAAAAAGAAAAACGTGTCATCTTGTAGGCGACTTTTCAAAGTCCTGAGATTGCAACTCATTGACTCTGATTGTGCTATATGCCCAGCTCAAATGAGTTATTACGACCAGATGGATGTGGTGGTCCGGCTTGTGTCAATGCCTGGAATTGGAGCTCCCTGAATTTATGGACTGACAGTAAGGAAGGGAGTATACCCCTGGAAACTATTTCAGAAGAGGAGGGAATAGACACTAGGTGGTAAAATAAATGGAAATAGATCTCATGATCATGAATTGGAAAACAATACTGATATTAAAACTTAATATTGTAATAATTTAATATTCTCCAAATTAAACTTTAGCTTCAGTGCAATCCCTATCATAATCCCAGCTATCTTTTTTACATAATTTGACAAACTGCTCTGAAAATTCATATGGAAATGGTAGGGACCAAGAATAGCCTAAAAGGTTCTTTGGGGTGGAAAAAAAAATTGGAAAACTCAAGCTTCCCTATTTTGAATTTACTTCAAAGCTATGGTAATCAAGACAATGTGTGTTGGCATAGGATATACGTATGGGTTAATGGAAGATAACTGAGAGTCCAGAAATAAATTATTAAAATTTCTAAAGTGTTACCAAGACAATTTTAATGGAAAAAAGAATAGTCTTTTCAGCAAATGGTGCTGAGACAACTGGATATCTCCATCTGGAAGAAAGTTGGACCCCTACCTAACATCAGATAAAAAAATTGGCTGAAAATAGATGATAGATCTAAATAAACTTAAGAGCTAAAACTGTAAAACTCTTAGAAAAAAAAATAAGAGTAAAATTTTGTGACCTTATATTTGGCAACAGTTTTTGAAATATGAAAAACCACATGCAACAAAAGAAAAAAATAGACTGAACTTTCATCAAAATTTAAAGAAAAAAAATTTGTGCTTCAAAGGACACTATCAAGAAAGTGAAAAGAAAATTCACAAAACAGGATAACATTTTTGAAAATAATATATCTGGTAAGGGTCTTGTACCCACAGTTTTAAAAGAACTCTTACAACTCAAGAATAAAGAGACAAATATACCAATTTACAAGTGGGCAAAGAATTTGAATACGTACTTCTCCAAAGAAAATATACAAATAGTCAATAAGCATATGAAAAAATACTGACATCATTAGTCATTCAGTTCAGTTCAGTCGCTCACTCATGTCCAACTCTTGGCGACCCCATGGGCTGCAACACACCAGGCTTCTTTGTCCAACATCAACTCCCAGACATTGCTCAAAGTCTTGTCCATCGAGTCAGTGATGATATCCAACCATCTCATTCTCTGTCATCCCCTTCTCCTCCTGCCTTCAATCTTTCCCAGCATCAGAGTCTTTTCCAGTGACTCAGTTCTTCGCATCAGGTGGCCGAAGTATTGGAGCTTCAGCTTCAGCATCAGTCCTTCCAGTGAATATTCAGGACTGATTTCCTTTAGGATGGACTGGTTGGATCTCCTTACAGTCCAAGGGACTCTCAAGTGTCTTCTCCAACACCACAATTCAAAAGCAGCAATTCTTCAGCACTCAGTATTCTTTATGGTCCAACTCTCACATCCATACATGATTACTGGAAAAACCATAGCCTTGACTAGATGGATCTTTGTTGGCAAAGTAATGTCCTCTTCTTAATATGCTGTCTCAGTTGTTTATGGCTTTTCTTCTAAGGAGCAAGCGTCTTTTAATTTCATGGCTGCAATCACCATCTGTGGAGATTGTGGAGCCCAAGAAAATAAAGTTTCTTATTGTTTCCAGTATTTCCCCATTTTTGCCATGAAGTGATGGGACTGGATGCCATGATCTTAGTTTTTTGAATGTTGAGTTTTAAGCCAACTTTTTCACTCTCTTCTTTCACTTTCATTAGGAGGCTCTTTAGTTCTTATTCACTCACGTTCTGCCTTAAGGGTGGTATCATCTGTGTACCTGAGGTTATTGATATTTCTGGAAGAACTCTTGATTCCAGTTTATGCTTCATCTAGCCTGACATTTTGCATGATTTACTCTGCATGTAAGTTAAATAATCAGGGTGACAATATACAGCCGTGATGTACTCCTTTCCCAATTTGGAACCAGCCTGTTGTTCCCTGTCCGGTTCTAACCGTTGCTTCTTGACCTGCATACAGATTT
Organism: Bos indicus x Bos taurus; assembly: GCF_003369695.1. Classification (NCBI taxonomy): domain Eukaryota; kingdom Metazoa; phylum Chordata; class Mammalia; order Artiodactyla; family Bovidae; genus Bos; species Bos indicus x Bos taurus. Next base: position 27,446,951 of record NC_040100.1, on the reverse strand, counting down.
TTCAGAAGGCAGGTCAGGTGGTCTGGTGTTCCCATATCTTGAAGAATTTTCCACAGTTTGTTGTGATCCATACAGTCAAAGGTTTAGGCATAGTCAATAAAGCAGAAATAAATGTTTTTCTGGAATTCTCTTGCTTTTTTCTATGATCCAACAGATGTTGGCAATTTGATCTTTGATTCTTCTGTCTTTTCTAAATACAGCTTAAACATCTGGAAGTTCTCAGTTCATGTACTGTGGAAGCCTGGCTTGGAGAATTTTGAGCATTACTTTGCTAACGTGTGAGATCAGTGCAATTGTGCAGTAGTTTGAATATTCTTTGGCATCTCTCTTCGAGATTGGAATGAAAACTGACCTTTTCCAGTCCTGTGGTCACTGCTGAGTTTTCCAAATTTGCTTGCATATTGAATGCAGCACTTTCACAGCATCAACTTTAGGATTTGAAATAGCTCAGCTGGAATTCTATCACCTCCACTAGCTTTGTTCATAGGGATACTTCCTAAAGCTGACTTAACTTCACCTTCCAGGATGTATGACTCTAGGTAAGTGATCCCACCAGCGTGGCTATCTGGGTCATTAAGATCTTTTTTTGTATAGTTCTTCTGTGTATTGTTACCACCTCTTCATTAGTCATTCAGATCAGATCAGTCGCTCAGTCGTGTCCGACTCTTTGCAACCCCATGAATCGCAGCACGCCAGGCCTCCCTGTCCATCACCAACACCCGGAGTTCACTCAGACTCACGTCCATTGAGTCAGTGATGCCATCCAGCCATCTCATCCTCTGTTGTCCCCTTCTCCTCCTGCCCCCAGTCCCTCCCAGCATCAGAGTCTTTTCCAGTGAGTCAACTCTTCACATGATGTGGCCAAACTACTGGAGTTTCAGCTTCAGCATCATTCCCTCTAAAGAAATCCCAGGGCTGATCTCCTTCAGAATGGACTGGTTGGATCTCCTTGCAGTCCAAGGGAGTTCAAAAGCAGTTCAAAAGCATCAATTCTTAGGCACTCAGCCTTCTTCACAGTCCAACTCTCACATCCATACATGACCACAGGAAAAACCATAGCCTTGACTAGACGAACCTTTGTTGGCAAAGTAATGTCTCTGCTTTTGAATATGCTATCTAGGTTGGTTATAACTTTCCTTCCAAGGAGTAAGCATCTTTTAATTTCATGGCTGCAGTCACCATCTGTAGTGATTTTGGAGCCCAGAAAAATAAAGTCTGACACTGTTTCCACTGTTTCCCCATCTATTTCCCATGAAGTGATGGGACCAGATGCCATGATCTTTGCTTTCTGAATGTTGAGCTTTAAGCCAACTTTTTCACTGTCCACTTTCACTTTCATCAAGAGGCTTTTGAGTTCCTCTTCACTTTCTGCCATAAGGGTGGTGTCATCTGCATATCTGAGGTTATTGATATTTCTCCCGGCAATCTTGATTCTAGCTTGTGTTTCTCCCAGTCCAGTGTTTCTCATGATGTACTCTGCAGAAATATAAATCAAGATGCCATTTCACACTTGTTGAGATGACTATAATAAAAAAGATAAAAATAATAAGTATTGGTTAGGATGTGGGAAAATTGGAACCCTCATATGTTTCTGATGGAAATGTAAAATAGCCAGAAATATATTAAGTCACACCTGCTGCCCCTTTAGTGTTTAGTCTTTAGTGTTTTTGTTTCTGGCTTAGAAAACCAGTAAATTCTTTATACATGAAAAAAAAGAATTATAAAATGGTACATTCATTGTAAAAAGCAGTTTGACAGTTCCTCAAAGATTAAACAGAAGTTTATCACATGACCCAGAAATTTCACTCCTGGGTGTATACTCACAAAATTGAAAATATATCTACACAAAAACTTATATATGAATGTGCATGGCATATTTTTATGACATCAAGGAAATAGAAACAATCTAATATTCATCCATTGATGATTAATGAATAAACAAAATGTGGTTTATCCATACAATGGAATATTATTCAGACATAAAACCAAATGAAGTACCGATTTGTGCGACAAAATAGATGAATCTTGAAAATATTGTGCATGTCTGAAAAAAGTGAGACACAAAAAGCTACATGTTGAGGGAGTTGGGGGAGAATGGATGCATGTGTATGTATGACTCAGTCCCTTTGCTGTCTACCTGAAACTATCACAGCATTGTTAATTGGCCATATTACAATACAAAATAAAAAATTAATAAAACAAATAAAAAAACAAAGGTGCACATGTGGTACGATTCCATTTATATGAAGTATCCAGAATAGGAAAATTGATACAGATAGAAAACAGATTAATGGCATCAATGGTTGGGGTTGAGGGAATGAGAAGTGACTGATAATAGAAAAATAATTTCTTTGGGGGGTGATGATAATATTCTGGAATTAGGTATTGAGATGGTTACACAACTCTGTGAATACACTAGAAACCATTGAATCATATACTTAAAAAAAGGTGAATCATATGGTATGTGAATTATACCTCAATAAAGCTGTTATTTTTAAAAAGTATGTTTGACTACATATACAATAGATAATCAACAAGGACCTACTCAATAGCACAGGGAACTCTACTCAATATTCTGTAATAACCCATATGGAAAATAATCTGTAAAAGAATGGATGTATATATTAATATATGTGTAACTGAATCACTTTGCTGTATACCTGGAGCTAACACAATATTGTAAATACATACTATACTCCGATATGAAATAAAAATTAAATTAATAAAAAGAATGGAGGAGAATCTGATCAGTTTGATGTTAATTCAAACGAGATTTACAGAAGAGCTTGGAGTCAAATGCTGTCTCCACTTCTGAAGCTTAATGACATCATCTGTAAAACGAGGAGTAGGGGAAATAATGTCAGTATTGATACAGCCTTCATGAGGATTCATTGAGGTAGTATGTATATAATTCCTGGAATATAGCAAGTGACCAAAAAATTGGATTCCAATAATAAGGCAAAGCAGGATTTTGAATGTAGTCGCATAAAGGAGGGTTCACCATTTTCAGAAATGAGATTTGGAGAGGAGCTGAGTGTTTTGATAGCATGGCTCCCGGCCTTGACTGTGTTGTAGGTGACAGGGCCACGGGAGCAGCTGTCCTCTTCTGCTGGCCCCCAGCTCCCATCTCTCTGTGCTTGTCTGCAGTCAAAGCCATGATAAGCTTGACAGGAAGGAAGGACACATTTCCCAAGCACTGTGGGGTCCTGGCCACTGGCTCAAGGGCTGAGCCAAGAAGTGAATCCACAGGCACGGGATCACCTTCCTGCCCTTCTCTCCAAGTGGTTTTAACTTCACATCAAAGCCTGCTTCATTGCATTGCCCATGGAGGAGAAATCAGAGACTCAGTGTCCCCTGGTCCATGTGCTTCATTCAGCTCAGACACAGCTAAACCTGTGGGTTGCATAGAAATGAGCAAGTCCAGAGAAAGAGCACGGTCAAGAAAGGCAAAGGAGCAGAAAGCCTAGCTGGGTCTGGGCGATTCCATACCAAGGCCATATCTGCAAACTAAAATTTATTTGACATTTACTATAGTATCTTATTGATTCTAAAATTTATCCCTGACTTAATGACAACTCTTAAGGGTGAAGCTTTGGGGTGGAAGGAGAAATACTATCAAATTGTAGACAATTTTATTTTACTTGTCAAAAATAGCTTAAATTTGTCTTTAAAACCTGATTTGTTTTTCATTCAAAATTACAATCAATTATGAGTCAAACCTCTTCAAATTCTGAATCCTAAGGCTCTTCCATGGAGAAGGCAATGGCACCCCACTGCAGTACTCTTGCCTGGAAAGTCCCATGGACGGAGGAGCCTGGTAGGCTGCAGTCCATGGGGTCGCTAAGAGTCAGATACAACTAGGCGACTTCACTTTCACTTTTCACTTTCATGCATTGGAGAAGGAAATGGCAACCCACTCCAGTGTTCTTGCCTGGAGAATCCCAGGGACGGGGGAGCCTGGTGGGCTGCCGTCTATGGGGTCGCACAGAGTCAGACACGACTGAAGCGACTTGGCAGCAGCAGCAGCAGCAGTTGCAAGACTCTTCCAAATGACTTTGGACTGCAGACATCCCCGCGGAGTCCTTCTGATGGGCTGCTCCTTTATCATGACTCATGCTACATGACCTCTTTCATGTTCTCAAGATTGATAATATAATTTTGAGTCAAATGGAAGAATACTGGATTCTCATCTACAGTTTCTATGTGGTCGAACTTGTAATCCTTTAACTGAATCCTATACTGAAGAAGTTAAAGGGCTTCTCTGAAAAGTCTTTCGGAAGCTTTGTGATAAATAGGTGTACATCCCCTGACTAGTCCTTCATGGGCCATGAATCAATTAACACCAATCTCTCTTGGCTTTGAAAATTCCATTATTTATTATGCCATGATATTTGGCTAAGTTAGCACAAGCTCAGCAAAGCCAAGGTGAAGCTTACTCATCTTCTTAGCAAGTCTCTTTTAGCTTCTCTGTGGCCTTTTGACTTTCTGCTTCTTAGGGCCTAAACATTCTTTTTACTTTTAGAAGAATATTCCCTTGTGCATCCAGTAGGAGTTACTGTCTGGAATGGTAGAAACCAAAGAGACCAGGTATTCCCTCTTCCCCACCTCCTGGAAACTGGAGTAAAGTTAAATCATGCAACCTTGGTCAATCAGAAGTACAGGTTTATAATCTTGAACCTTGAGGGTCTCTTAAGGAAAGCATCAAGCATCCAGGGCAGTACTGAGAGCTCAGAGGGCACTGTACTGAGCATCCAAGGGAGGCTGTATCACTGACAGCATCCTCGAAAGGCTGTTCCTGTGGAGTGACCTCACCTGGGCTTTGGGCTGCTAAGCCTCTGTGGGTTTTGCTTATTTTCTGAATCCGGTTGCCAGCTTGATCCTTAACACATGTGAACTTTCCAGTGTCCTTTTCTACTCAACTAGGGAAGAGCTGAGGCTTCCCAGGTGGCTCTAGTGGTAAAGAACCTGCCTGCCAATACAGGAGACATGAGATGTGAGTTTGATCCCTGGGTTGGGAAGATCCTCTGGAGGAGGGCAATCCTCTCTGGAATGGATCCACTCTAGAATTCTTGTCTGGAGAATCCACTCCAGAATTCTCGTCTGGAGAGTCTCATGGACAGAGGAGCCTGGTGGGCTGCAGCCCATAGGGTTGCACAGAGTTGGATACGTCTGAAGCGACTCAGCAGCAGCAGCAGGTCAGAGCTGGTTTCTGTTTGATTTAAGGGTACTGGGGTTTGCTTTAGTTCTATATGGTAAGACCCAAAGATATGAGAGTGACATTCATGAAGAAAGTTTTCACTCATACTTCCCTAGAAACAGGAGACACAGGGTGTCATGCAGGGCCGCATGGGGAAGCACCAGTGTTGAGCAGGAGGCAGAGGTAGTGAGGGGAAATGAGGGCAAGAGTCTTCATCGTGAGTCCTCTGGAAAGGAATGGTCAAATCAGGGTGAGCAGGCTTAGCTCGTTTTAATCATTTCAGCAGGCTGTAGGGGGTAGGGGTTGTCCCTACCTATCTGGTATCTGGCCCTGGGGTGGTTAAAGAAAGTGGGTAGTGACCCAGAGTGGAGAGCCTCTGAACAAGGCAGTTAAGGACATGGGCTCCAGATTGGTTGGTTTGCACATGAAAGGCATGTTCTCAAGTGAGTCATTTACTTTCCATGTACTCAGTCACTCAGTTGTGTCCAATTCTTTGTGACCCCTTGGACTGTAGCCCTCCAGGCCCCTCTGCCCTTGGGATTTTCCAGGCAAGAGTTCTGGAGTAGGTTGCCATTTCCTTCTTCAGGAACTAGTTAACCTGGGGAGGGTCAGTCTCTTCAGGGTAAGCAGAGCCCCAAGATGTCAAATCATTAAACACAGAAACTAGAAAATGGGATAATTACACTACTGATTACATCTGAGACCCCTAACTAGACAACTTTGATTTTAAAAGAGAGTTCTGATTTCAGAATGTTAAATACGGAAAATGAAAAAAAGCATGCTTCTTACACCAAGACGGTATGCAGAATGCCAGACACTGCTTTTTTTAATATATATTAATTAATTTATTTTAATTGGAGGCTAATTACTTTACAGTATTGCAGTGGTTTTTGCTGTACACTGACATGGATCCACCACGGGTGTACATGTGTTCCCCATCCTGAACCCCCCTCCCACCTCTCTCTCCATCCCATCCCTCGGGGTCGTCCCAGTGCTCTAGGCCCAAGCACCCTCAGACACTGCTTTAAGCTCTTTGCTCACATCTTACTGCAACATCTTTCCTGTCTTCTGGTACAATGAGATGTTCTGGGCTCACTTTTAATCTTGCAGCAACATTATGAAGCCGCCATGACTTCTATTCTAAATTTATTCATGAGCAAATTGAGTTTCAGAGGTTGGTAATCCACTGTTCTCAAGTCAGACGTGTAGAGGGAAGATCAGCACCTGAACTCTTGTCTTTGTGACTCAAAAGACACACCTCTACCTGCCATGCTCACAAGCTCTGCATCATGATTCTTTTGTGGATGTACAGCTGGTAGATCAGGGCACAGGGGCAAGACTAAGTGGAATGTCCAAAGGCCAGGATAGAATAGAAGCTGGGGGAAAAGATGCAGCTGTCAAGTCCACAGGGGAGACAGCACTTTATATATATATTTTTTTCCCATGAAAAATAACTAATAAATCAGAAATAAAGAGAAACTTAAAGCCCACGTACCCATGGTTATCACCATGGGCTCAGTCTTGTTTCCCTTTTATATGTGCTCACTCTTAGGGTGATCAACTATCCTGGTTTGTCCAGGACTCTCCCAATTTTACCACCAATGCCCGTTGTCCTGGGAATCCTTTCAGTCCCAGCAAACCAACATGGTTGGCCACGTTATGGACTTTTTCCAAGATACTGTGTTATATAACTGAGAAATATCACAGAATGCATCTCTAAAATATAAGGACTTCTCAAAACCTAACTTTAGTACTGACATCATGCCTAAAAAACTGTTTGATATCACAAAATATCACTTTGACATCTTTCCTGTCTTCTGGTACAGAGAGATGTTCTGGGCTCACTTTTAATCTTGTCTAACCTACATGAGGAATTGACCGAAGAGCTTGAATTCCTTTTAGTGAGAAATGGTATTTGGAAACCACAGTCAGGGCTGTGTCTTTGTTTCTAGGATTTTGCTGCATTACTGACCAAACTTCCTAAATTATCCTGTGTCTCTGTGTGTCAAGGTATACATGTAATACCACTTATTTTAAATTTTATTTATTTTTCAATTGAAGGATAATTGCTTTATAGAATAGTGTTGGTTTCTGCTAAACATCAGCATGAATCAGCCATAAGTATACATATGTCCCCCTCTCTCGAACCTCCCTCCCATCTCCCTCCCCATCCCACCCCACTGATTTATTCTAAGTTGAATTTGAGTCTATATAAGGTCCACATACCACATTTGGTCAATATATCTTGAGTTGCTTTCAATTTAAAGTTCCTTTTTTCTTTCTATTTAAAATTACTGATTTGTTTGTGTGGTAGAGTTTTCAACATTCTGAATTTTGCAGATTCATATGTGCAATATCATGTCACATGTTCTCTTATCTTATGTATTTCTTATACATTGGTTGTTAGATCCAGGTTTTAGTTTTAGATAGAAAGTGAAATGATTCTCCACATATGATGTTGTGTACTTCCCAATGATTACATTGAGATGTATATCAATTCTGACGCACTCGCTGGACTGGAAGAAACACACGCTGAAATCAAGATTGCCGGGAGAAATATCAATAACCTCAGATATGCAGATGATACCACCCTTATGGCAGAAAGTGAAGAGGAACTCAAAAGCCTCTTGATGAAAGTGAAAGTGGACAGTGAAAAAGTTGGCTTAAAGCTCAACATTCAGAAAACGAAGATCATGGCATCCGGTCCCATCACTTCATGGGAAATAGATGGGGAAACAGTGGAAACAGTGTCAGACTTTATTTTTCTGGGCTCCAAAATCACTACAGATGGTGACTGCAGCCATGAAATTAAAAGATGCTTACTCCTTGGAAGGAAAGTTGTCACCAACCTAGATAGCATATTCAAAAGCAGAGAGATTGCTTTGCCAACAAAGGTTCATCTAGTCAAGGCTATGGTTTTTTCTGTGGTCATGTATGGATGTGAGAGTTGGACTGTGAAGAAAGCTGAGCGCCGAAGAATTGATGCTTTTGAACTGTGGTGTTGGAGAAGCCTCTTGAGAGTCCCTTGGACTGCAAGTCCCAAGGACTCCAACCAGTCCATTCTGAAGGAGATCAGCCCTGGGATTTCTTTGGAAGGAATGATGCTAAAGCTGATACTGCAGTACTTTGGCCACCTCATGCGAAAAGTTGACTCATCGGAAAAGGCTCTGATGCTGGGAGGGATTGGGGACGACAGAGGATGAGATGGCTGGATGGCATCACTGACTCGATGGACGTGAATCTGAGTGAACTCCGGGAGTTGGTGATGGACAGGGAGGCCTGGCATGCTGTGATTCATGGGTTCGCAAAGAGTCGGACATGACTGAGTGACTGATCTGATCTGATAGGTGATATCAGCCCGATCCATCCATTGTAAAGTTTTTCTTTAGCTTTCCACTCAATTATTTTAGTCATCATTGATATCACTGCCTGTGTGTGAGTACAGAGTCACACAGTCATGCCCAACTCTTTTAGACACTATGGACGATAGCCAGGCTCCTTTATCAGTGGGATTTTCCAGGCAAGAATACTGGTGCGGGTTGCCATTTCCTACTTCAGGGGGTCTTCCTGACCCGATGATTGAACCTGTGTCTCTTGTGTCTCGTGCATTGGCAGATGGATTCTTTGCCACTGCACCACCTGGGAAGCCCTGTCGTTGCCTAGATCCATTATTTCTTTCAGGAGTACAGCGTGGTGATGCTCTAAGTCTATCATTCACTCATTGTTAGCTGAGATTTTTCTAAAAGAACATGCCATCATCAAATTTTTGTTCACCCCTAAAGTAGAGTTTGCACAGAAATATTAGGTTAAGCTTTTTATGTTTTCCCTTTATTAAATTAGTTTTCCAAAAAAATAAGTCAATATCCTTTCATCTCCAGAGGTGACTATTGAGTTTTCTTTTTTAAAGTATCGTTTTGAACTCATTGATTTTTAATATGTTTAATTCATCATGTATATTCTTCTTTTTGAAGTTAAAATTGAACCACTTTTCACTAGTAGGAGTAACATCTTGGGACCCCTCTTGAATCTTTTTGATCTGACTCTAGTGGACTATGTTTTTCTTTTTTTTTCCCCATGAAAAACTACTAACAAATCAAAAGTAAAGAGAAACCTAAAACAAAGCCCATGTACCTATAATTATCACCATGGGCTCAGTCTTGGTTCCCTTTTATATGTACTCACTCTTAGGGTAACCAACTATCCTGGTTTATCCATGACTTTCCCAATTTTACCATCAATGCCCATTGTCCTGGGAATCCTTTCAGTCCCACATGAACATGGTTGGCCATCCTATGGTCTTCTTCCAAGATTCTGTGTTATTTTATTGAGAAATATCTCAGAATGCATCTCTAAAATATAAGGACTTTTCAGAACCTAACTTTAGTACTGACATCACATCTAAAAAATTGTTTGATATCACAAAATATCACTTTGACATCTTTCTTGTATTCTGGTACAGTGAGATGTTCTGGGCTCACTTTTAATCTTGTCTAACCTACATGAGGAATTGACCACTTATCCAAAGAGCTTGAGTTCCTTTTAGTGGGAAATGGTGTTTAGAAACCACAGTCTGGACTATGTCATTATTTCTATGATTTGTATATAGACAGAGCTAGGAAATGAATATATTTAAAAGGGAAAATATATCATGTGTTCCTATTGATATCACCAACTCACATTTAAGGTCAGAGGCTTTATACCCAGGTTTTCTGATTCTGTACTTGGGTATTGCTTCTCCATGACAAAAATCTCAGCCCCAGTTATAGCAATAGAATTACTCACTTGCCTATCCTATAACACTCTTACAACAGTTCCAGAATAGCAAAATCAATATTACAACTAAAAATAAAATTTCTGAAAACATCTTAGTTTTTTTGCAGTAATTTATAACCTTAGACTGTATCCCAGTCGAGACATGGAGGCAAATTACTGTATTTTAAAGTGCTTTAACATAGTGCCTCACTAAATCACCCCAACTTGATACACAGTTTAGCTCAGTTATTTCATTTTAGATAGGAATTTTTTTTATTTTTTTTAATGTACTTAATGACTTCCTATAAGTGAAGTTTTTTTTGTTTTGTTTTGTTTTTTTTAAATTTTATTTTATTTTTAAACTTTACATAATTGTATTAGTTTTGCCAAATATCAAAATGAATCCGCCACAGATATACACATGCTCCTTTAACTTTATTTTATAATTTTGTAAAATATTTATATACTCAAAATATTTAGAACAGATTGCATTCAGAGAGGTCTGATTTCCATCCCTCTCCCCTCCACATCATGGTTTTTACCGTGTCTATCAGGTAACTTTTTTAAAAAAGGTTTTGTTTATTCTCTCATTGCTTTTCTAATATAAGTAAGTAAATATCTCTTCACATCTGCTCCATTTCTGTCAAGAACATCACAGCTTTCCTTTGCTTAGGACCTCTTGGTAGCACTTCAGTATTACGCTTGGGACCATTTTAAACAATGAAATAACCATCAAAAGGCACAAAAATGTGAAAATGATGGCACTAAATACTTTGTTTACATAAGTAACATTTATATTATGAGAACCTAAAGAACTCAGAGTTGCTTTGTTAGGACCCCCGCTGGGAACATGCACGTTGGAGAGCTCATATCTTTGCATATACTTGGCTGAGAGTGACCATAAAAGTGCCTCTACTGACCAAAAAGACCTCTACTGACTTTGGTGTTACAAGTAAACTGTAGCTAGTACATTAATTTACAACTACAGAAGCACAAATAATGAAGAGTGATTGTAGTCCTCATTTCTTTTCCACAGTTGCATAGTACTCCATTGTGTGAATATAGACCATAGCCTTTTCAACTTGTCCCTTGTTGATGGACATTTGGATATTTTCTGTTACAAATAATGCAACAATGAATGTTGTGTATTTGTGCATTTAAATTTTTGACAACTTCTTTTGGAATGGAGTCCTTGAAGTGGGATTTCTAGTCAAATGATAAATGCATACATGGTTTTTAAAATCATGGAAAATTCCTTCTTCTTACAAGTTGTATCATTCTGCATCACTCCCAGAATAAATGAAAGACTGTTTCCCTGCAATATCACTCAAAGAATATGTTGTTCATGTTTTGGATATTTGTCAGCCTTTAAATGTTTGCTTCAGTGTAATCTTAATTTGCATATCATTCTCAGCAATGATGAGCATCTATGCATATTGCTATGGAGCACCTGTATTTCTTTTACTGTAGTTTTTGGTTCACATATCCTGTGGAAAGAAGCTTCTTATTGTCAGGGAAACCATCAGATCTAATAAGAAGGGAGCAAGCAGAAGCCTTGCCATGTGAATATCATTCTTTATGGGGGAGAAAGGAGATAACTGAATCATTGTATAGTCAAGAGCAGCGGCTCAGAAATCATATAATAATTAGTTCCCCTTTCTTTCATTTCATAGCTATGTGATCCTGCCCCAGCTTCATCCTGAACCTCATTTTCCTTATCTTATAAGTAATCTATGTGACCTCCTGAGTTTTTTATGAAGATTCAATGACATCTTTGCATAAAGGATTTTGCACCATTCATGGTGTATACTAAATGAATAATAAGTGATAGCTATTACTATGATATGGACTTCCCACGTGATGCTAGTGGTAAAGAAACTGCTTGTTAATGTAGAAGACATAGGAGACTCAAGTTCGATCCCTGGATCAGAAAGATTCCCTGGAGGAATCTTCCCCACTCCAGTATTCTTGCCTGGAGAATCCCATGGACAGAAGAGACTGGACTGGCTACAATCTGTAGGGTCCCAAAGTTGGACATGACTGAGAAACTTAGCATAGCACAGCACACGTTGCTATGATATAGAGGAAAATTCTTACCTTCATCAGGGCATGCCTTAGGGTAGAGGAAGGGTAAGGAATGGTGGTATGAGGCTTGGATGCATCCTACCATGAAGGGTAGGGGTGCAAGATGAGGTGAGAGATGAATTCCACCTCATGGATTGTGCTTCAAGAAATAGAAACTAGCTCATGACGCTGTAGGGAAGGAACAAGGGAGCAATGAACATTTTCTTTAATATCTGTGTTGGATTTGAGGTCTTTGCCACCCAATCCAGGCACAATCCTCTTTTTTCCCTAAACTTTTAATTTTATATTATAGTTGTTTAACAATGCTGTGATAATTTCAAATGTACAGCAAAGGGATTCATGTATCTATTCTTTTTCAAGTTCTTTTCCCATTTAGGATGTTACAAGATATTGAGCAGAGTTCCCTGTGGTATACAGTAGGTCCTTGTGGGTTATTCATTTTAAATGTAGCAGTGTATACATGTCAGTCCCAAACTCCCTAACTGTACCTTCCTCTAACCCTTCATCCTGGTAACCACAAGTTCTTTCCCTTAGTCTGTGAGTCTTTCTGTTTTGTAAAGACTTTTCAGCTTGTGCATATATGTGATATACAATATTTCTCTTTCTCTGACTTACTTCACTTAGTATGACAATCTCTAGGTCCATCCATGTTGGAAATAGTATTATTTCATTCATTTTTAACGACTGAGTAATATTCTATATATATGTACCACATCTTTTTTATCTATTCCTCTGTCGATAGGCATTTAGGTTGCTTCCATGTTTTGGCTATTGTAAACAGCGCTGCAATGAACATTGGGGTGCATGTATACTTTTGGATCATGTTTTTCTCCAGATATATGCCCAGGAACTCTCCTCTTTTTAAATACACCCAGAACTAGTGTACTTAAAATGACTCTTCACTCATTTCAATTTATGTTTTTGGGTGGGGATGTTATTCCCCTCCTGTGTTTCGTAACTTCAGGGGAAAAGACACAAACAAGGCCCAGATGGTTCATACTTAGATATATCATTTGAACTACATAGGCTAGTTCAGGGATGGGTATGTGACCTAAACAGAGCCAATGAAGCATAATGTGTTTTTCGCTGGTCCTCCAGGGAAAGAGATTCTCACTCTTTCCAAAAGGAATTTGAAACTGGTAGACCGAGAGTTCTAAAAACATTACAGTTGTTTTTGACCATGATGGAACAACTTGTCAAAAAAAAGATAAGCCACCATGAAGTGAATTAAGTTGCAATTTAAAGAGAGAAGGATTAGATCTTGTGACAGCATTTTAAGCCCCAATCAAGCCCTGCCTGTAGTTGGCCTAGCCCCTGAAATGTTTAGATATGTGAGTGAATAAATTCCTTCTGAGCAGTGTCACACCAAGTGAGTATTAATAGAGAGTGGCCAATGGTTACTGTTCCACCCAGTATGATCATTTTTTTCTTTTTTAAAGTTTTTTTATGTTTTATTTTTAAATTTGTTTTTAATTGGAGGATTATTACAATGTTGCATTGCTTTCTGCCATACTTCACATGGATCAGCCATAGGTATACCTATGTCCCCTCCGTCTTGAACCTCCCTTCCACCTCCCACCCCAACCCCCCCCCCCCCCGGTTGTCAGAGCATCTTGTATGTTCCAGGCCAATGCTTATCTCACTAGAAATTCAAAGCATCTTCCAGGCTCTAGGGAAATAGGCCCTTAATCTCCAGATGCTGAAAGGCTGGGAAACAAGCACAGGATGACTCTTGTGTACTAAATTTTTATCCAATCAATTCCACTTTGAGAGGCAGCAGGTGTAGTGTTTCATTATAGACACTCCAAACTCAGAGATCCTGTTCGCATCTCTGATCTGGCTCCTGCCTGCCAGCACTTATGTGGCCTGTTGAGAGACTATTATTAAGATAGAATTTGTATAGATTATTTTCCAGCCAACAAAAGAATTACCTTGTTATTTATTCACAGGGTCTAGTGAGCAATATAAATTTAGCCAATTTGAAGAGCCTAGCTTGCTGATCTTGTTAGACAGAGCCAAAGGCTATTGTCTGCTGTTCACATGGAGATAGCGCTTCTGCTGGAAACCTCATTTCTAATTGCAGGAGGGTCAGTTTAGGTTGCAGAGAGACCCCTGCTTCCCAGGCTTATAGACCATATGGAAGCAATGTGTTCTGAATCCCCAGAGAGCTTATAACGTCCGGGATGGAATAAAGCTGAACCCCCTGTACAGAACACGCTGGAATCCCTTGCCTAATTTGTATGACAGAAACAAAATTGGAAAGTAGCCAGGAGATAGTCCAGAATTGGCCTAAGAGTTTGTGCTAAAAAGATGTGTGAGACCAGGGAGGGTCTTTAAGCCCAGGATTTTGACTCAAGATACCACTGCTAAAACTGCATCATGGGAATGTGTTGGCTGTATCCATGACAATCTCACAATGGCAGAACTGTTTCATTAATCATCTCAGAAATCCAAGTTACCAATCTATTTAAAAAATTATATTTATGCTTTAATTCTTGGTTGGTATTTATATTTGTATATGTTTATTAAAAATAAATAGTTTTAGTAAATTTTAAAAGGTATCCTGTCCTGTGTGAGTGCGTGCTCAGTCACATCTGACTCTTTGTGAGCCCATGGACTATAGCTCACCAGGCTCCACTGCCCATGGGATTTTCCAGGAAAGAATACTGGAGTGGGTTGCTATTTCCTTCTCCAGGAATCTTCCCGACCCAGGGATCAAACCTGCATCTCTGGCATCTCCTGCATTGGCAGGCAGATTCTTTACCACTAGCGCCACCTGGAAAGCCCCATTAAAATGTATGAAATAATCATACTGTTGAGATAAAGTCATTATTTATTTTGATGATATATCCTTGAAAATATAGGGCTTGGCATAGAGGAGGTCCTATATTGGTGTTGGTTCCCGTTGGTGTTGCTTACAAAAACTAGTTGCATTTACATTGTTTCATATATGACTTTATGTTTCTTAACGTGCAATGCATTTCCATGCCATGGAAAACACTTTCACTGCATTACTTTTAGTCACAATGCAATAATTTTCCGTTATGTGAATATATCTTATTTGATTTACCCAAGTGCCCTATTGGTGGATATTTATTTATTTTATTTTTTTTGCTTAAAATTTTTTTATTATTTATTTATTTTTACTTTACAATATTGTATTGGTTTTGCCATACATCAACATGCATCCGCCACGGGTGTACACGTGTTCCCCATCCTGAACCCCCTCCCACCTCCCTCCCCATCCCATCCCTCTGAGTCATTCCAGTGCACCAGCCCTGAGCACCCTGTATCATGCATTGAACCTGGACTGGCGATTCATTTCTTATATGATATTATACATGTTTCAATGCCATTCTCCCAAAGCATCCCCCCCTCCCTCTCCCACAGAGTCCAAAAGACGGTTCTATACATCTGTGTCTCTTTTGCTGTCTCGCATACCAGGTTGTCATTACCATCTTTCTAAATTCCATATATATGCGTTAGTATACTGTATTGGTGTTTTTCCTTCTGGCTTACTTCACTCTGTATAATAGGCTCCAGTTTCATCCACCTCATTAGAACTGATTCAAATGTCTTCTTTTTAATGGCTGCGTAATACTCCATATTTAGAATCTCTCTCCCCCTCTCTTCCCCTCTCTTTGTTGTGTTTCTATAAGTGTGCTATGCTGAACGTTCTCATAGGAAAAAAATCTTTGCACATATCTTTTACAGTTCATAAGGATAAATGCCTGGAAGTGATATCTCTGAGTCAATGGGCATGAGCATCATAAGATATCACCAACTTGCCCTCAGGAATGTTTTAGCATTTTATACTCCCACAAACAGTAGATGAATAACATTCCTGTTTCTATATACTCTTATCAAAACTATATATATATATATATTTAATTTGCCATTTGTAAATTTTCCTTGAGTATCTTGTTTTCAGATGCTGTCACTCTAGGTACCAATGAATTCATGTCATTTCTGTCCTTGGTGGAAAAAGCTTATGTCACTGTGCTAACTCTAATAAGAAGAAAACTGGCTTTGAAGTCACAGGGCCTGGACTCATCTCTTCCAAGAGAGGCAGTGTTTTGTAATCTCTTGCTTCATAACACAATACCTGAAAGCTTAGTGGCTTAAAACAATAACCACTGTAGTGGTTATCTTGTGATTTGACGGGTTGGTTGAGTTTGGTTGGGTGGCTCTTCTGAGGCATGTAGTGCAGACTGAGATGGAAATCATCTGAGGCTTGACTGGGCTGGAACCACAAGGAGATGCTCAGTGGTGCAGCTGGCAGTGGCTGCTGACCTTCAACGAGGGGCCCAGCTGGGAGTGAGTGTTTCACTTACTTTACTTGGTTTTCCAAAGTTCCATGAAGCTGGAAATAGAGGCTGCCAGTTATTTTAAGGCTTGAGTTTGGAACCCCAGAATGTCACTTCTGCCACATTCTCATGGTCAAAGTTACAAAGTCAGCCAAGATTCAAGAACTGGGGAGACACACTTCCCCTTTTCACATGAGGAGTGACAGCAATGATCAGGGTGAAGATGGATTGGTGGGAGCTGTCTTTGGAGACTAGTGAACTAGTTAGCAGCAGGTAGAAATGGAATTAACACAGATTTCAGAGTCTGGATTTCAGTCTCGATTCAGACACTGCTGTGTTACTTTGGACATGTTACTCAACATATCTGAGTCTGAGTTTCTTTCTTTTTTAAAAAAATGAAGTAAAGTTAATTTAAAATATTATTTTAATGTATACAGCATAGTGATTCAATATTTTTGCAGATTATGCTCCATCATAGGTTATTTCAAGTTAATGGTTATTATTCCCTGTGCTGTATAGTATATCCTTCTTGCTTATCTATTTTATACACAGTAGTTTGTATCTGTTAATCCAGTTCCCCTTATCTGTCCCCTCTTTCTTAGTCTTAGTTTCTGAATCTTAGAAAGAGGGATAATAATATCTGTTTGAATCATGAGAGTGAAAAATTATATTAGGTTGTTACAAAAGTAATTGCAGTTTTGAACCATGAATTTTGCATCATTATAACTAGGCCAAAATACATCTTTATTAATCAAAATAGGAAACATTACAATCAATACATTTTTGCCCACAAGAAATAAGTTTGTTTATTCCTGTAATGTAAAAATTCATGCTTCGGGATTTGGGAAACCCTTGGAAAGCGTTTTCTGTCTCCTGCTGGTTGTGGAAGCGTTTTCCCTGCAAAATCTTGTTGAGATGGTTGAAGAAGCATTAGTCGGTTGGTGAGAGGTCAGGTGAGTACGGGCGGTTGAGGCAAAACTTCATACATAGCCCAATTCGTTCAACTTTAGAAGCAGTTGCAAGCATGCGTTGGGCGTTGTCATGCATATGAATTGGGCCCTTTCTGTTGATCAATATCAGGTGTGGGCTTTGCAGTTTTCAGTGCATCTCTTTGATTTGCTGAGCAAGCATCTCAGATGTAATAGTTCCACTGGGATTCAGAAAGCTGTAGTGGATCAGACAGGCAGTAGACCACCAAACAGTGACGATGACCTTTTATTGGTACAAATTTCACTTTGGGAAGTGTTTTGGAGGTTCTTCTTGGTCCAATCACTGAGCTGGTCAACGCCAGTTGTTGTATAAAAACCACTTTTCATTGCATGTCACAATCTGATCAAGAAATGGTTCATTGTTGTCTGGAACAAGAGACAAAGACACTTCAAAATGATGATTTTTTTTTTTTGATTTATGGTCAGCTCATGAGTCACCCACTTGTCACTTGTTCACTTTTCCAATTTGCTTCAAGTGCCAAATGACTGTAGAATGGCTGATGTTGACTTCTTTGGCAATTTCTCGTGTAGTTGAAGAGGATCAAGTTTCAATGATGGCTCTCAGTTGTCCTTGTCAACTTCCAATGGCCGGCCTCACCGTCAAGGCTCTCCTTTCCTTTCCAAATCTTTCTGAACCATGACTACACTGTACGTTCATTAGCAGTTCCTGCGCCAAATGCATTGTTGATGTTGTGCGTTGTCTCTGCTGCTTTACGATCCATTTTGAACTCGAATAAAAAATTGCTTGAATTTGCTTTTTTTCTAACATTACTTCTAGTCTAAAATAAATATAAAATAAACAGCAAGTAATGTGTTTAGGAAAAAAAGTAAAGCAAGAAATGTGCACTAAAATGATATACAACATAGCCACATTTATTTAGGAATGTATTCTAATATCAAATAGCAAATTTCAGTAGTGCAAAACTACAATTACTTTTGCACCAACTGAGTAAGTATACATGCATATAATACATACATAAATCCCTATACATGTATACACATATGTCAGTATCTCTCTCACTTTTTATTTGCCCATGAATCTCTCTATATAAATTCCATGGATAGAAAGGAGAGTGGTGTCAGTTGAAGTTATTCTTATAGTTCCTGGCTCTGCCAATTTCTAGCTATATGGCTTCAGAAAGTCATTTAGTCTCTGTTGTGTCATCTACAAAATGATAACTCACAAGACTATTAAGATTAAATGAAATAATGTACACCGATGTCCTTTGTCACCTCTTGGCCTTGTTCTAAATATCTCATTTATTTCTTGGGAGATAGAAACCAAAAGCAGACATGGGATGTGTTGTTGACTATTATTTATGGGGATTCTTGGCTGATGATAGCAGACTGTCTTCCTCCTGGATTGAAAAACCATGATTTCTTCATCTTTTCTATCAGGATACATAAAAGTTCCATGCACTTTGAATTTTTATGTTTATTTTAGAAATAAACTTAAACATAGATCATGGCATAGCAGGGTAAAGGAAATGAAACTCTTACCATCTGGTGTCAGACGTCATTCTAGAGAAGGGACTATTACTTTTCAATCTTCAGTAAAGGTACACTGCATGTAGATGCTTTTCAGAAAGATATTTCCTTTCTGGAAATATGGGAGGAAGGTAGATGGTAGATAGAAATTACCCCAAAAGTCTTGTGTCCTAGATTTGAAGTAATGCTAGGAGAGATTAAAAAAAAAATGCAAAACACTTCCAGTCCATCCAAGTAGAGAATAAGTGCCTAGCAAAAGTCTAAGCTTTGGGAGTGTTTGGAATCTTAGGAGGGACAGGATGAGAAGGTGGCATTCGAGGTCATTTCATCCAGATCTTACGAAGGGCAGAGTGACTCTAGATAATCTCTGTTACTCTAGAAAACGAGGCCATTATAATTTAGAAAATGAGAGAGACTATCAGGGAGCACGTTCTCTGTCCCTTTCTTGTTTGACCCACACACAGAATCTTTTGCTGAAAGAAAACCCCCAGTAGACTCCAGTTAAACATCGCAGATTGAGCACATCCATTTATTTCCATTCCTCCCCAGAGACTCCCACTTAAATGACACTGAAGGAATAAAACGGTATAAAATAGATGAAAAGCTAGGATGAGAAGGATGACAATAATAGATATGATACATTGACCAAGTTTTGAGCGCTGGAATGTGGATCGATGAGTCTGGACTGGAGTAACAGAGTGAAGAAAAGTAAAATCTAAGGACTTGTCAAGGGAGGATATAAGAACACATCGTGGTGATTTGGGTCAGAGAACCTCAGAAAGTATCAGAAATTGGAGGCACTAGCTACCTCAGAAAGCATGAGCAAAGGGTATGCTGACAGCTGAGAGACTCCCAGATTCCCAACCTCATCCTGCGGAGCCAGGCAGGAAAAGCAGTGAAGATTTGGAAAAATCGAATCAAGATGGGTCTTCATTTAGCAATGTCAGGCACAAGTTAAAAACTTCCCTGGTGGTTCAGACAGTGAAGACTCTGTCTACAATGCAGGAGACCGGGTTCAATCTCTGGGTTGGGAAGATCGCCTGGAGAAGGGGATGGGAACCCACTCCTGTATTCTTGCCTGGAGAATTCCATCGACAGGGGAGCCTGGTGGGCTGCAGTCCATGGGGCTGTAAGAGTCAGATATGACTGAGCGACTAACACTTCCACTTTTTTCAGTATACTGAATGGAGACGCTGCCCAGCCCTCTTTCTCTGGACTCCTGGAATGCTGCCAGCCAGGATTATATCTGCATATAGAAGAAGATCAAAGAATTTTCCAGAAAGAAACAAGAAAGGCCAGGAAAAAATAATGATAGATGATAAATTTAAATTATCTCTGTAGAATGGCTTGGTCCACAAGAGCTAAATTCTTTCATGAATTTCAGTTAATGAGCCCCACTCACAAATCTTCCAATCAGTCTGTGAGTGTGTGTGTGTGTATGTGTGTGTGTGTGCATGTGTCATTCAAATATTAATGCATAATAAAGTCAGCAACTTTAGAGAAGTCTTCAACACGGGAGAAAAATGACCACATACATAGTAAAATAGAACTTAAAAGAAGCAAAGACAATACAGAAAGCAGAAGACTTCAAATAGATGATAAGCTCCTCACAGAAATTAGGGAAAGTGTATCATAAATGCAATAAGAGGAGAATGCTATAAAAAATGCACTGCAAGAGAACACGTGACAACTCTTAGAAATAAAAACATAAAAGCTAAGACAAACTTTCAGAAGCATGATTAAAAGAGAAAGGTCAGAAAATTTCTAAGAAAGTAGGAACAAAAGTCAAAGACATGCAAACTAGAGCAGATTTTAGAAAACTAAAGGACCGCTTCCGGAGCTTTGTATATAACCATCAGAAGTTGCAGGCAGAGGCAAGACAAAATGGCAGGGAGGGGATTATCAGAGAATGAATGCTATAAAATCACCCAGAAGTGAAAGATATGAAGCTCCGGGCTATAGAGATTTACTGAGTGCTCAGTAAAATAAATTTTAAAACTCATAAAACACATCATTTTTAAAATCACAGAATGCTGAGGATGCAAAGATAATCCTGAAAACTCCAAGGGAATCATAACAGGTCACATGAAAAGGATTAAGAGTAAGGAACTGACATTGGACTTCTGAACAGAAATGCTAGAAGCTGGAAGACAATAGATCCACATTCTCAGAATTACAACCTAGAATTTGTTACCTACTCAAACTATTACTCAGGAGTGAGGATACAAGAAAGACTATTTTCAGACATGCAAGGACTCAAACATTTACCTGAGAAAGCTTACAGAGAATGTGACTTTCTGAAAAAAATAAAGAAAACCAAGAAAAGGAAAATGTGGAAGCATAAAAATGGGATTCAGTAGAGCAGAGATGAGAGACAAAGTCCCAGAGGTGGTGGAGGACGGGAAGGATGTAGGTGATGCAGGGTGAGTTATGTAACAGATCTGGAGAGCACTCAGTCCATATTGGAGTAAGTGGCACAGGTGTCCTGGAGGGGTACCTCCTAGGTAAAGGATGGATTTCTTACTAATAAATTTATCACATCAAACTTCTTGGAGTTCTGGTGAATATTTTTGAAAAGAATTCATGTTGGGTGCATAGAAAGGGTCAAAGAGGAAAAAGGGCAATGACTTTGAAAAAAAACTACAGAAGGAAATGGCAACCCACTCCAGTATTCTTGCCTGGAGAATCCCATGGACAGAGGAGCCTGACAGCCTACATACAGCCCATGGGCTTGCAAGGAGTTGGACACAGCTGAGAGACTAACACTTTCACTTTCGCACCTGTATGAGAAAGAAATTGAATCATTGGCCCTACTTGGCTGAAGCGTCACAATGAAGCACCTGCTGATTATGGATTTAACCCCAAAAGGTGGCATCACTGAATTGGCAGGAGTGAGAGTATGTGTGTGTTGGGAAGGGGAGAGAAAGAAAGACCTTTCAATACCGTTAACAGGATGTTAAAATTAACAGATTAAGAAAATACAGTATAAGCTTGTTTTTTAGAAACATGGAGGGAAACTACCAGGAATGGATAAAAATGAAAAGTTATTTCCTTGGAGGAGCAGTAATTAGTGATGGGGAGGAGGAAGGAGACAGCTATTTTTCACTTAAACTTTCTAATACTTTTACTTTTTAAACTATATACACACGATAAAGAACCTGCCTGCCAATGCAGGAGATATAGAAGACGTGGGTTCAATATCTGGATCAGGAAGATCCCCTGGAGGAGGAAATGACCACCCACTCCAGTATGCTTGCCTGGCAGGCTACAGTCCATGGGGTTGCAAAGAGTCAGACATGACTAAGCAACTGGCCATGCGCACACAAACACATGATGTTTTGATAACAGTAGCATTATGCTTAAAAACAGAAGACCTCTGGGAACAGGACTGGCCGCTGGACTTGAGGGTGAAATGTTGGTGAGACAAACCCCAGTACAGTACTCACTGAAAATCAATTTTGTGCCAGATTATCCGTTACACATTATGTCTTGTCTTCCTGTTAGCCCTTTAGGTAGGCACTTTCACCCCCAATTTGCAGGAGCTGAGACTCAGGGAAATGAAGTGATCCTGTGAGTAAATCTCAGAGCAAAGATTCAAGCACACATTCGTCCAGCTCCAAATCATGCTTTCTCCATCAGCCCAGGTTGCTATGCATGCATGCTAAGTCGCCACAGTCATGTCTGACTCTGTGAGATGCTATGGACCCTAGCCTGCCAGGCTCCTCTGTCTGTGGGATTCTTCAGGCAAGAATACTGGAGTGGGTTGCCATGCCCTCCTCCAGGGGAGCTTCCCGATCTGGGGATCAAACTTGCATCTCTTATGTTTCCTCCATTGGCAGGGGGGTTCTTACCACTGAGCTACTGGAGAAGCCCCCTGCTTTTCTGTAGTTGGTACCTATTTATGCTCCAAATTCACCACAGAATAGCATCATTTTAAATCTAGAAGGAGTCTTACAGATCATCTGGTTCAGAGCATTTTATCAGTGGTTAAATTGAGGTTCTATCACTTACGTGGTCATTAGCTGCTGACCTGGCCCTGTTTCCACAACTTGTCTTTGTCTACATGACACTGTCAACATTGTGGGGAAAAGTACAGAAATTAGGACTCCTTCAGTGAACAGAACTCACAGCTACTTATTTTTTCCCTAAGAATAACCATACCTGGCTATTTCAAAAGGTGAAAAAAGCGAAACTCCAACAATTCAAAATTTCTAGTACTCAGAAGTCTGGGTATGCCAGCTGCAGTCTTGCTTTCTCTGAACTGTGTTTAGTTCCCTCTATAACATCCTGGAAAAGGCCTCATAATCTTCGGGAAGTGACACGTGACTTCATCACTGGGAACGAGGGTCTCCAGGGAAAGAGTTACCTGATCTTCCTCTAGGGGTTTTCTGGGACAGGTCAACACATGCACCCCAATACAGCATCGTGAAGCAGAAGAGGTCCAAAGTGAGGCAAATTGAAAACAATCTTTTATTGAATACCTACTATGTGCCAGGAACTATGCCAAGAACTTTATGCTCATGATCTCATTTTTATATTTGGGGCAACTCTGTAAGTACAAGTAGTACTCCCATTTGACTGATGAGAAAACTAAAGATCAGACAAGCCAAGCCTTTAAGAAGCATCTTGACACCAGTCCTCCCACCGTTCATTGTTATGCTATACAGTCAATATATTTTTCTATCACTCAAGGTACCTCTGAAACAAAGCAGACCAGTAGGAACCAACATCAAAGTCAATGAAGCAGAAACAGCACTCTGCTTGTGCTGTGGCTTTTGCCCAGAGCATTCTCCGTCCCTGGGCTTCCTGACTTCCAACATTCTACCTTACCCTTTGGCTGGATTATTTCCCGTTAATCCTTTGAGACTACCTTTGGTTGTCATCTTCTCTAGGAGTCTTCTTCACATCCATTAGCCCGCCCTCTCACTCGTCGTCTCTTGTTATTTACAATCATACTTTGCCATCATTAGTTTATGCACCTCTTTCCCACCAAATAAAGATTGCTGCAAGGCCTGGAAGAAATCTTAAATGTTGTTGCAGTCCTTGGTGGGCTGAATATCGTCCCACCTCCCCAAAGAGGTCTGTGTTCCAATTGCAGCAACCCATGAGTGTGTTATTTCACATGGAAAAACAGACTTGGAAAATCTTGAAATATGGAGACTCCTGGATTATCCAGGTGGGCCCAGCGCAGTCACAGTGTCCTTGTGAGAGGAAAGGAGGAGAGTCAGAGTCAGAGTCAGGAAGCTGAGACATGATGATGAAAGCCAGGTTGGAATGTTCCATGAGGCAGATGGAAAAGCTCTAGAAGCTGGAAAAGGCAAGGCAACGGATTCTCCCCTAAATCCAGCAGAAGAAGCACAGCCCTCCTGACACCTTGCCTTTAGGACTTCTGACCTCCCAAACTGTAAGCTTTAAGCTCCCAAGTTTGTGGTAATTTTTTACAGCAGCCAGAGGAAACTAATACACAGCTTTAGGGCTTAGATAGCACTCGACACATAGTAGGAACTTAATAAATATTTCTCCGATGAATGAATGAGTAACTTGTAACATAGTATGTGTCTCTATTCCACATACATCCCTCTATAGGTAAAGGTTTGTGCTGTTGTAGTTGTTACTCAGTCACTAAGTCATGTCCAACTCTTTGCAACCCCATGGACTGCAGCATGCCAGGCTCTTCTGTCCTCCACTAATTCCTGGAGTTTGCTCAAATTCATATTCATTGAGTTGGTGATGCTATCTAACCATCTCACCCTCTGCTGCCCCCTTCTCCTTTTGCATTCATCCTTGCCCAGCATCAGAGTCTTTTCCAGTGAGTCAGCTTTCAAATCAGGTGGCCAAAACATTTGAACTTTAGCTTCAGCAACAGTCCTTCCAATGAATAATCAGGGTTGATTTCCTTTACGATTGACTGGTTTGATCTCCTTGCTGTCTAAGGGACCCTCAAGAGTCTTCTCCAGGACCAAAAGGTTTATGAGTAAGTGGCAAACAAATTGTGGGAAGGACATTGCTCTGGAAATGTGTAGCGGAGACTTGATTATTACAGCCAACCAACACTGGTTTGGACAGCTTCCCTGTGAGTAAATCTAATAGATTTACTCTGTGACTTGGGAAAACTCTTTTAATCCCTCTGAGCCTCTGTTTTCTCATCTGTAAGAAGGCAGAAGTTAGTCTGACAATGAAGTTCATAAAGACAGATGATGTTATTCTGTTGGAGTACTCCTTGGAAGACAAGATGCTATATAAATACCGGAGAGCGTTATTGTTACATGAATAATAAATAGTTAAGAAATAAATCCATGTTTTCAAAAACAACTAATGCAAAACACCCAGAGTCACCTGTCACTTAGGGAAGGCTGTGCTATCTTCCTGAACTAAAACATTTAGTACTTTTAATAGCTTTACTTTTTAATAATCTGTAACTTAAAATGGAGCACATCACTTTCAGATTAAATATTAAAATATTAAATCAGACAGCAGAAATCCATCACATACTTGAACCTGCCTGGTTTACTCAGGGTCTCCTAGGTGCACTAAGAAATCTAAGCACTGTTTGTATCCACTGAGGTCATTTCTTCCTTTCTTTTTTTTTTTTTTGCCAGACACACTGGCACCGTATACATCTTTTTATTGATTAATCTTGAAGAGTTGAATGAAATAGACCAAATACTAGCATCTATACTTGAAACAGCCTATGTAGCATGATGAATCTAGAGGTTACATTTAATAGACACGGCCAGTTATTCTGAATGAGGGAGTGGGGCATGATTTGTCTCTTTGGTTCATGCCTGTTTCTTTTTGACTTCTCATGACAGCAGCTTTTTGAAGCCTGCGTTGCAACCCTGGGCCTGCTCTTTGTGTTCATTTTGGCTGCAGTGATGGTCTCATAACCCTCTGGGTGTCATCGTCCTTGGAGCTCCAGTACTCAACCAAGACCCCGAGAACCTGTTTATTTGATTGATGAAGTCTGGGGTTTCTCTACCCATGGAAAACAGCTTTGAAGTGTATCTTCACTCTATCTGCTTCCCTTGTCTGAGTGTCAAATCCTTGTTCAGACATTCAAAGCCTTCTGTCATTCAAAATACATTCTTGGGAAATGTGTTGATGCTAGTCATTTATAATTCATTCTTGAGGTAAACCATGCAGTGAAAAGACAGAGAGATGTAACTCTCCTGTTTAGCTGGATAAATTTGAGCAAGTTGTTTCACCTTCAAAGCTATTTCTTCATCTGTTAAACAGGATGGTTTAATTGTGATAATGTTTACATTGGTGGTACACTGCCATTCACAAGTTTGGAGGTACACATTGGGTCGCATTTCCTCTAGTGGTCAGATTAACTCACCTCATCCCCAGTGCTGGCTTGGCACTAGCTCCTCTGAGCATATACTGGAGGGTGTATGGAGTCAGAGGAGGAAGAAGGAGAAAGTGTCTCTTTCTAATGTGATGCTCAACCTCCATTGCTCCATGCTTTCCTAGGGCTGGATTCTTAACTACAGGATTTTAATTTATGTGCACATGCAGGCAAAGATCCGAAACATAACTATACTGCCCAGAGGGTTGGGAACGCCTGAAGATTCCAGGCTCAGCCACAGTCTGTGCTGAATCAGCTCCTGTGACTACTGAGATCTTGGCACTGAATCAAGATAAAGGGTCAAGTTCCTCCTTTATTGCATGGTGAGTCACAGGGGAACTCTCATTATCTTTTCATGTTCCCTGCTCTGTCAGGACCATCTTTGCTGTTAGGGATAGGCTACTCTCATTGAAACTCAAAATGATAAGGGATCAGCCCTCCCTATGGGAATTTGTGTATATTCATCTCTAAAAACCATAGAATTCCATATCCCAAGGAATCATAGAGTGGTGGTCTTTGTTAAGCCATAACCTTATCAGCAGCAGCAGCAGCAGCAGCAACCTTATCCCAATAAAATTTAAAACAAGGCACAGTGGTAGGTATAAGTCTTTCTTCTTATTTCCCTTTTAACACATTTATAATTATCCTTTTCAGTTCTCCATTTCTCAAAACTCTCCCCTTCTTCCAAGCTCGGACCAGTGCCACCTCGTCTGTGACGCTTTTTCTGGCTCCTTCAGATCACAGTTCCCTATGTTTCTTCTGAATTTTTTAGTTAACTAGTTCTCCTGTCTTAATCTGCCTGTACATGGTACCTTTACCTCTCTCATATTGTCTCACAGTGCTGGAGATAAGCGAAGAGCAATAGCAACAGAAACAACATTAAAAAATGGGCATTTTCCCATGTCAGACTTTGGACAGGCCCTTTACACACGTTATTCATTACAAGTACTTATTGAACAAATATCCAAGCATCTAGTGTTGAAGATGCCACACTGTGCTGTACAGTATATCCTTGTTGCTCATTTATGTTATACTTAGTAATTTGTATCTCTGAATCCCACCTCCCCTCTCCTCACTGGTAGCCATTAGTTTGTTGTCTATATCTGTGAGTCTCTTTCTATTTTTCTATGTATATTTGTTTGTATTATATTTTAGATTCCATAAATAAGTGATATCATATAGCATTTGTCTTTGTCTGACTTCATTTTATTAAGCGCAGTATTTTCTAGATCAATTCCCATTGTTTCAAATGGCAGAATTTTATTATTTTTCATGAATAATTTCCCATTGCATGTATGTATATACCACATCCTCTTTATCCATCCATCTGTTGATGGACACTTGAGTTGCTTCCATATCTTGCCTATTATAAATAGTGCTGTTGTAACAGAGGTGCATGTATCCTTTTAAATTAATCTTTTTATTTTTCCTAGATATATACTCAGGAGTGGAATTGCTGGATCATATAGTAACTCTATTTTTAGTTTTTTTGAGGACCCTCCTTACTGTTTTCCATAAGAGCTGCACCAATTTACATTCCCACCAACAGTGTACAAGGGTTTCCTTTTCTCCACATCCTTTCCAAAATTTGTTATTTGTAGACTTTTTGATGATAGCCATTCTGACAGGTGTGAGGTGCTATCTCATTGCTGTTTTGATTTGCATTTCTCTAATAATTAGCGATGTTGAGCGTATTTTCATGTGCCCATTTAGCCATCTGTTTAGGCATCCCGAAAATGCCTATTTGGGTCTTCTGTCCATTTTTTATTGGATTGTTTGTTGTTGTTGCTTTTTAAATAATTAATTATATGAGCTGTCCATATATTTTGGATATTAACACCTTGTTGATCATATCATTTGCAACTATCCCGTAGGTTGTCTTTTTGTTTTGTTGATGGTTTCCACTACTGTGCA
Organism: Bos indicus x Bos taurus; assembly: GCF_003369695.1. Classification (NCBI taxonomy): domain Eukaryota; kingdom Metazoa; phylum Chordata; class Mammalia; order Artiodactyla; family Bovidae; genus Bos; species Bos indicus x Bos taurus. The sequence goes on along the minus strand of NC_040100.1, from coordinate 27,418,871 downwards.
AGAGCTTTTAAGTTTAATTAGGTCCAGGTCCTTTACATGTGTTTTTCATTAACAAATATTTATTGAATGAATATCCAAAGCATCTAATACTGTCCTAGGTGCTGAATATGGGGCATTAAGACGTGCCTAGTTCCTGCATTCTTGGACCATATGGTCTTGATCAGCCATGGCAAATCAACCTTGGTGGCTTGTTTGTGTATGGTCCATGCACTAAAAATGTTTATTTTATTTTTTTTATTTTACATTTTTAAAGGATAAAAATAGATAGAGGATATGCAGCAGGGACCTCATGTGGCTCACAAAGGCTGAAATATTTACCATCAGCCCCTTTATGGAAAATGTCTACTGACCTCTGATGATCTCATTTTATCTTCCCAAGCTATCCTGCAAGACAGATTTTTCATTATATGAATTATTAATACTTATGAGGAAACCAAAGCTCAAAGAGGTGAACTGTCTTTTCCAAGATGATTCAACTATTTTTCTGAGGTGGCATTTCCAGCTAGAATACCCTTGGCTTGTCTGAGGAACTAGTGTCAGCTCTGCCCAGCTCAGCGAAGGAAGCCCTTCTTCTCCTCCACCATATTCTTTCTGAAGTACTGTTGCACGCTAAGTCACTTCAGTCATGTCCGACTCTTTGCAACTCCATGGACTATAACCTGCCAAGTACCTCTGTTCATGAAATTCTCCATGGATTACTGGAGTGGGTTGCCATTTCCTTCTCCAAGAAGTACTGTGAACCCACCATAAAGGAATGGGGAAATAGGGCTTAAAAATGTCAGCCCGGAATATTTCAAGAAAAATGACTTTCAGAATAAGGTAGAAAGAGTGGTGGTCTTTAGAATGATGAACCTTGCTTTTAGTCCTCTTTGGGCCTCAGAGTCTCCTAGCATAAACTAGAGCAGTTGAATTATTTGACTTCTAAAGTATCTCCCAACCTGAAAATTCCTTACAGGAAAATGTATCCTTTACTCCAATTGGATTGTACACATTTCTCTTTATCTCTACCATGGCTGTATCATGAATATTGACCAATTGAATAATGATTAAATATTTAATTTAGATTTTTATATTAGGAGGATATAAAATCCTATTCGTATCTCCAAAAAGTCTTGTTGATTCTGTTTGAAGGATTGTTGGTGTTATTTCATGCTGTTTCAGCTTGTACTTTGTAATAAGGAGAGCAAAGATTCTAAGACAACCAGGTTGAAAGGCGACCAACTCCTAATGGCTGACCAATGAGCCAGTCCCTCTGGGATATCCAAAATTGGCAGCACTTCAGTTTGCAGTCTTTATTCTGACCCCTGACCAGATTAATGTTGGCTAATTGAAAGTGTTTCATGAATTTGCAGTGGAGGATGTGCTCACTGAGGTATCCAACTCATATCTACACGACCTAAATGGTTTACAAGGAGATACCTATGCATTTATATTTAACAACTCCTTCACCAAAGCTGGTTCCCCATATCCTGCCCATGTCCTGGATCAGGTATAGATAACATTTTGGGAAGTGAGAAGTTTGCTTTTAATGGGAACAGATAATTTATATTCCCCAATATTTTTGAGAACAGTGGCTCTCTATCTGCGCTGTGTATTAAAATCATCAAAGAAGCTTTTAAAAAATTCCAAGGCCTGGATCTCACACTCAGAGATTCTAATTTAATTGATCTGGATGGGCAAACATTTTAAAAGCTCACATGTGCATAGGGATTTAAGAACTACCATTCTAAGAAAAGGTATATGTGGATCAGGTTGCACAAAATGTAAGGCATCTAACTCTGAATTACCTGATTTAAGAGTTAAGCTTCTATGCCTTTATATAAAAGGAAGTGCATGTAGCATTTAAATCTTTCAATGTATGGAAGTTAAGGTTTTGTGGATTCTCCCAAAGAACTGAACACATTTTACTGTTTTTTTTTAAATTAGCTCATTTTGAAATACTTAGGCATAATTGAAGGAAAATACTCAGGCAAAAATGATACCTTTTGGTATCATTTCTAATGATTTATAGAGTTAACTCAGTGCCAGTCATGTTTAAGGCTTAAAAAATTTTTTTTTCAATTTTTAGTTTTAGCTGCACTGGGTCTTATTACTACACACAGGCTTTCTCTAGTTGCAGTTCAGGCGCTTCTCATTGCAGTGGCTTCTCTCATTGCAGAGGCTTCTCTCATTGCAGAGCGTGGGCTCTAGGCACACAGGCTTCAGTAGCTGTGACTCAGGCTCCAGAGAATGGGCTCAGTAGTTGTGGTGAATGGGCTCAGTTGCTCCCTAGCATGTGAAAGCTTCCTGGACCAGGGATCGAACCTGTGTCCCCTGCATTAGCAGGTGGATTCTTTACCACTGAATCACTGGTGGTAAAGTCTCATTCAAGGCTTTTAAAATCACACTTTTGGATAAACATTTCACATTATTGTTTTACAATTTACTAATCTTATTAATTTTGTTTCCTGAGTTGAAATTTCTTATTCTTTTCTTTTTATTAAATTTGATCAGCAATATTTTGGTAAATTAGCATATTCAAAAGCAGAGACATTACTTTGCCAACAAAGGTCCGGCTAGTCAAGGCTATGGTTTTTCCTGTGGTCATGTATGGATGTGAGAGTTGGACTTTGAAGAAGGCTGAGCGCTGAAGAATTGATGCTTTTGAACTGTGGTGTTGGAGAAGACTCTTGAGAGTCCCTTGGACTGCAAGGAGATCCAACCAGTCCATTCTGAAGGAGATCAGCCCTGGGATTTCTTTGGAAGGAATGATGCTAAAGCTGAAGCTCCAATATTTTGGCCACCTCATGCAAAGAGTTGACTCATTGGAAAAGACTCTGATGCTGGGAGGGATTGGGGGCAGGAGGAAAAGGGGATGACAGAGGATGAGATGGCTGGATGGCATCACTGACTCGATGGACGTGAGTCTGAGTGAACTCCGGGTGTTGGTGATGGACAGGGAGGCCTGGCGTGCTGAGATTCATGGGGTCGCGAAGAGTCGGACACGACTGAGCGACTGATCTGATCTGATCTGATACAGATTGTAGGGAAAAAATATCCCTTGCTTTTGCCACAAAATAACAGTAATGGCAGAAAAGCCGACTTCAGCAGGCTTCGCTATGTTTCTTGTAGCGCTTGTTCCCAGTCTTGGATAAAGGGCTTGCTGAGGACTAGGACAGAGCAATATTGATGTTGTGGGTAAGTGGGCTCTGATCTGGGGAGGTGGATATCAAAACTCCCTGTGACACCATGGGAGCAGCAGCATCTCTGATTGCATTACCTTTGGAATCAGAGGAAAACAAAAGATGGAAATAGCCAGCCCATCTAATTGTGTGACTCCATTAGTCTGAAGAGGTGGGTCAAGGGCTTATTTAATAATAAAAAATGGCTGCAGGAGCAGCATTTAGTGTCATATATGCAGGCCAGCATACAAGTGTGCATTCAGAAGCGCCCTCAGAGGTTACCTTGGTTCTACAGAGGCAATGATATAATTAAGGGAATAGGCTTATTTTTAGAGGAGTCCCCAAAGTGGCTTGTGATTGGTGCATGTTGTAAAGGCATGGCTGTAAGCTGGTTGTGGAATCCTGTTCTCCTATGTAAACCATACACTAATGTATCAATGTGTTAAAGTCAAGGTTTTGTGGATTCTCCCAAAGGACTGAACATGTTTTACTGTTGTTGCTTTATGTATTTATTTATTTATTTTTGCATTAGCTCATTTTGAAATACTCAGGCAAAATTGAGAGATAGATGAACATAGATGACTACCTTTTGGTAACATTTCTAATGATTTAAGTTTAGTAAAGGTTTGGAACAAATGATTCTGCAGATGATGCTGTTGTAATTTGATTCAGCAGACATTTATTGGGCATTTACTATGTCCCTAGCGTGGAGTTAGATAGTAGTGATACGGGGTGACGTCATAGACTGGGACTTCGGTCTGCTCACAGCCTTGTAAGGAAGAAATCTTTACATGATGAATTGCAGTTTGGTATGTTAAAAACAGCCTGTGTGCAGGGAGTATGGGCTGCTCACAGAGAAGGAATGGTTGTCTATTTTGGGTGGAAAGGGCTAGTTGGACAGGGAGACTTTGCTTCATGAGCCAGACACAGTCAAAGGAAGACAAGTGGAAAGTGAAGCTGTTATAAGGAGGCAGAGAGAATCTCATCGAAACAAATGCAAGAGGCATCATGGAAACTAAAATCACCATGAACCCTCAATCTATCTCCCTGACCACATAATCCCTTCTCTCTTTAGTCCAGTTTCTCTTCTCATTCATCTATTATGTATCAGTCTACTAAACCTTCTGGTTCAGCCTGTACTTGCATCTCCATGCCTCAGCTCCAGATACGCAGGAGAGAGAGAGGTGACTGTTTCAGCCAGGGTCATATGCCTGCTCTGGCCTCATTAGCTGAAGCTCAGAGCAGGGTTATCGGATAGCTACTAAGGGCTTTAGACAAGTTAGATTTCTTTTTCAAATTTTAAACGTTTTATTTTGCAGTTAACAATGTTGTGATAGTTTGAGGTGAAGAGTGAAGGGTCTCAGCCATGCATATACTTGTATCCATGGGCTTCCCTTGTGGCTCAGCTGGTAAAGAATCTGCCTGCAATGCAGGAAACCTGGGTTTGATCCCTGAATTGGGTAGATCCCCCGGAGAAGGGAAAGGCTACCCTCTCCAGTATTCCGGCCTGGAGAATTCCATGGACTATATAGTCCATGGGGTCGCAAACAACCGCACACAACTGAGTGAGTTTCACATTCTTCCCCCAAACTCCCCTCCCATCTGGGCTGTCACATAACATTGAGCAGAGTTCCCTGTGCTATACAGTAGGTCCTTGTTGGTTATTTTAGATACAGCAGTATGTACATGTCCATCCCAAACTCCCTTATTATCCTTTCCCCTGGCGATGGACAGGTAGGTACTTTTAAAGCCACTGTAGGGAAGAAGGAATTGGTGCAGCAGTCACTACTTGGGGTCCCTGTGCCACTGGATTTTTGGCATGAGACTACCTTCTAAACCATAAAATAACCAATGGCTTATACTCACCCGCATGTATGTGCACATGCTTAGAAGTGAAGGACCCAGTCTGCAAACTTAGGGCAGGGAAACTCTTATTTTTGCCATTTAGCGATGGTGGGACTCAGCAATGATTCCCCTTGCAACAGAAGAATGGGATAGATCTCAGATAGTATTAGAACGTTTAGAAGCTTTTGTTTTGTTCACAGCACAATGTGGCATAGATTTCACTGTGCTATTGTGAATTTGGTTGGTTATTAATTGAACATCTATTATATTCAAAACACTGCAAGGGCGATAGAGTGAACACTATGGCAACTATCATATTCTCTTAGAAGCTGTTGTGAAAACTCGGCTTGAACAGAATACAGTAATTGTTTAGGAAAAAAGCTTTGAACAATTATTCTAGCAACAGTAGATGTTCTGAGAAATAGAGAAGAGATGTCAATGAAGTTGAGAGTTCTTTAGGAAATTAGGGAGAGAAATACATGATCTCCAGGCAGTATGCGTGAGTGGACTTTGGCTAAAAGAAAACTCAAAGAGAGATTTTAGGCTGTTGAATTTTACAGCATAAAAACGTTATTTAACTGATGGAATATTCAGTAAATTTTACATTATTTGCTAATGCATTTATGAGGATAAATTATTTTCAGGGTCCTGTAAGAGGACATGATAGGGAAGCTCATACTAGACTCCCTACAGATGAAAAGTTTATGGACCCAATTCTTACGTCATTTATGATGCTCAGGTGAATATCATCAATCTAGGAGGGTGACTTTGGATTTTCTGTGCTGTGCTTTGTCACTCAGTTGTGTCCAATTCTTTGCGACCCCATAGACTGCAGTCTGCCAGGCTCCTCTGTCCATGGGATTCTCCAGGCAGGAATACTGGAGTGGGTAGCCTTTCCCTCCTCCGGGGCATCTTCCCAACCCAGGGATCAAACCCAGGTCTCCTGCATTACAGGCGGATTGTTTACCGTCTGAGCCACCAGGGAAGCCTTTGGATTTTCTGGTTATCTGTTAATCTTAGTGAAGTCGCTCAGTCGTGTCCAACTCTTTGCGACCCCATGGACTGTAGCCTACCACGTTGCTCCGTCCATGGGATTTTCAGGCAAGAATACTGGAGTGGGTTTTGAGTTAGCAAAAACAATAAAACAATACACCCTTGGGTTTGGGGCCATCCTGGGATCATCACAACACGAAAGTGTTAACTACCTGTTTTGCGCTATACACTGTTTTTGTGTTGAAAGCACAAAATGGGAAAATACAAAACCCTTCCTCCAAGGGACTCATAGTTTATTGGTGAAAACAGACACACAAGCATGTAAAAATATGACACAAAATGAATCAATATGATACCATAATTGAACTCCTGCAAAGAAAGACTTCAACAAACACTGACGCATTCCAAGGGCAGCAGAAATTCTGAACCAAGTGCACTGAACTCAGAAAGCCCCCTGATGTGTGATGATTAGTGGACATCTCTGACAGCACCGCTATTAATGCTATGGTAACATTAGGGAAAGGTCAACTTTTGCAAAGACTTTCTGCCCACTAAGAATAACAAGGAATCGATCGATTCTGAGCATAAGAGCAATGTCAGGATCCAGATGGAAGTGCAGTTGCTATCACTGGGAAACGTTCCTTCCCTCAAATAAAGGCCCTGGAAAATCCATGCCACCATCCTCTAGTTAGACCGTTGGACTCATTGAGTCCCTCCGATCCCCATTTTTCAATGGCTAGGTCTTTTGCATCTTTAGTCTGTGCTCAAAGGCTGATCATTAGGAAGCCTTTGTGCTTTGCTAAGTCATTTCAGTCGTATCCAACTCTTTGCAACCCTATGGACCATAACCCAGCAGGCTCCTCTGTCCATGGGATTCTCCAGGCAAGAATACTGGAACGGGTTGCCATTTCCTTCTCTGGGGGTTCTTTCCAACCCAGGGATCGAACCCATGTCTCTCATGTCTCCTGCATAAGGGTTCTTTACCAGTAGCTCCACCTGGGAAGCAAAGTATTATTTAGGCAAAGTAACACCCTGCCCCTTTACTGCACTAGCATCACACTACACTAAGTACGCTCATATGAATCTTCAAGTTGCAAACTTTCAATCGTGTAAGTTAGCTCTTGCATCTGGCGTACATTGTCGCATGTGGGCATCCTCGACAAGCGGTTGTGCTTTTGTACTTTACGTACTATAGGGAGCACAGTATCTTTATCTCGATGCCAGCCCCTAGAGGCCGGTTGTTCTACTGTACTTTTCAAGGCACTGTACTGTCAGATTAAAGATTTTTTTTGTGTTTGTTTCTTATGTATTATATGTGTGAAAAGTGTTATAAACCCACTGCAGTACAGCCATATATAGCCAATTGTATTAGTGGGTCACCTCGGTTAGGTTTGTTGGACTTACAAATTGAACTTATGAACATGCTTTCAGAACAGAGCTTGTTTGTATGTAGAGGACTTACTGTATTCATTTCCTTCTTAACACTTGGCATAATCTGAAGTCATCTCAAATATTGTTTGGTTGCCTGGATACCCCATGGAGTCTTTGGTATGTTTCACACTATTCAATAAATGCATTTTTGAGTGTAAATTCTTCTCAGGGTCCTTTAAGAGGGAATGTTAATGTAGCTCATATCTGGACTACTTAAGCATGGGGAAAATATGTGGACCCAGTTCTTAAGCTGCTTACAATGCCTATCTTCTGGTCCCTTCCTCACTAGCTTCTAGGATGAGAGCAAGCATTATGATTGTCTTATATCCAGAGTTGAGCTAGTGTAGATTGGGCCTTTGTATGAGTTAGGGAAAGTTGCCTTCTCTGAATAGATAGATGGATGAGAAAAATGACACCATCTTGGCAGAGACAGTCACGTGAGTTCATACCTCCAGGAGTAGATTCCAACTCCTCACTTTCTTTCTGAGTGTGGTATAAGGACTTTAGAAAAATAAGGGACAGCCCTGCTTGTCTGTTACCGTTTTGGCACATAGTAGGTGTTTGTTAATATTTGGTGAATGAAGCATCCCAAGATCTACCAAACACTCCAAGTTATGCAGCGTTATGTAAGGAAGTGTTTTGAGTCCCAGCTCGATTCCCTTACTAAGGACCAGGTAGGGCCGCTCAGAGGTTCTCAGCAGGAACACAGCTGCACTTCAATAGCACTGTCACCAATTGAGGATGACTTTGGTGACCTTCTGATATTTCATAAATTCACCAACCTCAGGGATTCTGCCAGCCCTGTTCTTACTCACAGACTTTACAGTATCCTGTATGCAGCCAGGTTGTGGAGATGGAAGCCTCCTAACTGAGCACCCCTTACCAGAAGTTCTTTATTATAAGCACCTTACAGATGTCCTACAGGCAAAGCCAGTCTCCCACTGGATGTGGGAGAAAGTTTTTAAATGTGCTGCTGTGTGCTAAGTCACTTCAGTCTTGTCTGACTCTTTATGACCCTATGGACTGTAGCCCACCAGGCTCCTCTGTCCGTGAGATTCTCCAGGCAAGAATACTGCAGTGGGTCACCATGCCCTCCTTCAGGGAGTCTTCCAGACCTAGGGATTGAACCTGCATCTCTTATGACTTCTGCATTGACAGGCAAGTTCTTTACCACTAGCACCACCTGGAAAGCCCTATCTTTTAAATAGCAGAATCAAAACCTCTGGCTTGATACACAGGGTCAGGCTGACAGATCTGCCTTAGATGGAGATGTGAAGGAACTTTGCAAAGTAAAGAAAAACCCACATTGATTCCCTAAATCAAAAGTTCAAATAAGAACATGGCTTTGGCAATTTATTCCCTGCAGAATTAACCTTTGTTTCTCGGCAGGCTGCTTTTAAGACTATGCATGGTACAAAAAAAGGAAGGGGAGAGAGCTCACAGAATGGCTTGTGTGTTTACTGCAAAGAAGGAAAAGCTGAAATGAAGTGAAGTTGAACAGGGGGCTTATTTCTAACTAATCCAACCTCTAGACAGGAGTCCTAAGATGCAAGAACAATTACTATAAATGTGAATTTGAGGCCCCATTCACAGATGCACAAACACCACTCCTTTGCCTGCCATTTCTTTAACTGACTCCCAACAAGGGTAACAAAGTTCCAGGGGCTGGAAGGCAATCACAGAGATAATAGTCTAATTTCTTCTATGCTTTAGGAGTCAATTTGAGTCCTCCTCTTGGAAGCCTTCCTAGATTTGATAAGTGCCCTTCCTCTGGGTCCCCATAAAACCCTATGAGTTTATTAATGAATCTGCCATGTTGTAGTATAGTTATTATGCTCATGTGTCCAAGACAGGGGCGTTTTATTTGACTTTAAAAATCTTTAAAGTCAACTATTTCGCACATTGTCTGGAATAAAATGACATCTCAGTAAGTTCTTAATGAAGTAGTCAATGGACCATTCTATTAATAGTTGCCTATTGAACGCATACTATTTGTCTCCCCTTCGCCACACACTAAGACAGTACACAAGAAATAAACACACGGTGATAACAGTGGTGGCTATCATTCTGAGGGTCTATTATGCGTCAGACACTCTGCTAATTGCTTTGCAAATAGTTTTCTCATTAATTCTTCAAGGCAACATTATGACCTTCTGACTTCATAAATCAAACTGAGACTCAGAGAGATGACTGACTTTCCTCCAAAGCCACTCAAAACACATTTGAACCAATCTCCAGATCCCCTGATCTTCACTCTATAGCAGGTGCCTTCTCAGATCTTAAAGTGGTGGTTGGCAGGGAGAGGGTTGGGGTCAAAAGTACAATGCACTTGAAGCATCATTCAGTTCAGTTGCTCCGTCGAGTCCAACTCTTTGTGACCCCATGGACTGCAGCACGCCAGGCTTCCCTGTCCATCACCAACTCCCGGGGCAACGCTTGAAGCATTAGAAAATTATTAAAAGGGACTTCCTAGTGGTCCAGTGGTTAAGAATCTGCCTTCCAATGCAGGGGACATGGGTTCGATCCCTGGTTGGGTAAGATCACACATACCACAGGGCAATTAACCCAGTGTGTTACTGCTGAGCCAGCACTCTGGGGCCCATGCTCTACAACAAGAGAAGCCAGCATACTGCAACAAGAAGCCCATGTGCTTCAGCTAAGGAGACGTGCCATGCAAAACTCAGACCCAGTGCAGTCAAATTAAAAAAAAAAAAAAAGAAAATCATTAAGTGCCACACTGTAGAAATGGAGAAATGGGAATTAATGCAGCAAGAGTTCTCTGTGGACTTGATTAATCATGGAAAAAAACTTATAGAGGGTCTAGGACTCAGACTTGAAATAAAAATTGGATTTAAGTATAGGGAGGAGAGCAGGTAGAGTAGGGAAACTTACATTCATTGAGTACAACGGAGCATACTGGTTAGGAGCCTGGGCTTTGGAACTGGACAGAACTTGAGACTGCATTCTGACTCTGCTACTTAACAGCTGTGAGAACTTTTGGAATTCACCTTTTGAGCCTCTCCACCCCTCTATTTAAAAGAGGCATAAAATACCCCTGGTATGAGTTAAGAAAGCTTTCATGGGCAAGTCACAGAGACATTGATGAAAAATGGCAGAAGTGAAAATAGCAGGAACTAGACTTCCATTCTCACCTCTGGTTGCACCTAAATGCTCATTGTAAGTCATCACCCTCTTTCCTGATGGCAGAAAGGCATTTGCTTTTTCCTCAGTTATGAAGTGAAGGTCAATAGGCCAACAAAATTGACTTGCTCAAATCAGACAAGAACACAAGAGGTGACTTCCACAGAAGGTCTTAACCTGGGCCCCTTCCTGCTGGGGGGACAAGTCAGCCAGAGGAGATCTAAGGATCAGGTCATCTTGCTTTGTCTTTTCCCCACCCTTTCCCTTCCCTTCCCTCCTGGTACCTTCTCTTAGGTTGATGCAGGCTTCATAAGGAAGCAGTCATGAAGAATATAACAGGATCAAGGATTTCTCCTAAGAATCAGACTTCACAGACCTGTGTGAGAAGCTGGGAAATGGGGGCCTGGAGAGGGGAGCTAGGGCATCAGAAAAAGTCCCCAACCAGTCTGGTGGCCGACAGGGGACTGCAGGCACATCCAGCTGAAGAGGTGGGACCAGTTGACTGAGTGTGGCTCCATCTGTGTGAGTCAGCAGCCAGGCACCTGGCTGGGAATTGGTCAGCAGGGCCAGTGGTCAGACAGACAAGCTCAGTGTGGTGAGAGTGAGGACGAGCCCAAATCTCCCAAGAACATCTGTGACTGTTTCCCAGCATGTCAGACCCTGTGACCTTCTCAGGGTAATGGCTACTGCTTAATCACTGCCTTCAAAATCCTATAAGCTCTCTTTTTGGACAATTTTAAACTAGAATCCTGCAGGAAAGGGGGTTTGGGGAAACATCACTGAAACATAGTTGTCAACTTACATAAGGAGACAATGGCTCAAACACATTCACAGACATATTCAAGTCCAGAAGAGATATTAATCAGCCTGACTCACTTGCTTCCAGCATTTAGGACTCTGTTCCTACTCCCCTAATCTGCTCTTTGAGAAGCTGGAGGAGACACAAGGAATGGGAATTTTTTGACCACAACACACTCCAGTCAAATCTCTCACTCTCTTTCCCCTTGATTCTCTACAGGCACACTCTTCCTTTAGTTCATCACTGAGTTCTTTCTTACCACAGGACTTTTGCACATGCTGCTCACTGTCCCTAGAATGCTTTCCTCTCTTGCCTTATAGAATCTTTTTGGTCAAATCAATTCTTATTACTTAGGACTTCCCTGGCCATCCACTAGTTAAGACATCACCTTCCAATGCAGGGGTGCAGGTTCAATCCCTGGTCCACATGCCTGGTGACCAAAATGCCAAACATAAAGCAGAAGTGATATGGTAACAAACTTTAAGAAATGGTCTGTGTGAAAAAAATAAAAAATCTTAAAAAAAAAATTCCTCTGGGGAAGGGATAGTTAGGGACTCTGGGAAGGTCATGTACACACTGCTCTATTTAAAATCGATAACCAAAAAATGCCTAATTATAGCACATGGAACTCTGCTCAGTGTTATGTGCCAGTCTGGATGGGAGTGGGCTTTGGGGGAGAATGGGTACATGTGTATATATATGACTGAGTCCCTTTGCTGTTCACCTGAAACCACCACAACATTTTTAATTGATTATATCCCAATACAAAATATTTTTGGTGTTAAAAAACAAACAAACAAAAAATCCTATTTGCCCTGGTAGACCCTCATAGAATCTTCTGTTTTTCTTTTATAATTCTTAAGAATTAGCATCAAACAACTTTTTAAAAAGTTTTTTTTTTGTCCCCAACTAAAATGTAAACCACACAGAGGCGGAGCTGAGCCTGTCCCATCCAGCACCGTAGCCAGTGTCTAGTACAGTGGCCGGCGCACACAAGAGCCTCAGCAAATATTTGCAGAATGATTAGGTGAGGGAGTGGATCAGTGAATGAGAAAACAAATAAAGGAGCACATAAGGACTCTAAGGTGGGCGCCATGATGATTCGCACCAAAAATTCGATAAAATAGGCTGGCACATAAACAGGAAATGTATGGTCATCTACCTTGCTCTGGAGACTCAAACCCCAATTGTAGGACGGTGATGGCTGCAGTTTAGGTATAGTGTAAGGAAGAACTTGCTAACAGTGAAGCTGTCCTCTGTAGAAAGTTGAGTTCCCTTAAGGTGTTCAAGCTAAGCCTGGATAATTTCTTGTTCAGAGGTAGTGTAGAGAAATTCATGTATCACATGCACATTTAAGGTTGTGGGAGAACCCCTAATACCGAGTCCACGGCTTTATGTGGTACACTCACAGTAGAATATAAGGGTTAACAGCCAGGTATTGGAACCATGAAGACAAGGATTCAACTCCCATAATGCCTCTTACCAGCTGAGTGACCCCAGGCCCACGATTTCATGTCTTAGAATCTGAAGGTCTTCACCTGTAGAGTTGAAATGATGCTCATCTCATGGGGCTGGTGTGAGGATTAATGTCATGAGAAGTGAAAATGAAAATGTTAGTCACTCAGTCATGTTCAACTCTTTGCAACTGCAGGGACTGGAGCCCACCAGGCTCCTCTGTCCATGTAACTCTTCAGGCAAGAATACTGGAGTGGGTTGCCTTTCCCTTCTTCAGGGGAATCTTTCCAACCCAGGGATTGAACCCAGGTCTCCCATATTTCAGGAAGATTCTTTACTATCTGTGTCACCAGGGAAGCCATGGTCATGAAGAGTAGAGAGAGTCAAACTCCTGCTTGGAGATCATTCATGCTCTTAGACAAATGTCACCATGATGAGCTTCAGGCGAGCAGGGAAATACTATTTGTCAACCCCAAGATCACCACAAACAATAATGATTTGGGCCAAAGGGCATAAGCCTTAAGGCTAATTCGGAGGTCTGATACACGGTATGGTCACTCTAGTTAATAATACTGTATTGCATCCTTGGACTTCGCTGGAAGAGTAGATCTTAAGCCTTATCACCGCACAAAAGCTAAGTAACTATGTGAGGTGACAGATGTGTTAATTAATCTGATTGTGGTAATCATTTCACAGAGTATATGTATATCATATTATCATGTCACACACTTTACATATATTCAGTTTTGTCAATTATACCTCAATAAAGCTGTAAAAAACTCTGAAAATAATAGTACATACTTAATACATACAAACCTTCGAGCTGTGAGCTTTAAAAGATGCAAGCGTGCATTTGTATGTCCAGTCTCCTAAGTTGGTTCACATTTCTGGCATATATTATCACCTGCATGCATCCTCTGCAAGTGGTTGTGCTTTTGCGACAGTACTGTATAGGTACAGTAGTATGGTACCTTTATTTCAAGCCCAGGCTATCCAGAAGCAAGAGGAAAAGAGGTGGTGATGTAGTTGGTATTACTAAGAAGTGCCAGTGGTTGTCCTGTATTACTGTACTTTTTAAGGTACTGTACAGTAATCCAAGTCTATGCCTCAACCAGTAACACTGAAGAAGCTGAAGTTGAACGGTTCTATGAAGACCTACAAGACCTTTTAGAACTAACACCCAGAAAAGATGTTCTTTTCATTATAGGGGACTGGAATGCAAAAGTAGGAAATCAAGAAACACCTGGAGTAACAGGCAAGTTTGGCATTGGAATACGGAATGAAGCAGGGAAAAGACTAATAGAGTTTTGCCAAGAAAATGCACTGGTCATAGCAAATACCCTCTTCCAACAACACAAGAGAAGACTCTACACATGGACATCACCAGATGGTCAACACTGAAATCAGATTGATTATATGCTTTGCAGCCAAAGATGGAGAAGCTCTATACAGTCAATAAAAACAAGACCAGGAGCTGACTGTGGCTCAGATCATGAACTTCTTATTGCCAAATTCAGACTTAAATTGAAGAAAGTAGGGAAAACCACTAGACCATTCAGGTATGACCTAAATCAAATGCCTTATGATTATACAGTGGAAGTGAGAAATAGATTTAAGGGACTAGATCTGATAGATAGAGTGCCTGATGAACTATGGACTGAGGTTCGTGACATTGTACAGGAGACAGTGATCAAGACCATCCCCCTAGAAAAGAAATGCAAAAAAGCAAAACAGTTGTCTGGGGAGGCCTTACAAATAGCTGTGAAAAGAAGAGAAGCAAAAAGCAAAGGAAAAAAGGAAAGATATAAGCATGTGAATGCAAAGTTCCAAAGAATAGCAAGAAGAGATAAGGAAGCTTTCTTCAGCGATCAATGCAAAGAAATAGAGGAAAACAACAGAATGGGAAAGACTAGAGATCTCTTCAAGAAAATTAGAGATACAAAGGGAACACTTCATGCAAAGATGGGCTCGATAAAGGACAGAAATGGTATGGACCTAACAGAAGCAGAAGATATTAAGAAGAGGTGGCAAAGAATACACAGAAGAACTGTACAAAAAAGATCTTCATGACCCAGGTAATCATGATGGTGTGATCACTGACCTAAAGCCAGACATCCTGGAATGTGAAGTCAAGTGGGCCTTAGAAAGCATCACTACAAACAAAGCTAGTGGAGGTGATGGCATTCCAGTGGAGCTATTTCAAATCCTGAAAGATGATGCTGTGAAAGTGCTGCACTCAATATGCCAGCAAATTTGGAAAACTCAGCAGTGGCCACAGGACTGGAAAGGTCAGCTTTTATTCCAATCCCAAAGAAAGGCAATGCCAAAGAATGCTCAAACTACCACACAATTGCACTCATCTTACACGTTAGTAAAGTAATGCTCAAAATTCTCCAAGCCAGGCTTCAGCAATACGTGAACCATGAACTTCCAGATGCTCAAGCTGGTTTTAGAAAAGGTAGAGGAACCAGAGATCAAATTGCCAACATCTGCTGAATCACCAAAAAAGCAAGAGAGTTCCAGAAAAACATCTGTTTCTGCTTTATTGACTATGCCAAAGCTTTTGACTGTGTGGATCACAATAAACTGTGGAAAATTCTGAAAGAGATGGGACTACCAGACCACCTGATCCACCTCTTGAGAAATTTGTATGCAGGTCAGGAAGCAAGAGTTAGAACTGGACATGGAGCAGCAGACTGGTTCCAAATAGGAAAAGGAGTATGTCAAGGCTGTATATTGTCACCCTGCTTTTTTAACTTATATGCAGAGTACATCATGAGAAACTCTGGGCTGGAGGAAGCACAAGCTGGAATCAAGATTGCCGGGAGAAATATCAATAACCTCAGATATGCAGATGACACCACCCTTATGGCAGAAAGTGAAGAGGAACTAAAAAGCCTCTTGATGAAGGTGAAAGAGCAGAATGAAAAAGTTGACTTAAAGCTCAACATTCAGAAAACGAAGATCATGGCATCTGGTCCCATCACTTCATGGGAAATAGATGGGGAAACAGTGGAAACAGTGTCAGACTTTATTTTTTGAGGCTCCAAAATCACTGCAGATGGTGACTGCAGCCATGAAATTAAAAGACACTTGCTCCTTGCAAGGAAAGTTATGACCAACCTAGATAGCATATTCAAAAGCAGAGACATTACTTTGCCAACAAAGGTCCGGCTAGTCAAGGCTATGGTTTTTCCAGTGGTCATGCATGGATGTGAGAGATGGAATGTGAAGAAAGCTGAGTGCCAAAGAATTGATGCTTTTGAACTGTGGTGTTGGAGAAGACTCTTGAGAGTCCCTTGGACTGCAAGGAGATCCAACCAGTCCATTCTGAAGGAGATCAGCCCTGGGATTTCTTCGGAAGGAATGATGCTAAAGCTGAAACTCCAGTACTTTGGCCACCTCATGCGAAGAGTTGACTCATTGGAAAAGACCCTGATGCTGGGAGGGATTGGGGGCAGGAGGAGAAGGGGATGACAGAGGATGAGATGGCTGGATGGCATCACTGACTCGATGGTTGTGAGTCTGAGTGAACTCCAGGAGTTGGTGATGGACAGGGAGGCCTGGTGTGCTGCGATTCATGGGGTCACAAAGAGTCGGACACGACTGAGTGACTGAACTGAACTGAACTGTAAGATTAAAAATGTTTTCTTTATTTTTACATTTGTTTTTTATGTATTATTTGTTTGAAAAATTATTATAAATCTATTACAGTGAGTGCATGCTTAGTTGCTATGTTGTGTAACTCTTTTCGACCTCATGAACTGTAGCCCACCAGGCTCTTCTGTCCATTGGATTCTCCAGGGAAGAATACTTGCAGTAGGTTGCCATTTCCTCCTCCAGGGGATCTTCCTGACCCAGGGATTGAACCCATGTCTCCTGTGGCTCCTGTGTTGCCAGACAGATTCTTTACCACTGAGCTACCTGGGAAGGAGCAAACCTATACAGTAAAGTATTATATAGCCACTTGGGTTAGTTGGGTACCTAGGCCAATTTTGTTGTATTTAGGAAAAAACTGGACTTAGGAAATCACTGTTGGAAGGGGACTTGTTTGTATACAGGGGACTTAACTGTAGAAAGTATGGTAAAAACATTGTCCTGTGCTTAGGAATCTACACACATCTCATTTAATCCTCTCCAAACCCTGGGAGCTATACTGCTCCTCTGGTTTCTGAGCCTCCCTAAGCCTTGATTTCCTTATCTGCAAGATGGAGAAGTATATGTTTCATCAGGCTTTGTGAGGAATGAATGAGCTCCGAGCATGTAGAGTGCTAAGGAAAGTGAATCGCAAGTGATCGGCCCTGCATGAACGGAAGCGATGTCGGCATGCCCATGTCCAGACAGGTAAACAGAGACTTAAGCGGTTCCCTCAGTCACAACTCTGGCAAGTGTGAGACGGGGATTCTTGCCCAGCCTGTCTCGACTACCGCTGTAGGCTGTCTCCCGAGCCGTGTTAGCTTTGGCAGGCCATACACGCCGGCCCCGCGTGCCCGATGACACTCGCTATGCTCAGGGTGCGAACTGCCACTCAGCCCGGCCAGACTGTCAGCCTAGTGACAGAGCAGACAGGGATTCAGAGACCTTAGCTGGACACGAGCCCAGCCGGAGCTCCTCACAGCCGGGAACAGAAGTCTTTCCTGGGATTAGCCCGAGCCTCAAACTCCTTGGAAGCCCGGGAGGGTCGGGCCGCAGGAGAGGGGAGCAATCCATCATGCCAAATTAGTGTAATGAAGCACCCCTGCACCGGCCTGCTGCGAGCCCAGCGCAAAACCACCCCCAGCAAAATGGCATTTGGCTCCGTAATGAGACTCGCTTTTCGTCCCTATCAGTAGCCTCTTAACAATGCCTTAACAACAATGATTAGGATGAAATGCTGTGGCAAGAGAAACGACTGGTGTTTTAACATGCATTTTAATAAATAAACTAATGTTATCTGGCTCGTTGCACAGAAGTGTCTTAACAGCGTTCCGGAGACCTATCAATCAGCTTTCACTAGCCGGAGATCTGCAGAGCCGCCCCCCTCCTTCCCCCTCCCCCGGCCCTCAGTTGCTATAGCAACGCCAAACCAGGAGTGGTAGCTGTAAACTTAAAAAAAATATGACTTTTCCCAGCCAGCCATGCTTCTCTATCAATACCGAAACCTTTGCCTGAATTCCAAGCGAGTGGGGGATTTTTTTTTTTTTTTCCCCTTTTTCCAGTCATAAGTCTGACTTGGAATCTATAGCAACCGAAATTAGACTATAAATCATCTTAATGGTGCTTTTCAGAGAATTCTTTACCGGATCAATTCAGATCATACAAGGTGGCAAGCTTCTGAGCCCAGTCACTAATAATGGTAGTGTCAGAGATGTATGGCAGGGAAGGAAGAGATTGGGGTAGATGCTGTTGCAGTTAATCTCTTTGATGATTGGCCGCCAAACTTCAGTTTTGTATCCTTCTCTGGCTTCATCTCTCCACAAGCTTCCTTAGACTCACCGGAAATAACAGAATCCAATACTCTCTGGGCTTCTCCAGCACATTGCACTGTTGTGGGGTCACGAGACAGTATAATCTAGAAGTCAGGAGTTCAGGCTACCACACCAGCTCTAGGTTTGATCTAATATTAAAGACTCTTTGCGACCCAGGGACTGTAGCCCTCCAGGCTCCTCTGTCCATGGGATTCTCTAGGCAAGAATGCTGGAGCGGGTTGCCATGCCCTTCTCCAGGGGCTCTTCCCGACCCAGGGATTGAACTCTGGTCTCTTGCACTGCAGGCAGATTCTTCACCACTGAGCCACATTTAGGGTAATATTAAATACTAGCTCTTTGAATTTGGAAAGTGATATAACAACCTCTTTAAGCCTCAGTTTCCTCATCAGATAAATGGGAAGAATAATGGTGCATCTCTTCTCTGCTGTTTGTCAGGATTAAAGAAATATTTGCCAAGCACCCTAGCCGGGACTTGGTGTACTGTAAATGCCTAAAGAATGTTTACTATTATTTTTAAAAAATTAGAGTGTCAAATATTAGCAGTTATTGAATATAAGTTGGATTCACTGCACTAATCTTTCAACTTTTCTGGAAGTTTGGGAAATTTTTATGTTAAAAAGTTGGATGAAAAGAAATGTGGAGTCAAAACGGCAAAGAATGAGCTTGACTTTCAATTCTTCAAATATTGTACTGAGGGCTTGCCATGTGTCAGGCACCATGCTGGATGCTAAGATCTCAGACGTGACCAAGACGGGGAGGTCTCTGTCCCCACGGAGCCAGCATTCTAGTGGGAGAGATGGGGGTAAACTTAAAGACCTGGTATACTATGGAAGGATTATTCCCCATGTGGCAGGCAAAGGCACAGATGGGGAACGAAGAACTCAGGCTGGGGGCAGATGGATCTCCATTGAGAACTGGAGGATGAGAAACTAGGTGGGTTAGCTACACAAAGCGGGGTCGGGGAGGCAGGCTAATGCTCGTGCAGACAAGAGTGTGTATCAAAGCCTTTGATATGTCTGAGGACCTGGAAGAATGCCTTCCCTTGCCAACCCGGCCCAAGTTTACCAATGTATCAAAGTTTCTTTTTATTCAATAAACATTTACACCCTTTGCTCTTTTCCAGGCTCTGTGCTGGGCTCAGGGGATTGAGTTGAATGGACAAAGGTCATTTTTGGTCCATGAGCAATAATTTTGCCGATCCCAACTTTAGAGCATCTTAGGTACCACTCGGGTATCCCTCTGCGAGCAAGAGGGTTGGTCTCTGTATCTCTGTATCCATCAGGCACCAACTGGGCTACTTCTGGGCAGATGAGGAGAGAGAGTGTAATTGCTAATACATGTATTATTAGTCACTCAGTTGTGTCGAACTCTGCGACCCCATGGAGCCCACTAGGCTCCTCTGTCCATGAGATTCTCCAAGCAAGAATACTGGAATGGGTTACTATTTCTTTCTCCAGGGGATCTTCCCTACCCAGGGATTGAACCCAGGTCTCCTGCATTGCAGGCAGATTCATTACTACCTGAGCCATCAGGGAAACACCCAATCGCTAATGCAAGGTGGTTTCTATTAGCTTCACACAATTTTCTGGATAAGGGGGACAGTGGCAGTTATTAAAAGTTATTAGAAGCTGATGTTCATGGCAGCTAATGCCTGGGCACAGCAGTGCAGTAAAGTGGATGTGGGTGGGGCAGGCACAGCTTTTACCCCTGCATTCAGCGTTCCAAGCCAGTGGTGGAAGGGTGTGGGGGTGGATACATTGACTTCATGGCCATGCCCATTCATTTACATATCTTCCAGCTACTTTCCTGTTACAGCAGCAGTCTTGGGTAGTTGTTGCTGAGGTCATATGGCCTGCAAAGCCTCAAATATTTACAGCATAGCCCTTTACAGACAGAGTCTTCTGACCACTGCCACAGAGTCCTCCCCCCACAGATCAGTCAAGTCAAGGCTAGACTCTATCTGGGGCCACAGCCCTGCTCTGGTCACAGCCCTGTTCTGGTGTTTCTCCTTCACTATTCTGTTTTGCTTCCTCCCTTTGAAATTTTTTCTTGAAGTATTCTCCCTCAATAAATCACATGCCCCTACTTCCCTGTCTCAGCCTCTGGTTTGAGGGACCCCACCTAAGATGCTGGCGTGCAATAAACATTTGTTGAATGAATGAATGCTTTCCTGAGTTGCATGGAAAGGATGACAGGAGATGGGTCAACCCATGAGGGAGCATGCCCAGAAAAGGCTGGAGAAGTATCCAGGATCAGAGGCGAAAGAGGCTGGGATGGATCTTACCCACCCAGGTCTGACCTTAGCTCATACTTATTCCTAGTCCCAAGACAAAAGCTGAGGAAGCTATTTTGTGCTTCGCTGGAGAAAAGAAGAAACACGTGGATGAAGGACATTTTCCAAGGTCTGCATTTCACCTTCAGGAACTCACTTTCTCTGTACCTGTTAGCCATATTTGTCACCAGAGGAAAGGGGACCAGTTTTATTTAATCTCTCTAGAAAGGATTGCTTATAAATAGAATTTTTTATTAATAATTGCTTTATTAGTGGGGAGGGCTTTCCTGGTGGCTCAGTAGTAAAGAATCTGCCTGCCAATGCAGGGCATGCAAGTTTGATCCCTGGGTCGGAATGATTCCCCTGGAGAAGGAAATGGCAACCCAATCCAGCTTTCTTGCCAGGTTAGTCCCATGGACAGAGGAGCCTGATGGGCTACAGTCCATAGGGTAACAAAGACTCAGACATGACTAAGTGACTGAAGAACAGCAGACATGACTAAGTGACTGAAGAACAGCAGTATTAGTGGGGAGGGGCCTCTCAGCGGCCTTGGTCTCCCCCTGCCCAGAAGAATCCTCAGTGCATCCCATCCCAGCTCCCACCTGTGAGGCAGGGAGAGAGGTCATTGTGATTAACCAATGTGGAAACCCTTACTTGGGCCACATTTACTGAGGGGCCAAAGCCACATGTTTTAAAGACATGTACCATGTTAAGCTCCCTCTCTCCTGTTCTGTCCTCGCATCTGGGTGGGTGAGTTGAGCTCAGGGGCCAGATCGGCCACATCCTCTCGCTCCATACCCATCCCATGCACCTAGATGCACTGGCTGGTCAATCTGATGAATTACACCAGCCATATGCCTGATGTCCGGAGATGCTCTTCACTGTGTCCAGTCAAGTTTCCCATCTGGGTTAAGAAGAAGGTGGATAAAATCTATGCTGCATGGATTCACCTTTTCTAAAAGTCCAGCCTTGTGGTATCAGGCATTGGCCCAGTGTATAGCAAAGTGGTCTTGTGCTTTGATTCAGCTAAAGTTCCTTGTTTAAATATCCTGCAAGGAATTCCACCAAGAGAAGGTATAAAAAGTGGGTCAGATCCGGGGACATAATTGGCCCCTTACCACTTAAATAGCATCAACGTGCATCTTAAATCCTAATCATCTATTCTGTTCAGCTCAACCCAGGCTGGGGAGAAAATGCTTAGAGAGCAACGTCCCAGTGAACACACCTCTTGGGAACCCCCCTTTGTGAGAGGCCATTCAGTGCTTTTTCATTTTATTCATTCCTGTGGCTGCTGTAGGGTGATGAACTGTCCTCTCCTGAGAATAGTGCTAATTCCCCATGGAGGCCATGGGCACCTTTGAGACTGGGCTTAAATTAGCAGCACCCCTCATCAGCATGTCTGTGAATACCGGCCACAAGGGCTTCGCTTCCATTTTTGGAGCTGCCAGCACACAGACAGTTTCTTGGAGGCGACTCCTTTTCGTTCAAAAGTATTTAAAAACAAGCTGTCAGGAAGGCCACCCCCGGCTTATCCCACACTGCAATGCTTGTTTTTCTCAGTGTGCATTGGTGGGCCTTGTAAAGACTTCATTTTCATGGCTTCTTTCCCTCTAAAGAGGAAGTCTTGAAAGTTCAGGGGTCCTTGGGGGTGTTGGTGGGGTCAAGGTAACTTCCAGATACAGAAAAAGTCCCAGCATTTCTTCTTGGGTTTAGTGATGGCAATCGTGATCCTAATGGTAATCACTCCGGATGAAGGAGCAAATGTTTCTAGCGCAGGTTTAATGAGACACTGACCCTACTGTTGTGGCTCTGATTATCATGGATAGACTTTGTTCCGGGGACCCTGCCATCAGTTCTGTCTCAACTATAACTTTCCATTATGTGAAAGAGACAAGAATAAGGACTATCCGCCTCTGCTGCTGCGGTACACCCAGGGTCTCTCACCCTCGCGCTACAGACACTGGTGGCAGGACATTTCTGTGTTGAGGGGCTGTTCTGTGCCTTGCAGGATGTCTAGCATCGCCCCTGGCCTCTACTCACTAGATGCTAGTAGTATCCTCCCTGTCAGTGGTAGCAAGCAGGGATGTCTCCATATGTTGCCTTAAGTCCCTGAGATGCTTGAGTCGCCCCCAGTTGAGAACCACTGGTTCAGCCTACGAGGCGAAGGTACCATCCTCGCCCCATCTCATGTCCAGTGATGGATTTCTTGTGTTTCTGGGATTTAGCACCTACCCCTCCCCGAGACACACCTGTCCCTATTTGCTCTTCCAAATCCTTCTCTTCTGGGCAGGGCAACCCCTCACTCTGCAAAGTATCATCTTTTCTCAGATGTGTTAATGTTGATGATTTAACAATTTGACGCAGGAAGCTATTCCCATGGGTCACTCTTTCCTCTCACCATCCACGTCTTGCAGTAGCTCATCTTTCTGAGGATTTCTTCTTTCACCCACCCCAACTTGCTGCATCTCTCCGTCTCATCCTTCCTGGAGCCTTGCATAATGGTGGAGTACCATAGGGGGTCTTTAATTTACTTAAATCAGATCATGTCACCCCCTCCACTTAAAGCCCTCCAGGAGCCTTCCTGTTGCACTCAGAATGAAAACCAGGTTTCTCGCAGCCTGCAAAGTCCTGTCTGGGCAAGAACCTCCTGCCTCCTGCCCAGTCCTCACCTCGTACCTGCTCCACCTTGCTCACTGCCTCATGACCCGTGGACCTATTTTGTTCACTGGGCACGCCCACCCTCCTCTTACATCCAGGTCTTTGCACTGGGGAGGATCCTCCTTCGAGCATGCTTTCTCTAGATTCTACCTGATTGGCTCTTTCATGCCACTCAGCTTCAATGTCACCACTTCAGAGAGTCTCATCCAATCCCCACCATAAAGCAGCACCTCAGCTGGTCTCTGCTGCACCACCTAGGTTTTTTTTTTAATATTTATTTATTGATAGACTGGTTGATTTCTGGCTGTGCTGGGTTTTACTGCAACCTGCAGGATCTTCGCCGTGTGTGGGTTCAGTAGTTGTGAGGTGTGGGCTTAGCTGCCCTGTGGATGTGGGATCTTAGTTCCCTGATGAGGGATAGAACCCACATCCTCTGCACTGGAAGCTGGATTTTTAACCACTGGACCACCAGGGAAGTCCCTGTCTAATTTTCTTTAGGGCACTGACCGTGTTGGTAAAGAATCCACATGCAATGCAGAAGACCCATGTTCGATCCCTGGGTCGAGAGGATTCCTTGGAGAAGAAAATGGCAACCCACTCCAGTATTCTTGCCTGGAAAATTCCATGGACAGAAGAGCCTTGTGGGCTACAGTCTATGGGGGTTGCAAGAATTAGGCACAACTTAGCAACTAAGCCAACCATTGACCATGGTCCACGCGTTTGCTTGTTTATTGCCTGCCCATCTACTCACTCACATCTGGATTTAACTTTCACAGAAGCAGAGGTCTCCCCTGTCTTGTTTACTTTGGCAGCCTAGGTGCCTAGAACAGCACCGGTTCAGGGTTGAAATACACACACAAAAAAAGTGTGTTGAATGAGTCTGTCATGTCAGTGCAGCATCAGATTTCATTAAACAGAGGTACCTTAGGAATTCAAATTGTTATTATGGGTAAATAAAGCACTCAAGTACATATTTGGCTCCCCCTGTCCAGTTTCTTTCCAGCTCTTGAGAAGCAGCATGAATAATATATTGTGATTTTTTTTTGATTGAACTGTCAGTGTGATTTATTTCATGGCATCTTCTTTCCTCTCCCCTTTGTAAATAATGGGCGTCTGCAGAGCTTTTTGCTAACATTTGTCTTGCTAATTTGCCTAAGGGGTGGGAGAATGGTGGCATTTTTTTTTAACCCTCTTATAATGGGTTTGAAGGAGAATTTTTTTTCTGCATGGCATCGAGACTCTTAAAAAATCAAGGTTATACGGTGCATTGACTTCTTGCCGTTTTACAAACCAGCTCAGACTCATTTCACAACTTGAGAATAATTCAAATTGGAAATCACCTCCTTTAAAACCATCAAATTAATGGTATTCCCATTACACTCCCTACCCAACCATGTGAACAGTGGGGCCTAAGCTGCAGCTGCTAGAATTCTGCGTCAAAGTAAATAATGCACTAACGAGACAGCAATTTCATTCCTCCCGTGGAATTCCCCAGGCGTTTCTCTTTCAAGAGGCCAGTATGGGCTCAGTGCAAATCCCTCCTGACCGTGCAGGGCAACTGGAATGAATGTGGACCCCCGAGTATTGAAGACAGTGTTTGCAGCATGTGGCATGCTTTCTTGAATTGTTGTAATCTTTTTGGACTCTTGTAGATAACCACCATGGGGATGGGAAACACCTACAATTGCTAATGGGCTTGTTAGAACCTTTGGCAACATGTCGTGTGTCTGTGTGTGTGTGTGTCCATGTATGAAAAGTGAAAGTGTTAGTCGCTCAGTTGTGTCCAACTCTTTGAGAACCCACGGACTGTAGCCCGCCAGGTTCCTCTGTCCAAAGGTTTCTCCAGGCAAGAATACTGGAATGGATAGCCATTCCCTTCTCCAGGGGATCTTCCTGATCTCTGAGCCACCAGGGAAGCCTCATACACACACACACGACACACACACACATATCTATATATCTTCCCCACCCAGGGATTGAATCCATGTCTCCTGCATTGGCAAGTGGGTTCTTTACCACTAACACCATCTGAGAAGCCCATACACAGGGATTTCCCTGGTGGCTCAGATGGTAAAGAATCTGCCTGCAATGCAATAGACCTGGGTTCGATCCCTGGGTGGGGAAGATCCCCTGGAGAAGGAAATGGCAACCCACCCCCAGTATTGTTGTCTGGAGACTCCTGTGGACAGAGGAGCCTGGAGGGCCTACAGTCCGTGGTTGCAGAGTCGGACACACGATTGAGTTACTAACACTTTCATTTTCATACACACATGCGCATATATATATATATATACACACACATATACATAGGCATACTTTGGAGATATTGTAGCTTTGGTTCCAGACCACAGCATTTAAGCAAATATAGCAATCAAGTGAGTCACATGAATTTTTTGGTTTTCCAGTGCATATGAAAGTTACATTGACACCATATTGAAATCTATTAAGTTTATAGTATCAATAGTGTTATGTCTAAAAAAAGATGTACACACCTTAATTAAAAGTTACTTCATTGCTGGGGACTTCCTTGGTGGTCCAGTGGTTAAGAATCAGCCTCGCAGTCCAGGGGATGCGGGTTTGATCCCCGGTCAGGAAACAAAGATCCCGTATGCCTTGGAGCACCTACACCCCAAACGCTGCAACTACTCAGCCCACGTGTTCCAGAGCCTCCAAGCTGCAAATGCAGAGCCCACACGCAGCAACTACTGAACACTGCACGCCTCAGCTAGAGTCCATGCTCTGAAACAAAAGTTCCCACATGACAACAAAGATCTCGTGTGTTGCAACTAAGACCCAATATAGCCAAATAAGTGAATAAATAAAGATAGGAAAAATACTTGATTGCTAAAAAATGCTATCATCTGAGCTGGCAGAGTGAGCAAATGCTGTTGGGAAAGCGGCACTGACAGACTTGCTCTAGGCAGGGTTGCCCCCAACCTTCAATTTGCAAAGAAACACAGTATCTGTGAAGAGCAATAAAGTGAAGAGAAATAACATAAGAAAAATATATATAAAATGGAGTGTCTCCTCCTGCCCACTCTCTCAGCTCCCACACCTCATCAATCAAAACTGTCAATTTTAGCTCCTAAAATGTTGTTGTTTTGAGTCTGGTTCTTTCTCCTCATGCAGACTCTAATTCCCTAGCATGAGCCCCTGAATGTTATTCCTGCCTCTAAACAGGTCGCCTGAATCCTGGCCATTCATTAGAATTGCCCAATGAGCACAGTGAGTCTGGACCAGTGTCCAGATTACACCTCCAAAGTATCTGATTTGATTGATCTGGTTTTGGGTCCCATGGTGCTAATGGTAAAGAACCCGCTTGCCAATGCAGGAGACGTAAAAGATTTGGGTTCAGTCCCTGGGTGGGGAAGATCCCCTGGAGGAGAGCATGGCAGCCCACTCCAGTATTCTTGCCTGGAGAATCCCATGGACAGAGACTAGTGGGGTACAGTCCGTAGGGTCGAAAGGAGTTGGCTATGACTGAAGTTACTTGGCATATAATTGGATTTTTAAAAAGGCTCCTCTGTAGCCAAGGTTCAGATCTGCTGCTTTAGACCTTCCTGGCTTAACACAGCAAACAATGACATCTATATGCCCACCCTGACTTAACATCTATATGCCCATCCCAGACTGCTTCCTGGTAGGGTCTGGTGTATTCCCTGCCCTGCTCTAGAGTCTTGTTCCTTCTCTCCTTTCACACATATAGCTACTCCAGCAGAATGGGCTGCTTGTCTTTCCTAAGAATAGTTCCCATGTTCATGTCTGACTGCACTTGCTGATCTGGCATCTGGAACGCCCTTTCTCCCAGATCTGCATGTAGGTATTTATTGATCTTTCAAAACTTGCCTTAGGCTTTACTTCCCCTGAGAATTCTCCCTGGGGTGACCCCCCCTCCTCTGTATTCTCATGATTTTGTTGTGCTCTCATATTTTGCTGTGCTGTTGGGGCTACTGTTATGGACTCACATTTACATCAGTCTCTTCCTCACTGGACCCTGATGGTCTTGAAGGCAAAGGCCACATCTTTATCCATCTCTGTGATTCCAGGACCCTGCACTGTGCTAGCAAATGCTCAGCAAGTGCATGATTGAAAGTGTGCAAGTGTTAGTCGCTCAGTCCTGTCTGACTCTTTGCAACCCCATGGACTGTAGTTGGCCAGGCTCTTCTGTCCAAGGGATTCTCCAGGCAAGAATACTGGAGTGGATTGCCATTCCCTTCTCCAGGGGATCTTTCAGACCCAGGGAGCGAACCCAGGTCTTCTGCATTGCAGGCAAATTCTTTACCATCTGAGCCACCTCATGTGGGGGAATATGACCCAAATGACAGCCCTGGGGAACGTTCACATGCCTCTGCTCTCAAGCAGGATGGCCTATAGATTTCCCAGAGTACATAATCACAAAGATATCTGGAGACAGAAAATCTATGAGGAGTGAAATTGAATTAGCACATTGTTGTGACATGTAAAATAAAAAATGCAGGTCATCCTGGATTGAAATCCTGGCTTCATTACTTACAACTTACCAGCTGTGTGGCCTTGGACAAGTTACTTAACCTCTCTGAGCCTCAGTTTCCTTGTCTGTGCAATAGGGA
The DNA here is from genome assembly GCF_003369695.1 of Bos indicus x Bos taurus. NCBI lineage: Eukaryota > Metazoa > Chordata > Mammalia > Artiodactyla > Bovidae > Bos > Bos indicus x Bos taurus. The sequence continues at coordinate 27,391,059 of NC_040100.1, read as the reverse complement.
TGCTCACACCTAGTTTAAAGGGTTGTGATAAGAGTTAGAAGATAGAATGCTCATAAAGGATCATGTGACTGAATGGGCAAGTGTCCAATAAATGGTAAAGTCCGCTACCCCACTTCCTTTACCAGTTTTCCTTTACACTTCTGTGAAAAAATTAATTGTTAAGACTATCCCTAAATAGCGATCATAATCACAGCCAACATCAGTTGAGCCCCTCACTCTTTCTCAGGACTTCATGTTCATGTTGCTGTTGAATTCCCAGGAAAACCCCATGAAGCGGGCACTACTTTTATTCCCACTTTGTAACTGGAAAACTGAGGCTTTGAAAAACGCATGGTGGGAAAAATGAGAATCTAAGCCAGGGAGGAGTTTTCTTTGCAGAACTACTCATCCGCACTACCTGTCCTTTCAGCCACCTTCTACCAGGGCCCTGTTGGATTCTGCTTAGTTGACTAAGAATAATAATGGAAGTGCCACCTGACTGTTGTCAACAAGAAATGAATGGGTTGCTCATGGTGTTAAGTCTTCCTCCCGCACACCAAACCTTGAGAACAAGTCTGGAAACATTTTGCATGTTCTGGTGAACAGGATGGCAGATTGACAATCCTGCTTATTAGTGATCAGGGTATGGCAATGTGCTCTTTGGTAATTAGTGCATTAACGTAGCATGGATTGTATCACTTACAGTGATTAAAAGGTATGGGAGCTCAGAACATTATTAACATTGGAAGTTGCAAGCTTTAGGGTGGTGGTGTGGTATGCAGGGTAGCAGAGCTGTAGGGAAGGCAGGGGACTTGGCTTCTTGACCTGATTATGCCACTTATGTGCTGTGTGGCTTTGAACAAGATGCCACACCTCTCTTAGCCTCAGGTTCTTCAGAAGCCAGATGAAGAGGTTGGATTCTGGTGTTGGAAGGAGAGGGGAGATGTAAAGAGTGAGGACTGTGGGTGAAAAGAGATGAGGTTCATTCATCCCAGCTTCCATCACTGAGAATACAAGGAACCTCCAGGGAGTGATGTATTTAATCAGGATGGGCTAACAACAGACCAACCCAGAAATGCGGTGATTTTGCACAACTGTCGTTTATGTGTCACTCATGCAAATGCCACAGTTGGTTAGGCAACTTTCCAGGGCTGCCCTCCTGGTGGTGACTCAGAAATACAAGCTCCTTTGAGCTCCTGTCTTCCAGGTTGCTGCAACAAGGGATGAGATTGCTCTACTGGAGCATCTTATCTCAGTCCCTGAATGCTTCCGCCAGGAAGTGACACAGATGATGCCCACTCTCATTTCACTGGATGGTACCAGTCAATGGCCCTGTCCAACTTCAAGGGCTGCAAATGTGGGTCAACTTATGGCTGTGAAGTGAGCTGGAAGGAGTACTTCTGTTTTGTTTTAAATGGAGGGTAATTGTTGGTTTTTGTGGTACAGCAGTGTGAATCAGTCATAACAATATGCACATCCCCTCCCTCTTGATTCTCCCATCACCCTCCTTCCCACCCCTCTAGGTCATCACAGAGTGCCAGGCTGTCTTCTCTGTGCTACACACCAGCTTCCCACTAGCTATCTATTTTACACATGATAGTATATATATGGGTTTCCCTGGTGGCTCAGTGGTAAAGAATCTGCCTGCCAATGCAGGAGTCTCAGGTTTGATCACTGGATCAGGAAGATCCCCCGGAGAAGGAAATGGAAACCTACTCCAGTATTCTTGCCTGGGAAATCCCATGGAGAGAAGAGCCTACAGACTACAGTCCATGGGGTCACAAAAGGTTAGATACAACTTAGCAACAACAAAACGTATATACGTCAATGTTACCTTCTCAATTTGTCCCCCCCTCTCTTTCCCCTGTTGTGTCCACAAACCTATTCTCTATGTTTGCATTTCCCTTCCTTCCCTATAAATATGTTCATCAGTACCATTTTTCTAGATTCCATATATATATATATATATATATATGCCTTAATATACAGTATTTGTTTTTCTCTTTCTGACTGCTTCAATCTATATAACAGGCTCTAGCTTCATCTGTCTCAGTTCAACTGATTCACGTTGTTCCTTTTTATGGCTGAGTAATATTCCATTGTGTGTATATGTGTGTGTGTTTCTATATATATGGCTACAGGGTAAGGAGAGAAAAGGAGCACTCATTAAGCACTTCCTACATGTCTAGACTTTTCTACATAGATGACTCCATTCTTTCTTCACTGCCCCCTCTACTTCCAGCTTCATTTTTCACATAAGGACTTTCAGTCTCAGCGACGTGAGTGCGGAAAAGTACCCTGCTAGTAATTTGTTGAACTGAAAGTTTTAGTTCAAGTGACTGTCAATGCCCAAGGCCCTTGCACTTACTATAACATTTAAGTGTATGGGCTTCCCAGGGAGTGCTAGTGGTAAAGAACCCACCTGCCGATGCAGGACATGACGTGAGAGATGTGGGTTAGATCACTGGGCCAGAAAGAGCCCCTGAAAGTATTCTTGCCCGGAGAATCCCGTGGACAGAGAAGCCTGGTGGGCTACAGTGCATACGATCACAAATTGTCAGACAAGACTGGAGCAACTTAGAACACACACATGTAACAGTCTCCTAGGCTAACATCATCCCTGCTGCTGCTGCTGCTGCTGCTAAGTCGCTTCAGTCATGTCCAACTCTGTGCGACCCCAGAGACAGCAGCCCACCAGGCTCCCCCGTCCCTGAGATTCTCCAGGCAAGAACACTGGAGTGGGTTGCCATTTCCTCCTCCAATGCATGAAAGTGAAAAGTGAAAATGAAGTCGCTCAGTCGTGTCCGACTCTTCTCGATCCCATGGACTACAGCCTACCAGGCTCCTCCATCAATGGGATTTTCCAGGCAAGAGCACTGGAGTGGGGTGCCATTGCCTTCTCCGAACATCATCGCTAGAGTCCCTCATCTCTAAAACTCTGTACCTCTCTTACAGAAAATCCCACTAGGATGGAAAACCAGACAAAACTAATTTCCTTGGTTAGGTTAAGTCTCAGTGACACTGAGTGCAGCTCTCAGAATTCAACGTGGTACCATCTATATGGAGATTTAGTTTATTCATACATTTTTCCAATTGCCTTGAAGTACTTACTGCCTTATCAAAATTCTTTGGGGTGTCCTATAAGATTTGGAGAGGAAAAGAGAGAGAGAAAGTCTCAGCTTGGTCTCATGCATCTCATAGTGGTGCTCAATGAGTTAAAATTCTGGGCAGAGGGAGAGTGTGGGATTTTCCCAATCATAGAGATATGAGACCCAAAGCGTGGTCCTCTGGATTCCTTTAGTCTGCTTTGAAGAGCAGGCAGCAGTGTCCAAGGTGTTGGGACAGAATTTCAAAGAGCAGATATTGCGTAGGATCAAATGTCTAAAGATGACCATCCCATGTGGCAATACAGTAGTCACTGGTGACCTTTTGTAGACTTCAGCAGAGTTGTGGGAACAGAACTCCGATTTCAGGCTGAGTGACTAGGAGGTAAAGAGGTAGAGATGACGGGTGTGGGATATGATTCCGAGAAATCCGGCAGTGAAGGGGAGCAGAGGAAGATGGTGGGAGCTTGCAGATGAAGAAAGTGCTAATTAAATTTGTTGATTGAGTGCTTTTTTTGGCTTAGCCAGTTTAGTTCTTAGTTACTTCCTATTCATTAGTTTGATTGCTGCTTGGGGAACAGGAATTGGTTTTGTCATTGGCTATTTCAAGTAGTAATTTACGAAGGTCAGTCTACTGGAAAAGAAAAAAAAACAACAACAACCCATATGTATCACCGAGTCCACTGGGGATTATTTCGAAGTTACTCACTGTTTTGAATGATGCAGACCACTGCTTTAAACCCTTAACACAGATAATTAAATGCTGGCTGTAACAGATCAGAATTTCTTTCTTTTGTTATTCATTATAGTGTTGGCGGTTGAGAGCACAGACTATGGAACTCGATGGCTCCACATAATCCTGGACATGTTATCTAGACTCTCCGTGTCTCGGTTTACTCATCTGTTGCAATGGGGATAATGATAGAACCTGGAATGTAGGGATATTGGGGAAATTGGATGGGTTATGTGTATAAAAGGATTAAAAGGACACATAGTAGGTACTCAGCTGTTACCTATTGTGTCAAGGTTTATTGAATGCCTATTGAATGCCTAATGTTCCAACATTGTTGGAACACTGAGAATCTAAGTATAGACGAGAAAAGTGTGATACTTGCCTTCATAGAGCTTGCAGACTGGTAATGCTACAGAAGAGTAAACAGGAAATTCCAATGTATTGCGACCTGTGCTGCGGCTGCTGCTGCTAATCACTTCAGTCGTGTCCAACTCTGTGCGACCCCATAAACGGAAGCCCACCGGCTCCCCCATCCCTGGGATTCTCCAGGCAAGAACACTGGAGTGGGTTGCCATTTCCTTCTCCAATGCATGAAGGTGAAAAATGAAAGGGAAGTCGCTCAGTTGTGTCCGACTCTGTGCGACCCCATGGACTGCAGCCTACCAGGCTCCTCCGTCCATGGGATTTTCCAGGCAAGAGTACTGGAGTGGGGTGCCATTGCCTTCTCCAGCGACGTGTGCTAGGATGGGGAAAGTGCAGCATGTTACAAGGCATGCGAGGGGTACCTAAGACAGGTCTGCAGGTCCAGAGCAGACTGTCCAAGGTGTGATGGATTGGAAGCTGCCACGTGGTGCGTAGGGGGTGGAAAAGGAGGAGCCGAGTCCATTCTTGGCCTCCTCCATTTGTCTGCCAGACCAGTCACAGGGACTGAAGAAAAAGACACATAAGTTGAGGCTGCTTGCAGTGCTTTAATGACTCCCGTTGCTCGTGGGATAGATGCAGATGTCCTCAGGTCCTGGGTCAGGCTTTTACCTTCTGCTCTCGTCTCTTCTCTCACTAGCTCCTTTGGTGTGCATCCTCGGTCACTCAGTCATGGCAGACGCTTTGCAACCCCATGGACTGTAACCCGCCAGGCTCCTCTGTCCCTGGGATATTCCAGGCAAGAATACTGGAGTGGGTTGCCATTTCCTCCTCTTGGGATCTTCCGGATTCAGGGATCAAACCCATGTCTCCTGTGTATCCTGCATTGCACACAGATTCTTTATCACTGAGCCTTTGGCTCTGGGAAATTCTACCATTTTTATTCAAAGGTGCCCTGTTTCCTCTAGTCATGTGTTTCCTCCCACTCAGCTGTCTTGGCTAAATTAAATTAAAACATCTTTCAGACAAACAGCTGTTTCAGACAAACAGCACTTCCTCAGTGGCCTCCTGACCAGGGAGGAATGTTCTTCATATGACCTCTATGTACTACACTATCAAGGCACCTGGCCGTTTACGCACTTCTGTATGTGATTCCCTGCCATGTGCCGTGATAGAGGTCCAGACAGGAATGGAGCACAGATGTGTGCATCCCCCTTAAACTCAGCACTTAGTGCCAGGCTGTGCATAGTGGTGCTCGACAAGTATTTTCAGAATCAAGGAGGCTCCTTGAAGGTAACCTCATTCTAGACCTGCAAAGCCAACAAACCCAAGACCATCAGAGCTCATCACTGTCTGATACTGCTGTCAGCATGGGTGTCTGCCTTTATGGAGGCGGGCATGGGTGGCCATAACAGCCAGGTGCCCAGCTGTCCACTCTAGCCTTGCCAGGGGACCAAGGGGCTCGAGCAGCCAAGTTCAGGGGCTTCACTGAGGGAATCTGAATGGATTTGAAGAACAGTGTGGGTGACAGAAAGGCATCCTGGGTCATTAAATACCTGATCTTATACACAGACACTCGTCTCCTGTGCATTAAGCCAGGAGGAGTAATAATCATTCAGAAACATCTGTGATGCGAAATTGAAGTGTTAGAAGTTTGTTATCCTTGTGGTGAGAGAACTTCTGTTTATGGAATGCACTAGAATAATCCAAACAACTAGGTGAGCACTGGTAGGAAGAGTAAGAATACTGGAGTCCCAAGGTCACTCTTACCAGCTCCAGGACTTGGCCAAATTCCTTCCCTTTCTCCATGTGCCTCAGTTTACGTATTGGAACTATGCAGATAAGGACATGTCACTGACTAGGTTGTTGCAAGGGTTAGAAATAATATAGGTAAGTGGTACAGGAGAGGCATACAAAAGGTGCCCAATAAATGGTAGCTGATGACTGTCATAGGCTTTTAGCAACATGTAAGCAAGTCCTGCCTATGTTTTGGAAGACATTTCTTATAATGTCCCTTTAAAATGAGAGAAGATTGAAAATTCTGCAAAGATGATACAAAGTTAAAACCAAATTAATCATCCCAGCTTAGCTTGGAACGCTAAATATTAATGTTCCTCTTTAGCATGTGTGGCATATTATGTACAATTCATCTGAATATAAATAGTCCAGATTGTGACATTACATTATTCATGATGAATCAACTGTCCACGCTCTGCATGGCGCATCCCTCTGATATGCGGCACTCTCGCTAATTAATCAGCAGGTAGAAAATGGATTGTGTTCTTCAGGAAGGGGAGTGAGAGGGTCTACTGTTTATTGAGCATTTATTATGTGCTAGGTGCTTTATATAAATCATCTCACTTAATGAGCAGCCCTTGAGACTGGGAATTGATGTGCCACAGACTCTCCTTCCACTTTGTCTCTCTCCCGGCTGCAGGACCCCCTCCCTCCTCCACCCCACATCTTCATGAGTCACCTCTACACTTTAGCACTCAGTCAGTCAGAGAACTAGACTGCAGCCTCACTGGAGAGGCATTATTTTTCTTTGTGTAATTAAGAGGGTGAGTCAGTGATAATGGAAAAATGAAGAGCTCGGGAAGGGAGAAGCAAGTCATGCACTAGCAGCCAAAGCAAAAATTCAGGTCAATTTCAATAAACTTTTTTTCCTCTTTTATGGCAACTCAGATGTTTTCTCCAGTACTGTGTAACATGCATGACGTTTCTACTGCATTTGAGAAGGGGCATGAGGGAATCCGACTGGCCTGCTGACTCTTTCAAAAAACACTCAACCAAGGTCTTCAGAGAACTTCAGGAAGTGATGTTAGTTCCTAGTACCACTGTCTATAATCTCTGATAACTCATTTGGTGACTTGTAGGCAATTAGCCTTATGTCATTTGTGAAAACACAGAAGTCTGTAAAATTGTGTGCTAGTCCACAAAAGATGTGTTGTTGCATTTATTTATTTATTTATTTTGGGGGGGGGTAACAGAATTTTATTAAAGTAAAGAGAGAGAAAGCTGCTGACATGGACATTAGAAAGGAGCAGAAAGAATGCCCCCTTGCTAGTTTCTGGCAAGGTGTTTTATGTCTGTTAGCAAGCTTATTAATCAGATAAGAGAGACACCTCAAGGCTGAGAGAGTTTCACCAGGCCCCTCTCCCACAATATGCATTTATTTTATATATATATAAATTTATTTATTTTAATTGGAGGTTAATTACTTTACAATATTGTATTGGTTTTGCCATACATTAACATGAATCCACCACAGGTATACATGTGTTCTCCATCCTGAACCCTCCTCCCACCTCCCTCCCCATACAATCCCTCTGGGTCATCCCAGTGCACCAGCCCCAAGCATCCAGTATCATGCATCGAACCTGGATTGGCGATTAGTTTCTTATATGATATTATACATATTTTTCAATGCCATTCTCCTGAATCATCCCACCCTCTCCCTCTCCCACAGAGTCCAAAAGACTGTTCTATACATCTGTGTCTCTTTTGCTGTCTCGCATACAGGGTTATCTTTACCATCTTTCTAAATTCCATATGTATGTGTTAGTATACTGTATTGGTGTTTTTCTTTCTGGCTTACTTCACTCTGTATAATAGGCTCTAGTTTCATCCACCTCATTAGAACTGATTCATATGTATTCTTTTTAATGGCTGAGTAATACTCCATTGTGTATATGTACCACAGCTTTCTTATCCATTCATCTGCTGATGGACATCTAGGTTGCTTCCATGTCCTGGCTATTATAAACAGTGCTGTGATGAACACTGGGTTGTTGCATTTAAAAAATTACATAAAAGGTCATTATATTTTTGGTTAGTCTATAGCCTATGGGGAGATCCTGAAGCTGAGTTCCAGAGCCCGGATGTGGCAATTTGTGCTGGATGTGAGAGTTCAAGGAGCCAGTTCTCATTTGCTTTGGATGAGAACACATCTATGATTCATGAAGGCTAACACGAACATATACTTTATATCTTATTCTGACAATCCTTCAAAACTTCTGTCACTTATAAGGCATAGGGGCAAGAGAAAGGATGGATGCGCCTCAAAGCATTTGGAAACCTCACCTGTGCAATCTTGAATTGGAAGGGATGGAAAAGATGTCGGACAACAGGTGAATCTGAATAAACTTGATCTCCAGATTTGGCCAAGAACGATAGGGTCAGATCCTCTTCTGGGAGTCTACCATTGCAACAAATCTCTGCAAGGATTTAGGAAACCTGGACATTTAATTGATCCAGGCAGAAGTCCCTGGGCTTCCCAGGTGGTGTTAGAGGTAAAGAACCAACCTGCCAAGGCAGGAGACCGTAGAGATGCGGGTTCAGTCCCTGGGTTGGGAAGATCCTCTGGAGCAGGAAATGGCAACCCAGTCCAGTATTCTTGCCTGAAAATCCCATGGATAGAGGAGCCTGGCAGGCCACAGTCCATGGGGTTGCAAAGGGTTGGACATGACTGAAGCTACTTAGCAGGCATGCAGAAGTCCCTCTGTTTCACTGTGGGCTTCAAAGACAGCAGTGATAGGGCAGAAATAAATGCAAAACAAACAAAAAAGACCATAGCAAAAATCAACAAAGCCAAAAGCTGGTTCTTTGAAAGGATAAATAAAGTTGACAAACCATTAGCCAGACTCATCAAGAAACAAAGGGAGAAAAATCAAATCAATAAAATTAGAAATGAAAATGGAGAGATCACAACAGACAACACAGAAATACAAAGGATCATAAGAGACTACTATCAACAATTATATGCCAATAAAATGGACAACGAGGAAGAAATGGACAAATTCTTAGAAAAGTACAACTTTCCAAAACTGGACCAGGAAGAAATAGAAAATCTTAACAGACCCATCACAAGCACGGAAATTGAAACTGTAATCAGAAATCTTCCAGCAAACAAAAGCCCAGGTCCAGACGGCTTCACAGCTGAATTCTACCAAAAATGTAGAGAAGAGCTAACACCTATCCTGCTCAAACTCTTCCAGAAAATTGCAGAGGAAGGTAAATTTCCAAACTCATTCTATGAGGCCACCATCACCCTAATACCAAAACCTGACAAAGATGCCACAAAAAAAAGAAAACTACAGGCCAATATCACTGATGAACATAGATGCAAAAATCCTTAACAAAATTCTAGCAATCAGAATCCAACAATACATTAAAAAGATCATACACCATGACCAAGTGGGCTTTATCCCAGGGATGCAAGGATTCTTCAATATCGGCAAATCAATCAATGTTATACACCACATTAACAAATTGAAAAACAAAAACCATATGATTATCTCAATAGATGCAGAGAAAGCCTTTGACAAAATTCAACATCCATTTATGATAAGAACTCTCCAGAAAGCAGGAATAGAAGGAACATACCTCAACATAATAAAAGCTATATATGACAAACCCACAGCAAACATTATCCTCAATGGTGAAAAATTGAAAGCATTTCCTCTAAAGTCAGGAACAAGACAAGGGTGCCCACTTTCACCATTACTATTCAACATAGTTTTAGAAGTTTTGGCCACAGCAATCAAAGCAGAAAAAGAAATAAAAGAAATCCAAATTGGAAAAGAAGAAGTAAAACTCTCACTGTTTGCAGATGACATGATCCTCTACATAGAAAACCCTAAAGACTCCACCAGAAAATTACTAGAACTAATCAATGATTATAGTAAAGTTGCAGGATATAAAATCAACACACAGAAATCCCTTGCATTCTTATACAATAATAATGATAAAATAAAAAGAGAAATTAAGGAAACAATTCCATTCACCATTGCAACGGAAAGAATAAAATACTTAGGAATATATCTACCTAAAGAAACTAAAGACCTATATATAGAAAACTATAAAACACTGGTGAAAGAAATCAAAGAGGACACTAATAGATGGAGAAATATACCATGTTCATGGATTGGAAGAATCAATATAGTGAAAATGAGTATTCTACCCAAAGCAATTTATAGATTCAATGCAATCCCTATCAAGCTACCAACGGTATTCTTCACAGAGCTAGAACAAATAATTTCACAATTTGTATGGAAATACAAAAAACCTCGAATAGCCAAAGCTATCTTGAGAAAGAAGAACGGAACTGGAGGAATCAACCTGCCTGACTTCAGGCTCTACTACAAAGTCATAGTCATCAAGACAGTATGGTACTGGCACAAAGACAGAAATAGAGATTAATGGAACAAAATAGAAAGCCCAGAGATAAATCCACACATCTACGGACATCTTATCTTTGACAAAGGAGGCAAGAATATACAATGGATTAAAGATAATCTCTTTAACAAGTGGTGCTGGGAAAACTGGTCAACCACTTGTAAAAGAATGAAACTAGAACACTTTCTAACACCTTACACAAAAATAAACTCAAAATGGATTAAAGATCTAAACGTAAGACCAGAAACTATAAAACTCCTAGAGGAGAACATAGGCAAAACACTCTCCGACATACATCACAGCAGGATCCTCTATGACTCACCTCCCAGAATATTGGAAATACAAGCAAAAATAAACAAATGGGACCTAATTAAACTTAAAAGCTTCTGCACAACAAAGGAAACTATTAGCAAGGTGAAAAGACAGCCTTCAGAATGGGAGAAAATAATAGCAAATGAAGCAACGGACAAACAACTAATCTCAAAAATATATAAGCAACTCCTACAGCTCAACTCCAGAAAAATAAATGACCCAATCAAAAAATGGGCCAAAGAACTAAATAGACATTTCTCCAAAGAAGACATACAGATGGCTAACAAACACATGAAAAGATGCTCAACATCACTCATTATCACAGAAATGCAAATCAAAACCACTATAAGGGACCATTTCACACCAGTCAGAATGGCTGCGATCCAAAAGTCTACAAGCAATAAATGCTGGAGAGGGTGTGGAGAAAAGGGAACTCTCTTACACTGTTGGTGGGAATGCAAACTAGTACAGCCACTATGGAGAACAGTGTGGAGATTCCTTAAAAAACTGGAAATAGAACTGCCTTATGATCCAGCAATCCCACTGCTGGGCATACACACTGAGGAAACCAGAAGGGAAAGAGACACGTGTACCCCAATGTTCATCGAAGCACTGTTTATAATAGCCAGGACATGGAAGCAACCTAGATGCCCATCAGCAGATGAATGGATAAGAAAGCTGTGATACATATACACAATGGAGTATTACTCAGCCATTAAAAAGAAAACATTTGAATCAGTTCTAATGAGATGGATGAAACTGGAACCTATTATACAGAGTGAAGTAAGCCAGAAAGAAAAACACCAATACAGTATACTAACGCATATATATGGAATTTAGAAAGATGGTAACAATAACCCTGTGTGCGAGACAGCAAAAGAGACACCGATGTATAGATCAGTCTTTTGGACTCTGTGGGAGAGGCAGAGGGTGGGGAGATTTGGGAGAATAGCATTGAAACATGTATAATATCATGTATGAAACGAGTCGCCAGTCCAGGTTCGATGCACGGTACTGGATGCTTGGGGCTGGTGCACTGGGACGAGGCAGAGGGAGGGTAGGGGAGGGAGGAGGGAGGAGGGTTCAGGATGGGGAACGCGGGTATACCTATGGCAGATTCATTTCGATATTTGGCAAAACTAATACAATATTGTAAAGTTTAAAAATAAAAGAAAATTAAAAAAAAAAAAGAAAAATAATCCGAACACACACACACACACACACAAAAACAAAGACGGCACTGAGCGGCAGTGAGGAGCTGTCAAAATGGCAGCAGACACGGGACAGGCTCTGGTTTCCTGAATCCTCCAAGAGAGGGAGCTGCTGAGCTTGGGAAGTCTTCATCATACTGGGAGGCTGGAGAATCGCTGACCAATGATTGCAAAGCATTCTGCTGGAAGCTGAGATGTTTTCTTTACTGTTAACTATTGCTACTCTTATTGCTGTTGCTACTATTACTACTGTTACAATGGTTACTATTGCAATTTCTAATACAATTGCTGTTCATATACTATTCAGACACATAGGGCAAGGTCAAATCCTGGCTACTCCAACTATAGAGTTTGCAATCTTTGTCAAATCCCTTTTCTTTGTTTTTTTCATCTGTAAAATGAAATAATAGTGCCTGCTGTGTGTGTTGTACAAAAATGAGAGTTTGAAAAGAGAGAGAGAGATGTGTGTTGATTAAGAGAGAGGCTGAATGTTTTCTAAAACCACACAGTGCTGTATATTGTGAGGGATTTTTGTCACAACTTAATCGATCATCTAGGTAAGAAACATTTGCAGTATTTAATGACAAAGGAATAAATGTGTGCGTTATAACCCAGAACTCCAAATTTATGCCCCATGAATTTCTGTTAGAGAAATGAATCGTGTCTCCCTTGCAGCCCAGTATCAACCAAAAGACCAGTTAACTTAGTCATTTATTTTGAGTCTTCAAGTTCTAAATCAATATTTTATAAGATTCTCTTGAAACTAAGTATGTGAACCTAATTCTCAGCTCATAGCAAAACATTCACAGAGTTCCTGTTAAGGTTATATTCTTCTTTAAGGAGTACTCCTGAAAGTTTGCTCATTTGAACAATGCTTTCTTTCTGTTGAAGAAAAAGTCAAAGATACTGTTCACTGTTAACATTCTTGAACAAGGATATGATAGGTTCCTAACAAGAATGGTAGGAATATGGTATTCTTGTCCAGGAAAAAAAAATCATCCCTGCAGATATGTTTGTATGCTGTCTTTTATCTGAAAGCAAGTGCAATGAAATATGAGATGTTTCCCCCTTTACTGTGGCTGCCGTGTGTGCAAGTCCAGTCACTAAGTGGTGCCGGATTCTTAGTGACCCCACTGACCGTATGCAGCACCAGGCTCCTCTGTCCATGGGAATTCCTAGGCAAGAATACTGGTATGGGTTGCCATTTCCTTCTCCAGGGGATCTGCCGGACCCAGGGATCCAACCTTCCTCTCCTGTATTGGCAGGTGGATTCTTTACCACTGAGCCACCCAGGAAGCCTGCTGTGGCTCCCAGGAAACAACAAAATCAGCCATCACCTATAGCAGTCACTTGATCTCAGGATTTTGGTGATGGCTGTTCTGCTGTTTTTCCAGATTTATCTCTTATTTTCTCTTTTTACAGTGTTCTTGCCTGGAGAATCCCAGGGACGGGGAAGCCTGGTGGGCTGCCTTCTATGGGGGCGCACAGAGTTGGACACGACTGAAACGACTTAGCAGCAGCAGCAAGCTTAAAAAATACAAGGTGTGTTTGGAAAGTAGAGAAGAAACTAGGCTACAGGAATTGCTGGAGGTAATGGTTTAAATAGGCTGGGGTATTTCAGTTTTTATTTATTCAAAATTTCCATAAGACCCTTAAAAATAACAACTCTGCTCAACAATGTCTATTACAGTGGTTTTTCACCCTCTAGAATCAGAGTTTCTAAAACAGAAAAGAACCTTAAATATCACCTTTTATTGCCTGTTAAAAATGCATGGGCTTCAAAATCAGACACCCCTGGTTTCGAATGCTGGCTTTGCCATGTAATAGCTGTGCAACCTCAAAATTACTACAACAGCTTGAACCTCAGTTTCCTCGTCTGTAAATCAGTGAGAGTGCCTTTTAAGTCTCAAGGTTTTTTGCAATAATAACAATAATTTATGAAAGCACTTAGCACAGTAGCTAGCACACAGAAACTGCACAAAACATGGCAGTTACCATATTTAAATATGAGAAATAAATGAGGTGATGGAGCATTTAAAAGACACTTCATTAAGGAATGTTAAATGAATTACTGGATTTAAATATACATACCCCAGAGTGAAGATTACATACACTTACCTATCTTAAAAACCTTAATGAGTTTTTATGTTTTGTTTATTTAATGGACAGGTGGCAGGAAGGACCTAGAGCCTTCAGAAGACAACATAGGGATGATAGGCTTTTTAAGTGAGAAGCAAAGTGGGAAACAAGGTTTAAAAAGGGCAAGTGGAAGGTAGAAAGATGCTGGTGACACATTTCATCTACCAGAGCCACTTGATTCAAAGGTACATTTTCCTAATGTGTTCTTATGATAATATCAATACATACCCAAAGGTTAAATTTTACATTGAAAACCCATAACTAAACCCATACACCTAGTATCTAGAATTATTTTTAACTCTGTTTGCTTTATGATGGGCTTCCCTTATGGCTCAGTTGGTAAAGAATCTGACTGCAATGCAGGAGACCCGGGTTCAGTCCCTGGGTTGGGAAGATCCCCTGCAGAAGGGAAAGGCTCCCCACTCCAGTATTCTGGGATGGAGAATTCCATGGGCTATATAGTCCATGGGGTCGCAAAGAGTCAGACATGACTGAGCAACTTCCACTCTCACTTCACTTTGCTTTATCATATATCCATCCATGTATCATCTCTTTATATATCCATCTTTCTTTTCTCCCACCCACCCATCCATCCAGCTTGTGTTTTATTTATTTATTTATTTTTGGCTGTGCTGGGTCTGAGCTGCTGAGAGGAAGAGCTGTTCCCTCGTTGTGGTGTGCAGGCTTCTTGTTTCCGTGGCTTCTCTGGTTGGCCAGCATGGCCTCCAGGGCACGCAGGCCTCAGGAGTTGTGGCCCATGGGCTTGGTTGACCCATAGCACGTGGAACCTTCCCAGACCAGGGATCGAACCCATGTCCCCTGCATTGACAGGTGGATCCTCAACCACCTGGACCACCAGGGAAGTCCTACCTTGTGTTTTTGAGGCATTTCAAAGTAGGTTGCAGACATCAGCATGCATATCATTAATATGAGTTCAACATGTATTTACAATTTTTTTTCTTATAAAATTTACGTATAACAGAATGCACAATTCTTAAGTGTAGAATTAAATGAGTTTTGATAAATGACTACTCCCGTGAAACCAAGAACCTATCAAGACATAACACATTACTGTCATTCCAGAAAGTTCCTGGAATCTTTGCTATCAATCCCGCTTCCTTCTCCAGAGATAATACCTGTTCTGATTTTTTTCCCACCATAGCTTAGTTTTGCCTATTGTAGCTTCATATACGGAGAAGGCAATGGCACCCCACTCCAGTACTCTTGCCTGGAAAATCCCATGGATGGAGGAGCCTGGAAGGCTGCAGTCCATGGGGTCGCTAAGAGTCGGACACGACTGAGTGACTTCACTTTCACTTTTCACTTTCATGCATTGGAGAAGGAAATGGCAACCCACTCCAGTGTTCTTGCCTGGAGAATCCCAGGGATGGGGGAGCCTGGTGGGCTGCCGTCTATGGGGTTGCACAGAGGCGGACACGACTGAGGCTACTTAGCAGCAGCAGCTTCATATAAATGGAAGCAGATGGTACCTATTCTTTTGTGTTCGCTTGTTTCACTTAATGCAGTGCCGGTGATATTCATCTATACTCTTGCATGGGTCAGTAGCTTGTTTTCTTCGCTTACTGAGCAGCACTCCATTGAATGAAGATACTACAGTTTGTTCATTGATTCTCCTTTTGACAAACAACAGTGACAGCTTTGGACTCTTATGAATGGAGTTGTAGAGCTGCTACTGATATTCCGCTCAGGTAACTACATAGGAGTAGAACTTCTGGGTCATAGTGCAGTTGTGTATCTACTTTCATAAGAAACTGTCAGAACTTTTTACGAAGTGATGGACCAATTTTGTTTTCCCAGCACTGATAAATGAAAGTTAAGTTGCTCTACATAATTGCCGACATGTGTATTGGCAGTCTTATTTCTAACTTTAGCCATTCTGTTGGGTTTATAGTGGCATCCTGTTGTGGTTCAAAGATATACTTTAATTTTTCCACATCTACTATTGTTAGGAATGCATCTTACAATCTATGTCAGTATTTAAGTTGGCTTACATTTTGCTGAAAGTTTTCACTTTCGTCTCAGGTTCAAAGGATTTATTAACAAAATAAGCCACTTGTTATATATGAATAAATAGTACAGATATTTATTAGAAAATTATCTAGCTTACTTCAATACACTAACATGAAAAGGAAAGAGAAATAGAAAGAGCAGAGTATACATTACCAAATTGGGTTTTGACCACCATCCACACTTAAACAGCGCTGGCAAGTCCCGTGACACAGCACATCTGGAGTCCCAGTTGGAAAACGTCCCAGGCAGCAAGTCCGCTTTGTAGGTGAGACTTCAAAGATTGCAGTCAGGTTCCTGTTTATAATCCCAGGGCACAAAATGATACCATCATTAATCTGTGACCAAATTGCAAGCCTGGTTTCATGTTAATGCTGTTTGTTTTGTCTTGGAAAACTTGGAATGTTGCTAAGCCTGGGGCTTGGTTGGCCAGGCTCATTCCAGGATCCCAACAGTCTCAAGATTCTTCCCCCATCTTATCTAAGGTGCTGCAAGTCTTGTACTCCCAGCAGGCAGTCATTCCCACTCCCAGTCGGGGCAGTGTCTAGGCAGGTTAGAAGCAAGGTCTGAGGTCTGCTCTGCTTTATCTCTGAAGCCTAAACAAGACTATTTATTTAATTTCCCTAACAGTTTATTGCTTTTCATTCTTCTTTTTCCTACCCACCCCCTGAAAAAAAGATCCCATTAAATCCATCATGCTTGTTACAACCCAGAGCATCTTTTTCTGAGGAATTCCCATCCTCAAAAAATTGCTGTCATATGCTCCTACACAGGGAACCACCTTTGTGGTGATGAGTACAGTAGACCAAGGGCCTAGAACAGAGCCTGGCACGCAGTATCTGATGAACGAATGAATGAATGCTAAGTCCTAGCATTAGGCCACTTTGAATCTTTTGGGCCTTTGTCTAAGCCTGAAGAATTGAGAATGGATGGAGTCTCTATTATCTTCCCCAGGAGGCCTCTTTCCTGATTATTTTCTGCAACCCAGATACCCAAAGGAACATGTATAATGAATCCCAAGTCAAATCTGTCGCAGGTCAAAAGGGCTTGACTTGATGGGAAGTCAAGCAAACTTCATGTAGACGTTGACAACTCATGTCTGTGTTTCTGGGACCACTCAGTCAGTACTTGGAAATGCTCAAAAGAGTAAGAAACTAATCACTTGGTTTTGATCCATTAGCTCAGCTGTAATGTAGCAGAGCTAATGCAGTCATAGGCAGCAGACAGCTTCTCTGGCAGAAGAAAAAAAAAATAGAGTGCCTTTCACTTTTGCAATGAAAATTAAATTTGAAAATAATTCCCTGCTCTTTTTGGAATATTACTGTGCTATTAACTAGGCTAAGATCATTAAAAGGTAATGGCATGAAGTCACATGCATCATTATTTTAAGAGAGATTGAATGAGAATGTACTGTCGATCTTTTCTGCTTCTTGCCTCATCCCTGGTTTAATAGGCATCGGTAAGGACCACTGTGAACATATATTTTCATATTAAAGTTATGGCTTTGACCTTGAAGAAGGGAACCTGGGTCATTAGAAAATGGACTGACAGCCCTCAGGATTTAACTTTCTGATTTTTTAAAATCAAGTTTTCTTTAATACAAAATTGAGAGTACCTCTCAAAACTGAGTTACTTAGAAAATGGGTATAAAGTTCATTATTGGCTTGAAAGAAGCACTTTATTCATTGCTATTTTCAGGGAAAAAAAGTCAGTGGAAAAGTACCTGGACCTTGTTACAATCACTGGGACCTATTTATGTTTCACTGAAGTTATGGCTTCTATTGCTTTTCAGCCTTTTGGCTAGGATCAAGTGAAGTTATAGCTTCTAAAAAGTGTTGTGCTAGTCGCTCAGTCGTTTCCAACTCTTTGTGACTCAAGGACTGCAGCCCACCATGCTCTTCTATCCATGGGATTCTCCAGGCAAGAATACTGGAGTGGGTGAAAGTGAAGTTGTTCAGTCCTGTCTGACTCTTTCTGACCCCGTGGACTGTAGCCCACCAGGCTCCTCCATCCATGGGATTCTCCAGGCAAGAATACTGGAGTAGGACCTTCCCAACCCAGGGATTGAACCCAGGTCTCCAGCATTGCAGGCAGACGCTTTAACCTCTGAGCCGCCAGGGAATCCCTGCTTCAGGGGATCTTCCCGACCCAGGGATCAAACTTGAGTCTCCTGCACTGCAGGCAGATTCTTTATCGTCTGAGCCACCATGGCTTCTAAAGTCCTGGGCAAATGTAAAATCAGATAGACACTCTGTCCTGTTGAAAACTTAGGACATTTCACTGGCTACATGGCATATCCCATATTCAGAATGTCTAGGTGAGAGGAAGGTTTAGGGGTTTTGATTCTGAAGAAAGGCTTTCTTGAAGATATTATGAGCTCAAATGATTAAACTTCTCACACCTCCTCCTCTCCAGCAAACTACAGTAACTACCCTCATGACAAACAGCATTGTGGTGCAGGAACAGGATCTAGATTGATTGTAATATTATTCTTTTTCCAGAGAGCTGCCCCCATGCCTGAGTGCATGCATCAGACAGAGAGAAAGAGCGTGTTCTTCCTCTTCTCTCCTGGAGTTGGGAGGAGTTCTTTAATTGGTTCCCAGGCCTTCAGATATGTTTATTTAACACGGTATTCAAACTCCATTATCTCTGAAGGAAAGGAACACAGAGAAAATCTACAAACAAAATGCTCTCTAATGGTACATGGACACAGGTGAGAAATCTGAACACTTTATTCTCCTTCCAAAGTGGAAGTGAAAGTTGCTCAGTCATGTCTGACTCTTTGCGACCTCATGGACTATACAGTCCATGGAATTATCCAGGCCAGAATAGTGGAGTGGGGAGCCTTTCCCTTCTCCAGGGGATCTTCCCAACCCAGGGATCAAACCCAGGTCTCCCTCATTGCAGGTGGATTCCTTACCAGCTGAGCCACCAGGGAAGCCCATTTTCCTTTCAAGTTCACTATCAAATCTTGATTTGATATCAAGACTGTATCAAATCTATATGAGACCTCCATGTAAAACTTACTATTATAATCTAACAGGTTGTAGCTATTTATATGTTTATTTCCTTCTATGACCAAAGCAAATCTTTTCATTGAGAAGAATTTGGAGACTTCAACAAAGTATTTAAAAAGAAAATTAAAAATCTGTATAAGTCACCTATCAGCAACCATTGTTAACATTTTGGTGTATTTATCTTCAAATTCTCCACTCCTATACACCTTTTAGGTAATTTACATAACTGTGATCATACACTGTGTATGTCTTCATATGTACTCTTTTCTCTCTCTCTATTTTTTCCCTTCATGTGCTTACATGATGAAGTTCCCAGATCATTAAAAATTCTTCATGAAATCTAAATGGTCTTTTGAGCTTCATGCTTTATTTTTTAATGTTTATTTATTTATTTGGCTGTGTTGGGTCTTAGTTGCGGCACTTGGGATCTTGCTTGTGTCATGCAGGAACTTTCATTGTGGTGCACGGACTCTGCTTGTGATGCATGGGCTCAGTAATTGAGGTGCACGGGCTTAGTTGCTCCAAGGCATGTGGGATTTTTAGTTCTCCAACCAGAGATGGAGGAACCTGGGTCCCCTGCATTTCAAGGTGGATTCTTAACCAAGAGACCACCAGGGAAGTCCCTTGACCTGTGTACTTTAATTAGGGAGTTTTACATAATTTTATCTGCACACACAAATAAACATCATGTCATTTCTTTAGGGTTTCAGTCATACATGAATGGGAAATTCTCAGCACTTAAAAGTCATGCTAGTGATATTCATTAAAGAGCTTGTCTCTTATAGACCTTTCTCCAGTAGAGTTCTTTCCCCAGATAAAGCTGGATTTCCAAATCAGAGAAGTTTTGGACTGGAGAAGAAATGCCTTATCTGGAAGGCCTAGAGGGAGAGGGCTGAGGTCCAGGACTGGGCCTTTTAGGTCTGCAGCCTGGCACAAACAGGAATGAGATAGTTTTGGATGTGCAGTGCACGGCTGCTTCTGGGCAAAAGGTAAGAAATCAACAAATATAAATCTTTGAGACTGTGTTGATTGATTGAGTGAGGTAACATTGTTTTATAACATTATATAAATTTCATGTGAGCAAAATTATATTTCTACTTTTGTATACACTATAGTGTGCTCACCACCAGAAATTTAGTTTCCATTCGTCATATACAGTGGACTCCCTCCTTTATCATTTCACACTCCCCCCCTTTCCCTCTAGTAAACACTACTCTGTTCTCTGTATCCATGTGTTTGCTTTTGCTTTTTTGTTTGTTCATTTATTTCACTTGTTTTTTTTTTTTTGTATTCCATAGATGAGAGAAATCATCAGGTATTTCTTTCTCTATCTGACTTATTTCACTAAGCACAGTACCCTCTAGATCCATCCATGTTGTTGCGAATGGTAGGATTGCATCTGTTTTTATGGCTGAGGAGTATACCATTGTATACATTTATCACATCTTTATCCATTCACCTGTTGACGGGCAGTTAGGTTACTTCCAGATCTTGGCTGCTGTAAATAATGCTGCAACAAACATAGGGGTGTGTATGTGTTTTCAAATTAGTGTTTCCCTCACGCCTGTTAGACAGACTATTATAGTATCAAAAAGGTAAGAAATAACAAGTGTTGGTAAGGATGTGGAGAAAAGGGAATCCTCTTATGCTGTTGGTGAAAATGTAAATTGGTGCAGCCATTGTGGAAAGCAGTATGGAGATTCCTCTAAAAATTAAGGTTTGAATCCAGCAATTCCACTCCTGGGTATTTATCCAAAGAGACTGCTGCTTTGATGCCAAGGCAAAGTCCCCTGCTTTGGAGTCAGAAAGATGTGGGGTCTATTTCTGATTCCACACAAGCCACGTGTGCTTGTGTGTCAAGTTGCTTGATCTCACTTTTCTCATCAAAAAACAAAACAAAATAAAACCAAGAAAGACAGCGACACCTACTTTACGTGTTTGTCAGGAGAGCTAAATGAGCTAATGTATGCTAAGCTCTTCCTGTGCCATCAATAAATGATCCTTGTTGCTGTTGTTTAGAATTAAGATTAGTATGATCCTTCCCAAGTTTACCCCCGATGGAGACATTTGAGCCGTGTTATACACAGTGATTAAATACATAAGCTTTGGGATCAGCCTTTAGTTCAAAGCCAGTTCTAGCAGGCACCAGCATGTGCCCTGGAGAGCTTGTTTCTTAGCCTCTCTGAAGGTCACTTTACTTCTATTAAGAGTGTATGTAATGAAGGGTTTCTTGCTGTGAGGTTGTGAGGGTGGGATAATATTATATTCAGTAAGCAGAAGGAGGAGTGATATTTCCTTCAATAAGTACACTGAAGTAGAAGGGGTAGACTTGTGTGTGTGCTAGGGACACAGCTGTAAAAAGGCAAGCACATCTACTCTGAGGAAGTTTACTGTATTTGCAGGGGTATTATTTGTATATTTGCATTGCCGCATATCTGTTCAAATGTTCAGTTCTGACAAGCTGCACAACTTCTCAAAAATCTGTGGTTGGCCTTCCATTTGAAAGATAGGCACATTGAGGGGACTATGTGTCTTATTCAGAGGCAATTAGGTCATCCTAGTGGGGACTCTGATGGGGGCAGGACAGGGCACCATGGGAGAACATAGGACCCAGGAATTAGATGATGGGAAAGACTTCAGGGATAAGTGACAGCAACACCGAAAACACCTCAGATCCTTTCCTGCAGAGCTGTTCGCAGCCTTAAGTAGTTGTGGAGCCTCCATCACTGATACAGCTTCCCTGATGGCTCAGAGGGTAAAGAATCCACCTGCAAGGCAGGAGATACAGCAGATGCGCATTCGATCCCTGGGTTGGGAAGATCCCCTGAAGGAGGGCATGGCAACCCACTCCAGTGTTCTTGCCTAAAATTCAAGGAGGCTGGCAGGTGACAGTCCAAAGGCTCACAAAGAGTCGGACGCAATTAAACACACACACACAAGTAAATTTTAATTTTGTTTTCAGGATACTCTTTTTCAGAAATATACATTGTTTCTGGATAAGTGTCTTTCTCTCAAGAACAAGATCAGTAAAGAGAAAAGACTTGTCTAAAACTGTGACTTGGCTGAGAAGCAATGGCTGCATAAGAGGATGGAGTAAATATTCCAAATGAAATATTCATGGATGCAGGAAATAGGATCCATGCTTAATAAAATGATCCTGTTAATTTCCAGGGTCCCCGCAAACTGCTGTTCCTCTCTGCAAATTATGCCCCATCACCTCTCCCATATGAGCACTAAAATATATAATTAATGTTCATTGTTAATAATACATTTCTAATTTCCAGTTGCAAAAATATAGCTTTTCCTTCTCTTGGAGGATCACCTATATTTTGTCATTAACGTTTTGTCATAAGAGGGAAGAATGATTTAAACAGACAATAAATCGACAGGCAAGCTGCTGCTTGGGTTTAGGCCAAACTCTTTGGGGAAGGGCTTCATTTATCACCTGGGACTTGGCACAGTTCTTCTGCTGATTTATGTGGAAGGAATGAGAGCGGATACTGTGAAAGGGTCTCGGGGCCCTGGGGGATTCATAATAATAAATAGAGTACCTGGAGGACCGGCTGTCAGAGTGATTCCCTCTGAGAGAGGAGTGGGGGTGAAATGTCTGATTTTTGTTCCAGTTCTTGAGAATGCCTGGTTCAGTAGTTCTGTGTGCTCAATGGCTACTGCACATCTCCACTTGGATGTCTCATTAGCATAGGGCACTCAGTGCAACCCACACCAAATGCTTTCTCCTCAAAGTGTTTTTCTTCCTTTATATCCTGGTTTCTTAAGCCAGAGACCTGGAGGTCATCCAGTGACCTCCTGCTCCCTTCATCCTACATCCAAACCATCACAATTTCTTTCAAAACACTCCCTCTTCCATTAGCTCCATGGCCTCCCTTGTGGCTCAGCTGGTAAAGAATCTTCCTGCAATGCAGGAGACCTGGGTTCGATCCCTGGGTGGGGAAGATCCCCTGGAGAGGAAAAGGCTACCCACTCCAGTATTCTGGCCTGGAGAATTCCATGGACTGTGTAGTCCGTGGGGTGGCAAAGAGTTGGACACAACTGAGCGACTTTTACTTTCTGTTAGCTCATTTGGTTCCTACAAAAGCCTTTGGATGCAGGTGGGGCAGGATCTTTATCTCCTATTTTTGAATATAAGAAACCAAGAAGTCCATCCATAACCACACTGATAGCTAATGACTGTCAAGAGTTATGAGTCAAATGCATCTAATCAATGGTCCAGTGTTCTTCCCAGTACCCCTCTGTGGATCAGGAACCTGCTTCCCTCTTTCTTCCCCAGTTCTCTACTTTCATGCTCTGTATGTCCTTCTGGGTCCTCATAGTTTCTCATGAGGACCTGCTGTGTGGAATTCTTTTTTGAATTGATTGATGTGATTTCAGGAAGGTAGGCTGACAGTCACTCAATGAATTAATTTCCTTCCCTGGGTAACATATTTTCGTAGTGACATCTGCCCATATCTCAAACCTGTTGACTCCAAATGTTGATGTTTCAGTCCTACCCAGGGAGAAAGATGATTCTGGAAGCCTGGCCAAGGCAGACCTGGGAGGGAGAGTTAGATGAAGACTTATCTCAGGCACATCAGGAAAACGAGCATCTTTAACCTTGACCTTTTGAGGGAAAACACAAAACACTGACATTTCAGGAGTGATTGTGTCCCTTTATGAAAACATGTTCCACTTGGCCCAGTCTCAGGATGGTGATGGATGAATGACTTCAGGTCTCCCATTTGTGGATCAATTTGTTGCACAGTACACATTCTTGCATCTAATTTCATTCAGGCTGCACAAAAATCTCTTTTGTGGGACTTCTTCATGAATATAGAATCTGATTCAGAGCAGTTATGTAACATACTCAAGATCACACGACATGTCCAGGGGCCAGAATCCAATTGTTTGGATTGCTAGATACACAGTGTTGAGGGGAAATCAGAGTGTGGGAGTAACAAAATAAGAGGCTGGAATGGTTAGGACTCTAGCATGCAAAGAGTTGACTCATTGGAAAAGACTCTGATGCTAGGAGGGATTGGGGGCAGGAGGAGAAGCGGACAACAGAGGATGAAATGGCTGGATGGCATCATGGACTCGATAGATGTGAGTCTGAGTGAACTCTGGGAGTTGGTGATGGACAGGGAGGCCTGGCGTGCTGCAATTCATGGGGTCGCAAAGAGTTGGACTGAGCGACTGAACTGAACTGAACTAGCAGTAAACTCAGTATACCTGGTTGCACCACATATGAGCCATGAGATCTTCAGAAGAACTAATTAATCTCTCAAGCCTTCTGTTTCTTATCTATAGAACTGTGATAGCATCAACAACCCTCCTTAATTTTAACCTTGCAAAGGTAAAAGAATCCCCAATTAGTGTAGCTATAAGAATGCTTGTATACCCTGTATAACCCTGTATACGAGACAGCAAAAGAGACACTGATGTATAGAACAGTCTTTTGGACTCTGTGGGAGAGGGAGAGAGTGGGACAATTTGGGAGAATGGCATTGAAATATGTGTAATATCATATGCAAAACGAGTCGCCAGTCCAGGTTCGATGCTTGATACTGGATGCTTGGGGCTGGTGCACTGGGACGACCCAGAGGGATGGTAGGGAGAGGGAGGAGGGAGGAGGGTTCAGGATGGGGAACACGTGTATACCTGTGGCAGATTCATTTTGATATATGGCAAAACCAATACAATATTGTAAAGTTAAAAAAAAAAAAAGAATGCTTGTGGACTGTGAAATGCCATGCAGATGTCTGAGAGCAGAAACATAATTGGAGGAATTTTGTTTCTTCAAATGGAGCAGCATTCGGTGTAGGCATTTTCCAGCAGCAGGAAGGAGGATGAGATCATGAAGACCAGCTTTTCTAGGACCTTGACATTATGTCTGTTAAACTATTGTGGCTGCAAGTAACAGAAATCAAGTCTAAACAAAATGGCGGCTTGTAGGACAATGTGGGGGCTTCTCAGGATATGAGTGCAGATGATTTGAGAATTAAATGGACAGAAGCTCGGGTACAGTTGGAAGCAATGGTGGCATTGGGGCAACAGAGCGGGTGGCACAATGACTCCCTTCTATATGTCAGACTCCAGGACACCCACGTTTCCACTCCTCCTCTCAATATTACTCAAGGATGCTCTTTTGTTTTCATCTCCTGCCTAGGTCAGGAATGGTTTTCACATTTAGGAATAAGCATGAGATGGATTGTTTAATAACTCCTTTCAGCCTTAATATCCCTTTATAGGTTAAGGTACTGAGATGAGAATTCTTCTGCAGAAAATGTTTATTTTTGTAACATGATTGAACTTCTCCAGGGGGTCTGAGGCCTCTATTTGTTGAAAACACCAAGTGGCCCTCAGAGTATCTGACTTTCCTTAAAGGTGCTTCCTATTCCTTTCTCTGTTGAATGGCCCCATCCTGTAAATAGACCTGTCTGGCTCTCCAGCTCTGAGATTCTGTCCCCTGGATGGACTCGTATGGATTTGGAGTCCTCCTTTCCTGAATGAACCAGTTAGCCCTCAGAGGGTCTCCACCCCAACTGTCTGATTGGACTGGTTTAGTAACCAGAGTGTCTAAGACCTTCCCATCCTTTGATGGACTGTTCCAGTCAAAGTAATGTCTGAGAATGAACTTGTCATGCATTCTTAAAGTCTGAGCCTCCAGTCTCCTGAATAGAATGGCCTCGTGCCCAACTTGTATGATTCAAGTTTCCCAGAATCCTTACCCTCCAACGTGAAGCATCTATCTCTAGAGGCAAAAATGCCCTAAATTTGGTAAAGGGAGCTTGTTTTCTGATGACAGTGACTTGCTTCCAATGAGCTGTCCTGCAGAGGATGTTGTAGGAGAGAAAAGTCTTATATTAAGACATAGCTGATTCAAGTGCGTTTCTTTCCTCCCTTGAAACCTCCATGAAGCAGCTTCTGTTTGGGGCTGTGTAGGAAAGCTTTCTAGTGGTCCCCTTGTGTGGGTCTCCTTGGTTGCATCTTTGCTGATGTCTGCTTTTCAGCACTTTATGTGGAAATTAATGCATTTGGGCTCAATTGTGGCTCTTATTTCCTACTTTTTACACAGATATACTTGGTCTTTTGGGGGTGTTCTCTGGGATGATACAATATAAGAGTTTATACATAAAACTCTCAGAGAAGCAGGCAATATTTTGTTGTTGTTGTTCGGTCTTTGCAACCCCGTGGACTTTCCTCTCTCTCACTATGTCCTGGAGTTTGTTCAAATTCATATCCTTTGAGTTGGTGATGCCATCTAACCATCTCTTCCTCTATCACCCCCTTCTCCTCCTGTCCTCAGTCTTTCCCAGCATTAGGGTCTTTCCAATGAGTAAGCTCTTCGTATCAGGTGGCCAAAGTGTTGCAGCTTCAGCTTCAGCATCAGTCCTACAATAAATATTCAGGATTGATTTCCTTTACAATTGACTGTTTTGATCTCCTGGCAGCCCAAGGCACTTTCAAGAATCTTCTCCAGCAGCACAATTCAAAAGCATCAATTCTTTGGTGCTCAGCCTTTGTTATGGTCCAACTCCAATATAGGGGTTTCTACTTAAAACTCCTAAAGAAGCAGATAATGTTTTTATCCATCAACTTTTTAAATGATCAGATAAATCCCAACCCTTATCTCTATCTCTTACTGGTTGCCAAAATGAGCCAAAACCCAGGCAGATATTATAGGCAAGGTTTCTACTTGTGCCCAAGTCTAAAGTTCTTCAGAAATTCTTTGGGAGTATTCCTGGAAGACTGGCAGCATGTATTATGGGTACTAAGTGGCCTGGTTTTTGGATCCCAACTCCTCTCTTTTTCCAGAGATATTCTGTTGCTTTATTTTTTAATCTGGATTAAACATAGACCTTCAGATATCTTATTTTGGAAGAATCTTATGTCAGACAGCTTACTTGGGCAAAAAAGAATTTTGGTCAAGAGAAATGAGGGGACACCAAGAAACAAAAGGGAAGCTGGACAAGCAGGCTCAGGGAGCTGGGACCTGGGGCAGTTGTAGGACCTAGGTCACAGCAACGAATGAACCCACTTCTCAGGGCTCCAGGGTTGGTCTCCAAGGGGTTCAGGTTTTTGTGTTGAAAGATGGTTTTGGTATTTGTGTTTAATTGCCAGGAGAAAGAGTTTGATTGGCTTAGATCAGAAGTGTGACCATTTGGGGTAACTTTCTTAAGATGGTGCGTTGAAAAAATTAAGGTAGTATACTGACACCGGTGATGAGACTATAGTCAAAGCTGCTAAAATAACCAGGACCTCAAGAAGCATGAAAAATGATCCAGTTATGACACCATATTTTTGTGCTCATCTCTCATCAAGAATCAATTTAATCTTGGGCCTACTTCTCATCCTACCCCCAGGTTTACCTGACACTCGCCTTTGCTGGTCTAAGAGTATAGCAAGGCCTCTCCGTGGCTTGGACCAGGCATCCTCTCTATGCCCAGGGGTGAGTGGAAATACCTGATGGGTATTCCCACCAAGATGGTGTGGGGGAAGTGGTTCATTACAGGAAGGCTGAGACCATGTGACCATGGATGCTGGTGGGGACCAACAACCAGCAGGACAAGAGAGGTCATATACAAAAGGATTTCTGCTGACAAGCTCCCAGACCACTGATCTGAGTACTCATGCCAGATATCCCAAACCCATTGGTGTGGGCCAGTGGTTCTTCAAGTGTGGACCCTGGATCAGCAGCATCAGCATCACCTGGGTACTTGCTAGAAATGCAACTTCTCAGCCTCGACTCAGGCTTCTGAATCAGAGACTGTGAGATTCTGATGCACACTGATGTTTGAGACCTAGTCAGTCACTCAGGATGGTAAGCAAATGTTCAGAAACTTCTTTACTTCCTTCATTATTTGCTTTCTCTTCATTTTCCCTTGCTGGTTCTGTACTCTTGGCAGAAGTACAAGTTGAAACTTTTTTGAATGCAACACTCTCCCTTACCTCATAAGCACTTACAAGATCAGTTCTCCTGCAAGATTTCTGTATAAGGCTTACCCCATTGGCCCCAGAAATATTCTATTATCAAGGATGAAGAGAATAATGTCAT
Organism: Bos indicus x Bos taurus; assembly: GCF_003369695.1. Classification (NCBI taxonomy): domain Eukaryota; kingdom Metazoa; phylum Chordata; class Mammalia; order Artiodactyla; family Bovidae; genus Bos; species Bos indicus x Bos taurus. Next base: position 27,362,947 of record NC_040100.1, on the reverse strand, counting down.
ATCCCAGTTTCCAAAGGATTCTATTGTTCTCAGAAAAGAGAGAAAAGTTAGACAAAGGCTTAGGGATTCAGGGGCTTCCCTGGTGTCTCAGAGAGTAAAGAATCTTCCTGCAATGAAGGAGACCCAGGTTGGATCCTTGGGTCAGGAATATTCCCTGGAAAAGGGAATGGCAACTCACTTCAGTACTCTTGCCTAGAGAATTCCATGGGCAGAGGAGCCTGGTGGGCTACGGTCCATGGGGTTGCAAAGAGTCAGACACAATTTTCAGGAGTCATGTTGCCAGATATGGTTTGCAAAGTGCTACCAGATTGCTAGGCAGAATGAGTTAAGTGTGCTCTTTGTTGCTAAATTTCTAAGAACTTTTAATAAGCTCAAGAGAATTCAGAATCTCCAAGAAAGCAGCATAATATCTAATGTTACCCAAATGTATCCATCCAGGGAACATATTCTACCTGAAATATTGTCTTAGAAAATATCCCAAGACACCTGCTGTGACCAAACCTCCCCCACCCAAATTCTTTCCCCAGTGGAGGGTCCTGGGGAGTTTTCTGATGAGTGTAGTATCAGTGAAACTTGACATAAGGATGGAAATTAAATCATCCATCATGAATATTTAGTGCTTACATTCCAAATTAGTGAGTGAATTCACTGACTTGACTTGACTTGAGAGTTCAAGTTCAAGTTCAACTTGGGGTTCAAGTTCTGGCTTGTGCTCAGTTTCATCAGTTCTGAGGATTTTGAGATGAGGGAGTTGGCCAGCATTTCGAGGTCTTTGTGCAGTTCTGACCCTCCATGAATGTTAAAATTCTGAAAGAGACTATCATATTTTATGGCATTTCAATTGCAGCAATTTATCCTTAACATTCGACTTCCCTTTTTATGACCATTACCATCTGACATTTGGAGCACTTTAGAACATTCCAATACAGTCTTAGCACCCTTTTACCTCAAAAGCAAATTTCACCAGACATCTTTAATCGCCTATTTCTACTTGAGAGCAAAATAAAGTAAAATTTAGACTGAAAATCTCTGACCCGAAGCCCAGAATAGACTGAACTACTTGATACTTTTTTCCACAATAAATGTCAGTAGATCAGATCATGCCTCCTGGTTACCAACTGAGTATCTGAGGGATTATTTGACCCCACTGCTGGTTTGGTTTGGGTCCATATCTGATACGGAGAAGGCAATGGCACCCCACTCCAGTACTCTTGCCTGGAAAATCCCATGGACAGAGGAGCCTGGAAGGCTGTAGTCCATGGGGTCACTGAGGGTTGGACACAACTGAGCGACTTCCCTTTCACTTTTCACTTTCATGCATTGGAGAGGGAAATGGCAACCCACTCCAGTGTTCTTGCCTGGAGAATCCCAGGGGCGGTGGAGCCTGGTGGGCTGCTGTCTATGGGGTCGCACAGAGTCGGACATGACTGAGGCAACTTAGCAGCAGCAGCAGCAGCAGCAGGAGTCACACTGGCCTAGTTTGGTACCTACTTATTGATCCTGGCTATTCTCAGGTGGCTCAGTGGTAAAGAATCTGCCTGCGGGTTCAATCCCTGGGTTGTGAAGATCCCCTGGAGGAGGAAATAACCCACTCCAGTATTCTTGCTGGGAAATCCCATGGACAGAGGAGCCTGGTGGGCTACAGTTCAAGAGGTCACAGAGTCAAACATGACTGAATGACTGAGCATGCACACACTTGGAGAAATGAGCATATAGGAACATGAGCTTTAGGGTTAGGTGCACCTGGATTCAAATCCTGTCTCTGCAATTTATAAATTGAGTTATCTTGATGATGTTAATATATCTTTTCAAACTTTGGTGGCAGAGAAATGAGTGTTCTGGAATTCTGGAATGCTGAAGGCAGCAGATATTTTTTCAGGGAAATCCAAGGACTGACTCTGCTTTTTTCCCCCATTACCTCCTCATGAGGGCATGGCCTGACCAATACTGATTTGGGTTTGAGAACCAGAGGAAATAGTTTCGTTTTAAAGAATGCCTTTAAATGGAGAACCATAGTTTGTCAGTGAAAGTTATTTTGTGGTTCTGATATGCACCTGAGTATATAAAAATCAAGAATTTTTAACTCTTATAAGAATGAAACTTTTCAAACCTAGTGCATGTAAATGTGGACTTTCAGAGAACTTAGGGGCCAAAGGAAGCTAAAGTGAGACAAGTTATAATGGCCCCTGTTCTGTGTGGCCACCTTGATACATTTCTGCATCTTTACCTAAATAAGTTAGTTACATTGAGTAGGACAGAGGAAGTAAAGGAGGGAAAGAAGGAAAAAGGAAATTATATATATATTTTTTCCCTCTCATATATATATATATATGTTTATGTATATATATATATTTATAAAGGGAGAGATTCTCACAAATCATAATTCACCTTAAATGCTAACTTATACATGGGAATATGAATACATATTGTAGCCTATGTATAGGTACAACCCTATGTGGCCCTGTCTTTCACAATGTACCTATGGCCAATTCATGTTGATATATAGCAAAAACCATCACAATATTGTAATTATCCTCCAATTAAAATAAATTAATTTAAAAAAGAAAATATAATCGAAAACAAACCAAAGCTTGATTCAGACTCTTGAAAAATGACAAAGAAGGGAATAAATTCTGATTTCATACCTATTTCTTAAGACTTTTCTTTTATTTTGTTTCAGCCTCTCTCATACTTAAGAATGACTCCTTACCAAACTGTCTTTCTTATTCCTCTTTATTGCCCCGAATATTCTTGATATTTGACCTAGGAGGCCGTTCTGTTTTTCTCCCTTCTCTTCCTGCTCATGTATTTTAAGGTTATTTTAATGTATATCAAACAAACCTCTGTTATTTCTTTTGTTTTCTTTCTTATTTTAGCGTGATTTGGATACTGCCTGTGTTGGTCAGGTGTCTCCAGAGATACAGAACCAGTGATTCTGTTTATTTGGCATAATCCAAATGATGTATATATTAATATATATATGAGAGAGAGATTGCAGGGAATCAGTTCACATGATTATGGAGGCTAAGATGTCCCAAGATCTGCAGTAGGCAACTTGGAGACCCAGGAGAGCTGATGGTATAGTTCCAGTCTGAGTCTGAAGGCCTGATACCCAGGAAATCCCACCGTGGAAGTTCCAGTCCGAACATTGGCAGGCTCGAGACCCAAGGAGAACCACTGTTTCACAAGTTCAAAGGCCAGAAAAAAACATTCTCTCAGCTCAGAGAAGTCAGCCAGGAGCAGTTTCCTCTTATTTAAGAGAGAACCTACCATATAGCACAGGGAACTCTCCTCAGTGTTCTTTGGTGACCTAAATGGGTTGTTGATCAGTCACCTTGTCATGTCCTATCCTTCATGATTCCATGGTTTTCATGAGGTTCTCACAGCAAGTATACTGGGGTGGTTTGCCATTCCCTCCACCAGAGTTTTGTCAGAACTCTCCAATATGACCTGTCCATCTTGGATGGCCCTGCATGGCATGGCTCATAGCTTCACTGAGTTACACAAGCCCCTTTGCCATGACAAGGCAGTGAGCCATGAAGGGGTAGACCTAAATGGGAAGGAAATCCCAAAAGGAGAGTATATGTAAACATAAAGCTGATTCACTTTGCTGAATTTTCTGCTGCTGATTCACAGCAGAAACTAACACAGCATTATGAAACAACTATACTCCAATAAAAACAACAACAAAAAAGGAGAGGATCTGCTTTTTTTGTCCTATTCAGGCCTCTAGCTGGTTGGATGGAGGGTACCACACTGGGTAGGGCAATCTACCTTACTCAGTTTGTGGATTCAAATATTAATCTCACTGAAAAACACCCTCATAGACATCTCCAGAGTGTTTGACCAAAAGTCCGGGCAACTCATGGCCCAGCCAAGTTAAATTAATGCTCATGCTGCCAGGTAGACCAAAGCCCATGTACTGGAGAAAAACTTTCCTCCCTTAAGAGGCAGAGAGTGGGGAGGAGACAGATGGCAAGCATAGCTGAACATCTTTTTCTCTCATTCCAGTTCAAATTGCAAGCGTTAGTCTCTCAGTCGTGTCTGACTCTTTGTGACCCCATGAACTGTAGCCCGCCAGGCTCCTCTGTCCATGGAATTCTCCAGGCCAGAATCCTGGAATCCTGTCATTCCCTTCTCCAGGGGATCTTCCTGACCTAGGGATCGAACCCAGGTCTCCTGCATTGCAGGCAGATTCTTTACCCTCTGAGCCACCAGGGAAGCCCCTGTTCAAATGACCTTGTAAAGAACACTGTGAGAATTAGGGATGATGTATGTAAAACAGCCAGTGCAAGGCATTCGACAGGTGCTCAGAAGGAAGCTGTATTGTTCAATTATGCTTGGTTTCTCTTAGGTTCATACAGATGCTCTTATGCTATGTGTGAGACAATCCATAAAACTAAAGAAGAAAAAATCCAGCAAGTCTGCTCTCTAAGATGTGCCCACCCCCTCCAGGTGGTTGTATGGATAACTGAGTATTAATACAGCTTAATCCATTCACCTGGCAAACAGTGGATTGTCCTGTCCGGTGGTGGGACAGCGTTAGGCCCTGTGGGTACACACAGAAATAAGAGAAGGCCGTTTCCCTGGAGGAACTCATTTTCTGATAGAAAAGATTGTCTGGTAAACAGATTTTTTTTTTTTTTAATGTGAAAAGTGCTAATTAGAAAGAGATACAAAGAGTTCCCAGAACACAGAAATGGAATGACAAAATCTACCTGTATACAAAATGAAGAGGCTTCAATTTGGGTTTTAAAGGATTTGGGTTCCTCATAAGAAGTAAAGGAAAGAAGAATAATGATTATTTTGCCTCTTATTTATTGGCACTTACATGTCTTCCCAATTTTCATCAGTTCAGTTCAGGCACTCAGTTTTGTCCAATTCTTTGTGATGCCATGGACTGAGACACACCAGGCTTCCCTGTCCATCACCAACTCCCAGAGCTTGCTCAAACTCATGTCCACCGAGGCAGTGATACCATCCAACCACCTCATCCTCTGGTTTCATGCCTAACATTCTCACTTAATTTATTCCTAATGAAGACCCCTAGGAAATAGATATTAATGTCTTCATTTTATAGATGAAGACAAGGAGACCCAGAGAGGTTGAATGATTGCCCTAGTGTACACAGCAGGAGGGAATGAAGCCTAGATTTGAGCCAAGGATTTTCTGATTTGATTCCTCTGGAGGGGAAGGATTGCAAAGACATAAAGATGTGAAAGAGCATGGGTACACTTTCGACACATTTTGGGAGCACATGACCAGGGTGCACACTTCAGGAAAGTCACTTTCTTTTGGGATGTGGCCATTGGTGACAGGGATAGAGAATGAATTGGGAAGAAGGCGCACATGGGTGAATGGGGTGGGACATGGATGGGGGCAAAGGCGGTGATCAGTGTGGGGAGAACTGAGGCTCTCCGGTGTCTCCATACGTGAAGGTATGGGTGGGGTCATGTTTATAAAGATGTGACATTTAGAGTGTGGGGTTCACAAGGGCCTTATTTGGAATCCCAGCTCTGCCAGCCAAATTGCCCTAAAGTGGGCAATTTAGGCAAGTGATTCAACCTCTCTAAACCCCAGCTCCCCCAATTGCAGAGTTTGGATGATTGTGGTATCCAACTCAAATGACTGTTGACAAGGAAAATGAGACAATGTGTATAAACTGCTTAGTAATGTGCCTGATATCTACTAATTGCTCAATACATGGAATTGTTATCATTACCATTATTCTTTTTTTTTGGCAGCATTTAGACCCATTTTTCTGTTGTACCTAACGTAGGGAACTTTGAGGACAGTCATCATGCATTCTTGATGGTTTCTCTGTGTGTATCTGTGCAACCATACACTTTAGGTACAGCTGTGCTTTTCAAGACCCCTAGTAATTTATGCCAGGCTGCTGGTCTCACAGGCTATTTATGTTTGTTCTGCTATCATAGAAGGGCTGCCTCTGCTACTTGGTCATTTTTGCAACTCATATACAAGGCTGATTAAAGCAAACCCATGTGCGTCTGCGTCTATAAGTCAGGTGGAGGTGAAAGCGGTCGTCATGATTGTATGCAGCTCTTCACCTGGGCACGAGGCTGAAGTTGCTCACAGGACCCCAGTGAAAATGCAGCCTCCGTTCCCTGGAGTGCAGAGAAATAGATTGCATTTGCCACATGCTCAGTTTCCAGGGCCCAGGGCCAAGGACCTGTGTGCAGATCTTCATATGGTCATTTACTGTGTGCTCTTGGGTGGTTTCCTTACATTCTCTGAACTCAGTTTCACTACCTGTAAAATGGGGATGACATTGTACATCTCGTTGGGAAGTTTTGTGAATTCAAATAAGATTATGTGATTGACGCATCAAGCATCTATTACATTTTCAATAAGTGAAAACACTGCACATTCACCCACTAGACTTTAAATTCCAAGGGAAAGGAATTACTTTTCAATATTTATATTCCCAGTGTCTGTCACATAGTAAGAACATACTTGTGTTTGTTGAATGAATAATCAACCAAGTAAGATGGGCATTCTTTTCTCCTATTATACAGATAAGAAAACTGAAACTCAAGAAGGTGAAATAGATTATCCAAGTTTATCCAGTTACTGAGAAGAGATCTGAACTTGATTTCTAGAGGACTCCAAAGACCACATACTTTTCTCTGAAACCTGAGTCTTGGTTCGGCCAGATTTTGATGAAAATTAGAGTTTAATGTCTTAATCTCTCTCAATTCTGCTTTCTTAGAGAGATGCCAGTAAGAGTAACATTTCCTCAACATCTGCCGTGTACCAGGGGCTGTGCTAGATATTTTATGAACATTGCTTTATATAACTTGCAAAAATCACTCTTTGAAGTAAATATCAGTGTTCCCGGTGGCCATTTGAGGAAAGTGAGGCCCAAATAAGTTGCCTAGTGTCACAAAGCAAGGAAGCAAACAAAGCCAGGATTCCACCCCCAGCTTGTTAAATACCAAGCTGATTTTAAAATTTTCATCCACATCCTTGTTTGTTTTAGCCAGTGTTCTGGGTGGAACATGGGCAGAATCTTTGAGATGAAGGATTCTAGCAGACTAGTTACAAGAGCTCAGGCAGACAGATCCAGAAACGCAGATGCTGAATCAAAATCCACATGTATGTGAGGGCAGTTTTTCCCACTCTAATCTCACCAAGACAGAGCTGAACTCCATTTACCTGCTAGGTAACAGATATGTCCTAAGGCAGAATTATTTATTTAAACCATCAGGTGCACAAATCGGATTTCAGTTGCCAAGAAAAATACGTTGTTTATCTATTTCTAGAGAAAAGTCAGAGAGTATAAACCCTAATTAACAATTCATACAGGAACTTCCTTGGCACTGCAGTGGTTAAAATTTCAACTTCTAATTCAGGGGCTGCGAGTTCAGTTCCTGATTGGGGAGCCAGGATCCCACATGCCTCGTAGCCAAAAAACATAAAACAGAAGCATTATTTGTAGCAAATTCAATAAAGACTTAAAAAACGGTCCACATCAAGAAATCTTTAAAGAACAAAAACAAAAATTCGTACATATCTCACTATCATCCACCATTGTTGCTGCTTGGAAGTTCCCAAGGAGAATGTGGGGGTTTTCCTTGATAATCAGAAGAAGTCCTTGCAGAATGCTCTAATGCCTGGAGAGTACTATAATTCAGGATAGCCACGATGTTTTGCTCTGAGAATTCAGAAAGATAACAGCCTCACATTGATTTACTCTTCCTCCGTATTAAAAGAACTTCAGTTTTGTTTGGGGTAGAAATGTAGCGAACTAAAACTCCTGATTTCCTAGATTCTTCTGAAGCTAGCGGTAGGCGAGTGAAATAGGTTTGGCTGAGGAGCCAAACCTATTTGGTTTGCTGGATGGAGGCTTCAGGAAAGTTTCTGCTTTCTTGATAAAAGGGGAGCGATGTCCCTTAACTTGTCAGTCTGTTTCTCTTCCAGTTTTATTGAGATATAATTGACACACAGCACTATATATGTTTACAATGTGCATAATGGTTTGACTTCCATACATTAAGAAATGATTACTACATTAAGTTTAGTGAACATCCATCATCTTCTATAGAGATGACACTAAAGAAATAGAATATATATATATATATTCTTTCTGATGAGAACTCAAGATTTACCCTCAACAACTTTCATATACATCAGACAGCAGTGTTAATTATGTTTATCATGTTGCATATTATGTCCCTAGTATTTATGTTATAACTGAAAATTTGTACTTCTTGATCACCTTCATCCAATTCCCTTACCCCTACTCTCCTCATCTGATAACTACAAATCTGATATCTTTTTCTGTGAGGCTTTTTTTGAAGTATAATTGACCTAAAACACTCTACTAGTCCCTGATACCAACATAGTGATTTGATATTTCTATACATTTCAAAGTGGCCACCATCATAAGTCTAGTGGTTATCTGTCACCATATGTAGATGTTACTTATTGGCTATGTTCCCCACTCTGTGCATTTCACAAGTGTAGCTCATTTATTTTGTAACTGGAAGTTAACCCATCACTCTTACTACTGCTATTACCAAACACACACACAGACACACACAATCATGCACATGAATACACATTTCCTGCTTGGTGTTACCTACATTTGGTTATGATGCCTGAAACAGAGCAGTCCATGAGGGAAAAGCTTAGAGACCTACAGAGATGCTGGTCTGAGACCCTTGACCACTGAACCAATGTCAACAATATTCTTGTTATATGAAGGAGGGACCTATCTGTTATTTGGCCATTCTATTACATGTAGCTGAGAGCATCGTCAAATGAATTATATGGATTTGCCAAGGCAGGTCCTGTTAGATCTACCACTTATAAGAGAATGTTGCCTGATTTTAGAAGTAAATCACTAGGGAGTGTCTATAGTGGGGGGTGGGGGAGAAACAAAATAGCCTGGTCTTCCTCTCCTGAACTGGCCTCAAAGTTTTATTTTTGAGTCTTTAATGAATCTAATTTTAAGGAGAGAGCAAGGTTCCCTTTCTCCCTGCATTATACATCAGGGAACTACAAGGTCAGTGGGGCATAGAATGGGCCCATGAAGGAGAACTCTGACAGTGTCTCATATGGATGGAAAATGTAGGGACATTTATCATCCTTTTAAAAGATGTGAATTTCCCAGAGGGAAGGCAATAGGCTTTTTATTTGAGGATGATGGATTCAGAAACTAAACAGCATGGTGGAAGGCAGGCATAAATAAAGATGATCATCTCTGAGGTGGATTCATCAACTTAATCCATGAAGACAGCCTGGTTTCTGTGGAATTTACCCCTTGCTTACTGTTGCAAGTGAGGGTGGTAGAGCTGTCTAAACCAGTGAGAACCAATACGGTAGTTGGAGTGGAATTGCTTTAAAGGGGTAGCAAATAATGAAATGTACCTCTTATGTCACTGACTTTTAAATGGATTTGGCATCTCTGCATCATTTGGAAACACTGACAAGGCCACCAATTACAGTCGTTGGGGTCGTGCACTGTACCAAGCCAGTGGGTACCAATTGCATTAGATGACCATATGTGACAGCCCCATGGGTCACTTTAGTTGTCTCTGATGCTTGTTCCAGCTTCTCTGGCACCTCTTCTCTGACACCCACCCTTTCTACCCATTTCTATTAATTCATCTTCCAATTCAAATACATATTTTTAAACACTTCCTCTGCTCCAGACACTTTCTTAGGGACTGAGAAAACATTGGTGAAAAATCAACAGACTGGCCTATTCTTGTAAAGCTAATTCTTAATGTGGAAGATAAATATTAGGTCAGGTGGCTCAGTGGTAAAGGATCGGTCTGCAATGCAGGAGACCTGAGTTCGATCCCTGGGTTGGGAAGATCTCCTGGAGAAGGAAACTGCAACCCACTCCAGTATTCTTGCCTGGGAAATCCCATGGACAGAGAAACCTGGTGGGCTATAGTCCAAGGGTCACCAAAGAGTCATACAGGACTTAGTGACCAAACAACAAACTCAGAAATAAATATAAATTTGCAAATATGATTATCACAGAAAGGAGAGGTGTATAGTGGTAGGAAAATGTAAAATGTAGGGCTTTCAGCTGGTCTGGAAAGTCAGGAACACTTGAACTGAAGTCTGAAGGACAGATGGAAGTTGCTGAGGCAAAGGGAAGGAAAAGCGAAATGGCAACCCACTCCAGTATTCTTGCCTGGAGAATCCCAGGGACGACGGAGCCTGGTAGGCTGCCGTCTATGGGGTCGCACAGAGTCAGACACAACTGAAGCGACTTAGCATAGCATAGCATAGCATTGAGGGAACAGCATGTTCAGAGTCCTGTGGTGGGAGGGAGTGTGCTGAGTAAGAGGAGCTGAGATCCAGTGTGCTGAATGAGGGTGGGTGAGCTCAAGCTCTAACCTAATCCATCTGTCTGATTTTGCAAACCTGTTTGGACCTACTTCCGTGGTGGCTCAGGGCTTCCCTGGTAGCTCAGCTGGTAAAGAATCTGCCTGCAATGCAGGAGACCAGGGTTCGATCCCTGGGTTGGGAAGATCCCCTGAAGAAGGAAAAGGCTACCCACTCCAATATTCTGGCCTGAAGAATCCCATGGACTGTGTAGTCCATGGGATTGCAAAGAGTTCAACATGACTGAGCGACTTTTACTTTCACTTAGGCCTACTTATTTGCTCTCTGCTCTGTTTAAGTCTCAGTTTGGCCTCCTTACCTCACCCCGGGGCTTCCCAGGTGGCTCAGTGGTAAAGAATCCATCTGCCAATGCAGAAGACATGTGTTTGATCCCTGGGTCAGGAAGATCCCTTGAAGAAGGAAATGGCAACCCACTCCAGTATTCCTGCCTGGGAAATCCCATGGACAGAGGAGCTTGGTGGGCTATAGTCTATGGGGTTGCAAAAGAATGAGACACAACTTAGCAACTAATCAAGCAAACAACAACCTCACCCTCATCCAAGTCCCCATCCCCTGGCCCTGCCAAGCCACACTAGAGGGTGGAGCCTCACCTCTCACCTGCCCTTGAGATTCACAGGGTGAGAAGCTAGATATAACCACAGCATTGTTCTCCTCCCACCCAAAAAATCCAGGGCTCTCAAAGCAAAATGTTCTTCCTCCAGATGGGACCAGATGGGTGACATTCTCCATTTGCCATCACAAGTAAAACACTAAGTGCTATAAAAATAAGCCTGGGTTTTCCATTCTCATGCCTCATCTTAGCATGTGGAACTCAAATTATCTCCATTGCCAATCCTTTGAGAAAATGAAGAGTTGAAAGAGCCAAGAGGGAGGGGAGGAGGGGGGGAAAAAAGGCATGAGCTCTTTCTTAAGAAATCCAAAGGGCAGTAGGTGGGGGAAAGGACTGTGCTTGCTCTGTGCTTTTGGCCTGAGCTTCATAGATCCAGGCCTCATCCCAGCTGTGCCACTTTTTATCCATGTGATTCTGGGAGAGCATTACATTGCACTCAGTCTGTCTCCTCAACTTCTGAAAAAAAAGATATTTACATTCAAGAACTGTTTTGAAAATTAAGTCAAATAATTCAGAAAGTACTTAAGACACGTGAAGAATTGTAAATAAATCTCAGCTGGTATTGTTTTATTGTTAAGAAGTATAAGGAAGAGAAAGGAAGACTTTTGCTCATCAGATCAGAAAACATTTTTTTAAATTACTAGAACTTACAAAGACAATCTTTTCAGATTGTCAGTCTTCTAGACTTCAGAGGTTGAATTATCACAAGGATGACCATCTGCCAAAGATGTTGTAGAGGAGATTCCTTCTTGAGGGTCACTCTGTGAGGGGCAGCAGCGGAAGGGTATTGTGTTGAATCATCAGGAAAACTCATTATCTCTTTGGCAATAGCTTGGTGTCATTACTTCCTTCTATCTATCTATCTTATTTACAAGATAAATCTGGAGCTTTCAGATGATAGCATCCTTATCTGATGGGATTTTGAACCTCTTTTGACGCTCTGCTTAGTCACTCAATCCTGTCTGACTCTTAGTGACCCCATGGACTGTAGCCCACCAGGCTCCTCTGTCCATGGAATTCTCCAGGCAAGAATATCAGAGTGGGTTTCCATGCCCTCCTCCAGGGAATCTTCCCAACCCAGGGATCAAACCCAGGTCTTCCACACTGCAGGTGGATTCTTTACTGTCTGAGCCACCAAGGAAGCCCTCCTTGATACTGATGAAGCTGAATTAAGAAACCAGCTCTCAGGCCTTCTCTCAAGGCTCACCGGTAAAGAATCCACCTGCCAGTGCAGGAGATATGGGTTCAGTCTCTGGTCCAGGAAGATACCACATGCATGAAGCAACTAAGTCTGTGTGCCACGACTATGGAGTCTGTGCTATAGAGCCCAGGAACCACAACTACTGAAGCCCACACACCCTAGAGCTGTGCACAGCAACAAGAGAAGCCACTGCAATGAGAAGCCCACGCACTACAACTAGAGAGTGACCCCCACTTGCTGCAACTAAAGAAAAAGCCTGTGCAGCAATGAAGACCCAGTGCAGCCAATAACTAAATAAAATTATTTTTAAAAAACTTAAAAAGAGAAGATGGCAGAGGAATAGGACAGGGAGACCCCTTTCTCCCCCACAAATTCATCAAAAGAACATTTGAACGCTGAGTAAATTCTACCAAACAACTCTGAATGCTGGCAGAGGACATAGGACACCCAGAAAAGCAGCCCATTGTCTTCGAAAGGAGGTAGGAAAAAATATAAAAGAGAAAAAGAGAGACAAAAGAGGTAGGGACGGAGCTCCGTCCCAGGAAGGGAGTCTTAAAAAAGAGAGAAGTTTCCAAATGCCAGGAAACACTCTTACTGCTGAGTCTGTGGCGAGCCTTGGAACCACAGAGGGCAACATAACCAGGAGGAAAAATAAATAAATAATTAAAACCCACAGATTACGAGCCCAACGGTAATTCCCCCAGTGGAGAAGCAGCGCAGACACCTGCACCCGTCACTAGCAAGTGGGGGCTGGGCAGGGAGGCAAGGGCGGCACTGCTTAGAGTAAGGACCAGGCCTGAATGCCCCGAGGGCAATCGGAGGGAACTAACTTGGGCTAGCAAACCAGACTGTGGGATAGCTATCACGTGAAAAGCCCTAACCTAAGACACCATCAGGCCCACTCACAGAACAAAGGACTGAGCAGAGCTAGCCATCTGCAGACCATCCCTGTCTGGTGACAGGCAGCCAGAGCTGGAAGGGGGCAATCGCAGCCCCAGAGAGGCATTATCTACCAAACTGTAAGTAGGCTTCTTTGCTAACTAAGACTTCTTGGGGTTCTGGATGGTCAACATCCACCTGAGAAGGTGTGCTGGTTGTACACCCAGAAAACCGAGTGGCAGGGATGGGGGAGGTGATAAGTCGCAGCAACTGCGCTCACCAAACACCTGACCACCTGAGCTGCTCGGACCTGGGAAGGGCACAAAATGCAGGCCCAACCTAATCTATGCCTCTGAGAACTACCTGAGTGCCTGAACCTGAGCGGCTTAGACCTGGGAGGTGCATGCAGCTCAGGGCCAGCCTTGGATGGTTCCTGGCAGAGCAACCTAGAGCCTAAGCAGGGTAGACAGGGAAAGCACACATGCTGTGAGTGGGGGCAAACCCAGTGTGGCTGAGACACTGCGAGCACATGCCAATGTTATTTGTTTGCAGCGTCCCTCCTTCCTCACAGCACGACTGAACAAGTGAGCCTAAAAAAGTGTCCACCACCGCCCCCTTGTGTCAGGGTGGAAATCAGACACTGAAGAGACCAGCAAACAGAAGAAGCTAAAACAGAGGGAACCTCCTTGGAAATGACAGGTGCAATAGATTAAAACCCTGTAGTTAGTACCGACTACATAGGAAGGGGCCTATAGATCTTGAGACATATAAGCCGGATCAAGGAACTATCCAAAAATGAACTGACCCCACACTGCCCACAACACCAGAGAAAGTTCTAGATATATTTTTACTATCATTCTTAAAAAAATTTTTTTTCTATTTTTAAGTGCTCCATTACTCCTTTAATTTTCATTTTTATAATCTACTATTACTTTGCAAAAAAAATAAGGAAAGACCCTATTTTTAAAAGCAAACTTCTTTATATATATATATTTTATAATTTTTGTGACTTTTTTTTTCCTTTAATATTGTATTTTTGAAAATCCAACCTTTACTAAAGATTTTTAATCTTTTCTTTTTGGTATTTGTTATCAATTTTGTACCTTTAAGAACCCAATCTTCGGTACCCATTTTTACTTGGGAGCAAGATTACTGGCTTGACTGCTCTCTCCCCCTTTGGACTCTCCTTTTTCTCCACCAGGTCACCTCTATCTCCTCCCTCCCCCTTCTCTTCTCTACCCAACTCTGTGAATCTCTTTGTGTGTTCTGGACGGTGGAGAACACTTAGGAAACTGATTACTGGCTGGATCTGTCTCTCTCCTTTTGCATCCCGCCTTTTTCCTCCTGGCCACCTCTGTCTCCCTCCTCCCTCTTCTCTTCTCTGTATAGCTCCGTGAACATCTCTGAGCAGTCCAGACTGTGGAGCGCACATAAGGAAGTGATTACTGGCTAGCCTGCTCTCTCCTCTTTTGATTCCACCTCATCTCATTCGGGTCACCTCTAACTCCCTCCTCCCTTTTCTCTTCTCCATGTAACTCTGAACCTCTCTAGGTGTCCCTCACTGTGGAGAAACTTTTCATCTTTAACCTAGATGTTTTATCAATGGTGCTGTATAGATGGAGAAGTCTTGAGGCTACTGTAAAAATAAGGCTGAAAACCAGAAGCAGGAGGCTTAAGTCCAAATCCTGAGAACACCAGAGAACTCCTGACTCCAGGGAACATTAACTGACAGGAGCTCATCAAACGCCTCCATACGTACACTGAAGCCAAGCACCACCCAAGGGCCAACAAGTTCCAGAGCAAGACATACCACGCAAATTCTCCAGCAACACAGGAACACAGCCCTGCGCCTCAATATACAGGCTGCCCAAAGTCACTCCAAACCTACTGACATCTCATAACTCATTACTGGACACTTCATTGCACTCCAGAGAGAAGAAATCCAGCTCCACCCACCAGAACACCGACACAAGCTTGACAAGCCACCCGTACAACCCCACCCACAGTGAGGAAACTCCACAATAAAGAGAACTCCACAAACTGCCAGAATACAGAAAGGCCACCCCAAACACAGCAATATAAACAAGATGAAGAGACAGAGGAATACCCAGCAGGTAAAGGAACAAGATAAATGCCCATCAAACCAAACAAAAGAGGAAGAGATAGGGAATCTACCTGATAAAGAATTCCAAATAATTACAGTGAAAATGATCCAAAATCTTGAAAACAAAATGGAATCACAGATAAATAGCCTGGACACAAGGACTGAGAAGATGCAAGAAAGATTTAACAAGGACCTAGAAGAAATAAAAAAAGTCAATATATAATGAATAATGCAATAAATGAGATAAAAAACACTCAGGAGGGAACAAATAGTAGAATAATGGAGGTAGAAGATAGGATTAGTGAGGTAGAAGATAGAATGGTAGAAATAAATGAATCAGAGGAAAAAAGAAAAACGAATTAAAAGAAATGAGGACAATCTCAGAGACCTCTGGACAATGTTAAATGCCCAACGTTCAAATCATAGGAGTCCCAGAAGAAGACAAAAAGAAAGACCATGAGAAAATACTTGAGATAATAGTTGAACACTTCCCTAAAATGGGGAAGGAAATAATCACCCAAGTCCAAGAAACCCAGAGAGTCCCAAACAGGATAAACCCAAGGTGAAACAGCCCAAGACACATATTAATCAAATTAACAAAGATCAAACACAAATATTAAAAGCAGCAAGGGAAAAACAACAAATAACACACAAGGGGATTCCCATAAGGATAACAGCTGATCTTTTAATAGAAACTCTTCAGGCCAGGAGGGAATGGCAAGACATACTTAAAGTGATGAAGTGATGTGCAGATTACTATACCCAGTAAGGATCTCACTCAAATATGAAGGAGAAATCAAGAGCTTTACAGACAAGCAAAAGCTGACAGAATTCAACACCACCAAACCAGCTCTCCAACAAATGCTAAAGGATCTTCTCTAGACAGGAAACACCAAGAGGGTGTATAAACTCGAACCCAAAACAATAAAGTAAACGGCAATGGGATCATACTTATCAATAATTACCTTAAACATAAACAGGTTGAATGCCCCAAGCAAAAGACAAAGACTGGCTGAATGGATACAAAAACAGTACAGTTCAGTTCAGTCACTCAGTTGTGTCTGACTCTTTGTGACCCCATGAATTGCAATAAGCCAGGCCTCCCTGGTCAACACCATCTCGTGGAGTTCACTCAAACTCACGTCCATCAAGTCGGTGATGCCATCCAGCCATTTCATCCTCTGTCGTCCCCTTTTCCTCCTGCCCCCAATCCCTCCCAGCATCAGAGTCTTTTCCAATGAGTCAACTCTTCGCATGAGGTGGCCAAAGTACTGGAGTTTCAGCTTTAGCATCATTCCTTCTAAAGAACACCCAGGGCTGATCTCCTTTAGAATAGACTGGTTGGAGTCCTTGGGACTTGCAGTCCAAGGGACTCTCAAGAGGCTTCTCCAACACCACAGTTCAAAAGCATCAATTCTTGTGCTCAGCTTTCTTCACAGACCAACTCTCACATCCATACATGACCACTGGAAAAACCATAGCCATGACTAGACGGACCTTTGTTAGCAAAGTATTGTCTCTGCTTTTCAATATGCTATCTAGGTTGGTCATAACTTTACTTCCAAGGAGTAAGCGTCTTTTAATTTCATGGCTGTGTCACCATCTGCAGTGATTTTGGAGCCCCAAAAGATAAAGTCTGACACTGTTTCCACTGTTTCCCCATCTATTTCCCATGAAGTGGTGGGACCAGATGCCATGATCTTTGTTTTCTGAATGTTGAGCTTTCAGCCAACTTTTTCACTCTCCTCTTTCACTTTCATCAAGAGGCTTTTGAGTTCCTCTTCACTTTCTGCCATGAGGGTAGTGTCATCTGCATATCTGAGGTTATTGATATTTCTCCTGGCAATCTTGATTCCAGCTTGTGCTTCTTCCAGTCCAGCGTTTCTCATGATGTACTCTGCATATAAGTTAAATAAGCAGCGTGACAATATACAGCCTTGCCGTACTCCTTTTCCTATTTGGAACCAGTCTGTTGTTCCATGTCCACTTCTAACTGTTGCTTCCTGATCTGCATATAGGTTTCTCAAGAGGCAGGTCAGGTGGTCTGGTATTCCCATCTCTTGAAGAATTTCCCACAGTTTATTGTGATCCACACAGTCAAAGGCTTTGGCATAGTCAATAAAGCAGAAATAGATGTTTTTCTGGAACTCTCTTGCTTTTTTGATGATCCAGTGGATGCTGGCAATTTGATCTCTGGTTCCTCTGCCTTTTCTAAAACCAGCTTGAACATCTGGAAGTTCACGGTTCATGTATTGCTGAAGTCTGGCTTGGAGAATTTTGAGCATTACTTTACTAGCGTGTGAGATGAGTGCAATTGTGTGGTAGTTTGAGCATTCTTTGGCATTGTCTTTCTTTGGGATTGGAATGAAAACTGACCTTTTCCAGTCCTTTGGCCACTGCTGAGTTTTCCAAATTTGCTGGCATATTGAGTGCAGCACTTTCACAGCATCATCTTTCAGGATTTGAAATAGCTCCACTGGAATTCCATCACCTCCACCAGCTTTGTTCGTAGTGATGCTTTCTAAGGCCCACTTGACTTCACATTCCAGAATGTCTGGCTCTAGGTGAGTGATCATACCATTGTGATTATCTTGGTCATGAAGATCTTTCTTGTACAGTTCTTCTGTGTATTCCTGCCACCTCTTCTTAATATTTCTGCTTCTGTTAGGTCCATACCATTTCTGTCCTTTATTGAGCCCATCTTTGCATGAAATGTTCCCTTTGTATCTCTAATTTTCTTGAAGAGATCTCTAGTCTTTGCCATTCTGTTGTTTTCCTCTATTTCTTTGCATTGATCACTGAGGAAGGCTTTCTTATCTCTTCTTGCTAATTCTTTGGAACTCTGCATTCAGATATTATATCTTTCCTTTTCTCCTTTGCTTTTTCCTTCTCTTCTTTTCACAGCTATTTGTAAGGCCTCCCCAGACAGCCATTCTGCTTTTTTGCATTTCTTTTCCATGGGGATGGTCTTGATCCCTGTCTCCTGTACAATGTCATGAACTTCAGTCCCTAGTTCATCAGGCACTCTATCTATCAGATTTAGTCCCTTAAATCTATTTCTCACTTCCACTGTATAATCATAAGGGATTTGATTTAGGTCATACCTGAATGGTCTAGTGGTTTTCCCTACTTTCTTCAGTGTAAGTCTGAATTTGGCAATAAGGAGCTCATGATCTGAGCCACAGTCATCTCTCAGTCTTGTTTTTGCTGACTGTATAGAGCTTCTCCATCTTTGGCTGCAAAGAATATAATCAATCTGATTTCGTTGTTGAACCACCTGGTGATGTCCATGTGTAGAGTTTTCTTTTGTGTTGTTGGAAGAGGGTGTTTGATATGACCAGTGCGTTCTCTTGGCAAAACTCTATTAGCCTTTGCCTTGCTTCATTCTGTATTCCAAGGCCAAATTTGCCTGTTGCTCCAGGTGTTTCTTGACTTCCTACTTTTGCATTCCAGTCCCCTATAATGAAAAGGACATCTTTTTTGGGTGTTAGTTCTAAAAGGCCTTGTAGGTCTTCACAGAACCGTTCAACTTCAGCTTCTTCAGCATTACTGGTTGAGGCATAGACTTGGATTACTGTGATATTGAATGGTTTGCCTTGGAAACGAACAGAGATCATTCTGTCATCTTTGAGATTGCATCCAAGTACTGCATTTCGGACTCTTTTGTTGACCATGATGGCTACTCCATCTCTTCTAAGGGATTTCTGCCCACAGTAGTAGATATAATGGTCATCTGAGTTAAATTCACCCATTCAAGTCCATTTTAGTTCTCTGATTTCTAGAATGTCGATGTTCACCCTTGCCATCTCCTGTTTGACCACTTCCAATTTGCCTTGATTCATGGACCTAACAATCCAGGTTCCTATCAATATTGCTCTTTACAGCATCGGACCTTGCTTCTATCACCAGTCACATCCACAACTGGGTATTGTTTTTACTTTGGCTCCATCCCTTCATTATTTCTGGAGTTATTTCTCCACTGATCTCCAGTAGCATATTGGGCACCTACTGACCTGGGGAGTTCCTCTTTCAGTATCCTATCATTTTGCCTTTTCATACTGTTCATGGGGTTCTCAAGGCAAGAATACTGAAGAGGTTTGCCATTCCCTTCTCCAGTGGACCACATTCTGTCAGACCTCTCCATCATGACCCACCCGTCTTGGGTGGCCCCACAGGGCATGGCTTAGTTTCATTGAGTTAGACAAGGTTCTGGTCCTAGTGTGATTAGATTGACTAGTTTTCTGTGATTATGGTTTCAGTGTGTTTGCCCTCTGATGCCCTCTTGTAACACCTACCATCTTACTTGGGTTTCTCTTACCTTGGACGTGGGGTATCTCTTCACGGCTGCTCCAGCAAAGGGCAGCCGCTGCTCCTTACCTTGGACAAGGGCTATCTCCTCACTGCTGCCCCTCCTGACCTTGAACGTGGAGTAGCTCCTCTAGGCCCTCCTGTGCCTACGCAGCCACTGCTCCTTGGACGTGGGGTTACTCCTCCGGGGTTACAGCCCCCGCCCCTGGCCTCGGGCTGGGGGTAGCTCCTCCAGGCCGCCACCCCTGACTTTGGATGTGGGGTAGCTCCTCTCAGCGGTGCTTGTGCGCCGTCGCAGCCGCCAGCTATATGTTGTCTACAAGAGACCTCCCTCAAAACAAGGGACACATACAGACTGAAAGTGAAGGGCTGGAAAAAGATATTCCACACAAATAGAGACCAAAAGAAAGCAGGAGTAGCAATACTCATATCAGATAAAAGAGACTTTAAAACAAAGGCTGTGAAGAGAGACAAAGAAGGACACTACATAATGATCAAAAGATCAATCCAAGAAAAAGATATAACAATTATAAATATATATGTACCCAACATAGGAGCACCACAATATGTAAGACAACTGCTAACAAGTATGAAAGGGGAAATTAACAATAACACAATAATAGTGGGAGACTTTAGTACCCCAGTCACACCTATGGATAGATCAACCAAACAGAAAATTAACAAGGAAACACAAACTTTAAAGGATACAGTAGACCAGTTAGACCTAATTGGTATCTATAGGACATTTCACCCCAAAACAATGAATTTCACCTTTTTCTCAAGCGCACACGGAACCTTCTCCAGGATAGATCACATCCCGGGCCATAAATCTAGCCTTGGTAAATTCAAAAAAATTGAAATCATTCCAAGCATCTTTTCTGACCACAATGCAGTAAAATTTGATCTCAATTATAGGAGAAAAACTATTAAAAATTCCAACATATGGAGGCTGAACAACATGCTGCTGAATAACCAACAAATCACAGAAGAAATCAAAAAAGAAATCAAAATATGCATAGAAATGAATGAAGAATGAAAACACAACCCCAAACCTGTGGGACACTGTAAAAGCATTGCTAAGGGGAAGGTTCATAGCAATACAGGCATACCTCAAGAAACAAGAAAAAAGTCAAATAAATAACCTAACTCTACACCTAAAGCAACTAGAAAAGGAAGAAATGAAGAACCCCAGGGTTAGTAGAAGGAAAGAAATCTTAAAAATTAAGGCAGAAATAAATGCAAAAGAAACAAGAGACCATAGCAAAAATCAACAAAGCCAAAAGCTGGTTCTTTGAGAAGATAAATAATATTGACAAACCATTAGACAGACTCATCAAGAAACAAAGGGAGAAAAATCAAATCAATAAAATTAGAAACGAAAATGGAGAGATCACAACAGACAACACAGAAATACAAAGGATCTTAAGGGACTCCTATCAGCAATTATATGCCAATAAAATGGACAATGTGGAAGAAATGGACAAATTCTTAGAAAAGTACAACTTTCCAAAACTGAACCAGGAAGAAATAGAAAATCTTAACAGATCCATCACAAGCACGGAAATTGAAACTGTAATCAGAAATCTTCCAGCAAACAAAAGCCCAGATCCAAATGGCTTTACAGCTGAATTCTACCAAAAATTTAGAGAAGAGCTAACATCTATCTTACTCAAACTCTTCCAGAAAATTGCAGAGGAAGGTAAATTTCCAAACTCATTCTATGAGGCCACCATCACCCTAATACCAAAACCTGACAAAGATGCCACAAAAAAAGGAAAACTATAGGCCAATATCACTGATGAACATAGATGCAAAAATTCTTAACAAAATTCAAGCAATCAGAATCCAACAACAGATTAAAAAGATCATACATCATGACCAAGTGGGCTTTATCCCAGGGATGCAAGGATTCTTCAATACCCACAAATCAATCAATGTAATACACCACATTAACAAATTGAAAAATAAAAGCCATATGATTATCACAATAGATGCAGAGAAAGCTTTTGACAAAATTCAACATCCATTTATGATAAAAACTCTCCAGAAAGCAGGAATAGAAGGAACATACCTCAACATAATAAAAGCTATAATGATAAACCCACAGCAATCATTATCCTCAGTGGTAAAACATTGAAAGCATTTCCCCTAAAGTCAGGAACAAGACAAGGGTGCCCACTTTCACCATTACTATTCAACATAGTTTTGGAAGTTTTGGCCACAGCAATCAAAGCAGAAAAAGAAATAAAAAGAATCCAAATTGGAAAAGAAGAAGTAAAACTCTCACTGTTTATAGATGACATGATCCTCTACATAGAAAACCCTAAAGACTCCACCAGAAAATTACTAGAGCTAATCAATGAATATAGTAAAGTTGCAGGATATAAAATCGACACACAGAAATCCCTTGCATTCTTATACACTAATAATGATAAAATAAAAAGAGAAATTAAGGAAACAATTCCACTCACCATTGCAATGAAAAGAATAAAATACTTAGGAATATATCTACCTAAAGAAACAAAAGACCTATATATAGAGAACTATAAAACACTGGTGAAAGAAATCAAAGAGGACACTAATAGATGGAGAAATATATCATGTTCATGGATCGGAAGAATCAATATAGTGAAAATGAGTATACTACCCAAAGCAATCTATAGAGTCAATGCAATCCCTGTCAAGCTACCAATGGTATTTTTCACAGAGCTAGAACAAATAATTTCACAATTTGTATGGAAATATAAAAAACCTCGAATAGCCAAAGCTATGTTGAGAAAGAAGAATGGAACTGGAGGAATCAACCTGCCTGACTTCAGGCTCTACTACAAAGCCACAGTCATCAAGACAGTATAGTACTGGCACAAAGACAGAAATATAGATCAATGGAACATAATAGAAAGCCCAGAGATAAATCCACACATCTACGGACATCTTATCTTTGACAAAGGAGGCAAGAATATACAATGGATTAAAGACAATCTCTTTAACAAGTGGTGCTGGGAAAACTGGTCAACCACTTGTAAAAGAATGAAACTAGAACACTTTCTAACACCATACACAAAAATAAACTCAAAATGTATTAAAGATCTAAACATAAGACCAGAAACTATAATACTCCTAGAAGAGAACATAGTAAAACACTCTCCATCATAAATCAGTAGGATCCTCTATGACCCACCTCCCAGAATATTGGGAAAAAAAGCAAAAATAAACAAATGGGACCTAATTAAAACTAGAAGCTTCTGCATAACAAAGGAAACTATAAGCAAGGTGAAAAGACAGCCTTCAGAATGGGAGAAAATAATAGCATATGAAGCAACTGACAAAGAATTAATCTCAAAAATATACAAGCAACTCCTACAGCTCAATTTCAGAAAAATAAATGACACAATCAAAAAATAGGCCAAAGAACTAAACAAACATTCTCCAAAGAAGACATACAGATGGCTAACAAACACTTGAAAAGATGCTCAACATTACTCATTATCAGAGAAATGCAACTCAAAACCACAATGAGGCACCATTTCACACCAGTCAGAATGGCTGCTATCCAAAAGTCTACAAGCAGTAAATGCTGGAGAGGGTGTGGAGAAAAGGGAACTCTCTTACACTGTTGGTGGGAATGCAAACTAGTACAGCCATTATGGAGAACATTATGGAGATTCCTTAAAAAACTGGAAATAGAACTGCCATATGACCCAGCAATCCCACTGCTGGGCATACACACTGAGGAAACCAGAATTGAAAGAGACACATGTACTTCAATGTTCATTGCAGCACTGTTTATAATAGCTAGGACATGGAAGCAACCTAGATGTCCATCAGCAGATGAATGGATAAGAAAGCTGTGGTACATATATACAATGGAGTATTACTCAGCCATTAAAAAGAGTACATTTGAATCAGTTCTAATGAGGTGGATGAAACTGGAGCCTATTATACAAAGTGAAGTAAGCCAGAAAGAAAAACACTAATACAGTATATTAACGCATATATATGGAATTTAGAAAGATGGTAACGATAACCCTGTATGCAAGACAGCAAAAGACACACAGATGTCTAGAACAGTCTTTTAGAGTCTGTGGGAGAGGGTGAGGGTGGGATGATTTGGGAGAATGACATTGAAACATATATAATATCATATGTGAAATGAATCACCAGTCCAGTTTCGATGCATGATACAGGATGCTCGGGGCTGGTGCACTGGGATGACCCAGAGGGATGGGACAGGGAGGGAGGTAGGAGGGAGGTTCAGGATGGGGAACACGTGTACACCCGGGGCGGATTCATGTTGAAGTATGGCAAAACCAATACAATGTAGTAAAGTAATTAGCCTCCAATTGAAATAAATAAATTTATATTAAAAAAAATAAAAACAAAAAACTTGAAAAGAAACTGGCTCTTCCTATCCCTTTAATCTATTTCTATCAGCATCTTATTGTCATGGTAGAACCCGAGGTCTTTGGATAATAGACCTAGATTTCAGCCCCTTTTATCTGTCTGTGTGACCTTGAGTAATTTACCTTCTCTGAGGCCTATTTCTTTATGTATCAGAAAATGATATCCATGCATGAGCAGCATGGTTTTGGAGGGTGGGGGTTACAGACAATGACTACATAGTGCTTAGCACAGTATCTGACACAGAGTTGGGACATAGGAACTGGAAATTACAGCAATCAACACAGAAATAGTAATGATTATTGTCACTGTAGTTACTATTTATGCAATATATTTTCAAACTATAAAAAGAGCTCTTCCATTTGAAACAGCCACAGAGAAAGAATATTCTGTGTTAGGGAGAGAGAGACCAACATTGTGAATGGAGTGGGAAAGGTTTGACCTGCAGACTTTATGCTGTGTGCTCTGTGTGTGTGTGTTGTAAGAGTGGAAGCCCTAAAAAGAAGTTACAAGAGTACCTACCAGGGGAGAAACTGATCACAAAGCCGAGTGTGAGCAAGAACTATGCTTTCCTTCTGTGCTACAGCAACGGCGCACCCTCTGGGGACTGGTTTTCATTTGTAATCTTAGTAACTCAGCTGGCTGCAGACAGCCAACCTTATATCGATTGGGGGCCCTGCAGGAGAGTTCAGCCACGAGGACACCCAGGGACCACATTTTTGCTTCTTAGTTACCACTCTCTTTGGTGTGTGTGTGTGTGTGTGTGTGCATGCACACGTCCTCATGCCAGGACAATTCTGGACCTTCATTGGACCTGGTAACGAGAAATGCAGTTCTCTGGGCACAAAATAACATAACAGCTCCATCCAAACATGGCTTCTTGCAGCTACAGGCCACATCCCTAGGGTGACCCCAGCCCTGCAATTAAAATGCCTGCCTGAGAACTCTCAGTGCTACTAGGAAAGTGCTATTTGTTCCAGCCAATACCTGATAATAAACTCCTGACCATTGACTGAAAAGGTCTGACCACTGTGAATATGTATCGCTTACATCTCAAGTGTTTTTCTGAAGGACCTGAAAGCCTTTCATTTGAAATGTACTCATCAGAGAGGCGAGGGCCTCCAGCTCCCAGTCTCTGTGGGAGGATGGAATCCTAGCTTCCACGGCTGCCAGCTGGCAGACACAGCTGCCTAATCGCATTTATCCTGATCAACACTTTGTAGGTTTTCTCTCCTCTGACTCTACTGAACCCCTGCCCCCCATCCTTCCTTTAACATACTTGAATCACCTCTGCACGAATTGGAATAAAGTTCAGCTTTTCTCCTGCTGTCAGTAGTTACTGAATAATACCTGTTTTCACTGCTTTAACTAATGTCTGGCTGTGTTTGTCTTTGATGGTGAAAGGGTTTTCACAGGGCATGGTGGATGTATTTCCTCAATGTCTGGTCACTGACAGAGGGTCAAGAGATGTTTCTCTTCTTTCTTTTCTTTCTCTTGAACAAGAGGCTGCTCCAGGCCATTTCTATAGTGCCTACATCTTAAAACCATGGGCATAAAATGGGAATAATAATAGTAATAGCTGCCTAATTATGTTGCCTTGAGGATTAATTAAGTTAACAGAGTTGGTTGATTTGAAGAAACAGAATTTCAGGCTCCCCCTCATCTCCTGGGATGCACCATGAATTCTAGGAATTTTCTAAAACAGGGTCCCCAACCTCTGGGGTTTAATGACTGATGATCTGAGGTGGAGCTGATGTAGTAATAATATAAATGGAGTGCCCAATACATGTGATGTCTTTAAATCATCCCCAAACTGTCTCCCCACCCCAGTCCATGGAAAAATTGTCTTCCATGAAACCAATCCCTGGTGCCAAAAAGTTTGGGGACCACTGGCATAAAATCTTGCAACTGTCCCGCCACAGACCCTTTTGGAGGGGATGTCAGGGGCTGTCCAAGGTAAATCTGGAGGGCATAGTGCAGCTATGGAGCCTTCAAACATGCCAGATATTGAACAGGAGACTTCACATTCTTTACCTCAGGTAGGTCTTCCAACAGAACTTCTGCCTGTAAAGTAAGGGGATGGAAGCAGATTGGCCACAAGAGTTTATCTTTTTTCACTCCTGAAACCCTCCTGGAGAGGGAGCAATGAGGAAAGAAAGAAAGGAAGAAGTAGGGGTAAAGAAGGAAACAAGGACAAAAGGAGGTGCTAACTTACAGTGGCAGAGTGCAGGAGAGGAGAGAGCAGATGAAGAGAGAGATTTCAATGATTCTGGAAGGTGGAGAGCAGAGGAAGGGGCGATGGGTGGGATCATGTGGTAGAGTTGGTTGTAATCCAGGCATCCTAGCCACGGGATGCTAGAGAAGGTGAGGCTGAGTGGGATTAACCACTTAGGTGGAGCAGTTGACTCTCCAGATTCCACCCCCACACCCCCATGCCCCCACCTGACACAGTCAGACAACTACCTCTCTTCCCTTCTTTCACCCCTGCCACACAGAAGTGGGATTTCTGTGGTAATAAATAAGAAAGCCTCAGGACTCTGGGTGTCAACAGGGACAGCAAACCATTGAGAAGAGAGATGGACAAAAACTGGGACTGCTCCCTTCTCCCCTCACCCACAGGCTTGGGGAATTTTTATCTGGAGGAACTGACAGATCCATGAGAAAAGACATCAAGATACTGAAATATTTATGGTTCCCAAATGAATAGGCTGACTCACCGCCTCATTACCCAGCAAAGAATTCCATCCATCAATACCCTGCCCCCCTCTCCCGCCCCCACCACACACACACACAGAAGTCACAGAGGGCTCCCTAGAGTTCTCCTTTTCCAAAATCTGACCACCACACAGGGTGGGGAATCCCCAGTCTGAAAGAGAAAGACCTGAACCAGGGGAGAACAAAAGAAATCTGCGTTGTTTAAATACATGGAGGTAAATATTAGAAGAATCAGATTAAGTGGTAGAGAGTAGCTGCCCCCAGAGATCAGGATTCAGGAGTAGGGAGGCTTGAAATTGTTGATTTTCATTATAAGACATTCAGCACTCTTTGATTAAGACATTCTGTGTGCCTTATTATGGCAGATATAAAGTTTAATTTTAAAACATTATTCTTACAAGGTATGAACAATTTCCCTTAAGCAGATGAGTAAAACTGAGGCTCAGAAAGGTTAGATGACTTGCCAACATCACATAGCAAGTAAATCACAGAGTCAGACTTGAATCCACAAGTGTCTATCTTAGGGCTTCCCTGATGGCACAGATGGTAAAGAAACCATCTGCAATGCAAGAGATGTGGGTTTGATCCCTGGGTTTGGAAAATCCCCTAGAGAAGGAAATAGCAACCCACTCCAATACTGTCACTTGGAGAATTCCATGGACAGAGGAGCCTGGCAGGCTACAGTCCATGGGGTTGCAAAGAGTCAGACACAACTGATCAACTAAACAGAGCACAGTGTTTATCTTAAAACTTAAGTATTTCTCATAAGTAATTCTTTGCTTGCAAGGTAAATTTGGTTAAAGAAAATCAGCAGGTAATATTCCTCTTAGGAGCCTCCTATGAGGTCAGTTAGAGTGAGTTGGTTGTGCAGTAAACTCTTTCAGGTTCCTCATTAAGGGAATGAGACTGAGGGCCACGGATGTGACCAGCTATTCACTGCGGGATTCTAGGCATGATCTCCACAGTGGCTAAGATTGTTACCACTGAAACTCAAAATGGCATCCCCTGAGGACTACCAGAAGACAGCAAGAAATGGAAAAAAACACAGCCTTAAAATACATTATTGATGTCTGACTGCATTGGGAACTGGAGAGTTTTGAGGCAATCTTTTAGAGATTTTACAAAATCTCCTTCCCTTTAAAAAATAAATAAATAAAATGGGCTTAATGCCAGAAATCCAAGTCTTTACAAGAGTTGTTTTTTCAAAAGTTAGCAGGATTTTTCACAGTTTAGGCAACCCCAAAGAATGCCAGCCTCTTGTTTTGTGTGCTGCCATTAAAGGCAGCAGTGCAGGGCTGCTAGAAATTTAATCTAGATGTTTATAGATAGAGGCTGATCGATTAGGAGGGTGCAAGAGGTTGAGGAGGATGCACTGTGTCCTACTTCTTTGGGTCTGACAAGTCAAATGCAGGTGGAGCCGAGACTGGGGAATCCAAAAGTGAGAGGCTTTTGTGGTCTCCTTTTGTAGGAAAGCACCCCATCCAGGTCAACTTGAAATACTGGTTCTGTTTATCAAAGGCTATTTCCTCTCTGGGGCTTCCCTGGTGGCTCAGTCCGTAAAGAATCCACCTGCAATGCTGGAGACCTGAGTTGGAGACCTGGGTTTGATCCCTGGGTTGGGAAGATCCCCTGGAGGAGGACATGGCAACCCAGTCCAGTGTTCTTGCCTGGAGAATCCCCATGGACGGAGGAGCCTGGCAGGCTGCAGTCCATGGGGTCACAAAACGTCAGACATGGCTCAGTGACTAAGCACA
Source organism: Bos indicus x Bos taurus (assembly GCF_003369695.1). Classification (NCBI taxonomy): domain Eukaryota; kingdom Metazoa; phylum Chordata; class Mammalia; order Artiodactyla; family Bovidae; genus Bos; species Bos indicus x Bos taurus. The sequence continues at coordinate 27,334,589 of NC_040100.1, read as the reverse complement.
CATGTCCTCTTGGAGGCCTCCTCTGGCTGCCCACAATTAACACATGGGATAGGTTAGGTGTCCAGCTTTTGGCTTCTTTGGAAGCCCCCTCTAGCGGCGGTAGTGGTAAAGAACCCACCTGCCAATGCAGGAGACCTCAAGAGACTTAGTTTGGATCCCTGGGTCAGGAGGATCCCCTGGAGGAGGAAATGGCAACCCACTCCAGTGTTCTTGCCTGGAGAATTCCATGGAGAGAAGCCTGGTGAGCTACGGTCCATAGGGTGCAGAGAGTTGGACATAACTGAAGCGACTTAGCATGCATGCACACACCCTCTATGTTAGCACTTAAGTTAGGATTATTTTTTTCACCTTGCCTAGCTGACTGTAAGCTTTGCAAGGTTAGGGACTACATTTGTGCAGTACAGTCTCTCATCACTTGGCAGATTACCCGGTACACAGCAGCCTTAATAAATATTTCCCGATAGGCCAAGAGAATGGAATGTCATAACTCAATAGTACATTCTCCCAAGAAGATGTTTCCTTGTTTTCCTGAGAGGTAGGGTTCACCTTCCCATCCTTACTTAGAATAGCTCAAATGTGACATTCATGCTTACCACAAACTTAAAAAAAAATTTTATTGAAATATAGTTGATTTACAATGTTGTGTTACTTTCTGGTGTACGCAAAATGACTTAGTTGCGTAGGTTTTCCTGGTAACTCAGCTGGGAAAGAATCTGTCTGCAATTCTAGAGACCTGAGTTTGATCCCTGGATTGGGAAGATCTGCTGGAGGGAGGGCATGGCAACGCACTCCAGTATTCTGGAGAAGCCCCATGGATAGAAAAGCCTGGTGGGCTACAGTCCATGGGGTCACAAAGAGTCAGACATGACTGAGCGACTAAGCACCTATACTCTTTTTCATATCCTTTTCCAATATGGCTTGTCACAGGATATTAAATATATCAGTAGGGCCTTATTGTTTATCCATTCTATACAATGGTTTGCATCTGTTAATCTCAAAGTTCCAATCCATCCCTCCTCCAACACCTTCTCCTTTGGCAATCACAAATCTGTGATTTCTCTATGTCTGTGAATCTGTTTCTGTCTCATAAGTATGTTCATTTGTGTCATAGTATCAAAAACTTTTGTTGTTAAAACAATCCTAGACAACGTATATGAGTTGTGCATAAAGGGGGGATAACACATATATGTTAGAATAATTACGACAATCTCAACCTGGAGAACAACCGTCATTCCCTCAACTGTGGCCACTGAACCATTTTTCTGAATGGATTTTGTGTGTATTTCACTGTATTCAGTCTTTCAGCTTTCCAAATATTACAATTTATTAGGAAAATTTTCTGCCCTTGTTACAACAGGGTATACCAGGAACTCTGTGTGTTGGCATGTCTGCAATCCTTTCCCTTTTCTTCTTTTGAAAAGCCATCAGCCTTAGGCTTCAGACAGTGAGAAGGGAAGTTAATTTCTCTTGTTGGATTCATCTTGTTTCTCTCTTCTTCTTTATTTTTCATAAAATAACAGTAAGTGTAAGGTGTTACAGCATAAGACACATGGTAGAGCTTAGATAGGCAAAAGGTTGATGAGCTAACGCTTTCATAGCTGAAATGCCCAAGAAATTAAATAGTACCCTAAGAAGTTTTTAAATGGGAAGGCTGACTTTCCAGATTGTTGTGAGTTCGAGTCATGGCTGCAGTGAAACTAGGAGCCAAGATCTGGGAGGGGTTTTAATGGATAAGGTCTAACCAGCTCATTTGATAGTGGGAAGGTTCACAGAGGGTAAGTAAATCACTTCCAAGTCAAGGAAATTTCTTTCAGCACTGGGAGAAGTAATTTGGTAATGGAAATAATATTTTAAAATATTGCTTGTTTGTTTTCACCATCTACCACAAGAATCAAGACAGCCCTTGTATCATTAGAGCCCGAGGGAAGACAAAAGAAAAAAAATTACCCCAGAAAAGAGCAGGATAAAATATGGGAGAAATCCTCACATGACAGGAAAAAGTGGAATCCCCGTCTCTCTTTTTCTGGCTCAGTATGGTTTGAGCTAAGGAGAAAAAAGATATTGGGAAACACATAGGTTCTTATCATCTCTTTTCAGGATTAAGCCAGGAGGTAGTTTGGGATTTGGGAACTTAGACACCTCCCAAGATGCCCCTACACCAATAGGTAGACTTCCACATCAAAGTGGAACAACAAGATTGGAGGACAAGGGGGAGGCCACGCCAGCATCCTAAAGTCACCCTAGAGGCCCATGATGTAGAATGGACAAAGAGATTTTCCCGTCCATCATGATGGGAGAGGAAGAGTGTGGCTAATAGTATTATCTGGGGTTTACCAGGATGAGACAAATTACCCTGCTACTGGGAGCTATGGCATTCCTAGACCTGGGGTCACATTAAAATCAAATATAGCCAGCCCTTCCAACAGCTAACATGAGGCTGAGTCAGAATTTGGGTCCTGACAACATGGGAAAACAGGTCATGAATTTAGCAGTCCTAGGCTTCTCCATCAGATATTGATGCTGACCAGTGAGCAGTTGGGCACAGTGCGTTGCCATAGAGAAAGAGGGATCAGAAGTATGTAAGCCACCCAGAGTCCTCCTCTTCTTTCCTCTCTTCCCAATGCCTGAATATCTCTTGGGAATGATCGGGAAGAGAGGAAGGAAGTTGGAAAACTCACACTACTAAAAAAAGAAATGCAGAAGTTTCCTATAGAAATTGTTTACAACATTAACCAGCACTGTGCTGTGCTTAGTCGCTCAGTTGTTTCTGACTCTTTGTGACTGCATGGACTGTAATCCACCAGGCTCCTCTGTCCATGGAATTCTCCAGGCAAGAATACTGGAGTGGGTTGCCATGCCCTCTTCCAGGGGATCTTCCCAACCCAGGGATCGAACCTAGGTCTCCCACATTGCAGGTGGATTCTTTACCAGCTGATCTATCAGGGAGGCCCTAAAAAGGACTAAGCTTAGTGTATTTGGATGAACCTTAGCAATCCCTGCCCCAACTCTAGTTTACCCACCAAAGCAAAAGAGGGAATTCTTAAAGAAGTTAAGACAAGTCATAGAAGATAACTAAGGTGCATGTATCTTTGCACACCTCCTTTGCACAAATGTAGTAAGAACACATTTGCAACCTGGCTATAAGTTTTAAGTGCTGTTGCACTATCCATCTGTTTCAATTCAGTTTAGTGCCACAGGCAGGTGCTTACTCACAGGCATTACTTAGTGAGGCTCGTTGGTGAGCCTTGGAGATGCTATACATGCCAGAAAGTGAATAAGTGAAAAAAGGTCATTGATTCAGTCTTTTTGTGAATGAGCTTCTATATCCCTGCCATGAAAAGTGGGCATGATGGACACTTTAATGCCATCTTCCCTTTCTCACACCTCGGAGCTTACATTGAAGCACAACTCCATGTTCCCCTAGAGCAATGCCACTTTTGTTCTTTAAGATAATCTTAAAGATTATCTACTCCAGTCCCTTCATCTCACTTGGGGAAACCAAGGCTTTGTGAGGCAAGATGGTTTTTTGTCCCTGGCCATAAAGAAAGTTGCAAATACAAGGCCCCTGGTGCACCTGCTAATCTATGTTTTCAACCTTCCCTATACATAAAAAGATCACACTCAACCATCTGGTCTACCTGACTGAAGCATTTGCCAGTAGCAGATGGGAGGCTGAACCCGGATGTTTCCTGAGAACTCTGGCAACTCTCTGACCTGAGACTCAATTCCATGCACTTTTCCCTTGAGTTTTGGCACATCCCCAAACGTTGTGCTCCTAAGAAGAAGATGCCACACTGTCACTGGGACTTGCAAAATCCCAAGAAAACACTGACATGTGGACAGCAGGATTCAGTGTTCTCTGTCTTCTCAAATGGAATCCACAGGATGCCAAAAAGACAAATGCATTTTTCTCCTCCAAATTATTCCTCCTACAAATGCTAAGTGTCTCCATCTGGGAGGCATTTAACATTTCAAGCAGCTATCACTGCTCTGTAGGAGGACTCGCCAAGTATCAACTGTCTCCCTAAAATAACTCCCCTTGTTGCTGCAGGAGCCGCTGAGTTCCAACCCAGGCAGGAGGAGAGGCACAGTGTTTCTGGGGAGCCCCAAAGTTAGAGGAAAGCACAGACAACCCTCCCCTCACCTGGGTCCACCCACTGGTATCTCTTCAGAGGTGTGTTTTGAGATAGTGTACAGATGGCATTGCATCCCTCTCCTGGGAGGATGGGTTTCCAGAAAAAATTTCATCAGTGACATTCCCCCAGATGACAGTCTCACGTTTCTTCTGACACCTTAAGTTCATTCAGATACTTACAGGAAACCATACATAGTTCCTGCAAGGCTGAGTTAAAACTCATCCCAGAAAAGGCGGCAGTGAGGAGAATAGCTGAGCTCTGAATAAGATCCAAGAACTTGTCTTTACCACTTCCCCTTCTGCTCAAAGTTTTGAAATCTGACCACAGGAGAATAAACACTGGACTAACAATTTCAAACAACTAATCCTGCATCTATCCACTTATCCTTCCTCAGTTTCTTTATTATCTACCCTGTGATTGTCGCTGAAGAGTCCCCAAGACAGAGGAGACACACAGCCTCTGTCATCAGTCAGTTCAATTCAGTTCAGTCACTCAGTCATGTCTGACTCTTTGTGACCCCATGAATCGCAGCACGCCAGGCCTCCCTGTCCATCACCATCTCCTGGAGTTCACTCAAACTCACGTCCATTGAGTTGGTGATGCCATCCAACCATCTCATCCTCTGTCGTCCCCTTCTCCTCCTGCCCCCAATTCCTCATAGCATCAGAGTCTTTTCCAATGAGTCAACTCTTTGCTTGAGGTGGCCAAAGTACTGGAGTTTCAGCTTTAGCATCATTCCTTCCAAAGAACACCCAGGGCTGATCTCCTTTAGAATGGACTGGTTGGATCTCAAGAGTGCATCAATTAATGAGGGGGGTGTATAAAATATGTTCACAAACATCATTCAATCTGGGTAGGATGGTGTGGGAAATGCTGCTAAAGAACTATAGAAATTGGAAGGAGGAGATGTCATTGCTTGCTGAGTGACCAGAGGGAGACTTCGTGGTGTAGATGGCATTTGTCGTAAACCTTCAAGGAGGGGGATTAGAGCACGTGGGAATTAGTAAGGGAAAGACATCTCAGGTGTGTGGCAAAGGCAGTTCAATGTTGTAAAAGCGACCCGAGCTGAATTTCATTTATTCATTCTTCCCTTATTCATTCATTGAAAGTGACAGATATTTACTGAGCACAGAGTGTGTTCTGGGTCACAGAACTAGGACTTGGGCATATCAAGATATTGTAAACATGACCTCAAAGAATTTTATCAAGTGGCTAATCAGAAAAATTGAGTAGAAAGTACACATAGGGTGATGAGGACAGTAACCAAAGAACCACTGGAGACTGTGGGAGAACAGAGGATGGGCTCTTGACTCAGACTTGGGAGTCAGAAGACATCCTGCAGGGGGAGAAAGCAGCCAAATGCCAGCTATGGAAGGAGAAATGCGTTTCAAGGCATGCTCAGTGTGGACACAAGCTCCGTGGTCAGAGACTAGAGGGCAGTGTGCCAGGTGGGAGGGCGGCAAGAGAGTGGGACTGGATTCAGGAATTTGAAGGCATTTCTTAGCACAGGGAGATCCTCTTGCCCTCCTTCTACTTATGCTGCTGCAGTAGAAAGAGTGAGGGAGTTGATTCACAGCAATGCTGGGAGTCCTGCTGGCAGCCCGTGACGGGTGGGAAGGTCTAGCTCTGAAAATGTGCAAAGCTACTGTCTACCACTTGTTTGTTAGTATGCATATCCCATTTTGTGCTATTGGTTCCCTTTTCCTGATGTGTTGGTCTCAGTTGCCAGTGACTTTATTGAGGACAGGAAATAATCCCTGGGAGCAACTAGCACAGGACTGAGCTATGTGGTAGATGCTCAGTGTGAACTCAATGACTTATTGGCAATTTGTGTGCGTGTGTGTGTGTGTGTGTGTGTATGTGTGTGTAACTGAAGGAGTGCTGGGTATGTGATTCTGTAGGAGCTGAAGTATGGGCTCATTCTTGTATTTCTTCATCTATTATTGTCATTGTTGATTCTTCCTTTATGTACTCAATCCTTTGTTTTCTTCCTTATGAAAGTTAATTGATTGGCTCTGAAGATAAACTTTCAAAGAAGACATTTTTAGATAATATATGTACTTGTGTGCATGTGCTCACTCACTCAATTGTGTCCGACTCTTTGTGACCCTGTGGACTGTGGCCCTCCAGGCTCCTCTGTCCATGGAATTTTCCAGGCAAGAATACTGGATCCGGTTGCCATTTCCTACTCCAGGGGATCTTCCCAACCCAGAGATTGAACCCGTGTCTCTTGTGTCTCCTGCATTGGCAGGTGGATTCTTTACCTCTCTGCCACTGGGAAGCCCAACACGTGTTTAAATGTGGTCACGTGTTGATGAATGATCATCTCAATGTCTGTCACCGGATAATTTAAAAATAGAAAAGTATCTCTTGCAATTTCTTTGGAAATTGAGAAATTTGTTAAATTCTATGTGTCATCTAAAGGATAAAAAAGTATTACTTTATACTAAACATTCAAAAGTATTGTTGAATATTCCAAAAAGATTTTAAAAAGTTTAGAAAAGTAATATCTCTGTGGGGCTTCCTGGTAACTCAGCTGGTAAAGATCCTGCCTGCAATGCAGGAGATCCCAGTTTGAATCCTGAGTCGGAGAGATTCCCTAGAGAAGGGATAGGCTACCTATCCACTCCAGTATTCTTGGGCTTCCCTGGTGGCTCAGAAGGTAAAGAATCCGCCTGCAGTACGAGAGACCTAGATTCAGGCCCTGTGTTGTGAAGATGCCCTGGAGGAGGGCATGGCAACCTACTCCAGTATTCTTGTCTGGAGAATCCCCATGAACAGAGAAGCATGGAGGACTACAGTCCATGGGGTCACAAAGATTCAGACACGACTGAGTGGCTAAGCACAAGACAACAGTATCTCTGTAATATGTTAATATGCTGTTGCATATCTTTTTATTCCTTTATGTATACATATATCATGTTATATACTCATTTACCGGATACATTTTAAAATGACATAAACAGCGTGTAAAGACTAAATTCTTTTATGTAAACATAATTTTCAACATGTAGCTGCATAGTCTGGGAACTTAGGCCTCAAGGGGAGAATAGGCATTAATCCAATAATACTCCAAATAAATATGGAATTCCTGTCATGAGAAATGCTGCAAAGGAAATGCTCCAGTTAAGAGTACATGGCAGGGGATTTGACCTGGAGGTCAGGAAAAGCTTCTACAAGAAGGTGATGACTGATTTGAAATCTCAGTGGTAATTACATGTTGTTGCCCGGCAGGGACGGGCAGAGAGGGAACGAGCAGGTCCTCCAGCAGAGATGACAGTGTATGCAAAGTACCAGCGACAGGTAGCAGGAGGACTTTCGGGCACTTCTATCTTCGAACTGATTCTCACGGCTCCATGTATGTCTTCACTTGCCTCTGGCCATCTTATTAAACTCTCTGTGCTTCTAATTATTTTTCAGTTGAACTCCCCAGGTTTTCTAGAGATACACTCATGCTGTTTGCAGCTAATCATAAGACCTGTCCTGACTTCCGCCTTTGCTGTGTGTCAGGCATCATGCCAAGGGCTCTGCCTGTGTCTGCATGTGTAATCCTCTCTGTCCTTTATCCAGTGGGCTGACTGTACACAAGACGCTGGCCCCCACCAGCTCAGTAATTTGCCAAAATGGTGAGTGAAGCAGCAGGAATCCAAACCCAGGTCTGAGGCCAATGTGTGTGTGTCCAGCCTGGCATTAAACTAACTTTTTTTTTAACATTTAAATAATTTATATTTGATTCTGAACCTTTGTACTGGAAGTCAAAGCATCAAATAATTTCTACTTTCTTGTATCAAGTAGGAGATTATCTTTTCATTGTGGAAAGAACACTTAACATGACATCTACCCTCTTAACAGATTTTTAAGTGTGCAATATCATACTGTTATCTATAGGGAACAATGTTGTACAGCAGATTGCTAGAACTTGTTCATCTTGCAACACTGAAACTTTATACCCATTGAACTGATGCCTCTTTACTCCTCCCCCGTCCCTGGAAACCAAGTTTCTATTCTCTGTTTCCATGAGTTTGACTGCTTTAGATGCCTCCTGTAAGTGGACCATGAAGGGTTTGTCCTTCTCTGACTGGCTTATTTTCACTTAGCATAATGTCCTCAGCTTCATCCATGTTGTTGCATGTAGCAGGATTTCACTCTTTTTTAAGGTGGTGTAAGATTCTGCCACACCTGTACCACATTTTCTTTATCCGTTCATCAGTTGATAGACACTTAAGTGTTTCCATATCGTGGCTATTGTAAATAGCGCTGCAGTGAACATGAGGGTGCAAATACCTCTCTGAAATCCTGACTTTAATTCTTGTGGATGTATGTCCAGAAATAGGATTGCTGGATCATATGGTAGTTTTATTTTCAGTTTTTGGTATATTGCTTATCATAGTGGCTACACCATTTTGCCTTCCTACCAACAATGTACAAGGGTTCCAGTTTCTCCCCATTCTCTCTGACGCTTGCTATCTTTTGCCTTTCTGATAACAGCCATTTAAAAGGTGAGAAGTGATAGCTCATTGTAGTTTTGGTTTTTAAACTAACATTTTCTTTTCTACTTGAATATCTGAACTTTTAAAAAGCAAGGACCCTTGTTTTCCCCCCAGCATTTTAATGGGACTGTTTCTGATGTTTCGTAGCTGGATAAACTGTGTGCTTGTGCATGTGTACTCTTGTGTCTGACTCTTTGCAACTCTTTGCAACTGTACCTCTGTCCATGGAATTTTCCAGGCAAGAATTCTGGAATGGGTTGCCATTTCCTACTCCAGAGACTCAAACCCACATCTCTTGTGTCTCCTGCATTGGCAGGCATCTTCTTTACCACTGTGCCACGTGGATAAAGTGTGGTGTAGCTGTTGATATGTGAGAGCTCCTCTTTACAAGGTTAGCTAAGTATTCCTCTATTCCAAGATTTTTGCCTTAAAAAAGGCAAAAATGTAAGATATGAATATTGAATTTTGTTGAAAACCTTTTTGGTATTTGATTATTGTTTTTCCCCTTTGACCCACTGACAAGATACATTATGTCAATAGATTTCTAAACATTAAATGATTCCTTATATTAAATCATCCTTGGTTTCCTGGAATAAAATCTCTTTGGTCATGGAGAATTACTCTTTGAAGCAAACTGAATTAGGTTTGCTGGTATTTTATTCAGCATATTTATATCATATCAATAAATAATATTTTTCTCCTTCTTTGGCTGTTGTTATTAGATCTTACCAACAGACTCCTGTCAACCCCACTAAAGAAATCAGTTTATCTTTTATCTTTTAATTTTCATTTTATCTTTTAATTTACATTTTATCTTTTAATTTTCTCCTAAATATTTACATGTCATGGGAATTACTTATTTTTCAATTTTTTGAAATAACTAACATTTAAAATAATTTAGGCCTACTATCTTTTTTAGTAATGATTTTTATATGACTTATTAAATCTACCAAAGTTACTGTTATACTCAGATCTCCACTGCATCAATTTTTATAATTTATATTTTTCTAGAAAACCATCAGTATCGTGAAGACTTCCAAATTTATTTGCATATGATTATATTAATATATTTATTATACATTGCCTTATCTTATAAATAGGTCTTTCCAGAAAGAATCTGCCTGCTGATCCAGGGGATGCAGAAGCTCTCTGGGTTGGAAAGATCCCCTTGAAGAAGAAATGGCAACCCACTCCATTATTCTTATCTGGAAAACCTCATGGACAAAGAAGCCTGGTGGGCTACAGTCCATAGGGTCACAATGAGTCAGACATGACTGAGCAACTGAGCACAAACACATCTTTTAAATGATCAGTGTGTGAGTTTTTATTCTGTTATTACTTCTTAGTATTGAGAGGCTATATAAAGCACTGATTAGAATTCAGTCAAGGAGCAGAATGGCAAGATTTTAAGCCCACCTCTGCCACTTGACACTTGGGTGATCTTGGGTGATCACTAGTTCTCCCGTGTCTTCCTCAGCTTCTTCATTTGTAAAATGGGAATAATAACAGTACCCTCCTTTTGCAGCATTGTTAACACCTTAGCCACTGTCAGGCACATACCAGTCATATTAGCCAATTTTCTATTTTTTGAATAATTGTTTTTACAAAGACAAATAGCATTCAGATTACATGTTAACTATACAGGGTGTTCATTTTCTTCCTTACATCGTTGGGATTTTAAAAATATATCCTTCATTTCTTTCTTACACTTTTCTTAGTTTTCATTTGCTGCTTCTGAAAATAAAATCTCCTTAATGTACCTTTCTTAGTTAATTTCTTTTCATCATTTCTTTTTTAATAATAAAATTTCAGGCTGAAATCTTGGACCATCACATTTTCATATTCTGTGTTTTCTCAGATCATTAATTTCTAAATACTCTATAACCAGTGTTTTAATTTTCTCTTTGATAAATATATTATTTAGGAGAGAGATTTTCAATTTGTAAAGGCTTGGGTTTCTCTAGGTTAGTTTGCTTATTTGTTTATTTATATTTTGAAGAGTATTTCATATTATATATTCCCACAAAAGAGTATTTTATATACATTTCTGTATACTCTTCTAAATTAGTGCTTTCCGTATATGCCCAGAGAATGTGACCTGAACTAACTCTTCATATTTTGAATGTGTAGGACCTAATATTATATAAATCTTGAAAATTGTATTAATTGATCTCTTGAAAGAAGTTCCATTATCTTCTTGACATGATGTTTGAGACTCCATTCAATCAGTATTGATTATATTATGCAGATCTCTTATATCCATATTTATTTTTATCTACTCAATCTGTCAAGCACTCTGTATTAAAATTTTTTGTCATTTGTCTCTTTTATTGCTGGTAATTTTAGCTCTAGGTATTTAATGATTTCATCAAGTAAACATTTATGACTGTTGAATCTGCCTTGTGAATTGCATATTTACCAGTATAAAATAATTTTGTTGTTCTATTTTAGGATATTTTACTTGAATTCAGAAGTGTCTAATATTCATTTTTTGCAGCTCTGGGATTAGCTTTTGTTCATATTATATTGGCACCTCTTTGTTAATTCTTTTGCAAGTAACCTAGATATAGAATTTTGTTTTAGAACTGGCCAGTGTAAACAGCATAAAGTGAAAGTGAAAGTAATTCAGTCGTGTTTAACTCTGTGATCCCATGGACAGTAGCCTGGCGGGCTCCTTTGTCCATGGGATTCTCCAGGCAAGAATACTGGAGTGGGTTGCCATTTCCTTCTCCATGGGATCTTCCCAACCCAGAAATAGAACCTGGGTCTCCCACATTACAGGCAGATTCTTTACTGTCTGAGTCATAAGGTTGCATTTAAATTTTTGACAGTCTCAGAGTTTCTGACTTTAATTGAGAAGATTAAAAGATGTACATTTATTGCCGTAAAAGCTTTGTTTACATTTGCTTCTATCACTTTGTTTTCTAGTTTTCCCAGTTTTATCAGCTGCACCTTCATTTATTTTTTTTTATAGGTAGCATGATAATGAAGTAGTTAAAAATAAGCCTGGATCAACCTTCAGCTCTTTAACAAGCTGTGGGTATTGTGTCCAAGAGTCATATAAATTACTGATGGTGCATCCAGAGAACTGTGGCCCCTGTAAAAATTGCAGCATATTCTTACATGAGGATTAGATGAGGAAACTGGCCTGAGGGAAAAGCTGAGGAGCAGCTTGTCCTGTAAAAAAAAGGGGTGGCGAGAGAATGGGGGGAGAGAGAGAGGGAGAGAGAACAGTTTGGGAGTGATTTTGTAGTTTCTGGATCAGAATTCTAAACAATATGTTAGTTCCAGGAAGTCAAGACTATGAAAAAATTCTGAATTTGGACCCTGTTCCTCCATAAATGTGTGAGTTCACAATCATTAAAAGTGAAGTGAAAGTGAAAGTGAAGTGAAAGTGTTAGTCACTCAGTTGTGTCTGACTCTTTGAGACTCCATAGACTGTAGCCCACCAGACTCCTCTGTGCATGGAAGTCTCCAGGTGAGAATATTGGAGTGGGTAGCTATTCCCTTCTCCAGGGAATCTTCCTGACCCACGGATGTAACCCAGGTCTCCTGCATTGCAGGCAGATTCTTTACCATCCGAGCCACCAGGGAAGCACTCACAATCATCAGAGCGATGCAAGAAAAAACTGGACAGCATCAGAATAGATTTTAGCTAATTCATAATTTGAGCAGAGACTGCAACTCATTAATAACCCAAATCGTTCAAAACTCTGAAGGCCTGTAATTACTTGAGAAATAGTGACATTGACAAGACCTTCTAAATTTGTGGTCTTTCAATCTTCGTAGATGGGAATTCTGACTAATCCTATAGAACTGTTTTCAAAAGACAGTCTCATGCCCAAGTATCCCATCTGGACATGTAGTTTGTATGAAGGTCTATATGTATACATGTCTACATAGACAGGGTTCTTTACCTTGGAGTTCAGAATATTAGAACTGGTTGGGGGTGCTTTAAAAAAAATTCCATTGTCTTATCCCCACTCAGGGTATTTGATTTAACTTCTCTGAGGTTGGAGTCTAGACATTCTTTTTTTAAAAAATAATCTCCCTAGATGATTCTAATCTGCAACCAACATTATGAATCACTGGCACAGAGGGTGTTATCATTCATCTTCAGCTGAGCAAACATAGTAAGCATTTGTGCTTTGCTTCTAACACATCCATATCTCCATCTTCTGACCACAGCTCCCTATTTTACTTGAGAATCTGTCACTTCCATCTTCCCATTCATGCAGTTTTGGAGGTGTTGACTCCTTGATTGATTCTGGATGAAACAGAGCTCTCAGATTTCAGTCAGAACCTAGGTTCTCCAAGGCAATCAATAAGCATCAAGACTTTTTAGGATACTTCTTCCTTTCACCTGGATTTAAATGCAGTAAGAGGCTGGAGAAACTGGAGCTAGCCCAGATCCCAAGAATGAAACTTGCACAGAAAAAGGTTGGGTTGAAAGATGGAGAGAGATAGAATTCTGATGACATCATTTGATCTGTTAATTTAGTCATGATTATGGTCATTGTTAGGACTTCCCTGGTGGCTCAGATGGTAAAGAATCTGCCTGCAATACAGGAGACCCGGGTTCGATCCCTGGGTTGGGAAGATCCCCTGGAGAAAGGAAAGACAACCCACTCCAGTATTCTCACTTGGAGAATTCCATGGATAGAGGATCCTGGCAGGCTTACAGTCCATGGGGTTGCAAAGAGACAGACATGACTAAGTGACTAACACACTTCATAGAAAGAAAGAAAGTGAAGTCTCTCAGTCGTGTCCTTACTCTTTGCGGCCTCATGGACTACCAGGTTCCTCCGTCCATGGGATTTTCTAGGCAAGAATACTGGAGTAGGTTGCCATTTCCTTCTCCAGGAGATCTTTCCGACCCAGGGATTGAACCCAGGTCTCCCACATTGTAGGCAGATGCTTTACCATCTGAGCCCCCAGGGAATGCACTTCATGGTCATTGTTATCTCTGTTTCACAGATGAGAAAACCACTGCTGGGTGGGGTTAGATTCATTGTCCCAAATTCCACAGCCCATCAGTACAAGAGATTGAATTTGACTTCTTAAGGTCAGATTTCAAAAGTTAAGGAATTTCTGCTCTCCACACTGCCGCAACTAGTAAACACAACATCTGTCTCCTCTACTTCTGTTAAACTGAATAATTGTGAATTTAAGAAAACAGAAGGTCTGTGCTTGAGACTAAGGAAGCTGCATGCTCTTGGACAACGCTTGTATTCTATGTGCCCAATACTTACTTCCTTTTCTTAGGATAATTCAAGCTTTTTATTTGCTTGCTTTTTTGCTTACTTTCAACAGAAGGGATCCTAACCATTATAGAAATGTGAATACATGTTTTTAAAATCATCCTCTTGGAATTTTTCTTTGGGTATAATCTGGCTGGCTCCCCAAACGTAAGTGCATAGTGGAGAGTGTGTGTGCCTGTGTGTGTGTGTGTGTGTGTGTGCATGTTAAGTCACTTCAGTCGTGTCCAACTCTTTGTGACCCTATGGACTGCAGCCCACCAGGCTCCTTTGTCCATGGGATTCTCCAGGCAAGAATACTGGAGTGGGTTGCCATGCCCTCCTCCAGAGGATCTTCCGCACCCAGGGATCAAACTCATGTCTCTTGTGGTTGCTGCATTGCTGGTGGATTCTTTACTGCTGAGCCAACTAGGGAAACCCAGTGGAAAGTAGGAATTGCTTTTGAAAGATTGGGAAGAGAGACCCAGGAAACAATAAAATGTAGACTACAGTTTGTGGATTCTGTTTTATACTCTTTAGAAGTACGTCTCTAAGGCATCTCAATAGAGCCTGAAAATAACCCTCTGGATAATAAGTGGGATGGGGAAGCTAGGACATAACAGCAACTTGTATTGAACCCTTACTGTGTAGGCAAGTGCCGGGAATGGGATTTGATTTCCAAACACAGAAGCTGTCTGTTACACTCCACAGCTGCAAAAAGCATTTCTCACTCCATCACTTGCTGATAAGCAGAGTTGTTATGAATTTTAAGATGATCAGAGTTATCTTGAAGGTTATCAAGTAGATTTTCTGTTCTTTTTGGTGATGTTTATCAGGCTAACCTTGAAACTACTCAGTAATAGCAGACAGAATTGTTCTCTAGATCTTGAGATCTGGAGAGTCAGGCCTGAGGATTTCTTTAAAAAGAAAGAAAAACAAATCAAGGTTCAGACAGTTCCCCAGCTTTAAGACTCATGGTGTTTAATTCTCATAGGGAATCAGATGAGAAAGGTTGTATCCATAGCCTGTCCCAGCAAGCCCTTTGGTGGGCTCTTCTGGTATTTCACAGTGATAGCATCTAGTGACAACTCTGAGCAAGGCCTCCCTTGAAGCAGTTGTGATTAAAAGTCCAAGAGGCAAGTCCAAATGGTAACACACTCTACTTTACAAACCAATTTAATTAACCTGAGTAGTCATGGGAAGTTCCACTCAACTAGCTGGTCACCAGGATAACGTGGTTAACCAAGGACAAGGCCAAATTAGACCTGGACTCCAGAGGCTAAGTCTCAATTCCCAGCTGTGAGACTGTTCATATTTTCACATTTAATTGAAGTTTAATCCTTTAAAGAATTATGTCCAATTGGTTTCTGTCTGTCTGCATTTGTAAATGTCATTCTGCCCAGCATGTGTTGTACAGATTAGCTGTGTTTCATCGTTTTGTTAGCATGAATCAATAACGTGGGATTCTTGGCTCACTGAGTTTTTAAAGTCATCTGTGAATCAATGTAAGCGATTTGTGCAGCACCCCTTATAACATGCTAATTTGATATTATTGGATAAGATGCCTACTTTTGGAAGACAGTTATTGAAAATTTGAAGATTAGCTTAAAGGTTAGCTTAAGCTAAAGAAAAGAGATGCTGTGGTATGTTACTTTGCTGATACACTTGCATGGGTTCCATCCCTGGGAAAGGGATAAAATTAAATTATCAAAATTGATAGTGGATTATGAATAAAAGCATGATCTGAGAAAATGCAAAACAAAGGCCCCTACAGTGGAACCCTCATGATGGACTCTTCAGAATATCCATCAATGATTCAAAACTGCCTGGCTCTTGTGAGATGTAGCAATGATGCTAGAAATTACAACCTATGTGGAAAACAACAGGAGTGTAATGCATTTCCTGGAAATTGCACTATAAAGGAGGTTCATCTTTCCCCAAAGTAGATGAAAAGCAAGTAGTACTTATATGGTAATGCTGCAAGTTTGTTAATATTTTTTTTTTTCCATTGCAGAAAATCCACAGTCAGATTACATTATGGGCTGAGCTTCAGTATAGCCAAACCCTTCCTCAGCCTGTAGAAATGGGCATTGGTGTAATGTTATTATAATCAATAAAATATATCCTCTGAGAATATTCCATGTCCTTAATTGTAAAACAGAACAATGAAATTTCTCAAACTAGTAAATACTGGAAAATAACATTACAGATGTTGAGGGTGGGTGATTTACTGCTGGGAAGGGTTTAAATTTTTGCCATCTTTCTGACAAGCTGTTTCATAAAGGTATCTGATGACTTAAAATGATCTTACCCTTTTAACCTAATAAATCTGGTTTTAGGGAACATTCAAAATTACAGACAAATGTTTATGCTTAAATATGTTTGTTTATCATTGTGTTAATTCAAATAACAAAAAACTGTGGAAACAACCAAAACATCTAACAAAAATGAATGATTGAAATAATTATCATCTCGCCCTAAGATAAACTACCCAGAATTCATAAAAAAAAAAAAGAAGGTTTGCAAAGAACTTCTAATTTCCTGGGAAAATATGTCAATGTAATGTTAGATGAGAAAGTAATGATATAAAGCTATATGCATCATAAGACCTTACCTATGTGAAAATGCATTTTGGGAAAGCTGCTGGAAGATAATATACAGGGATGTTAATAGTCATTCAATAAACATTTGTTGTCAGGCATTACTTTTTTGGACACTGGTCTAGAACCAGAGATTACAGTGATGAACCAGATAAATCCTTGCCCTGAAAGAAGCTTACATTTTAGTAGGAGGAAGGCAAAAATATTAAGGGACTATCTAGTAGTGGTAAGAGTTATAAAGAAATAAAATATACAATATCCTGAATGGGGCTTTCCCAGTGGCTCAGATGGTAAAGAATCCTCCTGTAATGCAGAAGACCTGGGTTCAATCCCTGAGTCTGGAAGATTCCCTGGAGAAGGGAATGCTACCCATTCCAGAATTCTTGCCAGGAGAATTCCATGGACAAGCAAAATCTGGAGGGCTACACTCCACAAGGTCTCAAAGAGCCGGCCACTTTCACTTTTCAACGTCCTAATTGAAGTTATCACTGAAGGGCATGGTGGAGGGCTTCAGATGGAGTGTCACTAAGCTTCTTTGAGGCCAGAACAAGATATTTATTTATCTTTCTTCCAGTTTTATTGAGATATAATTTTATGTAGTGCTGTAGAAGTCTGTGTACAGCATCATGATTTGACTCACCTACAATATGAAATGATTAACACAAGTTTACTGAACATGCATCATCTCATCTATCTACAACCTTAAAGAAGTAGACAAAAATTTTAATTTGCAGTGAGAACTCTCAGGACTTACTCTCTCAAGAACGTTCATATATAACATGCAGCAGCGTTAACTGTATTTATCATGTTGTACATGACACCCTCAATTCTCATTTATCTTGAATCTGGAAGTTTGTACCTTTCAACTGCCTTCATTAAATTCTCCCTCACTCGACCCTCTTCCTCTGGTTACCACGAATCTGATCTCTTTTTTTGTGTGTGTGACTTTGTTTTTGAAGTATAACTGACCCACAGCACTATGTTAGTTCCTATTACACAACATAATTGTGTATCAACATAATTATAATTCTATATTAATATAAATATAATTCTTTATTTCTATACATTTCAAAATGATCACCAAGATAAGTCTACTTATGATCCATCACATAATTATTTCATAATTATGATATTATGTAATTACTGACTGTATTTCCTCCATTGTAAATTTCATACCCCTGACCCATTTATTTTGCAACTGCACTATCTTGATCCCCCTCACCTATTTCTCTCATAGCCCACCCCCTCCTCTGACAACTACCTGTTTGTATCTATGACTCAGTTTCTGTTTTGTGCTGTTTGTTCTTTTGTCTTGTTATCTAGATTCCACACATAAGTAAAATCTTGTAAGATTTGTCTTTATCTGTCTTATTTCCCTTAATATAATACCTTCTAGGGAAGGAGTTGTCAGCCCCCAGGCAGCAAACTGGTACCTGTTAGTAAGGCCTGTTAGCAAATAGGCTGCACAGTAGGAGAGGAGTGACAGATGAGTGAGTGAAGCTTCAAGAATGCTGTTGCCCATCGCTCCCCATCACTTACATTACCGCCATAACCACCCCCGCTTCCATGGAAGAATTATCTTCCCCTCATCCCTGGTGCTAAAAATGGCTAGGGACCACTGCTCTAGGGCCATTCATGTTGTTGCAAAGGACCAGATTTCATTCTTTTTATGGCTGAGTAATATTCTATTTTATATATACCATGTCTTCCTTGTCCATTCATCTATTGATGAGCATTCAGTTTGCTTTCATGTTTTTGCTATTATAAATAATACTGCAATGAACATATATGGGCAAATATATTTTCATATGAGTGTTCTCAAAATCTTCAAGTAAATACCCATGAGTGGAACTACTGGATCATATGGTAGTACTACGTTTTTCATAGTAACAATACCAATTGACATTTCCACCAACAGAGAATGTCGCTAGGGTTCTCTTTTCTCCACATTCTTTTTTTTTAAAAATTATTTTTAATGGAGGATAATTGCTTTACAGTGTTTTATTGGCTTCTGCCATACAACAACATGAATCAGCCACAAGTATGCCTATGTCCCCTCCCTCTTGAACCACCCTCCCACCCCCTTCCACCCTGTCCCACCCCTCTAGGTTGTCACAGAGCACCAGGTAGAGCTCCCTCTGTTATACAGCAACTTCTCATTTGCTGTTTACTTTAAATATGGTAATGTATATGTTTCAATGCTACTCTGTCAATTTGTCCCATCCTCTCTTTCCCCTACTATGTCCAAAGTCTCTTCTCTATGTTTGCATCTCTATTTCTGCCCTGCAAATGGATTCATCAGTATGGTTTTTCTAGATTCCATGTATATACATTGATATATGAAATTTGTTTTTTTCTCTCTGACATACTTCACTCTGTACAATAGATTCTAGACTCATCCATCTCACTAGAACTGACTCAAATGCATTCTTTTCTGTGGCTGAGTATTATTCCATAGGTACCACAATCTTTATGGCAGAAAGTGAAGAGGAACTAAAAAGCCTCTTGATGAAAGTGAAAGTGGAGAGTGAAAAAGTTGGCTTAAAGCTCAACATTCAGAAAACTAAGATCATGGCATCTGGTCCCATCACTTCATGGGAAATAGATGGGGAAACAGTGGAAACAGTGTCAGACTTTATTTTTCTGGGCTCCAAAATCACTGCAGATGGTGACTGCAGCCACAAAATTAAGAGACACTTACTCCTTGGAAGGAAAGTTATGTCCAGCCTAGATAGCATATTCAAAAGCAGAGACATTACTTTGCCAACAAAGGTCTGTCTAGTCAAGGCTATGGTTTTTCCTGTGGTCATGTATGGATGTGAGAGTTGGACTGTGAAGAAGGCTGAGTGCTGAAGAATTGATGCTTTTGAACTGTGGTGTTGGAGAAGACTCTTGAGAGTCCCTTGGACTGCAAGGAGATCCAACCAGTCCATTCTAAAGGAGATCAGTCCTGGGTGTTCTTTAGAAGGCATGATGCTAAAGCTGAAACTCCAGTACTTTGGCCACCTCATGCGAAGAGTTGACTCATTGGCAAAGACTCTGATGCTGGGAGGGATTGGGGGCAGGAGGAGAAGGGGACAACAGAGGATGAGATGGCTGGATGGCATCACTGACTTGATGGACGTGAGTTTGAGTGAATTCCGGGAGATGGTGATGGACAGGGAGGCCTGGCGTGCTGCGATTCATGGGGTTGCAAAGAGTCGGACACAACTGAGCTGAACTTATTATTTATTTAAACAAAATTAAAATAGAAGATGAGCTTTCTTGGGAATTTGGGAAAGAGATAATGGAGATATTAGAACAGTGGCATTGTAGGCGGAGGGAAGTTGATAGAATTAGGATGTGTTTTATAGCCCAAGTCTATAGAATTTGACTGTGAGGATTAATTGTGAGATTTGAGGGCAAATCTAAGATGATTCCTAGTATTTTAGCTTGAGAAACTGAGTGACTGTGATAATTCTTGGATTGGAGAAGGATGGTGTAAGAGGTAGTTTGGGGGGAAAACACAGAAGTCTTTTAAAATCTTGTTAAGTTTGGGATGATAAAGATGTTCAAGTAGAGATCAGATAGACAATTGAATGTAGGATTCTGGAGATCAAGGTAGACATTGGATCTAGAGATGTAAATTGAGAGTCATCAACGTATAGATGGTTTTTAAAGTCATAGGATTTGATGAGATTAGTCATTGACTGAGGGGTGTAGTGCCGAAATGAGGGCTTCCCAGGACAGAGCCCTGTGATGCTTAATATTTTAAGTTGGGAGGACAAGGGAGATTCAGAAAAAGATATGAAGAATCTAGGCTGTAGAATTAGGAGGGAGACTAGGATTTTTGATGACAGGGTAATCAAGAGGCAAAAATTATGTATTTTGAGAAGGAAGTGATTATCTATGCCAACTGTTGCTGGGAGAGAAAACAAGAACTCAGAGAAATGACTATAGGTTTTGTCAACATGATGACAGTTGTATATTTAGAATAGGGCCACAGTCTGAATAAGTATCTAAAGAAAGATGGGAAGTAAAGAGGTAGAAATAGTAACTCAAAATTGTTCCTTCATGAATTTCAAAAGGAAGAAAAGAATCAGGAAATGTTCAGAGGTCAAGAGCTTTTCTTTTTTGTAAGATGGGAAATACTGGGACATGTTTGTGTGCCAATGGAAATGGTGAAATAAAAAGAGAAAACTGATGCTGAGGAGGGGGAGTACTGATTATTTCAGAACCCAAGATTGGACAAGCCTTTGAGAAGATGAGAGAAGACAGGAGCCAGAGGCAAGTAGAAGGGTTGATCTTTGAAGGAGGCCTCTCTTCCTCCATTTTCAATGTGCCTGTCACTGGAAGATCAGGCTAATGGGGTTGTTATTGCCTCAGTTTTCCTCATCTGAAAAATAGTGAATATATGGTACATACTTCATGAGATAAAATAAAGAACAATGCCTGGAAAGTAGCATACTCTCAGCAAATATTAGCCATTTTTATTATCATATTTATTCTATGTGTTTCAGTGCATTCCATATTAGCAATCTGCTAAAATAATGTTAAAATATATATTAATGTCCTGTCATATCACATTCCCTAGTCAATGTGAGTAATGGAAAAGCAAGAGTGACTCAGAAACCCTTAGGAATCCAAGACTTTTTCAGCACCAAGGACAGCAAACTGCATACTATTAATAATTAGCACACACAAGATTCCAGTGTAGGACTGCCTAGGGCCCAGTCGCTCTCATAAATACATAAATGGAAGGGGGACAAATATAGCAAGTCTTAGACTGAGCCTTGTGGGAAATTCCACTTCACATTTGCAAAGTACAAGGCTAGGCTCTTTCTTTGTGGTGTCTTTGACACTTGCAGACAATTCTGGCTTTGTATGAGGCACTGTTCGCTATCTCCCGGGAACCCAGAGTGTTTGTATGGGCTTAGAGAAAAGCAAGGGAGAGTGGGGGAAATCAGAGGCATGTTTCAGAGGCAGTCTTTCAGGACACCTGCAATGCCAGGAGAATGGCAGATTACATTGGGATGCAACTTGGACCTGAGTTCTGAATGTGTTGACTTTATCTTTTAATAATGCATTTCATTAGGAACAGGGGCTATTGATGTACCTGGCAAATGAAATGCATTCTTCACAGGCAGCCTCACTTTTCAGTAGCTTCTTTAGCAGAGGGAGAACAAGCAATGCTTGACGGCTGTTTCTCTTATTAAAAATCACCCATCTCTGCCTCTGGGGAAGGGGATCAGAAATGACGAGTGAGGAAGGGAAGAGAAACTAATCTCACCAGGCTCTTGTTTTGAGGCAGACACTTCACACAGCTTAGCTCACGTAAGCCTCTTCACTACCCTTAAGGTAGCATCGGCTCTGTTTGTACAAGGAAGAAACCTCTGAAAAATTTTATAACTTACCCATAGTCATAGAGCTGATGAGTAGTTGCCAGTTGATACTTGAGATCAAGACGTTCTTCCTGTGTTTAGCACCTGTTCCCCTGCACCAGGATTTCACAACCTTGACACTACTGACATTTTGTGTTGGGTGACTGTGAGTGTGTATGTGTGTTGGGGAGACAGGACTGTTTTGTTCACTGTAGGATATATAGCATCATCTCAGGTGCAGTAGCACCCCACCCCTATTTGTAACAATCAAGCATATGTTCAGACATTGGCAAATGTTCCCTGGGGGGGCAAAAATCTCCCCAGACTGAGAACCACTGACCTACATCATTACTGCCTGAAGAATGCGTCTACAGATCACAGCTCAGCATCACTTTTCTAGATTGTGGTCATAGATCATATTTGTGTGTTATGTACATTCATTCTTTCATTCTCTCAGTCCTTAAACTGTTCATTGATAGTTTCCTGAGTGTCTACTCTAAGCCAGGCACTTAGCTAGGTACTGAGATAAGAAGATAAATGATACACAGTCCCTGGCCTTGTACTATGCAGTCTGATAGGGAGACAGATAAACACAGCATTAGTGTGGTGAGTTCAATGCCAGTGGCAGCCCAAGGAAAAGACATTTATCCCAGCCTGGGGATTGGGTCTTTGAGTAAGAAGAGTGTACTATGTATGCAGGCTCTTTATAAAACAGAAACAGATTCAGACTCAGAGAGCTAACTTCTGGTTACCAGTGAGGAGGGATGGGGGAAAGAGATAGTTAGGGAGTTTGGGATGGACATGTACACACTATTATATTTAAAATGGATAACCAAAAAGGACCTGGATGGGATGGGAGGGGAGTTTGGGGGAGAATGGATACATGTATATGTATGACTGAGTCACTCTACTGTGTACCTGAACCCATCACAACTTTGTTAATTGGCTATCAGTTCAGTTCAGTTCAGTTCAGTTGTTCAGTCGTGTCCAACTCTTTGTGACCCCATGAATCGCAGCACGCCAGGCCTCCCTGTCCATCACCAACTCCCGGAGTTCACTCAGACTCATGTCCATCAAGTCAGTGATGCCATCTTATCCTCTGTCGTCCCCTTCTCCTCCTGTCCCCAATCCCTCCCAGCACCAGAGTCTTTTCCAATGAGTCAACTCTTCACATGAGGTGGCCAAATTACTGGAGTTTCAGCTTTAGCATCATTCCTTCCAAAGAAATCCCAGGGCTGATCTCCTTCAGAATTGGCTATACTCCAATATAAAATAAAAACCTAAAAAAATAATCTTATGTTAAGGGATTCTGCTTAGGGGTTATTCTGAGTTTCTGTTGAATGAATCTTTAGTGACTCTGAGGACAAGATTTGTTTTGTAAAATATCTTATTGAGTTATACATAGAACAAAGAGTACATTTCTTAGGTGTAAAGCTTGATGAATTTTTACACATGTTCATACCCATGCATGCACCACTCATGGTCAAGATACAGAACATTTCTATCACCCCAGAAGTTTCCCTTATGCTATTTCATAAGTCAAAACCCCTGCAATGATAAACAGTATATAATTTATATCAGATTAATTTTGCCCGTCCTTGAACTTCACATAAATGGAATTGTTACAATGTGTTTTCTTCATTGTCCGTCTTATTTATCTCACCTTTAGATTTGTGAGTTTTTTTACACTGGTATACAATAGTAGCATTTCATTTTTTATAGCTATATAGAATTCCATTGTGTGAATATTGCCAAAATATATTTATTGACTTTCCTATTGATAGATATTTAGGTTATTCACTGTTTTGCTTGTTATTAATAAAGCTGTCATAAACATTTTCACTGATGTCTTTTGATGGACATAAACACTTCTTTCTTTTGAACCTAGGCATGGAATTAATGAGTTATAGGATAGGTAAATGTTTAGCTTTAAGAGACACTTCCAGGCTTTTTCCCCAGAGATCCCGTGCCAATTTATACCCCAAGCAGCTCTTGGGCTTCCTAGGTGGCTCAGGGGTAAAGCATCTACCTACCAATGCAGGAGACACAAGAAACATGAGTTTGATTCCTGGGTGGGGAAGATCCTCTGGAGGAGAAAATGGCAACCTACTCCAGTATTCTTGCCTAGAAAATCCCATGGACAGAGGAACCTGGTGGGCTATAGTCCATGGGGTTGCAAAGAGTCAGACATAACTGTGCAATTGAGTACATGTGCACACAGTAGATCTTAAGAGTTCTAGTTACTGTCAGGTTTTTTAAGGCATCAAAGGTTTATGTCATGCATAAGTAAGGCAAGTATTTTAACCCTAAGGCTGCAGGCAGCAGGAGATGGGTTGGGAAGAAGGGGGACATCTCTTTGTCCACTGGCTTAGTCTCTGTAACAATCCTCATACCTGGCTGTGAGAGAGAGACTTGGGGGTCAGGCCCTCTGATCAAGAGCTGGATGAAGCTGCCTCCCCAACTGTGAGATGCTGGAGAATCATAGCAGCACTATAGGGCTCATGAGAGAAATCAAGGTGAGCATGTGGGCCAGCCCAGTTTCTTTTCTGCCTGGAAGAGACCCAGATCTGAGTTTGGTTCTGTGATGCAGTGAAGACACAAAACTCTGAGGTAACACAGTGTTTGCAAAGAGCTTCAGGGGTTCTGTCTCAGCTCTGCTATGGGACCAGGGGAAACCAACCTGAACTGTCTGAGATCGTTTCCTCACTTTCATACCTGCCCTGCTCACCTCTAAGGGTTGTTGAGAGAGCAACTGATAATATGTACTCAAGGAGTAGTGTTTATGTGAATGGATGATTGTTTTTTCCAGGTTGTACTCTGGCCACCTCTGCTGTTGGTCGCAAGGGTCAAGAGTCAGGGAAAAGCTGTGCACAATGATTGAAGGGGTATGGGACTAACAGTAGTGCCTTTGATCACTTACCCCTGGAGGGTCTGGGTCACCCTGTCTTTCTGCTCCCCAGTGTGCCCACCTGTGAAAACGTATCTTGGACCAGATAATCTCTGATGATATTCCCCTGGGGGCACTGGGTATGTGACACAGATGGTAAAGAATTGGCCTGCAATGCAGGAGACCTGGGTTCGATCCCTGGGTCGGGATGGTCCCCTGGAGAGGGGAATGGCTACCCACTTCAGTATTCTTGCCTGGAGAATCCCAAGGACAGAGGAGCCTAATGGGCTACAGTCCATGGAGTCACAAAGAGTCAGACATGACTAAGCAACTAACACTTTGAAAGGTAAGTATGTAAATGACCTCAAACCACTCCGTATTATCTGCTCAGATCCCCTTAGAGAAAACTGTGTTAGCTAATTTTTACTGAGTGCTGGGAACTATGCTAAGTGCTTTAACACATCATCTTATTTATTTCTCACAACCAAACTTATGAAGACACCATTAATAGTCCCACTTGTCTGATGAGGAAACTGAGACAAAGAAGACTTAAATAAAACTTATTGAGGTCCCACAATGAAGGTAGTATCTCAGCCCACACAGACCGATTCCTGAGGCAAGATATTAAGGTTGTGATAGAACAAGCAGTCTTAATGGGCACCTCCATTTTATGGGAAGGAAGGGAATTGAGTGAAACAACTAAGAAACCAGGTAAACCTCCTTGCTTTTACTCCCTGTGTGCTCTCAAGCAAGTGCCTTAAGCTCCATGGGTCTCAGTTTCTTCAACATTAAAAATGGGGATAATATTTTCTATCTCACAGGAATAATATGTAGGAATAAAATGGTGCCCAAGACAGTACTCAGTAACTATTAGCTCCCCTTTGTCAAGGTAGAAATGAAGAACGGTAATTGATAATGACCTTACTGCCCGTGTTCTTGCCACAAGAGAGTGTTCTTGCCACAAGAGAATGTTCTTGGAACAAAGCCAAGCTAAAAGCCAAAGTGTGATGTAATATGATGAGAAGGAAGAAAACATGAGTCAAACTGGATTTTATTTTTTATTAATTTCCCCAGCCTTTCTACCCTATCATAAAAATAATAGCTGCTTATTTTAGGAAATTGTAAAACAGAAAAAAAAAAAATGAAAAAAGCAAGTATCCATAATCTTGGCATCCAGACATAACTGCTGTCAATGTTTTGTTGTATATCCTTCCAATCTTCTTGCATTTTTTTTTCCAGTAGCTGAAATCATGTTGGGTATAAAGTTTTGTAGTTCGCTTTTCTAACTAAACAATATAACATAAGCATTTTCCTACGAGAATGGCAATCTCTTTATATAATCATCATTAAATGCATCATTTCATCTATCATGATTTACATACTCCCATACTGTTTCTAAACTTCTCACAATTATGAAAATGGTAAGATGACCACAATTTCACATATGGAACTTATCCAAATTTCTAGTCATTTATCTAAGGCGTTTTCAAAGGCTCATGCTACACGTTGCCAAATAGCTTTTCAGAAATGTTTACCCAAGTTATACTCTCACCAAGAGAATGAAATTGTTTTACCACACTCATGTTAACAATGAGAACTGTAGGTTTAGAATCCTTGTTAATATGATTTTTTAAAATATTACTGAAAAAAATTACCTCATTATTTAAATGTACAGTTCTTTGACCCAAAATCTTATTGAATATTTATTAAGATCATTTCATTTTTAAAATGTTTATTCATGTCTGCATGTTCAATTTTTAACTCTTATTGTGACATGTATCAAAAGTGTGTATGTATAATTTAAATCATCATCATAATAATACAATAAACCTAGTTTATCCACTATGCAGCTTATGAAATAGAACATTTCTATACCTTAAAGTCTCCTGGGGCATCCCTCCCAAGTTTATTTTCCTCCTACCTTCCTTCCAAATGTCCATAATTCTAACATTTGTGGTAATTATTTTCTTGATTTTTCTTACAATTTTACTACCCATCCATGCATTCCTAAAACAAAGTTTATCTGTTTTTAAAAAATACTTATTTACTTATTTGGCCACGCTGGGTCATAATTGCAACATGTGGGGTCTTTAGTTGCGGCATGTGGTCTAGTTCCCTGACCAGGGATCAATCCAGGCCCCCTGCATTGAGAGCACGGAGTCTTAGCCAGTGGATCACTGGGGGAGTTCCAGAGCTTATCTGCTTTTGAACTTTATAAAAATGGAATAAACGATTTCAATATTAACCTGTGGCTTATTTCACCCCAAATTGACAGTCAACTGTGTTGATGTGTACCCAAATACCCATTATTTTCTGCTACTGAATAGTATTCCACCATATGCCCATGTTTCTCTAGTGGAGTTGGTGAGTCATTGGCTATGTAGAAGCTTCACTTTTACTTGGTAATAAGTTAGGTCTTAAGCTCATTTTCATATATGTTTTAAATATAACTTCCAGATTATTTGTTTCTTAATTTTATGTAGCCTCTCTCTGACAACTAGAGATTGTTTTTATTCCAGTATGAAAATCTTTTCCTTTTGTGAGCCTTTCACTGACTCAATCTAGAAAGTTCTCTGTTACCCTTAAATAGAATTTTTCCTCATTATGTTCTTCTGTTTTGTTGTTCTTTTCCTTTTCTGTCTTTGAGTATTTTGATATTTGGTGTATGTTTTGGAGAAGGAAACGGCAACCCACTCCAGTATTCATGCCTGGAAAATCCCATGGACTGAGGAGCCTGGTGGGCTACAATCCATGGGGTCGCAAAGAGTCGGACACGACTGAGCGACTTCTGTGTGTGTGTGTGTGTGTGTGTGTGTGTGTGTGTGTTTAACCTTTACACCACTTGGAATTTATTTTGCTGTACAGCGTGAAGCAGAAATGTTTGTTTTTGCTCAGCTGCTAACCAATTCCCTTTCAAAGCATTAGCAAGTGACCCTTCTGTGCCAGGTATTTTCTGAGGACTCTCAGCCCCATAACTGCTACTATGGTACCGTGACTGTGAACCTGAGAACTACATTTCCCAGAATCCTTTGCCAGCTGATGTTAGTGTCTGCTAGTAGGAGTCAATCACAAAGAATTAGCAGGTGGGAGAAATGTAAGAGTTCTTTTTCTGCTGTGACAACAGGAATGCAGGCTCGTAGGCTCTTGATAACACCACCTTCCCTGTTCTCTAGCCCTAGTGGAGGTAGTGTTCCTCTCTGGGCACTATGACCTACTCTCCTTTATTCTTCTGTGTTCTCTATACATTTGTAATGAATTCTCTGTATTAAGTCCCTCTCTGCTTGAAATACCTAGAGTGCTTTCTGTCTTCCTATATGTGCACTGACTGATGCATCTTCCTCTCCTTACTGATTTGCAGTACCAGGTGTGTGTGTGTGTGTGTTGCTAACAAGGAGAGAGAGAACAGGAAGGAATGCGTGCTGTTTGTTTGGGGCTATATGTTTTGATTCATTGATCCTGTACCAGTTTCTGCACATGCATATTTATCATGATAATTATCCTAGCTTTAGCATGCATTTCAGTATCTGACGGTACACATCTTCCCTCATTCTTCTTTTCTCCTGAGGTCTGTCTTCACTATTCGCATCTATTTATCAAACTGGGCTTTTAAGAAAAAAAAAAAACTTTAAATCACAATCGATTGTGCTCTGCCTACCATAATCTTTCCGCTGCATCTTGGTGATGCTAACATTGCTGCACTGTGGAGAATCACAAAAACAGTCGTGCTTGCACCCACACACACAGCGCCTCCCCTTCCCATGGGCAGAGCTGGCAGCTGTGTCTGGGTGCACAGGTGATCCATTTTCTTCCATTCAGAGTGGTTCTTCCCCATCACCTTGGGGTCACCCTTGGAGAAGAAGCTGCAGAAGTGTCATCTCTAACAATGAAAGGGGATCTTATTTTCTCTGAGTCAGCCTGACTAACAATGCCCAAGGTCAGGGAAGATATTTCCTGCAAGACCTTGCAATTTCTCAATAATCCTATTTGGGCTCATTGGATGAAATGGTTGTGGGAAAATGATCTGATCATTATTTTAAATACTTGGGCAGTCATAGCAGGAGATACCTCTGAAACACACAGTTTCTGCTTTGGTAACTACTGAAAAGAAGAGAATTGGGAAGGTACCCCATAGTGCTTCTTTATTTTTTGCAAGAAGAGACTCTCATAATATTTTGAAACAGCCCCAAGTTCTCCCCACCAGACCCTCCTCATGCTCTTCTACTGAGCCTGGTTTGGCTGGAGATGATGGCTTCCCCCATTTTGGTCCCAGCCTGGGGGAAGCCTCTGGCACTCTCCCCACACAGTTGATTCCGTGTGTAGGACCGCTTTGGAACATGAAAGTGCTTTGCAAAACCCTCAGGGCTTGGCACCCCAGAGAGTCAGGCACAATGAGTGAGGAGCAATGAGACTATTTTAGAGGGACTGTGGGGACTGTGCCAAGGCTTGCCTGGCAGGGAATGCTGGGTGAAGGGTGGTGTGACTTTGCACAGACTGGGAGCAGAGCAGGAATCCACCCTCCATCGCATGAGCTTTAGAGTCGGACTTAGTTAAAGTGAAAGTTGCTCAGTGGTGTCCGACTTTTTGTGACCCCATGCACTATACAGTCCATGGAATTCTTCAGGCCAGAATACTGGGGTGGGTAGCCTTTCCCTTCTCCCACAGATCTTCCCAACCCAGGGACTGAACCCAGGTCTCCCACATTGCAGGTGGATTCTTTACCAGCTGAGCCATAAGGGAAGCCCAAGAATACTGGAGTGGGTAGCCTATCCTTTCTCCAGTGATCTTCCTGACCCAGGAATTGAACCAGGGTCTCTTGCATTGCAGGCAGATTCTTTGCCAATTGAGCTATGAGGGAAGCCCAGACTGGGTTAGAATTGTGGTTGCTTTACTGTCAGTTAGCTGAACACTTTCTGTGCCTCAGTTTCCTCCTCTGTACAGTGTTAAAAATAACAATGGCCATTTCAAAGCCTAGATAAGATTCGATGAAGTAATCCATAGAAGGACTTAGAATAGTGCCTGGTTAGAATAAACAGCGTATATTAGCCCCGTTTCCCCATCCACATACCTTCACCCTCTCCCTCCACCCTCAACTCCTAGGTGGTTAACTGTCTGGGCTTGGGAGCCAGACTGCCCAGTTTGTCCCCTGTTTCTGCTCATCCCTGGCTGTGTAACTTTCAGTGAGCTTCCTGACTTCTCTGAGCCTTACTTTGTTCATCAGTAAATATAGATTTAGTAATAATACCTCCTTCCAGTGTTGCTGTGAGGTTTGAATTAATTAATTCACAGTAAACATTTAGACCAATGGTTCGCAACCGAGGGCATGCTTGCCTCCCAAGGTACATGTGGTAATGTCTACAGACACGGTTGTCACGACTGGGGTGTGTGCTATTGGCCTTATGGGTAAAGGCCGGGGATGCTGCTAGACATTCTACAATGTACAGGGTAATCCCCCCATCCCCAAAAAGGAATTATCCCACCCCAAATGTCAAGAGTGCTAAGGTTGAGAAACCATGACAGACTAGATAGATGGATTTGGGGCTAGGAGCAAGGACTCAGTTAAAACCTCGCCTGTTATCATTCCAGCAACAGTTTTGTGAACATACACTGTGCCAAGAATTACACCATGTTCTGGGAATAAAAAGATGAATCACATGCAGGCCCTGTCCTCAAGTGGCTCAGTCTGGAGGGAAGATAGTATGAGGCTCTGGGATTGGTGAGTGGAACAGGGGATTTGGACCCTGGAAGCCATGCAGAGTAACTGGTCAAAGGAGGCCCCCTTTACTTTGTTGTTCCTCTAATTGTAGAAACAGACACCTTTCTGGTGGGACTCCAGGTAAGAAGATAATTGTGATATAGGAAGAAGTGCTAGATTCTATGTACCTGCATGGAAAGGCCTCTGTTCTAGTTGGAGGAGGTGAAAAATGGTTTCCAAAAGGAGGTGATGCTTGTTGCTGTCTCATGAAAGATGAGTAGGATTTTGGAAGGAAAACGTGAGGAAGGGAAGGGCGGAGGAAACCTCCCATGTGAAGAGACAGAGGTATCATTTATTCAGTAAGTGTCTATTGAGCACCTAAGGTGGGCCAGACACAGTTCTAGGCTCTGGGAATACAGCAATGAACCAAGACAAAAACCCACACCCTCATGGAGCTTCTTTCCATGTAGTGGTGGGGGCTGGGCACAGACAGCAAACAAAGAAACACATCAGTAACATGTCAGGTGATGACAAGTCCTGTAAGCAGGGAAGAGGGACAGACGGTGCTTGAGGGAGGGGATTTGCTGTATTAAATACACAGATTAAGAAAGGCCTCAGTGAGGGTGTGACCATCTTCTTCAAACTATGACCCGAAGAAAGTGAAAGAGGGATCCATGTGGATATCTATGTTCCCAGCACAGGCAGTGGTTTGTGCAAAGGCCCTAAGGCAGTGGCCTCCCTGTAGTGATTGAGGATCAGCAGGAAGATCAGTGGAGTGAGGGGAAGAATTGGATTAAAGTGGGAACAGTCGCCAAGGCACGAAGTCTTGAATGCCATAGTAGAGAGTGAACTTTCTTCTGAAGTTTATTTCATTAGCCACCAAGGAAATACCAGCTATTTTCTATAAGGCGTTGACCCTGCCTGAAGCACATAATACTTGCTCAGGATGAATAGGCTGTTTTCTGGGGAGCTGTGTCTATTGAGTACTCCTCCAATTACCCAGCACAAACCCTAGTGCTTATTTGCCTGCAAGATGTTTTCAACACAAGAGGACTCTTTTTGTATCTCCTTCTAATAAAGTTTTCTGGTGGCAACTGAGCCCCTAGTTTCAGTCCCAGCTGCGCTGCTTCAGGCACGTCACTCTGACTCTTTGAGTCTCAGATTCCTTACTGAATGAGGACATTCAGTGATCACTAACTTCCATTCTAACTCCAGGACTATGAATGTCTCAGAGTTCTTCACGGAAGCCTGTAGAACAACTGCTAAACCTTGTGTGGCACTAACTGTACACCCAACATTTTACAGGTATGGGCTGAGGAAATGTTCAACAGGACCCTGGAGGTAGAAGCAGTGTCGTACACTTTAGCAATGAGGAAATGGAGGCACAGAGGGGCTGAGCAAGGTGCCTAAAGTTGCACAACTTCATTGTGACAGTCAGACCCAGCTCTGTCTGTCTGCAAAGCCCATACCCTGTGGGCTCCATGAACAGGAATATCAAAGGCGGCATCAAGTGAGGCTCCCACCGCATGTAGCACACCTGGGAAGAAGAATCCTAGCATTTTGCTTCTTCTGACTCTGCTCTGACACCTGCTCTGCTGATGTACCCGAGGAGGGCTTGGAAGGCCTGATCAGGTTCTCTGGGGTCTTTTCAGCAAAGTCACAGCCAGGGTGCTAAGTCATTGAATAAGGGTTGAAATTTTATACCTCAGACAGTTTTGAGCAATGGGTCAGAGGCTAATTTTGGGGGCCACATTAGGCATCCCCAGCCCTGTCAAGGGGGAGGGGGAGCCAGACTTCAGCCCCAGCAGCCAGGAGACTTGGATCACAAGATGGAAAACACGGCTGACACGTCCACCCTACTGCACAGGGTTGCCTAGCAACCACAAGTGACAAGCTGCCAACTCGGTGATACAATCTCAGTGGGGAGATCAGAGTTAGCCAATTAAAACGTTTATTTATTTATTTTTTGCATTTTCCTGTTTTTTGTTCCCATAATTTCATTTCATCCCAACTGCCCTTAGACATGGATGAAGAAGCCTGCCAGATGAGAGCAGGACTCCTAGGTCTGACAGCCCTTCTCCCTTTTACATGGTCAGAAAACATGCTCATGACATGAGCCATGGAGTGCAGGGCGACTTTAATAAACTGTAGGTTTGTGTACCTGTCTTAGGTACTTAGCTCCACCATAAAATTTAGAATTTGCTTGAGACACAGACGTAGAGAACAAACCAAGGAGGAAAGGAGGGGATGAACTGGGAGATTAGGGTTGACATACATACACTGCTATGTATAAAAAAGATAATGAATGACAACCTACTGTATAATGCAGGGAACTCTATTCGTGCTCTGTGGTGACCTAAATGGGAAGGAAATAAAAAAAAAAAGAGGGGATTTATGTAAACATATAGTTGATTCACTTTGCTATACAGCAGAAACTAACATAGTAACTATCAGTTCAGTTCAGTCTCTCAGTCGTGTCCAACTCTTTGCGACCCCATAGACTGCAGCACGCCAGGCCTCCCTGTCCTTGTCTCAGAGTTTTGTTTTCCAACCCAGCATTCAGGACTGATCTCCTTTAGGATGGACTGGTTGGATCTCCTTGCAGTCCAAGGGACTCTCAAGTCTTCTCCAATGCCACAGTTCAAAAGCATCGATTCTTTGGTGCTCAGCTTTCTTCATAGTCCAACTCTCACATCCATACATGACTACTGGAAAAACCATAGCCTTGACTAGATGGGCCTTTGTTGACAACTATACTCCAATAAAAAAATTAATAAAAATAGTTGCCTGGATTTAGGGCAGAATCTGGTTTTTATTGCTCCATATCAATGCTCCCCCACTGCTAACTCCAATACCTAGGGAAATTCTTGCCACATAGTAGGTGCTCAACAAACCATTGACTGAGTGAGTGAATGAATGAAACCCACCCTGGGGAAAATTGTGAAGCTGACAGTCACACAGATGAATCTAAAGTCACTGAATTATCAGATGATAAATAAAACTGTAGTAATGTTCACTCGATTTTTTTTTTCCATTTTGTCTATCCTATCTTCTCAGCTTTCTGGGTGGACTTTAAGTAGTGATAGAGTCCAATTTCAGAGAAGGCAATGGCACCCCACTCCAGCACTCTTGCCTGGAAACTCCCATGGATGGAGGAGCCTGGTGGGCTGCAATCCATGGGGTCTCGAAGAGTCGGATACGACTGAGTGACTTCACTTTCACTTTTCACTTTCATGCATTGAAGAAGGCAATGGCAACCCACTCCAGTGTTCTTGCCTGGAGAATCCCAGGGGCGGTGGAGCCTGGTGGGCTGCCGTCTATGGGGTCGCACAGAGTCAGACACAACTGAAATGACTTAGCAGCAGCAGCAGTAGCAGAGTCCAATTTTAGACACAAGGGATGGACAGGAGTCAGAAAGGATGCTGTTTCTTATACCATAGTTCTTCTTCCCACTCCTCCCAGCCCTCCTCTCCTCTGGTTCTACACTTCTGCTCTGCCATCACAGGTTCTCTGGGTGTTCTCTGTCTCCCCGCCTGTCCCTCCTCATACCACACAGACAAGATCCTCCTAAGGATACCATGTTTGTGTAGTTTTATCACATAGGTCATTTATTTTACCCTCAAAGTGTCACCTCACTGGGGAACGTGGGTTAAGGAGATGTGGAGATTTGGGATCTTCTCACAGGTATATTTATTTTTGCATGATAAACATGGAACATACATTTGTCTAGGATCCCCCAAAATCGTGGCCCAAGTGAAGCTCTTTCATTAACCCCCTGTGTAAGCTTTGGGCAGTTCTGAACATCCGGGTCCCTCAGGTGCTGTCTTAAGATGTTAGATGAAGGAGGTGCATCTTTCCAACTGTAGGTATCTGTGGTTTTAGTGTGGTGTTTCTCTGCTCCTCCACCCTCCCCCGTCCTCCTCCTCTTTCTTCCTCTTCTTGCTTCCACTTCCTGCAAGGTTTCTTTTAGACATTTTTTTCAGACATTTTTTCCCCTAATTATCCCCCCAAGAAATTTTAACACCATTGATAAACTGTATATATATTACTATATGTATAGTGCTTCTTCATACACAGAAAGCTTTAAAATTGTTTTGCACCACCCCACCCCCTGCCCCAATTTGGAGGTGATACAGGCTTTTTTGAGAAAGCATGTTGTGGAGTAAAGTCCTCAATCTTTTCCTCTGACTTCTGGGGTTCAGTAAAGTAGAAGATCAGTTGGTGCTTTTAAAAGACAACATTCACTGGGGCAGGGGGAGAGAACCCAAACAAACAAACAAGCTCCTTTTTCGAATGAGTTAATTGTAGCCTTTCTATGGCACCACTTTCAGAGCTCAGCACCTTACCTCTCCTGACCAGCATCACCCAAGAGGATTCTTGGGTCAGCATCCTCTAAACATTTATTTTGAGTGTGGTGATCAGGGCAGTGTGATAGTTAATCTTGGTTAATCTTATGTGTTAATTTAAGATTATGTGTTAACTTATGTGTTAATCTTATGTGTCAACTTGGCTGAGCTCAGATATTTGGCTAAACATTATTCTGGGTGTGTCTGTGAGCATGTGTCTGTGAGCATGTGTCTGTGAGCATGTTTCTGTGTCTGTGAGCATGTTTCTAACATTTGAAATGGTAGACTGAGTAAAGCAGGTTGCCCTCCCTAATGTGGGTGGACCTCATCCAATCTGTTCAGGCCTGAGTAGAACAAGAAGGAGGAGTGAGGGAGAAATAAAGAAGTCAGGGAGGAGTAAGGATTGGAACCTTCTCCTAAGAAAAGTGGGAAACCACTGAGTGTTTTAAATCCAAGAATGAAATTTTCAAATTTGAAAACTCTACCTCTTAGTACTAGCATCACTGCTCTTCACTGGACTGGGCTTCTTTCCCCTTCTCTGGAGTGAGTAGACAGACCCCTTGAATTTTCTTATTCCCAGAAGCCAACTGAGTCTTCACAAACTTGGGTTCATGTGTATTTCTGAACTTGAGTGGCCTACTCTCAGACCTCCATCTAATCTACCTCCTTCATTCAATAAATATTTTTGACCACCTACCCTATCTATATATATGTATATATAAAAGTGAAGCTGTTAGTCACTGAGTCATGTCTGACTCTGCGACCCCATGGACTGTGGCCAACCAGGTTCTTCTGTTCATGGAATTCTCCATGTAAGAATACTGGAGTGGGTAGCCATTCCCTTCTCCAGGGGAGAAGGGGGATCTCCAAAGGAGAAGGAGAAGATCCAGGGGATCTTCCCGACCTAGGGATCGAACTCAGGTCTCTTGCATTAGCAGGCGGGTTCTTTACCACTGAACCACCAGGGAAGTCCATATATGTATGGCTACAGTCCCTGAGATGGCAGAGTTGGACATGACTGAATAACTAAGCAAGGAAAACAACAGTATAGCCTATATGTATATGACATTGCTACCCATACATTTAGTCTTAATTTCTTGAACCACCAAACTACTTACTGTCAACCCTCCTGATTTCTGGACCCACACATGGTTCTTATAGCTCTTGTGTGACTAAGGTCTTCAGAAAGTTCTAAGGATACCAATGTACCAATAACATGTAAAGCAGAGTTTTGGCAATGTGCTTCCACAACAGCCATAGTAAACCCCCAGGTGCCTGGAGTACACCCACCTCACTTTCATACCTTGTGATTACTTGTCTTACAGTCAGATGCCAAAGTCACATAAGCAACACTGGAAGGAACTTTTCTCTGGATATCACTGAAGGGCAGCCTAAGAATAGGTTATGCAAATATGCCATCTACACGCTCAATTTATATTTGTTTTGTGCTTTCAAATAAACAACACCTTTTAAAAATTGTTTCACAGACTCAGTGGTGCATTTTTGTTGTTTTTCTTGTTGATCTTTAAAGGCATTGTGTGAAATAAGGTAGTTTGCAACCATCGCAAGACTTAAATTCTTTGGCTATCGTCCTGGCGTGAGTTATAAGTATTTTTTGAAATTTCATTTGTGGCAAAGTGAATTTGCGCCTTTCTTCACCCCCACATCAGGATCCTGAAATGATACAACAGAGACCCACAATAAATATTTCCTCATCGAACAGTGGATCTTTTCCATTCAACCCTGATTTATCCTGCCATATCTCCCTCTTCTGTAATGATTTAGGAATGTGCAGATTCTATCCAATCATTGCTTTTGTGCTGTACAGCTAGAAGCTTCCTGTTTTTTTCAGGAAAGAGCGAAGCCTTAGAATGACAAGCCTCTCTGACGAGTTGACAAATATCTATCAAGACCACGGGGAGAGTGAAATCTTTTTGACAACTCTATTATTTTTCTTTATCTCTGAGTCTGTGGGGGGTAATCTTTCCTTCAGAGAGAGCAAACTCTCTCTCTCCTTCCCATGTTCTATGTGAGAGAATGGGGAGAAACTGGATCGTTTATAAAGATATTTCCAGATATAACTTCTTAAGAGTCTGTGAGAAGACTAAGTGATTTGTAGAGACCTTTTCTGATGTAATTTCTTACAAGTCTCATGCAGATGGGCACACCATTTAAGAGAGAAAGATTTTTAGTTATGAAAAATGGTATATACACCTGTAGAAAAAAACCAATACATGGTGAGCCCATTTTCTCTTTGAGAAGATTTCTCAACTCTCCAAAAATTTTAGCCAATTTACATTTACAACGTATAGTTTTGCGAAATACATAAAAGTGTCTCATTTAATTATTGGGTTGGCCAAAAAGTTTGGGTTTTTCTGTTATGGGAAAAAAAAAAAAAAAAAAAAAAACTCAAATGAATGTTTTGGCCAACCGAGTAGAATACGGAGTTTATTGTTCAGTCACACATTTATTTTAAATTATATATAGAATTATACTTAAGAAACAAGGCTTCCTTTTTCTTGCATTTCAGGAAACAATTTCACTCAAACTTTTCATATGCATTTCCAACATGATTCCCTCTGGCATAACTAGCGTCACTGTTGAGTCATTTCACAGCTTTCCTGAGCAGGCCAGCTTCACCTCCATTCAAAGTATTGAGAGACATCAGTTTTTGAGTTCACATATGATGCTGCAGCAAAACACTCTATTCTAAGCCATCAGTCTTAATTTATACAAATTTAGGACACCTCTTCTTTTATTATGAAACATAGAAAATTACAGAGATATTCATAAAACATAGGAATGGTTCAGTGAATAATTATCAACTAAACACCTTTGTCAAAGCTACTCAGACAGAGAAAAAGAATATTTCCAGATACTCAAAAGATCAAAACTCATTTCTCCTCACTGGAGGTAACTGTTTTAGGCTTTGTGATAAGAAGAGCATGAGTAGTTTTTTGGCTTTGTTTTAATTTATTCTGTGTATGTCTGTTAGCTGCACAATCCAAGCTCTTAGTCTGCTTAATTTTAAAGAGACTTTACGAGCTTTATTTATAATGATAACCAGCACTTGCAAAGGTAAGGCCATCCTCCCAGGAATAATTGTGTTGTTATTGTTGTTCAGTTGCTCAGTTGTGTCTAACTCTTTATGACCCCATTTATTTCAGCAGGCAAGTCTTCCTTGTCCTTCACTGCTGCTGCTGCTGCTAAGTCGCTTCAGTCGTGTCCGACTCTGTGTGACCCCATAGACGGCAGCCCACCAGGCTCCCCCGTCCCTGGGATTCTCCAGGCAAGAGTACTGGAGTGGGGTGCCATTGCCTTCTCCGTGTCCCTCACTATCTCCTGGAGTTTACTCATGTCCATTGAGTCCGTGATGCCATCCAACCATCTCATCCTCTGTAACCCTCTTTTCTTCTTGCCCTCAATCTTTCCCAGATCAGGGTCTTTTTCCAGTGAGTGGGTTCTTGGTATCAGGTGGCCAAAATATTGGAGTTTCAGCTTCAGCATCAGTCCTTCCAATGAATATTTAGGACTGATTTCTTTTAGGATTGACTGATTTGAACTCCTTGCTGTCCAAGGGACTCTCAAGAATCTTCTCCAGCCCCACAGTTCAAAAGCATCAATTCTTCAGTGCTCAGCCTTCTTTATGGTCCAACTCTTACATCCGTACATGACTACCAGTAAAAACTATAGCTTTGAATATACAGACCTTTGTCAGCAAATACCTTTGTCAGTTATATCTCTGCTTATAATACACTGTCTAGGTTTGTCATAGCCTTTCTTCCAAGGAGCAAGCATCTTTTAATTTCGTTGCTGCAGTCATCATCTACAGTGATTTTGAAGCCCAAGAAAATAAAGTTTGCCACTGTTTTCATTTTTTCCACATCTATTTACCATGAAGTGATGGGACTGGATGCCATGATCTTCTTTTTTTTTGAATGTTAAGTTTTAAGCTAGCCTTTTCATTCTCTTCTTTCACCTTTATCAAAAGTCTCTTTAGTTACTCTTTGCTTTCTGCCATAAGGGTGGTGTCATCTGCATATCTGAGATTCCTGTTATTTCTCCCAGTAATCTTGATTCCAGATTGTGATTCATCCAGCCCAACATTCTGCTTGTTGTACTCTGCATATAGGGGCTTCCCAGATGGTGCTAGTGGTAAAGAACCTGCCTGCCAATGCAAGAGATGTAAGAAACACTGGTTTGAT
Organism: Bos indicus x Bos taurus; assembly: GCF_003369695.1. Taxonomy (NCBI): domain Eukaryota; kingdom Metazoa; phylum Chordata; class Mammalia; order Artiodactyla; family Bovidae; genus Bos; species Bos indicus x Bos taurus. The sequence continues at coordinate 27,295,636 of NC_040100.1, read as the reverse complement.
CCCAGGGTCGGGAAGATCTCCTGGAGGAGGGCGTGGCAACCCACTTCAGTATTCTTGCCTGGAGAATCCCATGGACAGAGGAACCTGGAGGGCTACAGTCCATAGTGTTGCAAAGAGTCAAACACGATTGAAACAGCTTGGCATGCATGCACTCTGCATATAAGTTAAATAAGCGGGGTGACGATATACAGCCTTGATCTACTCTGTTCCCAATTTTGAACCAGTCTGTTGTTCCATGTCTGTTCTTACTGTTGCTTCTTGACCTGCATACAGGTTTCTCAGGAGACAGGTCAGGTGGTCTGGTATTCCCATCTCTTTCAGAATTGTCCACAGTTTGTTGTGATCCACACAGTCAGGGGTGTTAGCATAGTCAATGAAGCAGAAATATGTTTTTATGGAATCCTCTTGCTTTTTCTATGACCCAGCAGATGTTGGCAATTTGATCTCTGGTTCCTTTGCCTTTCCTAAATCCAGCTTGTACATCTGAAAGTTCTCGGTTCACATACTGTGAAAGCCTAACTTGAAGGATTCTGAACCTTACCTTGCTAGCATGTGAAATAATTGCTAAATGTGTGTTAAATTTACCTGGTTCCTTGTTTACTGAGGACTTCCCTGGTGGCTCAGACGGTAAAGCATCTGTCTACAATGCAGAAGACCTGGGTTCGATCCCTGGGTCAGGAAGATTCCCTGGAGAAGGAAATGGCAACCTACTCCAGTACTTTTGCCTGGAAAATCTCATGGACGGAGGAGCTTGGTGCAGGCTCCATGGGGTCGCAAAGAGTCAGGCACGACTGAGCGACTTCACTTTCACTTTCACTTTTGTTTACTGATACTTCCATGGGGTCTCTATAAACAACCAAAGCTAGCAGTGACTGAGGTCACTTCAGGATAATGTGTTTTCTCCCAGAAGTACCCTGTTCTTCAAAGTAGTAATTGGCAACTATGTCCTACAGTTTCAGAAACTGAAACCGACACGTGTATAAAGTGACTCATGCTTCTCTGCGGCGTAATTTTGAGCCAGTACCTTCCATTGTATGCAGGCCTCTGTGCCATTTTTTAAATTCAGATTTTCTTTCATAGTAAGGTATTGTAAATATGTAAAATAAAAAGAATATTAGATGCAACCATATACTCCATGATATGTAGATTCACCACATAACCAATTACGAAAATAAATAGGAAAAAACAGCTTCAAAATGGTGGTTATCCTTGTGATATTGTGTGAGTATTCGCTTAAATAGTATCATATTCTTTACTCCACAACTTACCTTTTTATTACTCAAATATTCTTTTTGAGATTTATCCATGCTGCTACTGCTGCTGCTGCTAAGTCGCTTTAGTCGTATCCAACTCTGTGCGACCCCAGAGACGGCAGCCCACCAGGCTCCTCCATCCATGGGATTTTCCAGGCAAGAGTACTGGAGTGGGGTGCCATTGCCTTCTCCAGAGATTTATCCATATTTTATCTATAAAACCTCCTTAATTTTAAATGCTATAGAATAATCTATTGAGAAATATACTAATTTACTTATCTATTATCCTATTGGTGAAATTTAGATTGATTTTATTCCAACCTTGTATTTATGAAAAGATTTAACCATACAGACAAATTTATACTTGCTTTATCACTCCATTCATTCATCTTATTTTTTTATGCTTTGCAAAAAAAAAAAAGGTTGTATTTCACTATTAAAACTAATGTTAAGGATGGAGAATAAAATAGTGGTTCCCAGGAGTTAGGTATGGGTGGAAGGAGTAAGGTGAGTGGGATTAGAAAGAGTATCATGAGGGAAACCTTTGTGGTGATGGAATAGCTTTCTATCTTGATTGTAATGGTAGTCTTGCATATCTACATGTATGATAAAACTATATAGAATTATGCACAGACACATGGTACCAATGTCGATTTCCTGATTTTGATATTATATTAAAGTTGCATAAAGTGTAATCTTTGGGAGAAACAACACCTCTTTGTATGATCTATGAAATCTCATGTGCATCTATAACTATTTCAAAATTAAAAATTGACAAGGACAAATGAATGAACAAATAAGGCATGGTGCATAGTATGTTAGCTGCTCAGTCATGTCTGACTCTTTGAGACCCCATGGACTGTAGCCCTTTAGACTCCTTTGTCCACGGAATTCTTCAGGCAAGAATACTGGAGTGGATATTCATTTCTTTCTCCAGGGGATCTTTCTGACCCTGGGATCAAACCTGGGTCTCCTGCATTGCAGGCAGATTCTTTACCATCTGAACCACCAGGGATGCCCCAATGGTATGTTACTCAACCTTAAAAAGGAACAAAATTGGATCATTTGTAGTGATGTGAATGGACCTAGAGTCTGTCATACAGAGTGAATTAAGTTGGAAAGAGAAAAATAAATATTGTATATTAATGCATATATAAGGAATCTAAAAAATGGTATAGATGAACCTATCTGCAGGACAGGAACAGAGACATGGATGTAGAGAATGGGCATGTAGACACAAGAGGGGAAGGGGAGGGTGGGCTGCACTGGGAGAGTAGCAGCGACATGTATCCACCACCATGTGTGAAATAGACAGCCAGTGAGGAGCTGCTGTACAGCCAGGGAGCTCGGCTTGGCGCTCTGTGGTGACCTAGAGGGGCGAGATGGCCCAAGAGGAAGGGATATATGTATATATACAGCTTATTTATTTTGTTGTATAACAGAAGGTAGCAAAACATTGTAAAGCAATTGTATTCCAATAATAATTTTTTAATGAAAAATTAAAAATTGAAGTAAAAAGAAATAGCAGGAAGAAAGAGTAAATTTGAAGCCCCTAGACATTATTGTTGGAGGAGGAAATGGCAGCCCACTCCAGTACTCTTGCCTGGAGAATTCCATGGATGGAGGAACTTTGTAGGCTACAGTCCAGAGGGTCACAAAGAGTTGGACACGATTGAGCAAGTGAGTGAGCGAGCGCAAGACATTATTGCTAAAGAAGAGATGTTGCCACCAAGAAATGAACAAGTGTTAAGAGCAGAGATAAGAAACCCAACCATGGCACAGAAGAGAAATGAAAAGAATCTGGGTTCTTGCGGTCATTATTGAGTCAAAAAATTAAGCAGCTCTCCTAAACTTCTTTTGGGAAAAATATGTTTTTCTCTATTTAAGCCAGTTTATTGATGGCTTAAACATCTTACGGATACAGGAATTAGGGAAACCAACTTCACTAGCTTCTTAGAATGTGTGTCTGTGTGTGTGCACTCAGTCGTATCTGACTTCTTGCAACCCCATGGACTGCAGCCTGCAGAACTCCTCTATCCATGGGATTCCCCAGGCAAGAATACTGGAGAGGGTTGCCTTGTCCTCCTCCATGGGATCTTCCTGACTCAGGGATCAAACCCACACCTCTTGTGTCTCTTGCATTAGCAGGCAAATTCTTTACCAACTACACCACCTGGGAAGCCAAGCTTCTTAGAATAAAACTCTTAAAAAGTTAAAATGCTGCAATGATATATCTTTGTGTACAGGTGTGAGTTTCTACAGAAATATGTCTGAGTCTAATTGCAGCATCAAAGAGTGGAATCATCTTCACCTTTATCGCATATTTTATTAAAGCCATGAGGCCATTTAATGTAAATTGTACTCAAAATGCTATTATTCAAAATCTTAAGAGATCAACAATTATAAGATGGTTTTGGATTTCAGAAATGTTAAAACATAGGGGTGAGAGTAGAGGACAAGGAGAAACATCTTAGAATCAACACAATTCAGCAGATACCTCCAAACTCATTTTGCAAAGTGGTTGTGAAACCTTCCCCTCCCACTAACAATATAAACATTCAAATATACCATATCCTTACAAAAGCTTTGTTAGTTTGATGACATGGCTTAAAAAACTCTGCAGTTCCCTCAGCACCTTTTCAAAATGTTTGTGTTAATTTGTCTTCCCTCTAGTGTAAATTGCTGTTGTCATTTTTCTACTCAATTTTGCCTTTTTTTCTATTGATTTTAGAAGCTTTTTTATATATTCTAGCTTTATTCATTGTGAATATTATCTCTCAAATTCTGAATTGTTTTGTAAATATATTTTTACATTAAAAATTTCTCTCTCCACCAAACCCAGTCTTTTATTAAGTTTTATGACCAGTCTTCACATCTTACAGATGTTTCATCCCTGTTCTTATTCAAAATCGTCTTGCCTATTCTTGTCATCAGCATTTCTTTGTGAATTTTAAGGTCTGCTTGTCAAGTTTTATGAACAAAAATCTTTGAAGTTACATTGGTTCTATAGATTAGTCTTGAACATTTCCATCTTTATTATAGTGCATTATCCTATCCATGAACCTGGTATATCTCTTCAACCAGTTTTTATATCCTTCAATAAAGTTATATTTGTCCTCATAAAGGATTTTCAGATCTTTTGCTAGATTTAGTCCAGGGAATGTTATTTTTTGTTAGCTGCTTGTGTTAAGACATCAGAATTACATTTCCTAACTTACTGTTGGTAGTATTCATACACAGTAATTTTATTTGACTTTGTATCCATAATTTAAAAAAATGAAATAGTTTGTTTAGATAGTGCCTTTATTTTCTTATGTAGATAATCATATCAAATACAAATATTCCTTCAAATGCTTAGAATTTTTCTATTATTCTTAGTTTGCTAACATTTAAAGAAATATATAAATGGGTGTGAAATTTTATTGAATGTTATTTTGCCTCCATGAAATGATCATCACTTTTGTCCTTTGATCTGGTATATGGCAACTTATATTAATAGATTTTCTGATGTCACACCATCCTTAACATTCCTTGAACAAACTCTACTTGTTTATGGCTATACATTTCTTTGTATGCTGCAATGGCACCCCACTCCAGTACTCTTGCCTGGAAAATCCCATGGATGGAGGAGCCTGGTGGGCTGCAGTCCATGGGGTCGCTAAGAGTCGGGCAGGACTCAGCGACTTCACTTTCAATTTTCACTTTCCACTTTCCTGCATTGGAGAAGGCAATGGCAACCCACTCCAGTGTTCTTGCCTGGAGAATCCCAGGGACGGGGGAGCCTGGTGGGCTGCCGTCTATGGGGTCGCACAGAGTCGGACAGGACTGAAGCGACTTAGCAGCAGCAGCAAGTTTTGTTTACTAAATTTTTAAAGTTTTTTTTTTTTTCTAAACCTACAAATGCGATGGACATAACCTTCCTTAACTGGTTTGGATATCAAGTATTGTATTAGCTGTATAAAATCACACTGCCATCTTCTTCTTCTAATCTTTTTTAAATGTTCTATATGAAAATAATTATATATCCCTTGGAAATTAGTAGATTTTACCTAAATTAAATTATATGGGTCAGGAAAGTATTTTATTCTCTGCTTCTCATTTGTTTTTTCTCTAGTTCCTTACATTCTGCTTATTTAAAAGTCTATTTTTCTACTTTCTTTGAAGTCGCTATTTATTTTCTAATATCAAGTTAAGTGTTTAGCTCACATTCTACTTTTCTTCTTTTGTAACAAATATATTTAAGGCTATTCATTTCTCTTAGATAACTTTGTGAATAGAATTCCTTAAGTGTTAATATCCATTCACTCATTCATTTGTCCATTCATTCAACATGCCTCTACTATGACTCAAACAACATTCTATGTATGTGCTAGGAGCAGTGTGTTGAAGGTAGCCCCATGGAACTTGTATGCATTTCAAGAGAGAGAAATATACACACAGGAATAAATCATCTCAGGTAGCACTTGCATTATTTAGAAGCATGTTTTTAAATTTGCAAACATATGGTGAGTTTTTCATGTGGCTGTCAAATTGTTTGGAGGTTTTACTTTTGTTAAAACATAAGTGGTTTTAGAAGGTGTTCTAAATGCTATCAATACTTTATGACCAATATGCAGTCACTATTTGTAAATACTTCATATGGGCTGGAAGAGAGAGTATTCTCTAATTCTGGAGTATAGGGTTGTTAAAGCTTTGCCAAATTCAACTAATTTCTGCTTCTCCTCTAACAGATATCAGATTAACTCATGCCCTGACACTGTGGGATACTTTCAAAGACTTTACTGTTTAACTGCCATCCCAAGAAAGAGTAAATAGCATATTAAAACCAGGAAAGCAAAATATAGGGTACACTCCTTAATCCATGGCAGACATTACTAATCAATCATTGAACTTAACCCAGCAGTCTTGGCAATCATTAATCAGAGTTAATCAGTTAATCATGTGTAATAAAAGTTTTTGACAGAAGTAATAGCTTTGTTGGAATATCGCTTGATATTTTGCCCTAGACTTTTTTTTTTTTTTTTTTTTTACTTTTTCTTGAACTTTATACATTTATCTGGTATGTATATCAGGGGAAATGTGGATTGTCATGTATCTGAGTTAATATTTTTAAAAGTGAGTACATGTTCTGCTATATCTCTATATCAAGCCCATGGGTGACATTACTGATCCACTCCATTATATTTTCTCACCCAGTCTGAACTCAGCCTCAGAATCTTTCTCACCACAGCAGGCCAGGAGACACCAGCAATTGATTTGACTTGACATGTAAAAAAGCTGAGCACTGAAGAATTGATGCTTTTGAACTGTGGTATTGGAGAAGACTCTTGAGAGTCCCTTGGACTGCAAGGAGATCCAACCAGTCCATCCTAAAGGAGATCAGTCCTGGGTGTTCATTGGAAGGACTGATGTTGAGGCTGAAACTGCAATACTTTGGCCACTTGATGCAAAGAGCTGACTCATTGGAAAAGACCCTGATGCTGGGAAAGATTGAGGGCAGGAGGAGAAGGGGACAACAGAGGATGAGATGGTTGGATGGCATCATTGACTTGATGGACATGGGTTTGAGTGGACTCTGGGAGTTGTTGATGGACAGGGAGGCCTGGCGTGCTGCGGTTCGTGGGGTCACAAAGAGTCGGACATGACTGAGTGACTGAACTGAACTCAACTGTAAGGTGAAATTTGTGATAGTCCTTGGATTACTGGGCTTTGATTTGGATGTTTCCCTTCATTTGTGCCTTTGTGCATCTCTCATCCTTAAAATCAATGGTGACTGATCTCCTCTAAAGTAACAGTGGGACATATTCTTACAGGTATATATGAAGAATTTACTCCTTTCTCCTTAAGTAATATTCTGGAAAGGGATATTAAGTAAATGTGCTGGAAAGAAAATCTTAGTCATGTACTAGAAACAACTGAAGATAGCAAAATCTAATTTCCAAGGATGAAATCCAAAAAAAGAACAAAATACGATTCAGCAGAGAAAAAAAAATGCATGCTGTCACTTCTCAGTGGTGAGGGTGATAATCTGAAACAGATATTAAAAGGGCATAAGACATCTGGACATCAGAATTGCTGAAACTGAGCGAGGAGCATGCTGACTCGCTAGGGCTGAGTTAAAATCCTTCTCCAGAGGGAGAAGATAAAGGACAAAGATGGGGTGAAGAGGCCTCACATCATAGTCCAAGAACTGGGATGCCTTGACAAGGCTAGATGAGCACTAGCTGGGCTAACCTTTCCATTTAGGTGATTTTAATATCAGAACTTCCTGGATTGGCTTTTGGAACTTTATTGGGTAATAAAGGATGGGGGAGGAGGAAGGGAATACTGGGCTGATTTGGCAAGAGGAAATGAAAGGACATAACATCTGTTATCTCCTAGACTAAGTACTTAAGAAAGACCACATCAAAAAATGATATAGGGACTTCCCTGGTGGTCCAGTGGCTAAGACTGTGCTCCCAATGCAGGAAGCCCAAGTTCAATCACTGGTCAGGGAACTAGATCCCACAAACTGCAACTAGGAGTTCGCGTACCCCAGCTAAAGAGCCTACATGTCACAACTAAGACCCAGCGGAGTCAAATACATTTTAAAACCACTTATTTTTTTTTTAAAAATGATGTGGTACAAATGAAGTTCATCAACAAGTGTAAAGATGAAAAGCTACTGGGGACAATCGTCTAGGGAAAGGGACTGTACTTGAAAAATAGGAGCTGAATTAGAGGACAAACATCCATGTCCGTGCCAACCTAGGCCCACCAAGGGAAGTAGGAGGCAATAAATAGAGCCTCTTTCCTCAGGACCTTTGGAGCTTGCCCAGAGCAGATGTTACTCAAGAGTCCAGTCTCAGAATTAGATTGAAGTGTGGGCCCCCCTTCTTCTGTTTCTAGTTTCTCCATATTTCAGAATGTATTTTTGGAAAAAAAAAACTTTTAACGATGCCAACTTGCCTCCTTTCAGCACATTAAAAAAGGGAGCGATTGGCTGAGGCTGTCATGATGATGGGAATAATTTTGTCGCTGTGCAATTTGGCTCTTGCTCTAAAGTGAAGTGCACATTTTCCTCCAGTGTATTTTAAGCTGGAGACTTCTAAGTAAATGGGAGGTGGCTGATTTTATTTCCGTATGCAGCCAGCCTTCACTGGCACGAGCTCTGATTTGGCCCAATCAGTTTTGTATTCATGCTGAGAAGAGAGTTTGATCAAGTTCAAGGAACATCTGTATGCATTTATCTGGATTGAGTGCAAACATGAGTGCTGTCCCTCTGAAAGGCTCCAAGCCCTTCAGTGACTGCTGCAAGACACCCGGGCGATGGCCTTCATAACTCCAGCATTTCCATTCTCTCCTTAAATAACTGCCGTGACTCTTCCACATGCCACCTTCTTTGTAATTTACAGGGTTGTTTTTAGAAGTCCAGCTCCGGCAAGTTTGAGAGTTTGTTAAGTAAATCTTCATTAGGTAGTTAAATGGTCTCCAAAAAGTTACTCAGCTAAGTGTGCCCGTGTCAGGACATCAACCTGTACATTAACACGACATTTCCATAGCTGCATCTGTCTTGGTCTTCCCCGTCTCTTCATTTCCCCTCTCTTAGCTGTTGTAAATTTTGTGTGCTAGCAGCTCTACGGCTTGAAGAGGGTTGTAAACATCTTCTTGTTCAATTACATCAGGATTTTTTTCCCTTTATGTCAGCTATTAAATTTATGAGGGAAAAAACTTCACTTTCTCAACCTAAAGACATAGTCAAGCTCAAAGTAAGTAAAGACAGAATGCAATCAACTTATGGTTGTAAAGTATAAACGAAGCAGTGGAAACCCAAAGACCTGATTCCAAATTTCAATGCTATCAATTTGGGGCGGAAGCGACCCTTATTCCTTAAACTATAGTTCCCTACTCCCCAACATGAGTGGATGATTGCAATTTCTTAGAAACTTTGGGAGACTTAAATGAGATGAAGGCTGTGAAGTGGGCTACTCAAAAATGGCCAGTAACCTCCTTTTCTTCTCTGTGTAAGGGGCAAACTCATTGAGTACAGGGCCTATGGTATATATATTGTTGTTTTCCCAAGACATGGGATATCACAGGTAGTATAGAAGGCAATGGCACCCCACTCCAGTACTCTTGCCTGGAAAATCCCATGGATGGAGGAGCCTGGTAGGCTGCAGTCTATGGGGTCGCTAAGAGTCGGACACGACTGAGCGACTTCCCTTTCACATTTCACTTTCACGCATTGGAGAAGGAAATGGCAACCCACTCCAGTGTTCTTGCCTGGAGAATCCCAGGGATGGCAGAGCCTGGTGGGCTGCCATCTCTGGGGTCGCAGAGAGTTGGACATGACTGAAGCGACTTAGCAGCAGCAGCATAGAATATTTAGTGGGAGGATGAGTGAATAAGCCAATAAAGAAGGGTATTGGGTTGTGTTCTTACTCTTGTTTTGGGTCTAAGATCTTGGGATGATGGTGATCTCTGTGGATTGAGGCTTTACTACTGTAGGATAGTAGTCCTCTAAGGTAGTCCTTGACACAGAAGTGTAGGTAGGCATCAGCCATGGGGAGATGGTTAGGGATGAAGAATCTCAAGTCCACCGTAGTCCTACTGAGGATCTGCCTTTTAAAATTTTAATTTTAATTATTACTACATTTTTATGCTGTTACTTTTGTTGTTTAGTCATTAAATGATATCTGACTCTTTTGTGACTCCATGAACTGTATATAACCCACCAGGCTCCTCTATTCATGAGATTTCCCAGGCAACAATACTGGAGTGGGTTGCCATTTCTTTCTCCAGGGCAATCTTCCCAACCCAGTCTGGACTCAGACTCAAATCCGAGTCCCCTGCATTGGCAGGTGGATTCTTTACCACTGAGCCACCAGGGAAGTCCATTGTATTTTTTATATTTTCACCCTCAAAATTCCAGTATAATCGACATGTAACATTATTAGTTTCAGGTGTACAACATAATGATTCTCTATTTATATTGCAAAATGATGATATTGATGATGATCAAAATGATTGATATTGATATTGATGATATTGCACCATAAGTCTGTCATTAAGTCAGTGTCCATTACCAAACATAGTTACTTTTTTTTTTCTTGTGATGCCTTCTAACAAAATCTCAGGTTGATATGTGTGCATGTTAAAATTTGAGTGGTGCTGGCTTACAGCCCTTGATTATGAAGTCAAGAGTGTGAATTGGTTTCCCATGTCAGCTCTACTGACAACAGACCAACATAACCTTGCATTTGGTCTTGAAGGAATCCTGGTGTGGGATGAATCATTGCAAACAAATCCTTCCCACCAAGGGGTGGGAGAAACAACCCAGCTCATGACAGGTTAAGAGTGTCATATTTCTCCCTTCAGCTAGTGTGTGGTAATCCTCCTAGGCTGTATATTCACAACCAGACCCAATAAAAAGCATGCCAGGAACAGAACATCCACTTTCTATATGGTCTTTGCAGAAGTTTGTTTGGCAGCTGAAGCTCTGGGAGGTCCAATCAGCTGCCTAAGGTCACACAGGTAGAAACTGAGAGCTCAGGGTCAAGCTCAGAGCTGTCTGATTCTAAAGGCCTCTATCTCTTAACAAATCTGCTACCCTCTTTCCCTGCCAACCCTCCATGCCAGGCACCTTTTTAAAGTACAGCTGGGAAGGGATCTGTCAAGCAGCCTGTTGCTTTCTTTCCAGTGTGTATCAGTATTGCAGAAGGCAGACACCCTATTGCAGAAATGCCTTGGTTGGAATACAGGAGCTGCATTCATCTTGCTGGTCTACCCTCCTTACTTCATCTGCTCCTACACTTCCCAGTACACTCTATGCCTGGCACTCCTGTGATGAGCCCAGCCAGCTCACGCCTCTGTGCATTTACTCGAATCAGTGCCTCCACCTAGGGACCCCTTCCCTCTGCTCACCCACCTGGCTTACGATTGCATGAAGGCACTGCAGAGCCTCTTTCTCAGTGGAGCTCTCCCTGATGTCCCCAAGTAGAATTCAATTCTTTCTCCCTGGATCTCTCCATCAAAAGAGGTTTCACACTATTAAAAAAGACTATTTGGTTTCTAAGTTCCTTTTCTCTGCTGACCTGTGTGCTGGAGGAGCAAGACCCAGTGAGCAACAATGCAGTAAAGCAGGCAGTGTTGGAGGCAGACTTGCCAGGGTCCAGATCCCAAAGACTGCATGATTTTGACAAAATTAAACCCCTCTGTGCCTCAGCTTCCCATTCTGCAAAAGAGAAATAATAAGAGTATCTACCTCTTTGGGGTTTTGTGAGCATTAAAAGAGTTGATACAAGCAAAGTGCTTAGAACAAGGCCTGGCACAGAGTAGTTTCTAGATAAGAAAACTACCATGTGTTCGTTAAGGAAAAAAATTGTGTTTACCTTCATTCACATCCCAGTCACCTACACAGTGAGTATTTGCAAAAGTAACTTTCAAATGGATGAACGAATGGATGTCTTGGGGCTGCCTTTATTGGCTCTCTCCATGGCCAGGAAAACCCTACAGAACTTTAAGAATTTTAAGAATGGTAAAGTTTCTGCCAAAAAAAAAAAAGTCTCCAGCTCCTATGTTTCTAATCTTTTCCCCTAATACAAGAACCTGCCTTTTCATCCCTTCATTTTCTCTCCCTGGCTGTTGATTAATGATGGTATCAGTCTGTTCTGACTATAATCCCTTGCATTTTCCTAAGTCAGTATGAAAACATGCTGTTTTTGGAGATTCTTCTTATTTGGTTGGGTCAGATGCAGCCCAAGTGGCTGCACCCAGGGTGGGTCAAGTCAAGCCCTGAGCAGAACCGCTGACTCCAGGGACTCCTGAATTAATAGGCTGGGCTCTGCTGGCGGCCACGCAGGTGTCTCGCTCTACTGAACATCTGGCCTTTCTTTCTGTCCAGGCTGCTTCTCTTTTCATTTTGAAGGGAAGACAACCTGTCAGAGCAAACCTGAGAGCCTGGCTGGTTGCAAGGATCTGAAAGGGCAGAGTTTTTATTTTACTTTGCTTCTTTGAAATTCTTTGAAGAAATGCAGAACTATCTCAGTGTTTGGAAAGAGGCAATATAATGTGGTGGTTAAGCAGTTGTGAGGCAGAGGCACCTCAGTTTGAAACCCGAATCTGCTACTTATTAGCTATGTGATGTTGGGTAAGTGCCAGAACCTCTGTGCGCCTTGAATTTTCCCCACTAAACTGGAAAATGGTTCTAATTTTAAAAGAAACACCTTCATAAGCTAATTCACATACTTAGCACTATGCCTTACCCATCATCAGAACTCAATTCTGTTATTTTGCAAGCCTCTGTATGTGTGTAATCACATGCCTTATTTGATATAACTTCTTTCAATCAGCTCTATTTCTAACTTAAATATATTTTACGTAATAAGTGAACAATATATGTTTGAACAGATGGATGGATAGATGAATCAGCTCATGAGAGAAATTGTTTTATATTGCACAAATATACTATATATCAGTCAGGATGAGTTAAGTTACACTGTAGTAACAAACATCCACATCTCCATAGCTTAAACAGAAAGCAGTTCTCCTTTTGTCTCCAGGACACAGGAGCCATGCCTCAGGAGTATTGCTACCACCATGGTAGAGTGGAAAGGTGTAGAAAAATCACACTCTGGCTCTTAAATTTTCCACTCCAAAGTAACATGTTCTATTCTCGCTCACATCATTTGACAAAATAAGTCACAGGCCCACAATTAACCTCAAGAGAGTGAGGAAGTGCAATTTTCTGTGTGCCCTAGGAGAGAGCTGGCAACATTTGGTGGAAAGCACTATCTGATGAACCTGGTACACTCTTATATCCATGAGACCTCAGACCCATTTCTCACTGTCATGACTAAATGGTATACAGATAACTATCTATATATTAAGTCCCTCATTTATAAGTACAGGTACCATAATAATGCAAAGAGAATGATTAAACCATAATGCCCATTAATTGCTCTTTCCAGGGCTAGGGGAATGTAATGGCTTTGTATAGAAAGTATCATTATCCAGGAAGACTACATTTCTTATGCAATGGGGAACCTATTTACAGTTCAGATTTGAAAGAGGAATAACTAACTCTTCTCATCCAAACACAGTAAGTAGCCCTCACTGAGTTCCACAGAAGGATTATTAATTCTGCAGCAAAGACCATAATGTTAACAAGGACAGAATTACAGCAGCAGGACACTTGGGTGAAGGAGAAAGAAAGAGAATGGAGAGAAGGGGAGAGAGAGATAATGGAGAAGGGGAGAGAGAGAAAAGGCGGGGGGGATTGAATGAATGAGGTGAAATGCTGCAGCAGACTGTATTGGGAGGAAAAATAGCATTTGCCATAGAAATACACTACTATGCTGCTGCTGCTAAGTTGCTTCAGTCGTGTCCGACCCCGTGCGACCCCGTAGACGGCAGCCCACCAGGCTCCCCCATCCCTGGGGCTATCCAGGCAAGAACACTAGAGTGGGTTGCCACTTCCTTCTCCAGTGCATGAAAGTGAAAAGTGAAAGTGAAGTCACTCAGCCGTGTCCGACTCTTAGCGACCCCATGGACTGCAGCCCACCAGGTCCTCCATCCATGGGATTTTCCAGGCAAGAGTACTGGAGTGGGGTGCCACTGGTAAATTCAAAAGTGAAGTTAGGGGCTTTAGAATAAAAACAGGGCTTTAGACTAAAAGTGAGACATGATTATTCTGACCAAAAGTGAGACATGACTATTCCAACATAGAATAAAATGATGTGGGATCCCTAAAGAGCATTTAAACAGGCCAGGGTCATTCTCTTAACCACACTGATGAGGTACCTTTGTTACTTCCTTAGCAAAGAAGAACTGAAGGCTGAAATCAAGATGGGGTGCCTGCTTAATCCAGATGGCTTTTGGTGGTATCTGCCTGCCACAGACCCTATCTCATAGTGCTATTTGTACTATGCTATTTGTACAGCATGTCCACCCTGGGGGCCACAGCTGATTGTACCAGGGCAAGTCCATTTGATTCCAGATGAATCAGTTCATTATATATATATTGTCTGGGTTGAGCCAATCAGATTTGTTTTTCAAGATGCTAAAGTATAATACATAGAGAAAATATAGAGGTCACAATCTATAATTTATGTAGAGTTCATTCATTCATTCAACTGATTTTTACTGAATGCTCACTGGGAGACACAGGGCGCCCAAATCCTGATGTCACAGTTTTCATTCCCAGTGGGCCTGGATGCCCTTAAGTTGCCCCTGGTTGTTCATGAGGCTGATAGGAGTATGTTGTTGTTCAGTGACTAAGTCGTGTCCAACTCTTTGCCACCCCATGGACTGCAGCATGCCAGGCTTCCCTGTCCTTCACTATCTCCCAGAGTTTGCTCAAATTCATGTCCATGGAGTTGGTGATGCCATCCAAGCAACTTGTCCTCTGTCATCCCCTTCCTCTCCTGCCTTCAATCTTTCCCAGCATCAGGTCTTTTCTAATAAGTCAGCTCTTCATATCAGGGGGCCAAAGTATTAGAGCTTCAGCTTCAGCCTCAGTCCTTCCAATGAATATTCAGGGTTGATTTCCTTTAGGACTGACTGGTTTGATTTCCTTGCTGTCCAAGGGACTCTCAAGAGTCTTCTCCAGCACCACAATTTGAAAGCATCAATTCTTTGATGAACTCTCACATCAGTACATAACTATTGGAAAAACCGTAACTTTGACTATACAGACCTTTGTCGGCAAAGTGATGTCTGCTTTATAATATGCTGTCTAGGTTTGTCATAGCTTTCCTTTCAAGGAGCCAGTGACTTTTAATATAGAAGTATACTTCACCCAGTTTGATGGTTCTCATTCCATAGCCATACTGTATCTTTCTTAATTGTTTTGCCTTTTTAAGAAAATTAAAAATTTTTAAGTTAAAAAATTTCTTCAGGCAGGTACCATTCTATAAAGGCCTCTGGCTTGAAAGATTATCTTCTTATTATTTCAGTAGAGGGGTGAGAGGAGGGAAAACCAGGACATCTCACTCAATCCTCCACTTCTTTCCAGAGTTCTGCCTTCCTTGTTTACGCCCGGAAGTTCTATATTCCATGCATACCAAGGAGTTCCTGGGTTCACAGCCCCATCCTCATCTATCACAAAGCACATGCAAACACAACTGCTGGCAGATGCTGTGAACCCATGAGAAATGCACAGACGTTAAAATCACTGTGCAGAATACACTAGAGGGAACCCCTGCAGCTGTTGTCATAAGCTTGCACCCCAGATTCTCTAGGGGAGTTCCAACTGAAAATAGACTATCTTAATGTCCCCACAGGCACTTATTTTTGGCAGATTGTGCATCCTAGTTTTTGGTTTAGGAAACACTGTCTCTTTATGTGTACTGTACAATGGAATGGGCTTCCTAGGTTGTGCTAGTGCTAAAAAACCCACCTGCCAATGCAGGAGGCATAAGAGACATGTGTTCGATCCCTAGGTCTAGAAAATCCCCTGGAGGAGGAAATGGCAATCCACTCCAGTATTCTTGCCTGGATAATATACTCTGGGGAGTGTCCCAGCCCAGCTGGATTATATCACATTTCCAGTGAGAGACCTTCCACCTTCTGAAATGGCAGGCAAATAGGTTAAGGAACTGAAAGAAAGGAAGAATAAAGGAAGAGGGTGAACAATGAGGCTAGAAGAGCCCTCCAATTTTAATGATCTCTGAATTTCAAATTCCTGCTCTATGGGATGTTTTCCTAAAGATCTTGAAATGGCCACCTGTTTAAAACTTAGTATTTCTGACCAAGGCCATCTGTCAGAAGCCCTGCAGTTAATGGTGTTCACAACAGCTGGAATCACCAGGTTCATGAGGTGTCTTGTGTCGTTAGATCTCAGTGCTTGGCACAGAGTCGAGGCTCATCAAAGGACTGATGAGCTGAATGTCAAAGCATTAAACTGAATCTTTGAGTTGAAGAGGCAAACCTCACATACAGACTCTGCTCTATGTTTCTTTTACTTTTCTCTGTTTGAGCATGGCCACCCTTAGTTTCTGCTCCTTTCTATCCTGGGTTCTTGCCTAAGTTTGTTTTTAGATCTCTGTAAGCTTACTGGCCAATGAACCCCGTTTTGGTAGTCATGGCTCTCGGGAGTCCTTGTTGTTCGGTCTCTCTGTTGTGTCCGACTCTGTGACTCCATGGATTGCAGCACACCAGGCTTCCCTGTCCTTCACTACTTCTGCCAGAGTTTGCTCAAACTCATGTCGGTGATGCCATCCAACCATCTCATCCTCGGTTTCCCCCTTCTTCTCTTGCCCTCAATCTTTCCCAGCATCAGGGTCTTTTCCAAAGAGTTGGCTCTTTGAATCAGGTGGCCAAAGTATTGGAGCTTCAGCTTCAGCCTCAGTCCTTCCAATGAATATTCAGGATTGATTTCCTTTTATGATGGACTGGGTGGATCTCTTTGCAGTCCAAGGAACTCTCAAGAGTCTTCTCCACACCATAGTTCGAAAGCATCAAATCTTCAGGGCTCAGCTGAAGTGCTGGAGTCCTGGGACAATAAAAAGAAGTCAATGACCACTGTGGCTGGAAAGGGAGATTCTATTCCATGCACAGAGAACTCAGCAGCAGACAACCTATGGCCTCCACTGCTGTGTTTAAGAAGAGCATTTATGGATCACAAGAAGCCCTAGCAGAGTGTGTATGGTCCTCTGCTAGGAGCAAGCCTCTTCAAAACTGAAGCCCTCCTTCCATTCACACCACTCCCCTGGTAGCTCAGCTGATAAAGAATCTGCCTGCAATGAAGGAAACCCCAGTTCAATTTCTGGGTCAGGAAGATCTGCTGGAGAAAGGACAGGCTACCCATTCCAGTATTCTTGGGCTTCCCTGGTGGCTCAGCTGGTAAAGAATCTGCCTGCAATGCTGGAGATCTGGGTTCAATCCCTGGGTATGGAAGATCCCCTGAAGAAGGGAATAGCTACCCACACCAGTATTCTTGCCTGGAGAATTCCATGGACAGACGAGCCTGGCAGGCTATAGTCCATGCAGTTGCAAGAGTCAGACACAACTGAGCAGCTAACACTTTCATTCATTTTTCATTAGTGCCACATGAGTATTTGTGCAAGGATTTGAGTGTCTGTTTATACTTCCCTGGTAGCTTAGCTGGTAAAGAATCCGCCTGCCATTCAGGAGACCCTGGTTTGATTCCTGGGTCAGGAAGATCCCCTGGAGAAGGGATAGGCTACCCATTCCAGTATTCGTGGGCTTCCCTGGTGGCTCAGCTGGTAAAGAATCTGCCTGCAATGTGAGAGACTTGGTTTTGATCCCTGGGTTGAGAAGATCCCCTGGAGAAGGGGATGGCTACCCATTCTAGTATTCTGGGCTGGAGAATTCCATGGACTGTATAGTCCATGGGGTTGCAAAGAGTCAGACATGACTGAGTGGCTTTCACTTTCATGCACTCACACTGTATCACAGAAAAGTGGGTAGAGGGAATGTGATTGAGGTGCATAAGCAGAGTCAGGAATTTTTAACTCTGAAGCTCTGTTTCTGTCTTCATATGGAGATCACTTATACTCTTCAGTTGATTCACCAGCCCTGAGGGGCCTGGATGTCAGGGGACATCATAGTTCAAGCATCCAGAGAATATTAAAATTACTTCAATTTAAAATTTAAAATCATTCTAATCAGTGGGAGTACAGATTCTCCCCAGGCAACTTTATTACAATGTTGCCCAAATCGTGGCCACTTTCATGCCATCATCATTAATCTTTGACATAGCTGCATTCTGTGGTGATTAGAAATTAGTGATTTAAGAATTGGCTTATTTGATTTTTTTAAAGCACATCAATTTTCAAAGGAATTTTTGTATTACATTTGTGTTTTATTTCAGTAAAATTTACCTACTTTTTAAAAAAGAAAACTTCATTTCAAGACTTCAAATGTCAAATCAGTATCAGCTCTCAGCTGTCATTAACAGAAGGCAAGAGTATAAGTGCACTGTTATTTTTACTTATGCTTGTTCTAACTGAATAGGGATTCCCAGGTGGCTCAGTGGTAAAGAATCCACCTGCCAATGCCACAGACGTGGGTTGAATCCCTGGATCAGGAAGATTCCCTGGAGGAGGAAATGGAAACCCACTCCAGTAGTCTTGCCTGGAGAATCCGACAGACAGAGGAGCCTGACAGGTTACAGTCCATGGGGTCGCAGAGTCGAACACGACTGAGCATGCACGAACATTCTAATTCAATAGAATAATTCTTTCAAGAACAATTTTCTCTTCCTGTCTCTGGATGCACAGGGGTCTTTTCCACTCTCTGCCTCCATTTGCATAAATTGTGAGGCATCATATAGTTAGCAAACATCTATATAGCACTCATGATTATCTCCATTCTACAGATGGGAAAACTGAGACACAGAAAGATGAGGTGACTGGCCAGAGGCCACACAGCTAGTAGGTGGAAGAGCTAGGATTCAAGCCCTGATCTTGGTTTAAAAATTCAACTCCCAGCTGAGAGGTGCCACCTTCCTTGGAGAAATGGCTGATTCCAGGTCTGGGGCATGGAAGTATGAGGTGAGCCTTGGTCGTCTACTTGTACCAGGAAGCAGGGAGCTGTCAAAAATGATGGAGGTGTGTCAAAACAGCCCGCCTTGTGATGGCCAAATTTGGGACAATTTTAGCACGAGAAATGACAGAAGTTGATTGTTACACAATGAATGACTAAAATTCCATGAGTTCATATGGACTCTTGAAGGAGAGGGAGAAAGGGAGAAAGCAAGAGAGAGGGGAAGGAGACATAGAAAGAAACAGAAAGAGTTTCTTTAAGAAGACCAGCCAATATAGATAGAATAACAGAATGACTCAGACAAAGCACCATTCTTAAACTTCCCATTTAATAATCATTGCAGGTAGGGATTAGCAAAGGATGCTACCACCTCCAAGAGAAAGGTTATCGGGGAACAGAAATTTTGCCCAGTACCAATGCTTCGGCCATGGACACCTTTTAAGTGGGTGCTTTCACAATGGGTTATCTGGTGTCACCACCTTAACTGAAGGACAGCTTTTTTTCCTTGATGGTGGGACCCCTTAAAGTTGTATGCCACCTGATGTGGTAAGCTGTGAAGGACAGGGCATCATCTGTAAACAGTTGTCCCCAAAAAGGTAAAACTTGAACCTAATTCAAATTAACCAGAATCTAATTTAACTGAATCTAATTTAGGCCTGAATTCCAATTTACTAAAAATATAGGGGACAAAGACACAAAACAGATAACAACTTGAGAAAGCAATCAGACAAATCCAGGATGTGGAACATTCTACAAGACAACTCTCTCCTAGACTACCAAAAGTCAATGTCATACAAATATGTGTGTATATGTTTCTGGGAGGGGTGTATCTAGGTTAAAAGACAGTAAAAAGTACAGTACATGGATCTTGATTGGATAGTGGTTTAAAACAGTTTTAAAATGCTCTCTTGAGGCAAACAAGGAAATTGGAGTGTAGCTATTATATATTCTGGAATCCATTATTTTTCTTAGGTTAATCATGATGTTTTCATACTCTTAGGAGACTGAACTATTTAATGACAAAGAGCTGTGATGTCTGCAACTTTAAATAGTTCAGAAAAAAAAGCAGAAACGCATACAAATAGATGATGGATAGACAGCTGGACAGATCAATGATAGAACAATCATAACAAAGTATTAGGTGTCGAATCTAGGCAGTTTTATTACATTGATTTTGCAAATTTTCTGGACATTTGAAAATGTTTATAGAATCAAGTCGAGGAAGATAAAACAAAGATCCGTGCTCCTCATAGCCCAGCCTGCTGCCTGCAGTCAGATGGAAAGGTGGGAGTGCTCCCAGTCTGTCCCCTGATGTCGCCCCATCTACCATGCAGGGCCTTCGGGTAGCAGACCATGGACTACAGTGGTCCTCATACCTAAGGACATGGGTGCAGCCTTGGGGTTGTGGCATCAGCCCTTTCTGGAGCAGTGACAATTCCTGTCTCTCTCACCTTATGCAGGGACCTCTGCTTTGTTGAAACACCCTGGCTTGCTGCATTGCACTTCCCCATCCCGGCAGGTGTCAGCACCCTACTGTAGACAAAGCTGCAGGGTCACCCTCGCCTCCTCCCTGTATCTCCAGTCTGCCCAGCAGGTTAGAAAGAGGCTCAGAATCACCTGCATCCTGCAGCTTCCTTTTCTGAACTGCCCCTCTTTCCCTCTGAAGCACCAAAGTCCGCTGCGGCATTCGTTTGCAGATAATTTGTTGTAAATCTGCCCCATCTAAGACCCAGTGCAAAGCCATTCAGCAGGTAGAGACATATGCCGCAGGACTCTCGGAATTGGAAGTTAAGACCTTATGTCTGCAGCCTGGATGGCTATCATGAATCTTTCTATCAGAACACGTTTTCTGAGATTAGGCTGTGGGCCACCAAGCATATGCCATCCCCTCAGCTGCTCAGTCAGAATCGGGCTGAGCATCCTCCATAAGCCGCTGATGTCTGGGATCTGGAAATGTGCAGCTGCCTCTGTCTAGGATGATGGTCACAGGTGAGTGGAGACTGAGCTGAATCCCTCACAGGGAGCAACCAGCAGCCGACACAGGCGTTTCATCCAGAGAGAGATGCTCTCGCCTTTCTCCTGGCTCCCGCTGGGGCTCTGAGCTTCCTCCTGGGTTCCAGCTTTGCCTTTTGTTCAGCAACCAAGAAGTCCTGCATGAGATCTCACTTCAGTTAGTTCTGCTGCAGTTTGAATCTATTTCCTCGTTTTCTTTTTGTCTGATTTATCTTAAGAATTAAATTTTACTCCTTTAGACCTTCCTTTTTGGGGTTTCCCTGGTGGCTCAGATGGTAAAGAATCTATTTGCAATGCGGGAGACCTGGGTTTGATCCCTGGGTTGGGAAGATCCCCTGGAGAAGGGAATGGCTACCCACTCCAGAATTCTTGCCTGGAGAATCGCATGGACAGAGGAGCCTGGTGGGCTACAGTCTATGGGATTGCAAAGCGTCAGACACAACTGAGCTACTAACCCACACACAGAACCTTCTTTTAGGTTGAACAACTCATCCCAATTTGCCTGAACTTTCCTGTTTTGCCACCGAAAGTCACATAGGTTAGGAGACTCCTCAATCTGGGGGAATCCAGGATTTCTGGTCATTTTTCCTTCCCTCATTCCCTCCCTCTTCATCCCAGGAGGAATTATTCCTACTGGTTCTCTTCCTTCTCTATACTACCACCACCCAGGAGGTGATTGTCAGTGTCAACAACAATAGCAAGTATTTATTTCATAGAGGCAGTGAAAAGTGAAAGTGAAGGTCATTCAGTCTCATTCAGTCGTGTCCGACTCTTTGAGATCCCATGGACCATACAGTCCATGGAATTCTCCAGGCCAGAATACTGGAGTGGGTAGCCTTTCCCTTCTCTAGGGGATCTTCCCAACCCACGGATGGAACCCAGGTTTCCTATATTGCAGGTGGATTCTTTACCAGCTGAGCCACAATGGAAGCCCTCATAGAGGTAGGGGGATTCTTGATTTTTTTGTGTGTGCTTATTTCAGTCAGTCCTCACTGGCCCTTTGGGGAGGTTCTGTTACCTCTATTTACATTTGAGAAAACCAAGGCAGACCCAGACTGGGAGCTTGCTCCCGGTCATGCTGCAGGACTGGGGGGAGGAATTGGGCTTCTAACACAGATTAGAAGACTTGACCCCCAGATCCCTCTCACCTAACTACCTCCAGACACAAGGTCACAACTGCCTGTGGTTTCAAAAATCAGGACCCAAAGATCTGAATAATAGGAACTTCCAAAGAATTCTTTTTCAGAATGATTTTTAGCAATGTCACATGATTTTAATATTTTTACGGTTAGATGATGACCCCCTTGCCCACTTGAGTGTTACCCAATCTCCTCATTACATGTATACTGGAGTCAGTATAGTGCAAGTCAGTCATTCTGGAGAGAGACGAGTGAAAGATAAGCCTACTTTTAAAATGGTTGTTATTGAAAGACCTGTTTCTAAAAGCCTGCAGGCTGGGCGCCAGGACCAAGGACTGAATGTCAGGAGACTTGAGTTCTAGCCACTCCCCATCTCCACGTGGACAAAGAATAAAATTCTGAGTGAAGCCTCAGCCTTTCACATTCCCTCCAGAACTCTTGTGTCCTGGCCTTGCTTATCCTTCCTCCTCGCCTCTCCCCACCTCTTCATGGGCCGCCCACACCACCCTGAACTTCCTACCCTTTCTGGAAGCCCTGCCTCCTTCCTGCCCTTGCCCCCTCCAACTTGAGTGCCCTCCCCTTGGCTGGCATCTCCTTAAGCTACTGCATGGCTTTCAACAGAAGTACTGCTTTGCCCCTGTCTAGCTTCTTGCACAGATTCCCGACCCTCGCCAGCTCCCAGTCATGAGGTTTAAGTGTCCTAGATAAACCTAGTCCCCTGGTTAAGTCTCATACTCTCTCTGTGCCTCAGTCTCCATGCCTGTAAAATGGGGATGATGATGAGGATCTGTAAAACTGTGGCTGAGTCTGTAACAGAGCTTACACTCAGGAAGGAGATGAATAAAAACAAGGTGATAATAAAACTAAGATTATGGCATCCGGTCCCATGACTTCATGGCAAATAGATGGGGAAACAATGAAAACAGTGACAGACTTTATTTTGGGGGGCTCCAAAATCACTGCAGATAGTGACTACAGCCATGAAATTAAAAGAAGTTTGCTCCTTGGAAGAAAAGCTATGACCAACCTAGATAGCATATTAAAAAGCAGAGACATTACTCTACCAACAAAGGTCCATCTAGTCAAAGCTATGGTTTTTCCAGTAGTCATGCATGGATGTGAGATTTGGACTATAAAAAAGCTGAGCCCTGAAGAACTGATGCTTTTGAACTGTGGTGTTGGAGAAGACTCTTGAGAGTCCCTTGGACTGCAAGGAAATCCAATCAGTCCATCCTAAAGGAGATCAGTCCTGAATATTCATTGGAAGGACTGATGCTGAAGTTGAAACTCCAATACTTTGGCCACTTGATGCGAAGAACTGACTCATTGGAAAAGACCCTGATGCTGGGAAAGATTGAAGGCAGGAGGAGAAGGGGATGACAGAGGATAAATTGGTTGGATGGCATCATTGACTCAATGGACATGAACTTGAGTAAGCTCCGGGAGTTGGTGATGGACAGGGAAGCCTGGCGTGCTGCAGTCCATGGGGTCACAGAGTCAGACACGACTGAGCGATTGAACTGAACTGAACTGAATAATAGTAGTGAATGTCAATCCAGCACTTACTCTGTGCCAGCCTCTCCTATGCAGGCTACACTGATGAACTCATTTAGTTCTCACCAGAATTCTTGGGAGTTAGTGTTATCATTCCCATTTTACAGAAAAGGAAATGGAGGTGCAGAGGTCTCCTGGATATTGAGGGCGGCTCAGAGATCTGAACCCACATGTTCTGGCTTTAGAGTCCAGGCTCTTCAGTACTATGTCAGATGGCAACCATGCTTTCTAGAAAGCAAATGGGGTATTTGGAGAGTAATTCAGTGGGGAGGTTATCAGGGAAGACTTCTCGAAGGTGATGTCTCTGTTCTAAGACTTGAAGGTTGATAAGAAGACAGACAAGGGACCATCTAACTAAGCGGTTCTCAGTCCAAGCTGCTCATTAGCATCACCTAAGGACAGTTTAGGTGACCAACCTAGATAGCATATTGGAAAGCAGAGACATTACTTTGCCAACAAAGGTCCATCTAGTCAAGGCTATGGTTTTTCCTGTGGTCATGTATGGATGTGAGAGTTGGACTGTGAAGAAGGCTGAGTGCCGAAGAATTGATGCTTTTGAACTGTGGTGTTGGAGAAGACTCCTGAGAGTCCCTTGGACTGCAAGGAGATCCAACCAGTCCATTCTAAAGGAGATCAGCCCTGGGATTTCTTTGGAAGGAATGATGCTAAAGCTGAAACTCCAGTACTTTGGCCACCTCATGCAAAGAGTTGACTCATTGGCAAAGACTCTGATGCTGGGAGGGATTGGGGGCAGGAGGAGAAGGGGACGACAGAGGATGAGATGGCTGGATGGCATCACTGACTCGATGGACGTGAGTCTGGGTGAACTCCGGGAGTTGGTGATGGACAGGGAGGCCTGGCGTGCTACGATTCATGGGGTCGCAAAGAGTCGGACACGACTGAGCGACTGAACTGAACTGAACTGAAGGACAGTTTGGGGGGCTTCCCAGGCTGCTCAGTGGTAAAGAATCCACCTGCCAATGCAGAAGACAAGGATTTGATACCTGAGTCAGTAAGATCCCCTCGAGAAGGAAATAGCAACCCACCCCAGTGTTCTTGCCCAGGAAATCCCATGGACAGAGAAGCCTGGTGGGCTACAGTCCGTGGGGTCACAAAGAGTTGAACACAACTTAGTGACTGGACATCAACAGCAAAGGACAGTGTTAGGAAATGGAATGCCTGAGCCCTCCCCTGGGGCAAGTCAGGCAGCACTTCTGTGGGTGAGCCCAGACCCCTGCATTTTTAACAGCCTTCCAGGAGAGCGCAGCCTACAGCCAAGGCTGAGAATCAGGAGTCGGAAGAAGGGAAAGGCAGGCAGTAGGAACACACACCTCCAGCCTTCCAAGGAGTGACGCATCCTCCTCATCCCCCCATCTTTGCCTGTGGCCTCTATTCTCCCCTCTGCATTGCCCTGGTGCTTAAACAAAGAGAAGGAGAGAGGAATTAAAGCTCCATTTAGGGAAAAGGTTAAGAGCAGTTTTGCCTCCTAAGTGAACAGGAGGCCAGCAGGGGGGCCGAATCAATGCGGCTCCCGTCAGGCCCCTGATGACAAATGACATTCTGAACCAGTATCTCCACAGATACTTCTAAGCTGACCCTTGGAGATAGCTAATAAAAGACCAACCTGTCCTCCAAGATTAACGACTCAGGAGAAAGATGGAGGGAGGAGGGAGCAGGCAAGCAGGGCCTCTGGAAACCTTTGCTGCCCCAGCCTCCCACAGATGGCAAGGAGGCCAGAACAAAGGAAGCTGTGGACAGCAAACATCCCCGGCTGGGGCGTTTTGTTTGCAACCTGCCCTTCTGCTGGGATCCCTGTCTGAACTTCCTTCCCTGCCCTGTACTCCCACCCAGGTGTGCACTCCATCTCACCCCCTTCCCTGGTGCTCCAGCATAATCCAGGCTCCCTTTTCCTTGGTTTTCTCTTCGGAATTGTGTCTATGCCTTGCTGTCCACTCTTTTCTGGGCTGTGGTCCTCAGCTATGCCTGCCTGGTTATGCCTTTCCTAGCTTCTCCTCGTGCACTTTCTCTCTCTTCACTCTTCATTTGTCTCTTTCTCTGTTTTGCTTCATCTCTACCAGCCTGCCTTTCCATCTCTCCCTTAGAGGTTGTGTGTGACTTCTTTTTCTCTGTCTCTCCGTCCCACTTCACCCGTCTCTCGGTCTCCCAGTCTCTTCCATCTCTCCGTCTCTGTGCCTCTCTCTGTCCCTGCTCTGACTCTCTAACACCTGGCTGTGTGTATGTCATCCTTTCCATTTTGCAGCCTCCTTGACGACTCTGCTTCTTTCCATTTCCATCTCGTACTCGTCTCTCTTGCCCCTCTGGCTCTCTGCCCTTCTTTGCGTTTCTCTTTCTCTCCTCTCCTTTCCCCAGCTCTCAGTGTCTCAGCAAGCTCCTCCTCATCCTTGCCTTTTCCAGGAGTGTGGACAGAGTCTAGGAGCAGGGTCTCTTCTCACCGTGGATGCAGTCAGTGGTGGGCAGGGCTGGGCTGGAGAATGGCAGCCTACCCCACTCACACTTACCCACCAGCACCCTGGACCCACTTGCTCCCTATGGTGTGGGTCCCAGAATCTGACCTTGTCCCACTCTCTAGCCCCCTGTGGGATCCTCATCACTTCCTACTCTCCAATGCCTTTTCCATAGAAAAATACAGATAGGACCTCTCACTCCTCAATTTCATTCTGTCCCATCACTGTCAGAGAGAGCTTGGGTTCACAACTGAGAAATTCCAAGCCAGTCATGAATCATGCTTATTGCTTAATAACTGCAGCTGTGATTTACTAAACACATGTGGCCTGCCATGTAGTCTGTATATGTAACTCATTTCCACAACAATCCTGCCATGTAGATATCATCATCCCCATTTTTCAGATGAGGAGACCAGGGATCAGAGAGGTTAAGATACCTATTCAAGGTCACACTGCTAGTAAATGGTAGAGGCAGAATTCAAGTCTGTCCTGGGTGGTCCCAAGGGTCATGCTCTTTCTGCTGAATCTTTCAGCACTGTGCTGTCCAATGAGGTGATTGCTAGCCACATGTGGTTATTTAAATTCATCAAAATGAAAGAAAGTTTAAAACTGAGCTTCTCCATCACACTCCCCACTTTTCAAGCACTCAGTGGCCACCATATTGGACAGCACAGATTTGAACATTTTCATCCATACAGGAAGTTCTGCTGCAAAGTGTTGTTTTAGATAAATGTGGAGGAATTTTCTGTGTCGATTTTCTGGGAGAACAAAAGAGAAGAGGTTATTGAAGTGACCCCAGGTCATATGAGAGTTTCCATGGAAGAGCTTGGACTGAAACAGCAGTCCTGTTTCCAGATACCTGCAGGCAGCATCACCTGTGCCTCCCAAACCTGCCTTTATAGCCCTAACGATGTCAGAATCACCACCGAGGAACACTGCTTTCATGAAGGGGATGGGAAGGGTGGAAGTGTATATTCTTCTATAAGGCGGGAAAAGCACAATCTTATGTCAGAAATTGAATTTTCTTATTTCGGTTGGTGTCCAGGGCTTTGAACCCTGACATCAACAGCCTATCTTGTTCCAGTCGATCAAAAACATTTCATAATGCCATCTCCTTCCGCAAGGTCACCTTGAAATCTCTTCCCTGCTCGAAGCATCTCAACTCTTCCTTCCCCTAATAGAAACATTCTTGAAATCTGAGTAAAATGGATGTGCTCAGCCTTGTTCCTTTTTCAAGAAAACTGTATCTTACCCCTCTGGAACAAGTCACTAAAAAGAGGAAAATATTTATACTTTTCTTGCAAGCTCACCAGTCTGGACAATTTGAAGACCCTAGCATCCTCCAGCCCCATTTGCTTACATTAGAAGGTGTGTGTGTGTGTGTGTGTGTTAGTTGTTCAGTTGTGTCCAACTCTTTGCACCCCCATGGACTGTAGCCAGCCAGGCTCCTCTGTCCATGGGATTCTCCAGGCAAAAATACTGGCGTAGGTTGCCGTTCCCTTCTCCAGGGGATCTTCCTGACCTAGGAATCTTACCACAGTCTTCTGCATTGCAGGCAGACTCGTTACCATCTGAGCCATGAGGAAAGCCCCCTTGGCCTTGTGCAAATTTCTCCCCAGGTGGCTCCGAGCCTGCAGTGGTCTCTCTTGGTTGCTCTAGAAGGTGTTCCCTCCCACAGCTCCCTCGTGCCCCTGTGCTGATCTGTGGGCATTAGTCCCTCCTGCTCTAGGGTTCTCCTCCCTGGTGTCTCTGCCTCTCATTTAGGCACCAGAGGATCTCCAGCTCTGATGACTGTCATCCTAAGCCTTTAGATACTAGTATGTGATCTAGCATTAAAACAAAGCTAGCTTGTGGTCTATGAGAGAATTAGTCCCTCCTCTTGACCTTATTTTGATACAGTAAGTCCCCTACATACAAACTTTCAAGTTGCAAGCTTTCAAAGATGTGAACAAGTGTTGGCATGTCCCATCACGTAAGTGAATTCACACGTCTGGTATACATTGTCACGTGCATGCACCCTCTACAAGTGATTGTGTTTTGTGTACTTTACCACACAGTACTGTATAGACTACAGAGTACGGAATCTTTATTTCAAGCCCAGAATGTCTGGAAGCAAGTGTAAAATCAGCAGCAATATAGCTGGTATCACTGTCTTTCTAAGGTACTGCACTGTAGGACTAAAAATGTTTTCTTTATTGTTGTGTGTGTTTTTTATGTATTGTGTGAAAAGCATTATAAACCTATTGTAGCGCAATACTATATAGCAGATGGTGTTAGTTGGGTACCTAGGCTAACTTTGTTGGACTTACAAACAAATTGGACATATGAACACGCTCTTGGAAGGGAACTCGTTCGTATGTAGGGGACTTACTTTACTCAGTTAGAAGTGGCTCCAGGCAATGTTGTTTGGCCCCAAATGTTACTGTATCCTGGAGCCCTTCTTATAAACAGATTTTATTTCTGTCTAATGGTGGAGACTTAGGCGTAATGGTTACAAGCATGTGTGATGGAGCCAGGTAGACTGGTGTGAATCCCAGCTCTGCCACTTACTGGGTGGGTAACCAGACATCAGTTACTTAGCCCCCTTGTGCCTCAGCTTCCTCATCTATAAAATGGGGATAATTCTAACCTCCCAAGTGTGAAGGCTGAATTCGCTGTTGTTGTGGATATGATCTCACTCTGCTCCTTGGATTCAGGAGTGCCTCCTGATGTGGTTCCAGCCTCACTGTGCTCAGATGTCTACTCCCTGATCCATAGAAGATGCTAGCTGCAGCTTCCCCCTTTTTCCTTTGTCTTCTGGGAGGCTTTTCTACACCATTCCTGCTTTTCATTAATAAGTCTTCTATCCAATCCTCCCCACACATGTCTGAAGTCCAGTGAAGGTGACAGAAGGCTCAACTCAAGTGGACACACCATCTCCTCTCAGTCCCCTGTCTGCTCTACCTTTAGAAATGGAGGGGCTGAGGCCCAGTGTGGCAAGAGAATGCACTCGATCCAACACAGATCTTTGATGGAAAGGCTACAACCCAGACCTGGTGTGTTTTGCACCAGAGTCCTCTTCCCCTCAAGACCTCAGGTTATCTCCACTTGAGATGTAAAGCTTCATGAGTCTTAAGAATGAAGTATGGAAATTTGAACTGCTGCCTCAGCAGCCTGCCCTCTTTCTGTCATCTGTCCTGTTTAGCTGTGACCTTCCGACATGAGCATCCAGTTCACCCCGACAATCTGCAGTTCACACCCTCTCACCTTCCTCTGTCATTGCTCCAGCTGCCATGAGACTCCTCACTCTGAGGTTCTCTTCTCTTGCGCCACCTCCCTACTGCTGGGCTGTGCCCAGGTACACTCTCCTGTCATTCCAACTCAAGATCTCACTTTGGACATGGCATCAGTGTTTCCCCACAGCTCAGAAGGGGCCCCTTGACCCTGGCATGGCCCCAGGATGGAAGGACTGGACCTACTCACTCCTGGCTTCTCTCCATGAGGGAGAGCACAGGAAAGGACTCAGGACCGCCTGGTTCCCAAGTTGACTCCAGCAGTACAAGGTGCTGGCAACTTCACGATTTTTTTTTATAGTAACCTCTAAATCCCTTTCCAGGCTGGAAGGACTCATGACTTTTTATTTAATATGTGCTCTCCCTCTCTTTCGGTTCATTGGCTCCAGACTTATTATCTCCCATTTGTCTGCATTATGCTGCCTTTTCCTCTGACCATCTGAATCACCCACAGTAACCCCAGCCAACCCCAGCCCCATCCATTTCTGGGTATGTGTGCCTGCTTGTTCAAGTTCGGGCCTCTGCACTTGTTCCCACTGTTCCCATTAGAGCAGGTCCTGGGACAGAGAGGGTGAGGAAAACTACCCTGAGTCCCAGGCTGGGTTGAGGACATAGAAGGAGGAGCCCAGTATTATAGGGACCGTATTTCTGAGACTCGGTTTGCTAACATGTAAAATGGGAATAATAGCTACATCATAGTTATGAGTTACCATAAGGACAAAGAAAGATGAGTATCAGGAAAATGCCTGTACTGTTATAGTACATGGCATATATGTGCTGTGCTTGGTTGCTCGGTTGTGTCCAACTCTTTGCAGCCCCATGGACTATAGCCCAACAGGCCCCTCTCTCTATGGGATTCTCCAGGGAAGAATACTGGAGTGGGTTGCCATGCCTTCCTCCAGGGGATCTTCCCAACCCAGGGATCGAACCCACATCTCCTGCATTGCAGGCAGATTCTTTACTGTCTTGGCCATGGGGAAGGCCATATGGCATATATAGTGTATGTATATTTCACTGTAGGTAATAATCAGTACTATGTAAAAACTTGCTGTCATTATTGTTGTTGTCATGACAATTGCTCAAGAAGTTGTGGTAGATAAGGCCCAAGATTCCATACTAATAAAATAATGGCCACCATGACCAAGCACCCACTAGGTTCTAAGTACTGTGTGCAAAGTACTTCATTTTTCAAAGCTCCCTATTTCCTTGCTCTGGATACAATAATAATGTTAATGGTAGGGAAAGATATACATACACATATGCCATGTAGAGCCCACTCACTGGAAAAGACCCTGATGCTGGGAAAGATAGAAGGCGAAAGGAGAAGGGAGTGGTAGAGGATGAGAGGATTAGATAGCATCACCGACTCAATGGACATGAATCTGAGCAAATTCCAGGAGACAGTGGAGGACAGAGATACTTGGTATGCTGCAATCCACAGGGTTGCAATGAGTCAGACATGACTTAGCGACTGAAAATTAACAACAAACACACATATGCAGATTACTAGATAAAACTGAAAAGTATGAATGCCTAGCAGAGTGTCTCTGATTCATGTTCAGAACCTCATAAACATTAGCGAAATAGTAGCAAGGCTGAGGGGTTATTAAATGAATCTTTATACACTACCCAACACAATCACTCATTTAATATGTGCATTTCCAGACATTTATCTATACATATGGTTATAGACTTTTTAGATTATTTTATGAAAGCATGATTGTATTGTCCATAATGATTTGTGAATCACATTTTCTTCCCACTGACCAATTTATTGTGGTCCTATTTACGTGCTGGTTACTGGGGTTTCTTTGGTGCTGGGCACATCAGAGTAGACCAGTAGGGAAGAGGTTTTCTCAAACTTACAAGGTTATTGACTGTCTATTTAAAATGCGAACACAGAATTGAAGTTTTAAAGACCCCCCAAAGAAGCACATACTGGTGATTATTGTATGTTATTTGAATTATGTTAATGATAGCCTGCGTGTGTGCCCACGCGTGCGCACATGCACACACACACACACACACACACAATGGGATAAAGACTTTTGATATGCTGTCCCATTAAACAGATGTACCACACTGTATTCCATTTCTCTTTGATGGATACTTAGGTTATCTCAAAAGTGTGATCCATTTGATTCATAAGTCCCAAGTCATTGATGGAAAAACAGAAGACTTTCATTTTTCCAGTAGCTGCCACTAACTCTGCCCTTCATTTCCCCTTTATTGTTACCTAGAGGGCTTCCTCCAGGAGATCCCTGACTTAGATCAGATAGACACACTCTGGTATTAAAGTCTTGCCTGGATTTTTAAGTTTATGTCTTGGTCATCTCACAATCGCAATCTCATATGCTATTTAAAGCCCCGCCCCTCCTTCCATCTTAGGACTCTGGGACTTGAGAGAGCAAGGTGGTTCTTGCCTCCTCCCCCAATGGTCAGTCTGCACCATTACAGTATCTGATACTTCCTCATTCAGCTCAGGGTGCTCTAGATTTGGTCCACAAGCAGGGTGGGAACCTTCTTCAGATAGCTCCAGACTTAAGGAATGCTTTCCCCATGCCTACGTCATTTGCTTACAGGGAGTAGATCCTCTGGAGAAGTAGGATGAGGTAGGGAGATATCTCCAAAAGGTGACCTGGCTCTCCCCTCCTTGTCTTCTTGTATTTTCTTTGGGGCAGTAGAAGGATGGTGCTGGGCTGCTATGGCAGGCCCTCCAGCCCAGGGTCTCCTGAAGCCTGCCCACCTGGGCTTGTGAGCATGAGCTGTTTGTATCTCCTCCAAACTCCATGTCAGGGAGGGCACACTGGTAGCTGGAAATCAGCCTTGGTGGGAATATTTACACCACGGAAATTGGCGTTATCTGAGAAACTGCCCCCAACCCCCACCCCAGAGCTGATTGTTTAACATTTATCAGCTTACCATCACCTCTCACCCATCCAACACTTGGTCACCGTAGTTAAAGTATGGGATGCTTACTACTGTTTCCATCTCAGCCATTAGAGGTCAAAGATAAGAACTCAGCAAAGATCACACCATCATAACAAGCTTTTCATATTACAAACGATGCTGCAATGACCAACTTTTTTATGTTTAACCTGCCCGTTTGAATGAGTATTTTCTTTGGCTAAGTTTCTGGAAATGCTGAATCTAAAAGTATGTATAAGTTTAAGGTTTCGGATATATATGGTTCAAATTGCCCTTCAGAAAAGATGGACCTATTTCTACTTCTATTACCAACATGCCGAACATACTGCACCTTTGCCATAACTAATATGTTAGTCATTCAGTTACGTCTGACTTTTTGCGACCCCATGGACTGTAGCCCAACAGGTTCCTCTATCTATGGAATTCTCCAGGCAAAGATAGTGGAGTGGGCTGCCATGCCCTTCTCCAGGGGATCTTCCCATTCCAGGGATCAAACCCACATCTTCTTCATTGGCAGAAAGATTCTTTACCATCTGAGCCACCAGGGAAGCCTTTGCCAGAACTAAATATGGTTTTTAAATATATTTTTAGTCTTTTATGCAAAAAAATATTTTTTTTTCTGTGTGTGTGTGTCTTTGACCGCCCAGTGTGTTTGGATGGTTTGATGGAATGTTCATTTATTGATGAATAGCATTTCCTACATACCTTCTTCTTTTGTGAATTTCCAAAAAGGCAGAGGAGAGTGTCCCCCAAGAAGAAAGACAGGGAGCAGGAGGACTGCTCTGTCAAGTGGCCCTGGTTTGTCCCCCACCTGCCCTGACTGCCTGAGCAGGGCTCCAAGGTCTGCAAGCCCAAGGCACATTTTTAGAGGCCGCACTTTAATTAAAACCTTTCTTACATGATGCATTATCTATAAAAGCAATTCAGTTAGGTTATTGATTTTGCTGTGTGGTTACAGAGTTCCCATGGGAAGTGTTATTCCACTCTTTGTGGCTTTCTGACCATGGTATCTGTAAGTTTATTTGTGAGGATTACATACTCATCCAGTCATATGCCTGGACACACATGCACACACATGTACACACACACACACATTCAGAGGAACACATTCACAGTCATACCCTTATTCACATATAGACACACATACAGATTCATACTACCACACGATTGCACTCATCTCACCCGCTAGCAAAGTAATACTCAAAATTCCCCAAGCCAGGCTTCAACAGTATGTGAACTGTGAACTTCCATATGTTCAAGCTGGATTTAGAAAAGGCAGAGGACCAGAGATCAAATTGCAAACATCCGTTGAATCACTGAAAAAGCAAGATAGTTTCAGAAAAGCATCTACTTCTGCTTTATTGACTATGCCAAAGCCTTTGACTGTGTGGACCACAATGAACTGTGGAAAATTCTTCAAGAGATGGAAATACCAGACCACCATACCTGCCTCCTGAGAAATCCTTATGCTGGTCAAGAAGCAACAATTAGAACTGGACATGGAACAACAGACTGGTTCCAAATCGGGAAAGGAGTATGTCAAGGCTATATGTTGTCACCCTGCTTATTTGCTTATTTAACTTATATGCAGAGTATGAGAAATGCTGGACTGAATGAAGCACAAGCTGTAATCAAGATTGTGGAAGAAATATCAATAACCTCAGATATGCAGATGACACCACCCTTATGGCAGAAAGCGAAGAAGAACTACAGAGCCTCTTGATGAAAGTGAAAGAGGGGAGTGAAAAACTGGATTAAAATTTAACATTCTGGAAATAGAACTGCCTTATGATCCAGCAATCCCACTGCTGGGCATACACACCAAGGAAACCAGAATTGAAAGAGACACGTGTACCCCAGTGTTCATCGCAACACTGTTTATAATAGCCAGGACATGGAAGCAACCTAGATGTCCATCAACAGATGAATGGATAAGAAAGCTGTGGTACATATACACAATGGAGTATTACTCAGCCATTAAAAAGAATACATTTGAATCAGTTCTAATGAGGTGGATGAAACTGGAGCCTATTATACAAAGTGAAGTAAGCCATAAAGAAAAACACCAATACAGTATACTAATGCATATATAGGGAATTTAGAAAGATGGTAATGATAACCCTGTATGTGAGACAGCAAAAGAGACACAGATGTATGGAACAGTCTTTTGGACTCTGTGGGAGGGGGCGAGGGTGGGATGATTTGGGAGAATAGCATTGAAAGATGTCTAATATCATGTGTGAGATGAATCGCCAGTCCAGGTTTGATGCATGATACTGGATGCCTGGGGCTGGTGCACTGCGATGACCCAGAGGGGTGGTATGGGGAGGGAGGAGGGAGGGGGGTTCAGGATGGGGAACACATGTATGCCCATGGCGGATTCATGTTGATGTATGGCAAAACCAATACAATATTGTAAAGTAATTAACATCCAATTAAACTAAATAAATTTATAATAAAAAAATAAAACTCAACATTCTGGAAACTTACATTACCATATGTAAAATAGATCAGATCAGATCAGTTGCTCAGTCGTGTCCGACTCTTTGCGACCCCATGAATTGCAGCACGCCAGGCCTCCCTGTCCAGCACCAACTCCCGGAGTTCACTCAGACTTACATCCATCGAGTCAGTGATGCCATCCAGCCATCTCATCCTCTGTTGTCCCCTTCTCCTCTTGCCCCCAATCCCTCCCAGCATCAGAGTCTTTGCCAATGAGTCAACTCTTTGCATGAGGTGGCCAAAGTACTGGAGTTTCAGCTTTAGCATCATTCCTTCCAAAGAAATCCCAGGGCTGATCTCCTTCAGAATGGACTGGTTGGATCTCCTTGCAGTCCAAGGGACACTCAAGAGTCTTCTCCAACACCACAGTTCAAAAGCATCAATTCTTTGGCACTCAGCTTTCTTCACAGTCCAACTCTCACATCCATACATGACCACAGGAAAAACCATAGCCTTGACTAGACGAACCTTTGTTGGCAAAGTAATGTCTCTACTTTTGAATATGCTATCTATGTTGGTCACAACCTTCCTTCCAAGGAGTAAGCGTCTCTTAATTTCGTGGCTGCAGTCACCATCTGCAGTGATTTTGGAGCCCCCCAAAATAAAGTCTGACACTGTTTCCACTGTTTCCCCATCTATTTCCCATGAAGTGATGGGACTGGATGCCATGATCTTTGTTTTCTGAATGTTGACCTTTAAGCCAACTTTTTCACTCTCCACTTTCACTTTCGTCAAGAGGCTTTTGAGTTCCTCTTAACTTTCTGCCATAAAGGTGGTGTCATCTGCATATCTGAGGGTATTGATATTTCCCCCGGCAATCTTGATTCCAGCTTGTGTTTCTTCCAGTCCAGCATTTCTCATGATGTACTCTGCATACAAGTTAAATAAGCAGGGTGACAATATACAGCCTTGCCGTACTCCTTTTCCTATTTGGAACCAGTCTGTTGTTCCATGTCCAGTTGTAACTGTTGCTTTCTGACCTGCATACACATTTCTCAAGAGGCAGGTCAGGTAGTCTGGTATTCCCATCTCTTTCAGAATTTTCCACAGTTTATTGTGATCCACACAGTCAAAGGCTTTGACATAGTCAATAAAGCAGAAATAGATGCTTTTCTGGAACTTTCTTGCTTTTTCCATGATCCAGCAGATGTTGGCAATTTGATCTCTGGTTCCTCTGCCTTTTCTAAAACCAGCTTGAACATCAGGAAGTTCACGGTTCACATATTGCTGAAGCCTGGCTTGGAGAATTTTGAGCATTACTTTACTAGCGTGTGAGATGAGTGCAATTGTGCGGTAGTTTGAGCATTCTTTGGCATTGCCTTTCTTTGGGATTGGAATGAAAACTGACCTTTTCCAGTCCTTTGGCCACTGCTGAGTTTTCCAAATTTGCTGGCATATTGAGTGCAGCACTTTCACAGCATCATCTTTCAGGATTTGGAATAGCTCAACTGGAATTCTATCACCTCCACTAGCTTTGTTCGTAGTGATGCTTTCTAAGGCCCACTTGACTTCACATTCCAGGATGTCTGGCTCTAGGTCAGTGATCACACCATCGTGATTATCTGGGTCATGAAGATCTTTTTTGTACAGTTCTTCTGTGTATTCTTGTCATCTCTTCTTAATATCTTCTGCTTCTGTTAGGTCCATACCATTTCTGTCCTTTATCGAGCCCATCTTTGCATGAACTGTTCCTTTGGTATCTCTGATTTTCTTGAAGAGATCTCTAGTCTTTCCCATTCTGTTGTTTTCCTCTATTTTTTTTGCATTGACCACTGAAGAAGGCTTTCTTATCTCTTCTTGCTATTCTTTGGAACTCTGCATTCAGATGTTTATATCTTTCTTTTTTTCCTTTGCTTTTCACTTCTCTTCTTTTCACAGCTATAGAT
Organism: Bos indicus x Bos taurus; assembly: GCF_003369695.1. Classification (NCBI taxonomy): domain Eukaryota; kingdom Metazoa; phylum Chordata; class Mammalia; order Artiodactyla; family Bovidae; genus Bos; species Bos indicus x Bos taurus. The sequence continues at coordinate 27,259,137 of NC_040100.1, read as the reverse complement.
AGCCAATAGGGATTTGCTGTATGGCTCAGGAAAATCAATCAGGAGCTCTGTATCAACCTAGAGGGTTGGATTGGGGAGGAAGATGGGAGGGAGATTCAAAGGGAAGGGATATATGTATACCTATGGCTGATTCATGTTGAGGTTTGACAGAAAAATTATTCTGTAAAGCAATTATCCTTCAATAAAAAAATAAATTAAAAAAAAAAAGCCTCAACATTCAGAAAACTAAGATCATGTCTTCCGGTCCCATCACTTCATGGCAAATAGATGGGGAAACAATGGAAACAATGAGAAACTTTATTTTCTTGGGCTCTGAAATCACTGCAGATGGTGAGTGCAGCCATGAAATTAAAAGAGGCTTGCTTCTTGGAAGAAAAGCTATGACCAACCTAGACAGCATATTAAAAAGCAGAGACATCACTTTGCTGACAAAGGTCCATCTAGTCAAAGCTATGGTTTTTGTATGTATGTACACAATAGTCATGTATGGTTGTGAGAGCTGGACTATAAAGAAAGCTGAGTGTTGAGGAATTGATGCTTTTGAACTGTGGTGTTGGAGAAGACTCTTGAGAGTCCCTGGGACTACAAGGAGATCCAACCAGTCTATCCTAAAGGAAATCAGTCCTGAATATTCACTGGAAGGACTGATGCCAAAGTTGAAACTCCAATACTTTGGCCACCTGATGCGAAGAACAGACTCATCTGTAAAGACCCTGATGCTGGAAAAGATTGAAGACAGGAGGAGAAGGGGATGATAGAGGATGAGATGGTTGGATGGTGTCACTAACTTGATGGACATGAGTTTGAATTAGCTCCAGGTGTTGGTGATGAACAGGGAAGCCTGGCATGCTACAGTCCATAAGGTTGCAAAGTGTTGGACACACTGAGCAACTGAACTGACTGACAGAGTCATACTCATACACAAACATGGACACAAAAGCACATACAGGCACACACTCACTCAGACACACTCACCCATGCTCATATGCCCGGACACACACAGACACACTCATATAGACATGCAGGTACAAGGACACACATGTACACTGAACAGATACAGCCTTTTCTCCCCTTCACACTCAATGCTGCCGCCATATTTAATTTCTTCCACCCCTTTGCACAGGCTACACCTGCTCTCTGCTTGAGAACTCTGTGCACATTATTTTTTCTGCCTAGGACCCTCTTCCTTCCACTTGTCATCTGAATGTCCTGGACTCTGGTCACTGCTTTCAGACACCTTCCCTGGCTCTCTGGGCTGCCTTGGGGCCTCTTGTCATCACTCCTATTGTATGTGTATCCACCTCTTTCATGGCACTTACTGTGCTTCAGTACAGTTATTCCACAAGGCAGGGGTTTCTGTCTGCCCTGCTCCGTCCTGTGTCCCCAGGGCCTAGGAAGTACATCTGGTAGGTGTGCAAGTATAGTATTCAAGGAATGAATAGTCTGGGGAAATGGACGTTTCGGTTGACTATGTGCAGGTAGCTGGTCAGCAACAGAAGCAAGACTCAAATGCCCAGATTCTGACTCCAAAACCCATGTTCTGTATCTTCTGTCCTGGTACTCTTCCCCTCACTGACACTGATTTTTTTTTTTTAATATTTTAAATGTAAATTTTTATTTTTTTAAATTTAATTTTATTTTTAAACTTTACAATATTGTATTGGTTTTGCCAAATACCAAAATGAATCCGCCACAGGTATACATGTGTTCTCAATCCTGAACCCTCCTTCCTCCTCCCTCCCCATACCATCCCTCTGGGTCATCCCAGTGCACCAGCCCCAAGCATCCAGTATCGTGCATCGAACCTGGACTGGCGACTCATTCCATATATGATATTATACGTATTTCAATGCCATTCTCCCAAATCATCCCACTGTCTCCCTCTCCCACAGAGTCCAAAAGACTGTTCTAGACATCAGTGTCTCTTTTGCTGTCTCGTATACAGGGTTATTGTTACCATCTTTCTAAATTCCATATATATGCGTTAGTATACTGTATTGGTGTTTTTCTTTATGGCTTACTTCACTCTGTATAATAGGCTCCAGTTTCATCCACCTCATTAGAACTGATTCAAATGTATTCTTTTTAATGGCTGAGTAATACTCCATTGTGTATATGTACCACAGCTTTCTTATCCATTCATCTGTTGATGGACATCTAGGTTGCTTCCATGTCCTGGCTATTATAAACACCCAAAACCTGTGGGACACTGTAAAAGCAGTCCTAAGGGGAAAGTTCATAGCAATACAGGCATACCTCAAGAAACAAGAAAAAAGTCAAATAAATAACCTAACTCTACACCTAAAGCAATTAGAAAAGGAAGAAATGAAGAACCCCAGGGTTAGTAGAAGGAAAGAAATCTTAAAAATTAGGGCAGAAATAATGCAAAAGAAACAAAAGAGACCATAGCAAAAATCAACAAAGCCAAAAGCTGGTTCTTTGAAAGGATAAATAAAATTGACAAACCATTAGCTAGACTCATCAAGAAACAAAGGGAGAAAAATCAAATCAATAAAATTAGAAATGAAAATGGAGAGATCACAACAGACAACACAGAAATACAAAGGATCATAAGAGACTACCATCAACAATTATATGCCAATAAAATGGACAACATGGAAGAAATGGACAAATTCTTAGAAAAGTACAACTTTCCAAAACTGGACCAGGAAGAAATAGAAAATCTTAACAGACCCATCATAAGCACGGAAATTGAAACTGTAATCAAAAATCTTCCAGCAAACAAAACCCCAGGTCCAGACGGCTTCACAGCTGAATTCTACCAAAAATTTAGAGAAGAGCTAACACTGATTTTTTAAAAGATTCTTTTGACTGTTATTAAACACATGTGCACATATACGCATGCATGTCAACTAAAGGAAAACGTTCTATGACTTTCCACTTGGGATCTTCTACACCCGTCAGCCCATTCATCACCTCTCTGATCCTAGCTCCCAAAAGAAAGGGATTCTCTACCCTGTTTACTGCAGTAATCACCTCTGTACATAACACAGTGCCTGGCTGAAAGCAGATACTCAAAAGTATGTGTTAAACTCACAGATGAGACTGTTCAATAAGACACTGATGTCAATGAGGCCCTGGACTAAATGCTCATGACAGTCAGAGTTGAATGGACCCAGACCTTGACCCCAATATCTTGCTGTGTGGTTTTTAGATAAATCTTTGCCCTTATGGATATGCAGACAGTCTGGTCCTTTGCTGACCCCCCTCACACCTGTGCACAGATAAAACAGAAGCACACACCCAATGGCATGTGTGTGACAGCTGCTCCAATCGCCCTGCTCACATACACCTGCACACCTCGGCCTCTTGTCCACGTAAGGAATAAACAGGCCGTAGTATTTGCAGCCCAACCTGGTTTGTTTCCTGAGTTCAAAGGAGCTTATTAATTTCAGCCCTTCATGTGGAATTAACAAAGCCTCCTGTAGAAGATACCATAGCAACTGTGGGAATCATCTGAAAGGAAGATGTTAACCTTTTGGAGCTTGCCGCCCACTTTGTATGACCTCCTTAGCATATTTTCAGTGTCTCTTAGAATCTCTAAAATAATGAGGCTCTCTGACCCAGAGATGCCAATGCACCGGGAGTGGTGAAGTCTGGGGCGAGGAAGTGCCCCCTTCCTGAGCCCAGGACCTGTGGCCCGTGCAGGCTGGTATTGATGAGGTAAATCTGGTGCCAGCCGGTGTCTCGAGCTGGAGGTGGAGCAAGAGGCTAGGGCCACGTGGACATTAGTCTCGGCTCTGCCCCCAAGCTGCAGGCTGAACTTTCTGAAATTGCCAAAAGGTCTCACTCTGGGTCCTGCTGCCTCCAGTCTGACCTTTTCAGTAAAAGTGAAAAATGTTCAGTGCCTCATCTTTGGGTCAAGAATGGATTGTTTCTTCAAGCAGGTCAGCCATTTCTACTCATTTCATGACCTCTGGCACACCACCCCAATTTTCTGATCTCATCTGTAGGCAAGGGATTCACTGGAGAGTAGAAAGAATGCCTTTCTGTCCAGGGTGATGCAGGTGCTAGGGTACAGCACAGCTTGGGAAGAAGGTACCTCATTTTCTGCTTGGTGAAGAAGGGGAGAAGTTTGGGGGACATTCAGACTGGATTCAAACCCCCAAGTCTATTTACATATTTTCTGTGTATTTTTAAATGAGTTCCTTCTTTATAAGGCTCAGTTTCTTCACTGGCAAAATAGACACAATGATACATACTTTACAAATCTATTGAGAAGATGGAAGGAAATTATATGTGCAAGCAGTTTAGATTTGTGCTTGGTATATGCATGCCTCCTGGCCACCACCCTTGGCCTTGGGAATGTGAAGTCAAGTGGGCCTTAGACAGCATCACTACAAACAAAGCTAGTGGAGGTGATGGAATTCCAGTTGAGCTATTCCAAATCCTGAAAGATGGTGCTGTGAAAGTGCTGCACTCAATATGCCAGCAAATTTGGAAAACTCAGCAGTGGCCAAAGGACTGGAAAAGGTCAGTTTTCATTCCAATCCCAAAGAAAGGCAATGCCAAAGAATGCTCAAACTACTGCACGGTTGCACTCATCTCACACACTAGTAAAGTAATGCTCAAAATTCTCCAAGCCAGGCTTCAGCAATATGTGAACTGTGAACTTCCTGATGTTCAAGCTGGTTTTAGAAAAGGCAGAGGAACCAGAGATCAAATTGCCAACATCCGCTGGATCATGGAAAAAGCAAGAGAGTTCCAGAAAAACATCTATTTCTGCTTTATTGACTATGCCAAAGCCTTTGACTGTGTGGATCACAATAAACTGTGGAAAATTCTGAAAGAGATGGGAATACCAGACCACCTGATCTGCCTCTTGAGAAATTTGCATGCAGGTCAGGAAGCAACAGTTAGAACTGGACATGGAACAACAGACTGGTTCCAAATAGGAAAAGGAGTACATCAAGGCTATATATTGTCACTGTTTATTTAACTTCTATGCAGAGTACATCATGAGAAACGCTGGACTGGAAGAAACACAAGATGCAATCAAGATTGCCGGGAGAAATATCAATAACCTCAGATATGCAGATGACACCACCCTTATGGCAGAAAGTGAAGAGGAACTCAAAAGCCTCTTGATGAAAGTGAAAGAGGAGAGTGAAAAAGTTGGCTTAAAGCTCAACATTCAGAAAACAAAGATCATGGCATCCGGTCCCATCACTTCATGGCAAATAGATGGGGAAACAGTGGAAACAGTATCACACTTTATTTTTCTGGGCTCCAAAATCACTACAGATGGTGACTGCAGCCATGAAATTTAAAGACGCTTACTCCTTGGAAGGAAAGTTATGACCAACCTGGATAGCATATTCAAAAGCAGAGACATTACTTTGCCAACAAAGGTCCGTCTAGTCAAGGCTGTGGTTTTTCCTGTGTTGATGTATGGATGTGAGAGTTGGACAAAAAAGGTCTTCAGAAGGCTGAGCGCCAAAGAATTGATGCTTTTGAACTGTGGTGTTGGAGAAGACTCTTGAGAGTCCCTTGGACTTCAAGGAGATCCAACTAGTCCATCCTGAAGGAGATCGGCCCTGGGATTTCTTTGGAAGGAATGATGCTAAAGCTGAAACTCCAGTACTTTGGCCACCTCATGCAAAGAGTTGACTCATTGGAAAAGACTCTGATGCTGGGAGGGATTGGGGTCAAGAGGAGAAGGGGACAACAGAGGATGAGATGGCTGGATAGCATCACTGACTTGATGGACGTGAGTCTGAGTGAACTCCGGGAGTTGGTGCTGGACAGGGAGGCCTGGCGTGCTGCGATTCATGGGGTCGCCAAGAGTCGGACACAACTGAGTGACTGATCTGATCTGATCTAATCTGATATGCTTGCCTGCTAAGTCACTTCAGTCATGTCCAATTCTTTGTGACCCTAAGGACTATAGCCCTCTAGGCTCCTCTGTCCATGGGATTCTCCAGGCAAGAATACTGGAGTGGGTTGCCATGCCCTCCTCCAGGGGATCTTCCCAACCCAGGGATTGAACCAGCACCTCTTACATCTCCTGCATTGGCAGGCAAGTTCTTGACCACTACTGCCATCTGGTAGATAGTAAGTGCCCATTAAATAGTAGTTTGCTTTCTTCCCAACCCCACTCTATCTGCTGGCCTCCACTCTGTGCCAACTATAGATACAGTTACAAATGAAGCCAGCCCTTAAGGGGTTCCCAGCCTAGCAGACCAGACAGATGAGCAAAGAGTTATAAGACAATGAAGGCAGTGGCTCATTTGACAGAAGGAAGACTGGGTATCTTCCCAGAAGAGGTGATGTTAACTCAAGGCAGAATGACCAGGTAGACTGGGTAGGGATCCATTTCCTGTAGGACAGTAGCTCTTAACTGGGGCAACTTTGCCCCGACACTTGGCAATGCCTGGAGACAATTCTGGTTGTTAAAACTGGCGACCAGTGCTACTAGCATCTAACAGCCATAAATGCTGCTAACATTTTCCAAAGCACCGGGAAGGCTTCTGCAACACAGCATTACCCAGCCCCAAGTGTCAGTAGTTCCAAGGTTAAGAAACCCTGCTCTGGATATTCTTCATCACAAAAGTTCTAATCACTGATGACTGTTGAGTACCCACTGTGTGCCAAACATGGCACGAGGGGCAGTCCACATGCATTATGGCATTTAATTCTCAAAATCAGTCTATAGGATAGTTCTCATGATTCTCTTTTAAAGCCAAGGAATCTGAGCCTCACAGAGATTAAGAAACTTGCCTGAGATCTTGAATCAGAAGTCAAGTTTGGAATTCAGGTCTGCCTAACTCCAGATCCTACTTTTTTTCAAACCTCACCATGCCTACTGTGAAAAGATCTGGGGCTTTCTTTGACCACCCTTTGGACAAGTGGTATGTAGAGTAAGTCTGACTAGCTTAGGGATTCAAAGAAGAGGGACCACTGCTGACTTCAGTGGTATCATCTGGGGTCTTCCATCAGGCAAGGAGGATAACTCTGGCCCAGACCAATAACACGGTGTTTCTATGGGTGGAGAGTAAATAAAAAACCATCCCTCAGGTCTTCATGGTTCTGCTACTGTTGCTGACTGATGCTCCTACTATGATTACTACTGCTACTTTGGCTAATAATTAATGAACACTCATCCAGCTATGCCTTCTATTCACTTGATACTGTGTAGTCTCCCAGCAACCTAATGTAATAAGTATGATTGCTCCTATTTCACGTATACAAAACTAAGGCCCAGAAAAAGGTCAAACATAAGAGGTATGGCTGGTAATTGAAACTATATTGTTCCATCAATGGTTCCCAACTGAGAGAAGATTCCCCCCTTGGGGGAAAATATTATCTGGAGACAGTTTTGTGATTACAACTGGTGTGTGTGTGTGTGTGTGTGTGTGTGTGTGGTAGTGATATTACTGGCATTCAGTGGGTTTGCCACTAAACATCCTACCACAACAGGACAGTTGCCCACAACACAGCATTTTCTGACTCTAAATGTCAGTTGTGCCATGGCTGTGAACTTTGGACTCTATCTCAAAAGTTCCTACTGTGCTCTAAGTGTATGGATTGATGGCTTCTGGTTTGTGTTGAGTAAATGTTCATTTAAAGTTTCCTGAGGACACAAGACTCCTTGCATCATGTCTGGAAGCACAGAAGAGCAGCAAAAGCTACAAATTATTTTTTGATTTATTTTTGACAATAGGCTGACTTTAATGGCAAAAGTATGAGAAGGGCCAGGAACACAAACATTGCAAATCTGCCTGTTTATGGTTATGTGAGGGTTCTTTTTAGAAAGATGGAAATTGGGATGGCTAGCAGTGAGCCCTAGTGAAATATTCATGACCCCCATCTAATTTCTAATTCAATTAAATGGTGCTAATGTAGTTAACTGTGACAACAATTATTTTTGTTAATGAATATATTTAAATGCTTATCAGCAAAGGTAATAAGGAGTGCCCACAAGACCCAGTCACAAACTTGAATTTCAAATTGGTTTCAAAGTTTAAAGGTTGTTTTCGGAAAGCTGTGAACCAATTTCTGAATTTAAAAAATGGATAATTTCAGAATTAGCTATTCATTTCTAAAGGCAGCCTTCCATGTTCTTGAGGATTCAAGATAGAAGTCTTTTAAAGTGCAAGTTCCTCAATTGCATGTTAAATGGGATTTGATTTATAAAAATTCAAATTATAGTGACTTGGCAAGAACTCAAAGACAAGAAACTGGGAAAATACCAGTATTTGATGCTGAGGAGAAAACAGAGTTTCTCTACCTGAGATGCCATAAGATTGTTCCAGGAATGGGAGGTTATGCTCTGGGAGCCCCTTTCAAGTAGAAGTGAACAGTGTCTCTTCCTAAAAACTCAACTTGTCCTGTGGGGTGGAGGGGTGAACCACAGGTGGATGTACTGGAGCTGGTATACCAGATGTCTAGACATAGTCTCTCATCCTTACACTGGCATTTAAACTATGTACTTGAAATTGCCTAGTTTTAAACACAGTCATGAAAATGTGAAATTGCCTGTTTTAAATTTTACAGTGTTTGCGTGACTTTTAGGATAGGTTTCTAGCTTCTGGATGAAAAATGTCTCTTTTCACGTCCTTGATTCTTACTTTCACTATTCTGTTAGTCACAACAGCCACAATGATGGGTACAATGTCGTATTTGTGACCAACAAATCTGGTTTTGACAACTCTACCACTCATTAGCTGCATGATTTGGGGGAAATCAATAAACATGTCTGAACCAGTTTTTTTTTTTTTTTTTCCATCTGTGAAGCAAAGCTTATAATATATTATATACCTAGCCACATTGTTGAAAGGGTTAGAAAAATAACACCTTAAGGAAAGTGCCCCAAAGCTTAAGTGCCTAATACTGTCTTGACATATTTTGTTGCTTTTCAGTTGCTAAGTCATGTCAGACTCTTTGTAATCCCATGGACTGCAACATGTCAGGCTTCCCTGTCCTTCACTATCTCCTGGAGTTTGCTCAGACTCATGTCCATCTCATCCTCTGTCACCCACTTCTCTTCCTGCCCTCAATCTTTCCCAACATCAGGGTCTTTTCCAGTGAGTCGACTCTTCACATCAGGTAGCCAAAGGATTGGTGCTTCAGCTTCTGCATCAGTCCTTCCAATGAATATCCAGGCTTGATTTCCTCTAGGATTGACTGGTTTGATCTCTTTGCTGTCCAAGAGACTCTTACAAGTCTTCTCCAGCACCACAGTTTGAAAGCATCAATACTCAATAGATGGTAGTGATGGTGGTCACGGTACTGGCAGTAGTTTTTGTGTTTATTGTTTAATCTCAAAACATCCTATGGAGTAGATAACATTATTTCTATTTTATCGAAAAGGAGACTGAGGCTTAGAGAATCTTATATCTTACTTGCTTGTTCCATGTCACACAGTTGCCATGAAGTGACAGGACTCCAAAAGTCCTCTGCTGACTCATTGTATAGAATCAATAGCAAGAGTCAAATACTCAAGTCTCTGCCCCTTTCTCTCACTCTTAACATTCTCAAATCTTAATATTACGATTTGAACCAGGTTGGTTTGATTTTAAAGAACATGTTCTGTTCACATAATTTTCCTTCCACTTACAACACATATTCCATCTCCACTAGACTGAAATTTCTGCATACTTTACAAGGCCTAGTGCTTCCAATTTGCTGATAGGTTTTCCCTGGTGGCTCAGTGATAAAGATTCTACCTGCCAATGCAGGAGACACGGGTTTGATACCTGGGTCAGGAAGATCCCCTGGAGAAGGAAATGGCAACCCACTTCAGTATTCTTGCCTGGGCAATCCCATGCATAGAGGAGCCTAGTGGGGCTCTAGTCTATGGGGTCGCAAAAGAGTCAGACATGACTTAATGACTAAAACAACAACAACCTTAAGAGACATCATTTGAGAATAACAATAACCAGTCTCACCATTGTTTTGAACAACAATCACTCATTTCCTGTATTTTTTCTCTTCAAAATAATGCAGAAAATAGGACAAAAAGCTGTGAAGTATATAAAGCAGTAGTGATTTGATGCTCTTTGGAGAAAGATCCAGGGCACTAGTTTCTACACATAGACTTCACTTTAACCATTGAGACCTCTTGGGTAATGTCTGAGGAAACTGTTTATAAATCTAACTCTTTCCCCAAATCTAGCCAGGCACTGAACATGCTGCTGCTGCTGCTAAGTCACTTCAGTTGTGTCCGACTCTGTGTGACCGCATAGACAGCAGCCCACTAGGCTCCTTTGTCCCTGGGATTCTCCAGGCAAGAACACTGGAGTGGGTTGCCATTTCCTTCTCCAATGCATGACAGTGAAAAGTGAAAGTGAAGTCGCTCAGTCGTGCCTGACTCTTAGTGACCCCATGGACTGGAGCCTACCAGGCTCCTCTGTCCATGAGATTTTCCAGGCAAGAGTACTGGAGTGGGGTGCCATTGCCTTCTCCGACTGGACATGCTAAGTTCTTGCAAAAGTTAAGAGTGAGAGAAAGGGGCAGAGACTTGAATATTTGACTCTTGCTATTGATTCTATGCAATGAGTCGGCAGAGGACTTTTGGAGTCCTGTCACTTCATGGCAAATAGAAGGGGGAAAGAGGAAGCAGTGACAGATTTTATCTTCTTGGGCTCCAAAATCATTGTGGATAGTGACTGCAGCCATGAAATTAAAAGACACTTGCTCCTTGAAAGGAAAGCTATGATAAACCTAGACAGCATATTAAAAAGCAGAGACGTCACTTTTCTAACAAAGGTCCATCCAGTCAAAGCTATGGTTTTTCCAGTAGTCATGTATGGATGTGAGAGTTGGACTACCAAGAAGGCTGAATGCCAAAGAATTGATGCTTTCGAGTTGTGCTGCTGGAGAAGACCATTGAGAGAGCAGGGACAGCAAGGAGATCAAATGAGTCACTCCTAAAGGAAATCAAGTCTGAATATTCATTGGAAGGACTGATGCTGAAGCTCCAATACATTGGCCACCTGATGGGAAGAAATGACTCATTGGAAAAGACCCTGATGCTGGAAAAGATGGAAGGCAAAAGAAGGAGGGGACAACAGAGGATAAGATAGTTAGATAGCATCACTGACTCAATGGACATGACTTTGAGCAAACTCTGGGACATAGTAAAGGACAGGGGAGCCTGGTGTGCTGCAGTCAATGGGGTCACAAAGAGTCAGACATGACTTAGTGACTGAACAACAAGCTGGAAATTCCAAGAGGAACTCAGTCCAGAGTTTCACTGGAGATCTCAAGGAAGGAAAAGCATGTAATATTCAACTGTTTCTGGTAAGGTCTCCAGACAGGAACACTGCTGGTGTGGTTCACAATGCCAGTAGGCTCAAAGACTTGTTTGGAAGAAAGAATCCGCCAAAGTAACCCATTGAGGGAATGATGATAAATTTCAAAGCCATTCAAATCTCAACAACATTGTGCTAAATGAAAGAAGCCACTCACAAGAGACCACATATTATAGGATTCCATTCATATGAAAGTTCAGAACAGGGAAATTTATGTAGACAGACAGTAGCTTTGCTCAGAAGTGTTTGCTCTGGGGCTGAAGAGATGGAGGAATAGGCAGGTAATAGCTGCTTTCTGGGGTGATGAAAATGTTCTAAAATTGATTGTGCTGATGGTTGCACATACCTGTGAAAATACTAAAAACCAGAGAAGGAAATGGCAACCCACTCCAGTCTTCTTGTCTGGAGAATTCCATGGACAGAGGAGCCTGGTGGACTATAGTCCACGGGGTTGCAAAAGAGTTGGACACGACTTAGCGACTAACAGTTTCCCTTTCACTACTGAATTATACACTTGAAATGTGTGAGTTGTATGGTATGTGAATTATATCTCAATAAAGCTGTTCTTTAAAATCTCAACAACCGACACAGGCAGTCAGTCTATTGCCTCTGGCCATGCCCTTGCCCTCAGTGCCACCAATCGCTTTCTCAAAGCCTTTGTGGTCCTGCCTTCCTTATCCTACCAGGCTTAACAAATTGATATTATTTGTATGGTCTCAGAGTTCTCATAATCATATGTATCTTGGAAGCTAGAGAACCATCTCTTTCCTTTCTTAGAGCGTGCTCATTTTTCTGATTATCCAAATTTGCTTTTGTGTGTTTCAGATATACCTTTGATAGCTTTAAGGAAATTGACATAGCATCACCCAACAACCATCTGTTCTCATACTTTAAGCCTACTCTCGGAATCACTGCAAGTAGAGAGGGGAACTCTCTTCAGCGTTATGTTGGAGTTCTACTTGGTATCCTCAAGGGAGGCAAAACATGTAGACCTTGGGAGCTCATTTTCTGACAGAATTTGGAACTTACCACTGTGAGATCCAGGGAAAATTACTTAACCTCTCTGAGTCTGCTTTCTCAGACTATTGACTGTGTCTGTATTGGAAGGAGATCATCGTAGTACTTGTTGGGTTTTCTGTGTAAATGAAATAAGATGGTGTCTGTAAATCACTTATCTTGACATGCACTCTGGAGATCCGAGCTATTTATTACAATCGCTATAGTTACATTACAATTGATTGGAGTGTGTATACTTCTGAAGTTCAATCGTTTTGTCTCCCTTATGACCTGTACCCTAAGGAATACCCCAGAAACACCCACATTCTTGTAGACTCTCCCTTTCTTGAAATGACTTACCATCCTAGCCTGACACAGAATTCAGAAGCAGGAGTCTGCATGTCACAAAGGAAACCCTGGTATCCATGATGGGATGGATGGACGGGGGATCTTCATACTAGCTGCATGTGTTTAGATTTTGCAGAACCGCAGACCGTCTGGTAGCCAGAGGTGGTCGTTCCTTTAATCCTTTCATCTTTACATTTTGCTAGTGATTTCTGAGAGCACAAAACAAGAGAGCTCAAACCAGGGGTCCATAAGGCAGATTGTCCACAGGTGTGTGTGATTTGCACCCAGAAGTGGCCCTGCTTTTTTTATTAGTTATCAGCACCAAGTAAAACTCAGACTTCATTTATTCTGTGGATTTCTGATTCCTGGGCAGAAACTCCTGTGCACACATTTCTGCATAGCAACTCCCAGCTGGAACTGAAAAGTAGCTGCCCACCTCACCCCCTTTAGAAGGGATGTGCTTCCTCCTGTTCCCCTAGCCTCTGCCCTCCTTCCTGACTTATTTATGTAACCTGTCTTGTGTCTGGATGCACTCGAGTTTATGATCCCCACACTAAGCCTCTGTGAGCCACAGGAATGAATTGCTCATAGCAGAAGAGATATTGATAGGCTTTCTTGGTGTCCCTAGAAAAATCACAGTCTGTGAAGCCAAGTACAGGGATTAAGGTATTTTGTCTGGAAATACACAGGAGCAGGATCCCAGCTAGGACTGGAAACTCTGGCTCAGAACCCCATTATGATATGTACAAGGGTAGGAAATGAAGCTTCCGAGACAGACAAAGTGTACTCTCTCTCTCCAAGTTTGACACAACATCACCAGTAAACACACCCTCTAAAGGACAATGTCTTGGCATCTGCATTGCTCTCTCTCTCTTCTTTAAATATGTCAGAAGAGGAATAACTCCATAGCTGCTTCCATTGCTACAAGTCTCACGCAGGTCTCTGAGGCCCTCTCCTCCTCTCTAGTCCAGAAGCAGATGAGCTCACATTTTAAATTCTCTATTAGAAGCACAAATGAGGTTTATGAACCATTAACCTTAGGTCAGTTTTCCAAAGTCTCGAAAAGCATTTTAAAACAATTAATTACTTTGCTTCACTGGAAGCAGATTGTAGATCAGTACAATTAGGCAGATGCTTGAGGTGAAACATTTCACTGAGATGGACCATAAGCTCCCACCCCAGAACTTTCTGGGTGGGGAGGGAGAAGCTTATTTCTCACATATGCCCCCTCTCCATCCCTGGCAATGTCATGCTCATTTCTAAGCAAGATCTGTTTGCATTTTCTAAGCACCTTTCTTCTTACAATTTCAAGTATAACCTTGATTTTTCACTGTGCTTGGGGAAAGGACAGTTCTGAGAAAATGAATTTATAGGTTAAGAGGAGGATCCTCTTAAATTCATTCAGTTCTATCAAAAGTTTCTTCTAGAAACTCCTCCATTATTTTGTATCAAGAGGAGCCTAAATAATACAATTATTTTGCATTAAAAGGTGATCAACAAGGCAAATACTGTGCTAAGCCTAAGGTACAGGTGGGTGGAGACACAGACCTTCTCTTATAATTTCTCAGGGTTCTTGGAGCAGAAGACAATGAACGGCCAGCGGCCAGTGTAGAAGGTGAGTGAGGTCCTTCTTTGTTCCAGCTTGCTACCACCATGCTGTAGAGGCTTGGCCAAGCAGGTTCCTTTATATAATTCTCACCCTGTCCATCCATGAAATGATGGACTGGACTGGATCTCAGATTTCCTCTCTATCCCTGACATCTATGGTTACTTATAACACTTATTCTGTAGACACAAAAGGCATAAGGAATCAGGCTATGATTTTCAGTTCAAGATGGCTGACTGAGCACGTCTTGACAGAAGAAATATAAGAGCAAGAATAAATCAATGGTCGTGTTGGAAAATGGGGAATGTTGCCATCAGCAGGCCCAAAATGTTGAGAACTGTGTGGAAGGGATAAAATATATGGCATCAGATTAATGGCCATTCCTTAACAGCCTTTAGGAAACTATAACCCCAAAGTAGATAAAAGAGGAGACAATTGTAAAACTGAGTTCTCCCAAGAACTCTGGAGGAAAAAATCTAAATCAGAGAGAGAGCAGTGTGGGAGAAACAATGGTCCGTGGGTGATAAATCGGAGAACAACAGAACAGTTCCACAAATTCTTCATTCAAAAGAGACTGGTTGCTTCACTTACTCCCAGGTTGACTGTGGAGTCACTTTTTGGTATAAAGTTGTGACTGGAGCTTGGGTGGCCAGAGAGAGACATGGGTAACCTTTGCTGAGCAAAGCAAGACAGAGTACCCACACCTGGAAGTCATGCTTCTCCCCTTTACGCCATGCAGGGAAGCCCACTGGATATGCCTCTTCTCCACTTCAAGCAGGGGACAGTGCCTGCCACTTGTCAAGAGGAAAGCCATTTTAGCCACTGGCACTAATCGGGCTAGACCAGCACTGGACAGTGGAACAGTTTGGGTGATAGAAATGCTTTATGAGGGAGGCATAACCTGGGAGATTAAGACGGACACGTCCACACTGCATGTGTCCTAAGTCGCTTCAGTCATATCTGACTCTTTGCAACCCTGTGGACCGTAGCCCGCCAGGCTCCTCTGTCCATGGGATTCTCCAGGCAAGAATACTGAAGTGGGTTGCCATGTCTCCTCCAGGGGATTTTCCCATCCCAAGTTCAAACCCGAGTCTCTCATGTTTCCTGCATTGGCAGGTTGGTCGCTAATGCTACCTGGGAAGCCCCATGTACACACTACTAAGTATGAAGTAGATAACTAATAAGGACCTACTCTAATAGGCAGGGAATCTACTCAATACTCTGCAGTGACCTCTATGGGAAAAGAATCTAAAAAAGGCTGGATATATGTATATGTGTAACTGGTTCACTTTGTCGTACACCTGAAACTAACACTGTGCTTAATTGCTGTCCTGTGCAACCTTTGCGACCCCGTGAACTGTGGCCCACCAGGCTCCTCTGTCCATGGGGATTCTTCACGCAAGAATACTGGAGTGAAACTAGAGAAACTAACACAGCATTGTACAATAAATCAACTACACTCCAATAAAATTTTAAAAAATAAGTAAAAATAATGTAAATAAATTAAATAAGCTATAAGAATATATTGTACACATATAGCCAATATTTTATATTAATTGTAAAGGGAGTATAGCCTTTACAAATTGTGAATCACTATATCATATACCTAAAACATGTAACAGTCTAGTCCAACTCTTTGTGACCCCATGGACTGTAGCCCACCAGGCTGTCCAGGGAATTCTGTAGCCCACCATCCTCTGTCCATGGAATTCTCCAGCCAAGAATAATGGAGTAGTTTGCTATTTCCTTCTCCTGAGGATCTTCCTAACCCTGGGATCAAACCCAGGTCTCCTGCTTTGCTGGCAGATGCTTTACGGACTGAGCCACCAGGGAAGCATAACATATAACACTGTACAGCAACTATACGTCAGTAAAATTTTCTTAGTATTCTAAAAAAAATGAGAAATACTTTATGAATTTTAGAAAGAAGAATGGTGGTTTCCAGGATGTGGTGGGCATGGGGGTGGGGTGGGGAGTTGTTTAATGGGTATAGAGTTTCAGTTTGGCAAGATGAAAACTTCTGGTGACTCATTGTACAACAGCATTACACAACTGAACCGCACACTTAAAAGTGGTTAAGATGGTATATTTTCTGTTACTTTTTTTTTTTACTGCAATTAAAAGCAAAAACTAAAAAAAGAAAGAAAGAAATTACTTTATGAAACTGTGCTGCCCACTCCCACAGCTGCTAGCCACACGAGGCTACTGAGCACCTGAACTGTGGTTTGTACAACCAAAGAAACTCATTTTCATTTCATTTTAACTCATTTAAATTGAAGTTGAAATAACCACATGTCGTTAGCGGCTACCTCATATGGCTATTGAAGTCATTGCCATATTGGACGGCATGTTCTCTGACGTTCTCCTCTATAGCTGCAAAGAGTTGCATCATCCAACATTTGGGGGAACTAAATGATATCAAAGACAGACATAAAACTGAACATATGCGGTTTCTAAATCTTGACCAAAGTTAATATAGGAAAGAGAAGATGACTTAAAGAATGTCGACTAGTACTCTCAGATCTGAGAAGTACCAGCCATACAACCAATCTGGGGCTAGTCATAAGAATACTTTAATAATACAAACTAAACTTCATAAAATAAAATATGATTAAAAGATAAATAGAAGGGCTAAATATTAAAAGCTAAATAGAAGGTCCGAATGGCAGAATTAAAAATTAAATAAAAGGATTGACTTAGGGATTTGGGATATTACACCAACCCACAGAGTAATAACAAAGGACAGCAGAAAAGTTGGCATATAAAGGATAGATCCAACAGTGCTGATACTCATCAAGGGATGATTATAGAAAGAGAGTAAAGGTATAATGGAGCTAATGAAGGAGCTGAAGAAATACTGAGGACAAAGTGTAAATAATTGCTGAAAATACAGGTGTAAAATTTCAGAGCAACTTTAAAATAGGAGTTAGTAAAATAAAAGAGACATGGAACAAAGGTAAATAGATAAAAATCCATGCATAGCTTCATGAAAATATTATACCTAAATTGAAATACTATGTAATAAGACCTGGGATGTTGCAGGCAGGAGAGTGGAAGGAATGAAGGGAGACTACAAGGATTGTCTTTTCAGAAAGGAGGTTTTAGACCACTGATTACGTTTTGACATTGCTAAGAAAAGCAAGAGAGTTCCAGAAAAACATCTACTTCTGCTTTATTGACTAAGCCAAAGCCTTTGACTGTGTGGATCACAACAAACTGGAAAATTCTGAAAGAGATGGGAATACCAGACCACCATACATGCCTCCTGAGAAATCTGTTTGCAGGTCAAGAAGCAACAGTTAGAACAGGACATGAAACAACAGACTGGTTCCAAATTGGGAAAGGAATATGTCAAGGCTGATACTGTCCCCCTGCTTATTTAACTTCTATGCAGAGTATATCACGAGAAATGCTGGACTGAGTGAAGCACAAGCTGGAATCAAGACTGCTGGGAGAAATATCAATAACCTCAGATATGCAGATAATACCACCCTTGTGGTATAAATTGAAAAAGAACTAAAGATCCTCTTGATGAAAGTAAATGAAGAGAGTGAAAAAAGTAGCTTAAAACTCAACATTCAGAAAACTAAGATCATGGCATCTGGTCCCATCATCTCATGGCAAATAAGTGGAGAAACAATGGAAACAGTGAGAGACTTTATTTTGGGGGGCTCCAAAATCACTGCAGATAGTGATTGCAGCCATGAAATTAAAAGACGCTTACTCCTTGGAAGAAAAACTATGACCAACATAGACAGCATACATTACTTTGCCTATAAAGGTCCATCTAGTCAAAGCTATGTTTTTTCCAGTAGTCATGTATGGATGTGAGAATTGTTCTATTAAGTAAGCTGAGCACCAAAGGATTCATGCTTTTGAACTGTGATGTTGGAGAAGACTCTTGAGAGTCCCTTGGACTGCAAGGAGATCCAACCAGTCCATCCTAAAGGAAATCAGTCCTGAATATTCATTGGAAGGACTGATGCTGAAGCTGAAACTCCAATAATTTGGCCACCGGATGTGAAGAACTGACTCATTGGAAAAGACCCTGATGCTGGGAAAGATTGAAGGAGGGAGGAGAAGGGGATGACTGAGGATGAGATGGTTGGATGACATCACCAACTTGATGGACATGAGCTTGAGTAAGCTCTGGGAGTTGGTGATGGTCAGGGAAGCCTGGTGTGCTGCAGTCCATAGGGTCACAAAGATTTGGACATGACTGAGTGACTGAACTGAACTGAACTGAAGAAAACAGGATTTGAAAGATATTTATTTTTGTAAAAAATAGATATAAATTAAAATGCAGTATTTTAAAAAGGAAAGTAGGCTTTTATTTCACTGGACAAACAAAAGTAAGACCATTTTTCAGTTAGCTAGAATCTGGAAAGGGAAAAACTCGAGAAAAGAGGAAAAATAGATGGCATGAATTAAGATGACAGAAATAAAATCAAACATACAGTGGTTGCAGTAAAGATAAATAACAATTCATCCTATTAAAAGATAAACATTATTAGGATTTTTCAAAGAGAAATCTAACTACATGTTACTTGCTGTTTTGTGTTGTTTAGTTGCTAAGTCTTGTCTGACTCTTTAGTGACCCCACAGACTATAGCCTACCAGGTTCCTCCATCCATGGGATTTTCCAGACATGAATATTGGAGTGGGTTGCCATTTCTTCTCCGGGGGATCTTCCTGACCCAGAGATCAAACCTGCATCTCCTTCATTACAGGCAAGGAAAACTTAAATAAACCATAAAAATAGCAATAAAGTGCTGGCTGCTGCTAAGTCGCTTCAGTCATGTCCGACTCTGTGCGACCCCATAGACGGCAGCCCACCAGGCTCCCCCGTCCCTGGGATTCTCCAGGCAAGAACACTGGAGCGGGTTGCCATTTCCTTCTCCAATGCATGCAAGTGAAAAGTGAAAGAGAAGTCGCTCAGTCGTGTCCTACTCTCAGCGACCCCATGGACTGCAGCCCACCGGGCTCCTCCGTCGGGATTTTCCAGGCAAGAGTACTGGAGTGGGGTGCCATTGCCTTCTCCTAAAGTGCTGGAGAAAGCTATAAATATTGAATTAGTTTCAACTATCTTTTCTAAGAGAAGATTTTCTTTGTTTAAAGATTATGTCCCTCTATTTTTCATTCTTGTTATATTCAAATACTCTTGCTTTATGATATATCAACCTTAGGTTAGCTACTAAATCATTTTAAAAATTTCACTCATAGGAAAAAAATCTCAGATTCTAGAGTTATCTGAGTTAAAATGATAAGAAATCAAGATCATGTCTGGCATTTAAAAACTAATAAAACCTATTAGTTTCAGGTTACGTCCCAGGCCAGGACCACAGTTACTTTAAACCCTTCTTCTCATATTTTTAGTATTAATTTTGGATTAAAAAGTCAAACTTGGTAATTAAAAGAAACTAAAATCATTGAAAGGTATGTGTTAACACTATTAGGATTGTGTTCTTGCCTGGAGAATCCCAGGGACAGGGGAGCCTGGTGGGCTGCCATCTATGGGGTTGCACAGAGTTGGACACGACTGAAGCGACTTAGCAGCAGCAGCAGTAAGGGACATCTAACTATATGTTACTTGCTGCTTTGTTTGTTGTTTGGTTGCTAAGTTGTGTCAGATTCTGTAAGCCCATGAACTGTAGCCCGACAGGCCTCTATCCCCATGAGATTTTCTAAACACATGAACTCCTAACACAGGTACACACACACACACACACACACACACACACACTGCTACACTGGCTCTTTACTGAAATATGTGTGGAGAACTTGTTCCTCTTGAACACTTCAGATAATTTACTCCCTTTCTAGAGAATGTTCCTAGGGCATCTGTGCTAATCCATCTACTTGTCCTAAGTGTCTGAACTCAGAAGGTTCTGCCTGTCTTCTATGAAAATCCAAGTTTAACACAATAATTCAGTCAAATGCCCTAGAATGACCAAGCAAAAATATCTGTTTCAAACAATGACCTCATTTTACAGCTTAGAAAAATCTAGACTCAGAGGGATAAAGAGGCTTCCCCAAGGTCACACTGCTACTTTGTGGCAGAGTTGGGACTAGAGCCTAACTATAGAACTCTTCTTGTTGTTTGTTTAAGGTGGTAGGAAACCCAACCCAAACTGTCTTTGATTCCTATAAATGACAAGTTGAGGATCAGAATTAGGTTCAGGTGGGACCCGACTCAGGTGTTCAAATCATGTCATCATAATGAAGTCTCCCTCCGTCAGAAGGCTTCCTTTCATTTTGGCCTCCTAGTCAGGCTCCATGGGGCGACAAAACGGCTTCCAGCATTCCCAAGCTTAACTCCAATTTCAAGTCTAGGTATAAAGAGCCAGGGCCTCTAATCTTTACCTTCAACTGTATCTTTATGTCTCATTGGCTCAACTTGAATCATGTGACTGTCCCTGACTCAGTATAACCTCCGTAATGTGTGCTCTAATGGGTCTGGACTGAGTCACAGGCCCATCCCTAGAACAGGAAGTAGATTCAACTCAACCTGAAGCACATGGGCTAAAGATCAGAGGGGAGTGTTCCCTGGAGGAAAAGTCAGTTATTATAAGTAGAAAAAGGATGAATGTGGGCTGAGTGGCCGAGTCAAATCTCCTTCCTCCTGGTCCAGTAATTTCACCCTGCACAAGTGTTGAAACACATTCATTCTTCCACTAACAGAAGCAACTGCTATAAAACCTAGGTTCTAGGTTCTATGCTACTTCAGGATCAGGAACAACCAGGCAGGAGAACTTGGACTCTTTTTTTGTTTGTTTTTTTGAGTGCTGCTCGAAGGGCAGTAGTGAAGGATGACGATAGCAAAGCCATTGTTCATTGTTCTGTCATCATCTATTGCAAATTCCAAATCAGCAGAAGCAGCGGCTGTCTGAAGTGACAAATCCTTTGATAAATTGAAGTCCTCCTGGTTGCCAGGCACTGACCCTGTTCCCATCATTGATTGTGAAAAAAATCAATGGAGAATATAGAACCAGAGATAGTAATATTTTCAGCTCTGTATGCTTTCAAAATTGGCTAGCCAGAGGATCAGACTGAGGCACCAGTTCTACAGTTGCTTCTTATAGAATATAACCAGTCTTGGCAGTGCATTTTATGAAGATACATAGAAAAGAGCGGTTCCTGGTAGCCTGGCTTCTCTTGGGCTTGGGATTGTATTGGAGGACTTCTGTAATTTTTGACTGCTCAAAACCAGTGATCTCCTTTTGGGAAAAAACACCCTCCCTAAACACAGTCTTTAGAGAATGTATTCCTTCCTCCTCACACCTCTATATTTGTATATTACAAGTATTTAAATAAGGAAGCATATCCAATGCATGGGGTCCAGGTTTGGGATCCCACATGCCTCAGCTAGGAGTTTTCATGCTGCAACTAAGACCTGGTGCAATTAAATGAATAAATGAAATACATTTTGAAAACTAAAGAAGGAAGCATAGCTTCTTGCCTACAGGACATGTGATGATCTAAGATTGGACAGTCAATATTTCCATTCCTCCTGGTCATAGTGATTAAATCCTAGTTGAACCAATCAGAAATGTAACTAAAATTTTATGTGCAAAGGTGGTAGGAAAAGTCTCCTTTCTTCTTTAGAGTTGAAGTTGTGTATATCTGGTCCCATAGCTGCTGGTGATTATGGGGACTGGGATTTAGAAAAGATGTGTGCAGGAAGAACCAGGAGATATAGGAAGAAAGACTGTCCTACAATATCTAGTAAGACATTTGCACACTTATTTTCAGTTTTCACCCATAAGCCTTATTAGTAGAAGCTTCTTTCTGATTCCAGCAATAGGTTTATGCTGTGTCCTTGTGGAGTGGGATAGCCAAACCAGATTATTTTCCTTTTTTACCTAAAGAAGCTGCCAGGGAAGTGGGAGGGGGATTTAGGATGGGGGACACGTGTACACTGGTGGCTGATTCGTGTCAATGTATGGCAAAAGCCACTACAATATTGTAATGTAATTAGCCTCCAATTAAAATAAATAAATTAATTTAAAAAAAGAAGCTGCTAGATGCTTCTGGTGGGTATAGGAAGTCAATTTAGAGCAGACATTTATGATTTCTTTTCAATATGCAGATATATTCCAAACAGACTCAGATAAAACTATTATGATGAGGCCTTTGGTTTGACTTCGAGAAGCTACCTGTACACTCTTCTTTGCAAACAGAAGGCTGCTTTGCATATGGAAACGGGGAGGTTTCTGGAAGGAAAGATACTAGCATTCCCAAAATACTTGCCCCTGATTATTTTACTTATGAAGCTTTAATGGAAAGGACTGGAGTGGACCTGGGCAAGATTCACTGAAGGAGAAGAGTAATGGAGCCAATAATCGAAGTCATCAAAAGCATAGGGAGATGCAAGACCAATAATCTCTTTCTGGCACTGACTCAGAAAAGAATAGCAAAAGTGGTTCTGGAGATCCAAGATGAAAAAATCCTAGAAAGGCTTCTGATCTAGCATATCTGGCATTCTGTGTTCACTGGTGCTGAGAGCCAAAACATCTATGAATGCTTTTCCCTTTGATGAGATGGTATGGATAGAGGCATCTGCCTGCCATTGTTTTCATCAATGCTACAGCCAGTAGGCAACTGTGTATTCTGAACAAAGCAACTCTTGGGTGCCCACTGATGGTCTCTACGTTTCTAATTTTTGGTGCTGGTAGACCAAGAGGCTACCTAAGTAGAACTAGTCCCAATCTAAGGAAACATATTCCTGCATCAAGTGGGACTTTGCACAATGATTATCACTTCTCTCTGTCTCACTTTCTAAGATAAGGAAGGGAAGGAAACTTGTATATGCATGGACATGTTTGCATGTTTTCCTTGTATGCGTGTGTGCTTAGTCACTCAGTCATGTCCAACTCTTTGAGACCACGTGGACTATAGCCCACCAGGCTTCTCTGTACATGGGATTTCCCAGGCATGAATATTAGATAGATTATCATTCCCTTGTTGCAGAATATGCTGACTCTAAGTTGCAGGACTTAAGAGTGCTTACACCTAGAGGCCATGGCTCCATATGGGTTCAGTTCAGTTCAATTCAGTTCAGTCACTCAGTCGTGTCTGACTCTTTGCGACCCCATGAATCACAGCACGCCAGGCCTCCCTCTCCATCACCAACTTCCAGATTTCACTCAAACTCATGTCCATCAAGTCAGTGATGCCATCCAGCCATCTCATCCTCTGTCGTCCCCTTCTCCTCCTGCCCCCAATCCCTCCCAGCATCAGGGTCTTTTCCAACAAGTCAACTCTTCGCATGAGGTGGCCAAAGTATTGGAGTTTCAGCTTCAGCATCAGTCCTTCCAATGAACACCCAGGACTGATCTCCTTTAGGATAGACTGGTTGGATCTCCTTGCAGTCCAAGGGACTCTCAAGAGTCTTCTCCAACACCACAGTTCAAAAGCATCAATTCTTCGGCACTCAGCTTTCTTCACAGTCCAACTTTCACATCCATACATGAAAAACCATACACTAGAAAAACCATACTCTTGGCTAGATGGACCTTTGTTGGCAAAGTAATATCTCTGCTTTTGAATATGCTATCTAGGTTGGTCATAACTTTCCTTCCAAGGAGTAAGTGTCTCTTAATTTCATGGCTGCAGTCACCATCTGCAGTGATTTTGGAGCCCCCCCAAAAGTCTGACACTGTTTCCACTATTTCCTCATCTATTTGCCATGAAGTGATGGGACCAGATGCCATGATCTTAGTTTTCTTTACTGATCTTTTATTTGAATACATACAATAGTGCTGGAACTAAGGATGCTTATAGTTACTGAGTTGACCGTTGTTTTTAGGAGTCTTCAGAGAATTAACATAATCTCATGGATTCATATTAATATTTCCAGTTTTAAGTGAAGACTTCTTTCATATAAACTCTTCCCATTACATCAACATGTCCTCTTCCAGTTCAAGAATACTGGCTTTCAATTGCACCAGAGGTGATAGAATTGGAATATGTCATAATTTCTCATCTGTATATGTTTTATACAATTTCACATTCATTTTATACAATTTTAAATATATGACAATCTTGGGATAACATTACTCATATCACCTCATTATGATTGTTGAAAATATTAAGAAATTTTGGTCTATAGTCTTTTTACCCCATTCCTTTTTTCAAGTTTATTGAGATAAAACCTACATATAGCAAAGGTTACCTGCTTTAGGTGCACAGCTCTCTAAATTTTGACAAACGTATAAAGATGCCCCCCCCCAAATCTTAATAATTGTACTGTATCTACATGGCTAGAGCGTGTAGCCATTTCATAATACACTCCTGTTATGGGTCCTCATTTGTCTTGGTTTTCTCTCTCTCAGTTGCTAATTGTTTAATGCTCATTAGCAGTCATTATGTCACTGGCTCCTTAGTTATTTTTGGTTTTCTAAAACTCATTCCACGGTAGATTGCTCAGAAGGGGCTTGTGGGAACAATATTTCTTGAGTTCTTATGTTTTGATAAGTTTGTCTATGCCCTTTGTACTTAAAAAAATCAATTTTGCTGCATATAAAATCCCTGGTGCTCTGTTTCTTGAGTGTCTTAAATATATTACTCAATTTTCTCCTGACATAAAGCATGGCTTTCAATGCCTAATAACAATCTAATTTTCTTTCCCTTAAAAGTCACATGCTTTTCTTGCTAGATGTTTTAAATCCCAGATCAGACTAGAATAGTGGGCTTCCCTGATAGCTCAGTTGGTAAAGAATCTGCCTCCAATGCAGGAGACCCTGGTTCAATTCCTGGGTCAGGAAGATCTGCTGGAGAAGGGATAGGCTACCCACCCACTCCAGTATTCTTGGGCTTCCCTTGTAGCTCAGCCTGCAATGAGAGAGACCTGGGTTCAATCCCTGGGTTGGGAAGATCCCCTGGAGAAGGGAAAGGCCACCCACTCCAGTATTCTGGCCTGAAGAATTCCAGAATTGTATAGTCCATGGGCTCGCAAAGAGTCGGACATGACTGAGCGACTTTCACTTTCACTTTCTGACTAGACTATGTCTTGATTGTGATCATTTTAGGTCAGATGTTCTTGTGTGTGTGTGGTACTCTTTTAAAATGTAATGCAAATTATTATTTTTCAACTTCAGGAGTGTTTTCTTGAAATTAAGGTTTTTAGTATTTCTTCTGTTCCCTTGGGTTTCCACCTTCAGAAATTCCTATCATCCGTGTGGTCAATCATTTTTTGCCTACTTTCAATACTTCAATGCTTTCTCTCTTCATATTCTCTTTTAAAATTTCTTTGCATTTGTTTATTTTATTTTTTAATTGTGGTAAAACACATATGGCATAAATTTTCATATTTTAACCATTTTAAGTGTATAGCTCAGTGTCATTAAGTACATTCACATTGTTATGCCATCATCACCACCTTCCATCTCTAAAATGTTTTTCATCTTGCAAAATTGAAACTTGGCATTTATTAAAGAATCACTCCTATTTTCTACTTTCTCCAGCCCCTGACAACCACCTTTCTACTTTCTGTCCCTATGAATTTAACTACTCTTAAGTACTTATATGAGTGGAATCATACAATATTTGTCCTTTTTTCATTGACTTATTTCACTGTCTTCAAGTTTCATTCATATTATAGCCTGTGGCAGAATGTTTCCCATACTATTCCATGGTGAGGACTGATCACATTTTATCTCTTCATATGTGGATAAGCTTTTGGATGGCTTCCACCTTTTGACTACTGTGAATAATGCTGCTATGATCATGGGAGGACAGTACTGGTTTGTGCTCTTTGTTTCTTATTAACTGTGGAATTTTCCTTCCTTTTCATCATCTGCGTCTTTAAGGCATCGTTTCTTTTGTTCTTTCTAATGCCTACAATGGGATTCTATTTTCTCAAGCCAATCAGATCCTGCCTCCATTCCTTCCCTCTTAGTCCTCCCCCACAGACTTCAAGTAGCAAGCATTCCTGTTATCTGTTCGTGGTCTGTCCACACCCTCCTGTCTTTGTTTACTAGGTTTCTTTTGAAATGTTGTTCATGTGTTTCTAGCTTTGCTAGCTAGTTGTTCTGTTATTGTGCAGGGATCGGAAGAGACTGAAAAACAAACCTGACACTGCTTCCATCTGCTGAGAACCCCACAGTTGTTTCTTTCTCTTACTTTCTCCTAATTATATCTTACTTCCTGCATGCTTCAGTTCAGTTCAGTTCAGTCACTCAGTCGTGTCCGACTCTTGGTGACCCCATGGACTGCAGCACGCCAGGCTTCTCTGTCCATCACCAAATCCCAGAGCTTACTCAAACTCATGTCCATCACGTCAGTGATGCCATCCAACCATCTCATCCTCTGTCATCCCCTTCTCCTCCTGCCTTTAATCTTTCTTAGCATCAGGGGCTTTTCCAATGAGTCAGTTCTTTGCATCAGGTGGCCAAAGTACTGGAGTTTCAGCTTCAGCATCAGTCCTTCCAATGAATATTCAGGATTGATTTCCTTTAGGATGGACTGGTTGGATCTCCTTGCAGTTCACGGGACTCTCAAGAGTCTTCTCCAACACCACAGTTCAAAAGTATCAATTCCTCGGCACTCAGCTTTCTTTATAGTCCAACTCTCACATCCATACATGACTACTGGAAAAACCATAGCTTTGACTAGGCGGACCCTTGTTGGCAAAGTAATGTCTCTACTTTTTAATACACTGTCTAGATTTGTCATAGCTTTTCTTCCAAGGAGCAAGCATCTTTTAATTTTGTGGCTGCAATCACTGTCCACAGTGATATTGGAGCCAAGAAAATAAAATTGGTCACTGTTTCTGCCTTTCCCCCACTATTTGCCATGAGGTGATTGGACTGGATGCCGTGATTTTCAGTTTTTGAATGTTGAGTTTTAAGTCAGATTTTTCACTCTCCTCTTTTACCCTCATCAAGAGGCTCTTTAGTTCCTCTTTGCTTTCTGCATAAGGGTGGTATCATCTGTATATCTGAGGTTGTTGGTATTTCTCCCAGCAGTCTTGTGTCCAGCTTGTGATGTATGCAGCCCAGCGTTTCACATGACATACTCTGATGGTCAAGCTGGTTTTAGAAAAGGCAGAGGAACCAGAGATCAAATTGCCAACATCCACTGGATCATGGAAAAAGCAAGAGAGTTCCAGAAAAACATCTATTTCTGCTTTATTGACTATGCCAAAGCCTTTGACTGTGTGGATCACAATAAACTGTGGAAAATTCTGAAAGAGATGGGAATACCACACCACCTGATCTGCCTCTTGAGAAATTTGTATGCAGGTCAGGAAGCAACAGTTAGAACTGGACATGGAACAACAGACTTGTTCCAAATACGAAAAGGAGTACGGCAAGGCTGTATATTGTCACCCTGCTTATTTAACTTCTATGCAGAGTACATCATGAGAAACACTGGACTGGAAGAAACACAAGCTGGAATCAAGATTTCCAGGAGAAATATCAATAACCTCAGATATGCAGATGACACCACCCTTATGGCAGAAAGTGAAGAGGAACTCAAAAGCCTCTTGATGAAAGTGAAAGTGGAGAGTGAAAAAGTTGGCTTAAAGCTCAACATTCAGAAAAAGAAGATCATGGTATCTGGTCCCATCACTTCATGGGAAATAGATGGGGAAACAGTGGAAACAGTGTCAGACTTTATTTTTCTGGGCTCCAAAATCACTGCAGATGGTGACTGCAGCCACAAAATTAAGAGACGCTTACTCCTTGGAAGGAAAGTTATGTCCAGCCTAGATAGCATATTCAAAAGCAGAGACATTACTTTGCCAACAAAGGTCCGTCTAGTCAAGGCTATGGTTTTTCCTGTGGTCATGTATGGATGTGAGAGTTGGACTGTGAAGAAGGCTGAGTGCTGAAGAATTGATGCTTTTGAACTGTGGTGTTGGAGAAGACTCTTGAGAGTCCCTTGGACTGCAAGGAGATCCAACCAGTCCATTCTGAAGGAGATCAGCCCTGGGATTTCTTTGGAAGGAATGATGCTAAAGCTGAAACTTCAGTACTTCGGCCACCTCATGCGAAGAGTTGACTCATTGGAAAAGACTCTGATGCTGGGAGGGATTGGGGGCAGGAGGAGAAGGGGACAACAGAGGATGAGATGGCTGGATGGCATCACTGACTCGATGGACATGAGTCTGAGTGAACTGTGGGAGCTGGTGATGGACAGGGAGGCCTGGCGTGCTGTGATTCACGGGGTCGCAAACAGTCGGACACGACTGAGCGACTGAACTGAACTGAACTCTGCAAAGATGTTAAATAACCAGGGTGATAATATACAGCCTTGATGTACTCCTTTCCCAATTTTGAACAAGTCTGTTATTCCATGTCTGGTTCTAACTGTTGCTTGTTGTCCTGCATGCAAGTTTCACAGAGACAGGTAAGGTGGTCTGGTATTCCCTTCTCTTTTTTTTTGTTTTAATTTAAATTTATTTATTTTAATTGGAGGCTAATTACTTTAAAATATTGTATTGGTTTTGCCATACATCAACATGAATCTGCCATGGGTGTACACGTGTTCCCCATCCTGAACCCCCCTCCCACCATCCCTCCAGAATGGGAGAAAATAATAGCAAATGAAGCAACTGACAAACAACTAATCTCAAAAATATACAAGCAACTCTTGCAGCTCAATCCCTTCTCTTTAAGGATTTTCCAGTTTGTTGTGATCCACACAGTCAAAGGATTTAGCATAGTCAATGAAGCAGAAATAGATGTTTTTCTGGAATTCCCTTGCTTTTTCTGTGGTCCAGTGAATGTTGGCAATTTGATCTCTGGTTCTTCTGCCTTTCCTAAATCCAGCTTGTACATCTGAAAGTTCTTGGTTCATGTACTGTTGAAGCCTAGCTTGAAGGATTTTGAGTGTTACCTTGCTAGCATGTGAAATAAGTGCAATTGTATGGTAGTTTGAACATTTTGTTGCCATTGCCTTTCTTTGGGATTGAAATGAAAACTGACCTTTTCCAGTCCTATAGTGATCTGAGTTTTCCAAATTTGGTGGCATATTGAGTACAGCACTTTAACAACATCATCTTTTAGGATTTGAAATAGCTTAGCTGGAATTCCTTCACCTCCACTAGCTCTGTAATAATGCTTCCTAAGACCCACTTAACTTCACACTCCAGGATGTCTGGCTCTAGGTGAATGACAACACTGTTGTGGTTATCTGGATCATTAAGACCTTTTTGTATAATTCTTCTGTGTATTCTTGGATGGCCGTAGGCTTGGTATTTAGTTACTTGTGCCCCATGAGATTTTGAAAATTGAAGCCTAAGTTAATCAGTTTGGGGAAATGCTTTCAGCAAAAAAAATGGTTCGATACTGTGCTTACCATTCTGAATTTCTGCCATCCCTTAGATTTTGGTTTGATAATTCTTCACCATCAGCATTTTTACATTTTTTTCAGTGGTAATATTGGCCTTCCTTCTGGTCAGAAATGGAAGTTCAACATGATCTTATTCTATGTAGGCTTTTGTGGAAATACTGTCACTCTTTGCAGTCATAAGAATTGCTCATCTTTCTTTCAGTTGGGTATCAGGAGCCATGCCTAGTGAAGTTTCGTTGTCCAGACCAAGTAGGGGCATCCAAGAGCATCTAACAAGATCAAGGAGGCCAGATCCAATCTCAGAGCCTAGATTAGATCTACACACAGGCAAGTCATATTGGAACAGCCCTGTCTTGCCTTCTTCTCTTATAATAGAGTCTCCAGCTTCACAAGACTCATCTCAATTTCTGAGCTGGCATACTTGCTTTTTCTCTTAGTTGATCTATCGTGGACTGGAGATGGGTTCTAGAATAAGACTGCCTGAGTTTGGATCCTGGCTCCATTACTGTCAGTACTGTGACCTTGAGCTTGTAATTTAATCTCTCAAATCTACTTTCCTCACTTCAAAGGTGGTGAGAAAAGAACATGCTTTATTGGGATGTTCTGAGAATTGCATATGATACAGTATTTAACACAATGCCTGGCACATTTATGAGCCCTCAGTAAAAATTAATTGTAACCTTAATATCCCCAGAGTGAAAAGTCTTATGGCATTTTTCCCTTCACTTTTTTTTTAATCTCCTTGTTTAACCATACTCTATCCATCATTTCATAATTTCATCCAGATCTCAATTGTTTACCATGCTACTCTTTGTCATAATATAAATGCTAAAACTAAAGTTTTAGAGGATGATATGGAGAAACAATTTGGAAGCACAAGAACAAAGAATGTCCTAAGTGAATGGGAAAGATGACTGATGGAGAAGATGCCATCCAACAGAGACCACTAGGTCCTGCTGTCTCCATGAGAGTCACAGTGCTCAAGAGACAGGAGCAAGGGATCATTGAAGTGAGGAGAGGAGAAGCCAGACAGGTGTGGGAAAGTCCTGTGCGGTGGAGAGACTGGGTCACTAGTTGATTAACAGTGGAGTGCATGGGTAATGAAGTCTCATATTTACTACACTATCGATTGTAAGAATTCTGCAGACAGTAGCATTGAGTGGACTATGGGGAACTGACCCCTGAGTTTGATCTGGGTTTTCAGAGTTCCTGAAGTTTGCTTTTGGCTGCTTTCTATTTTTTTTTTTAAACTTCACACCTTAGTTCTTCCCATCAAGAGGCCCAGAGCTCTTCTGGTAATTGTGCTGTGACAGCCCGAGGCAACCAAGGAGCCCTTCTCTTTGCCCTGTACCCCCATCAAGACTCACCGCTCCTGTGATCTGTTCTTTCCGAATTTTCTCTGCCTTGCTAACCTGACAAACACATCTGTGGACTAACTTGTTCTCCACTCTAGGAACATTCTAATGAGGGCTTTCTGGAAAGCTGGTTGCTTCAGTCCAAGGATGGCATATTGATTCTGTCATGCATGCCAAGTTCAATCTAGTGCTGGCGAGAATGCCAAGACACAGGATCACCCATTCACTGCCGGTGGGAATATAAAATGGTACAGCCAGCCTAGAAAATAGTTAGACAATTTCCAAAAACACTAAACATGCAGCTACATTATGACACAGCCGTTACACTCCTAGGCATGGATCCCAGAGAAATGTATGTTTACACATAAGTCCACAAATGCATATAATACTTTTATTCTAAAAGCCCCGAATTGGAAACAACTCAGATATCCTTCAGGGACACATGGTTAAACAGTCTATACCATGGGATACATCCATACCATGGAATATAACTCAGCAATGTAAAGGATCAAAAAACTGATTCATGAATCCACCAGAATGAATCTCCAGAGAAATATGCTGATGCAAAAAATTCAATCTCAAGAGGTTACATCCTATATGATTCCCTTTATATAACATTCTTGAAATGGAAAAATTATAGAAACAGGAAACAGATTAGTAATGACCAGAAGATAAAGAGGGGGTGGGGCAGGTGGGAAGTGGGCATGACTATTAAAGGACAATATGAGGGTTCCTGTTTGTGATGGAAATGTTCTGTATGAATGTCAGTTTCCTGGTTGTGATATCATGCAATAGTTTTGTGAAGAATTGCCACTGGGGGCAAGTGAGTAAAAGGCACATGGATTTCTCTATTATTTGTTACAACTGCATGTGAATCTACAATTATCTAAAAATAAAAAGTTTAATTTTGTAAAAACGCTAATATACATTAAGTACTCAGAACAGTGATTGGCACAAAGCCAGAGCTATTAAGCATTTGCTATTATTAGTAGTGATAGTATGTTAATTTTTCAGATATACTGTGTTCCAATCCCATCGATAATAGAGAAATAATCTACCCTTGTAGGATGAAGACAAGGAGGGGATTAAGTGGGCCAGTCCCTGTGGCGGTACCTAGAGAAAGACTCTCTAATATCCATGACCTTCCCTGTCTTGGGATCAAGACAGCCCATCCCTTCTGCTCATCTCTTTCTTGGCCTCCAGGGGGCTTTGCATATCACTGCAGACTAATGGTATGCCGGGAGCCGGCATATTGCATACTGAGTGCAGCACTTTCCACAGCATCATCTTTCAGGATCTGGAATAGCTCAACTGGATTTCTATCACTGCCGGTAGCCAGCGTGAGGAACTCCGCCCATGACAAAGGTCATGAGGAAGGAGGCTCGGCATACGCAAGGGTGGGATCGAGCCTCAGGAGTCCCCCTGGAAATTCTCGAGCATCTACCCCCAAAACCAGAGTCTGCCTACTTTCTGCTTTGGGCTTTCACCTACACCTCTGACTTTACGGGGGGCTGTCCCCCACTACCTCGCTCTGAAAAAAGAGTTAGCTTACAGCTCCAGTTAATAATTCCTGGGTGTGACAGTGTTTCAACTACAAACTCCTTTGGAAATCCTCTAGCCTGCCTGAATAGGTTTTTTTTGGCCACATGTGATTGTTCAGAGCCTCCCAACTGTGAGAGGCAGGAGATGTTCTAAACTGTCTAAACACAGATTCCTTTGAGTAGTTAAAAGATTGATTAGAAATTGTATTGGTGAAGGGTTTTTCACTTATTGGGCCAGAGTTTGCTGCTAAGTCTCCATACCCCTTACCTACTGTGTCCTTGGCAGTGTATTGATTGATATAATGGGTGTATAGACATATAAGTATTAGCTCAATGTTTGTAACCTTGGACCCTTGAGTTAATTCTTTTCTTGATTGGGCCCACCTCACCTTTGCCCTATAGGAATGCAGCTTTGTCCAATGCTTTTTTGGAGGCTGGTGCCTGACTTTGGAATAATCACCTTTAGAGAAAGATAAGTTTCTTAAAATGTTAACAGGCCTCCTGGCCAGAAGATGATGTAATTCACCTGAATTTTGCATATGATAAGTTTGAAAGCCTGGCTTCGATTAGGACCAGGAACTGCTGTCCTTGCATGACTCCACCCCTTCCCTCATTATCCTCTATGCACAACTTAAGGTATAAAAACTACTTTGGAAAATAAAGTGTGGGCCTTGTTCACTGAAACTTGGTCTCCCCATGTTGCTCTCTCTCTCAAATTCTGGCTGAGTCTCCATCTGGAGCGCAGAACCTGCCATGCTTGCTAATTATGCCTGGGCTTCTAAGACCCGACCAGGGAGGCCTCAGTGTCTCCTCTCCTTTGGGAGAATGGAAGGACGCCTGTGGCCTACGTAAGTGGTGCAAACTTCTTGTCTTGAAGTTTTATTGGTCTCCGGCGTAAACCAAGCTACTCAGCCTCTTTTCTCCACTGAATTTTCCTACTGAGCTATCCTCATCCTATTACTCTTTATATCTTTGATAAAATATTTAAATAAATAGGTCGCCGATGCCATCCCCGCTTCGAATACCCTAATCAGCCGGGGCTGGTCCCCGGCAATGGTGGCCTCCGAGAAAGTCATAACTCTCTAGGACTCCCAGTCCTGCAGCTTTAGGGCTCGCCCATCCTTTGGATAAGAAATCTCTTCCCCGGTTCTGTCCAGAAGGATTGAAGCAGATCCTAAGGCTTCATTTGCTTCTACCTACACCTGGATGTCTACTGGACTTCCCTGGTGGTTCAGATGGTAAAGTGTCTGCCTACAATGCAGGAGACCTGGGTTCATACGCTGGGTTGGGAAGATCTCCTGGAGAAGGAAATGGCAACCCACTGGAGTACTCTTGCCTGGAAAATCCCATGGACAGAGGAGCCTGGTAGGCTACAGTCCATGGGGTTGCAAAGAGTCAGACATGACTGAGCGACTTCACTTTCACTTTCAGATGTCTACTCTTTAGACTCATGGGTAGACCAGAAAGATGCCTCATTCAGCTTGCCGTGCTCCCAGAATCTAATCTGATGCTCTCTTTCTTAGGAATGTCATATTATCAGAACCTCCCTCTACTTTCTGTCTCTGAAATGTCATTATGAACCACATTCCCAGCATCTCCTTGGTCTTCTCTTTGCAATGTATTAGGGTGTGCCCAGATTCCCTTTGGCCCTCTCCCTGAAGACCCTCATGCAATACATACAATAATACTCATAGGGAGGGGGAATAGCATCTTCTAGAGAGTGCAGTGATTAAAAATGTTGCCATATTTTTGGCAACTCAAATGAAAACCACAGGTTTTTTGTTTTTTGTTTTCTTTATCACAGGATGATGGGCACTCAGAAAACAGTATTTTCCTTCTCCCATTCCTTGGCATTGCTGAGTAGCATATTTACCACTAGCTTTTATTTTAATTGCAACTACACTACAACGTGATTTAAAATCATGACCTCTGAGCACACATGAATGGAACTTCATGTTGACATCAACTTCTAACCAAGGTGATCCCACACCTCGTATCACTGTTGCCACGCTGCAGGGCAGTTAGGCATAAAACACATGCTCATCTCATAAATAAAAGTGATTCCAATTCCTTTCTTCAAAGCACTGAGTCATGTGCTCCTAGAGTTGAGGGAATGCAGGTTCTGGGAAAGGATCTTGACTCAGCAAGCCCTCCATTGTCACTAGAGGAAGAATTTCCCTTCAGTCCTTACCTGAATCTGATTATCATGTTCCTTGATCTCTAAAGTGAAGTGAGTGAAGTCGTTCAGTCGTGTCTGACTCTTTGCGACCCCATGGACTGTAGCCTTCCAGGCTCCTTCATCCATCAGATTCTTCAGGCAAGAATACTGGAGTGGCTTGCCATTTCCTCCTCCAGGGGATCTTTCTGACCCAGGGATTGAACCTGCATCTCCTGCACTGCAGGTAGATTCTTTACTGTCTGAGCCACCAGGGAAGCCCTTGATCTCTAAAAGGTGGACCTAAATACTTACTTGGCTAAGTTTGAAATCATGTCTATTTAGCCCCTGGTACCTATTAGACACAGTAGCCATGAACTCTAATTATTCATCATGATTTGAACAGAGAGGGCAAACAGAGCCAAAATTCCATGATCATCACCCACATGTGTGTCCTTGATGTCTACTGGGGTTGTTTTATCCTTTGAAATTCCAAAGACACTGGCTTCTCCTTCATCCCACACATGGTGGAAGGGCCCCTGCCCCTTCCTGTCTCTCTCGAGGACTCTCACAGGCCTGATTTGGATCAGCTCTATGCTTCTCTGGTCACTCTCCTGTGTTTCTTTCTTTGTGGAATTAGATTAGCTTAGGGAGTACCTCTGGTGGCTCAAGGGTAAAGAATCTGCCTTCAGTACAGGAGATGTGCAAGAGACCTAGGGTTCGATCCCTGGGTCAGGAAGACCCCCTGAAGAAGGGCCTGGCAACCCACTCCAGTATTCTTGCCTGGAGAATTCCATGGACAGAGGAGCCTGGTGGGTTATGTTCCACAAAGAGTTGGACATGACTGAAGTGACTGAACACACAGGGAGTACCTCACTGTCTTGCAAGCTCTGTCCACAAAAAGTAAAACCTCAGTTTTTTTTTTTTCACTTCCTCCAATCCCTGAGACAAGGTTGTGTTCATCAGATTGTTGGTGAAGCTTTAAGGCAGCCGAGGAGGTTCGTGTGGCAATTTTCCCAAATCCAGGCTGGAAAGTTAGACATCCCTGCTCCTAAATAATGCTCTCTGACCCCTTGCCATTGGGAACATATCACTGATTATGTTTCTCAGCTTCTCTGATAGCTCAGTTGGTAAAGAATCTGCCTGCAATGCAGGAGACCCCAGTTCGATTCCTGGGTTGGGAAGATCCACTGGAAAAAGGATAGGCTACCCACTCCAGTATTCTTGGTCTTCCCTTGTGGCTCAGCTGCTAAAGAATATGCCTGCAATGCAGGAGACCTTGGTTTGATCCCTGGGTTGGGAAGACGCCCTGGAGAAGGGAAAGGCTACCCACTCCAGTATTGTGACCTGGAGAATTTTATAGTCCTGTATATAGAACTGTATATAGAACTGTATAGTCCATGGGGGTCACAAAGATTCAGACACGACTGAGCGACTTTCACTTTCACATGTTTCTCAGAAGGCTCCATTTTCCCACCTGTCACTCAGTACCCTTTGCTTCTCCCTCTTTTCCTCTTCCTTTTCATCTCTCTCATCCCACATGGAGGACCTTCCCACACAAAATATTTTCCTAATCAAACATGGTTCCAGCATATGAGGGTCTCTGGTGCCCACTGTTAAAAAAACGTTTTTTATTCCACAAAGTGGGGGAAACTCAGAAGTACAAAGGTCTTTCGGACTCCAGGTCAAGCCCACCATATAAGGTTTTGTGAGTTGTGCAGTGCACAAAGGTGTCTGGCTGAGAAAGTAAGTAAGGGCCAAAAGGTAGCCAGTTCACTCTCCAAGATGTGTGTCCCTTCATGTTAGGGTACTTCTCCCTAGGTCAACCACTGAGGTAGAAATTGCTTTTTCTTTTTTTTTACATTAGATTTTATTTTATTATTATTTTAATATAAATTTATTTATTTTAATTGGAGGCTAATTACTTTACAATATTGTATTGGTTTTGCCACACATCAACATGAGTCTGCCATGGACGTACACGTGTTCCCTATCCTGAACCCCCCTTCCACCTTCCTCCCTGTACCATCCCTCTGGGTCATCCCAGTGCACCAGCCCCAAGCATCCTGTATCATGCATTGTTCTCCTTGGGTGGGGACGATGGGTGGGTGGAAACTGTTGTGGTGTGTTCTTTTAACTCATCAGTCTCGAGGGGCTCCATTTTCTCATTTTCACAAAGGTACTTGTTAGCAGTGGCCTCGCTTCAAGTCAGGACATTGGCGATCAAGTTGTGTAAGTCAAAGCCCGGGACTGAAGTAGCGCAGTGTCAGTAATTGAGTGGAAACAGCGGCAGGGCTGTGTCATTTTGAGGGAAAGACATCTGCAGTTTTCCCCAAGCTGTCACTGGGAGGTATCATTTGCATATTAAACAAATATTTAAAATTAGCCATGCAGCAAACAATCAGAAGCTGCCTTTACAGACGTCACTCCTTCAAAGCAACAGCAGGCATTGAAATATACCTCTAGGTGTGCTCATCTGGATGGCGGTGGTGTGACTTAAACCGGGATAAATTTCTATGACAGGTGACATTTCCAGGTATGAAAGGGAAAATAAAATGAAATAAAATGACATAAAATAAAAACCATAAAATAAATAAAACACCAACTCCTTTATACTCCAATGGCTATGTTGTTGATCAGCCACTAAATCATGTCCAACTCTTTGTAACCCTTGAACGGCAGCACACCAGGCTCCTCTGTCTTCCACTGTCTCCCAAAGTTTGCTCAAATTCACGTCCATTGAGTCAGAGATGCTAGTTGACCATTTCATACACATCCATGACTGAGCATCGGTTCTACTTTGGCACAGGTGCTTCATTCTTTCTGGAGCTATTAGGAATTGCCCTCCACTCTTCCCCAGTAGCATATTGGACACCTTCAGAATGGGGGGTGCTGCTCATCTTCCAGTGTCATATCTTTTTGCTTTTTCTTACTGTTCATGGGGTCCTTGTGGCAAGAATACTGGAGTGGGTTGCTATTCACTCCTCCAGTGGACCACGGTTTGTCAGAGCTCTTCACTATGACCTGTCTGTCTTGGTGGCCCTGCACAGCATGATTCATAGCTTCACTGAGTTACAAAAGCCCCTTAGCCACAAGGCTATGATCCATGAAGGGGATCTTGGTTGAGAGTTAAATGTGGTGATGCATTTAGAATAGTGGCTAACCATGGTAAATACTCAATAATGTGAGTCACAACTGTCATTATTCGAGGTGACAGCCAACATACTTGTAAATGGACCAATCAGAATGGATGACACCTATGGACAATCAAATTTGGACTTGGACAGGCAAATTTGGCCTTGAAGTACAAAATGAAGCAGGTTAAAGGCTAACAGAGTTTTGCCAAGAGAATGCACTGGTCATAGCAAACACCCTCTTCCAACAACACAAGAAAAGACTACAAATGGACATCACCAGATGGTCAACAGCGAAATCAGATTAATTATATTCTTTACAATCAAAGATGGAGAAGCTCTATACAGGCAGCAAAAACAAGACTGGGAGCTGACTATGGCTCAGATTATGAACTCCTTATTGCCAAATTCAAACTTAAATTGAAGAAAGTAGGGAAAGCCAATAGATCATTCAGGTATGACCTAAACCAAATCCCTTATGATTATACCGTGGAAGTGAGAAATAGATTTTAAGGGATTAGATCTGATAGACAGAGTCCCTGAAGAACTATGGACCTCTGTCCATAGTTTGTGACATTGTACAAGAGCCGGTGATCAAGACCATCCCCAAGAAAAAGAAATGCAAAAAGGCAAAATGGTTGTCTGAGGAGGCCTTACAAATAAGAAGAGAAGTTAAAGGCAAAGGACAAAAGGAAAGATATACCCATCTGAATGCAGAGTTCCAAAGAATAGCAAGGAGAGATAAGAAAGCCTTCCTCAGCGATCAGTGCAAAGAAACAGGAAAACAACAGAATGAGGAAGACTAGAGATCTCTTCAAGACAATTAGAGATACCAAGAGGACATTTCATGCAAAGATGGGCTTGATAAAGGACAGAAATGGTATGGACCTAACAGAAGCAGAAGATATTAAGAAGAGGTGGCAAGAATACACAGAAGAACTATACAAAAAAAAAAAAAAGATCTTAATGATCCAGATAATCACAATGGTGTGATCACTCACCTAGAGCCAGACATCCTGGAATGCGAAGTCAATTGGGCCTAGGAAGCATCACTACAAACAAAGTTAGTGGAGGTGATGGAATTCCAGTTGAGCTATTTCAAATCCTGAAAGATGATGCTGTGAAAGTGCTGCACTCAATATGCCAGCAAATTTGGAAAATTCAGCAGTAGCTACAGGACTGGAAAAGGTTAGTTTTCATTCCAATTCCAAAGAAAGGCAATGCAAAGAATGTTCGAATTACCACACAATTGCACTCATCTCATACACTAGCAAAGTAATCCTCAAAATTCTTCAAGCCAGACTGCCGGGGTCCAGCCCCGGCTGATCCAGGGTATTCGAAGGGGAGACGGCTTCGGCGAGGATCAGGATACAATAGCTTCAATTAGACATTAATTAGAGATGTAAAGAGTAATAGAATGAGGATAGCTCAGTAGGAAAATTCAGTGGAGAAAAGAGGCTGAGTAGCTTGGTTTACGCGGGAGACCAATAAAACTTCAAGACAAGAAGTTTGCACCACTTACGTAGGCCGCAGGCGTCCTTCTGTTCTCCCGAAGGAGAGGAGACACTGAGGTCTCCCTGGTCAGATCTTAGAAGCCCAGGCATAATTAGTAAGCATGGCAGTTTCCACGCTCCAGATGGAGACTCAGCCAGAGTGATAGAGCGACATGGGGAGACC
Source organism: Bos indicus x Bos taurus (assembly GCF_003369695.1). Taxonomy (NCBI): domain Eukaryota; kingdom Metazoa; phylum Chordata; class Mammalia; order Artiodactyla; family Bovidae; genus Bos; species Bos indicus x Bos taurus. The sequence goes on along the minus strand of NC_040100.1, from coordinate 27,219,749 downwards.
AGTATTTCGAGAAACTGATCCCAATTCTTTATTTTCCAGAGTCTGTTTTTATACACTGAGATGTTATACAAAAGTCACGTGGGGACAAGCAGTCCTGACTTTTATTAAAGTCAGGTGCTTCATACAAATGTATACAGAGGTCTTAGGGGTTTTACATCATCTTCTGGCCAGGGGGGCCTGCTGACAATTTATGACCCTCTCCTTGTGACAGTGGTCAGTCAACCAGAACACTTTTTCCTCCAAGGGTGATTATTCTTAAAACAGATGCCACCCAAATAAAGTTACATTCCTATAGGGTGAGGGTGTAGTGGGTTTTAGTTAAAGAAAGAATTTACTTAGCCTAAGGTCTAATGTGATTTATATCAAAGGTTAATACTTATTTCTTCTATATATTCATTAATGTGTGTAAGGGCAGGGGATGTGGAGTCTTAGCAACAAACATTGGCTCAACAAATTAAAAATCCTTCACCAATACAATTTCTAATCAGCCCACTATACTTATACTAATGGTTTTCTAACTTTTCTAAGGAACCTGTTTTTAGAAGGTTTAAAGCATCTCATGCCTCTCACGGTTGGGAGGCTGTGAGCAATCACATGTGGCCGGACAAGAATATCAGGCAGGCTAGAGAACCTTCAGAGGAGTTTGTAAGTTGAAACACTCCTGTCACGCCCAGGAATTATTATTAACTGGAGCTCTAAGTTAACTCCTTCTCCAAAAGAGGTGGTGGGGGACAGCCCCCCGTAAAGTCAGAGGTGTAGGGGAGAGCACAAAGTAGTAAAATAGGCAGGCTCTGGTTATGGGGGTAGATGCTCAAGAATTTCCAGGGGGACTCCTGAGGCTCGATCCCGCCTTTGCGTATGTCAAGCCTCCTTCCTCATGACCTTTGCCATGGGTGGAGTGCCTCATGCCGGCCCCCAACACCAGACTTCAAAAATACATGAATCATGAACTTCCAGATGTTTAAGCTGGTTTTAGAAAAGTCAGAGGAAACAGAGATCAAATTGTCAACATCCATTGGGTCATCAAAAAGGCAAGAGAGTTGCAGAAAAATATTTACTTTTGCTTTATTGGCTATGCCAAAGCCTTTGACTGTGTGAATCACAATAAACTGTGGAAAATTCTTAAAGATATAGGAATACCAGACAGCCTTACCTGCCTCCTGAGAAACCTGTATGCAGGTCAAGAAACAACAGTCAGAACAGGACATGGAATAACAGACTGGTTCCAAATTGCGAAAGGAGTATGTCAAGGCTGTATATTGTTACCCTGCTTATTTAACTTATATGCAGAGTACATCATGAGAAATGCTGGACTGAATGAAGCACAAGCTGGAATCAAGATTGCCGGGAGAAATATCAATAACCTCACACATGCAGATGATACCACCCCTATGGCAGAAAGTGAAGAAGAACTAAAGGGCCTCTTGATGAAAGTCAAAGAGGAGAGTGAAAAAGTTGGCTTAAAACTCAACATTCAGAAAACTAAGATCATGGCATCTGTCCCATCACTTCATGGCAAATAGATGGGGAAACAATGGAAACAGTGACACACTTTATTTTGGGGGGGCTTCAAAATCACTGCAGATGGTGACTGCAGCCATGAAGTGTTTGCTTGCTCCTTGGAAGAAAAGCTATGACCAACCTAGACAGCATATTAAAAAGCAGAGACATTACTTTGCTGACAAAGGTCCATCTAGTCAAAGCTATGGTCTTTCCAGTAGTCATGTATGGATGTGAGAGTTGGACTATAAAGAAAGCTGAGTATCAAAGAATTCATGCTTTTGAACTGTGGTGTTGGAGAAGACTCTTGAGAGTCCCTTGGACTGCAAGGAGATCCAACCAGTCCATTCTGAAGGAAATCAGTCCTGGATATTCACTGGAAGGACTGATGCTACAGCTGAAACTCCAATACTTTGTTCACCTGATGTGAAGAACTGACTCTTTGGGAAAGACCCTGATGCTGAGAAAGATTGAAGGCAGGAGGAAAAGGGGATGACAGAGGATGAAATGGTTGGATGGCATCACCGACTCGATGGATATAAGTTTGAGTAAGCTCCGGGAGTTGGTAATGGACTGGGAGCCCTGGCATGCTGCAGTCCATGGGGTCGCAAAGAGTCGGACACGACTGAGTGACTGAACTGAACTGAACTGAATGGAAAATCAGATTTTGTCATTATTTGACCTGATTTTTCCCACTTGATCAAAATGTAAAATTCAAATAATAGCTCAGCAATTTTTGAGTAGGCTAAAAGTGTTACACATTTCATTTTATTTAATACTTGTGATAAACCTATGTAGCAGGGAATAGCATTATCCCCACATTACAGATGAGGAAACCAAGGCAAGGAGAAATTAAACAAGTTGGCCAAAGGCACACCTCCAGCATTGAACCTCACACCACAGCTTGTTCCCATGACCCTCTGCCAGACTGTTCCCATCATCCCATTCCATTCTGCTCAAGGCTCTGTAGAGGGACACGCCCATCTTCTTTGATTTAGCAGGTAAGGCTTTTTGGTGATGTAGTCACTGTGCCCCAATAAATAAGTTTTTTAACCACTCTATGCTTTTCTCTATTTTCCAGTTTCCCACAGTTGTTCTAGTTTTTTTTGTTTGTTTGTTTGTTTTTGTTTTTTTATAATTGGACAAAGAGTGGTAAATAAAAGCAAGTGCTAGTTAAATTTAAAGGAGAAGATACATTGATGCTTCCCACTCAACCAAAGGGACTATGGATTTGTGTCATTAATTAAAATGCTTTCTTCAGCACAGATACTGCATCCTCATTAGCTCATCTTGTTTTCACACTGTATGGGAGGGGGAGCTTATATCCATATTAGAGTGAGATTAAACATCCCAGAGGGAAGTGGATGCAGAGAATGTAGTGACAGCCAGCCAGGATGCTGGAGCCCCAATCCTCTAGGGCCTAAATCATTCATGTTGACCTTGTTCAGATGCCCCTCATATACAGGCAGAGCAGGTACAAGCCACTTCTGTGATCTGAAACTACTGTTTATCCTTTTTCCAACTAGAACAACATTTGTTTTTAATTTACTGAGCATGAGAATTATGTGGGGGTACTTGTTAAAAGTGTAGATTCTCCTACTAAGAAATATTACTTTATACCAGCAAGAGCAATTCCAGGATCCTTCATCCCCAAGATATATTTTAGAAGGTGCAGCTGAGAGCATTCCTTCCACTTTGCTTTGGGTGGGAAGTGGGTATGGCCACAGGACACTTTCTCTGGGCCAGGTCTGGACTAAGCATTTCAAAAACATGTTCTCATTTCATCCTCATAACCACCGTCTTTAGCACCATTTTACAAATGAGTAAGCTGAGACTCAGAGAGTTTAACCCAGACTTATCAGTCCCCAATACTTTGGCCCCCTGAGCTGACTCACTGGAAAAGACCCTGATGCTGGGAAAGACTGAGGGCAGGCGAAGAATGGGGTGACAAAGGATGAGATGGTTGGATGGCATCACCGACTCAATGGACATGAGTTTGAGCAAGCTCCAGGAGATAGTGAAGGACAGGGAAGCCTGGTATGCTGCAGTGCAGGGGGTCACAAAGAGGCAGACAAACGCAACAAAAAATCAGCCCCCAGCGCCCTCCCTCTTGTCCAGCATACTAGCAACCATTTCCAGATCCAGGTCTACCAGCTGGTCCCATCATGGTCACTAAGATTTTTGTTAAAATACATATTCCCAGGTTCACCCTAGAATCACTGAATCAGAATCCGAATTAAGGGCCCAGATTCTGAATTTTTAATAAGTGTTCCAGGAGGTATGTGATGTGCAGACAGGCTTACACCCTCTATTTCTGTCCATGCAGGGCTGCTGCTGTACCCTGGCACACTTACCTAAGTCGGTGAAACATCAGCACCTCTCCATCCTGATTGGTAGAAATGTGCTCACCCCAATCTCTGGTGCCCCAGCCTCCTCCTGCACCATTCCAGCCACTCAACAAGAACTCCAGCTAGTAGAGGGCTGTTCCCAGCTCACTCAGGGTCTTCAAGGGTCTGCTCCAATGCTGAAGCCATTGCATGTCCTAATTTGTGGTTGATCGAACATATCTGTTATCAAGGATTTTGAATATCACCATGTACGTGAGTACATCTCCCTCTTGAGATCACCTACCCTGGAAGTCAGCAAAGATGACTGACACGTCTTTCCATTCTAAACGGGACCCTACGCATAGTCAAATATTCATTGAATTGATTTTTTTTTTAATCCCAACTGTATGAGTTTTATTCTCATATGTGTTGGAAGAAGGAGCTGCACAGACAGGAGACAGAGCAGATATGACCCAGAACCAATTCCTGGAGGTGGTGCAGCAGGGTGGACTTTGGGAAGCCTGGGACCAACTTCCAGGGACTCAGGAAGACAAGAAATCAGTGCCATTGCAGAAAGAGAAAACGGGGTGCTCAGCAGACTGGGTCCTCTAAGAGACATTTGTTCAATGTTAGGTGGGTGAACATAATGAGAGAATTGCAATTGGGCTCATTTTTCACATAATCTAAGGAGAAGAAAGGACCCGCGGGTAGAAGTATGTCAGTTCCAATTCCATTGTAGCCGCCACATGTGGAAAAGACATTAAATTCTCAGGAAGGAACCCATTAAGCGAAATAAACGTCACAGTAGCCAAACATTATTGGCTCCCTGACTTCCACAGATAACTTTAGAGATGGGTTATTTCCTTAGTTGAGAAATCATGGCCGGGTATTTTCAATGGAAATGAGTTTTGAAACCTCTAACGTGTTTGAGGAAAAGAAATATTTTTGACACTCCATTCCAATAATAGATAATGCAGAATAATCTCTCGGGTAAATCAGCAAGGTGGAACAATTTGCTTCATCACGGGAAGGCTGGCTCTCCCCCCACCCCCACCTTTCCTTTCTGGAATGTCTGTATCATCTCCCATGCTGCTCTCGTGCTTCAGGAAAGCAATAAGAAACCCAGGGTGATACACTAAATGTGTTTGTAGCTGAGAGCTGCATTTCTGTACCACTGGCACACCCACTAGCTTCCTTGGCACCCGGTCAAGTCCACTGACCGGGGTGTTGCAGCACAATCTAAGACTGTCTAACTAATTGACCCCTGATTATGGCAAAATGGGGTTTTTATTAGAGGAGAGTGTGCCAAGGCTTCATTTGGGAGATGTAGAGGAAAAATAAAAAGTCAAACTGTAACCAAGCCAGCTCAGAGCATGAGAGAGAGAGATCAGCGAAGAATGCAGATGCAAGCAACCAGACTATTCCCATAATCTCGGCTGCAAGATTTCCAAGTTGAGGTCAGCTTTGAAAATAATTTCTTCGACTTGGCTATTCAGGGCAAATTTCAAACCATCCAGGAGCCTCCTGGTTGGAAAATGGATACGATGGCTATTCTTTGTTGTAGGGGAAAATCAGTGAAAGTGAAAGTGTTAGTCTATCGGTTCAGTCTGACTCTTTTCGACCCCATGACGCTAACTCACCGAGCTCTTCTGTCCATGGGATTCTCCAAGTATGAATACTGGAGTGGGTTGCCATGCCCTTCTCCAGGGGATCATCCCAACCCAGGGATCAAACCCAGGTCTCCTACATTGCAGGCAGATTCTTTACCATTTCAGCTACCCAGGAAGCCCTTGTACACTGTAGACATCTTTATTGTGGAGGTGGCCCCCAAGGCAGCCTCTAGACCCTAAGGAACAGCAGTCTTGGTAGAGAAAAGTCATTGATCCCCTAGGTCTCTGCTTCCTGTGTTTCTGCTTTCACTTCCTGGTGGAGAAAACTAAAAGACAAAAATATTTTACAGTAAGGAAGCCTTTCCATTCCTTGTGAACCCAATATTTTCACACAATAGTGAACCCAATATTTTCATTCTTTCCACAGCAGTGAGTTTTTGGTAGAAAATGAAGTCATAAGATTTGCTGATGTTTTAGAAATCACTCAAAGGGATTTCTCAACAAGAAGTCACCATAAGTGTCCAGAGTAACTGATGTCAGGGAGCTATTAATTAAAGATAAAATATATTATATATTTATTAGACATGAGTTTGATCCCTGGGTCTGAAAGATGCCCTGGAGGAGAAAATGGCATGCCTCCAGTATTGTTACCTAAAGAATTCTATGGACTGAGTAGCCTGGTGGGCTACAATCTATGGGGTCAAAAAGAGCCAGACATGACTGAGCATGAAGTGAAGTTAAGTTGCTCAGTTGTGTCTGACTCTTTGTGACCCCATGGACTGAAGCTTACCAGGGTCCTCCCATGGGATTTTCCAGGCAAGAGTACTGGAGTGGGTTGCCATTTCTTTCTCCAGAGGATCATCCCCACCCAGGGATCGAACTTGGGTCTCCCACATTGTAGGCAGACGCTTTACCATCTGAGCCACCAGACTGAGCATAGCACAGCATATATATATAAATAAATACATATATATGTAGAAGCATACATATATTTATACATGCCAAAGAGATCAAGAACAGAGGGAAAGAATACACAAAAGAACTGTACAAAAAACATCTTAATGAACTGGATAATTACTATGGTGTGGTCAGTCACCCAGAGCTAGACATTCTGGAGTTTGAAGTCAAGTGGGTTTTAGGAAGCACTGCTGTCAATAAAGCTAGTGGATGTGATGGAATTCCAGTAGAGCTGTTCAAAAGTCTAAAAGATGATGCTATAAAAGTGTTGCACTCAGTATGTCAACAGATCTGGAAGACCCAACAGTGGCCACAGGACTGGCATAGGTCAATACTCATCCCAATCCCCAAGAAGGGCAGTACTAAAGAATGTTCAAACCATCGGACAATTGCACTTATCTCCCATGCTAGCAAGGTCATGCTTAAAATCTGGCATTCAGCATTATTCGAACCAAAAACTTCAAGATGTCCAAGCTGGGTTTAGAAAAGGCAGAAGAACCAGATATCAAACTGTCAACATTTGTTGGATCATAGAGAAAGCAAGGGAATTCCAGAAAAACATCTACCTCTGTTTCACTGACAAAGACTTTGGCTGTGTGGATCATAACAAACTGTGGAAAGCTCTTAAAGAAATGGGAATTCCAGACCATCTTAACCGTCTCCTGAGAAACCTGTGTGTAGATCAAGAAGCCACAGTTAGAACACTGTATGGAACAAAGGACTGGTTCAGGATTGAGAAAGGACTATGACAGGGCTGTCTATTGTCACCTGTTTATTTAACCTATAGGCTGAGCACGTCATGAGAAATGCCAGGGTGGATGAGTTACAAGCTGGAATCAAGATGGGCGGGAGAAACATCAAAAACCTCAGATATGCGAATGATACCACTCTAATGGCATAAAGTGAAGAGGAACTAAAGAACCTCTTGATGAGGGTGAAAGAGAGTGAAAAAGCCAGCTTAAAACTAAATCTTAAAAAAACTAAGATCACAGCATCCAGCCCTATTACTTCATGGCAAATAGAAGGGGAAAAGTCGGAAGCAGTGACAGATTTCCTCTTCCTGGGCTCTAAATTCATTGTGGACAGTGACTGAAGTCATGAAATCAGAAGACAATTGCTTCTTGGCAGGAAAACTATGACAAATCTAGACAGTGTGTTGAAAAGCAGAGACATTACCCTGTCGACAAAGGTCTGTATAGTCAAGGCTATGGTCTTCCCAGTGGTCATGTATGGTTTTGAGAGCTGGAGCATAAAGAAGGCTGAGCACCAGAGAATTGATGGTTTCAAACTGTTAGAAAAGACTCTTGAGAGTCCCTTGGACAGCAAGGAGATCAAGCCAGTCAATCTTAAGGGAAATCAACCCTGAATACTCATTGGAAGGACTGATGCTGAAGATGAAGCTCCAGTATTTTCATCACCTGATGCCAACAGCAGACTCATTGGAAAAATCCCTGATGCTGGGAAAAATTGAGGGAAGAAGGAGAAGAAGGTGTCAGAGGATGAGATGGCTGATGGCATCACCGATGCAATGGACATGAACTTGAGAAAATTCCAGGAGATGGTGAGGGACAGGGAAGCCTGGTGTGTTACAGTTCATGGGGTCGCAATGAGTCAGACCCAACTGGGTGATTGAAAAACATCATATATATATTTCTTTTTTCTGTCCCTCAAGTACTATGGTTTTCTATCTTAGAATCAGCAAAGAGTTTGGAGTTTGGAACATCTGAGTTCAGATCTCAGCTCCTCTCTCTTGAATGAAGCTGAGCAAATTTCTTACTTTTTTCTGTGCCTCCACAGTCTCAACTGTAAAATGGGAATGATCATTGCTGACTGAGGATGCTCTAGAGAGCTCAGTTCAGAGGAAGGGAAGATGGCCCTCCTCCAGCTTTACTTTATACTTTGTCATCTGCTCCCAAAGAACTCAGAACCCACAAAGTCTAAAGATAAGGCAGTTTGTAAACTTTGAGCTCATAGAAGAGCAGTCCCAGAGCCAGGGAAAGGGAGATACCACGCAGGCCCTTCCATGGTTGTTCCCTTTCTCCCTTTGATGGAACAAAATACTGGCCCCCAGTTCTTCCCTGATTATAAAACAAAAGCCTCCATGTATATCAATGCGTGCGTGTGTGCTAAGTCACTTCAGTCTTGTTCAACTCTTTGCAACCCTATGGGCTGTAGCCTGCCAGGCTCCTCTGTCCATGGGATTCTTCAGGTAAGAATACTAGAGTAGGTTACTGTGTCCCCCTCCAGGAGATCTTCCCAACCCAGGGATCTAACCCACATCTCTTGCATCTCCTACATTGGTAGGTGGGTTCTTTACCACTAGTGCCACCTGGGAAGCCCATGTAAATCAACAGGTGAACATAAATTTCTAAGGAGAAAGAAAAACAACATTCTGTCTGAACATGGTTGGCCAAAACACCCCAACACTTTATAAAACCCACTTGCGAACACCGTGATTCCTGATTATTAACATTATGGTTAAAAAGACATTCCTCCACCTTGCTTTTGGCTGAAGACTGGAGCAGAACTTTCAGAACAAAGAAAATGACCTTCTTCAGAAAAAGTTAGCTTTTTTCCCAAGACTGAACACAGAATGAATACGAACATATTTTCACAGTGAATTTTATAACAGGAATTATCAGACCAACACAACACTATGCTGATTAAACTGGAGACTTTAAAAGAGTGATCTTTCACACCTGGCTACACATTAGAAACATCTGGAGAGCTTAAAAATGAATAACTACCCCCACACACACAATGTCCAGGCACTCTCCCGACCCTGAGATGGTGACTTATGTGGTCTGGGAAGTGTGAAAGTGGAAGTGTTAGTTGCTCAGTTGTGTCTGACTCTTTGTGATCCCATGGACTGTAGGCCACCAAACCCACCAGGCTCCTCTGTCCATGGAATTCTCTAGACAAGAATACTGGAATGGGTTGCCATTTCCTTCTCCAGAGGATCTTCCCGACCCAGGGATCAAAGCCATTACAGGCAGATTCTTTATCATCTGAGCCACTAGGGAAGCCCAGACATCTATGGGCTTCACGGCTCCCACAGAGACTTTAACATGAACTTCAGATTTGGTACCACTGCTCTAAAATTGTTTCCTTTGGGGCTTTTTGTGGCTGCCAGCGCAAAATAAACATCAGAGATTGATGTTTATGTAAATGTAGACACCTTACCCTTTTTGACTCTGAGTTCCAGGAAAAGCTAGCTAAGGTGTCCTGATCCCCAAGGGATACTGGATGTGGTCTCAGATTCAAAGAGACAAAATAAAATCATCATAAAGCTCATTTAACAAATGCAGATTCACTGGGAGAAGGTTTCTAATGGGGAACCTGCCATTGGCCATAGCTGCGTTCTCTGGTGGGATGAAAAGACTGAAAGAGACTTATTCAACAAGGAAGAGGTGAAACTGGCAAGGAAATGCAACCACTCTGTACCACTGCATGCTTCCTCTAAGAAACAGACCTAATGCAGCCAGCGTGACAGAGAGAAACCCTCTGAGCACAGACTTAACCATCTGTTGTGCTGGCTGTGCTTGGTCCATAGTAAGGTGACCGGCGAATCCTCAGAAACAAAAACCATCTATCAATCACCACTAACATTACACCTTAAACTAGTAATTTTTTAAGTGTCCTGAGCACAGTTTTGATCGATAAGGAGTGGGTCTTTACACTGGGAAACCTTCCAACTAGCCATGGCTCATCTGCCTATGTTCATCAGGGTCTGAGAAAAGCAACCTCTGCTCCCCAGCCCCTCCTCTAGTCTCTCATACACATGGCCACTCTATGGGCCCGTCCCCATTGTTCTTATCCAGTGACAAGGACATTGTATCACAACTTGTTTCTCTCATGTGGGGCAGATCCTTACATCACTATAAGGCAAGTTTTATCTTTGGGGCTTATAGTAGATTTAATTATTGGTCTTAATTATGTGCTCCTTTGGAACAGTATTTAGACACCCACCTCCTTGCCACGATTTCCTGGTGGACAGTGTTGCCCTACCATCTGTCTTCAGGCTTGGTCGTGTGACTTGCCTTGGCCAGTGGGGTGATAAAAAGTGCCAGCAGAGACTTGAAATGTGCTTTTGTGATTGATTACACTTGCTGTCTTGTGCGTTTGTCATTGTCATGACATACACCTGCCCTGGCTCATCTGCTGGTCCAAAGAGAATGAGAGCTGTGTGGAACTGACCTGAACCCAGCTTCCAGCTTGGAGCGGAGTGTAACCTAGAGCAGTGGACCCCAGCCTTTTATGCATCAGGGTCTGGTTTTGTGGAAAACAGTTTTTCCACAGAAAGGGGTGGGGAGATGATTCAGAAAGGGGTTTCAGGATGATTCAAGCACATTATGTTTAATTGAGCACTTTATTTCTATTACTATTATATCAGCTCCTCAGATCATCAGGAATTGGATCCCAGAGGTTGGGGACCCCTGGCCTAGTTCACCTATCAATCGCCACTAACATTACACCTTTACTACTTTGTAACGGGTATAGCTAGCTGGCCCACAAATCTCTGCATCAGAAATAAATACTTATTACTGTATGCAACTGAGTTTTAGCATTGCTTGGGACGCATTGTTATTTTGACATTAACTATATATTAAGTGCATGGCCTTCAACTTTGGACCTTTTCCATTGTTGTCCAGTTTCTGAGTTGTGTCTGACTCTTTGCAACTCCATGGACTGCAGCATACCAGGTTCCCGTATTCTCTGCTACCTCCCAGAGTTTGCTCAAATTCATGTCCACTGAGTTGGTGATGCTATTCAACCATCTGGTCCTCTGCTGCCTCCTTCTCCTCATACCTTCAGTCTTTCCCAGCATCAGGGTCTTTTCCAGTGAGTCAGCTCTTCACATCAGGTGGCCAAAGTATTGGAGCTTCAGCTTCAGCATCAGTCCTTCCAGTCAATATTCAGGGTTGATTTCCTTTTGGATTGACTGGCTGGATCTCCTTGCAGTCTAAGGGACTCTCAAGAGTCTTTTTCAGCACCACAATTCTAATTCTCATTCTTAAGCACTCAACCTTCTTTATGGTCCACCTGTCACAACTGTACATGACTATTGGAAAAACCATGTGTGAAAGTCACTCAGCTGTGTCTGACATTTTGTGACCCCGTGGCCTGTCCAAAGAATTCTCCAGGTGAGAATACTGAAGTGGATTGTCATTCCCCTCTCCAGGGATCAAACCCGGGTCTCTTGCATTGCAGGCCGATTCTTTACCATCTGAGCTATCAGGGAATCTATAGCTTTGACTATAAGAACCTTTGTCAGCAAAGTGATGTCTCTGCTTTTAATACACTGTCTAGGTTTGTCATAGCTTTTCTTCCAAGGAGCAAGTGTCTTTTAATCTCATGGCTGTGGTCACCATCCACAGTGATTTTGGAGCCCAAGAAAATAAAACTTGTCACTGCTTCCGCTTTTTCCCCCTTCTGTTTGCCATGAGGTAATGGAACCAGATGCCATGATCTTAGCTTTTGGAATTGTTGAGTTTCAAGCCAGCTCTTTCACTCTTTTCTTTCACCCTCATTAAGAGGCTCCTTACTGCCTCTTCACTTTCTGCTTTGATACAGAAAAATCATCCTTTGCTGCCATTTCATTGTTTATGGTCTCCATTCTGAAATAGTGTCTTCAACCTGCTTGCTCTCCTTGCTGACATGTTCTTCATCTTCCCCACCTTTGTTCCTTGACTGTTGATGGCCTTATCTGCTCCACGGAAATTGTGCTCTTGGCTGCCTCTCTGATTTGCCTTCCGCTCCCTTCTGGCAGGAATTACATAGGTCTCAGTGTTGGCTTTGGTTATGCATCATTTGTGAGTGTGGGACTTCACAACGACACTCAGAGCCTCAAAGGCAGATCCCTACTGGGCTCACCTATTCCTGTGAGTTGGGTCTACACACGTTTTCATTTTCTTCCAAGTGCGCAGTGGAGAAACAGTGTAAGCTACTGGTTAGAGTACAGGCCCAGGAGCCAAAGGGTGTGAACTTGGGCGACCATTTTTATGTCTTTACCTACAAACTGAGGAGGGAAATGCCTGCCTCCTAGGATGGCAGTGAGGATTCATTCCTGGAAAGAACTTAACTCAGAACCTGGCACAAAGGAAGAGCTATGTGCTCTTATTATCCCAAGATCTTATTATCATATCTTTTGCTCTTATTATCATAATCATTACCCTTCATCTTCCTCAAATTACTGCATTTTACATCCAACTCTCAACATCCTACTCTGTGACTGACATGATACACATAAACAGTCAACCAAGAGTTGACTCTCTGAGATGTAAGTGGTGTCTTAATGCTTTAGCACCAGGCTTCTCAAATTGAAGTGCGCATGTCCCTTAGTATACAATTCTGCTAACAAGCACTCAGAAGCCATGGAATAAATATGGTGCAACTTTCTCAAATGTGAATTTTGCTTGACAACGTTATTAGAAACACAACTTTTATGTACTGAAGTTATTTTTTTTTAATCTTATTAGCTTGAATAGAATTTCTCTTAAAGAAGAAATTCCTGGGGTAGAAAGTGAGGACCCTGACGTAAAGAGTCAAAACAAATGTAAAAATGAAGGATATTTTTGGTTTCAAGTGACAGAAAAATGAACTCAAATTGGCATTAAAAACAGAGGGAATTTATTAGTTCTTATACCTAACAGTCAGGAAAATTTGGTTTTGGGTAAGACTTTATCTTCAAATAATTTTACCAAGCACCCAGATTTTGTGTATCTTCTTTGCTTTCTTGCCTTTTGGCTAAGATCAAGTGTAGTGTGGGGACTTCCCAGGTGGCACAGTGGTGAAGAATCTGCCTGTCAATGCAAGAGACACAAGAGGCTCAGGTTCCATCCCTGGATTGGGAAGATTCCCCTGGAGGAGGAAATGGCAACCCACTCCAGTATTCTTGCATGGAAAGTTCCATGGATAGACGAGCCGCTACAGCCCATAGGGTTGCACAAAGTCTGACATGACTGAGGGACTGAGTTTGCATTCGCGTGTGTGCGCGCATGCGCACGCGCACACACACACACACACACACACACACACACACACACACACACACACTTTACTTTCCATGGTGTCTGGCTTCATCCTCAAGTTCTGGTAGTTTCCCATACCCCAGTTCTGAGTTCTCTCCTTGGGATAATAAAGAGGGTGAAGTAGTTCCTATCTCAAAATACATTGTCCAGAGAAAAGGAATTTATCTCTTCTAATATCACCTTCTTAAGACCTGGCTTTCCTTCTCTGTCATTTGCCTGCACTGGGTCATGTTCAACTCTGAGCCAATCACTGTAGCCAGGAAGCTGGGACATGCTGATTGGCTAAGTCTCTCAGAGCTAATCCCTGTAGCTGGGGAAGGGTTCATTCTGCTCACATAAAACTGAGACCGGAGGAGGGGTGCATTCTACATTGAAAATGTAATAGTCTGTTGATGGAGAAAGGGACATGGATGTTTGGGTGATAACCCACAAACACCGAATATCTAATAAAGTAAAGTATTAGTTGCTCAGTCGTGTGGGACTCTCTGCGACCCCATGGATTGTAGTCCGCCAGGCTCCTCTGTCCATGGGATTCTCCAGGCAAGAATACTGGAGTGCGTTGCCATTCCATTCTCCAGGGGGTCTTCACAACCCAGGGATCGAATCCACATTTCCTGCATTGCAAGCAGGAAATACCATCTTTACCATCTGAGCCATCTGGAAACCCCAGTAAAAGATATGATTAAATAGCTCTGCAGAAGATAAAGAAAGCAATTAGTTTTCGCACTGGATAGAGAGGGAGGGAGAAGAAAAATTAACTATTTTTGAGGTGAGAGAGTATACATATATATATATATATATACACACACACACACAAACTCACTATTCAATGTGTTTATATTATTATGGTGGGCTGCTAAATGTTTAACAACTAGCTCTCTGGAGAAACACGTAAGCTTATTCATATCTTTACTGATATGAAGGATGTGTAGCGCACAATTTACAAATGAGAACAAAATACAGGCTATTCTTTCCCATCTAACCACTTGATTCTCACAAAATGCATTCACGGATTTTGTAGAATTCTTGTATCTCTATCTGATCAATGGTTGCAATTCAACCATGATTTGACAAAATGAGGCTAAAAATAAATACTTGATTACAAGTGTAGTTCTGACATGAATGTTGGTTGACATTTTCATTTATGTTGATGAATAAGATGGAAGTGAAACAAGGGTAACAGCCCTGTCAGAACTTCATTCATTTGTCAATGACATGAGTGACTACTTCGTTGACACAGGTAATAGTTTTCAAATATTGACAAAAATTTCTTCAGCCTTTTATGTGAGTCACACATACAACACATTTTAAGTTTAATTGACCTTATTAATATCATCTTCATTAATTTTTAAGTCTAGATAAAGAACAAGATTTGATTTATTGAATTTATCAATTTATGTGATATAAAGACTCTACCATGGCTGATTTCTTTCTACCAATGTAACCACTAAACATAGAATTGGGAAGAGATGTGATAGCAGCTCATTTTTTATATTTCTGCCACCCAAGTGTAGTAGACAACTTCAGTGGTATAGATAATAATGAGATGTAGTGAAATGAATGATAAGTAATGTGGTTGGGATAGTTTATTTAATTATCAGTTCAGTTCAGTCGCTCAGTCGTGTCCAACTCTTTGTGACCCCATGAATCGCAGCACACCAGGCCTCCCTGTCCATCACCATCTCCTGGAGTTCACTCAGACTCACGTCCATCGAGTCGGTGATGCCATCCAGCCATCTCATCCTCTGTCGTCCCCTTCTCCTCCTGCCCCCAATCCTTCCCAGCATCAGAGTCTTTTCCAATGAGCCAACTCTTCGCATGAGGTGGCCAAAGTACTGGAGTTTCAGCTTTAGCATCATTCCTTCCAAAGAAACCCCAGGGCTGATCTCCTTCAGAATGGACTGGTTGGATCTCTTTGCAGTCCAAGGGACTCTCAAGAGTCTTCTCCAACACCACAGTTCAAAAGCATCAATTCTTCTATTTAATTATAAGTTTATATAATTTAATTTTTTTTTTACTTTACAATATTGTATTGGTTTTACCATACATCAACATGCATCCACCACGGGTGTACATGTGTTCCCCATCCTGAACCCTTCTCCCATATCCCTCCCCATACCATCCCTCTGGATCATCCCAGTGCACCAGCCCCAAGCTTCCTGTATCCTGCATCGAACCTGGACTGGTGATTCGTTTTAATGCCATTCTCCAATGAGGTGGATGAAACTGGAGCTTATTATACAGAGTGAAGTAAGCCAGAAAGAAAAACACCAATACAGTATACTAACGCATATATATGGAATTTAGAAAGATGGTAACAACAACCCTGCATGCGAGACAGCAAAAGAGACACAGATGTATAGAACAGTCTTTAGGACTCTGTGGGAGAGGGAGCGGGGGATGATTTGGGAGAATTTAATTTTTAATAATAACTATGTTTACCAACCAGATTGCAAAAATCCTGAAAATTTAATAGCTGGCTCTTGTGAGCTTATATGAGCCTACTCCTGCACATCAGTATTCCTCCTCCCTTCTATTTTGCCCCTGTTCTTTCCTAAATAATCATTATTAGAATGTACTGTACATACCAGTATCTTCTGAGAATTAATTTTAGTGGAAATCAAATATGGATCACTTTCCATGCATCAAAAAGTAGAGATGGTGACAACGGAATGGTGAGAGGGTCCAGAAGTGAATTTAGTGGAAGAAGGAATTTAGAGCCTGGAGATGAACCTGAGGCTGTAAGCACCCACCCTTATCCCACCAGGGATTTTTAGAAATCTGAGAAAAGTCTGTGTATGTGCATTGGCTAGAGTATGGGCTATTCTAGGAAAGGTAGCATATTTTGGAGCCAGCTAATATCTGGGATATGAATATATGCATATATGTATATAATTCTTATTATTAAAGTAGAATCCAAAATTATATCATTTTTAGGATAAACGAGAAAGTTTCAAAGAAATTCCCCTGTGGGAATGTCTAGGCTCAAAGTTCCAACCTCTTGGGAGTATGTTTCATTCTTCTCTGCTATTTGAGACATATAATGTGTTTCTCTTCCCTGAAAGCTTGTGTTTTTCATCTACTCTTGGCATTTTAGAGGGCTTCCCTGGTGGCTCAGACAGTATAGAATCTGCATGCAATGTGGGAGACCTGAGTTCAGTCCCTGGGTCCGGAAGACCCCCTGGAGAAGGAAATGGCTACCCACTCCAGTATTCTTGCTTGGAGAATTCCATGGACAGAGGACCTTGGTGGGCTACAGTCCATGGGGTCAAAAACAGTTGTACACAACTGAGTGATTAACACTTGACATTTTAATCAGATGACTCCCATGTCTGACTAGTATCAGAATCTGCCTGGACGCATTTGAAAAAATACTGATTCCAAGACCCCATTCCTAGATGCTCTAATTCAGCAGACGGAGACTTGGGATTGACAGTCTGAATTCTAAAGACCTTATCCCAGTGACCCAGCCACATGTGACAGTGAAACCACAGGACAGGTCCAGGTCTAGGGTTGAGTCACAGTTCTACCCTTCGTAGGGTCAGTTGGTGGGTCACATCTCCTTCTGGAATGGTTTATGTCTGAAGCTCTGACATTCAAGAAAGTGCTGTGAAGCATGGCAGGGCAAGGGGTCCTCTCCCATCCCTGCTGGTGGGAAGGTCCTTCCCACCTTCACAGCAGTCCAGGCCTGTCTGTATGGCTGGCTTCGCTTTGGGAGAAAGGATTGTGTTTCTCCCTTAAAGTGGCATGTCCTGATTGCAATCCACTTCTCTCTGACAAGGAAAACGTTCACTCCCATTTAATTTGCCTGGACCAGAGGGGCTCTGTAAGTCAGACTTCCTTCCAGATGGAAAACAAAAAATTGGTGTGAACTCTTAAATCAGTTTTTTAAAAATTATTATTAATCTGCCTCATGGAATACAGCACACTCTGACCAAAAGCAGGAGGAGTCAGGGAGCCCCCGAGTATCTAATTTAACACCTGAAAATTCCCAAGGATGATTATACCATGGAAGACATATTAAGGATTGTAAGAAAAGGTTTAATAAAAAAATGTAAATGGAAAGGCCATAAAATTCAAATGAGGTTCATTCCCTGGGTTATAACAAGCTCTGTGCACAGACCTTGTTAATAGCTTTTTTTTAAAAAAAAAAAATAATTTTATTGTAGCTTCTATTTTTTTCTGTCGGTGTAATTAGAGCTTAATTAATTCCCCCCTAAAGGGGAAAAAGAGGACAAAATGGTATTTGATCTGAGACATGTAGAGCGGGCAAAGCAATTAGGATCAGCAAGTTACTTTCTGTTACCCTTTTTTCCTAGTTAGGTCTTCTGAGAGGCAGAAGGCTTTGGACAGAGACTTTAAGCGTCTGTCCCTGGATCAGACTTTCAGCAATGCCAGGACATGCGCCAGGCCAAAACGTTTTATTTAAACAGAGATCATCCAATTAAATATATATATATATATATATATATATAAATACACACAACTGCAAGAGCCTGCTGCATCAATTCTCTGGTAATAGGAAGGGTTAGTTAAGTTCTGAATGTAAAACATAGTTCAAAGTACCAAAACCATAGCTCATGGAGGATATTAGAAAGAACATGAGTTTGGTAATAACTTAGCACTGAGATGAAATCCCAACTCCAGCACTGAAGCTGTGTGACTTTAGAGACCTCTCTGGGCCTTAGTTTCTTAGAGTCTGTAAAGCAAGAAGAGCCATGAATACCATTGTACCTAATGGATGGGCTGATTATGGGAAGAAAAGGAAGCCATGTAACGAAAAGCATCAGAAGAAGTTGCTAAGTGACAGTATGATTTGTGTGTGAGTGTGTGTGCCCTAATTTCACAATACAGTTTAGTGGAATTAGTCGTGAACCCTTCCCAGTGTTAGAATTAATTACCCTGAGCTTTCATCGCAAAGACTTATTATAGCGAGCTTGTTAATTCGACCTCTGGTGGCCTTGTGGGCTCAGGAGAAGTCTCCGGGAGCACAGGTGCACTAGCTAATTAGAGAAGAAATAACATGCAGGACCCTCCGTCAGTTCACACGGCGTGTTGGAAGCCAGGTGCTTGTGGGACCCTGTGAGCAGCAGAAAGTGATTTAGGGTAGCGGGTGTCACAAGAGAGTAGGGAAAGAGACATTTGTCTTCCAAAAGCAAGCAAGCCAGCCCCTAGCTCATTCCAACATTGCTGGGGCCTCCAAGGTGATGAGGCAAAATGAAGCCAAGGAGTAGCTCTTGCTACAACACGCTCTGAGATGAAAGCCTGGAGGCAGAGCTGAAGTCTGCTTTTTGCTTCCTGGCCTCTTTGCATGTTTAGTTTCTTCTGCCTGGAGTACTCCCCTCACCTGCTTCATCAGTTAGCCCCT
Source organism: Bos indicus x Bos taurus (assembly GCF_003369695.1). NCBI lineage: Eukaryota > Metazoa > Chordata > Mammalia > Artiodactyla > Bovidae > Bos > Bos indicus x Bos taurus. The sequence continues at coordinate 27,200,956 of NC_040100.1, read as the reverse complement.
CCTCTTTCTTTCATATTTCCTCTGGGCAACTAATTCTGATGCCAACCGCCTTCTCCCAACATATTAAATCCAAGACAGTTGTTATAAACTCTTATCTCCCCCTGCAAGCACTTTGTAAATAGATAAGTTTATTTGATTAAGCTCCACTAGAGTGCAGATTGTTTTGTTGTTTGTTTATTTTTGCTCACCTCCATATCCTCCATTTCCAGCCCAATTTAAGACTTTTTAGGCAACTTCTGGTGGTTTCCCACAGACTTTGGCTTGTGACTCCATTGCTCCAACAATACATCTTGTCTGACTCTGACCCTCCTTCCTCCCTAAGGACATTGGACCCACCAGGATAATCCAATATTACTTATCTTAAGATCCTTAACTTAATCACATCTACAATGTCCCTTTTGCTGTGTGAGGTAACATATTCACAGGTTAAGATTAGAACATGGCTGACTTCTTGGAGGGTCATTATTATACCTATCACACTCTCTAAAATGATCTAGTGTTAATTCATTACTTATCACTATCAAAGCTGGACTTTTTTCAGGAACTTTCAAGCTAATATGAAAATCTGTGTATCCTAGAATAGCCAAAACAATTTTGAAAAGAAGAACTAAGTTGGATTTACTGTTCTTGATTTCAAAACATACTTCAAAGCTACAGAATCAAGGCAGTGTGGTATTACATAAGGTTAGACATATAGATCAAGAAAATAGAATTGAGAGTCCAAAAATAAGCCCTCACATTTGTGGTCCATTGATTTTTGACAAAGGTACCAAGACAATTCAATGTGGGAAAGAACAGTCTTTTCATCAGATGATACTGAATACCTGGATATTCACAAGTAAGAGAATGAAGCTCTGTCCCTACCTCACACCAAAAATTAACTCACAACATTTCAAATCACATGTAAGAGTTGTAAGTATAAAACCACTAGAAAAAATAGGGGTATATCTTTGTAATCTTACATTGGCAAAGCCTTTTAGATATGACATTAAACAAAAGAGACCAAAAAATAATTAGAGAAATCAAACTTCATTGAAATAAAAAAACTTTATGCTTTGTAAGACAGCATGAAAAAAGGTTAAAAGGCAGTACTCGGATTAAGAAATATTTGCAAATCTTATGTCACATAGGGACCTTGTGTCCAAAATACATAAAGAAGTCTTACAATTCAACAACAACAACAACAAAAATTAAAAATGAGGAAAGGATTTCAACAGACACTTCTCCAGCAAAGATAAGCAAGCGGCCACTAGGTACATGGATGGGTAGATGCTAAATGGCATTAATCATTAGGGAATGCAAATCAAAACCATAATGAGATACCTCTTCATACCTACATCAATGGTTATAATCAAAGAGACAGACAATAATGAGTAGGTGAGGATCTGGAGTAATGGACCTTAACATATTGTTGGTGAGAGTGTAGAATGATCCAGCCACTTCAGAAGACAGTTTGGTAATTTCACAAAGTGTTAAACATATTTACTCTATGATAGCACTTCCACTCTTAGGTATATCTCCAAGAGATTTGAAAGCATACAGTCATGTGAAAATGTGTATATAATATATATAATATAAACAATGATAGCAGCACTATTCACATTAGCCAAAAAATTGAAATAATCAGAGTATCTATTAATTTATGAAAGCAGAAGTAAAATGTGGCATATCTATACAGTGTAATATTATTCTGTTATAGAAAGGACTGAAGTATAGACATATCCTATCCCATGAGTGAACCTTGAAAACATTATGCAAAGTGAAAGAACCCATCACCAAAGAATGCATATTTTGTGATTTCATTTATGTGAAATGTTCAGAACAAACAAATCCATAGAGACAGAAAGTAGAGTAGGGGTTGCCTCAGGCTGGGGATTGGAGTGACTACATCATGGGTTTTGGCTTTCTTTTGGGGATGATGACAATGTTCTGGAATTAGACAGTCATGATGGTTGAACAATTCTAAATTTACTAAGACCTACTGAGTTGCACACTTTAAAAGACTGAGTTTTATGATATGTGAATTACATCTCAATAAAGCTGTGATTTAAAAAATGAAATCATAAAGAACACTCAATTAACCCAACAAAGGGAAGAAGCAGAAAGGAAATAGATACAAATGGATCTAATAAAAAATGGCAAGACGCTAGACATGAACTTAACTATATTAATAATTATATTAAATTTAAGTGGCTTAAGAATCCTTATTAAAAGGCAAGAAGATCAGTTTGGATTTTTTTTTTAAAAAGACCTAATTATATGCTGCAAATACAAGAAATGTTCTTTAAATGTAGATACATAAATAGGTTAAAAGTAAAAATATAGAAAAAGATATAACATGTTAACCCTATCTTTATAAAAAGCCAGAGCAATATTATTATCAGATAAAAATAGAGCAAAGAATACAGAAGTTTACTTTGTAGTAACAAGGGAGTCGATTACTTCAGAGGACATATGTGTTTATGCATCCAATAAACAGACCTTGAAAAGACTCAAAGCAAAAATAGGAAAATGCAAAGAGAAACAAAGTATTCCACAATTACAGCTCAAAAAATAAAACTCTCTCTCAATAATTGATAGAGCAAGTAAAGGGAAAATCAGCAAGGAAATAGAAGATTTGAACAGCACAGAACTAGCATTACTGAATTAACATTTCCAGAACATTCAATAGTAGCAGAGCTCATGTTCTTTTCATTGTTTTCAATGTCCACACAGAACCTTTAGCAATATAGACTATACTCTGAACCAAAACACAAGTCCCAATATGGTTAAAAGGATTCAAGTTATTCAAAATATGTTTTCTGACTCTCTTGGAATTAAATTAGATATTAACAGAATAACAGAAAGATCTCTGGAAAACTGTAAGCACTTGGAAATTTGGTAGCATACATCTAAATAACCCATGGGTCAAAGAAGAAATGAAAACAAGGAATTAGAAAGTATTGGAACTGAATGAAAGTGAAAACAACATATGGTAAGATATTGAATATTGTTAAGGCAGTAGTTAGGGAGAAATTTGAAGTATTTAAATGCCTTCATTAGCAAGCTATGACAGTCTTAATCAATGAACTCATTTTCCACCTTAAAATAAAAATGAAGAGCAAGTTAGACACAAAGTAAGCAGAAGAAAGGATATAATAATACAAGAGCAGAGACAAATTAAATAGAAAACAGAAAAAAAAAAAGGGGGGAGAAGACTAATACAACAAAACCTGATTCTTTGAGGCCATCAAATATTTGATAAACATCTAGCCAGATTGATCAAGAAAAAGAAACAAGACACAAATACCACTATCAGGAATGAGAAAAGTGATCTTGTTACAGATTCTATAAGAAGGTGAATATTATGAACAGTCTTATGTCCATACGGTCAACAAGTTGGTTGAAATGGACAAATTTCCTGAAGGACGCAGACTAGAAAAGCTCATTCAAGATGACGTTGATAACGTAAATAGTGATATCTATTGAAATGAAATTATAGCTTAAAACTTTTTCACAGGACTTCCCTGGTTGTACAGTAGATAGGAGTCTGCCTGCCAAGGCGGGGGACATGAGTTTGATCCCTGGCCCAGGAAGATTCCACATGCTGGGGAGCAACTAAGCCAGCTGTGGGCCACAACCACTGAGCCCACTCTCTAGAGCCCTCATGTTGCGACTGAAGCCCCAGCTCCCTAGAACCTGTGCTTCACAGCAAGAGAAGCCGCCACGACGGGAAGCCCGCTCCCCACAACTAGAGAAATCCCATGCGCAGCAACAAAGACCTGGCACAACCAAAAATAAAACTAATTAATTAATTAAAAAATTTTCCACAAAGAAAACTCTAGACTCGATGTCCTCACTGGTGAACTCTCCTACACATTTTAGAAGGTAATAATATCAATTCTGGAGAAGGCAATGGCACCCCACTCCAATACTCTTGCCTGGAGAATCCCATGGACGGAGGAGCCTGGTAGGCTGCAGTCCATGGCGTCGCTAAGGGTCAGACAGGACTGAGCGACTTTGCTTTCACTTTTCACTTTCATGCATTGGAGAAGGAAATGGCAACCCACTCCAGTGTTCTTGCCTGGAGAATCCCAGCCTGGTGGGCTGCCGTCTATGGGGTCGCACAGAGTCGGACACGACTGAAGTGACTTAGCAGCAGCAGCAGCAGCAATATCAATTCTACACAAAGTCTTCTGAAAAGTTTAAGAACACTTCTTAATTCATTGTAAGAGTCCAATATTACCCTGACACCAAAACTTTATCAAAGACATTACAAGAAAACAAAATCACATAGTGAAGTTCTAGTCACTCTCAAGAAAGTCCGAATGTGAAAATATGGAAGACCAACCTGGATAACTGGTGACTGCAGCCGTGAAATTAGAAACGATTGCTTCTTGGCGGGAAAGCTATGACAAACCTAGACAGTGCATTAAAAAGCAAAGACATCAATCACTTTGCCAACAAAGGTCTGTATATGATCTTTCCAGTAGTCATGTACAGATGTGAGAGCTGGACCGTAAAAGTAGGCAGAACACCCAAAAATTGACGCTTTTGAACTGTGGTGTTGACGAAGACCTGTAAGAGTCCCTTGGACAGCAAGGAGATCAAACCAGTCGATCTTAAAGTAAATCAACCCTGAATACTCATTGGAAGGACTGATGCTGAAGCTGAAGCTCCAGTATTTTGGCCACCTGATATGAAGAGCTGACTCACTGGAAAAGACCGTGATGCTAGGAAAGAGAACTTAGGAGGAGAAGGGGGATCACAGAGGCTGAGATGGTTGAATGGCATCACTGACATGGACGTGAACTATGGGAGATGATAAGGGACAGGGGAGCCTGGCATGCTGCAGTCAATGGGGCCACAGAGTCACATATGAATTAGTGACTGAAAAACAACAGCAATCTGGATAAAAATTCTATAAGACAATGATTAAGAGGGATCATTCTGTCAGCCCAGTCTAAGTTCAAAAGTCCTTCTCTGACACTTTTCCATCTATGTGACCCTGGACAAGTTGCTTCACATCTCTGATCCTCAGTTTCCTTATCTATAAAATCAAGGTAATAAGAGGACCTATGGCTAAGGATTAGAGTGAAAATTCAACTAGATATTATTTTCCCAGCACCCTCAAACAGTGCCTGGGACATAGCCGGCAGTTCAATAACTATTAACTGTAACAAGATAATATTCTTGTTAAGATAAAGGAGGCTAGTGCCTTTTGTAGTGGGAATAAATGTTTGCAGCCGGTAGTTATTTTCTGATCAATGAAGCCATTTCAAAATTATTGTTTTCCTTTGCATTTAAAGGAAGAATTAGAATCCTCTATAACTATATAGCTTATATGACAACATAACTTATCTCCTAAATAGCAGTGGCCCATCTTTTTTTCCTCCCTTTTTTTCTTTCTGTCATCAGTAGAAGGAAGGATTTTCTGCTCCAATCTAATGTAAAAATTCCTTTTGACCATCTATTTTCCTGCTAGCTGAGGAAGGACTTGACTTCCCCGGATAGCAGTCACAGTTCAAGTCGAGACAAGACCAAGGAAGTCTGCCTGGCTGGAATCTGCTGGCTTCCCCTAGCCCATGAGGATTACAGCCTTGCTTGAGAAAAAGCTTGTTTGGAGGAGAGCTTTAACTGGCTCTGCTCAAAGCCTTGCCTTCCCCGGGGCCTGGGGAATAAAAACAAATAAATAACCCCGAGTACTTATCCTTCTTTATGCCTCACCTCAAAGTCACCAAGACACCCAAATGCAAGGGATTCAAATGCCTTCCTCCCTCTGCTCCAGGTTAACGAAAACTGACATGAAGAGTTGGGACCATGAGCTTTATACACAGTATAGTTTCCATGAGCTTTATTGATGGTTTGCACTCTCCCACTCCCATCATCACCCAATCCTCATCATTCGATAAAACCGTATTATAGAAAGTGGCTTAGACAGGGGCTCATGGACCCCCCCTCCCCAAATCTAAACCCTGAAAGGGACGTGACTTCTGTGTATGGAAGCAAAACTTACCGAACAGACTTGGAGTCCACACTCACAGACACCAGTGAAAGGCAGGCTCCTCCCTCATCCACCGTCTTCCGCAGCAATGCCCTGCTTCTTGTTTTCACTGCAGGGGTCAGCAACGGGACTGGAGAAAGAAGACTTACTGCGTCTGGGGGCAGACGAGATCAGAGGAAGTAGACAGCCTGGCTCTTGATTTTGAAGCTTCTGGAGCCCAAAGATCCTGCCTGCTTATTAATGTGCCTCAATAATTGTCCCATAATCTGACAAACAGGGTTACTCACTCCCTGCCATGGAGAGGACAAGTAAATCCACACAAAGAAACTGAAATTATCAGGATATGTCTTTTTCCTCCTGCAGCATTGCTGGCATTTTGGACCAGATAATTCTTTTGTTGTGGGGTCTGTTCTGCCACTGTCAGATTGGCCTCTACCCACAAGATGCCAAGAGTACCCCCGCCCCACGTCATCACAACCAAAATGCGTCCAAACAATGCTGAATATCCCCTGGGCAGGGAGGGCGTGCAAAACCCCCTGGGGGTCGAAAACCACTGACCTCTGCAGAACCGTGGGAGTAAAAGCATTTCTCATGAGCTCTCACTACAGCTTTCTCCTAGAAAAATGGGAGAAGGAAGCAAATTCCTGAAGTTCACACAGCAAATCAATGGATGACAAGAGAGGGAAAAAATGGGTTTGTAAATGCTGCTTGGGCAGTTAACCATTTGGGCCAGACTTTGTCCAAGTAGGAAATAAATCACCAATTGATTTAGTCAGAAAAATACCAAAACTGTTTTGCAGGATTCTCCAGTGAGGGCCGAGCTAGCAGATTCAGGATGACTGGACAATATTTCTTAGCATCCTATCCCAGCTACAATGTGGGATATCCAGGAATGCAACCCAGACCAGCAACACAGAGTCTGGGGGAGTTAAAGGAAGAGCACATTAGCCTTGAAAGAAGTTCTCTCCTTTCAAGTGAGAGATCCTCACCCCTTAGCAAAACTTGGAATGAGCCAACCAGAAAAACAAACTTGGAGAAAGGAGACAAGGTCTCCTCCTCTGCAACAGTGGTTACCATTCATCTGTGATGTAAAAAAAAATGGGCTGAGGCCAAAAAAAAATCCAAGCCCATGATGGTAGAACCATAGAACCATGGTCCACTGAACAGGGTCCTCCTAAAGTTATTTATGTCCTCTTGCCCAGAAACTGCATCTTACCTTATAAGACAAATGGGATCAAGTAAAGGATCTTGCGATGGAAGATCATCCTGGTGAAAGTGAAAAGTGAAAGTGTTAGACAATCACATCTGACTCTTTTGAGACCCCATGGACTGTAGCCCACCAGGCTCCTCTGTCCATGGGATTCTCCAGGCAAGAATACTGGAGTGGGTTGCCATTCCTTTCTCCAGGGGATCTTCCCAACCCAGGGTTGAACCCAGGTCTCCTGCATTGCAGGTATTTTCTTTACCATCTGAGCCACCAGGGAAGCTCTGGTGAGCCTGATACAATTATAGGGTCTTTAAAAGAGAGGTACAGAAGAGTCAGAGTTAGTCAGAAAGTCATGTCATGATGGAAACAGAGGGAGAGAGAGAAAGAAAGGATTTGAAGATGCTACACTGCAGGCTTGAAGACAGAGGAAGAAGATCATAAATAAAAAGATGCAAAAGAGCCTTGGAAGACAAAAAGGTCAAGGAAACAGGTTCTCACCAAGCCTCCAGAAGGAACATAGCCCTGAGGACTCATTTCAGACTTCCAGCCTTCAGATCTGTAAGCTAATAAATGTGTTTTAAAGTCACTAAGTTTGTGATAACTGGCTAGAGTAACCACAGGACACAAACATGGAACCCTCCAGAGAATCTCAGGGAATTCAGATTTAGAGACCAAAGTTTCACAGCAGCTTAGCCACGGAGGTCTCAGCGTCTCTCAGTCTCTTTTACTCCTCTGTAAAACAACAGATCACTACACTCTGAAAACATTCAGGTAGTTCTCTGGAGGAAATCTGGGGTGAGAGAAAGGAAGAGTGATGGTGTCAAACTCTGCCCTGGGGGTATGATTATAAAGAAGAAAAATCTGGTCTTTGTCTCTGATTCCTGGCACAGAGCTTCAAATACCTTTGGAATTTCCTAAGTGCTAGGAGAACCTTGTTATTCCTAAGGAGCCCCTTTTGAGTGCACCTGAGTTTATGTAAAGAGGTGATTCATGGAGGATAGTTAGTTTCCCTTGAAACTAAGTTTCAAGGGAGGATCTGGCCACATAAGAAACACTGTGTGTGAGATTAGAGGATTGGAACTTCTAGCCCCACTCTGTTATTTTTCTTTTATTAAAGTTTAGTTATAACATAAAACATAAAGGGTGCTGCAGTCGTGTCCGACTCTGTGCGACCCCTTGGACGGCAGCCCACCAGGCTCCCCCGCCCCTTGGATTCTCCAGGCAAGAACACTGGAGTGGCTTGCCATTTCCTTCTCCAATGCATGAAAGTGAAAAGTGAAAGGGAAGTTGCTCAGCCGTGTCCGACTCTTAGCAACCCCATGGACTGCAGCCCACCAGGCTCCTCCATCCACGGGATTTTCCAGGCAAGAGTACTGGAGTGGGGTGCCATTGCCTTAAAACTCCAATACTTTGGCCACCTCATGTGAAGAGTTGACTCATTGGAAAAGACCCTGATGCTGGGAGGGATTGAGGGCAGGAGGAGAAGGGGACAACAGAGGATGAGATGGCTGCATGGCATCACCGACTCAATGCACATGAGTTTGGGTGAACTCTGGGAGTTGGTGACGGACAGGGAGGCCTGGCGTGCTTCGATTCATGGGGTCGCAAAGAGTTGGACACGACTGAGCGACTGAACTGAACTGAATTTAATTTAAAATGCTGGGTTAGTTTCAAGTGTACAGCAAAGAGATTCAGTTATATATGTGTGTGTGTGTGTGTGTATTTGTTACCAGATTCTTTTCCATTATAGGTTATTATAAGACATTGAGCACAGTTCTCTGTTCTTCATCGGAGGCCCTTGTTTGTTTTCTTGTTGTTTACTATTTTAGTATAGTAGTTTGCATCTGTTAATCCCAAATTCGCAATTCATCTCTTCCCCCACCACTTGCCTTTCGTAACCATAAATTTGCTTTCTAGGTCTGTAAGTCTATTTCTGTTTTGCAAATAAGTTAGTTTGTATCATTTTTTTTAGACTCCACATATAAGTGATATCGGGTTTCCCAGGTGGCACTAGTGGTAAAGAACCCTCATGCCAACATTGAAGACATAAGAGACGCGGGTTCAGTCTCTGGGTTGGGAAGATCCCCTGAAGGAAGGCATGGCAACCCACTTAAGTATTCTTGCCTGGAGAGTCCCATGGACAGAGGAACCTGGTGGGCTATAGTCCACGGGGTCACAAAGAGTTGGACATGACTGAAGTGACTTAGCATGCATGCCCATAAGTGATATTAAATGATATTTGTCTTTATCTATCTGTTAATTCACTTGGGATGATAATCTCCAGGTCTATCCATGTTGCTGCAAATGGAATTTTTTTTCATTCTTTTTTGTGGCTGGATAATATTGCATTGTGTGTGTGTGTGTGTGTGTGTATAGGCTTCCCAGCTGGTAAACAATCTGCTTGCCAATGAAGGAGACCCAAGAGACATTGGTTGGATCCCTAGGTCAGGAAGATCCCCTGGAGTAGGAAATGACAATCCACTATAGTACTCTTGCCAGAAAAATTCCATGGACAGAGGAGCCTGGCGGGCTACAGTCCATGGGGTCACACAGAGTCAGACACGACTGAGTGACTGAGCACCCATTTATACACACACACACACACACACCCCACATCTTCTATATTCATTCATCTGCCAATGGATATTGAGGTTATCTTCATGTCTTGGTTATTATGAATAAATCTGTTATGAACATTGGAGCGCATTTATCTTTTCAAATTAGAGTTTTCTCCAAATGTATGCTCAAGAATTTCAGCCCATTCTGCTCAGATCTCCTTGGGAGGGGAGATCTGCTGAAGGTTGAGTTCAGTCACAAGGTCAATGACTTAATCAATTGCACCTAACTAATAAAACTGGACAAAAACTCTGACCAAGAAGACACAGAGGTTCCCTGGTTGGTGACCTGTGGCTGCACAGGTAGGATGGTACATCCCCAGACTTCACAGATTCAGAACCTGCTGTTCTTGGGGTCTTCCCAAACTTTGTTATCTTATGAATCTCTTCATCTGGCCATACATTTTTATCCTTTATATTAAAATAATAATCACAAATGTGTACTCCCTGAGTTCTTTGAGTCCTTCTATTAATAGGTAATCATCACACCTGAAGGGGGATCATTATTGTTGCTGTTCCATTGCTAAGTCGTGCCCAACTCTTTGTGACTTCGTGGACTGCAGCACACAGGATTCCCTGTCCTTCCCAGGGGATCATAGGGACCACCAAATTTATAGCCACGTTGGTCAGGGAGACATGTGGGTGGCTCTTGGGACTTGTGGCCAGCATCAGCAGTTTGAGCAAATTCCAAGCAGTTAGTATCAGACTTGAGCTGAATCATTGGGTACCCAGTTGCTGTCAGAGAATTGGTGTTGGAGTGTAGCCCTTGACTGGTTGGGTGGCCTTGGGCCTAGTTTTCCTCATCTAAGTGAAGAGATTAGTGGAGTTTATGACTTTGAGCAGCAAAATGTCTTTTTCTCTAGATAATATCTTATCCCAAAGCCCACATGCTAGCAAGGTAATGCTCAAAATCCTTCAAGCTAGGCTTCAACGGTACATGAATGGAGAAATTCCAAATGTACAAGCTAGATTTAGAAAAAGCAGAGGAACCAGAGGTCAAATTGCTAACATCCATTGGATCATAGAAAAACCAAGAGAGTTCCAGAAGAACATCTACTTCTGCTTCATTGACTAAACTAAAGCCTTTGACTGTGCGGATCATGACAAACTGTGGAAAATTCTTAAAGAGATGGGAATACCAGACTACCTTACCTGCCTCTTGAGAGATTTGTATGCAGGTCAAGAAGCAACAGTTAGAACTAGGCATAGAACAATGGACTGGTTCAAAACTGGAAAAGGAGTATGTAAAGGTTGGATATTGTCACCCCGTTTCAGTTCAGTTAAGTTGGTCAATTGTGTCCGACTCTTTGCAACCCCATGGACTACCACACACCAGGCTTCCCTATCCATCACCAACTACAGGAGCCTGCTCAAATTTATGCCCATTGAGTTGGTGATGCCATACAGCCATCTCATCCTCTGTTGTCCCCTTCTCTTTCTGCCTTCAACCTTTCCCAGCATCAGAGTCTTTTCCAGTGAGTCAGTTCTTCACATCAGGTGGCCAAAGTATTGGACCTTCAAATACCGCATCAGCCCTTCCAATGAATATTCAAGACTGATTTCCTTTACGATTGACTGCTTTGATTTCCTTGTTGTCCAAGGGACTCTCAAGAGTCTTCTCCAACACCACAGTTCAAAAGCATCAATTCTTCAGTGCTCAGCCTGCTTTATGGTCCAACTCTCACATCCATAAATGACTACTGAGAAAACCATAGCTTTGACTAGATGGACCTTTGTCAGCAAAGTAATGTCTCTGCTTTTTAATATGCTGTCTATATCGGTCATAGCTTTTCTTCCAAGGAACAAGCATCTTTTAATTTCATGGCTGCAGTCACCATTTACAGTGATTTTGGAGCCCAATAAAATAAAGTCTGTCATTGTTTCCCCATCTATTTGCCACGAAGTGATGGGACCAGATGCCATTATCTTTGTTTTTTGAATATTGAGTTTTAAGCCAACTTTTTCACTTTCATAAAGAGGCTCCTCAGTTCCTGTTCGCTTTCTGCCATAAGGGTGGTGTTATCTGCATATCTGAGGTTATTGATATTTCTCCTGGCAATCTTGATTCCAGCTTGTGTTTAATCCAGTCTGGCATTTCACATGATGTACTCTGCATATAAGTTAAAGATGCAGGGTGACAATATACAGCATTGACGTACTCCTTTCCCAATTTGGAACCAGTCCATTGTTCCATATCTGGTTCTACATGTTGCTTCTTGACCTGCATACGGATTTCTCAGGAGAGGGGTAAAGTGGTCTGGTATTCCCATCTCTTTCAGAATTTTCCACAGTTTGTTGTGATCCACACAGTCAAAGGCTTTGGCATAGTCTATAAAGCAGATGTTTTTTCTGGAACTCTCTTGCTTTTTATATGATCCAACAGATATTGGCAATTTGATCTCTGGTTCCTCTGCCTTTTCTAAATCCAGCTTAAACACCTGGAAGTTCATGATTCATATACTGTTGAAGCCTGGCTTGAAGAATTTTGAGCATTACTTTGCTAGTGTGTGAGATGAGTGCAATTGTGCAGTAGTTTGAACATCTTTGGCATTGCCTTTCTTTGGGATTGGAATGAAAACTGACCTTTTCCAAACCCTACACCTAAAGCAACTAGAAAAGGAAGAAATGAAGAACCCAAGGGTTAGTAGAAGGAAAGAAATCTTAAAAATTAGGGCAGAAATAAATGCAAAAGAAACAAAAGAGACCATAGCAAAAAATCAACAAAGCCAAAAGCTGGTTCTTTGAAAGGATAAATAAAATTGACAAACCATTAGCCAGACTCATCAAGAAACAAAGGGAGAAAAATCAAATCAATAAAATTAGTAATGAAAATGGAGAGATCACAACAGACAACACAGAAATACAAAGGATCATAAGAGACTACTATCAACAATTATATGCCAATAAAGTGGACAACGTGGAAGAAATGGACAAATTCTTAGAAAAGTACAACTTTCCAAAACTGGACCAGGAAGAAATAGAAAATCTTAACAGATCCATCACAAGCACGGAAATTGAAACTGTAATCAGAAATCTTCCAGCAAACAAAAGCCCAGGTCCAGATGGCTTCACAGCTGAATTCTACCAAAAATGTAGAGAAGAGCTAACACCTAACCTGCTCAAACTCTTCCAGAAAATTGCAGAGGAAGGTAAACTTCCAAACTCATTCTATGAGGCCACCATCACCCTAATACCAAAACCTGACAAAGATCCCACAAAAAAAGAAAACTACAGGCCAATATCACTGATGAACATAGATGCAAAAATCCTCAACAAAATTCTAGCAATCAGAATCCAACAACAGAGTAAACCCAGACAGGCGCTGGCCGCCTTTCATCTGTATTCGCGTTCTGCGGTGCCTGCTGGAGCCCGCTACCATCGTCCCCAAGACGTGCTGCCCTGCATCCATAGCCATGTGTCGGACCCTGGCCGCCTTCCCCACCTCCTGCCTGGAGAGAGCCAAAGAATTCAAGACACGGCTGGGGATCTTTCTTCATAAGTCAGAACTGGGCTCTGATACCGGGAGTGTTGGCAAGTTCGAGTGGGGCAGTAAACACAGCAAAGAAGGCAAAAACTTCTCAGAAGACGTGCTGGGATGGAAAGAGTCATTTGACTTGCTGCTGAGCAGTAAAAATGGAGTGGCCGCCTTCCACGCCTTCCTGAAGACAGAGTTCAGCGAGGAGAACCTGGAGTTCTGGCTGGCCTGTGAGGAGTTCAAGAAGCTCCGGTCCAAAAAAAAAAAAAGAATCCAACAACACATTAAAAAGATCATACACCAGGACCAAGTGGGCTTTATCCCAGGGATGCAAGGATTCTTCAATATCTGCAAATCAATCAATGTAATACACCACATTAACAAACTGAAAAATAAAAACCATATGATTATCTCAATAGATGCAGAGAAAGCCTTTGACAAAATTCAACATCCATTTATGATAAGAACTCTCCAGAAAGCAGGAATAGAAGGAACATACCTCAACATAATAAAAGCTATATATGACAAACCCACAGCAAACATTATCCTCAATGGTGAAAAATTGAAAGCATTTCTTCTAAAGTCAGGAACAAGACAAGGGTGCCCACTTTCACCATTACTATTCAACATAGTTTTGGAAGTTTTGGCCACAGCAATCAGAGCAGAAAAAGAAATAAAAGGAATCCAGATTGGAAAAGAAGAAGTAAAACTCTCACTATTTGCAGATGACATGATCCTCTACATAGAAAACCCTAAAGACTCCACCAAAAAATTACTAGAACTAATCAATGATTATAGTAAAGTTTCAGGATATAAAATCAACACACAGAAATCCCTTGCATTCCTATACACTAATAATGAGAAAACTGAAAGAGAAATTAAGGAAACAATTCCATTCACCATTGCAATGGAAAGAATAAAATACTTAGGAATATATCTACCTAAAGAAACTAAAGACCTATATGTAGAAAACTATAAAACACTGGTGAAAGAAATCAAAGAGGACACTAATAGATGGCGAAATATACCATGTTCATAGATTGGAAGAATCAATATAGTGAAAATGAGTATACTACCCAAAGCAATTTATAGATTCAATGCAATCCCTATCAAGCTACCAACGGTATTCTTCACAGAGCTAGAACAAATAATTTCACAATTTGTATGCAAATACAAAAAACCTCGAATAGCCAAAGCGATCTTGAGAAAGAAGAATGGAACTGGAGGAATCAACCTACCTGTCTTCAGGCTCTACTACAAAGCCACAGTTATCAAGACAGTATGGTACTGGCACAAAGACAGAAATATTGATCAATGGAACAAAATAGAAAGCCCAGAGATAAATCCACGCACATATGGACACCTTATCTTTGACAAAGGAGGCAAGAATATACAATGGATTAAAGACAATCTCTTTAACAAGTGGTGCTGGGAAAACTGGTCAACCACTTGTAAAAGAATGAAACTAGAACACTTTCTAACACCATACACAAAAATAAACTCAAAATGGATTAAAGATCTCAACGTGAGACCAGAAACTATGAAACTCCTAGAGGAGAACATAGGCAAAACACTCTCCGACATACATCACAGCAGGATCCTCTATGACCCACCTCCCAGAATATTGGAAATACAAGCAAAAATAAACAAATGGGACCTAATTAAACTTAAAAGCTTCTGCACAACAAAGGAAACTATTAGCAAGGTGAAAAGGCATCCTTCAGAATGGGAGAAAATAATAGCAAATGAAGCAACTGACAAACAACTAATCTCAAAAATATATAAGCAACTCCTACAGCTCAACTCCAGAAAAATAAATGACCCAATCAAAAAATGGGCCAAAGAACTAAATAGACATTTCTCCAAAGAAGACATACAGATGGCTAACAAACACATGAAAAGATGCTCAACATCACTCATTATCAGAGAAATGCAAATCAAAACCACTATGAGGTACCATTTCATGCCAGTCAGAATGGCTGCAATCCATAAGTCTACAAGCAATAAATGCTGGAGAGGGTGTGGAGAAAAGGGAACTCTCTAACACTGTTGGTGGGAATGCAAACTAGTACAGCCACTATGGAGAACAGTGTGGAGATTCCTTTAAAAACTGGAAATAGAACTGCCTTATGATCCAGCAATCCCATTGCTGGGCATACACACTGAGGAAACCAGAAGGGAAAGAGACACGTGTACCCCAATGTTCATCGCAGCACTGTTTATAATAGCCAGGACATGGAAGCAACCTAGATGCCCATCAGCAGATGAATGGATAAGAAAGCTGTGATACATATACACAATGGAGTATTACTCAGCCATTAAAAAGAATACATTTGAATCAGTTCTAATGAGGTGGATGAAACTGGAGCCTATTATACAGAGTGAAATAAGCCAGAAAGAAAAACACCAATACAGTATACTAACGCATATATATGGAATTTAGAAAGATGGTAACAATAACCCTGTGTACGAGACAGCAAAAGAGACATTGATGTATAGATCAGTCTTATGGACTCTGTGGGAGAGGCAGAGTGTGGGGAGATTTTGGAGAATGGCATTGAAACATGTATAATATCATGTATAAATCAAGTCACCAGTCCAGGTTCGATGCACGATACTGGATGCTTGGGGCTGGTGCACTGGGACGACCCAGAGGGAGGGTGTGGGGCGGGGGGAGGAGGGAGGAGGGTTCAGGATGGGGAACACAGGTATACCTGTGGTGGATTCATTTCGATGTTTGGCAAAACCAATACAATATTGTAAAGTTTAAAAATAAAATAAAGTTAAAAAAAAAAAGAAAGAAAACTGACCTTTTCCAGTCCTGTGGCCACTGCCGAGTTTTCCAAATTTGCTGGCATATTGAGTGCAGCACTTTCATAGCATCATCTTTTAGGATTTGAAATGGCTCAGCAGGAATGCCATCACCTCCACTAGCTTTGTTTGTAGTGATGCTTCCTAATGTGCACTTAACTTTGGACTTCAGAATGTCTGGCTCTAGGTAAATGATCACACCATCGTGGTTATCTGGGTCATTAAGATCTTTTTTGTACAGTTCTTCCATGTATTCTTGCAACCTTTTCTTAATATCTTCTGCCTTTTTAGGTCCATACCATTTCTATCCTTTATTGTGCCCATTATTGCATGGAATGTTCCCTTGGTATTTCTGATTTTCTTGACAAGATCTCCAGTCTTTCCCACTCTATTGTTTTCCTCTATTTCTTTGCATTGATCACTGAGGAAGGCTTTCTTATCTCTCCTTGCTCTTCTTTGGAACTCTGCATTCAGATGGGTATTTCTTTCCTTTTGTCCTTTGCCTTTAGCTTCTCTTATTTTCTCAGCTGTCTGTAAGGCTTCCTCAGACAACCATTTTGCCTTTTTGCATTTGTTTTTCTTGGAGATGGTCTTCATCACTGCCTCCTCTACAGTGTCATGAACCTCTGTCCATAGTTCTTCAGACATTCTATCAGATCTAATTCAGATGAAGCATAAGCTGGAATTGAGATTGCAGGGGAGAAATATCAATAACTTCAGATATGCAGATGACACCACCCTTATGGCAGAAAGGGAACAGGAACTTAAGAGCCTCTTGTTGAAGGTTAAAGAGACGAGTGAAAAAGCTGGCTTAAAACTCAACATTCAAAAAGCAAAGATCATGACATCTGGTCCCATCACTTCATGGCAAATAGATGGGGAAACAATGGAAACAGTGACAGATTTTATTTTCTTGGGCTCCAATATCACTGTGGACGGTGATTGCTTCCATGTAATTAAAAGACATTTGCTCTTGGAAGGAAAGCTATGACAAACCTAGACAGTGTATTAAAAAGCAGTGACATTATTTGTCAACAAAGGTCCATATAGTTAAAACTATGGTTTTTCCAATAGTCATGTATGGATGTGAGAGTTGAACCATAAAGTAGGCTGAGCACCAAAGAGTTGATGCTTTTGAACTGTGGTGTTGGAGAAGGCTCTTGAGAGTTCCTTGTACAGCAAAGAGATCAAAGCAGTCAATCGTAAAGGAAATCAGTCCTGAATATTCATTAGAAGGACTGATGCTGAAGCTGAAACTCCAGTACTTGGGCCACCTGATGTGAAGAGCTGACTCATTGGGAAAGACCCTGATGCTGGGAAAGATTGAAGGCAGGAGGAGAAGGGGACAACAGAGGATAAGATGGTTAGATGGCATCACCGACTCAATGGACATGAGTTTGCCCAAACTCCAGGAGATGACAGAGGATAGAGAAGCCTGACATGCTACAGTCTGTGGGGTCATAAAGAGTTGGACACGACTGAGTGACTTAGAAACAAAGCCCAATATGTATACACCCAATCCTCAAACAAAGCAGGCCATAGAGGTGCTGACCCCCACACAGTCAAAAATCCACATACAGCTTTCTAGTCCACATACACCCATGGTTCCATGTCCACCGATTCAACCAAACACAGATCACATAGTGTTTTAGAATTTATTTCCTGCAGGAAAAAAACCCACATTTAAGTGCACCTGTGTGCCTTAAGCCTATGTTGCTCAAGGGTCAGCTGTATGTATAATAAATTAAAGCAAATTCCAGGCCCCAAGTGTCTTCCAAAGCTTCCTTCTCCTTATTCCTGAGATGCCTATGTGAAAACCTGGGGTCCTGGTGAGTAATTGGAGAGTCAGTGGCCTAGGTAATCTGAGATCCCCTTTGCTCTCAGGAAATCCTATTATATACTCTCCAAGTCTAATAAGCAGGAATGTGATTTCCCCGAGGCCTTGGATGCCGCTTCAGGGGACCCCTTCCTCTCTTAAGAGGCCCCCAGGGGAACTGATGACAGACGATGCCCGCCTCTCAACTGAGTTGGAAATGAGCCCTCACTCCTGCTCAAGTCCTCTGCCGGGGACCAAGGTCAAACCTATGTGGTCGCAGATCCCAACTCTTTATTATCAGAAATAAAGTAAATTCTACACTTCTCTCCTCCCCCATGCAAGGCAGCAGCAGGCTCTGGCCCTATCTCTGGTAATATCAGGTTTATAAGAACACTTTCTCACTTTTATTCATTTGAGAATTGAATTAGCTTTCACATTTGCCTCCACAGCTTCAAAGAACATCTCCCAGCCATCATTTACCACACTATTAAATCGAGAAGCATCTTGTCGGCACATCTGATAATTTGATTCTGAGTGATGTTTGTGTTGTTGCAAAGGATTTTAGCCAGCAACAATAACGTTACGGATGTGTGGCTGGGCCTTTTAACTACTAACTCAAAAGAGATTTCGACAACTGGCTATAGCACTGGTAATGAAGAGACTAGATTAGTTTGAAAGTTATTATGTTTCAATAGGAGGAACTGGATTCAATTTAAAGATACTCCCAGGTCTGGCCACTGTAACATCTTCAGTTCCTTACACGAAACTAGGTAAAAAATCTGCTGTTGGAGCAGCGGGTGATCTTCAAGGCCCAGCATGCTAAGTAGGTTCGGGATTGTCACTGTCAAGTTCCCTGTTTAGTTCTTCCTTGTAGGTAAGACCTGCCAAGAGTTATAGGCTCAGTAGTAAGAGCAGAGGGTTTCGACCCAAAACTTCAGTGGTACTTGGGCAAATAACATATTTATCAGATTTCTCTTTAGTCTAATCAGGAAAATAATAATAATAATGCTGTCGATGGGATTCATTTAGATCAGAATTTCTCACCCTTGGCACTATTGACTTGGGGATGGACTCATTGTTGCGGGGGTTTGTCTGGCGTATTACGGGATGTTTAGCAGGATCCCTGGCCTTTCCCACTACATACAAGCATTAAACCCCTCCAGAGTGACGATCAAAATTGTGTCCAGACCTTGCCCATCGTCCCTGGAAGCAAAGTCACTCTGAATAAGACCCACTGGTTTGATAATGTCAAGGCTCTTAGCTGGTGCCAGACTCATAGTAAGGGCTCAGTAACTGTTATTAAGATTTCTTTTTAAAAAGTATCTGAGTAGCCTGGACCCTTCTCATTAATAGTGGATTGAATGTGTGCTCATGGGTCTCTGTTATACCTGCTAGACCAGGATTGTCTGTGGATCCAGGGTAGGAGAACATCTAAGGAGATGTGAATTCTGGTGGCTTTTGTGTGACCCGACAGCCTAAATTCCCTAATCTGCACACTCACAATAGTCAGTGTAATCACATATCTTGCTCACAGCAGGATAAGATACTTTTGTGGACAAGTGAGGCTGACCAGCAGAGTATGTCTATATATACCATCCTTTTTTTAAATAAACATTTGCATGCATACTAAGTCACTTCAGTTGTGTCCGATTGTGTGCAATCCATGGATTACAGCCTTCTGGCTCCTCCGTCCATGGGATTCTTCAGGCAAGAATACTGGGGTGTGTTGCCATGCCCTCCTCCAGGAGATCTTCCCCACCCAGGGATCAAACCCACATCTCTTAAGTCTCCTGCAGTGACAGGTAGGTTTTTTAAAACTAGTGCCAGCTGGGAAGCCCAATAAACATTTATTCAGTGTCTATTCCATAATAGATTTGGGATACAATGGATAAGTGTTCATCTTGGTCTTCTAGAAGTTACAGTGTGGCAGAAAATACACACAGAGAGAAAAAATGAATATGGCAGAGAATGATAGAAAAAAAGAAGCAAAGAAAAAGATAGAAAGAAGAAAAGGAAGGAAGGAAGGAAAGGCCAGAGTAGAACTTGACCACCCAACACAACCTGGAATATCGGAAAGACTCCTTTGTGAGACTCAGAGTTTTGAAAATTTAGGACCTAGTTTTTCCTCTCCCAAAACTGGCTGTAAGGATCTATTTCATATTCAATCTTTTTACTTTTCAGACTAGAAAATTTGAGGACAAAGAGATAGTAACTCTTGTTCAAAGAAACCCAGTGAGTCTTCCCTGAGTTCAGAGTTTCTTTATGCTATTGGTCTCGTGTGTGTGTGTGTGTGTGTGTGTGTGTGTGTGTGTGTAGGCTAAGTCTCTTCAGTCATGTCCAACTCTTTGCGACCCTCTGGACCGTAGCCTGCCAAGTTCCTCTGTCCATGGGATTCTCCAGGCAAGAATACTGGAGTGGTTTGCCATGCCTTCGTCCAGGGGATCTTCCCAACCCAAGAATCAAACCCATGTCTTTTGTCTCCTGCATTGGCAGGCGAGTTCTTTACCACTAGCACAACCTGGGAAGCCTTTAGGCCTCCTATAGGAGGCAAATAAATCCAATAAACTGAATGTGGCTGACAAAATGCTCTATTCACCAGAGGAAAATACAGTGATTTCTCAGTTTCTAGTACTGCATCCTGGCCTCTGTGTGTGTTTATGTGTGTGTGTGTCTGTCTGTGTATATGTATGTGCATCTATGTGACTATTGAGACATTGGCAATATCTGTTGTGATATTTGCCCATTGCTGGCTGTTTCAAAGAGAACAGACTGCTCGACAAGGGTGGTCATGGACTTGAAATGGTCTAGAAGCTGCCATTCACTGGCAAGTGGGGTAAGAGTTTCTCTAGCGGAAACAGAAAAGTGTGAGGGGAACGTAGCCGCAGTAGGAGGAGGAATCTTTCCTTTATTCTAAACCAAGAAAATGATCATGACCTGACAGGTAGTGCTCTAACAAGTGTTCAGTGTTTGAATGAATTAATGCATAAGGGAAGAGAAGTAAATAAGTGAGTAAAACTTGAAGCAAGTGAGTTCTTCCTGTGTTTACTTCCAGAAGAGAAGGGTAAATTCCATCTTTGGTTTTGTCTGGCCAGCCTGCCTCTTTTTCTCCAAATTGTCCCTCCACCTACAACATCCATTTGTTTTCCTTTAGAGGGACCATGTTCTCACATGACCCTGCATCTCCTGTCACTGGTAGCTGGTCCAGGAGCAGACATCTGATCCAGAATGGGCCCATCAGAGCATACTTCTCTGCACCGGAAGAACTGAGTGACCAAAGAAGGTGTCCCTGACTCCTGCTAAGCCAGTGAGTCCATTCATGAGGCTGTTTAGACTGGCATTGAGGAAATGAGTTCAGTATCTCTAGAATGACTGACATCATAAGTAGAAAAATCAGGAGTTAGCAGGAGCCATTTTTTTAAACAACTGATTATCAATTTATTGGGGGCTTCTCTGGTGGCTCAGATGGTAAAAGAATCTGCCTGCAACATGGGAGACCTGGGTTTCATCCCTGGGTTGGGAAGATCCTTGGAGAAGGCAATGGCCACCCATTCCAGTATTCCTGCCTGGAGAATTCCATGGACAGAGGGGCGAGAATGGCAGGCTACAGTGCACAGCATCATGAAGAGCCAGACATAAGTGAGCGACTAACACTTTCACTTCTCACTTTCACTTTATCAATTTATTAAAAAGGTTTAAGCATCTGCAATGGTGACTTCAACCTCAACTCCTGACTCAGTGATGATAGAAGTGATCTGTTCGACAATCTCAGAATGTGCAAGTCAATGTTGCTTGTGCATCCTTGCCTGGAAATAATTCCAAGTCTTAGAACCACCTTTTCCAAGTCCTCCTTGTATCCTTGTAGTTGTTCTCAGAGTCTCAGTAGGCATCTGAACCCATGCTTGCAGTTTGAGGTTCTTTTCCTTCACACCTATGGTCAGCTCAGCACTAACCTTCTCCAAAGACTTCATGTTGCGGCTGAGGGTGATTCTAATCTGGTGAATCACCACCACTGGCTCCACGGAGTAGTGTGTGTGTGTGTGTGTGTGTGTGTGTGTGTTCAGTTGCTCAGTCATGTCCGACTCTTTATACCCCATGGGCTGTAGCCTGCCAGGCTCCTCTGTCCATGGAATTTTCCAGGCAAGAATACTGGAGTGGGTTGCCAATTCCACCTCCAGGGATCTTCCCAACCCAAGGATTGAACCTGTGTCTCCTTCATTGGCAGGTGGATTCCTTACCACTGCACCAACTTACAGTATCTTTAAAAGCCACAGGTAAGGTGAGGCTTCCTGACCAACTTGTTCCTGGGGAGAGTGAACAGTGGTGGGTCAGGAACAGAAGCGGGTGGCCTGGGGCTCCACTGCAGCAGCGACCTGCATTTTCCTCAAAGAGCAGGAGCTGTGTTTTTTGCTGTGTAGCTACAAACCATGTACAATGAGAGAGAAGAAAAAAGGAAACAAGCAGACAGATGCTATAGGAAATGGAAGAAGAATCTCAGTGTATCTGAATCTTGGTTTTATGGTTCCTGAGGTCTCCCTGCATCCCTGCCTTTTCCTGGGCTTGATTCATCCGTTCTTCACGAGATCCCTCCGGGTCCTTATAATTCCATTTTTCCTTAAACTATTTTGAGTTGTGTGTCTGTCAGTTGCAGTCAACAGAGTCCTGGCTGAACACACAGGCCAGGCATCAAGATAAGTTCATTCCCTTTGCCTGATTTGTCAATTCTGTGGATTGTATCAGGCAGGCGTACACCTCCACACTGTAAATCATCAACACAAGGCCCTTGGTCTGTAATAAAGCAGCATTCTCCTTCAAATGCATTCAATACACCTTCATAAGAGTAATAGCTCAGAAGTCGCTTTGTAACAAAGATGCCAATATTATAGAAACTCAAGATGGAGAATTTACTGGAGAGAGAAGAGCAGTCTATTGACCTGCTACAAATGTTCTGGCTCTGTCATTATTCAAATATTTCTATTGCCTGGACTCCTGAATTTTTTTCTCTGTCTTCTGAACATGAGGGAGTCTTTCTCCTAAGCCTTTCCTACCTGTATGACTTTGAATTAATGCTCCTCTGTGGAAATGGCAGGCCATGGTGTAACAGTTTGTGGCAGCAAATAGCCCAAGCTGCCAATGAAACCACATAATCTGGAAGCCTCCATTCAGAGAGGAAGGAAAATCACCCTTTATCCACTGCTGACCACTTTTCTAGGCACTGTCCACTTCTTATTATCTGTCATAACATAGCAAATGTGATGCTCACAGCCACACAGCAAGGATTGATACCCTATTTTAGAGGAAGCTGAGGCTCAGATTAGTTAAGGAAGTGGTCCAACTGATCAGCTATGGGGCAGGGCTTGAAATTTGGATTTTTCTGGTTTTTCTGTCTTTATAGCCCGTGTTCCCTCTTTGTTGAGATCTTTGAGGGACACAGAGAGACTGCCCAGGAGAAATTCCTGACTGCCCAGAGTTGAAGGAAGTCGTGGCTCATTCAAACCAGGCTCTCCTTACTGAAACATGAGCGCCTGCAGTCTATAGGACCTACTGCACCCCAGGACACTTCCCTCTTTTTAACATGGAAACTCCATGTCGGAAACCTACCATTTTTGTACAATAACAGAAGAAAATGCTCAACTACCTTTTGTCCTGAAATTCTTGTTCCTGGCTTATTCTCCCCTCTGCTGCTAATATGGACACTCTCCTTCCCACTCAGCTGGGTCCAAAGCCTCGGAAATAGTTTGCTGACTGCTTTCTTTACCAAATTTCTATTTTGTACCCCAGAGCAAAAATGAGATCTGAGAAACTGTGAATCTGCCTGATGTCCCTACTTTGCTTCTTGCGCTGTTGGTGGGAATGTAAATTGATACAGTCACTGTGGAGAATAGTATGGAGATTCCTTTAAAAAAGTAAACGTATGAGCTGGGGTGTCCACTTGGCCATTTTCCAGAAGGAGCTCTGGTCTGAAGAGCTGGGTGCAAGGCCTCTGCTTGAGCAAGTGAAACCAGACTAAGCATTAAAGAAAAAAAAAAGAGAGAGAGAGAGAGACATCACGCCCTGAGCCTTTGGAGTGGGAGTACTGACTCTAAGACCCTAGACTACCAGAGAACTATCCCTAGGGAGTATCAAATAGTGAGAACTCACACAAAGGAACCCACTTGAACACAAGACCCAGCATCGCCCAACCACCAGTAGCACCCTGTGCAGGATGCCTCATCTAAACAACAAACAAAACAAAAATATAAACCCAGTCACCAGCAGACAGGATTACCACCTCACTCAGCCTTGCCCTTCAGAGGAAAAACAAATATACAAAACACTCAGCACAAATCTCACCTTATACAAAGTTTACACAACCACTGGACCAAGCTTAGGAGGCCAGAAACCAAAAGGAAGAAAGAATTCAACCTTGAAGCCTTTGGAAAGGAGACGTCAAACACAATAAGTTTTAAAAAATAATGAAAAGGCAGCGAAATATTACACAAATGAAAGAACAAATTAGAAACACAGAAGTCCAAATAAGTGAAGAGGAAGTAAGCAAACTACCTGGAAAAGAATTCAGAATGATGATAGTAAAGATGATCAGAAACCTTGAAAACAAAATAGAGAAAATGCAAGAATCAATTAACCAAGACTTAGAAGAATTATAGAAACAACACAATTACTGAAATTAAAAATACTATAGAAGGAATCGGGCTTCCCTCATAGCTCAGTTGTTAAAGAATCAACCTGCAATGCAGGAAACCCCAGTTCAATTCCTGGGTCAGGAAGATCCTCTGAGAAGGGATAGGCCACACACTCCAGTATTCTTGGGCTTCCCTTGTGACTCAGCTGGTAAAGAATCCACCTGCAATGTGGGAGACCTGGGTTTGATCCCTGGGTTGGGAAGATCCCCTGTAGAAGGGAAAGGCTACCCATACCAGTATTCTGGCCTGGAGAATCCCATGGACTGTATAGTCCATGGGGTTGCAAAGAGTCTGACACGACTGAGTAACTTTCACTTTCTGGAAGGAATCAATAGCAGAATATCTGAAGCAGAAAAACGAATCAATGAGCTGGAAGATAAAATGGTGGAAATAACTTCTGAAGAGCAGAATAAAGTAAAAAGAATGAAAAGAACTGAGAATAGCCTCAAAAACCTCTGAAACAATACCAAACGCACCAACATTCAAAGTATAGGGGTCCCAGAAGAAGAGAAAAAGAAAGGGTATAAGAAAAATTATAAATGCTGGAGAAAGTGTGGAGAAAAGGGAACCCTCTTACACTGTTGGTGGGAATGCAAACTAGTACAGCCACTATGGAGAACAGTGTGGAGATTCCTTAAAAAACTGGAAATAGAACTGCCTTATCACACAGCAATCCCACTGCTGGGCATACACACTGAGGAAACCAGAATTGAAAGAGACACGTGTACTCCAATGTTCATCACAGCACTGTTTATAATAGCCAGGGCATGGAAGCAACCTAGATGTCCATCAGCAGATGAATGGATAAGAAAGCTGTGGTACACATATACAATGGAGTATTACTCAGCCATTAAAAAGAATACGTTTGAACTAGTTCTAAGGAGGTGGATGAAACTGGAGCCTATTATACAGAGTGAAATAAGCCAGAAAGAAAAACACCAATACAGTATACTAACGCATATATATGGAATTTAGAAAAATGGTAACAATAACCCTGTATACGAGACAGCAAAAGAGACACTGATATACAGAACAGTCTTTTGAACTCTGTGGGAGAGGGAGAGGGTGGGATGATTTGGGAGAATGGCATTGAGACATGTATAATATCATATATGAAACGAGTCGCCAGTCCAGGTTCGATACACGATTCTGGATGCTTGGAGCTGGTGCACTGGGATGACCCAGAGGGATGGTACAGGGAGAGAGGTGGGAGGAGGGTTCAGGATGGGGAAGATGTGTATACCTGTGGCAGATTCATGTTGATATATGGCAAAACCAATACAATATTGTAAAGTTAAAAATAAAATTAAATTTAAAAAAAAGAAAAATTTTAAACAGATTATAGTTGAAAATTCCCCCAACATGGAAAAGGAAATATTAAATCAAGTCCAAGAGGTGCAAAGAGTCCCATACAAGATAAACCCAACAAGAAACATGCCAAGACACATACAAATCAAACTAACAAAGACTAAACACAAAGAAAGAATATTAAAAGCAGCAAGGGAAAAGCAACAAGTAACAAACAAGGGAAACTCTATACGTTTAACAGTTGATCTTTCAGCAGAAACTCTGCAGGCCAGAAGAGAATGGCAGGATATATTCAAAGTACAGCAAGGAAAAAATCTACAACCAAAATTACTATACCTGGCAGGGATCTTATTCAAAATTGATGGAGAAATAAAAAACTTTTAAGACAAGCAAAAGCTAAGAGAATTCAGCACCACCAAACCAGCTTTACAGCAAATATTAAATGGACATATATAGTCAAGAAACACAAGAGAAGGAAAAAGATCTACAAATTCAACCCCAAACAATTAAGAAAATGGCAATAGGAACATATATATCAGTAATTACTTTAAATGTAAATGGATTAAATGCTCCAACCAGAAGACACAGACTGGCTGAATGGATACAAAAACAAGACCCATATATATGCTGTCTACAAGAAACCCACTTCAGACCTAAAGGCACATATAGACTGAAAGTGAGAGGATGGAAAAATACATTCCATGTAAATGGGAAGCAAAAGAAAGCTGGAGTAGCAATCCTCATATCAGACAAAATAAACCTTAAAATAAAGAATATTACAAGAGATAAAGAAGGACAGTATGCAATGTTCAAGGGATCAATCCAAGAGGAAGACATAACAATTGTAAATATTGTTGGGTGCATAGGCGCCCAACATAGGAGCACCTCAATACATAAGACAAACACTAACAGACATAAAAAGAGAAATTGGCAGCAACACAATAATAGCAGAAGACTTTGAAACCCCACTCACACCAATGGGCAGATCATCAAACCAGAACATTAATAAGGAAACACATTAAATACATTAAAATGTATCTTAAATGATACATTAGATGAGATGGATCTCATTGATATCTTCGGGACATTCCATCCAATTGCAGAAGAATACACCTTCTCAAGTGCACATGGAACATTCTCTAGGATAAACACCATCTTGGATCACAAATCAAACCTCAGTAAATTTAAGAAAGTTGAAATCATATCAAGCATCTTCTCTGACCACAATGTTATGAGACTAGATATCAATTACAAGAAAAAACTGTAAGAAACACAAACACATGGAGATTAAACAATACGTTTCTAAATAACCAACAGGTTACTGAAGAAATCAAAAGGGAACTCAAAAAATTTCTAGAAACAAATAACAATGAAAACACGACAACTCAAAAACCTATGGGATGCAGCAAAATCAGTTCTAAGGGGGAAGTTTATAGTAATACAATCCTACCTCAAGAAACAAGGAAAACATCAAATAGAGAACCTAACTTCACACCTAAAACAACTGGAAAAAGGGGAACAAATAAAACCCAAAATTAATAGAAGGAAAGAAATCATAAAGATCCAAGCAGAAATAAATGAAAAAGAAATGAATGAAACAATAGTAAAGATTAACAAAACTAAAAGCTGGTTCTTTGAGAAGATAAACAAAATTGACAAACCTTTCGACAGACTCATCAAGAAAAAAAGAGAGAAAAATCAAATAAACAAAATTAGAAATGAAAAAGGAGAGGTTACAATAGACAATGCAGAAATACAAAGGATCATAAGAGACTATTATGAATAACTATATGGATAAAATGGATAACCTGGAAGAAATAGACAGATTCTTAGAAAAGTTAAATCTTCCAAGACTGAACCAGGAAGAAATAGAAATTATGAACAATCCAATTACAAGTAATGAAACTGAAGCTGTGATCAAAAATCTCTCAGAAAACAAAAGCCCAGGACCAGATGTCTTCACAGGACACTTCTATCAAACATTTAGAGAAGAGCTAATGCCTGTCCTAAAACTGTTTCAAAAATTTGCAGAGGAAGGAACACTTCCAAACTCATTCCATGAGGTCACCACCACCCTGATACCAAAACCAGACAAAGACAACACAAAAAAGAAAACTACAGGCCAATATCACTGATGAACATAGATGCAAAAATCCTCAACAAAATTTTAGCAAACATAATTCAACAACACATCAAAAAGCTGATCAAGTTGGGTTTATTCCAGGGATGCAAGGATTCTTCAGTATACCCAAATCAATCAATGTGATACATCATATTAACAAATTGAAAGATAAAAACCAAATGATAATCTCAATACTTTTGCCACCTGATGTGAAGAACTGACTCATTTGAAAAGACCCTGATGCTGGGAAAGATTGAAGGTGGGAGGAGAAGGGGACAACAGAGGATGAGATGGTTGGATGGCATCACCAACTTAATGGACATGAGTTTGAGTAAGCTTCGGGAGTTGGTGATGGACAGGGAAGCCTGGCGTGCTGCAGTCGATGGGGTCACAAAGAGTCAGATGTGACTGAGCAACTGAACTGATAATCTCAATAGATGCAGAAAAATACTTTGACAAAATTCAGCACCCATTTGTGATTAAAACTCTTCAAAAAATGAGCATAGAAGGAACCTACCTCAACATAGTAAAGGCCATATATGATAAGCCTACAGCAAACATTAATCTCAATGGTGAAAAACCAAAAGTGTTGCCCTAAGATCAGGAACAAGACAAGAATGACCACTTTCTCCACTATTATTCAACATAATTCTGGAAGTCCTAGCTTCAGCAATCAGAGAAGAAAAAGAAATAAAAAGAATCCAGATCAGAAAAGAAGTAAAGTTCTCACTGTTTGCAGATGACATGAAACTGTACATAGAAAACCCTAAAGATAGTATTGGAAAATTACTAGAGCTAATCAGTGAATTTAGCAAAGTTGCAGGATACAAAACCAATTCATAGAAATCACTTGCATTTCTGTATACTAACAATGAAAAATCAGAAAGAGAAATTAAGGAATCAATCCTATTCACCATTGCAACAAAAAGAATTAAATATCTAGGAATAAACTTACCTAAGAAGACAAAGGAACTGTACACAGAAAATTATAAGACACTAATGAAAGAAATCAAAGACAACATAAACAGATGGAGAGATATTCCATGTTCCTGGGTAGGAAGAATCAGTATTGTGAAAATGACTATACTACCAAATGCAATCTACAGATTCAATACAATCCCTAGCAAATTACCGATGACATTTTTCACAGAACTAGAACAAAAAATTTCACAATTTATATGGAAACACAAAAGACCCTGAAAAGCCAAAGCAGTCTTGAGAAAGAATAATGGAGCTGGAAGAATCAACCTTCCTGATTTCAGATTATACTACAAAGCTACAGTCATCAAGACAGTATGGTACTGGCACAAAAACTGAAATATAAATCAATGGAACAAGATAGAAAGCCCAGAAAGAAACCCATGCACCTATGGGCACCTTATATTTGACAAAGGAGGCAAGAATATACAATGGGGCAAAAACAGCCTCTTCAATAAATGGTGCTGGGAAAACTGGACAGGTACATGTAAAAGAATTAAATTTGAACATTTCCTAACACTATACACAAAGATATACTAAAAATGGATTAAAGACCTAAATGTAAGACCAGAAACTATACAACTCTTAGAGGAAAACATAGGAAGAACACTCAATGACATAAATCAAAGTGAAATCGTCTATGACCCACCTCCTAGAGTAATGGAAATAAAAACAAAAGGAAACAAGTGGGACCTGATTAAACTTAAAAGCTTTTGCACAGCAAAGGAAACGGTAAGTATGGTGAAAAGACAACACTCAGAATCGGAGAAAATAATAGCAAATGAAACAACTGACAAAGGGTTAATTTCCAAAATATACAAGCAGCTCATACAACTCAGTACCAGGAAAACAAACAACCCAATCAAAAAGTGAGAAAAAGACCTAAACAGACATTTCTCCAAAGAAGACATACAGATGGCTAACAAACACATGAAAAGATGCTCAACAACACTCATCTTTCAGTTCAGTTCAGTTCAGTCGCTCAATCATGTCCGATTCTTTACGACCCCATGAATCGCAGCACGCCAGGCCTCCCTGTCCATCACCAACTCCTGGAGTTCACCCAGACTCACGTCCATTGAGTCAGTGATGCCATCCAGCCATCTCATCGTCTGTCGTCCCCTTCTCCTCCTGCCCCCAATCCCTCCCAGCATCAGAGTCTTTTCCAATGAGTCAACTCTTCACATGAGGTGGCCAAAGTACTGGAGTTTCAGCTTTAGCATCATTCCTTCCAAAGAAATCCCAGGGCTGATCTCCTTCAGAATGGACTGGTTGGATCTCCTTGCAGTCCAAGGGACTCCCAAGAGTCTTCTCCAACACCACAGTTCAAAAGCATCAATTCTTCAGCACTCAGCTTTCTTTATAGTCCAACTCTCATATCCATACATGACTACTGGAAAAATCATATCTTTGACTAGACAGAACTTTGTTGGCAAAGTGATGTCTCTGCTTTTTAATATGCTCTGAATGGTTGTCATAGCTTTTCTTCCAAGGAGCAAGTGTCTTTTAATTTCATGGCTACAGTCACCATCTGCAGTGATCTTGGAGACCCCCCAAAATAAAGTCTGTCATTGTTTCCACTGTTTCCCCATCTATTTGCCATGACGTGATGGGACCAGATGCCATGATCTTAGTTTTATGAATGTTGAGTTTTAAGCCAAACTTTTCACTCTCTTCTTTCACTTTCATCAAGAGTTTCTTCAGTTCTTCTTCACTTTCTGCCATAAGGGTGGTGTCATCTGCATATCTGAGGTTATTGATATTTCTCCTGGCAATCTGTGAGTAGCATGAGCTATAAACCACCCCATAGAACAACTTACCATTCTTAGTTCCAGTGCAATATTTATGTTCTGTGAATTATTTAAAGAAATATATAGAGATGGAGACAAAAGTGGAGGGTAGAAGGATGTGAGTTCAGTGCTTCTTATGAAAACATCAAACTCATAACTAACTGCTGAATAACCATTGTCAAAAAATTCTGGAATCTATCAAAAAGATAACCTACATCAAAAGATAAAGAAAAAGCTACAGTGAGACTGTATAGGGGGCAATCATGACAAAATAAAATCCTATACCTGCTGGGTGGGCAAACTAGAAAATAATTATACCCCAGAAGTTCTCCCACAGGAGTAGATGTTCTAAGCCTCATGTCAGGCTAACTAGCCTGGGTGTCTGGCAATGCGAAGAGGAGCCCTCAGAGAATCTGGCTTTAAAAGCCAGTGAGGTTTGATCACAGGAATTCCACAGGTCTTGTGTTCACTAAGACCCAGGGTAAAAAGCAGTGACCTCATGAGAGACTGAACAAGACTGTCTGATAGTATTGGGGGGGGGGGTCACCTGCTGAGACAGGGGGAAGTTGTGGTGCACTGCAGGGTCAAAGACATTGTTGGTAGCAGTTCTGAGGAGTATGCATTGGTGTGAGCCCTGCTGGAGATTGTCATTTTCTTACCAAGATTTGGCCCCAACAACAGTCTGCAACAGTCTGCATATATATACATATATATATATATATATATATATATATATATATATATATATACACACACACATCTATGGTTGATTCATGTTGAGGTTTGACAGAAAACAGAAAAATTCTGTAAAGCAGTTACCTTTCAATTAAAAAAAAATAAACGTTTTTTTTAAAAAAGTAAACGTAGAACTACCACAGTCCATACGGTCATGAAAAGTTGAACGTGACTTAGCAACTGAACAGCGACAACAGAAGAGCTACCATATGACCCAGCATTCCCACTACTGGGAATATACCCTGAGAAAACCATAATTCAAAAGTACAAATACACCCCAATGTTCATTGCAGCATTATTTACAATAGCCAGGACATGGAAAGAATCTAAATGCTCAAGGACAGATAAATGGATAACGAGGATGTGGTACATATACACAGTGGAATATTACCTAGTCTCTAAAAGGAATGGAATAAGGTCATGTGTAGATACATGGATGAACTTAGAGTCTGTCATACAGAGTGAAGTAAGCCAGAAAAACAAATATATATTAATGCAAAAATGTGGAATCTAGAAAAATGATACAGATGAACCTATTTCGAAGGCAGGAATAGAAATGCAGACAGAGAATGGATCTGTGGACACAGCTGGGGAATGGGAGAGTGGGACGAATTGGGAGATTGGGATTGACAGATACACACTAGCATGTGTAAAATAGATAGCTGGTAGGAACCTGCTATAAAGCACAGGAAGCTTGGTGTTCTGTGAAGACCTCGAGGGGTGGGATGGAGGGAGTGGAAGGGAGGTCCAAGAGAAAGGGGATAGATGTATGGTTGATTGATTCTTTTGGACTGTAGTGCTGGAGAAGACTCTTAAGAATCCATTGGACAGCAAGGAGATCAGACCAGCAGTCCTGAAGGAAATCAACCCTGAATATTCATTGGAAGGACTGATGCTGAAGCTGAAACTCCAATAATTCGGCCACTTGATTTGAAGAGCTGACTCATTGGAAAAGACTCTAACACTGGAAAGATTGAAGGCAAAAGGAGAAGGGGGTGACAGAGGAAGAGATGGTTGGATGGCATGACTGACTCAGTGGAGATAAGTTTGAGCAAACTCTGGGAGACAGAGAAGGACAGGGAAGCCTGGAATGCTGCAGTCTATGGGGATGTAAAGAGTTGGACTCGACTGAGTGACTGAACAACAATTGGTTGATTCACATCATTATACAGCAGACAGTAACACAACATTGTAAAGCAATTATATTCCAATAAAAAATAAAATAAATAAAAATTTAAGAAACACTTACCTCTATGGCTTATCTTGACCCTAAGAATAAAGTCTAAAATCCTGAGACATGATTTACAAAGCCCTCCAGGATCATCCACATCTTCTCTTGCCTCACCTGACACTCTTAAGCTTTGCTCTTGCCCACCCCAACCCAGTTATATTTTCTTAATTCCCTTCCTTCTTACCCTCACTCATCCACCCCAATCCCCTTTACTCCAGAGATCTGAGCATCAAGGGCTTTCCTGCTGAGAAGTGTATTCTGATCCTTGAGACCAGATTAGGCACCTTCTCTGTGGTCCAAGGGGCATCCTCTTCTTCCCTTTTTAACGTTACGTTAGGACTGGTTTTCCATGTCCATCTTCCTCACTAGACTGCAGAATGATGGGCACGTGGCTGTCATATTCTCAAATACAGCCCAATACTTGGCACCTATAATCATCTAGTTCTTCTTCCTGTGGAGAACATCACCTTCCTTGGTGTTCTTTATTTCCTTTCCATTTATCATTATCCCAAATGTTTTAATACAATACAGTTGGTTCCTGGGTCTCCTCACTCCAGTTCCTCTTGTGCTGCATGGCCCATTCAACTTCTTAACACGTTGCTTTGAACTTAAAGCATCCTTGCTCTGAAATGTTCGTTGGCTTCCTATCGCCTACACACCAAAACAGCAAAATAATATTTGTAGCTCTTCACATATGGTCCAAATTAGATTTCCAGCCTCAATAAGCCCGATTTTTCTTGTGACCCCAAACTAACAAGAGTTTCTTTCCCTTTCCTTTCTTTTCTCTATTTCCTTTGCTTCTTCTCCTTGTATTCTTTTCATCTCTCCCCTTATTCCCCTTCCCTTCTATTGCTTCCTCTCTATTTCCATCCCTCCCTTCCATTCAGTAAGCAAAGATTTCAGCAATGGTCACCTGCTTCTGTGATTATCAACCCCAATTTCACAAGAGATTCAGTTGGGAAGTTTTCTGTTTTTTATGGATGCCCAGATCTCAATCCCTTCACCTCATTCCCTCAGAGATTCCT
Organism: Bos indicus x Bos taurus; assembly: GCF_003369695.1. Taxonomy (NCBI): domain Eukaryota; kingdom Metazoa; phylum Chordata; class Mammalia; order Artiodactyla; family Bovidae; genus Bos; species Bos indicus x Bos taurus. The sequence continues at coordinate 27,167,180 of NC_040100.1, read as the reverse complement.
ATTTACTTAGTATGGGGGTCAGATCATGCATCATATTAATAATTTTTAGAGCTCTCTAAGTGAAATGCTGGTATTGAAAACCAAATAGATACATTTACCAGGCATTGGATTGGTTCTTTCCTCATGGAGTCTATAGGACTAGACTGTACAGTGGCGGTTTTCAATGGGGGACTATTTTGGTCCCCACCCACCCAGGAGACCTGGAGTGATGTCTGGAGATATTTTTGGTTGTTCCAACTAAAGTGGGAAGGGTGTGCTCCTGTCACCTAGGCTGTTTTTCAGTTGCCCAGTCATATCTGACTCTTTGAGACCCCATGGACTGCAGCACGCCAGGCCTCCCTGTCCCTCACCATCTCCCAAAGTTTGCCCAAGTTCATGTCAATTGGGTTGGTGATGCCATCCAGCCATCTCATCCCCTGACACCCTCTTATCCTTTTACTTTCAATCTTTTCCAGCATCGGGGACTTTTCCAATGAGTTGGCTATTTGCATCAGATGACAAAAATGCTGGAGTTTCAGCTTCAGCATCGGTCCTTCCAATGAGTATTCAAGGTTGAGGGATGCTGGCAGAAGCAGGGATGCTGCTGAAGATCCTGCAACACTCATTGCAGCCTCTTCCCCTGCACATAGCAAGGAATTATCTGGTCCAAAATGTCAATAGAACCAAGACTGAGAAACTTGCTGTAGAGTGCAGAGGCATTGATGAAATAATCACTCAAATGAAGTTTTATTTACTAATTGAAATAAGGCCAATAATGATAAATACTCAGTGACATTGAGTGTGCATCACAGGGCAATCTGAATGGCCTGGCTCAAGCGGTCTTCCTTAGCTAGAGATCTAAAGGTAGGGTGTAAATTAATCACCACACGAAGGGTGGGGATGAAAGCATTTCCCCAACACGGTGGCCTCCCCAGCACATCTGAAGTTTTGGAGAATTCATATAACTCAGAGAACATGGTGGACTGGAGTGCAAAGAGAGGAGGCAGGAGAAGAATTTTAGCCTAGAGCAATGGGAGACTTATTGGAAGGCAAGTAGGGTATGTCATCAACAGATGAAAAAGATCATTCTAGCAGACAAGTGGTGAAAGGCTTAGAATGGAGCAAAAGTGGTTGCCCCAGGAATCTGGTGAGACATTAGGCTAAGCGGGAGGTGAGAGAACTGGAGAGAAATAGATCTAAGAGATTTTTAGGAGATAAACTTGACCATCTCTCTTTACACCTTGTACTTGTCAGCCTCTAGGTGTTTGATGACACCATTGTCTTTAACGAGAAATACACCGTCTATTTGAAACCTTATGGTCTTCACTTAAACCCCAAGCCAAATAAATACCGTAAGGAACTTCCTGCTTATCTCAGCCGATATCACTGCCTTTGAAATTCTGGGGTTCTCTGTGCCTCTGGAATCAACTTTTACTTGTGATGTACAATTTGCATACACTGGGTTTTGACTTCCTTATAAAAAGATAAGGTCCTTGACAGCTGAAATCTGTCTTAATAATTTTTATTTCCCACATATTTTTCTAGATATTTAGTCAAGGGCTGTTTGATGACAAGAAACAGAAACTTATTGGACTAACTTAAAACAGGTGTTTTTTTTTTTTTTTTTGGTAGGGAGACTAGGATATGGCAGAGGTTCCCTCTTTTTGCTGCCCAGAACCCATGTTCTGGAACAGCACCCTAATATCATTTTGAGTGGCATTCCTTTGCATTCTTTCCCTTAGTCCTCATGGTTTGTGTGGGTCTGATTCCACCTCATGGTGAGTTCTAAGGATGGGTTGATGAGTTAACATATAACTCAGTGTCAGTGTCTTGGTTTCCTGGTGGTTTTATGACCAAAACCATCCAATGGGCATCAGCTTCCCAGTTTTTCTAAACCTCCTGGGAATGTGAGTAGTTCCTCCATCACCATTTCTCAGCCAGAACATCTGGGAGCTTTTGGTGAGCCCACCAGAGAATGAAGCCTACCTCAAGGAAAGCAGAGCTGAAAGCTGGGTAAGGAGGACCCTGATGACATCGACCTGGTAACCGCAGCCCTCATGCCTGGTCTTTGCAGCTCCGTAAGCTAATAGCCTCCTTGGATGCGTGAGTGAGTTTGAGTTGTGTTTCTGGCACTTGCAAGCAAAGCAACCCTGACTAGAATGGCAGGGCATCGTTCTGGACTAAGAGCAGGAATTTCAGCCGTGTCTCCCAGGGGCCTGGAACTGGGACCAGGTACCTGTCTTTCCTGGATGGGGACCCAAGTTTCTCACCCTGTGTCTTTCTGCAGGCTTGTCTGCTTCATTCTTCTCCTTCTCTCTCTGGTAGCAGCTGTGTCTTTCTGAGGCAGGTTTCAGAATTGTGTGGCTCTTCATTCAAGTGAATGACAGCAACGATGCAGAGCTCCTGAGCCACATGCTGTTTTGTTTTTTTTTTTTTAATGAAATATAGTTGATTTACACTATTATATTAGTTTCAGGTGTACAGCAGAGTGATTCAATATTTTATAGATTACACTCAATTTAAAGTTATTACAAAATAATAGTTGTATTTCCCTGTGCTGCACAATAGATTGTTATTGTTTATCTACTTTATACATAGTAGTTGGTATCTCTTAATCCCCTACTTTATCTTCCCCTTTCACTCCCCTACACTGGTACCACCAGTTTGTTTCCTGTATCTGTGAGTCTGTTTCTGTTTTGTTATGTACATTTGTTTGTTTTATTACTTAGACTGAGCTGCATTCTCAATCCCCAAGCGATGCTGCCATTATCCAAATTTAGACTTAGATTTACGTCTACACTTGGCCCAATCTGTAATCAAGGGGCAGGATGCAAGGGTCATTTTCCACTAGGCAGGCTGTATGGAAGCTCACAAAGAGACGGAGTTGGGGAGGTACAGCACACCGAGTGGTCAGCATTAAGTTTACATGAGTGACTCCAATTCACCATTAATAAGTACAGGTGGGAAGGAAATCACACAGAGTTGCACCAACTTCAACTCCAAACCTGACAGGTTGGAATATCAGGTGACCTTTCTAGCAAGAAAGAGGGCTGTATTCTGACATTTTTTGTGGCCCAAATGTTGAGTCCATGGCAAAATCCAATGATATCTTCCTTTTGTCTTATCTAGGGAAGGACCCAAAGTTCCTTCCCCATCTGTCCATTGAGATGTGTATAACAAGCAAAGCAGACAAGCAGGATTCCTAAAAACGGTGCTTTGACTGAGATCTACACCCTGGTGTATCACTCATCTGTCCCCAGTGGAGATATGTGGGCTCCTGCTCAGCAGGGGTTCAGCAAACCTTGTCCTGTCTCAGCTTAACAACACTTCGCACAGTCTAATAGTCTCATCTGTTCCCTTGAGGGAAAAATAATTATGGCACTGTGACAGAAGCCCTTATAGCAGATTTTCCCAAGAGTCCCCCATAATAGTCCTCTAGAGCTGAGTGGGACCCCACTAGAGTCTGGGAAGGTTAAAGGCACAAAGCTCCAAGATGCTGCCCCCAATTCCAATTAGCAGCTCTGCTTTTATTTTGTCCATATAATCAAAGCTATGGTTTTCTCAGTAGTCATGTATGGTTGTGAGAGTTGGACCATAAAGAAGGGTGAGTACCAAAGAATTGATGTTTTCAAATTGTGGTGCTGGAGAAGACTCTTGAGAGTCCCTTGGACAGCAAGGAGATCAAACCAGTCAATCCTAAAGGAAATCAGTCCTGAATATTCATTGGAAGGACTGATGTTGAAGCTGAAGCTCCCATACTTTGGCCACCTGATGCCAACAGCTGACTCATTGGAAAAGATCCTGATGCTGGGAAAGATTGAGGGCAAGAGGAGGAGATGACAGAGGATGAGATGGTTGGATGGCATCGCTGACTCAATGGACATGAACCTGAGCAAATTCCTGGAGATAGGGAAGGACAGGGAAGCCTGACATGCTGCAGTTTGTGGGGGTCACAAAGAGTCAGATATGACTTATTGACTGGACAGCAACAACTTTTGTTTTGTAGATTGAGTTTTTGTTTTTTAATCTATAGAGACACAAAACAGATTAATGGATCCAGGGACTGGGAGTGGGGGATGGGCATGAGGTTTCCTTTGGGAGCGATGAAAATATTTTAAGCCCTATAGGAGTGACGGCTACACAACACTGTGAATGCACCAATTGCTGCTGGATGGACCCTGTGTGTGCTGTGCTTAGTCGCCCATTCGTATTCAACTCTTTGCAACCCCATAGACTGTAGCCCACCATGCTCCTCTGTCCATGGGATTCTCCAGGCAAGAATACTGGAGTGGGTTGCTATGCCCTCCTCCAGGGGATCTTCCCAATGGTTAACGGTTAAGTTTATGTCATGCCAATTTTACCTCAATAAAAAGAGCTGGAAAACTGCTAGTTTAAATAATCTTGTTTAGAAGTCATTTGTTAGCCTGTGTGAATCTCTTTACCTCCCTCAGTCTCAGTTTCCTCATCTGAAAAAGGGGTTAATAATTGTGCCTATATCTTGGGTTGGATGTAAGATTGAAATGAGACAGTGATTTTGAAGGCCTTCATTAAACGTAAGCATCTCTCCCCTCTATACTTTTTGTCCTGATATTTCATGATTCCACTTGATCTGTAGATCACAGGGAATGTTGTTTGGATTTTAACATCCAAACAGGGACGAGATATGACACCAGTGTTTTGTCCTCCCTTTGCACTGAGCTGGAGAATTTTGCTTGCCCTCTTCCTGCCTGCTCCCAGAGTGTCTCTGGAGGTCCTGCCTGCAGAGGCCACATTTTTCTCTCCCAACTTGCTTCAGAGACTGTCAAAGAATGTTGATGGAGGGATGCAGAAGCAGGGATGAATTGCCAGGCTCTAAAGTCGATACCTGTTCAGAGCCTACCCTGAAAGTGAATGATTATGGGCAGGGAGAGTTTGCCGAAGTGGGCTGATGAATTGGGGCACATACAGTCTCAATAAAGATTGCGATGCTGTTAGGAGACCAGATTAGATTTTTCTGGGCTACAATAGGCTGCAATCATCTTGTTATGTCAGCTTGTTTATTGTTTTGGATCCTGACTTATTTTCGGAGTGCAAGGTATCTACAAAAGAACTCTGCTGTAAATACTCAAATAATTTGGGTAGCAGACATTTAATCCCACCAGTGTTCCCCATTAATTAGTAGAATGGGTTGCCCGCCCTAGGGGGATGGTGACCCTGTATTGTTCAGGAATGCTTTCTCATGATATAAATTTCACACCTAGTAAATTGCTAATGAATATGTCATTTTGCTGCTGAGTTTATCTGACATACTATTCCTCTTGCCATTGCTATTAGAGATAGAATTACTGTCAAATCGACTACAAAAAACAGAATTGATTTTTGATTAGAGTTCCTAGAACTAAAGGTTAAAGATGGTTTAAAGAAATGGAGCTGTGACTTTCTCCTTACGTACCCCCAAGATTGCTTCCTTAGTTTGTTGAGAAGCCAGAGCCCTCACCTGCAGAGAGGATGCTCTATAGTTAACCCTTCATACTTTCACTGGAAACAGGAGCGTGAACAAATTCCTCTCCATCCCTGGCTCCAACCCTTTTGCAAGTCAGTGGTGTCAGAGTGTCAAAGGAGAACAGATTGCTTTAGTTTGTGTAACAAGGGTTGCTGAAATTGCAATCTTACCTTCGCAGACGATTCAGGGAAGGCTCCGATAACTTCATGCAGGCGTTTCATATACAAGCAATTATAGGGAGATAGATTAGAGTGTCCAGAAGAATCATAACTTCCCTTTGCCTGATTTATAAGCCATATCCTGATTTTTTACAACACCATTTATAATATCAACACCATCTAGACAGCTGTCTATGGGAGTTGGTTCCTCCAAAGCATATGCTGGTGCCTGGCTCACACAGGAGATGAGATCCTAGAGGCAAACTCCCTGGGAAACCCGATCTCATGGAGAAATCCTGAGCTCAGGTTCTGAGGTCGAGGCCAGATGTGAGCCTGAGCTCTGCCACTCATGAGCTGTGTGATGGTGGGCAAGTGGCTTAACCTCTGTGAGATTTGGTTTCCTCTTCTATAAATACAGGAAACAATAAATCTTACACAGTAGGATTATTGTTTGCAATAAGTAAGCTGAATCTTATAAATGGATTAGCATAGTAACTGGCACAGAGTTGTTGTTCATTTCCTCAGTCATGTCCAACTCTTTGCGACTACATGAACTGCAGCACACCAGGCTCCCCTGTCTTTCACCATCTCCTGGAGCTCGCTCAAATTCATATCCATTGAGTCGATGATTCCATCCAACCATCTCATCCTCTGTTGTACCCTTCTCCTCCTGCCTTCAATCTTTCCCAGAGTCAGGGTCTTTTCCAATGAGTCAGCTCTTCAGATCAAATGACCAAAGTATGGGCGCTTCAGCTTCAGCATCAATCCTCCCAGTGAAGATTCAGGGTTGATTTCCTTTAGGATTGACTGGTTTGATCTCCTTGCAATCCAAGGGACTCTCAAGAGTCTTCTCTAGCACCAAAGTTCAAAAACATCAATAGTTAGACACATAGTTAGCATTCAATAAATATTAGCTACCATGAAGAGGGGGGAATACAGTGTTGGAAGTAAGACTTAAAACTGTGGGGAGCTCTACTTGTAATTCATTCTCCCAAATAGCTGTTAGTTTGTATGATGTCACTGGACACCCTCTACTCGCACTACCTTCAGATAGTCTCAATTATCTTTGCTGTTGTAGGAAAAACCTCTTTACATGGCCTAGCCTCTCTTATTTTTCATGTTTTCCAGTTCTTTCCCTATGGCCAGGCTGAGTGCCCACTTGGCACATTATCACCAGTCTGCCTTTTTTCACCTTGATGCTCCATCCACGGGAAGCCTGGTCCCCAGGGACCCCCTTCCCTTAGTCCTCAGTCTGTGAAGCTGAGAATGAGTAATTGAAGAAGACAAAGGATCTCCACTGCCCCGAGCATTGTGATGGGAAGCCTGGATGCCCTGGAGCAGCAGAAATCCGGTTAGAGGCTCCACCTGCCCTTTGGCTAGCTTCCCATAGGAAGCCAAGACTCGCCCCTGCCTGATAAGTTCTTTATGCTTTAAACAAAAGACATTATTGGAAGGAAGGGCACGAGTGTCTCAAAGTGGTATTTTGGTACTAAAGGATGTCTTAAAATAGCATGCTTACGCTTTCCACTGGGGCAGGAAGGACCTGAGGAGAGAGAACATTAAGTCTGGAAAAGCCAAAATGATTGCCAGGCATTATGGTCCCCTGATGGGTAAGAGGGCTCTCTGTGAGAAGTGGCAGTGTGCTTGGATGATCGGCTGCTGGGAGAGGAGAGGGCCCCGTGATTAAGTGGAGGCCAGACACGCCCTCTCAAAGGACAGTGCCAGGGAGACCCAGCAAGCTGGAGCCCACATAGGCAGTAGGAAGAAGAGAAAGGTGTTGAGTCTGTGTCATTCCTTCCAAGCCTGATCGGAGACCCTGCAGACACTAAACAGGGAGGCTGTAAGTGACCAGATGACTGCCACCCTCTGGTACCCAAGCCTCCACTTCTGCATCCCCTATCTCTGTTTTCAGATGCATTCATTGAGTGCCCCCCACCCCTCCACCAAAGAACCCATAACTCAAAAGTCTCAATGGCCAACACAATAAATCCCCTACATATGAACACTCAAGCTGTGAACTCTTAAAGATACAAACATGCCAGCCCCTGCGTGCCAGCTATTGTACCACACTAGTGTACTTCTGAAGGTATTGTAAGATTAAAACTGTTTTCTTTGTTTTTTGTGTTTGTTTTTAATGTATTATTTGTGTGCAAAGTATTATAAACCTATTGTAGTACAGCACTATAAAGCTGATCGTGTTAGTTGGGCACCTGGGCTAACTTTATTGGACTTACTAACAAATTGGACTCACAGACATGCTGTTGGAGTGGGCCTTGTTCACATGTAAGGGGCTTACTGTACAGAAATAACACAGATTCCCTAGGGGACAGAGAGGGTGTTACACGGTACACCTATTGTAGACAACTTCAAAACCCATGATATATATGTCTACTCCCCAAATTCTGTCTCTGATGGAATCTTTCTCTCTCCTACATCAGGGATCAATAAGCTTCTTCTTCAATGACCATCCATAGTAAATAGGCTTTGCAAGCAAAGAGGTAAAATCGAAGCTATGTCATGGGTACTTATATAATCATTGAAATGTAACCATTAAAAAAATGCAAAACTCATTCATAGCTCCAGGTCATGAAAATAGAGCTGGATTTGGCCTGCGGACTAGTCTGCTGACCTCTGTCCTACATAATTCTCAAATTTCAGGCTCACTGATTTGCCTTAATAGTTCGGTAGCACTTCAGAGAAGGAAATGGCAACCCACTCCAGTGTTCTTGCCTGGAGAATCCCAGGGACGGGGGAGCCTGGTGGGCTGCCGTCTATAGGGTCGCACAGAGTCGGACACGACTGAAGCGACTTGGCAGCAGCAGCAGCACTTCGGAGCCTCTCCCAGTTCATATCCTGAAGCCAAACCAAGTTTACAGAAACAAATCCAGTTTACAGACGCCACGACAGTTAATGGACTCTAAAGAGTTAACACGGAGCAGGAGCTGGCAACTCATTCAGTATTCTCGCCTGGGAAACCCCATGAAGAGAGATAGCTGGCTACAGGCCATGGGGGTCGCAAAAGAGTCAGACATGACTCAGCAACTAAACAAAGACTTAATAGGAACAAACTTGTTTGAAAATGATCAGGTTATGGGTAGATTGTTTTATTTTTTTTTCCCCTGTCATATGAGAAAAAATTGGGGACATTGGTGAAAAGGGACCAGAATCTCAGGATTTCTGCCCGTGAGTCAGTGAAATTAGGTCGTGTTTCAAAGCGAGGGTAATGCCTCTTGGTCTGCTCGGAGGGGAACTGGCCCAGTGATTTGTGGAGAAGGAGCCTGCAATTGCTATATCCGTGTTTATGTCCAGCACAAACATAGGGTACATACATCCACTGGGCAAGATAAGACTCCTTAATACCAGACTTATTTTTCTTCAGAAGCCATCAAAGACAAATCACCCGGCTACCAAAGGACACAGATTTCTCCAGATGCAGCAGTCAAAAAAACTCAGCTGTCATCTATTCACTCACTTGTTCAACAAATATTTATTAAACACCTACCCTCTTCAGAGATTAAAAAAAAAAAAAAAATGAAGCCAGTGACCATGTCAAGTCAAGGTAGGGGAGAGAATTACAGAAATGGATAAGTTGCAGCCCATTTAGTCCAGAAAAGTTGCAAAAGTACTGGGAGAAAGATCTGCCCAGACTAAAATGGGAGGGTACGGGGATATGTAGGCAGAGGGTTGGGGGGACACCTTCCCAGACCGGGAAGGACAGAAAAGGGTTTCAAAAAAGGGACAGTTGGTCCAGGGAATCCAGAAGGCAGAGATAGTGAGAGGTATCCAGGCCAAGCATATAAGAGCAAAAAAGAAACCAATGCATAAGAGAACTGAAAGTGTGGAAGGGGTAGAAGACAGAGGAGTGTCTGTGGGGTGTGTGTGTGTGTGTGTGTGTGTGTGTGTTTATGTTCAGATGGGAACGATACTGCAACAGAGCGGCAGACGATGAGGCTGACTTGTTAGGAGAAAGAAAATGAAAGGCCCTCCCGGCTTTATTTAGTGTTTATCTTTTATGCTTAAAGCAAGGAGATGCCTTTGGGAGACAAACAGAAGAGTGTCCAGATTTGCGTTACCACAGATGAAAAATGCACAAGACCTGTGGCCCCAGTTGCCATCAGAAGGAAGGTCAGTGCCTAAGCATGCCTTTCAAGATCCTTTACAACCTGACTTCTCTCTGCCTTTCCAATTTATCTTCTTTGCCTTCTTTCCATCCCCCTCTGCTAGGCACCCCAAATACTAGACCTTCTGGACCATCTCCTCCTTCCCTCAACATGTCATTGGTTTTGTATTAGTTAATTTTTGCCACATAGCAAATAGTCTAAAGCTTAGCAAAGCTTAAAACACAAACATTTATTACCCCAGTGAATTTCCAAAGGTCGGGAATCCCGGGCTGACTTAGTTGGGTGAATCTGGCCCAGGGTCTTTCAAGAGAGTGTCGTCAAGATGTCAGCTGAGGATTCAGTTATCTGAAGGCTTGACTGGGGCTGAAGGACCTAATTCCAAGATGGTTCACTCCAAAGCAATTAACTAGGTCCTCAACTCCTCACTAGCTGTAGGCTGCAGGTCCCATTCCTCACTGGCCATAGGGCTGCCTGTGTGTTCTCCTGACATAGCAGGCAACCTCCCCTAGAGCACGCACTTTGAGAGAAGAAAGAGGATCCCAAAGTGCCTTCTGTAACTAACCTCATATGTCCCTATGATGTCCACCATATTTCCGTTTCTGAGAAGCAAGTCACTAAGTTCTCCCCATTCTCAGGAGGGTAGGAATTAGGCTCCAACTCTTTAAAGGAAGAGCATGAAAGATCTGGGGAACATCTTAAGGCTTCACCTACTTTCATGTTGGTGTCCTTTTCTTTAAGTCCCCAGTTGGGAGACTTTTGCCAGGGGACATGTGTCAGTGTCTGGAAACGTTTTTGGTTGTCACAAGTGGAGGGGAGTGCGCTACTGGCAGGATGCTGTTAAACATACTACAGTGTAGAGGGCAGCCCCTCCCCACCACAAAGAATTCTCTAGCCCAAAGTATCAGTAGTACTGAGGCTAAGAAACCCTGGAATAAGCTGTTAGCAGCTGCGTGTCTGGGCTAATTAGTTGCTCATTCTAAGCCTTGATTTCCTCAGTGGTAAAATGGGGACACAGTGCATCCACTTGGTAGAAAAATGAGATGATGCATCTTAAGCAGGGGTCCCCAGATTTCAGGCTGCGGACCAGTACCTGCTGTAAGGTCAGTGGTGACATTAGATTAGAAATAAAGTGCATGACAAATGTAATGCACATGAATTATCCCATAGCCATACCCCCAAGCCCCAGATCGTGGAAAAATTATGTTCCACAAAATCGGTCCCTGGCACCATAAGGTTGGGGACTGCTGCTCTAAAACACTTATGTAGTCAGTCAAAGGAGCACCTTCTCTGTGCTAGGACCCCAGGATAGTTCCAGGGAACTTGGAGATAAACTGGCCAGGCCTGGTCCCTGAGCCTAGCATTTTGTCTTTGAAGCCATAATCAATATGAGTCTGCGTTTTAGTATAATTTATCATGCAGAGGTCATTTTTTCCATTTTTGTGAGAAAATCTTGGAGAAAGGAGTGGTCCTCTTTTCAGGTCCAGCCCACTCAGGTGCCTAGCAACATGCTTTGCACAGAAAAGATACTCAATCAATGCTTGTTGAATTGAATTCCACCTGCTTGCTTCATGCAACGACTACTCTTTGTTATGATTTTAAGGTGCTAAAGATTTTAAAATGTACAATCTATTTAATAACATCTTTCGATTTTGTTAGAAAGATTTGGGGAAAAAACCTCTATTAACTGTTTTTTTCCATTGTAAGATACATCCTGATTTGAAAAATGCTAAAATTTGAAAAAACAGGCATTGCAAAATTGAAGAAATAAAAGGTAATATTTGTATGTTGTTGTTTAGTTGCTGAGTCGTGGCAGACTCCTTGCAACCCCATGGACCCTAGCCCGCCAGGCTCCTCTGTCCATGGGATTTCCCAGGCAAGAACACTGGAGTGGGTTGCCATTTCTTTCTCCAGAGGAATCTTCCTGACCCAGGGATGGAACCACGTCTCCTGCTTTGGCAGGCGGGTTCTTTAAGTACTGACCCACCAGGGACTAATCTACTAATTTTGAGTGAAAGGAGACTCTGTGCTCCTCTATTATTCTTCCTATGGACATGGTTTTAATGTCAGTGTACTAGTTTTCTACTGCTGCTGTGACAATACCCCCAGCTATAGACTTAGCAGGGCTTCCCTCGTAGCTCAGTTAGTAAAGAATCTGCTTGCAATGCGGAAGACCTGGTTTGATCCTTGAGTTGGGAAGATCCCCTGGAGAAGGAAAAGGCAACCCACTTCAATGTCTTCCATGGACAGAGGAGCCTGGCAGGCTACAGTCCGTGGGGTTGTAAGAGTCTTACAAGTCTTACAAGACTTAGTGACTAAACCACCACCACCGCTACTACCACAGGCTTAACACAAATTTATGATCTTACGGTTCTGTAGGCTAAGAGCCCAGAAAACGTCATCAGGCTAAAAGGAAGGTATCTACAGGGCTGCCTTCCATTCTTTCAGGGAGATTCAATTTTCCTGGTCTTTTCCAGCTTATAGAGGCTGCCAGCATTCCATGGCTATGGTCCTCTTCCTCCTACTTCAAAGCCAGCAATGGAAGGTCAAGTTCCTTGCACAACACATTCACTCTGCCCTTCTTCATAATCACATCTCTCTCTGGCTCTGCTCCTTTGCCTGCCTTCTACTTTTAAGGACACTTGTGATTATATTGGGGCCATTTGGAGAATTCAGGATAATCTGTTGGTCATAAGGCCAGCTGATAAGCAACTTAATTCCTCTACAACCCTGATACCCTTTTGCCATGTTTCCTCACATAAATTTCATGCTTCCCTGGCAGCTCAGCTGGTAAAGAATCCACTTGCAATGCAGGAGACCGTAGTTCAATTCCTAGGTTGGGAAGATCCACTGGAGAAGGGATAGGCTACCCACTCCAGTATTCTTGGGCTTCCCTGTGGCTCAGCTGGTAAAAAATCTGCCTGCAATGTGAGAGACCTGGGTTCGACCCCTGGGTTGGGAAGATCCCCTGGAGAAAGGAAAGGCTACCCACTCCAGTATTCTGGCCTGGAGAATTCTTTGGGGTTGCAAAGAGTCAGACACGACTGAGTGACTTTCACTTCCACTTCCTCACATAATTACAGGTTCTAGCAATTAAAACTAGGGCATCTTTGGGAGGACTGTTACTCTGCCAACCAGAGTCAGTGATACCAAAGAAACCACAAAATCCTTCTAGACTTGTAAAGGTAACCCAAACCACATCTCATCATATAGGAAAGCTTGAACATGAGTTACATTTTCCAATTTGTTTGGAAAGATTCCAGCCACTGCTTTCAAATGCCAGGATCCAGAGAAATATTGCATTTCCATGCTCCTTGCCACTGGATGAAATGAGACTCAATCCTTTTCTACATAAACAAATGGAACCTATAAACCTCAATTTGGCTACTCCACTGTTCCAGCATAACATGGTTCAGTGTCATGAAATGTGACTCTTCAAAAATCTATTATGTGACAAGCCGGGTGGTTTATGATACAAATATTGTATTTTGCACACTTCATTTGCAGTTAAATTATTGAACATCTGACAACACTGGCCATGTTCTGTTTCTTAGTGCAAATCCATTAGAAGGTATTTTTTTGGTTGTTGCTGTTAAATTAGGGCTTTAACATTTCCAGACATGAAGAGTGAATTTATTTTACAATGATTAAAAATCATTTTGTAATTAGATTTGAATGAACAGGGAGTTAGTGGGAAAGTTGAGCCTAGCATTCAGCTTCTAAAGGAACAATTCTGATGCTCATGCTTTGATGATACTTACTGTTGTATCACTTGGCTATTTTATAAAAGAGGAAATTAAGGCCAAAGAGAAAATGACCAATAAGGGTTGAGACAAGGGAAGTAAGTCTCCAGGAAGATTTCCATTTTCGTGTTTTGAGATAGGTCAATCTTTGTTTTTTTAAATCATGGAATACTTTATCTGCTCTATGATTAGATCATTTATTGCCTACATCATAACATCAAAGTCTATTACTGCTAAGGTGGTTAAAGAGAATAAGAAAAATATTACTGGTGCACTAGAGAAGAGTGAGGAATGTGGAAAATTGGAAAGTATATGTCCTGATAAATAAGTAGCTGCTACTCAGCTCTCACTGATTATTTCCAGAAGGGTATGGGAGATCAATCCTTCCAAATTTTCTAACTTTTTACAAGAAAATAAAATTCTGGATTATTGTGTAAAATCTGATTTCAAATATAGACCATTAATAAAAAAACATTTTAAAAAACTATTCAGGGTGAATAAAACATGTGTACATTTCCCGTAGAGCCCAGAGATCATTCGTTCTAGAATTCTGGATTCTACTGTGCCAGCTAGCCTATATGCAGGAACTGCTTCAAGGCTCAAACCCTGAAGTGAGCCATGTAAGGGGCAGTATAATGAGATATTAAACAGCCTAATAATGGAATTGCTTGTTTCAGCCTAACCTAGCTCATGGTAATGACCTTGGGCAAATCACTTATTACCTCTGTCTCCATTTTGGTTTCTTGTTCATGTAAAATGGAAATAATATCCATCTCATAAGGTTCTTGTGAAGATTTAGGGTTAATGTCTGCTTAATGTCAGTAGTGACTGGATTGTAGGAAGTGCTTGTGTTCTGCTGCTCTTGTTACTGATAAGGACTCTAAGCAACTTATTTATGCTCAAGGTCACATAATAAGTATGACTCTGTGCATTGCCTCTTATGTGTTGCTACTGATGTAAATGTCAACAACTATCTCATAATTTGTTTAAAAGTGGGAAAAAATTAAGTCCATAATTTGGATGCTAAGATTCCCAAAGCCTGTTTCATTAACACTTGATAAATATACCACGTGAATACAAATAAATGCTCTGAGCCTCTGACTCAAGCTGAATGCCTTGTCCTCTTGTTGCTAGAGTTTGGACTGAAAATAGAATCATATCAATTATAATCCTTCAGTGATACTCTATGACCTTAAGATAAATCTCGATTATTTAGCATGGTTTCAGGGACCCTCCGGAGAAGGCAATGGCACCCCACTCCAGTACTCTTGCCTGGAAAATCCCATGGACAGAGGAGCCTGGTAGGCTGCAGTCCATGGGGTTACACAGAGTCGGACACGACTGAGTGACTTCCCTTTCATTTTTCACTTTCATGCATTGGAGAAGGAAATGGCAACCCACTCCAGTGTTCTTGCCTGGAGAATCCCAGGGACAGGGGAGCCTACTGGGCTGCCGTCTATGGGGTCGCACAGAGTTGGACACGACTGAAGCGACTTAGCAGCAGCAGCAGGGACCCTCAATAGTCTGATCTCTCCTTACAGTGTTTGTTCCAGCCTGACTGAACTCTTTTGTGTCCAGAATGCATCACATTCTCTTCCACCTCTGGAAACTGTACTTGTATTATTCTTGTTATTCTCTCTGCCTGCAACACTTTATTCCCATCCTTTTTTTCCCCCCTTTTATTGACTGATTGTTTGTTTATTGGATCCCAGGAGCACAGAGCTGAATTAATCATATTCTCTAGCCCATGGCACATTATCATACTTGGTCAATGGATGGCCCCTGTCTTATTGTATTATTCATTTATTTCTTCCCTTGCACACCTAGTCCCCAATATCATTTGCCTCTCTCATCTGTTTGATAGATATTGGTAAATATTCTAAAATATGCAGAGTTATTTTGATTGTGAATGTGTTTTTAATTAGCATAAATAGCATTGTGTTATAACCCATATCCTGAGGCTTTCTTCACTCAACACTGTTTTAAGATCTATCTGTATTGCTTTCTATATATTTAGCTTGAGAATTCCCTATGTTGTATGCTTTTTTTGTAACATGCATTTATCACATTTTATTTACCCAAACTCCTAATGATGGACACCTGGGTTCCCTCCAATTTCTTAATAGTACAAACAAACCTGATGCTATAAACTCATCCCTTTATGAATCTATGTGAGAACTCTCCCAGGGTGTACATATAGGAGAGAACCAGACAGCTTTGCTGAATGGTTTTGCCAGTTTACATCCCCACCAGGAAGGAAGGAGGGTTCCCAGCTCCATGCCCCTTGGCATTTGCCTCCTGTCTTACTGCGCTGCTGTTCTGATGGATAGGTGGCAGCTCAGGGCTTCACTTTGCATTTCTTTGGATAGGAAAGTGTCTGAGCTCTGCTTCCAATCACAGAGCTATTCAGGTTTCTCATTGTCTGAAGACTCTGTTCATGGGCTTTATTTCTTTGTTTGCATCTTTCCATTGGGTTCCCTTTTGATTCTGATGTTGTCAGTGCCTCTCCAGGCCTCATGCTCACCTCCCTCTTCCTGGGGCTACCTGACTCCGCTTTCCAGGATTCTCCAGGCTCAGCCTGGACATCCCTTCCTCCACGAGGCAGTGCCCAAGCTCCCTGGAGTCCATGTTATCCATCTCGTGTTCACTCCTCCAGCCCCCTCTACTCTCCTGCTTCATGCCTATCACTCTATCCTAATTGCCTGTTTGAGTCCCAGTTACCCTACCGTGATGCTGGCTCCCTGAGGCTATAGGTCACGTCTTATTCCTTGAAGCATCTTCAGCTCCTATTTCAAGGGCTTAAGATGAAGAACCAGGACAAATATCTGTTGAATCAATGAGAAACAAACTCGTTTGTGAAATACTTTCTGTACATCAAACCTTCGTCTATGAGTGTGGTAGGCAACGATCCATTAAACTATCCCAAAGTGAAGTGAAGTGAAAGAGTTAGTCGCTCTGTCATGTCCGACTGTTTGTGACCCCATAGACTGTAGCGCGCCAGGCTCCTCTGTCCATGAAATTCTCCAGGCAAGAATACTGGAGTTGGTAGCCATTTCCTTCTCCAGGGGATCTTCCCAACCGAGAGATTGAACTCTGATCTCTCGCATTGTAGGCATATTCTTTACTGTTTGAACCACCAGGGAAGCCAATAACCCTGAAATGGAGGCTTTGTTATCCCCGTTTTACAGATGAGGAAACAGGTGATGTGTGGTAAGTATAGTAGGGAAGATGGATAACCACAGTATTTGCTATTTTCTACACTTATTGTGTATATACAATCCCATCACTCAAGCTGCCAAACTAGGGTTTCAAAAGTTCTTGCCCAAAGCCTAATTATTTATTTGCCTTCAAATATTTCTTTTTTGCTCACGGTGGCTATGAGAATCTGATGGAGTCTGCCCCTGCCTCTTCTCTCCAACCTCATCTCTACCATCACCACCAATTCTTTCTCTCCAAGTTCTAGGAACACCCAACCTTCCTGGCAGTCCCTCAGATGCTGTTCATTCTCTTCAGAGAAGCACTTCTCAGCCTTCAGTGCAAATATAAATCACCTGGGGATCTTGTTAAAAACTTCAGATTCTTATTTACTGTCTCCAGAATAGGGCTTGCGATTTTGCGTTTCTAATCAATTCCCAGGTGATGCTGCTGGTCTGAAGACCACATTTGGAGTCGCCAGAATTTACAACACTGTTTACTCAGCTCTCCCTTCATCTCCTGACTATTCATGCTTCAGAGCTCAGCTTAAATATCACCGCCTCAAGGATTCCATCCCTAACCAGACTAGACCAGGAAACATCCCCATTGCTCCCTGTCCTTATATTTTGAAGCTCTTCACACCATCATATTCATGAGCCACCAGGTGAATCATTTAATGTCTGTGTCTCTAACTCACATGCAAGCTCCATAAAAGAGGGAGCATCAGTCTGATGCCCCATAATAGTCCTTTCACCTGACCTGGACTCCCCCATAAGAAGAATTAGTATCTGCTAAGGTAAAAAAGGACTGAATGGACGTGAATGTCCTAACATTTGATTGAGAGACCCCACAACAGTTGGTTTTTAACCTCTTAGGGGCTACAGATCACCTTGAGAATTGGAGGAAATACAGCCCCAGGAAAAATCTCTCCTAAGAAATTGGAGCATACAAATGAACTTTTGCCTAACATTGTATTGCATTTCAGGAGGTGAAGAATTACTGTCCTATGTAAATATAATCATGGTACATCTCTTCCAAGGAGCTCCAGGTGCCCACGGGATCTTTCCTCCTCTCCTCTCACTTCAATCTCACACTTGAGGGCATGGTGGGAACTCCTGGGATCCTTGTGGTATCTTCATTCCAAAGTCACTCTGCCACACAAGCAGTGGCAAAGGGCAGGTAAATATGGCCAGAAGAAGGCAGGTGTGTGTGTGTGTGCTGCTGGGGGAAGACCAGGCTTTGCCAAATGAACAAATGAATCAGCTAGATTCATTAACAATAATGAATAAACAAATGAGTGAACTGAGACACATCATGAGCTAGAAATTGCTTCACCCAGAAGTGGACTAATTTTTAATGCAGTTCAGTTTAGTCGTTCAGTCTTGTCCATCTCCTTGGGACCCCACGGACTGCAGCACGCCAGGCTTCCCTGTCCATCGCCAACTCCTGGAGCTTGCTCAAATTCATGTCCTTCAACTTGGTGATGCCATTCAGCCATCTCATCCTCAGTCCTCCCCTTCTCCTCCTGCCTTCAAACTTTTCCAGCATCAGGGTCTTTTCCAATGAGTCAGTTCTTTACATCATGTGGCCAAAGTATTGGAGCTTCAGCTTCAGCATCAGTCCTTCCAATGAATATTCAGGACTGATTTCCTTTAGGACTGACTGGCTTGATCTTGTTTCAGTCCAAGGGACTCAAGAATCTTCTCCAACACCACAGTTCAAAAGCATCGATTCTTTGGCGCTCAGTTTACTTTATAGCCCAACTCTCACATTCATACATGACTACTGGAAAAACCATTGCTTTGACTGGACAGATTTAATCCAGGGACTGAAGCAAATGAACCTGATCCTAAAACATCTCAGAGACCTACCTGTCTCACCATCATTTCTGTGACTCTCTGTTTCCTGGAGATGAAAACACCTTTCTAGAGGACGAGTGACAGGCTTCAGTGACAGAGGCAACTGCTTTCACATCCTGCCTACCAGGGTGTATTGCTTTGGGGACCTGTTGGCAAAAGAGTTACCTTCCTTCTACCTCAGTTTCAACATCTGTGAAATGGGTGCCCTCAGAGTATCCTCAAAAGTCCTGACACATAGTTTCCAGGATTGAAACGCTGTCACCAGTGCTTTTAAACAGAAGCTTCCCCCTCTTTCCCACTGCTCCCCACCCCCGTACAAAAAGACAGCTTACAGGGGCTTGCTTTGCCCTCTCAGACTGATGATCTAATCTTTCTGCTCACTTCTTCCAGGCTTCTGGGGATAAAGCACATTAAAATCTCTTATTGGCACTGCTGTTTACTTGGAGCCAGGGACATTTCATCCTTTTCCAACTTGTACAAACCTGGGCTTGGCTTCCATCCACAGCCAGACCTAGAAATTATAATGCATTACCAGGTAGGTATTCATTTCCTGGTATTATTCTGAAAGACTTCTGGGGCTCAAGAGATTTTGAGCAGTGAATCTCAGGAAGACACCCTGTAGGTTGCAGTAAAAGCGTGTGAAGGTAATAGTTAGGGTGTTTTTTTTAAGTTCTTTAATATTCTTTCAGAGGTTCAATTATTTACTGTGCTAGCTTCAGGTGGAGAGTAATTTGAATATCACTGTCAGGAGGAACTGAGGGTGGAGAGGGGAGCAGTTTGCAAATCACACAAGTCAGCCTGGGCTTTGGTGAAGATCACCAAGATGCAGAAATGAGGCTTGCACCATATCCCATGTTACAGTTTATTGATTTATTTTTAAATTACATTATTAAACACATCTCTGTCTTTAGGGGCGATATTCAGAATACACAACTATGATAGACAAGGGCTCAAAGCCTGAGACTGGAACAAGGATCTGGCAGACAAAGCAGTAACCCTTTCCCTGCTGGATCGTGGGGAAGGCTGCAGGGAAAGAAAGGGCCCTGGATGGTCAGGATAGCAAGGACGTTCTTTCCTGACTGGTACAAAAATCAGTATTTTCTCAACTGCTATAGCCCAAAGGTTGCCTAACTGCTGAATATCAACTGTCTTAGTTGTAACATTTCAATAGTGAGACTATAGTGATAAAGTGATTCATCTTCCCCTTTAAATCTCATTTGTCCTAAATCTGGTACATTGCCCCTCATTCAAACACTAGGAACATCTATATCTATGGGTAGGTTTTTTTTTTTTTCTTTTTAACTGCATCACAAAAAGTGGAGTTATGCGTCATGAATAATAACACCTAACAATTGTTAAAGCTTACTGGGTACCAGACACAGTTCTAAGCAATTTACATAATAAGTCTTCTAATCTCCTCAGTAGTTTTCCCAGCTGACAGAGGGAACCTAGGCACAGTGACGCTAATTACCTTACAAGCTAATAAATGACAAAGTGAAAGCGTTAGTTGCTCAGTCGTGTCCAACTCTTTGGTGACCTCATGGACTGAGCCCACCAGGCTCCTCTGTCCCTGGGATTCTCCAGGCAAAAATGCTGGAGTGGGTTGCCACTCCCTTCTCCAGGGAATCTTCCCAACCCAGGGATTGAACCCAGTCTCCTGCATTGCAGGCAGATTCTTTACCATCTGAGCCATCAATGCTGAAGGAGAGAAGCAAATCCAGGTGGGCTGGCTCCGAACCTCCATCTTCAGTATCAGGAACTAAGCTAAATAAATCGTTTCCTCTTTGCTCTTTGTTATAGTCTGACTCATTCTTCTAAATGACTACTATCATATTGTTTTGTAGGGTTTACTATATTTTATTAAGTCTTCTTCCTTTTGATAGGCATTCAGAATGGTTCTCAGCCTCTCTCTGTCTCATTCTCTCATCTGCTTCTGTGTCCTTCTACAAATGAACCTTTGTACAACTTTTATTTCTGAAATAGGTACTTCCAGAAAAGAATTGCTGGCCCTAATGGTAAAAATATATTGAATTCTAATAAATATTGCTAGAATTATATTGCAAAAGACCTATGCAGTTTAAATCAGTTGTACATGTGCTATGCTTAGTCGCTCAGTTGTGTCCGACTCTTGTGACCACGTGGACTGTAGCCCACCAGGTTCCTGTCCAGGGAGATTCTCCATGTAAGAATACTGGAGTGGGTTGCTGTGCCCTCCTTCAGGGGACCTTCCCAACCCAGGGATTGAACCTAGTCTCTCACAAGGCAGGTGGATTCTTTACCATCTGAGCCGCCAGAGAAGCCCCCCGCTGCACATCAGTTCAGTTCAGTCACTCAATTGTGTCCGACTCTTTGCGACCCGATGGACTGCAGCATGCCAGGTTTCCTTTTCCATCACCAACTCCTGGAGCTTACTCAAGCTCATGCCCATTGAGTCGGTGATATCATCCAACCATCTCATCCTCTGTCGTTCCCCTTCTCCTCCCACCTTCAGTCTTTCCCAGCATCAGAGTCTTTTCCAATGAGTTGTACATGGAGTTGTGTAATTGCATTCCTCCACACCCTTACCAGCTGGTGGCACAGTTGGTAAAGAATCCGCCTGCAATGCAGGAGACCTGGGTTCAATCCCTGGGTTGGGATGATCCCCTGGAGGAAGTGATGGCAACCCACTTCAGTATTCTTGCCTAGAGAATCCCCATGCACAGAGAAGCCTGGTGGGCTGCCGTCCATGGGGTTGCAAAAAGTCGGACATGACTGAGTGGCTATACACGCACACACACCCTTACCAACACTGGCACATGACAGTCTATCAATTATACCACAAATAGGAGATGGGTGATGCCACATGGTTGTCTTAATTTACCTTTTTCTGATTATCAGTGGGATTGAGCCAATGTTCGTAGGTTTAATAGCCTCCTGCTCACAATTTGCTTGTTCCTGCTCATGTGTTTTGCCCAGTTTTAAACTGGGTTGTTTATTTCCTTTCTTATTGGGTTATAGAAGCCCTTTAGCTGTTAGGAATATTCACCTTTTGTCAGTCACATGTATTGCAAACGTGCAATTTGTCTCTAATATTGCCTTTTGTTTTCATGTGGTCTTTGGTTGAACAGGTTTAAAAAAATTGTAATCTGTTTTTCTATCATCTATTTTTCAGCTTCTGGACTTTCTGTCTAGCTTAAGAAGGTCTCTCCCATCACAAGTTTATACATATGGTCTCTTATTTTCTTTCTGATTTCTTTTATATATTTACATATTCAATTATTCAGAATTGATTTCTATATCTGATTTGATGTGTGAAGCAGTGTTTTCATCCAGATGGAGAACCAAATATACAGTTCCGTTGATTAAATTAACCATAACTTCCCCATCAATCGAAATGCCACAGCCGGCTCTGAGGACAGAATCACAGGCCTGGGTGGAAGCTTGGAGAAGCAGAGTCAACTATGACTCTTAATTCCTCACTCCTCTGATGGGCCACATGCGCTAGACCTGGCTGGCTTCTCTCTGGAAAAATGCCTGCTACAACCATCTGCTCCTCTTTAAAAAGCAGGCAGTGTCTAGAGTGAGAACTAAGTGAAAGAGGGCCATGGAGTCTAAACGAAAGGACTGTCTCTCCCCACAACCCCCAGGTACACAGGATCTGGTCCAAGTCAGAAGTACTTGGGCCTCAAACCCATCACTGTTGAGAGCATCTGAAGGACTGCACCCCAAAGACCTATAAGCCTTGGAGTTGCCCAGCCTTGAATCTGAAGGAGGAGCCAGGAGACGGCAACAGAGACATGAACAGTTTATTGAACAAGTATTACATGTCTTACACATCTAAATCTTACATGTCGAAATCACAGTTCCTGGAGAGACACCTCACCATGCATGGCAGACAGCATAAGGACATGGCAGCAATCTTCACTACTGGGGAGAGAAGGAGGTTACCATTTATGGGGGAATCGATGTCTCATTGGTTCAATAGTTATTAGGAAAACCAATGTCTGGGACAGGGGACAAGCACATAGGCATTTACTGAATGTTGTTCAGTCACTAAGTCGTGTTCTACTCTTTGTGACCCCTTGGTCTGCAGCACATCAGACTTCCCTGTCCATCACCAACTCCCGGAGCTTGCTCAAATTTATGTCCATTAAGTCAGGGATGCCATCCAACCATCTCATCCTCTGTCAGGTCTCAACATACAGCAACCTATGAAGAAGTTAAAAGGCTAGAAGTGCTCAGCATTTGCCAACAAAACTGGAAAGCTAGTTTGGCCACCTTTTTCTTTCCTTATCCTTTTTGTTCTTTTCCCTCCTTAACCCCCTCCTTCCCCCTCCTTTTTCCTTTTCTCTTTCCTGTCCACTTCCTTCTTTTTTTTCCTCCCTTTCTCTCTCTCTTCCTCTCTCTCCATCTCTCCCCTTTTGCGGGAAAATGCGATCCGGACAATCCCACTGAGGGCTCATCAACAAGACAGAACCAAGCAGCCTGCCCTGTGTCTGATCAACAGTTGATGTGGCTGCAAATACTCTCACTTCTCATTTAAATGTGTATTGATCTCCCAAATGGAAAACAGGCAACCAAAGTAAATTATATCAGTATAAATAGAGTTGATCAGGAAGGAGGCAGTGCACGAGAGGAACCCGGTTGCTAGAACCACCGATTGTGCTGATATGGAGACGCTGCAGGAATGAAATATAGATGCTTTGGAGAGAAGAAAATAAACAAAAGCTAGTCCCCGGAATAACTGAGAAGTGAACCAGAGTCTCCCAGAACAGACTTGCTCCGTGACTGGCAGTTCTAGAAGTGGAAGTACATGGATCATTAAGGACCACCGCCTCCTTGAGAAGAGGCTGCAGAAATCCTCTGTGGGGAAAGAAAGATCCACTTAAAAATAGGTATATGGGTTTCTTCAAATCAAGCCATTTTGAGCCAAACAAGCCATGCCTCTAGGAAGAAAAAAACCAGCAGGAAGCCTGATAATATTGTTCTTTTCAGTTTGTGGCTTATAGAAAGTACCTGTAGCTTTTGTCTAATTTTTCCTGATTTGGACTTAGAGAATCATCTCAAGAGAAGTAGACCTGCAGCACAGGTTTAGCCAATCAGCTTTCATCCTCCCCGCCCCCAGTGATTGGTTCAGAGATGGAGCCAATATTGTTAATATCGATGTTTTGTTTTGCTACAACTGTTTTGATTTGTTGGCTTGTTTAAATATTTAGTTGCTGACATCTAAACAATGGATATATTTTATGTAAAATCGTGGATTGTTGGCTCCACGCCCAGCCCATGTCATTCACTCACCCAATTCCTTCTTGACTTTGAGTTTCTAATTTAGCACTTATCTCATTTCACATCAAACGTCAAGAATAATAGAGACCTCAGACAATACCTGTTCTCAATTTTCTCCTTACAGATGGGCAACTTGGTCATAAGAAGGGAAGAAAGTTGTTTAAGGTCACACCACGAGTTGAGACATAAATGGGAAAAGGACCACGAACATTTTTATATTAGCTCTCAGGAGCAGACCATAGTTCCTACATTTCCTGCCAGGGAAGGTCTACTTGCCCAAGGAGGCCTCTGAAGGTAATATTCTATGGTGCAATCATTTAGGTGTTAATAGTGAGATTTCAGATCCAAAAGATGGTGGATATTTTTAGGCAGTGGGACTGGGAACTGAGTGTTCTCTCTCAAATAGCTTTTCACAGATGGGTGCCAACTCCTTTTATGACCAGAGTTGAAGGTTGGTTGTATAAGACTGTTCTTTTCCTGACCATTAAAAAAGATATGACAATATCCCTTAGTCTTTCTGAAGTGGGTGTAACTTATAAGCTTATAGATGGGAAAAATATGTCTTTATTCATTTGTTCTTTTAATTGTTTGTCTATCCATCCTACATTTACTGAGCATGACATACACCATATATGATGCTAACTTCCAGAGACACAAAGATTGGCCCATGGAGTACTCAACTGAGCTATAAATTGTAAGGCAGACACAGAGAAGCAATGGCTTCACTAAGGAGGCTCTCTGTTACTAACTTTCCATGACAAGGAAGAGTTTTGGGTAAGAGTCAAGGATCAACATCTGCGATCTATGCTTAGAGCCCCGATCCACTATGGTTGCCCCTCACCCCACCACAATCTTAAAAATTAAATTAATAAGTAGTTTCCCACATTTAAAAAATTGGAAGATTTCAAATAAAAATTCAGATTCCCAACTTCTCTTGAAAAACTGTGAATCTGAAAACACTGGGTCCACACCCCAGTGTGCTGCAGTTAGGTGTGGCAGAGTGGTAGCTGTGCCTTTTAGAAAGGGCAGGCATTCTCCAATTTGTTGCACGCCCCACCACTCCCTATCACCTTATGCATGGCCCCCATCATAACGTTATGTAATTTGCCTATCCTCTCTAGGGATTTGAATCGGTAGTCTTTGATCAAGCATCTCAAAGCATACATGATGGGCACAGGGCAGAGGTGGAGAAGAATGTGTAGGCAGAAACTTAGAGGTGGGAAACATGGAGTCCCTTCAAGGCACTGCATATCATTTCATGGCAGTGGCAGGCAGATGATGAAGTGAGACAGAGAGGAGGCAGACAAGAAGCTGGAGAACAGGTGAGGGCTGAATTACTCATGGAGGGCCCTGTGGGTCATGCAAAGGATTTTGTCCTGAATCCTGAAATCACTGGGGAAACTCTGGATTCTCAGCAGGGGATTGTGATGATGATACCTGTGTTTTTGAAAGACCACCGTGCAACCATGAAGAGAATAAAACTGGCAGAGTCATGAAGAGGCTGGGAGACCATTTGAGCAGCATTAGCACAGACCCAGATAGAGATGAGGGATCTGGTAATCTTTTTATTTTTTTTTAATTAATTTATTTTTTATTGATGAATAATTGCTTTACAGAATTTTGCTGTTTTCTGTCAAACCTCAGCATGAATCAGCCATAGGTGTACATGCATCCCCTCCCTTTTGAAACTCTCTCCCATCCTCCTCCCCATCCCACCCCTCTAGGTTGATTCAGAGCCCCTGTTTGAGTTTCCTGAGACATACAGAGAGTTCCCATTGGCTATCTACTTTACATATGGTAATGCGAGTTTCCATGTTACTCTTCCCATACATCTCACCTCTCCTCCCCTCTCCCCATGCCCATAAGTCTATTCTCTATGTCTGTTTCTCCATTGTTGCCCTGTAAATAAATTCTTCAGTACCATTTGTATCCAGTAATCTTTAATCCATGCCTGGCATAGGCACTTGGCTAATAATTTTCAGTGATTGAGATGCATGATGAAGTCTCAGGGGTCACTTGCCCCTTTTATCAACCAAGGGTCACCATGACCACTCTCTAGGCTTCCTGTAGCCTAAGTTAAGCACACGGTCACAGGCAGGACAAATCAGTACTTTCTTGTCTGGAAAATGCTTTTTGGCAAAGTACACAGGAATTTAGACTTTCTTAGTAGTAATTACACTATCATGTCCCAGGGACCCCCAGGGTGTGCTCAGAGAATCAATGGACCTACCAGTCTCATTTACTCCTTAGGGTCCTAGGGTCTCCTTCCACAAATGAGCATTCCCAGTGCACCAAATGGAACCCTGGAGGGCTGGAAGAGCGATTGCTTCTCACAGAGGTGAGCTGGAGGTGAACGTCAGCCCCTGGAGGATGCCTGTGGCCCATTGATGGGGAAATACTGCAGCGACCGAGGCAGAAGTTGCTCCAAACACGAAGAACATTATTCCAAGCAGATGAGGGAACCCAGCAATTATTTCCACTCAAAAGTTGGTAATGAATAGGCACGTTATTTATTCATTCATTAAACGTAGGCAAACAAGCAACCAAAGAGGAAGCCGTCTGGCCATTCTTTTAATGAATCTGCCCCATTTCTGAGTGAAATGTGGGCTGTGTGGATGAAATGCTGAACTCCGGAAATATATTACCCACTCAGGAAGCCATCCCTCCAGCCTTAATTAAAGAAAATCAACAACTCCCACTTGCAATGGATGATGATGGAAATCAAACCGAGGAACTGAAATACAGGCTTGCCAGGCTGGCGGGGCTGGGCTTGGCTGGGCTCCCAGAAGCCTGGGAACCTCGTGAGTTGGTCTGAAAGATCGTGCCTTGGGTGTCCAGGCAGGCCAGAGCATCAGAGGGGCCAAGATGTTGTGGGGAACTGACGTCATACACGACACCTGGTCCTTTTGGCTGAAGCTGTTGCCGACTCATTCATTCCCTCAGTTTTTCATTCATCCACTCAGGAGACATTTATTGAGTACCTACTATGTGCCAGGTCTGCACTGCAGATATAAAATGATAAGCAAAACTAAACATCGTCTCAGTATTACTACAGTTATATTTTAGTGGAAAAGATGTTTATTAAGTAGATAATAATGTTATAAATTATGATCAGAACTCAGACGGAAAAACACAAAATACTCTGCAAACACATAAAAAGGATCTCTGAACAAGCCTGGGGAATCAAGGTAAATATCGGGGGCGGGGGTGGGGCAGTGGGCCTGGGATGGGATCCTAAGGAGGTCAGAGGAGGTCATATTGTTTCCTCTGAACAATCCAGGTAGGGCCAGCATGTGCCAATATTCAGAAATGCCCCTTGGGTATGATTTTGCCTCACTCTTATATACAAGTAATGGACTCTGTTTAAATGACTGAGAAATAATTGTGGCCTGGATACTGTCATGAGAGCAGGAGGACTGGTTCAAGTGTCTTGGTTTAGATGCATAGACTAGTGAGAGCTGTGTTTTCACCCTATTAGCCTCTTAAAAGGAGGACTGAGCTTGCTTTCATGCAACAGTATGCATCTCCAGATCTCTCATCCTGGCAGCACTTCCTGCCAGGTGAGCTGTCCCCACCTTGGCTGAATCCAGAGCCCTAGAGACCTCTCAGTTCTCAGGAAAAGCTCCCATGCCCTTTTTCCACAAGGCTGGCTATAGCCTGAACTCCAGAGACTAATCATGTATGGGCTTCCCTGGTGGCTCAGCTGGTAAAGAATCTGCCTGCAATGCGGGAGACCTGGGTTCGATCCCTGGGTT
Organism: Bos indicus x Bos taurus; assembly: GCF_003369695.1. Lineage (NCBI taxonomy): Eukaryota > Metazoa > Chordata > Mammalia > Artiodactyla > Bovidae > Bos > Bos indicus x Bos taurus. The sequence goes on along the minus strand of NC_040100.1, from coordinate 27,139,626 downwards.
GGGAAGATTCCCTGGAGAAGGGAAAGGCTACCCACTCCAGCATTCTGGCCTGGAGAATTCCATGGACTGTATAGTCTATGGGGTCGCAAAGAGTCAGACACGACTGAGCGGCTTTCACTTCCTGCTTTTTATAAGTTCTGTAACCTTGACTGATTCACTTAACCTCACCATGCCCCTGTTTTCTTGTCTAAAAATTGGGCATAATGATAATGCCTACCTTAGAGTAGAGGGCTACTTGGAGGAGGGACTAGATGGGAGGCATGCGGCAGCTCCCGTCCTGTAGGAGGAGCAGCAAGAAGACCTATATGATTATTACTCAGAGAATCTTCCTCACTTCCATTTCAGGCAAAGGGATAAAAAGAAGCTTGCTGTTTAACATCAGGGTAGGTGGATGGATGTGTGTATGTGTGTTTCGTGCTGCTATGCACAACTGAGAGGTAAACGTTCCCAAGACAAAGGTGTGAAAGGTGTGTAACTCAAGCAATTGTCTTTGGCCACGTTTAGAGGGACTGCAAAGTCAGCATGGCCGGAGTTGACAGATCTTGAAGTACCAGGATTCTTCTGATGGTTTCTGGGCATCAGCTTGGGACTGTCTGCCTTAAGACTGTGCTTCTGAAAGATGATAATACTCCTCAACTCTCCATCTCTTCAACACCCTCACCCACTTTTCAGGCTTAGCTAGTCATGGTGTGCTGAAATAGGAAGTGAGTATATTACCTCCATTTTATACCCAAGCTGCTCTTTCTGCTCTGACAGCCTTTTTTCTCTTCTCTCCTCCTTTATCAACAGCCATCAGGGAAACCATTTACCTTCCAAGACTTAGCTTATGTGTCATGCCCCTCAAAATGTCTCCTAGACTCATCTTCCATCCCCACCCTCATAAAGTCAGTGATTTCCTTCTTCATTCCTAGGTGAAATATATATATATATATAGCTGTCTTGGCATCTGTAATACTGTATTGTCTCATTAAATGTATGTCTATCTCCCCATGCAGACTCTAGAAAATCCCCTACAAGGTGGAGCCCTTTAGTGACTCTTGTATGCCCAGGACCTAGAACAATGCTAGGCATGCAGTTGATATTTCAAAAAATATTGGTTGAATTAATAAACAAATGAAAGAACATGTGAAAGCCTAGCTTATTGCCTCTTGAATATAAAAGAATTCAATTAAGCCACTATGATTGTTTGGGAAAGAATGCTTATTCTCTTTTCAAAAGCTCTTTCATGGAATGCTACTCAGCAATTAAAAGGAATGATTCTGACACATGTAATACTTTGGATGGCCCTCAAGAGAATTATGCTAAGTATAAAAACTGGTGGTCCAGTGGTTAAGGGGCTTCCTTCGTGGCTCAAAAGGTTGAGTCTGGCTGCAATGCAGGGGACTCGGGTTCAATTCCTGGGTTGGGAAGATCCCCTGGAGAAGGGAATGACTACCGACTCCAATATTCTTGCCTGGAAAATTCCATGGACAGAGGAGCCTGGTGGCTACAGTCCATGGGGTCACTGAACAATAACAACCACCTGTGGTTAAGAATCCACCTTCTAATGCAGGGGACATGGGTTCAATCCCTGGTTGGGGAACTAAGAGCCCATGTGCTACGGGGCAACTAAGCCTACGTGTCGCAACCACTGAGCCCACACACTCTGGAGTCAGTGCACCGCAAATAGAGAAGAAACCTATGCGCTGCAACAAAAGATTCCAAATGCTGAAACTAAACCCCAATGCAGTCAAAAATAAATAAGTAAATACTTTTTTTAAATCTCAAAATGTTAGATACTGTATAACTCTATGTATATTGTTGTTCATTCTCTAAATCATGTCTGACTCTTTGTAACCCCATGGACTGCAGCACACCAGGCTCCTCTGTCCTTAACTGTGTCCCAGAGTTTGCTCAAACTCATGCCCCTTGAATTGATGCTGCCATCCAACCATCTCATCCTCTGTCATCCCCTTCTCCTCCTGCCTTCAATCTTTCCCAGCATCAGAGTCAGCTATTCGCATCAGGTGGCCAAAGTATTGGAGCTTCAGCTTCAGCATCAGTCCTTTCAATGAATATTCAGGGCTGACTTCCTTTAGGATTGACTGGTTTGCTCTCCTAGTCCAAGGGACTCTCTAGAGTCTTCTCCAACACCACAATTTGAAAGCATCAGTACTTCGGTGTTCAGCCTTCTTTGTGGTCAAACTCTCACATCCATACATGACTACTGGAAAAACCATAGCTTTGGCCATGTGGACCTTTGTGGGCAAAGTGATGTCTCTCATTTTTAATATATTATCTAGTCATAGCTCTCCTTCCAAGGAGCAAGTGTCTTTTAATTTCATGGTATATGTAACATTCTTGAAATAGCAAATAAAGAGATGGAGACCAAATTAATGGTTGCAGAGGAGAGAGTGTGAGAAAGGGAGGGAGGCAGCAGTGGATATAAAAGGCAGCAGGAGAGACCCTTGTGATAGACTATTCTGTGTTCTGACTATGGTGATGCTCAATGAGTCTATGCATATGGTAAAATTACATAAAACTAGACAACACACACACAGATAAGTACAAGTAAAACTGATGGCATCTGACAAATGTATCAATGTAAAATTGTACCAGCGTCAGTTTTCTGGCTGTGATATTGTGCTATTGTCACACAAATGTCACCACTGGGGGGAAATGAGTAAAGAATATGTGGGATCTCTGTATTCTTTCTTGCAACTGCAAGTGAATCTTCAATTTTCTCAAAATAAAAGAAACACACACACACACACACATGCATGCAATGAGATCCCACTACACACTTGCCAAAATGACTAAAGTTAAAAAGACAGACAACATTAAGTGTTGACAAGGATACAGAGCAACTGGAATCACACTCTTGCTGGGTGTATGGATTGATATAAACACTCTGAAAATTTTTTGGTAGTTTCTACCTAGGCTGAAATATATGTAACCAGCATTTCCCTTCTTGGGGATATAATCCAAAAGAAAAACATACATATTAGATGATTTGAAGCAGTACATTTCATAATAGCTCCAAACTGGAAACTGCCCAGTGGATTGAGGGTGGAACAGATAGGTGAGTTGTGGTATATCCCCATGTCTCAGTGTGGGCTACGTTAACAAACCACCATAATCTGGGTGTCTTAATCAACAAGAATTTACCTCTCACAATTCTGGAGGCTGAGAAGTCCAAGATCAAGATGCAGATAGCTTTGGTGTCTGGTGAGGGCCTTCTTCCTGGTTTGCAGGCAGCCGTCTTCTCTTATATTTTCATATGGTCTTTCCTTGTTCAGGCTTGAGGCCTTTTTATAAGACATTAGTCTCATCCTGAAGGCTCCACTCTCATTACCTCATCCAACCCTGATTACTTCCCCAAAGCCCCACCTTCAATTACCATAAAACTGGGGATTAGGGCTTCAACATATACAGTGGGGGCATAAACCACATATTGATTCCATAGCATCCATATAGAACATGCCATCACAGAATAAGCAAGTAGTAACTGCATACATCCATAGGAATGAATCTTAGAATCATAATGTTGAATGAAGGAAATCATAAAAGAAAACATACTCTATGATCCATTTATATAAAGTTCACAATAAGCAAAATGTATCTATGCTATTAGATGTCAAGATGGTGGTCATATCTGGAGAAAAACAATTAGAGAGGGACATAAAGGAGACTTCTGGGGTCACAGAACTCTTCTGTGTCTTGATTTGGGCTCTGGTTATGCAGGTGAATTCAAAGTTTGTAGAAATTCATCTAACTGTACATTTAGGATGCATGCCTGTTTGAGTATGTACAATAGTATACTTCAATAAAACATTTTTAAAGAAAGTTTATTCATTTTGTTCTATAGTCAACATCTACTAGGAGCCAACTTTATTCTGGATGTGCTACTAAGCTCTGCATGCATTTGTGCTCAGTCGTGTCTGAGTTTTACAACCCTATGGATTGTAGCCCACCAGGCTCCTCTGTCCATGGAATTTCCAGGCAAGAATGCTGGAGTGGGTTGCCATTTCCTCCTACATACTAAGCTCTGGGGAGACCCATATAGCTGAAGGAACCCCTGGTCTTGGGGCTCCAAGTCTATGGAGAAGCTGCTGATTTTCTTCTTTCTCCTTCTTTTGCAAAGAGTTCTAAGTAACCCGATAAGATCAGGAGAAACTTTTCTGTTGGTGGTAGCTGTGATTTTAATTAGTTATCGAACTAAAAGGACTTGCATAAGAGAGATTTTCTTGTCTTTACAGCAGAGCAGAGAAATCTTTTTTATAAAGTACTTATTGAGTTCTAAATTGTGAGCCCCAGCATCCCTCAGATAATTCCTTTTAAGACATCCTCAAACTAATTTTCAATCTAAGGAAGGAAAAAAAAAAAAAAAAACCCAAATGTAATTGCTATAAAAGAAAAGAAATCCCCTTATTAGGAAATCTATAAATGCCTTAAGAATTCAAAAATAAAAATTCTCAAGTGAAGGAATTGTTGCTTAGCTTTGCCTGGAAATATCTCAGCTGAGAAGAAATTCTACATCTGTGTTTGTAGCCCTCGAGCTTTGGTGAAACAGACCACCCTCTGCCCCCTAAGACAGATTATTTCCCACCATTTAAATGAAGGGCAGTTCATGGTTTTCACTGTGATTTGGTGAAAACAGTACTTCTTGTCATTCTATTCATCATAATCTTGTAATTTGCAGAACACAGGGGGCATTAAAGCATGGATAGGATCATCTCCTGATGCCAAAGATGGAAAAGAGAATTAATGAAATCAATAAAGCTACTCTCGAAGGAAAAATAGAAACACAGATGGGAAATGGTACCGGAGTTGGCAAGCCTGGGAGAGAGCTGGGGAATCTGCTTATGGCCCTGTCTTAAAGCCAGAACTGTTACAAGGAACACGTGAGCTGGACCATCTCACTGCCACACCTCCAGCAGAGCCCCACCTTGGTAATACTCAGGGTTCTGGCCAGGATGAGAAATCAGTCAACATGGTCAGCGGGTATTGATGGAACACTGCCATATGCATGGCACCAGGTTATGCAAAGAATTATGAAATATTGCCCATGTATCAAGAAGCTTATGTTCTACTATGAAAGAAAGTCAAATGTCCTCATCTCTTCCACTATATGTGTGTGTGTGTGTGTGTGTGTGTTATATGTTAGTCACTCAGTCGTGTCCAACTCTTTGCAACCCAATGGATTGTAACTCACCAGACTTCTCTGTCCATGGAAATTTCCAGGCAAGAATACTGGAATGGGTTGCCATTCCCTTCTCCAGGAGATCTCCCTGACCCAGGGATTGAACTCCAGTCTCCAGTATTGCAGGTGAATTCTTTACCAAATGAGCCACCAGAAGTAAGCATGATATATGGAGAGAGACATTTGATCAATATTTATAATAAAAATTGTGTCAAAGTTTATCCAAGCTTCTCAAAGAATTGAACACAGAGGGTAGAGAGACAGAAGCTCCGATCAAGGCAATAAACATACAGCCTAATACATCCTTCAGGGCCTCAAAGCAACCCTTAGAAAGATAGATGTAATTACACCCTATGTACAGATGGAAAAACAGTGGCTTCAGAGAGAATATGAACTTTTCCCAAGGTCCCAAAGTGAAGCCAAATCTGATTGTGATGAGTTCAAAGCCCATGCCTTCTCATCCCAACTTTGTTTCCTATAGAGAGAGGCAAGTAGCACCTGGATGGGCATTTTAAGGCTGAGTCATCATGGGTTTATATTAATATTTATAAGAAAAAGTACACATGGTTAGTATAACAAAGCCTTGGTTTCAGATATTTTTGCTTCGTGTGTGCGTGCTAAGTAGCTTCAGTCATGTTCGACTCTGTTGTGACCCTATGGGCTGTAGCATCCAGGCTCCTCTAGTTCATAGGATTCTCCAGGCAAGAATACTGGAGTGGGTTGCCATGCCCTCCTCCAGGGGATCTTCCTGACCCAGGGATCAAACCTACATCTCTTAGGTCTCCTCCATTGGCAAGTGGGTTCTTTACAACTAGCGCCAGCTAGGAAGCCCATTTTTACTTTAGATTAGCCTAAAATATGTAAATATTTTAAATACTGCCTCAGATGAGGCTACAGTATTTTAATACTCTAAAATATAATGCAATTTCTTAGAGCCATATTAATAAATCACCCTGCGGGTGATAAGTATTTGTAGCAAAAAGCATGAACAATTAAAGTTTGGACAGTTTTCATTACAGAAAGCAACTATCTCTATCATGGGGAGACTTAAGAATGTTTTATGGAGTCCTAGATGAGGACTGAGGAGTTTAGAGGTTACTAGGACACATAATCGGAGAAGGCAATGGCACCCCACTCCAGTACTCTTGCCTGGAAAATCCCATGGATGGAGGAGCCTGGTAGGCTGCAGTCCATGGGGTCGCTGAGGGTCAGACACGACTGAGCAACTTCACTTTCACTTTTCACTTTTCACTTTCATGCATTGAAGGAGGAAATGGCAACCCACTCCAGTGTTCTTGCCTGGAGAATCCCAGGGACGGGGGACCCTGGTGGGCTGCCGTCTCTGGGGTCACAGAGTCAGACAGGACTGAAGCAACTTAGCAGCAGCAGCGGGACTCATAATTCCTGCCTGGGACAAAGGGAGTTAGTCTACAAGGGGTGGAGTCAGAGTGAGAAAGTCCAGAGTGGAGGGGACACCGCATCCAGAGGGTCTAGGCTAATATAAACAAACTGAATGTCAATCACTATCAATTAGCATCAATATGAAAAACATAAGCTCATGCTTTTCATTACCAAGTTGAAGAGACAAGGAAATACACATAATTTCTGAGAACTTGAAGTAAGGGACATCAGGAACCCAATCCCCTGGGACAGCCTGGTGACTTCTGTTCACCTTGGTGATCCTGGCAGCTGGTTTAAAGGGTGAAGTTTAGACAGATGATCAGACAGCAGCAGGCTAGGGAGGGCCTAAGGCACATTCTAATTTTCTCCTAGTTTGTCATTGGCTCTTAGGAATTATCACATCCAAGACAAAACATCCTCATCACCACCTCTGACTTCCATCTTCTCTTCACACTAATTTTCTTTTTGATATTTTAGTTTATTGCATTTCATTGGTCCCTCTTTCCCTTTAAGGCACTGTAATTAATGGGCAGTCTAATTTCCTTTTCGACAATGTTCTTAATTGCCGTAATTCTCACCTACATCTTTTAGGCATCCCTGTTGGCGGTGATTCATTCGCATTTGCATTCTCCAACTCTTCAATTATAAATACACTGTCGATACAGGCAGACAGTTTTCCTTCCATCCGACACAATGCTTCGTGGTGTGTGCGGGCTCTGGGGCTTCTGTCTACCTTTTAACATCTCATTTATAATTGAAAATCCTCTAAGTCTTGGAGTACGTTGGAATTTTTATGAACTTCTGTGAAGAGGTTGGATTGAGTTTCTTTTTGTTTTTGTTTGCTTTGGAAAGTCAGTCCTCTGTTTTAATTACTTTCTTGTTGCTGGATTTAAATTTGCTTCAGTTTTCTGTTCTTTTCCTTTTTAAACCAGTTTTTACAGAATATGGGCTAGGCACTTACTAGATGAGTTACCCTAAATGACTGAGAGAGAGAGAGAGAAAGAGGAATTGAGATTCTCATCTTTACCCAGGAAGTTCACACGGGTTTATCAGCCCCTGGCAGCCACTGATTTTGTTCTTTATCAGCATAATTTTGACATTTTGAGAATGTCATATACATGGTGCCCTTATACTTTTTTTAATTGAAGTATATTTGATTCACAATTTTGTGTTAATTTCTGCAGTATAGCAAAGTGATTCAGTTGTACATGTATATATGTATATACATTCCTTTTTATATACATACACACATATACATTCATTTTTTAATATTCTTTTCCATTATAGTTGATCATAGGATATTGAATATATTTCCCTGTGCTCTACAGTAGGACCTTGTCATTTACCCCCAAACTCCCAGTTGCTTCCCTCCCCCATCCCCTCCCCCTTGGCAATCACAAGTCTGTTTTCTAGGTCCGTGAGTTTGTTTCTGTCTCATAAATAGGTTTATTTGTGTCACATTTTAGATTCCGATATGAGTGATATCACATAGTATTTGTCTTTCTCTGTCTGACTTAGTTCACTTAGTATGATAATCTCTAGATCCACCCATTTGCTGCAAATGGTGGCTTGTACTTTGATGCTAGTTTTTGGTTATGCCTGTTTCCCAGTTATGTCTACTTATTTTTAAAGTACCCTTACACTTATCTTGACTCTGTAATATGTTATATTACTATACAATCCATTATAATTACATTAATTAATACATTATATTTTCCTTTATTTTACTCTCCATTACATACAATGACACCCCTCTCCCTTTTAAGTGAAGTGAGCTCGCTCAGTCGTGTCTGACTCTTTGCGACCCCGTGGACTGTAGCTCACCAGGCTCGTCTGTCCATGGGATTCTCCAGGCAAGAATACTGGAGTGGGTTGCCATGAAGTAATGCACAAAAGAGTTGCAGAAAGCAAGACCCATAAAAAGGCTGAAATGCAAAAAGGCAACCATTTAGGTTTCTAATCCTTGTGGTCCGCCAGCCCTGCCTTCTAAGCTCATAAGCAAGGAGGAAGGAAAAAGGTTTGATCTCCATGAGAGTAAACTCAATGGTGTCGACGATAAACTGTATGACCTTGGGCAATGGATTTTGCTTCCCTGAACCTCAGTTATTCTACTTTTATTTATTTACTTATTTTTAATTTTATTTTATTTAACTTCACAATATTGTATTGGTTTTGCCATATATCAAAATGAATCCACCACAGGTATACATGTGTTCCCCATCCTAAACCCTCCTCCCTCCTCCCTCCCCATACCATCCCTCTGGGTCGTCCCAGTGCACCAGCCCCAAGCATCCAGTATCGTGCATTGAACCTGGACTGGCGACTCATTTCATATATGATATTATACATATTTCAATGCCATTCTCCCAAATCATCCCACCCTCTGCCTCTCCCACAGAGTCCAAAAGACTGTTCTATACATCAGTGTCTCTTTTGCTGTCTTGTACACATCTTTCTAAATTCCATATATATGTGTTAGTATACTGTATTGGTGTTTTTCTTTCTGGCTTACTTCACTCTGTATAATAGGCTCCAGTTTCATCCACCTCATTAGAACTGATTCAAATGTATTCTTTTTAATGGCTGCGTAATACTCCATTGTGTATATTCTACTTTTAAAATGGGGATGACAGTACCTACTCTCAGGGGTGATGGTGAGGATTAAATGAGTAGGAATGTGCAGTGTGCTTAGAACTATACCAGGCACACCTACACTGTTTCTGAATTTGCTGCTCTCATCAGTTTCATCCCCCTCATCATTTCAACAGTCAAGCACCGCAAAAAAGGAGTGAGAGCGTCCACCATATCTTTGATCCCAGTGCAAAACCAGTCCCTCAAAGATACTGGTATTCGGTGTAGGGAGTCAGCAAGCACCGGTGGTGCACACAGGGGTCCGGGAGAGAGTCCTGCAGCACCCCACTGTCTCCAACACCCACACTTTGGCTTGGGTGCTTATGCAAAATCTGAAGCCCTCTCCTTTCTGCTTCCTGTGCTGATTCTGCCCAAATCTGCCTCACGTTTCCAACAGGACCATGTGCTTCATCCCAGAAAGGTCCCACAGAACCACTCCCCCAGGCCTCACTTCCCGGGTGACTGCCCTATTGTGGCAATCCGCGGGTGGCATCTGGTGTCTGTGGCCACTCTGATGCCCACCAAGTCTGTCACTCGATAACCTAAGGTAATTTGTTTCCTTTCCATTGTGAACCACCCCATTCTGAGTCTGTGATCAAATCTACTGGAAACATTGAGAATTTACTTTATATTATATCTGATACTCACCTGTTACTGTTAAAAGGATAGTTTTAAGCTTTCTACTGCTATTGGAATTTTGTAACTTTTATCTTGAAACAATTTTCAATTCATAAGAAGCAGTAATATAGTAAAAAAGAGTTGCTGCGTACCCTTCACCAAGCTTCCCTGATGGTAACATCTCACATAAGCAGACTACACCATCCAAATCCGGAAAGTGACTCTGGTATAATACTGTCAACTAGACTGCAGGTATTATTTGATTTGGATTTTGTTCAACTGAGCGACTTCACTTTCACTTTTCACTTTCATGCATTGGAGGAGGAAATGGCAACCCACTCCAGTGTTCTTGCCTGGAGAATCCCAGGGACGGGGGAGCCTGGTGGGCTGCCGTCTCTGGGGTTTCACAGAGTCGGACACAACTGAAGTGACTTAGCAGCAGCAGCAGCATCTTTATATGTTTTCATCCGTGTGTGTGTGTGTGTGTGTGTGTGTGTGTGTGTAGACCTATGAAATTTCATCAAGTGAATAAGTCCACGTGACCACCACAAGCAGGGTACAGAACTGTTTCACTGGCACAAAGAAATTCCCTCACTACCCTTTCCAGCCACACCCTGAACCTTAATCACCTGTGACCATTGATTTGCTTTTCATCATAATAATTTTGACATTTTGAGAATGATACACAAAGAGTGCCCTAATTTTTTTATTGTTCTCGCTTGTGGTTATGCCTCCTGTCTACTGTTTTCAAAGTATCTAGAAACGTACTTTTATATTTTATTTTATTCCCCATCACCACCACCCCCCAGGTACAACATCATTCCCCAGCTTGAGTATTGTATAGAATAGTTGGTGGGGACTTCCCTGGTGATCCTGTGGTTAAGAATTTACCCACCAATGCAGGGGACATGGGGTCAATCCCTGGTCCAGAAAGATTCCACATGCCGTGGGGCAACAAAGCCCATGCACCATAGCTACCGAAGCCCTAGTGCCCCAGAGCCAGTGCTCTGCAAAAAGAGAAGACACTGCAGTAAGAAACCTGAGCACTGCAACTAGAGAGTAGGTCCTGCTCGATGCAACTAGAGAAAGCTTGTGCACAGCAACGAAGACCAAGGAGCCCAAAATAAATATTTTTAAAAAATGACCAACCTCAAAAAAGAAAAAAATACTTAGGATAAACAAAAAAATAGGCTAAAAACCAAACTGATAACCATTAAGCTTTCTAAACAGGATCTAGTCACGAGATTACCAACAGTAGCAGTGATAACAGCTCACATTTACCGAGCCCACACCTTGTGCCAGGCACTGCTATGATACTTGATGAACATCATCTCACTTAATTCTTACAACCCCCATCATGGGGGAGATGTTGTTATCATCTTAATGGTGCTACAAGTATTTCATGTTTGAGGGAACTGAGGCCCAAGGAAGTTGTCTAAATTGTTCAAAGGTAATGCCACAAAGTCATGGAGCCAGGCTGGGACCCCAGGCAGGATTCACCCCGTCCCCTGAGTCCCACCACAAACAAGAATTCACTTGATTTCTTTCATTCTGTAGCCAGGACCCACCCACACTTTGTGAAAAAGCATAAACTCCTTAGGAGTGAGAGAGTCTCAGAACTGGAGGGGCATCTGAGACCACATGATTTAGTTCCTTAATTTTACGCAGAGGAAATGGAAGTCTGATCACCTCTGGGGCTGGGACAAATGATAGAGAGGCACAGCCAGGATTAGAATCTTGGGCTACTTGTGTCTTTCATTTGTTAACAAATATTCCCTTTTTTCAGCTTTATTGAGGTGTAAGTGGCAAATGCAAATTGCATATAATTAAGGTGTACAATGTGATGATTTGATAAAGGTATATAATATGACATGGTTACTGCTACTGCTGCTGCTAAGTCACTTCAGTCGTGTCCGACTCTGTGCAACCCCATAGACGGCAGCTCACCAGGCTCCCCCGTCCCTGGGATTCTCCAGGCAAGAACACTGGAGTGGGTTGCCATTTCCTTCTCCAGTGCATGAAAGTGAAAAGTGAAAGTGAAGTCGCTCAGTTGTGTCCGACCCTCAGCAACCCCATGGACTGCAGCCTTCCAGGCTCCTCCGTCCATGGGATTTTCCAGGCAAGAGTACTGGAGTGGGGTGCCATTGCCTTCTCCAGACATGGTTACGATGAAGCTAATTTATATATACACCACCTCACACTACTCAGCCTAGCATTCTTGCCTGGAGAATTCCATGGACAGAGGAATCTGGTGGGCTATACAGTCCATGGGGTCACAAAGTTGGACATGACTGAGTGACTGATCATGTGACTTCACATAGTTACCCTTTTCTTGGTGAGAAAATTAAAATATAAAGTATATACAATGCAGTATTGTTAACTATAGTAACCATGCACTGCATTAGATTTCCAGAACTCGTTCATGCTGCATAACTCAGACTGCATAGATTTGAATACCTTCTTAGGGACTTTCAGGGTTTGGGTGAAAGTCAAGATGAGAAGGCAATGGCACCCCACTCCAGTACTCTTGCCTGGAAAATCCCATGGACAGAGGAGCCTGGTAGGCTGCAGTCCATGTTAAGGGTCAGACACGACTGAGCAACTTCACTTTCACTTTTCACTTTCATGCATTGGAGAAGGAAGTGGCAACCCACTGAAGTGTTCGTGCCTGGAGAATCCCAGGGACGGGGGAGCCTGGTGGGCTGCCGTCTATGGGGTCGCACAGAGTTGGACATGACTGAAGCGACTTAGCAGCAGCAGCAGCAGCAAGATGTGGAACCAGTTACCTTCTTTGGTTTTTACTTCACTTGTCTTGCTGCTGCTACTGCTCCTGCTTACTTGCTCAGTCATGTCGGACTCTGTGCGACTCTATGGACGGTAGCCCTCCAGGCTTCTCTGCCCGTGGCACTCTCCAGACAAGAATACTGGAGTGGGTTGCCATGCCCTCCTCCAGGGGATCTTCCCAACCCAGGCAACCAGGGTCTCCTGCATTGCAGACAGATTCTTGAAAACTGATCCACCAGGTAAGCCCCACTTGTCTTGCCATCCTCTCCCAAATACAGCATTTTTTGTGATCAGTATAACCTTGTCATCTTATGATTAGTCGCTGCTGCTGCTGCTGCTAAGTTGCTTCAGTTGTATCCGACTCTGTGTGACCCCATAGACGGCAGCCCACCAGGCTCCCCCATCCCTGGGATTCTCCAGGCAAGAATACTGGAGTGGGTTGCCATTTCCTCCTCCAATGCATGAAAGTGAAAAGTCAAAGTGAAATCGCTCAGTTGTATCTGACTCTCAGCGACCCAAAAGTCAATTCATTTGTTCAATTCATACTAGCCAGGGTTCTCCAGAGAAATAGAACCAACAGCATGGTGATATATATATAGATAGATAGATAGATATACAGGAATTTGTTATAAAAAATTAGTTCATGCAGTTTCAGAGGCTGAGAAGTCTTAAGACCGGCAGTCAGCAAGCTGGAGATCACAAACACACACACACACACACATACACACTTCTACTCTGTTACAGCCATTGTGATCTGGGGGCTTAGTTGTTACAGCAGCTAATATGACCTTAATCAATACACGGCACTGGGTCTGATTTATTTGAATCCAATTCACCCCAACAAGTCACTGAGCATTCATACACAGGGCAGTGGAGTCCCAGCCCCTAGAGCTCAGGTCTGATTCCAGGGGTCTGGTTCCCTGCTTCTGGCCTCTCCCAGTGTTCCGTGCTTTGTCTACCACAACACTTCCCGTGTTTCATCATCAGCATCTGTTTACCAGTCCATCTTGTGAAAGGCGAGTTGCTTGAGCGTTAGGTATCTTGTCTTCATTGTGTTTCTAGCACTGTGGTACCAGAGACACAGTGCAGGTTGGTAAACATTTAATGCTCCACCTGCTGTTATCACATTTTGCCCCTTTAGCCCCAGTTAGTAGAGAAGGGCCATTCCAGGTCCTTTTTGGGTCTTACTGGCTTTTTTCAGAACCATATAGAGGTCTTTTGCCTCACAAGCGAGGCAACTTCATTGAATCCAAAGGGAGATTTTATGCCTCACTCCATGGCATCCCCCTCAATGAGAAAATAAAATATTTGACCATTTTCTCCATTGTCTTCCGACTTTGTTTTGAATTGGGCTGCATTTTGCGGTGTTTCTCCTGCTCAGAAATGATGAATACCCTTTAAACCAACACAGTGTTGTTTGCAAATGAACTTAAAGAGGAACAAAATTGCACAGGGCCAAAGTGGGCTTCAGCAGCAGCTTGGAAAAACGTATTTTTCAAGGTACCAACCAAAAGGAATTTATCCAATTTAATTTTCAGGTAGGTCTATAAAATTAATAAGTATTCTGACTGAAAAGCATAATTAAACCAACAGTGAATGTAAATGAGGAAGGGAAGTATCTTGCTATGACTGGAATGTCATTTTGCAACCGAATGGCCCATACCAAGAAAACAAATTATTAATGCAGTCTTATTTCTGGAGAATATTCGGGGAAACAAGAAAGCTCTCGCTGTTCTGCATAATCATCTTCTTGGAGATGTATGAGCAAAGAACAGCAGGCTCAGCTGGAACAAGAGGTCCTTTCCACAGCACTGAAGCCAAGGGGGAGCTGCCATTTTTCATTTCCAGGTGGAGACAGTTTATATAAAACTGAAGCCCACCTCCCACCTTATGGCAGACATTGCTCAACGCTAGGCCTCCTAGTAACAGAATCTTAATTTTGTTGAAAGGAGGCATTCTGTAAGCTCTAGGGCATGAATCATGACTGGTCTAAGCCATTCAGATACCCCTTTTTGCCTTTGCTGGGTGCCTGATTTCTCAGCTCACCTTGCAACTAGGAGTGATCATTAGGACACTGTCCTAGACACTGTTCTGGAGACATCAGCAGATATCTGCTGGGAAACTGGAAAATAGTCCCTCCTTAATAAAAAGAGAAAGAATGATCCTTTCTCAATACCCTGGCTCACCCATCTTAACCTCTTGTTCTTCTCTTGGAAGGCAGCCATAGTGCTTGGAGCTGTGGCAGCCATTTCGCAACAAACAGGAGCATAAAAAAACCATTAATCTAGAGACTGGAGTCCTTACTGGAAGAGATCTGGATCTTTAGGCATAATTGAGTTGCTGAAACAAACCAGGAGTGTCTGCCTCCAGCCTTCTTGTTAGTGAGATAAGGGATGTTTACATTGTTTAGGCAACTGTTGATTAGAATTCTATTACTTATAGCCAAACAGAATCCTAACTCTTTCAAATTCAATCCCCCTGTAATGTTGCCAGAAGCTATCTCTTCCTCACCAAACTCTGTTCCTTGCCACTTCAGACCTGCTTATCTTTCTCATCTGAGCTTTTGCTCCAGCCACTTAACCAGCCTCCCTGCCTCCATTCTCACCCAGACTATCTCCCACTCAGCAGCCTCTGTGATATAATGTTCCTTCCCAATTTGTGCATCTGACAAATGCTTATTCATCCTTTAGGAGCATTTAGGGTCAAAAATCAATCGCCATGTCCTTTGAGAATCCATCTCAGTTTTCCCAGGAAAATTCACAGCTCCCTTTTCCTGTTCCACAGGTGGTACTATTCCCATATACATTTCAGAGTCTTCCTTCCTCCTTCTCTCCTTCCTCCTTCTCTCCTTCCTTCCTCCTCTCCTTCCTTCCTCAAATAGTCTATGTACCAGAAAGCACATCCAGTCTTGTCTCTTCCACTATGGTACCTGTATCTCAGTAGAGACCTGTTTGTCCAAGTAGCCTGTGGTCAGAGACTACTTCTTATTCCTTTTGTGAACTTAGCATCTAGCACAGCCTTTGGCACCTCCTAAGAACTCCATAAATATTCATGGAAAAAACTCAGCCTTCGAGGCACAGGAGATAAAGTAGTGAACAAGACAGAATGGCCCCTTCTACGCTTCTGGTTTACCAACTCCAGCTCAAGAGACTCAGTAAACAAATGATTGCAGACATTTAGGCTCGGAAAGTGTGGGGGATGCTACAAAGGGAATTAGCAGATGCTGTGAGGAGTGTAACACAGGATCTAATTTAGACGGTGGAAGGAGAGGTCAGACTAGGGCTCCCTGAGGAAGACACTCATGTATATTAAAACCCTCAAGGCCACGCAAGGGGAAGAAATTGAGTTTTTCCAAAGAGCTGGGAAAGAGTCATTGGGGCTGCAACACAGTGAGGAAGGGGAGGAGGGATGGGAGAGGTTGCAGGGAGGTGACTAGGGGCCAGACCACAGGAGGCTTGGAAGACTGTGGGAAGGCTTTTTCTTTTTAATATAAAAAGTGAATTTTTTCATGTTAAAAATGTCCAATTGTGTCACACGTGGTGTATGTTTTAAATAAATTTAGTCCAATAATCCTGACATACAGAAAACTTTGATCATCAAATTATCAACTCAATAATACCTTTCCAGAATTTTTTAATAATGTGCACATGCTGCTGCTGCTGCTAAGTCGCTTCAGTCGTGTCCGACTCTGTGCGACCCCAGAGACGGCAGCCCACTAGGCTCCTGTCCCTGGGATTCTCCAGGCAAGAACACTGGAGTGGGTTGCCATTTCCTTCTCCAATGCACGGAAGTGAAAGTGAAAGGGAAGTCGCTCAGTCATGTCGGACTCTAAGCGACCCCATGGACTGCAGCCTACCAGGCTCCTCCATCCATGGGATTTTCCAGGCAAGAGTACTGGAGTGGGGTGCCATTGCCTTCTCCGATCTTATTATTGGAATGAATTAGCGTCTATTTCCCAGATGAACTGGAGCACACAAAACCTTGGTCGTTCATCTTAAATTTAAGTTTTAAAATAACGGGCTGTGGTGACATGTGGCTTGATTTTTTTAAAGTGTTTTTATGGTAGACTTCCCTGGTGGTCCATGGGACCATGGTTAAGAATCCACCTTCCAATGCAGAGGACACAGGTTCAATCCCTGGTCCAGGAACCAAGATCCCATATGCCGTGGGGCAGCTACGCCCGTGTGCTACAACTACTGAGCCAGAGCGCCTAGAGCCCTAAGAGAAGCTACTGCAACGAGAAGCCTGTGCACCACAACGAAAAGTAGACCCCATTCACCGCATCTAGAGAAAGCCTGAGCGCAGCAGTGAAAACCCAGCATAGACATGAATAAATAAAGTATTTGATGGTGGGAAGACCACTTAAAGTGAGATCTGGCCTCTTAACACAACTGAATTGTACAACAAAGGATGATCAATCATAGGTGCCACATTGCACGGCAGGTCTTCAGAGCCGATCCATGTGACTTCACGGAAACCTCGAGCCGCTGATTAGCAACTTCCTGTTTCCTTCCCCACACACCCTGGAACCATTATGCCATTCCTTGAGTCTATGAATTTGCCTATTTTCGATGCCTCCTATAAGTGGTCTTTCTGTGCGTCTTTCTGGGATGGGCTTATATTTTGCTTAACACCATATCCTCAGGGGTCATTCATGTGATTGCAGAATTGCACAGTGTCCTGAGTTACGGCTGAACAGTATAGTGATGTTTGCCTCTACCACATTTTCTTCGTTCATCTGTTGAGGGACATCTTGGTTGTTTCCACCTGCAAAGGACTTTTGATGTTTCTCTCAAGTGCAATGGGGAGTGACTGGATAGTTTCAGGAAGATGGGGTGACAGTGATCTAATTTACATTTAAGAGAGTCACTCTGCTGGCTCTGAGAAGTTATTGGAAGGAAAGAAGAGTGAAAGTTGAAGGTCAAGTTAGGAGTCTATTTCAGGGAAAGATGACAGCTTGAGTTGGGGAGACCGCAGTGGGCTAGGCAGATAGGAGGGAGGTTTGGGAGTCAAATTGACAGGACTTGGTGACAGGTTGGATGGGGAGCTTGGGGAGCAGGTGAGACAGTTTCAGACATGCAGCGCTGTCTCTACCTTCACCCTCCTGCTTGGCTGCCTCCTGACTTCTCTTGGGACACGGAGCCAGGGTCATCCGTCTCTGAGTGGCTGCCAGGCTCCTCCTTGCAAACAACCTGCTTTGTGGGAACAAGGTCAAAGGGACGCCTTTCCTTCTAGAAAAATCAATGAAACTCATAAACCAGAAGAAAAAATATTAAACCTGCCTGCCTTTCTTTCCACACATCTGTCTGTACAGAAAGATGCATGTGGCATTTCCTAGTAATTAAATCATATGGTTGAGAGGAAATGCAAGGGATCATTCAATTCTCCAAAGTCTGTTTCCCAGGGAAGATGCTTCTCCTCTGCCTCCCACCCCCACCCCCAGGAGCCAGGTTTGTGCAGAGCACCCCCAGCCTCCCTCTGCAAGCCCTGCTCCTCGTGGCTGTGGTTCCTCTGACCCAGCCTCAGTCAGGGCTTCCTGGTGTGACCTCTCAGAGCCCCGTACACCTTCTAGCACTTATCACTCTGTATTTAAATAATTAATCATGTAGGCAGTTGCGCAATGCCCCATTAGGATGGGAGACATGGCTGGTGTGCTCAGGCTGCTTTCAGAGTTCAGACTTATTTAGCAGTGCTGAATTAACTCACTCCTGGGGCTCACCCAGACCCCTGACACCCCCTGAATCATCTCATGTCCTTGTGAAGGGCACTCTGAACCCCAGCCAGCACCCTCACGCACCAACTCAGAGGAAATTCTCCCATCTCAAGTCTCTGCTCTGATGCTTACAAGCTTGCTTAGCTGAGCTCTCCACTTCTCTGTTTCTTTTTTCTGCAGTGAGAACTGTACCACTCACCACAACGTAGAGGTTAAGACCCTGGAGTCAGTGTGGTTCAGGCTCAAATCCCAGCTCTGCCACTTCTCTGCTGTGTGACCTTGGGCAGGTCATTTAACCTCTCCGAATCTGCTCCTGCTTTTCTAAATTGAGCCTCAAGAATATCCATGACACAGGAATGCTGTGAAAATTAGATGAGGCTTTTTTTGGTTTAGATTGCCTCAAATTTGGCATTTATTTGACGCCCAATAACTGTTAACTGTTATCATGATTATGGCTTGTTTATCATCTCACATAACTGTTGCAAAGAAAGCACTTTAGTGTGTGAAATAGATGCTTAAATGGCATCATTACCAACACCAGGGACAACAATGGCTGGCCCTTGTTGAGTGCTTACTAGATGCCAGACATATTCTCAGTGGTTTACTTACATAAACTCAGAAACTTTGAGCGGTGTTGATAATATCCCCATTTTAATATAGGGAAATTGGAACAACTCAACAAACATTAGATAATGGTACCATCAACAAACAGTCAACCAGCACCTGCTATCTGGCACATACTATACTCAGCACTGAGAATACAAACATTCCCTTCTAGAAACTAACAGACCAGCAGAAGAGGTAAATAAACATGTAACTAACTTAAAGTGCTCTGCTCACAGTATGAATAAAATTGTATGCAAATACTGAGTTAATAAGCAATTTTTCTGAGACGCAGGAGAGAGGATTAAACTGAAAGTATAGAAGAGAACTGTGTAAATATGAATGCATGCACAAAAAAAGGAAAATTGTATCATTAGCAGTTGGCAATAGCTCCTCAGCTATCTGACCAGGTAAGAAAGAACATGCCTCAGGTCAAACGGTAAAGAATCTGCCTGCAATGCAGGAGAGCCAGTTTTGATCCCTGAGTCGGGAAGATCCCCTGGAGAAGGGAATGGCAACCAGCTCCAGCATCCTTGCCTGGAGAATCCCACGGACAGAGGAGCCTGGTGGGCTACGGTCCATGGGATCGCAAAGAGTCGGATATGACTGAGCAGCATTAAAATTTAATGGACTTGATGGTGATGGGTGCTAACAGAGGAAAATAGAGCAGGATAAGGTGGGAAAGATGAGTCTTGGGAGGGAGAGTGGAATTATTACATATATAGTATGTTGTATTCACAACAAAGCACCTCAGCCTGGGGATCCTAAACCACAGACATTTATTTCCCACAGTTCTAGAGGCCAGAAGTCCAAAATCAAGGTGTCGGCAAGGTTGCATTCTCCTGAGGCCTCTATCATTGGCTTGCAGATGGTGACCCTTTGCTGCCCCGTCACATGCCTCCTGGGGTCTCTTTTCGTGCCCTAATCTTTTCTTATAAGGACACCTGTCAGACTGGATTAGGCCCCACCCTAACAGCCTCATTCTAACTGCATTACCCATTTAAAGACTTCATCTCTAAACACAGTCACATGCTAAGGGACTGAGGGTTAGAATGTCAATCTACGGATCTGAAAGGAGGGGAATGGACACCATGCAGTCTGTAACAGGTTACGGAAGGCTTCATTCATATGCTTACACATGATGGGAACTTGAGGGAAGCGAGGAGTCACATGGACATTGGGAAGAGTCTTCCAGCAGAGTAACAGCAGGGTCGGCTTTGGGTAGGAAGTGACTGGGTGACTCTGAAGAACAACAGGAGACAGGAGCGACTAAAGCTGACTGATGCCATCAGAGAGACCACCAGGGAGGATGAGCCTTATAGTCTGTGCTTAAAACATGCATTTTATTCTTGGTGCAAGGGAAGGGATTTTGGAGAGTTTTGAACAAAGGGGTGATACAGATTGCATTGCTCTTGCTTTTAGATGATTACTCTGGTTGCCACGCTGAGAGTAGAATTCAGGGAGGCAAAGGAAGAGAAAGAGAACTGGTTATGAAGCTGTTGCCAGAATCTGGGCAAGGAATAAGGGTGCCTGAGTCCAGGTGTCAGTCCCGCAGTAGGTGGCAGGTAGCCAGGTAGAATAGGAAGGTTTTGAAAGTAGAGCTGAGAGGCCTTGCTGATTGGTTGGATGTGGGTCAAAGAAAAGGAGGAGACAAGGAGACCCACGTGTTTTGCTTGGACTGCCAGAAGGATGGAGCCTTATTTTCTGAGATGGGAGAGGCTACAGTTGCACAGGTGGGAAGCAGGTAGATTAGAACCCATTGGACCATTTGGTGTGAGCTGCCAACAAGGCACCTGCAGAGCTACTGAAGGAGTTTTGGCAGAGACATCCAGATTTGGAAGCAGAAACTTGAGAACCATCAATGTATATACACCTTGGCCACCTGATGCAAAGAGCTGACTCACTGGAAAAGACCCTGATGCTTGGAAAGACTGAACGCAATAGGAGAAGGAGCTGACAGAGGATGAGATGGTTGGATGGCATCACCAACTCAATGGACCTGAGTGTGAGTGAACTCCATGAGATAATGAAGGATAGGGAAGCCTGGCATGCTGCAGTCCATGGGGTTGCAAAGAGTTGGACATGACTTAGGACTTAGCAACTGAACAGCAACAATGTATAAACAAATACTCTGCAACCCTTGAGACTAGAAGATACCTTGGACCGGATGAAGACAGACAAAGAAGAAAAAAGCTCTAAGGAATTGCTCCCTGGACCACTGCAATGCTAAAAGCAGAGGCTTCTAGCCAGGAAGGCCATGAACTCAGAAGGGGGTAATAAAATGCATCTTCATTTTCACCAACTCCTAACTGAAATTTGATATGTCCCTCAATTATGAATGAGGGAATAAAACACAGCAGCATTAAGTATTAGTGACCACATCACCAATAGGAATCACAGCTAATTATGTTACTAGTGTTACCAATATTTCAAAATATCATTCACACATCACTATTTAAAAATTAGGAAGTCTTTAGACTTGCCACTGAATCTTTTCCTTTAATGTGTTAATAAAGAAGCCCATATATTACCATTTCACACATTTGTTTCATTAAATATTTTGATAACTATTTTTAAATGAAATTAGTTTGTTTGCAAAGGCAATGCCTTTTATGGATTTTTTAAAAATCATTATTCTGCAAAGATATCCACAAGCTTCATCTGCCAGCCAAAGAGGTCCAAGCCGCCAAAAAAAAAAAAAAAAGGCTCAGTTTTCTGGTTTAATGGCTGAAGAATCAACAAAGAAAACTGAAGAGGAGCCAGGCCCAGACTGATTCTGCAAACCTGGTCCTTCTCCCTGCCTCCACCCTCCCTCCCTGATGACCACATCCTATTTATCTGGCCCTTGTGTTCAGTGCAACTTGGATTCTAAAATGAGCAAGCCAGAGCCTCTTCTCCCAATGACCCTGTTTTCCAGAAAGGGCACAAGTACCCAAACAGACATTATACTCATCAGACACTCTTGCAACTTACAAATGATACTCAGGCGCTCTGTGCAAGCTCCCGAGACTATACTTTATAGCTTTCAAATGCAGGATTTTACTGCCAGGGAGCAGAGAATTGACACTGTCATTGTATTCTTTTGTGGCTTACTTTCTTCTAGAAGTATTCAGCTCAAAGAGGAGATCTCTTTGGAAAGGGTAGTCTTTCTGTGCTGATTTCATCACAGGAGTAAGTCGCTTAAAGAACACTTCTTGCCTCACCGGCCGCTCAGGGTAAAAAGCTCCTTTCCTCCGGTGACTCCTCTGTTTTCTCCTCCCTCACTTCTGTCCCTCCCCGGCCCTGGCTGGAGTTAGGGATGGGGGAGGGGACCAACAGCAAGAGCTATTTTCATTGTTCTTTTGCAGATTTTCTATCCAGAACCTCATGGGTGCCATTTACTCCGCTCCACCTCTGAAAATAGAAGCACCAGAATGTTCAGATCCACATTTTGGGCCCTGTAGCTTGAGGCCTTCTATCTCACTGAAGCCATTTTTGGAGCTAACAAATGGCTGAGTAGATTTTCCTGGCTCACGCCCACTGTCTCGAAGCAGCAATCATGTGGGGAGGGACATCTCAGAGCATCAGCTGCACCACAAGAGGAAACCCAGAGCGTCAGAGAGCAACATCGTGGCAGTACAGCTAGGTGTGTGCTCAGTCGCTTCAGCTGTGTCTGACTCTGTGTGCGACTGTAGCCCACCAGGCTCCTCTGTCCATGATTCTCCAAGCAGGAATATTGGAGTGGGTTGCCATGCCCTCCTTCAGGGAATCTTCCTGACCCAAAAATGGAATCCATGTCTGTTCTGTCTCCTGCGTTGGCAGGCAGGTTCTTTATCAATAGCACCACTTGGGAAGCCCTGCACTGCTGGGAGATGTCTTCATATCCCATTTCCATGGCTTGCAAAAGAAATATAGAAAAGAGTTTACTGCAATAAATAAATCAATATATATATGTCTATTAAGAATCTAGGGGACATACTGGGCCAGCTTCGATTTCTTCCATTGTTAAAATGGGGGAGATGTTCTCAACTGCACGAAAGAATGTATGTGTGAGGAGTGGGATGTATGAATTTGCCTTAGTTGGGAGAAGACTGTCTCATCTCAGAGAAAATATCTTGGTAAATATTTTAGATTTAAAGGGCAAGGGCAGAAGGCATGAGACTACAGAATCTCCAGTGATGGAAGACTTGGCTCAACTGTTTGGTTTAGAAATAGACAAGAAATAGAAAAGAATAGACATACTCTTTAATAAACAATGGGAACTTTCTTTTAACAACATACAATGGAGTGGGAAAGGCCTTTCTAACCATCTATCTATTCAACAAGCATCTTTAAGTGGCAGGCACTGCTCTAGGTGCAATGATGCGTGTTTCTATCTTCAGATGACTTTCCATGAATATAAATGAAGAAATAAGGTGTAAAAATAAGGCAGCAAGAGGGGCTTCCCTTGTGGCCCAGTGGTAAAAAATCTGCCTGCCAGTGCAGGAGATATAGGTTCAATCCCTGATCTGGGAAGAGTCCACATGCCACGGGGCAACTAAGATCGTGTGCCACAACTACTGAGTCTGTGCTCTCAGAGCCCTGGAGCCCCAAACTACTGAGCCCACGAGCCACAGCTACTGAAGCCCACACACTTTAGAGACCGTGCTCTGCAGCAAGAGAAGCCACCACAATGAGAAGCCTGAGCACTGGAGCAAAGAGTAGCCCCCACTCGCCGCAACTAGAGAAAAGCCCAATTGCAGCAATAAAGATCCAATGCAATGACAACAACAAAAAGCTGGTGGTATTAGTAAAATTGAGCCATTCTTTTCTCTGCTTCCCTAGAATAAGACAGGGTATTTTGATCATCTGTGGATGCGCAGTCAGTCATAATGCCTGGGGACAGTTTGTCACACCTGCATGTGAGGTTTCTACCAGCATCTGATGGGTAGAGGCCAGGGGCACCGTTAAATGTGTACAACAGCCCCTACAGCAGAGAACTATCTGGCTGAGACGTCAATAGTGTGGAATCTGAGAAGCCCTCCTGTGGAGGGAGTTGGCAATGTGTACTCCCGTGTCCACTCTTACTCACGCATGCATCCTTTAAACCAATATTTGTTGAAACCACACTACATGTCCAACACTCTGCTGCATGACAGAAAGGAGCAGTGACCAAGAGATGAGCCTTACTCTTATGGAGAGTAGTTGTAAGCTGAGGAGAAAAAGTAACTCCACAAATACTGACTTAACAGTTATGGTGCAGGACACCAAAGTACATGGTCCAGTGTGGGAGCCGGGAAGACTGCCCTGCGGATGTGGCATCTGAGCTGATGCTGGGAGGATCTGGTGGTGTTTAACCTATGACCTCAGTATTCTAATCATTGTGTGTTGGGCCACTGGGTTCAGCAGTTCCTTGGCATGATTATTTGTGAAATCAGAGACAGATGGAACAGCATGGCAGATAGGAACATGGATTCTGAAGCCAAGCTACCTTGGTTTGTTACCACCTTGGGTGACTTCTCTGCCTCAGTTTTCTCATCTGTAAAATGGGGATGAAAATAGCACCTACCTTGTTGGTTCCTGGCGAAGATCAAATGAGTGAAAAAAAAATAACTGAATAATGGGAAACAGGCATACAGTAAACTCTACATAAGCACTGGTGATTATTAGAGTAAATACTGTTATTTGGAAGGATCAGGTCTTCTCCACTGAAATCTGTCCCACTTCTCTGGGAAATGGTAAGAAACCACGTGCCTCAAATGGGCTAACCACTCAAGTACTCACCTGCTCACATTTTCTACGTAATCTCATCATTTTGAAGTGAATTTGACCATCTCACTTTAATAGCAACAGCACCTGAGGCTGGGGATAGGACCTACATTCCTCTTAGAAAACTGGACAGTTAGTGTTTGACCTGCAGGGGGCAGAATATCAAAGATGCAAAATCCACTTGCTCTCCACTGGTAGTATTTTTGACTCACTTTCATAATCTTGATTCTTTAAATCCCAAAGAATCCCAAATTCTTTGGATAAACACATCCACATTTTCCCTTCTATGAAGCTTCTACTCCATAAAAAGGAGTGACATGTTATTTTTATAGCAGGTACTAAAATACTCTTTAGGGGATCCTATCTTTTTTGGAAAAACATTTTGATAAGCTTTAACTGTAGAAGGACAGTTTAAAAAAAGAGAGATAGATGACCAGGCTTGTACCCCAGACATTTTGAGTTGGGAAAAGTGAGAGAGAGGAAATGGGAAAAGTCACAGAAGAAATCCTGAAAAGAGTCCAGGAATGGTCAATTTAAAAAAAAAAAATCAGAAATAGGCCTAACTGAAGGATTTTTTAGATCACATGTGCCTGAGAGTCAATTTTCAAGTTGTGTGCTGGGTAGAAATCATCCATCACCTTAAACTTTCTTTTTAGATGACCACACACCATATTAAAAAGCAGAGACATTACTTTGCCAACAAAGGTCCATACAGTCAAAGCTATGGTTTTCCCAGTGGTCATGTATAGATGTGAGAGTTAGACCGTAAAGAATGCTGAGTGCCAAAGAATTGATGCTTTTGATCTATGGTGTTGGAGAAGACTCTTGAGAGTCCCTTGGACTGCAAGGAGATCCAACCAGTCCATCCTAAAGGAGATCAGTCCTGAATATTCATTGGAAGGACTGGTGTTAAAGCTGAGACTCCAATACTTTGGCCACCTGATAAGAAGAGCTGACTCACTGGAAAAGACCCTGATGCTGGGAAAGATTGAGGGCAGGAGGAGAAGGGGACAATGAGATAAAATGGTTGGATGGGATCACCGACTCAATGGACATGGGTTTGGGTGGACTCTGGGAGTTGGTGATGGACAGTGAGGCCTGGTGTGCTGCGGTTCATGGGGTCGCAAAGAGTCGGACATGACTGAGCAACTGAACTGAACTGAACATACCATATAGACATTTTTTGTGAATTCTGGGTGCATAAAATTAAGGAAAAGTTTCTGGTGTCCATATCTTCAGAGTCATCCTCAGAGTGAGACTGTGGTGAGATTAACAGGTAACTAGAGGTAGCTTCCCTAGTGGCTCAGATGGTAGGAATCTGCCTGCAGTGAGGGAGACCCAGGTTTGATTCCTGGGTCGGGAAGATCCCTTGGAATAGGGAATGGCTCCACTATTCTTCTCCAGTATTCTTGCCTGGAGAATCCCATGGACAGAAGAGCCTGGTGGGCCACAGTCCATGAGGTCACAAAGAGTCGGACACAACTGAGCAATTAACACTGTCACTCATTTTCAAAGATAACCTTAAGAATATATGACCCTGGAATCTGCAGAAATCTTGGAGCAGAGATTAAATTTTCCAGCTGAGTGTGGGATGGGATTGGAGATGGGGGTGGGGGTTTGTCTCAGTAGTAAGAAAACAGGGCAGGATGTTCTCAGATGAATTGTGAGTCACATGCTCCTTTCTTTTGTAATGTTTCACACTGCAATACATGGATCACAGGAGGAAATAGACTAGGGACCATTCTTAGGATTCTTTGGGGCAGTCAGACATAGAAGACAATAGAAGAAGATGTTAGGTGCTCAAAACAAAGTAAGTGAAAGCATAAAAATCTCAACCTAAAAACTTAGAGCCTAACTAGGTTAAAAAAAAAATCTTGCTAACTGAAACAAAGAAATCAATAAAAAGGCAAGAATGCACTGGTTGTACTGATTTAAGACTCACAAGGTATTATTTATTTATTTTTGGCATTATTTTTTGAATATTTATATATTTATATGGCTGTTCACGGAGAAGGCAATGGTACCCCACTCCAGTACTCTTGCCTGGAAAATCCCATGGATGGAGGAGCCTGGTGGGCTGCTGTCTCTGGGGTCACCCAGAGTCGGACATGACTGAAGCGACTTAGCAGCATGGTTGTTTTGGGTCTTAGTTGCAGCATGCAGGATCTTTGGTTGCAGTACATGGGACCTACTTCCCTGACCAGGGATCGAACCTGGGCCCCTTGCATTGGGAGCTCAGAGTCTTAGTCTCTGGACTGCCAGGGAAGTTCCTAAAAAGATATATTTAGATTTTTATAAGAACTTAGTCTTATCTGAGGGTGTCTTGTTTTGCCTGGGCTCATCATCCTGTAGTTGACATCTTTCTGAGATGAGAAGAGATAGAAACAAGAAAAAGCTGCAGGTATCCCTTGTTTCCTTGAGCATCATTTTACCATGCTTCCCAGATGGTTTGTTTATTTGTTTTGTAGATTGAAGGTTTGTGGCAATCCTGCGTTGAGCAAGTCTATTGGCACCATTTGCTCAGCATTTGCTCACTTCACATCTCTGTGTCACAGGTTGGTAATTCTCAAAGTAGTTCAAGCTTTTTTTGTTATTATTATCTTTGTTATAGTGACCTGTGATCTGTGATGTTATTATGACTCACTGAAGGCTCAGGTGATGGTTAGCACTTTTTAGCAATAAAGTATTTTTTAATTAAGGCATGTACGTGGGATTTTTGGGGGGAGAAGGAAATGGCAACCCACTCCAGTGTTCTTGCCTGGAGAATCCCAGGGATGAGGGAGCCTGGTGGGCTGCCGTCTATGGGGTCACACAGAGTCGGACACGACTGAAGAGACTTCGAAGCAGCAGCAACAGCATAGGACTTTTTTTAGACTTAATGCTTTCCCACACTTAATAGACTATAGTACAGCGGGAACATACTTTTGTATGTGCTGGGAAACCAAAAAATTCATGTGACTCAATTTATTGCAATATTCACTTTATTACATTTTTCTGGAACCACATCCACCATATCTCCGAGGTATGCCTGAACCCCAATTTAAAAATGAGGTGCTTTCGAGTGTTCAACATGATTCAATTCAACCAGAAAATTCTGGAATCAGCAAAACTGTATGGAAAGAGCGTGGATGATTCATTCTGGCAGTGCTGCATTGGACTTCTGGTATTGGGTGGCCGCAGGCAAGCTGCTAACCTCTGGCTCCTGAGGACTCGGTGTCTCCCCAAATGGTGCCCACCTTACAGGCTACTAGGAACATCAAATGATACCAAGGAGCGGGGGCCGGTGGGGGGGGGCATGTATGCGTCTCCAGGTGATTCTCATTATTCGCAGGAGTCAGGTGCCATAAAGTTGTAAGAAAACCGATTCAGTGAACACTGACCGTTGCTGTTAGGGGAAATACAGATTAGGGTCCTGTGAGACTCTGGTCATGGCATTTTCATCAAACCATCAATGTATCACTTTGTTTTCAGTGTGTGTGTGTTTAAAACACTTGAATATTAATGGTGATCCAATAATGTTGCTCTCAGGGCCGGCAGCACTGTGACCCCAGCATGTCATCCAGCCATTCTCTCTGTAAGGCACATCCACGCCTTCTTGCTCACCAGATAGCACCCCAGCTCGACACGTGGGGATCACTGTAAACAGTAAAATCCCCAATAAAAAGTGCAAAACTGCAAGCAGCAGTGGTGCTAAACAGGCTTCAAAAAGAGCACTTGTTTACAGCATAAGAATTGAAACAACAAAACCTGGCTGTTGGAATCTGCATATGGAGTGACGAATTTTTTGCAACTCTGTGCATGGTTGTGAAGGATCACCAAAGTATTGCACGTTTTGGTTTGGGGATGATGGGTACACTGTCTTGGACAACAAGATCAAACCAGTCAATCTTGAAGGAAATCAACCCTGAATATTCACTGGAAGGACTAATGTTGTGAAGCTCCAATCCTTTGGCCACCTGATGCTAAGAGACAGCTCATTGGAAAAGACCCTGATGCTGGGAAAAATTGAGGGCAAGAGGAGAAGGGGGCAACAGAGGATGAGACGGTTGAATGGCATCACTGACTCAATGGATGTGTGTTTGAGCAAACTCCAAGAGATGGTGAAGGACAGGGAAGCCTGATGCGCTGCAGTTCATGTGGCTGCGAAGAGTCAAACACGACTTAGCCAGTGAACAACAAGTAAGTTGTAGCAAGTAGGCAAATTTGCAGATACACAATACGGAAATAATGAGATTGTGTTGAAATAGGTAGATCTGCGTGTGTGTACTCAGAACTGAATACATGCTTAGTTTCCCTCTTTCTCTTTTCTCAATAGTGTGCTAGATATGGCTGGGAAACCAAGGAAATTTGAGACAAGCATGTACAATCCCAGGTTGTCAACAGCGGAATAAAAAACAACAAACAAACACAAACAGCAGCTGAAAATTAATTAAGATGAGAATTATAAGCAGCCCCTCACAGCCTGAGGGGTGCCACAGGAAGTGGGTGATTAACGGCCACCTGCCTGATTCAGGCAGTAAGGACTACAGCTGGAATGCAGGCAGGTCTTAGCATAAGCCTTGCCTCCCTCCTCCGAGGAACGTGGTCCCGGACAAACAGAACGTCAGCAGTTCTTCTTACGGCTTCTAGAGTGGAATTTGTCTCAGTGGTCATAGGCAGAGCTCTCTCACCAGCTATGTGACCTTAGGCACGTGGCTTAATTTCTCTGAACCCTGGGAGCTATGTGTGTGAAAGTCGCTCAGTCGTGTTTGACTCTTTGCGACCTCGTGGTCTATACAGTCCATGGAATTCTCTAGGCCGGAATACTGGAGTGGGTAGCCTTTCCCTTCTCCAGGGGATCTTCCCAACCCAGGGATCAAACCCAGGTCTCCTTCACTGCAGGCAGATTCTTTACCAGCAGAGCCACCAGGGAAGCCCTGGGAGCTATAACTTAGATGTTAAATTCCACTCTCCATCCAAAGGAATGCCCCATGATCTTTTGGAAAAGCACTGATGGATCAGGAGGGGAATCTTGTTTCCTGAGCATTGAAATCATCAGAGA
Source organism: Bos indicus x Bos taurus (assembly GCF_003369695.1). NCBI lineage: Eukaryota > Metazoa > Chordata > Mammalia > Artiodactyla > Bovidae > Bos > Bos indicus x Bos taurus. The sequence continues at coordinate 27,109,926 of NC_040100.1, read as the reverse complement.
AAGGATTTGGAAGAGATCTTGTGAATGGCTGTATCAGCAGTGGACACATGCGTGCTCTCTGTGACCAGCCCCTAACACATAGGTACTGTTCAGATCAGATCAGATCAGCCACTCAGTCATGTCCGACTCTTTGCGACCCCATGAATCGCAGCACGCCAGGCCTCCCTGTCCATCACCATCTCCCAGAGTTCACTGAGACTCACATCCATCGAGTCAGTGATGCCATCCAGCCATCTCATCCTCTGTCGTCCCCTTCTCCTCCTGCCCCCAATCCCTCCCAGCATCAGAGTATTTTCCAATGAGTCAACTCTTCGTATGAGGTGGCCAAAGTACTGGAGTTTCAGCTTTAGCATCATTCCTTCCAAAGAAATCCCAGGGCTGATCTCCTTCACAATGGACTGGTTGGATACTGAATATTTGTGTCCCCTCAAAATTCATAAGGTGACACCTAACCCCCAAGGTGATGGCATCAGGAGGTGAGGCTTTGGGGAGGTGATTGTGTTATGAGCATGGAGCCCCCATGAATAAGATTAGTGTCCTTATAATAAGGACCCCAGGGCTTTCCAGGGGGTGCTATGGTAAAGAATCCACCTGACAATACAGGAAATGTAAGAGATGTGGGTTCGATGATGCCCTGGAGTAACAAATGGCACCCCACTCCAGTATTCTTGTTTGGGAAATTCCATGGACAGAGGAGCCTGGTGGGCTACAGTCCATGGGGCCGCAGAGTTGGACACGACTGAGCGACTGAGCACACTGAACATACGATAACGACCCCAGGGAGCTTCCTCCCTGTTACAGCAGCCTGGACAGACAGACAGGCACTTGGCTTCCTTCTCTGTGAAGCAGAGGTAATATTAAGGTCAACTGCAGGTCCTTTGTGGAGTTGTTGTCAGTCATTACATGGCAAGCACCGGAAACAAGGCTCTGGAGGATCTCAGCAAACACCAGTCACTAGCAGTAGTCATAACCACAGTGGCAGTAAAAGCAATGTGAGAGTGTTGTTCCCTTCCTTCCCAAGCCTCAGCTCATGCCCCAGGTCTGGAAACAGCCACCTGTAGATGGCTAAACTCCAGAAAAAAGGTTCTAATTCCTGAGCCCCTTCCATGAGCCAGGAGCCAGGCCAGCTCTTTGCAAGCATGATCTCATAACATTTGCTCTTTTCATAACAAGGCTTTCTCAACTGCAGCCCTACTGACATCAGTGCCAAATATTTCTTTGCTGGGGACCTGTCCTGTGCACTAGGAAGCTGAGCAATATCTCTGGCCTCCAATCATTAGGTCCCAGGAGCATCCCATCCTCCCCAACTGCCATTGCAATCATAGATGTCTCCAGACCCTGCCACGTGTCCCCTAGGGGGCAAAGTCTCCCCGTATTGAGAATCTCTCTGCTTTACATCATTTTTGTTGTTGTTCAGTCACTCAGTCGTGTCTGACTCTTTGCGACCCCGTAGACTGCAGCATGCCAGGCGTCCCCATCCTTCACTATCTCCCTGAGCTTGCTCAAACTCATGTCCATCAAGTCGGTGATGCCATCCAACCATCTCATCCTCTGTCACCCCCTTCTCCTCCTGCCCTCAATCTTTCCCAGCATCAGGGTCTTTTCTGATGAGTCAGTTCTTCAAATTATCTTTACAAAGCTGTAATTCTCATGGCTACTTTTCAGATGAATAAATGACATTTAGAGAGTCAAGCAACCACCCCACCTGCTAGGAAGTGAATTTATGACCAGAACCTCTTTTGCATGCCCAGGGTGAGAATTTATGAGTTACTGATTTCCATGCCTTTCTACTGAGCCTTTGATACTGTTGATTGTCACAGAAGTCTGGGGCTGGCAACTTGTTTCTGAGAGATGGTGCCCTGTTTCACGAACCCTTCCAGGAGGCCAGATAGCCCTGCAGAGGGGCACGGCACCCCAAGGTCCTCCTGTCTCCCACCTCCTCTCTGGCCACAGTTTGCCCACCAAGATTTTTCAATGTCATTTAAGTCTGTTCTTACCCAGCCTGCAGTTCCTCCAGCTGCCGGAGCATCTGTGACTGGAGGCTTGACTTTCCTGTGTTTGAGGATTTCATCTAAAGGATTCAGACAGACAACAGACAACTGCCTTCTTTCCTCCTGTGTCTGGTTGACAGAATCTGTGCATTTCCTCCATAATGGATAGGACAGTGCTTTGAGACTCTGGACCAAGGACCGCCAGTTTTATCTAACCCAAAGGCCTTTGTTATAATAAGTAATATTAATGGACTCCTTACTGTCCCCAAATGAAACTCACACGTAATAGAGCCTATCCCTACTCATAACTATTAAAAATGTCATGTACATAAAAATAATCTATTAGACTCTGTATTTCGATGTGTAACTACTCAGACATGATTACAATTAGAAAGCTTAGGGAAATAATGAAATGTGTAAACCTGCACGGGCTTCCCACATGGCGTTAGTGGTAAAGAACCCACCTGCCAATGCATGAGACATCAGAGACACGGGCTCAGTCCCTGGGTCAGGAAGACTCCCTGGAGAAGGAGATGACAACCCACTCCAGTACTCTTGCCTGGAGAATCCCATGGACAGAGGAGCCTGGGGGGCTACAGTCCATAGGGTCGCAGAGTCAGACACTACTGAAACAACTCAGCATGCACAGACACACATAAGCCTGCATACACCAGCACCATGACTGTGACAACTGCAAACACAAGCGTCAGGGGGCTTGTATCTGGTGATTCAAATTCACGAGCAGTGTGGCCAGTGGTAACATGACTTTCTGAGATGGTGAATAACTCTTACTATGGTTCTGAGCTTATAGAGTACACAGATGCCTTGATTTTCACAGTATCTTTAGAGTGTTTAACTTTCTGGAAAATTTGATACATATTAAAAGTGCAAAAGATACCATGTTTAAATTTAAAAGAGCTCTCTTAGCAATAGACTTAGTAATAAATGGCTTTTTTGCCTTTACAAATTGCTGAACGTTGAGCAGGATGGCAGGATGGTCCCAGGCATCACTGGCGGTCTCGTTTCCTGGACTCTCCCTACCAAATATGACTAGGGCCCTTCCTTCACCATCAGGATAACAAAAAATGCTCCCCAAGTCCTCCAAATGTCCCCCAAGGGCCAAGGGGCAGTGCTACTCCGAGGAGCACCACTGGTCTTACCTGCAGGTAGCATTCTCCCAGCTTTCCATCAGCCTCAGTTCACCTCTTCTTTTCTGGTTCAGACCCCCAGGCCCAGTACTCATTTCCTGTAAGCAGGTCTCAATATCCACTTCCCAAGCACTGCCCTTACCTTCATCTCTGTCTTCATTTCTGGCCACTGGTGAGTTTCCTCTTGGGCTGTTAAGTTTGAGTGGGTATCCTCGTGTTTTCATGATGTGTTGTCCAGCCTAACTATGCATCTGTGGCAAGAATTTGCTGTCAGCCTCAGCTTCACCCGATAATTCACTGGAAATCACGTATGATTCCATTTTCTCCCTGTCTCACGGCAGCTCCTGTCTTCATGGTGACGTTGTTCAAGTATGGCCATTGCAAGTCCACCCCACACATCCGCTGGTCATTGATCCCAACCACCCCAGACTGGGGTTTCTCAAGTCCAGCATTTATAGTCATCACACCCCTGTTAGGACAACACCTGTTCCAAGTTTTTCATGACCGGGGCCTTGGTTCCTAACTCATCCCTGCAGTGTCAGGGCATCTGGTTCTAGAAAGGTCTCAGTCATGGCCTCATACTCGCCTGGAACCAACCTGCCCCCTGTGACAACCTGGTCTCAGCCCCCTCCCCAGCCCAGCTTCTCCCCTTCTGCGGTGAGTCTCCCAACTGCCCACCCCCAGGGCATCCCTCGGGATTTGTGGTGACATCAGGTAGGACCACATGAGTTAGGATTTCCCTGGTGGTCCAGTGGTTAAGAATCTGCCTTCCAAATACAGGGGACATGGGGGTTCAATCCTTGATCAGAGAACTAAGATCACATACACCGTGGAACAACTAAGCCCACGTTACAACTACTGAGCCTGCGAGCCACAACTAGAGAGTCTGTGCACCACAGCAAAATAAATAAAATACTTTTAAAAAAACAACACATGAGTCAGCAGAGATACCCTATAACCTTGACCCTCAGGTACTCAGGGGTCAGAGTGTCAATTTCTTTCTCCCCAGAAGGGGTCTCAGCCCCCTGGACAGCTGTGCCCTACCCCCTGTAACAACCCTCTGTATTAGTTTTCTGTTGCTTCTGTAACAGGTGGCCATACTCTGAGTGGCCTCAAACAAATGAATTCTCTATTGTTCTGGAGGTCAGACCTCTGCATTGAGTCCTGTAGGCTAAAGACGAGATGTCAACAGAGTTCATTTCTTCTGTTGCCGCCAAGGAAGAGTCTGTTTCCTTGCTGTTTTCAGCTTCTAGAAGCTTCCTCAATCCTTGGCTCATGGCCCTGCATCATATGGTCTTTTCTCCCTCTGCTTCCAACATCATCCCACCTGTTCCTCCTCTGACCTCCTTGCCTCCCTTCCATATGATTACATTTAGGGCCCACCTAGATAATCCAGGGTCACGCCGTCCCCAGCAAGATCCTTACCAGGGCTAAAGAGCTCCTCCTGCTAAATAAAGGAACATTCCCTGGATCCAGGAATTAGGACTTGGGTATCTTTGGGTGGGTGAAGGGGTATCAGTCAGCCCACCACACTCTCCACCACTTTATAAAAGAGAGTGGGAGTGCTGAGGTCATCAAACTAAAGAAGAAAAATGTTTACAAGCTGTTGCACACATCTAGGGTTTCCACAATGACTCAGCAGGTAAAGAATCCACCTGCAATGCAGGAGACACAGGAGATGTGGGTTCAATCCCTGGCTTGCGAAGATCCCCTGGAGGAGGAAATGGCAACCCACTCCAGTCTTCTTGCAGCCCTCTCCACCACTAGACAGAAAAGGAGCTAACAAGGTTTGCGTGGAAGTTTCTTGTCTTGTATCAGTAATCATTACAAGAATGGGTCTCACCTTACCATGAATCTTGCTGATAAGAAGTACAGAATTCTAACAACAAATAGAACACACTTTCTGTGCCAAGTCTATACGTGCTTCATCTCCTTTGAATTACCCTTGAAAGCCTACTAGTGGTACCTTTCCTATTTTCTGGACAAGGTAACCGAGGCACAGCTAAGTAGCTTGTCCAAGTTTTCCAAGTTAGTGAGAGGCAAATCCACGATTGGGAGCCACACACATTTGGACTCAAGAGCCTGCTTCTAACAAGCCTGCTGATCATTCTGCTGCCCAATTCTACCACCACATTGCTGTGTGACCTCAAGTCAGCCCCCTTCCCTCTCTGGGTGTTGATTAAAGCAGAAATAATAAGCTAGGTCAGGATTTTTCAACCCTCGCTCTACTGACATTCCGGTGGCGGGGGCTGTCCAGAGCACCGTAGGATGTAGAGCAGCATTCCTGGCCTCCGCCCACTAGATGGCAGGAGCATCCCTCCTCTCACCCCCATCTCCATTGTGATAACCATAGACGTGGAGGACAGACTCTCCCCTGGTTAAGAAACACTGAGCAGTCACCCATCAGGACTTGCCAAACTTAAAATATTCTGAGATAATTTCTTTCATTCTTTCTTTAGCTTTAATTTAGGAATCGCTTTATATTCAGGAAGCTCTCTCAGCAGGCAAGAGTTCAAATGCAATGTGCAAGCTAACCAGTCTTATAAATTAGTACAAACATATGTCAGTGGTAATTAATTAAATACCTCCATCGCATCACTAATAGCACTGACTGAGGACAATATTACCATTCAGAGTATACTGTTACCCATTTCTCAGTTTCGTATCACATGAGGTATAAGAGTAAACAGTTTGTTTAGAGGTTTAAACAAAAGCTGTTGCTTTTCATGTTGAAGGAAAGAGGAATCTCCCCAAATAGAATCAGAGTCTGCTCACCCTCCAATCCTGCCACTTTCTGCAAGATCTTCTCAAGAAGTCAATTTACATACAGCAGACAAAAAAAAAAAAAAAAAGACTGGCCCTCAGAGTCAGCTTATCTTTTTCCTTCTCCCTGTGGTCTCAGGATTGTGAGCATGCCTCTTAGCTTCAAGTTTTTCCACAACATTGTTATAGAAGCTCTCCAGCCCTACTTCTACCTGGCACATATATACCGTGTTCATATCATTTGACTTCATCTCCCATTTAAATCAGTTTGGGGGTTCTTTGGGTACTGACTGAAGCAACGAAAAATACAGACAAATGTCCAATTTTGTATTCCAACTCTCCCACTAGTTGTGTGAGTCTGGGAAAGTGGTTTAATGTCTCAGCCTCTGTTTTATCATCTTTAAAATGGGAGTGGTACCACTTATCTCATGGGTTTCCATAAAGATTAAACTAAACTATTAAGCATCTAGATAGTGCCTGGCACGTACTGGTGGCTCCCTTTTGCCAAAGTGATGAGTCAGTAAGCAGAGAAGTGGCTTTGGGCTTCTCGCTTAGCTTCTTGCTCTCACAATTGAAGAACAGAGCTCATGTACAAGTCTCTCAGTAGTGTCTGACTCTTTGCGACCCCATGGACTGTAGCCTACCAGGCTCCTCTGTCCATGGGATTTTCCAGGTGATAGTACTGGAGTGGATTGCCATTTCCTTCTCCAGGAGATCTTCCTGACCCAGAGATCGAACCTGGGTCTCCCACATTGCAGACAGATCCTTTACCATCTGAGCCACCAGGGAAGTCCTTATATTAAGAGAAGGAAAGAGGTAGAATAGTCAGTCTGTGAATAATGAACATCTGACTATGTATAATCACTTTGAGAAACACAGATCCTCTGAGTCCATGCTGGCTTTAAGCAGGATCAAGTGTCCAGCTCAGTCTGGGAAGCTTCACCACATACAATTCACATGCACATGTGGTCAGCCGGAAAAATCAGATCCACTGGGCTACCAAACTCCTGAATCAGAGGAAAGAACAGAAGCAATATTCCAAAGGAGTAAGTTTAAGTTTAGCATGAGAAACTAATCTGTGTGTGTGTGTGTGCTAAGTCGATTCAGTTGGATCCAACTCTTTGCAACCCTATGGATTGTAGCCCGGCAGGCTCCTCTGTCCATGGGATTCTCCAGGCAAGAATACTGGAGTGGATTGTCATGCCCTCCTCCAGGGGATCTTCCTTCCCCAGGCCTCTCTTAAAATAGCTATCAGCTCTTTGGCTAATGACCCCTTTCACCTCCTGTATCAGTAAGCTTTTACTAGGTTATGCTATGTAAAAGCAACCTATAAATCTCAGTGGCTTACAGCTTAGCTTTATTTCACCATTTCTTTATATTCTTGGAGTCACAGATCTTCTTCAGCTCTATTCCATGTATATTCTCATTTCAGGATACAGGTTGAAGGAACAGCATCTGTCAAACAAAGCCTCATGACAATCATGGGGCAAAGGGAAAGAGAAAGAGATCTGACTGAAACACACAATTTTAAAACTGTTCTTTGAACATGCTTTGCATTACATCTACTCATATGCCATTGGGCAGAGCAAGTCATGTGGATAAATCTAACATCAATGGGTCAGACAACACAAAGAACTAGTAAATATGTAAGGATACATCTCCGAATTATGTGTGGGGTAGAGGTGGCTTATGCTCCAAGCATTTCCAAGCCTTCTCTGATTTCAAACAAATTTTCAATTTTGAGACGACAAACCAAGTGAAAGGCTTCTTATACACACAATGAGAAGGGGCACTCTCAAAGTTCCTCCTGAAGGTTCTTAAGGTCTATGGACTCCAATTAGGCTCTTTCTAACAGATTTCCAACAGATCCTGCAAATCTCTAAATTTATTTTGCTAGAGCAGGGAGGTATTTGTTTATGGGGACAATAACCCATGACAACATCTTTTTCAGGTATCTTTGTGGCTTTTAGGCATTTCCAGCAGAGGACTATTACAATTTCTTTATAGACTTGCTACGGCTATGAAAAGAATCTGCCTGCAATGCAGGAGACCCAGGTTCAATCTCTGAGTCAGGAAGATCCCCTGGAGAAGGGAATGGCAACCCACTGCAGTTTTGTTGCCTGGAGAATTCCATGGACAGAGGAGTTTGGTGAGCTATAGTCCATGGGGTCCCAAAGAGTCAGAAACAACTGAGTGGTTAACACTTTCACTTTCTTTCATGGCTATGGCAGACTTCACATTAGTAAAAGATGAAAGGACATATAGTGAATATGTATGCACCTTGGGAGGAGCGGGCCCCAAAGGAATATAGAAATGCTGTCACCAAATAATAAAAAGGATGGTGAACAGCCAAAACTACAAGGATTGAGGAACACCAGTTCTTCCACTGGTTCCTGAAATTTCTTCCACATCTAAGATGCTTTAAGTCTAAGTTTAAAAATTAATTTCTTTACCCAGACTTCAAACCAACTGCAAAATCATTTTCTAAGTATGATACTTTCCTTTACACCACTCACTCTCCCCACTGTCACTAAGAAAGAAGCTCCCAAGCTGTCCCTCATTAACTATTTTATTCAAACAAAGGACCCTTTTCTTCCAATTCACTAGCTCCACCACCACGCCAAATCCCATCATTCATCTTCCTAGTTTTCTGATTTCCCTCATTTTCCCAGTGACTTTCCTTGGAAAACTTTGCTGTCCTTGCAGGTCTAAGGCAGCATTCTGAACATTCTTGCAGCAGCAGTATGAATGTTCACATTGAACATTGAATGTGTTATGTTCACTAAAGGAAAAAAGCTCACTCATCTTTGTGATCACCAATAACTATCTATCATATTGGCTATTTATGGAGTCCCTGATAATGTTCTAGGCTCTGGGCTCCAGAGTTTTCGCTTATGAGAATTACCTCTGAGTATAGGAGAGAATATATTATGACTCCAGGTGAAGAGGTGAATCAGATAGGGGCTCAGAAATGTGAAGTGCCTGCCCAAGGTTGCAGAAGCTAGAAACTGGCAGAGCAGGCATTCAAACTCAGTTTTGTCTGATCTCAGTGTCCATGTCTTCCTTCTATATCATGCTTGCCTCCAACTAAATACTGAATGAAACAAGCATTATGAAGGGCATGCCACGCGGGGCCAGAACAATGCCCATTAAGTGGAATTCACACCTACCTTGTACTTCCTGCACACTTCGATTCACTCAACAGACTGAGGAATGGAACAGGAGACACTTATTCCTCTCCAGACAATAAATCATTGGCTTTCTATCTGTCACCAGCTCGATTTTCCAAAGATTTGTTTTCGTCACTTTAATTAATTATTGGATCACCTGGAAATTGCTCAGAATTAACCTGTGGCTGACATTAATGGATCTGCAACACAAGTGTCAAGCTCTCTCTAACCAGTCCTATCCATCCTTTTACAAAGAGACCAGCTGCCTGGCACAAGGCGGTTCATTTATTCTGATGCTGCATCTGCCCGGGTCTGCTGTGGGGAGGTGAACGGGCGCCGGAAGAGCCTGCGGAGAACAAAATGGCGTCCTCTAGCCCAGGGGCCCCTGGGCGCTGCCTGCTGCTTCCGCCCTGCCATGCGGGTGGAATCACCATAATCCCATTATAACTTGTCACACCATCCTCAGTTCTTTGGAGAGCCTTAGCAAGCTTCCAGCTTCTTTACTAGAATCCACTCTGTATCTTAAACATCGTTGAGTCCTCTAAGCTTTTAACTCCAGATCTATCCCAAATTCAAACAGTTCTATCTCCGATACTTCCAGCCTTCTCAAGCTACCGCTACTTCACACCTCAAGAGCTAGCACAAAGCAACTTCTTTGTTCTCCCTGCTCCCACTCTCAATCTTCAATATCCATTCACTACAGAGTGGCTAGAGTGATCACTTTAAATCAGATCATGCCAACTTCCACTAAGCTTAAAGTTCCCCGTGTCTTCCCACTCTACCTGACAGAAAATCCCCAAGAGCCTCCAAGACCTGGCTCTGTCCTCCACACCAACTCCTTATCTAGTACCTTGCTCCAAACTCTCCTTTGGCTCCCATCACTTGGGCCTTTGTCCCTCCCACATCTCACTCTCCTTTTTTAGTCTTGTTTTGCTAACAGTCCATCCGCAGCACTATGACAGAGCTAGGCACATAGCAAGTACTTACTGTGTTGACTTGATCAATTAATTGGTTATTTTCAGAGTCATAAGAAGATGGTGGAGAACAGGGAAATTGAGGGCCGCTGATCCCTTGTGAGTGGTTTTATGACAAAGCTCCACTCACGAGAAGCCCCATAGCTCACTGAGCTCCTCTGCCCCCTCCCTTTATGCTCTGGTGTTAATTTCCAGGGTGTCGGTCGACTCTCTAGATGAGGAAGTGGTACACTTTTCCTGCAAAGGGCTGGATGGTAAACATTTGCCCCATTCAGTCGTTGTGACAGAGAACCCATGCTGCCTTTTCCAGGAGGCCTTCAGTCTCTGTCACAACTACTCTATGCTGCCATTGTCATGCAAAAGGTCATAAACAACATGTAAAGGAACAGGCCTCGTATTGACAGTAAAACTTTATTGACCTGGAGCTGGTCCACTGGCTATAGTTTTCTAAACCCTGTTTAAACTACAAGTTTCAGGAGTAACCTTGATACAAGGCTGGCCACCACTCATTAAGGGCCCACTGAAGAAGGTCCAATATGGTAGAGATGAGACTCTACCCACTGCTGTGGCAATCAAGAAAGCCCTCTCCATGGTCTTCCTTTTCTGAGAGAAGTCTTTCACATCATAAATGTTTGAATCAAGCCTTTCATCTATTACATCTTCCTCCACAGACAAGGTATGCAGCCATAAGTGTGTGTTAGTCACTCAGTTGCATCTGACTCTTTGTGACCCCATGGACTATGGCCCACCAGGCTCCTCTGTCCATGGGATTCTCCAGGCAAGAATACTGGAGTGGGTTGCCAGTCCCTTCTCCAGGGGATCTTCCTAACCCAGGGATCAAACCTGGGTCTCCCGCACTGCAGGCAGATTGTTTATCATCTGAGCTACCAGGGACAAGTTACCAAATTATTTCTCATAAAATGGAACAAAACCCCTTAGGGTTTTTTTTTAAAGAGCTAAGGAGACAATGTTAAGTGATTCCAGGTGAAGTGAGAATCACCCAGCAAACATGTAAACACATGTGCAGGCACATGCCCTGCAAATACAGTTTTGATTGTCAGTGCTCAGCCAACAACCTGGCTTTTGTTCTCCCAAGTGATGTTTACAGTCTAGAGGCACAGCTGAATTGCTCAGGACAACAGATGACATTCTTTGTAATGCTTTAGGGAAAGAGGCGAGAGAAAGATGAAGCAACTGGCAAGAAGAGAAGATTTTGGTAAAAAAAAATAAAAACAGGTATTTGAAAGGGATTTTCATGCTGTATGTGATATCTGATATAAAATCTCTCTCTTCACTACCCATGAGACTTTCTTATTACTGCACTGGGGAGTTGGATCCATTTGTTTTTAGGGGGCTTTAAGGCATGAGCTGAGGACAAGTGATCCCTTGCCTGGCACATTCAAGGTTCAGTAAATGCTAGTTGGGCTTCCCTGATAGCTCAGACAGTAAAGAATCTTTCTGCAATGTGGGATACCTGGATTCGATCCCTGGGTCAGGAAGGGAATGGCAACTCACAGTTAGTTCCCTTCCCCTTCTACCTTCATCATTTTGCCTTTACAAAAAAAAAAAAAAATCTTAGTAATTCAGACTCAATACCAAAAATCAGTAAGTCTCAAGTATGGATGTTTGTTAAAGGACGAGAGTAATTCAAATGAGGCTTGCCTGATAGAGATTCCCTCAAGGACGCACAAAGATGGCAATAGAGATCCCTCAAGGACACATAAGAATGGTTTGCAATTAGCATACTCATTCTTAATATATAAATGGGTTATTCTAAAGTGCTGAAGTATGCTTAAAAGCAATTTGATTCTCAGTAGTTCAGGCATTCTCTTTGCAGCCTTTCCTCCATGCTGTTTACATTTCTCAAGAATGGGGAAACCAGAGACCAACCGTTTGCCTGAATTATAACAAATTACAAATTAATAATTATCCCAGCACTCCCTGGGAGAGAGAACTCAAATTTGAGCCCTGGGAAAGAAAACTCAACCGGGTTCCAATTGATATTTTCCCGTATGTGTTTGTTTGATCTTGAATAAATCACTTATTCTGTCTGGGTTTCAGTATCTTAACATATTCAAAAACATCTTGTGTGTATTGATTGGAAAATTTAATACTGTTAAGATGTCAATATACTGAAAATGATCTATACATATTCTTGACATTGTCTAACATCTGAGCTGTGATTCATCTCCTGGGTGAGGTGCTCCAAAAAGCTATTATTTTTGTCATTTGTCCTCCCCTTGTCCTGGAAATATGTGTATGCATGCGCGCGTGCGCGCACACACACACACACACATACACACAATTTACCTCTTTTCTTGCTAATGTTTTTGGTATCATATTTAAGAATTTGGTGCTAAAGCTGAGATTGTGAAGTTTTACCTTTATGTTTTCTTCCAAGGGTTTTATGGTTTTAGTTCTTATATTTAGGTCTTTGATCCTTTTTGAGCTGAACTTTGTCTGTGGTGTGAGGTTGGGATCTAACCTCATTCTTTTGCACGTGAAATTCCAGTTGTCGCAGCACCAGCTGTTGAAGAGACAATTCTTTTTCCACTGAATAGACTTGGCACCCTTGTCAAAAATCAATTGGCCATAGATTTATTTCTGGACTTTCGATTCTATTCCATTGGTCTATATGTCTATCCTATGTCAGAAGCACACTATTTTAATTGTTATAGCTTTGTAATAAGCTTTGGAATGGGGAAGTATGAGTTCACCAACATAATTATTTTTCAAGATTGTTTTGGCTACTCAGGCTCCTTGCAAATCCATATGAATCTGAGGAACAACTTTTTCATTCCTGCAAGAAAGTGAAGTGAAGTTGGTCAGTCATGTCTGACTCTTTGTGACCCCATGGACTATAGACTACCAGGCTTCTCTGTCCATGGAATTTTCCAGGCAAGAATACTGGAGTGGGTTGCCATTTCCTTCTCGAGGAGATCTTCCCAAACCAGGGATTGAACCTGGGTCTCCCACACTGTAGGCAGATGCTTTACCATCTGAGCCACCATGGAAAGGCCATTATAAAACTTATAGGCTATTGAATCTGTACATCACTTCTATATATTGACTTCTTAACAATATTAAGTTTTCCAATCCATGAACACAGGATGTATTTTTATTTATTTAGATCTTCTTTAATTACTTTCAGTAGTTAAAATAATTACATTTTTTGTAGTTTTCAAGACATAAATATTTACCTTGGTTAATTTTTTTCCTTTGATATTTTATTCTTTTAGATGCTATTATACAAGGGATTGGGCTTCCCAGGTGGCACTAGTGGTAAAGAATCCACCTAAAATGCAGGTGATACAGGACACTCAGCTTCAACCCTTGGGTCAGGAAGATCCCCTGGAGGGGGGCATGGCAACCCACTCCAATATTCTTTCCTAGAGAATCCCATGGACAGGGCTATAGTCCATAGTGTTGCAAAGAGTCAGACACAACTGAAGCAATTTAGCAGGCATGCATGCTTTCTTAATTTTCTTTTTGGATTGTTCATTGCAGGTGTATATATTCAATTTGTGTTAATTTTGTTCCCTGCAACTTTGATAAATTTTATGTTAGCTCATCAGTAGCTTCTTTGTAGACTCTGGGAATTTTCTGTGTATGAGGTCATGTTGTCTGTGAACAGAGATAATTTTCCATCTTCTTTTCCAATTTGAATGCTTTTCATTTCTTTTTCTTATCGAATTGCTCTGATGAGAATTTCCAGTACAATGTTGATTATCAGTGGTAAAAACAGGCATCCTCATCTCATTCCTCGTCTTAGAGAAAAAGTTTTCAGTCTTTCATCATTGAATGTGTTAACTGTAAGTTTTTCAGGAATGCCCTCTATTATGTTGAGGACATTTCCTTTATTCTATGTTTTTTGAGATTTTTTTAACCATTAAAGGGTGTTGGATTTTATCAAATGCCTTTTCTTTATCATCTGAGATGATCTCATGTTTTTCTTCATTCTATCAGTTTTGTGTTATATTGATTGACTTTCTTGCGTTGAGCCACCCTTGCATTCCTGGGATAAATCCCACTTGGCCATGATATATAACCTTTTTAATATGCTGTTAGATTCTATTTGGTAGTGTTTGTTGATTTAAAATAACATTTTTAATAAAAGTCAAATCCTCAAAAATCCACTGTAGCCATATTGTAATGAACAGGAGCTCTCTGTCTCCTGCCTACATATAACTAACTTATCCTCCTAGCAATTGCACTCGATTTTTACTTTGCAGTATACATGATAGCTTAAATAACTGATCTTTTATATTCTTAAACATATATATGTTCTTGCATGTGCCTGTGCCCATGTGCGTGCGCGCGTGTGTGTGTGTGTGTGTGTGTGTGTGTGTGTGTGTGAGGCAGTACAGCACAATAGTCTACTCCAGGTTTTGGGAGTAAAAATCTCCCAAAGTCAGAAAGATCTGCACTCAGCTCCCAGTTCTGTCACACACCATTTGTGAGAGCCTTATCAATGTCTTAGCTTCCCTGAGCTTCAGTTTCATCACAGGAATAGTTTCATCTCTAGCTCTCAGAGCTGTTGGGAAAAAAAAAAGAACAAATGAGAGTCTGTATGCAAAATACTTAGCACAGTGCCTAGCATAAGACAGAAAGTCTCAATAAAAAGAGCAATATGCTTATCAGAATAATTTAGATTTAACAAATTACAAGTGTGTTATGTTTATGCATTTTTTTTCTCCCTGGGAGGTTAGTTTTGTTGGGAAAAGCTGCTCAGTTAACACGAACTTGAAGTGGCGGCTGTGGTTACACCTACTCAGCGAGATGTGCCAATGAAATAATTCCATCGGGCATCCAGATATGTTCACAGAGAAGACTGACTGGAAGTATGGACATCTTACTCACATGCTGAGTGCAGTGATTCTGCTTTATCAGCATGGGAAAGGGGGCAGTGCTCAGCCTCATCTAGCCTGTTATTTCCCCTCTGATCTCCATTCTGGGCCAAGGGGAGGTGCATTCCATCACTAAGGTGGTGGGTGACTTCCCAGGAAGGAAGCATGGCTGAGTGGGTATCCTAGACTAGAAGCTGTTGGAATTAAAAAAAAAAAAAAAAAAAAATCAGGTATTTGAGCTGCAGTCTAAAGTCATGGCCTTGATTGCAGACTAATAGAAGAGAAACTAATATCACTGCCTTGTTTCTCGGCTTTTTCTCAAGAATGGTACTCTGTTTAGGGTAGACTCACCTTTCTGCAACACCCCATATGAAAGAAAAAATTGCATCCAATTCCAGAAATGATGCAGTAACTGTAAAAGCTGAAGTAAGTGCAAAGAATCACTATGACAAAAGTTCAGCATTGGGGTGATTGTATGCTGGCTAAGAGCAAGGTCTCAGCCAATGGAGTGCCTCCCCTGAGGTCCAGAATGTTCCACCAGTGGCCTGTTAGCTGTGTGATCTTGGACAGGGCACTTCCTCTCTCTGCACCTTAGTTCTATCCTCTGTAAAATGGTATAATAATAAAAGCTCTTGGGGGAGGAGTAGATGAGACTATGTGTTCAGCTCTGAGAGCAGTGCCCAGCATGCCATAAGTATTCAATACATAAGAGTGATGATTCATTTAGCTAACATTTATAAGAGTTCATGACAGTAACTCCCCAAAGTGTGGTTGTAAGAAACAAATGAGATTACACAGCTCAAGTGCTTGGAACAGAGTCAGCACTCAAATCAAGGTTTACTATCAGTATATTAAGGGGAAGAAGTTTACAAAATACTGATATACAGCATGATCTCATTTTTCAAATATGCAGAGGAAGGGGAACAGGTCCAAAGCTCCTTCTTCTCCTTCCCCTGAACCACTGGGTGCTGTTCCAGAAGACCTCACATAGCTAACAACACATTCTACCCTGGAGTGTTAGGAAGAGCATGTTGCAGGTGGTTGAGAAGCTTTCAATACCCAAAGGCAAGAGTTTCCTAATGGGATCTTGGGCACCTCCACCAGCTGTGCCAGATTCTGACCCTCATTTAAGACCCAGGTCTCCTGGAACAGGGGTCTTCACCCTGCAAGTCATGGACCCCTTTGCAGTCAGAAAGCCCATGACTCCTTCTTACAATGATGTGTTTAAATGCATAAGACAGACTACATGGGATTACAAAAGAAGCCTATAACTTGACATAAGCTATGATTTTTATAGGGCTTGTCTGATAGCTCAGTTGGTAAAGAATCTGCCTGCAGTGCAGGAGACCTGGGTTCGATCCGTGGTTTGGGAAGATCCCCTGGATAAGGGAAAGGCTACCCACTCCGGTATTCTGGCCTAGAGAATTCCATGGACTGTACAGGTCACAAAGAGTCGGACATGACTGAGCAACTTTCACTTGCTTCATGATTTTTATAAATGAAAGTCACAGATACTACTAATACCATTATCATTTTTGTTCGTATTCATAACTGATTGAAATGCTAATTTTTAGTGGAAGTTAGTTAAAACTGAAATGTAAAATTTCCTCTTTCAATGCACAGATTCCTGAATTTCATTCACAGATATCGTGGGTCAGTGGGCCAGAGGTGAGAACCCTTGCTGGGACAAATATCCACTAGGCCTACCCTCTTAGGCTTCCCTGGTGTCTCAGACAGTAAAGAATCTGCCTGCAATGCAGGAGATCCGGGTTCAATCCCTGGGTCAGGAAGATCCAATGGAGAAGGAAATGACAACCCACTCCAGTATTCTTGCCTGGGAAATCCCATGGACAGAGGAGCCTGGGGGGCTACAGTCTGTGGAGTTGTAAAGAATTCACGACTGAGAGACTAACATTCAGGTAGGCTGACTGAGTCGTTAAGATTTTGTAGTTTATTTCAGGAACAGCAGACGTTCCATTATGCTCCTTGAAATCTAAGTGAATTGATTCAGAACACATAGCTTATCACCTTCTTTTAATTATGAGATTGAGAAAAACTGCAAGTGCACCTTATGTTGAGGGAAAAATCCATCTAATTGGAATTGAATGGTATCAACAGCTAATTTTTTTTTTTTTTAACACAGTGATTCTACATAGAGTAAATTGGTTTGGCTGATCAATGGAAAAGAATACTCTTTTAGGGCTTAATGAGAATAATTCCTTCTTTCCTTACAAAGTTCTCACAACTAGATGGATTTTCCTCTTATCAACAAGTTTGGAAGTGATGCTGCATTGCTTTTCATTACAAAAAAACAAAACACACAACCTTTTCTGAACCTTTTTAGCACCACAGATTTTATATGCACACACGTATGTGCACATGGATACGAGTACATTTTATCCCAGAGTTATGAAACTATGATAAATAATTCTGTACCTAACAGAGAAAGCCTTTTGAGATTGTTTCCAGCAAGAAACAGCTAGAAGAGGTGAAGGACATAAGAGACTAGAGAGAGTGAGAGGGCAAAGCGATTCTTGGTTCCCCTGAAACAGACATATTTCCTTTTTTATCTTCCATTATCGGATCGGTTATGGTGACTTTGCTATCAGGGAAACCATCCTTAGAACATTTACCCCAGTTTCAAGGATCAAAAAAACAAAAAGGTTTACAGAATGTCCCTCTTTTGATTTTTCCCTGCCTATGATTATCAATTGCTTTTCAAAGCAGAATCCTGAATATAGTCATTTCCTACTGTATCTGCAGTGCATACCCAGTGCAAACACTTTTCCTTCATATATGCTATTTAACAATTTAGCTAAGTAAGGGCATATCAGAATAGCCTGGTATAGGTTGTGTGCATGTGTGCTAAGTCACTTCAGTCATGTCCAACTCTTTTCAACCCTATGGACTGTGTGGCCCACCAGGCTCCTCTCTGTCCATGGGATTCTCCAGACAAGAATACTAGAGTGTGTGTACCTGGCAGTGCCCTCCTCCAGGGGATCTTCCCGACCCAAGGGTTGAACCCGCATCTCTTACATCTCCTGCTTTGGCAGGTGGGTTCTTTACTATATGCATCACCTGAGAAAGCCCCCTGGTATAGGTTGGGCTGTGGTTATTTCAACACAAAACCAAGTCAAAAGTTCCATTTGGTCAATTCTAGGAAGATAAAAAGGAATAGAACTACCTATGAGGGTGAAGATTCTTACCTCTTCTTATTAAGCATCAAGCTACTTAAATCATTCAATTTTATCTTCCAGGACAGTCTAAAGAAGGAATTGAAAGCCTACTTGAACTTAAGACCAAGAAATTCCATGTGTTTATGGATGTTTGCCTCGTATATGTCTATACTATGCATGTATTTACAATGATCGTGCCTGTATGTGTCTGATCCTCATGTCTATGTGTATGTCAGTGCTGATGTGCATTATGGGTTAAATGACCAGCTGATGTTGCCTTTGCCTGGTCTCCAAGATTATGTTTTGTGGGTTGCTTACAAATGCCAGCAAGGAGAACTCAGCCATGCTTAGTATAGTCAAGAGCCCTAGATGTTGAGAATCTGAATTCCTGAATCAATGAGATACTGTGACACTGCATTTAGATGAGCAAAGGTGGAGAAGTTGAGTTACAAGTAGGAGTTTTGGCAGCAAAAATATCATTTTAATATTCTGCTGGCAACTCTTTACAATGGAGTTGAAAGCAACCCTAGGATGGATTTTTTTTTTTAAGATAAACCTTGAGACATTTTGTCTAGTGAATGAACATTAAATAGAAAAGTATAGGAGACACGGATGTAAAAGCTGATTGGTACCAGGCTGGGGAGGGCCCTGAATACCAGGTTGAAGCAAATGGCCTTGGAGAACCTGTCGGTGACTCTGGCCAAGCAAGGCATGGCACAATGGGGGGCAGATGTGCCACAACCAGGGAGGTTCTGGCATTGCCCATGGACCAGTGTGGGTGCATTATAACAGGTACACTGGGTGGGTCTTCATGGAAACGGAACTGAGTCAACATGAGTCCCAGTCCCCCACTGACTGCCCAGCTCCAGACTCTGCGGGGCTCTCAGCTTCTAGAATTGTCTAAATGCTTATTCCCATTTATTCTTCCATTAGTTCATTTAACCCCTGTTCATTATGGGTCTACCATGTTTCAAGCTCTCTCATCAGCACTGGGGTTGATGGAAGCAGTAAATGGAAGCAAACCAAATACTTGTCCTTGTGGGGTGTTCATTCCTACTGGGAGGAGATAGAGACAAGA
This sequence comes from Bos indicus x Bos taurus, assembly GCF_003369695.1. NCBI lineage: Eukaryota > Metazoa > Chordata > Mammalia > Artiodactyla > Bovidae > Bos > Bos indicus x Bos taurus. The sequence continues at coordinate 27,090,779 of NC_040100.1, read as the reverse complement.
CATACATTAAACTAATAAGTTATATACTATATGAGGTGAAAGTAAGTGCTTGGGAGAAATCTGATAACATAGACAAGGGAGTTGGGAAGAGATGGGCAGTTGAGAAGTTTAGATCAGGGAAGATCATGATGTTCCAGGGAAATGAGAGGATGTAAGGAGCAAGCATGTGTCTGAAGAAAGAGAACTTTCAGCAGAGGAAACGGCAAGTTCAGAGGCCCTGAATTGGGAGCTTGTCTGCCACGCTCAAGAGATTATGAAGAGATCAGCGTGTCTGGAGTGAACGTGGGGGAGGTGAGGTCAGAGAGATGAAGGAGCTCACAGTAAAGGCATTGATTCTATCTGACTTCTAGAAAAAGTGAGCTACGGGAGGTTGGGAACAAAGCTCGCATTCTTCAAACCAGCATTAGGACCAACAGGACTAAAGGAAATTGCAGTTGCTGGCATGTTTGCTTGGAGCCCTACGCGGTTGGTAACAACATTGACAAGTTGTATGGTGAGCAGGGTTCCTTGTGTAGTTTCCAGATAGTCTGAACTTAGACCCCTGAAAAAGCAGAATCCAGTTGGCTACAATCTCTGTTCACCTTAAAGGACCTGAGGTCTGTGGTCCAATATCTGCCAACCCTTTCTCTCCAGATGATGGACTCGTCATCCAGTTGGATTGATCCACTAGGCACTGAGGACCCGGGGTGGGGGCAACCCAAAATACCAAAAACCTGATTTTGAGGGAAACTGTGAGGCTCAGGCTCCCCTTCATGCTGCCCTGGTTCTGCCTTCTTTTCAAACACATCTGGATTTCAAAGGAAATTGAAGCCACATGGCACCGGTGAGTCACAGATGTTGAACGCATCAGATGGATTTTACACAATCCATTTGCTACTTCAGTTTTTTTTTTTTTTTATCCTAATATCTCCTTCCTTTTCTTCCTTTTTCCTCCTCCTTCTTATAAATATTCTTCTTACATGCATAGATAGAAAGTGTTTTGGTTGTTTTACTTTTTGGCCAACCAGAGCCCTACCTAGGCTTCCCTGGTGGCTCACCTGGTGAAGAATTTGCTTGCAATGCAGGAGAACTGGGTTCCATCTCTGGGTTGAGAAGATCCCCTGGAGAAGGGAAAGGCTACCCAGTCCAGTATTTTGCCTGGTGAATTCCATGGACAGAGGAGCCTGGCGGGCTACAGTCCATGAGGTCACAAAGAGTCAGACACAACTGAGTGACTAACATACACAGATAGGACCCTACTTTCCTCTTCCTGCTGATGCCACTTGGCACAACCTCCAAACTGGCTTCTTGTCCAATCAGTCCCCTTCCTCACCAAGAGGAAGACATCTCACTCCATCTTTCACCCTTCCAGTCCCACGTCTGCCAGACCCACAACAAACAGTAGGTGAGGGTCTTTGTGGTTCTTATGGGAGAAGCTATAATTCGGCAGATTTTGTAATTTGGGGATTTTTATCTTTATTCTGTAAATTAGCTCAAAGGGGATGTCCCTTAAAGAGAAGCGGTGCATTAATAAGGCTGCACAGTGTGGAACAAGTCACCACTTGCCTGTGTGCTCAACTGCTGCTTGAAGAGTAATGCTTCTTGCTTGGAAAGTGTATTTTGGCAGGGTGTATAGTATACTAGACATTCGAAAAGCCTGATTCAATCCAGTTTGGCATTACTTGAGAGCAATCTGGCTTGAAAAGATTTGAGAGTAGCTATGAGTTTGGCCTTGTCCACCTTAAGAGTCCTTGGGCTTGGTGAGACTTTATGAGCATGTAAAGTTATCCTCACTAAAATATCTCCTTTCTCATCACAATAACACACTGATTCTCTCTGTTCCTCAGAGGGCCAATAAGTCCATATCTCATTTTTGTTTGCAGTTAAACACTTGCACATCTTTGCTCCACTTAGGACCAACCTCAGTGGTCCTAAAACTTAGGTAGCTTACCCAATCCAAATGGAGTCAAGCATCTTCGACAAGGAGCAGAGTATTGGAACCTCATTAGGCCATCGCTGTTGTTGTTGCAGCTACAAGATATCACTGTTGGAGATCAGTTCTGCACAGCTCCGAGATGCTCCACGTTGGAATGTAAACCCCAACAGAAGCTTCAGTGGTTCTTTGAGGAAAAAAAATCCCACTTCTGTAAGTTTCAGCATAACCAATGGTGTTTTATGCTCAGTTGTTTTTTTAATATAAATTTATTTATTTTAATTGGAGGCTAATTACTTTACAATATTGTTTTGGTTTTGCCATACATCAACATGAATCCACCCAAACTGCATCTCTTTAACACTCCAGAAATCAGCCACTGGCCTCAGGAACAGAGCATGATATTAGGGTGTCTCAGTTGGTGGGAGCTTACTGCACCCACCAAGGCTATACCCAAAGTATCTCTTCTTTATAAAACCACAGGCTCTATTTTTGAGCTGAGCACTATAATGATTTCAGGGCTGTAATGCAGTTAGGACTTCCCCTTTCTTTAAAGTAATCTAATTTCAGCAGTCTTGTTCTCACCTGCCCATTTGACTTGGTCAGAGCCTCCTGTCAACCTGGTCAGATCTGCTTAACTGAGAGTGGAATAGCAGAGATGAGCTACCTGCTGAATAACACCCTTCAACAACACACACACACACACACACACACACACACACACACACCTCTAATTTGCAGGAGGACCCTCGATCCAGGTGAAAAACTACATTTCCCAGCTTCCCTTGCAGGAAGGAGCAGCCAATGAGGAGGGAGTAGAGGCCATTGGGTGAGATTTAGAGGAAGACTCTTGATCTTTTCTCCTTGCTTCCATCTGGAGGCCAAACTTGTGAGGTGAACCCCACACCCCACCAAAGTTCTCTTGGATCATGAAGTGACCTTGAGGATAGAAACCATTAATTAGATAAGGATGTTAGAGTGAAAAAATAGGAAGACTTTGGGTCCCTGATGACCAGGAACTTCTGGAAGACCTCAGACTGCCTTTAATTCATCTTTTAGCTGGACTTCTCAAACTTTAATGTACATACTAGTCATATGCTAAAATGCAGACTCTGATTTGGGAGATCCAGGGAGGCATGAGATTCTGCAATTCTGACATGATTCTAGGTTAGGGTTCCCAGATAAAACACAGAAAAGTGAAAGTAAAAATCATTCAGTTGTGTCTGACTCTTTGAGACTCCATGGACTATACAGCCCTTGGAATTCTCCAGGCCAGAATACTGGAGTGGGTAGCTGTTCCCTTCTCCAGGGAATCTTCCCAACCCAGGGATTGAACCCAGGTCTGCCACACTGCAGGCAGATTCTTTACCAGCTGAGCCACCAGAGAAGCCCAAGAATACTGGAGTGAGTAGCTGTTCCCTTCTCCAGGGGATCTTCCCGACCCAGAAATTGAACCAGGGTCTTCTGCATTGCAGGTGGATTCTTTACCAGCTGAGCTATTAGGGAAGCCCTTAAAACACAGAGCACCCCATTACATATAAATTTCATATAAACAGGTAAGTTTTTAGTATAAATATGTTCTAAATATAGATGCATGAGATATACCTATGCTCAGAAAAAATTGTATAAGTATGACCCAAATATCACACAGTGAGTTAACAGGGGAACATCCTTTTAGGTACAGCAAAAAATGCATATCAGCTCTAAGGAACTGAGACTTCACAAGGTGGGTGGATTTCTAGTGTTTTTATTTTTTATTTTTGTATTGATAGCAAAGAAAAAAAAGCACCCACTCTAAGTCAGATTTTTAAAACATCAGTGGAAAATGTACTTGGGAATCTCCTGGACTGCAAGATGAGATGTCCAGCAGGTCAGCATGAGCAGCAGCTGGGGCATTGGCAGTTTGAGGCCAGGGGACTCTCTGCCTGTCTCCCTGACGTTGGCTTTTGTCCCATTTGTGCCTCTGTCTACTCACTATGAACCAACTTCTCCTTTTCCCCACTGGTTCCTAATCCTTCTCTATTTTCACCTTGTCCAAATTTTCACCACGATGCCAGCCCCAGCCCCGGGTCTCCTGGAGTAAAAGAGGCACCATGACTCAGGGCATGGGCTCAGATTCACAGAGTGGTACTGTCACTGTTGCTGTTAATACAATGGTAGGGATGTTGTCATATTCTCTGTGCATCAGCTTCCTTGTCTGTAAAATAGGGAGACAGGGGTACCCACTGTGTAGGACTGTTGTGAGTTTGAAATAAGGTGAAATGTGCAGAAGGCCTTAGACCAGAAACTGACACAAAGTAAGCACTAAGTAAATCCATACTGGCTGCTATCACAGCATTGCCTTGACCTCAAATTCTCATTAGTTTTAAATCTCTGGGTGGGAGGAAGAGGATCTGGCTTCCTTGGCTCCCTGGGGCTGTGAGGAGGTTAATGGTGCCTCTGGGAAGGTGAGACCTTGGTGCTGTGGGAACCCAAAAGAAGAGCATCAGCCTTGCCTTATTTGGGAACAGCATCGCAGAGAGGTGAGACTGAGCATCTTGAAGACATGCAGGGGGTTTCCAGGAGGGAGAGGGCAAGAGCATTCCAGGCAGAAGTGTAGCAGAGCAGGATGAGCACAGCCCTTAGCACACAGCTATTTCTGTGCCTCATTACTCCACACTGCATTACTTGGCAACAGGTCTTGCTCAGCCATTGCTTGGTCTCTCAGTGGGCCCCGCCCACAAGCAACCACCTGTCAATGAGCGACCATTACTTGTCATGCTCAGCTATTGGTCAGTGCTGCAGTGGGCCCCGCCCAAAAGCAGCCACCTGTCAATCAGCGACCCTTAGTTGTCCTGCTCAGCTATTGGTCAGCGCTGCAGTGGGCCTTGCCTATCGGCAACTGTCAGTGAGGGACCACTGGGGGAAATGATTCAGTCAAGGGTCAGTGGTGTGGTGGTCATCAGGTGGAGAGTGAGGTTAGAGGCATATTCAGGCCTGCTCCCAAGAGGCCCTACAGCTCACCCAGCCTTGGGCCAGTGGGTGAGCTGGAGGGCCCAGGAACAGACTGGGGAATACGTCCTGCAGGGATCCAGCGCCCTCACTAAGGCCCGCCACTAGCCTTGGCCCAGGCCTTGAGGCGGTGGTGAACCTCTCCCTCACTCCTGTCTCTGTGACCTAATAGCAGAGGCCATCTGCCTGGGTCACAGTCTGCGAAACTGGTCTCTCCATTTAGGTGGCCGGGGAGACTGAGGGCCAGTAGGATTGGGCGCCTGGCTCCCTCGGGGATGACAGCTGGGCAGGAGGTGGGAACCTGGCCCTGAAGGAGCTGCCAGTTGAGATCTGCCTGCACTTAACCAGGATTGGGACCTTGGAGGGTGAAAGCTGTGCCTTGGGACTTTGTCCTTTCTTGGTCAGAACAGAGAATAACACTTGTTTTGTAGAGATTTACAGGAAAATCATTACCTGACCATGACCTGACCTCAAGAACAAAGGTTCTGACACCAAAGAAGTTAGCAACAACTAACAGGAGTGAGACAGGAGGGAGGGAGAGGTTCACTGCTGCCTCAAGGCCTGGGCCAAGGCTAGTGGGGGCTTAGTGAGGGTTCTGGAGCCCTGTAGGATGTAGTCCCCAGTCTGTTCCAGCTCACCCACTGGCCCAGGGCTGTGTGAACTGGAGAGCCTCTGGGAGAAGGCCTGAATCTGCCACCAACATCACTATCCACCTGATGACCACCACACACTGACCCTTGACTGAATCACTTCTCCAGTGGTTCCTCATTGACAGTTGCCAGTAGTTGTACCCCCTCACCTTTTGCTTTTAAAAAGGTGCTTGCTGAAAGGTTCCAGTAACTTTGGGTTTCTTAGGCCATGAGCCACCCATCTCCTTGTATGCTGCTGCTGCTGCTAAGTCGCTTCAGTCGTGTCCGACTCTGTGCGACCCCATGGACTGCAGCCTGCCAGGCTCCCCCGTCCCTGGGATTCTCCAGGCAAGAACACTGGAGTGGGTTGCCATTTCTTTCTCCAATGCATGAAAGTGAAAAGTGAAAGTGAAATCGCTCAGTCGTGTCCAACTCTTAGCAACCCCATGGACTGCAACCTACCAGGCTCCTCCATCCATGGGATTTTCCAGGCAAGAGTACTGGAGTGGGGTGCCACTGCCTTCTCCCATCTCCTTGTATAAATCTGTAATAAACCTTTCTCTATTCCAGACGCTATAATGTTTTAGTTTTGATGGGCTTCACTGTGCATCAGACACATAGACTTGAGATTCGGTACCGGAAGGAAGACCTTTAAACAAAAGGAACAGAAAGTGTGGCAGAGCTTGATACCCTCTTGGAGCTTCACTAGCCCAGCAGTAAAGACATGTTATGAGATGGAATAGCAAGAGGTTAAGATGAGGTCAACAGGCAAGATAAAGAAGGCCCTTCATTGGCAAACTCAGGAGTCTGAACTTCATTCGACTAGTAATTGAACTAGTGATCCCAGCCTGGAGTCCAGGAACTCCTCAAGATCCCTTATGCTTGATCAGAGGTCTGTGAGTTCACTTTGAGAATTTTTCTTAGAAAACTTCTGGTGGGATAATTAGGGAAAAGTTAATGTCCCCTTTCTGAGCCTCATTTCTCTCATCTGTAATATGACAATAATAATCACCATTGTTTGTTGTTCAGTCACTGAGTCATGTCTGAATCTTTGCAACTCCATAGACTGCAGCATGCCAGGCTTCCCTATCCTTCACTATGTCCTGGAGTTTTTTCAAAATCGTGTCCACTGAGTTAGTGATGCCATCCAAACATTTCATCCTCCATCCCCTTTTCCTTTTGCCATCAATGTTTCCCAGCATCAGGGTCTTTTCCAGTGAGTCAGCACTTCCCATCAGGTAGCCAAAGTATTGGAGCTTCAGCTTCAGCATCAGTCAGTCCAATGAGTATTCAGGGCTGATTTTCTTTAGGATTGACCAGTTTGAGCTCCTTGCTGTCCAAAGAGATTCTCAAAAGTCTTCTCTAAGACCACAGTTGGAAAGAATCAATTCTTCGGCGCTCAGCCTGCTTTATGTCCAACATCTGTACATGAATGACTCCTGGAAAAACCATACAGTCCTTTGTTGACAAAGTGTTGTCTTGCTTTTTAATATGCTGTCTAGGTTTCTTATAGCTTTTCTTCCAAGGAGCAAGCATCTTTTAATTTCATGGCTGCAGTCACTGTCCGCAGTGATTTTGGAGCCCAAGAAAATAAAATCTGTCACTCTTTCCATTTTTTCCCCATCTATTTGCCATGAAGTGATGGAACTGGATGCCATGATCTGAGTTTTTTTGAATGCTGAGTTTCAAGCCAGTTTTTTCACTCTCCTCTTTTACCTTCATCAAGAGGCTCTTTAATTTCCCCTTCACTTTATGCCATTAGAGTAGTATCATCTGCATTATCTGAGGTTGTTGATATTTCTCCTGGAAATCTTGATTCCAGCTTGTGAAACATCCAGCCCCTCATTTGACTTGATGTACTCTGCATATAAGTTAAATAAGCAGGGTGACAATATATAGCCTTGATGTACTCCTTCCCCAATTTTGAACAAGTCTGTTGTTCCATGTCCAGTTTTAATTGTTGCTTCTTGACCTACATACAGGTTTCTCAGGGGGCAGGTAGTTGGTCTGGTATTTCCATCACTTTAAGAATTTTCCACAGTGTGTTGTGATCCACACAATAAAAGGCTTTAGTGTAGTCAATGAAGCAGAAGTAGATCTTTTTCTGGAATTCCCTTTTTTTTCTGTGGTCCAACAGATGTTGGCAATTTGATCTCTACCTTTTCTGAATCCAACTTGTACATCTGGAAGTTCTCAGTTTACATACTGTTGAAGCCTAGCTTGAAGGATTTTTGAGCATTACCTTGGTTGCATGTGAAATGAACACAATTATGTGGTAGTTTGAACATTCTTTGGCATTGCCCTTCTTTGGGATTGGAATGAAAATTGATCTTTTCCAGTCCTGTGGCCACTGTTGAATTTTCCAAATTTGCTAACTTATTGAGCACAGCACATTAACAGCATCATCTTTTAGGATTTGAATTAGCTCAGCTGGAATTCCATCATCTCCAATAGCTTTATTCATAATAATGCTTCCTAAGGCCCACTTGACTTCACACTCTAGGATGTCTGGCTCTAGGTGAGTGACCACACCATCCTGGTTGTCTGGGCCATTAACACAATAATAATAGTGCCTGCCTTACTGGGTTTTAAGGATCAAATAAGTTACTATATGGCAAGTACTAACAACAGAGCTTGGCATATAACAGTTGCTTAATAAATTCGTTATTGTTATTCTTATTAGTTCAGTGAAGTTTAAAAAATGAATCTGGGCACTTTTAGGTCATTTGGGTGGCCCACTTATAGCCTGGGACAACAATGGGATTATAATACCTGTGTTTTCATTAGTATTTGTGATCCCACTGGCACCACTTAGCATATCTTTCATCATCGTGGATTAATGGAGAAAGAACAAAGGTGGATTTTATCCATCAAGTGTGTTTTTTGTAGCAGGTGAGGTTCCAATAGTGTCAGGATATGGTGTTCAAAAAAGGTGCCCCATCTTGTTCATACAGAGGAAAGTAATGGGAGGACTGACTCAGGACCAGAGCACAAAGCAGAACCTCCACGAGAAGGAATCTACATCACTGCAGCCAGCAGGGTGTCATAATCTCTCTGCCAAGGGCACTTGAGTTTTGGCACAACATCATCCATCCCATTAAATTAATGTTTTTAATTTAAATGTTATGGGTTTCATAGTCTTACATTTTTAAATTTATAAATTTGGCTTTTGTTGAATAAGAGCTATTAGCATACGAACTATATGCCAAGCTTTATGTTGGTACATATTTAAATAACAATATATTAGTAAACATAATTTAGGTCAATACTAGGAGTGTGCAATTTTTGTATTATCATTATTACTCACATTTGAGAATATTGTGGACAGCCGGGAGGGCGTTGAAGAGCTGAAGTCTGTGTTTCAGAAAATTCAGGAAGTGTAAGGTTCTGTTGTCTCAACAGCACAGGTTGCTATGAGAAACTAACAACCTTGTGGAAATAACACTACGTTTTCTTGTCTGGACTCCACATCTGGAGTAGGTAACCAGCAGTCGTGGTTTGCTTGGGAGCAGGGCCAGTTTCATGAGCCAGCGACATGTGCAGGGTCCCACACTCAGAAGGAAACCACATTTCCTTTAATGCCCTGTTGTCACAGTCCTGAAATTCTTCATTCTGAACAAGGACCCTGGACTTTCGTTTTGCATCAGGCCCTGAAAAATTACATAGTCGGTTCTTCCTGGACGGAGGGGATTCCCTGAACATGGAGCATTCAGTGCTAAAATCAAGACCATCTCAGCAAACTGGGAGGGTTGGTCACCCCAACAGGCACCTGGTGGCTTTACTCCCAGTCTCCTGGCTGCTTCAAGGGGGCATCTGGCAGGGGATCTGTTGAGCCCTCAGGTCAGGAGGATGCACACACCAGGCTCAGCATTCAGTTTCCCAGGGAGCTGCTCACTGCAGAGCTGGCGGGTGACTGGAGATGGCTGTGGAAGCAGCTGGACCTCATTTGGCACTAGGAGTGAGTCAGCTGGGGAGGAGATGGCCTGGCTCCTTGTAAATTGTTGGGACACACCAAAGGAAACAATATCTGCACGTGTCTCCTGGCAGGCTTACTTTTTCCAAAGTTAACAGAAATCCCCTGACAACCTCAAGAAGTAAAAGATGCTGCTTCATCTGTAGCAAAATCCCCAGCAGGATAAGGGCCTGACTTATCCATAGCCAGCTTCCAGATCTAGCCCAGCTTTACAGTCTGCAGCTTAATCTCAGGTAATGGGTATTCAAGGAAGAAAAGAAAAAAAACAATTACTATTTTAGCGTCAGGCCCCCCTCATCCAACTCAAGGAAGATTCAAGGAACAGAGAACAGAAATGCTAAGGTCATGGAGAGCCACAGAAGTAGAAGCCTCAGGCCAAATACTTCTCTGCCATTGCAGCAAAATGCCTTGCCTTTCCTCAGAAGGTACTCATGGCCATTCAATGGGGACTAGAAAGAGTCATCCCTCTCTGGAGTTTAAGCCAGTCTTTAAACAGCATCAGGCTACATGATCCACTGGACTTCTGAATACAGAATCAGTTCAGTTCAGTTGCTTAGTTGTGTCCCACTCTTTGCAACCCCATGGACTACAGCATGACAGGCTTCCCTGTCCATCACCAACTCCCGGAGCTTGCTCAAACTCATGTCCATTTAGTTGGTGATGCCATCCAACCATCTCATTCTCTGTCATCTGCTTCTCCTCCTGTCTTGAATCTTTCCCAACATCAGGGTCTTTTCCAATGAGTTAGTTCTTTGCGTCAGATGGCTAAAGTATTGGAGTTTCAGCTTCAGCACCAATCCTTTCAGTGAATATTCAGGACTGATTTCCTTTAGGATTGACTGGTTGGATCTCCTTGCATTCCAAGTGACTCTCAAGAGTCTTCTCCAACACCACAGATCAAAAGCATCAATTCTTTGGCACTCAGCATTCTTTACAATCTAACTCTCACATGACTACTGGGAAAACCATAGCTTTGACGGTATGGACCTTTGTTGGCAAAGTAATGTCTCTGCTTTTGGCACCCCACTCCAGTACTCTTGCCTGGAAAATCCCATGGACGGAGGAGCCTGGTGGGCTGCAGTCCATGGAGTCGTTGGGAGTTGGACACGACTGAGCAACTTCGCTTTTACTTTTCACTTTCATGCATTGGAGGAGGAAATGGCAACCCACTCCAGTGTTCTTGCCTGGAGAATCCCAGGGACAGGGGAGCCTGGTGGGCTGCCATCTATGGGGTCGCACAGAGTCAGACACGACTGAAGCGACTTAGCAGCAGCAGCATGTTGGTCATAGCTTTTCTTTCAAGGAGCAAGCGTCTTAATTTCATGACTGTAGTCACCATCTGCAGTGATTTTGGAGCCTGTGTCTCATGCTTTTTAAGAGCTCTTTTTCATATGTGAATTGTTATTTGGAGAGTATAATATATATACTCTCTTATATATATATATATATATATATATATATATACATATATATATATAAAGTCCCTTCAGTAGTGTCCGATTCTGCGACCTCATAGACTGTAGCCTGCCAGGCTCCTCTGTCCATGGGATTCTCCTGGCAAGAATACTGGAGTGGGCTGCCATTTCCTTCTCCAAGGGATCTTCCTGACCCAGGGATCAAACCTGCATTTTTTTTTTAATTTTATTTTATTTTTAAACTTTACAATATTGTATTAGTTTTGCCAAATATCAAAATGAATCCATATATATATATATATATATATATATACATATATATATGGCATGCCTGTCAACTTTTCTTTGAAGGAAGTGTCCATGATCAAACATATTTGAGGACTATTGGCTCAGATGTTTTAAGCCTTGAAAGTGAAAGAAGCTGTGAGTTTCCATTCAGGCTCTTTTCTCCTTCCCACCATTCAGTGGACTATGTGCACTGGTTGTGCAGATGACGTCACACAGATACAATGAAGAAAGGCACACAACTGATGTCCCCCTGAGATCAGCAGTTTGATGCAAGAGCCAGGGAGACACACAGAAGGGTTTAATCCATGTTGTTTAGTAAAAGACGGAGAGTGGGATTTAAACAATGGGTAAGGAGTTATTGGGTGAATACAGAGCAGAAGGATACTTTAGGCAAAAGAGAGAATTTGAGCAAAAATATGGAGAGAATAGTATTTAGTTTGTGGTTTAGAGAAGGATGCTAGTGGGGAGAGTGGAGAAGAATGTTCTTTGGCTGATAGTAGTGAGGACAGAGGAGGTGGAAGAGGACGAATGGGCTGTTGCCTACAACCGTGCTTGCAGCCTGGTAGTGAAAATGAAAGTCGCTCAGTTGCATCCTACTCTTTGCAACCCCAGGGACTGTATCCCTCCAGGCCCCTCTGTCCACGGAATTCTGCAGGCATGAATACTGGAGTGGGAATATAAGGGAATATTGGAGATGCCCTTCTCCAGGGGATCTTCCTAACCTAGGAATCAAAGCTGGATCTCCTGCATTGCAGGCATATTCTTTTCTGATAAGGGTTCAATAAATATTTTTGAGTGAATAAAGAAAGAAATGAATGAAAGACAACCTTGAATGGCAGGCTAAGGACACGAAATTTAACTGTAGGCAATGAGAAGTCACAATAATAATACTAATTAACATACATTATCTTCAGTAGTTTTGAGAACAGGAGGTGAGCTGCTCAGATCATCACTTAGGGGAAAACAGGGCACAATATACAGCGTCACAGCATAGATTCTGGGTTGGATGGGAGATATTAACGTCCAACTTCTATGGGCTTCCCCGGTGGCTTAGCAGGAAAGAATTCACCTGCAATGCAGGAGACACGGGTAGATGCAGGTGCAATCCCTGGGTCGGGAAGATCCACTGGAGGAGGAAATGGCAACCTACTTCAGTGTTCTTGCCTGGAAAATCCCATGGACAGAGAATCCTGGTGGGCTACAGTCCTTGGAGTCACAAAGAGTTGGACATGACTGAGCACAGTGTACATTATATTGTATCTACCCTGATAGAGCTTAAATTAGTTGGTGGAAACTGAGGTTGTAGAAACGTCAATGCCAGAAAAACAAGGAAACGTAGAGCCAGGAAGGAAAAAGCAGGGTAGTGTGAAATACAACATGGGGGAAGGCTTCCGTAAAGAATTCCTACTTCAGGTGAGAATAGAAGGCAGTTCACCAGGCAAAGGGAGTAAAGCAAACATTTCAGGCAGAGGGACAGTTAATGCAAATGCCCTGAGCTAAGAAGGGCTTTGGTGAACCAGAGAAACAAAATGAAACAAGATGACAACAGTAGCAAAGCTGGTGGGACAGCAGCGTTGTGAGTCAAACTGAGACGTGTGGGCCATGACCAGGCCGGACACAGGCAGGGGCCAGTTTTAAGCCAGGCCTGGAAGACTTTGTTAAGGATTTCCATTCTCAACCAAAGAGCAAAAAAGGGCCATTACAGGGTCTAAGCAAAGGAGTGATGAGCTTCTATTTATGACTTTTAACAGATTACATTCAAGGGCATGAGTCCAGATGATTCGCCCCTGGATCAAAGACCTGCTTATCTTTCTTTGCTCAGGACAGTCAGATGACGTGCTTTTGTTTGCTAGTAGTATAACTCTGGAATAAAAGGGTATTAACCATATAGATTATGGTTAGGTGATTCCAGAGTTCACTCAGCAGCTCAACAATAGCTTCTCTATGATTCTTTGTTCCTTTCCTCATTGTCCTAAGTTGGCTGCCACAGCTCCAAACATCACATCCTCACCTGAAAATATGCAAAACAGAGAGAGAGGAGAATGCCTTCTGCTCACATCTCTTCCCTTCTCTTTTATGAACCAAAGGTATATTTTCCAGAAACCCCTCTGCAAATTTCCTCTAGGGAGATTTGGTCACTGGCTACACCATCATGTCAAGGGGGATGGTGAGGCAGTGATCAGGGAAGGAAGGAGGAAAAGATAAGGATTACACAATGTTGCATTTCACCTCTTTCCCTCATTGCACAAGGGGGTGATTATCTGCTTTTGGACAGCTTTGCTGTGGGGGAAATTCAGGAGGCAGATATACTTGTCTATCTGCATACTTAGCCAGCTTGTTGACCTTAAATAAGGCATTGGGGAAAATAGTATAAAGTAATGTAATAAATACTCACCCAGCTTAAGGAAAACAACTCGGCAACCATGAGACCCCTGATTACTCTCTATAAAATCATCTCTATCCCTTCAACCACAATTTTGTATTTGAAGTTTATAATCCCTTGAATTTGAGCATGCCTATTACATGTTTATATCCTGAAAAGATGGGCCTTCCTGGTGGCTCAGCTAGTAAAGAATTTGCAATGCAGGAGACCCCCATTCAATTCCTGGGTTGGGAAGATCCCCTGGAGAAGGAATAGGCTACCCACTGCAGTATCCATGGGCTTCCCTGTGGCTCAGATGTTAAAGAATCCATCTACAATGCGGGAGACCTGGGCTCGATCCCTGGGTTGGGAAGATCCCCTGGAGGAGGTCATGGCAAACCACTCCAATATTCTTGCCTGGAGAATCCCCATGGACAGAGGAGCCTGGAGGGCTACAGTCCATGGAGTCACAAAGAATTGGACACGACTGAGTGACAAAGCACAGCTCAGCACATCCTTAAAAGACACATGGTAATCTTTGATATATTGTTGAAACCTGATATGAAATGATCCTATACTAATACACTCTTTGGCAGTTATTTTCATCCACACTGCTTCCTCCTCCACATTAAACATGGTATGAATATCTCTAGTTCATTCAGTTTAACTGACATATACTCTTTCAATGTTTAAATATTTCAGTTTTTTTTTTCATCCTTTCTCTCACTGATAGATTTGGGATTGATACCATTTGTTTCCACTATTACAAATGGATATTTTTGTATATGTTTTTGTATATTCCTCTGTGTACATGAGTATGTTTCTCCAGGGCATATAATGGGAGAATCACTGTATGGAAAAAGCAAAAAACTGAGAGTCAAACCTGCTAAGACTGGATCATACCAACAGTGCCACCTTCTCACCCCGTAGGTGAGACCTCCAACTGCTCTCCCCCAGGTTCTGCATCTATGAACCACGGGATAATGATGTCGTTATGAGAATCATTATGAAAATTAAATTAAATCATGTCCATTGAATACCTAACAGAGACCAGGCACAGAGTAGGTTTGTGTCCCCCTGCTACCTCCCTCAGCTATTTCCCTCAGTACTTCTGCTGCTTCATTATTTATAAAAAGGTGATTGTATTCCTCATCTTGCTAACTACCCAGAATCAAAGGGGATATGGTAGTAGGTAAAAATCTTATGAAATTGCTGCCTTTATAAGACAAAAATGTTCTAATAGCAGCAATCTGTCACACAATTCAGCATGCTATATTGAAGTGCTTTGAAAGTGAAACCCAGCGTTCATTCATTCATCAGATACTTTTTGAGATCTGCTTCAACACCAGGCACCGGGTCATCAAAGGCTGAACAGACCCAGAAACGGACTCCCAAATACATATAAAATATGCTAAGCGTGAGGAAAGAAAATAATAGCTAGTAGTAATAATAACAATGGCAAGTAATCTTGGCACTACCCGTCCTGCCCGGGAGCTAATGTAATTCTCACAACAACCCTGTGAGATTGATATTATTATTGGGTATAATATCAATTATTATATTGATATAATAATAATATAATGTCATTATTATAGCAGGAAGCAAATGGCCTAATCCAAGGAGCAACCGAGATGAGTGCAATGAAGGGGATATTGACCAAGGTGTGGGCAGGGCTGAAGGAAACCCACCAGGGCAGGGAGACTGCCAGGGGCTGGCAACATCAGGGAGCTGTGACCTCCTTGGTGCTAAGGGAGTATTGTTGGGGGCGGGGGGTGGGCACTTTCTAGAACTTAGTGCACAGCTGCCCATCAAGAGCCTGGAGAGGGAACAGAGCCACCACCTCGCAGGCAGGGAGCTGGCTGAGTAAACTGCATGATGTCATCTCCATCTGTCTTTCATTGACTAAATCCAGCCAGAGGACAGGGCAAAACATTGACCAGCCCAAGGGAGCACAGAGGAGAGCGAAAAGGGTGGCCAGACAGAGAACCTGCAGTACCAATCATTATCCATATTAACAAATGACGGTGAGGCACAGGGAAAGGAAAAAACATGGTTGAGATCAAGGATAATCACAAGCAACCTTTTGCTGCTATGTGTGATCTGGGAGGGCTTCTCAGAGGAGTTGACCCACCCAGTGAGCAGGGACCAGCAGAAGAAAGAATGTCCAGAGAGGATGTACACTGGTAAAGATCCTAAGTGAGGGAAGTTCCAGTTGTGCTGGGCAAATGGAAAGAAGGTCAGCTCAGAGTGACTGCAGGGTTGGAGTCAGATGAATAGAGGCACGTCACTGAGTATTACTATTATTGCAAGCGGACTGGCTCCGGAGGAACATGGCTGGAAGGCCCCTTACCACTTTCCTCTCTAATCTGGATTCACAAAGGCCTGCTATGGACACCGGGCTAGTTTCTCCTCACTGGGTCACACCGCCAGTGCGTGGTCACCTAAGAGTGGCCAGCTCCTCAGTGGGAGGTTCTTGGCAGGATGCCCAGGCCAGACCAGCTGAGCTTGGCTGGAGCCTGCAGGACCCTGCCACGGGGCCGTCAATCTGCTCAGCGACGAGCGCTGCCTAATGGCACGGAACGTGTTTAAAATGCAACCCAGGTGCCAGACCCTATTCTACATGCAGTACCATTAGGGAGGCTCCATCCTCGGCCGAACAGGACTCCCGTATCCACAAGGGCACCGCTTAGAGTGAGACTGGACTGAAATTGACTTTGGAGGAGGGTGACCTCCCTGAGTGAGGAGCAGAGGGAAGGGAAGCAGGGAGCATCTCTGCTCTGGGCACTGCCAGGCAGTCACTATGGGTCTCAGTTACCACTGGTTCCTCACTCTTGCTGGTGCCCGCAATGGACAAGGCACCCTTCAGAGGGGAAAACAAAGTCTTTCAGCTGTTAGTTTGTTGGAATCCAGGTGTGGGCCTTGTCTAATTTACATATTTGTCTTAATAATTTGTATGCATGTATATATCCACCCATCCACTCATCTATGTATGTATGCATGTATCTATCTATCTATCACAGAGAACCACAGGGCTCACATTTTTTTTTATCACATATTCCATTCAAGGAATGGTTGTAATCACTTTAATTTATTTCTTCCTCATAAAACCCGTGTGAGCTAGGTACTATAATAGTTTCCATTTCATGATGGTAATATAGAGGCACAGAGTATTGATGTAGCTTGCCTAGAGGCATTCAACAGCTAGTAAATTAGAAAGTGGAGATTTGAACCCGAGAAATATGACTTCAGAGAAAGGCTAAAGGATCTGTAAGTGACCACATGCATATCCTCCACCTTAGATTTATAATCGTTGCTACATGGAAATTTCCGCGCTCTCTCCTTCCTCTTTGTCTCTTCCTCTTTCTCTCTCTCTCCATACAATACAATGCTATATGTAATTGTATCTCAATGAAGCTAGGGAATAAACAGAGTTAGATGAGAATATATTGCTCACGGAAGATGCATGCTGAGACATTTGGGTTGAAGTTTCATGCTATATAGAATTTATTTGCAAGCAGTTCAGAAAAATATACAGAAGACAAAAAGACGGCCAACAATCACAAGAAAAGATGGTCAGCCTCACTAATTCTCAAAACCACAATGAGATATCACCTCACTCTGGTCTGAATGGCCATCATTAAAAAGTCTACAAGTAGTAAATACTGGAGAGGGTGTGGAGAAAAGGGAATCCTCCTACACTGTTGGTGGGCATGAAAATTGGTGCAACAACTATCGAAAACAGTATGGAGTTTCCTTAACTAACTAAAAATAGAACTACCATATAATCCAACAATCCTACTCCCGGGCAAATGTCCAGAAAAGGTGAAAACTCTAATTAAAAAAGCTACAGGCACCCCAGTGTTCACAGCAGCACTATTTACAGTAGCCAAAGTATGGAAGCAATGTAAATATCCAATAGATGAAATGATAAAGATGTGGTGTGTATCTATATCTATATATGTATATACATATATACATACTATGGTGTATATATATAATACATATGTACATATATACATATATTTAGATATATATATATATATATATACACACATATGAAAAGTGGAAGTGTTAGTCACTCAGTTGTGTCTGACTCTTTGTGACCCCACAGACAGTCCCAGGCAAGGGACTGTCTCCCTTGCAGTATGATACTGTATGATACTGGTATGATACAATCCAGTATGATACTGGAGTGCTTTGCCATTTCCTACTCCAAGGGATCTTCCTGACCCAGGGATCAAACCAGCATCTCCTGGATTGGCTGGTGGATTCTTTACTGTCTGAGCCACCAGGGAAGCATATATGATAATATTATTCAGCTACAAAAAAAGAATGGCTCATGAAAAGAATGAAATAATGCCTTTTGTAGCAATATGGATGGATCTAGAGATTATCATGCCAAGTCAGACAAAAACAAATAAATGAAATCACTCATATGTGGAATCTAAAAAAAAAAAAAAAAGATACAAATGAACTTGTTTACAAAACAGAAATAAACTCACAGACATCAAAAGCTAACTAATGGTTACCAAAGGGGAAAAGGGGAGAGGGATAAATTAGGAATTAAATTTGGGGTTAACAGATACACACTACTATATGTAAAATAGATAGACACCAGGGACCTACTGTATAACACAGGGAGCTATTTTCAATATCTGATAAAAACCTGTAATGGAGAAGAATCTGAGAAAGAATTTTTATGGGAATCACTTGCTGTACGCCTGAAATGAGGCAACTAAACATCAATGAAAGAAAGACAAGCATGTGTGTCAGTGTGTGTGATGAAAGCTTTTAAGATCTGCTCTCTTGGCGACTTTCAGCTATACACCATAGCACAGTGAACGACGGTCGCCACGCTGTGCACTGCACCCCCAGAACTCGCTCATTACACAGCCGAAAGAGTGTGCCTTTGACCTCATTCCCCACAACCCCACCCCAGCCTCTGGCAACCGGTTCTTCGTTTCCATGAGTTCAGTTACTTTAGATTCCACATATAAGTGAAACCATCGGGTGTTTGTCTTTTCCTGACTTATTTCACTTTCCGTAATGCCCTCAAGGTCCATCCTTGCAACAAACAACGAGATTTCTGTCTTTTTTATGACTGACTACTATGCCTTTGTGTATATGTACCACTTTTTCTTTATCTATTCATCCATCTGCAGACACACATCCATATCTTGACTGTTGTGAATAATACTTCAATGAACATGGGATAGTGATTTCATTGCCTGTGGATATTTACCCAGAAGTGGAATTACTGGATCATACTGTAGTTCTTAATTTTTTTGAGGAATATCCATATTGTCTTCCATAGTGGCTTACCAATTTTTATTGTCACCAACAGTGGACAAGGATTCTCTTTTCTCTCCATCCTCAGTAGCACTTATTTCTTTTCTTTTTGATGATGACCATCCTAACTTGTGTGCAATGATATCTCACTGTGGTTTTAATTTGCAATTCCCTGATGATTAGTGATATTGAACATCTTCTCCTGTATCTTTGGCCATTTGAATATCTTTTTTTTTTTTTTGGAAAAATGTATATTCAGGTCCTTCCTCCATTTTTAATTGCATTAATTGGATTTTTCTTCCTTTTTACTGTTGAGTTACATGAGTTTGTATTCTCAAACCTTGCCAACTACAGGTGAACACACTGTCTTGTGATTTCCTTTCAGCTAGTAATCAGTTAAATCCTCAGGGAAGTGAGGGCTTTAAGTGGTTGTGGTCAATAAAAAAGACTCAGAAAATCTGAGCAAGAGAAAGTCCTTTGCAAGAGACAAAAAGGAAGTAAAACCCAATTTCACTGAAGGTGAACTATCTTCAGCTGAGTGGTTCTACACTTTTCACCCTGATTATTGAAACTTGCAATGCATGAAGGTAAATTTCAATCCCACCTTCCCTGTCTCTGCCTAAAAAATTCAGCTCACTCTTCCAGCTCACCATCAAGATGTCCACAAACATCAGATAATTTTCTGCCTTAGTTGATTCGTCTAGAAATTTCTCTGCCACTGCTGCAAGGCCACTCAGATATGATCCTATTTCCTTCCCTTGGCATTTTTTTACATTTTCTCTAGCCATGAGTGGAATATTTTTCAAGTCCTGTCTGCTATTTGTTTTCTTTTTTTTTTCCTGCCCCAAGCCCATCTTCTTGTTCCTGATAGGTGGCAGGAAAGCTGGTCTTTCTGACAGCTGGATAGGCTTAAATAGATCACAGCCCATAATGGGACCCTACAATAAATAGCTTTATTGCTCTGAGCGATGGCCTTTCTCAGAATGAGTTATAAAGCTGGCTGATGTAAGTAGCATGGCACATTTGTACACCATAACTCCTGTTCAGTATGTTGTATTCCACGGGGAGCATCCAGAGACAAAATACGATATTTTGCAAAATCCTGCATGAACTATTTGTGCAGAGTTTTAACAAAAGTTCCTTCTTGAGCCTTGCATGGAGCAGGGGTTTGAAGATGATAATGCAGTAGCAATATTTATTGAGTTCTTACTGTACGCCAGGCACTGTGCTGTTTTGCATGCCTGTATCTCACTTAATCCTTGCAACGTGTCTCTGAAATATAGGTACTGCTATCATTTTAATTTCACCAATGAAAAAATTGCGGGTTGGAAAGAGGAAGTCATCTGCCCCACCCCCAGAATTTCTAATTCAGTAGAAACTGAGATAGAGAATTTGCATTTCCAACAAGTCTCCAGGTGATGCTGCTGGCCTGGGCCATACTTGGAGAAGCACTGAGAGTTTTTTTGATGTTGCTTTTCATTTTTAATGTTTTTATTGGCCTATAGTTGATTTACAATGTCGTGTTCATTATCACTGAACTTTTGATTAGCTCTTCTCCTGCCAGTGCTTTTTCGCCTTTTCACCCAGGTGGACCCGCACCACAACTCAGACCAGAAGTTGCCTTCTCCCCATTTAAGATCTGAGATCCCCAACAGGGAAGTGGCTTACTCAGGAAGGACCAGATGTGGCTGACTTCATGTTCACCCGTCTCTACACTAAAGTGCAGCTACCTTCTGAAGTAAGAAGCTCCCATGGACCTAGATGCACGGAGGGTTTCTGAAATAAACTTTGTTGGAAGATTCTTGACATGGATTTTAAAATCTGTGGTCAGGCAGAGAATCTTGGTTAGGATTTACCCATTGCTATCCTGGGATCAGGATGCTGTGTAGAGCATGAATAAAGCAGAGACATTTATAGTGCTTCTTAATCCAACCTGGATATTTTCCCACGTGGAGCTGGGGAGGAAGGTCGCAGACACTTGCTCCTCCCCGTGTATTTGAGGGTCCCTGACTCCGCTGCCCCTGCCCAGAATTGAGAACCCTATTCCTTCTCAGCGCTGTGAATGGCCCTCTGGTGGACTGAAAGAGTTAATGCAATTTCTGAAAGGTTTAAGCTGGGAAGCACAGAGCAGTAGAACTTGTCTGCATGGAGAAAGCCTCAATCCTGGCTCTGCATCGGAATCACCTGAGGCAGGTGGGAAATGCCAACAGCCAGCCCTGACACCAGAACTGCTCATGAAAGTGAGCTGGGGGAATCTAGCGTCTCAGGCATCCTGGCTTTAAAAAGCGTTCCAAGCGAATTCTAAGATCAGTCTGGCAGGGGTAAGAACTGCTGAAGTGTGAATCAGAATCCCCTAGAGAGCTTGTTAAAACATAAATTTCAGGGCACCACACCCAGAGACTTCAATTCCCTGGGTCTGGGGAGGAGGAAAATAATTTGCATGTCTCACCCACTACCAGGAGATGCTGACACCTGTCTCTTCGCCATACCCTGTGGCGCAGTCATGCTCATCCGTGTCAGTTTCAGAGAACTGAACTCAGAACACAGAACTGAGCACCTAACCAGTTACTGGCACATTCAAGATGAGAATTCAGGTCTTCTGACTTTCGCCTGAGGCATGCTTTGCTACTTTGCCCAGAGTCTTCATTCAGCCATTCAGCAAACGTTAATTAAGGACCAAATAAGTAGTAGGGGCTATTTCTAGATTCTGGAGGTTTAGGATGAGAAAGATAGACACACTTTCTGTCTTCCCAGAGCCTGTAGTCTAGTGAAGTGGTTCCAACCACAGGTGATTTCACGCCTGCCCCCATCTGGGACACTTGGCAACGTCTGGAGACATTTCTGGTTGTCACAATGGAGATGGAGCGGGGAGGATGCTACTAGTGTCTAGTGGGAGAGGCCAGGGAGGCGGCTAAATATCCTCTCTGCATAAGAGAGCCCCTGCCACACAGGGACCAAAATTTCAATGGTGCTGAGATTGAGGAGCCCTGAGATAGTGGGTAAGACAGACGCATAAACTGGCAACTAAAACACACGAGAGGTAGAGAGTAGGCAGAGTAGGAAGACACTGCACCACTTACCTACATACACCGAATTATAGCTACCTATGAGAATGATCTGAAGGCTAGCAGAAAATATTTTCCACAATTAAAGATATGAAGAAGGAACCACAATGAGATGGGTAGGAGGGACTGAGAAATGATATAGTCAGGACCCTTACCCCCAGATCAGCAACCCACAAACAGGAGGAACATCACAGTCCTAGGTGCCCTACCCAAGGAGCAAGGGGTCCAACCCCCACATTGGGCTCCCCAGCCTGGGGGTCCTGCACCAGGAAGGGCAGCCCCCAGAATGTCTGGCTTTGAAAACCAGTGGAGCTTGTGTTTAGGAGAGCTGGAGGGCTGTTGGAAACAGACTCCACTCTTAAAGGGCACACGCAAAATTCTCATCTGCTCTGAGTCTCAGTGTCAAGACAGGAGCTTGAAAGGAGCCTAGGTCATACACACTTGGCCATCTTGGAGAGCCGCCTGGAGAGACAGCAGGCACTGAGACTCCCCTTGGGGAGACAGACATGGCAGGCAGCCATTTGGGGGAGTTTTTCTACTGCAATAAGGCCAGCACTGGCAAACATCATTTAAAAATACTCCCTTTAGTGAATTAGCACCAGGGACCCGGCCCTACCCACCAGTGGACCAGTCCCAGTGCTGAGTACCCCAGGCTGTACTAACAGCCATACAGGGACCTGACCATGCCCAGCAGTGAGCCAGAGCAGGCCCATGTCTCCCAGACCACACAGCCAGCCATGCAAGAAGCCTATCTGGCCTTCCAGTGAGCCCACAGTCCCTGAACAGGGCACAAGCTCATAGCTTCCCAGGTGGGGGGCCTGCTCCTCAGAAATCAGCCCCACCACAACAGAAGGACACAAGCAGCCCACATAGGCACCACTAAAGCACACAGGTCTGAAGACCAGAGACGAGCGTGCTGCGGGGCCCCATAGAATGTCTCCTGTGTACGGCTACTTCTTCAAGATTGGGAAACATAACTAACCTTCCTCGCACACAAAATAAACACAGAGAATTGGGCAAAGTGGAGGGACAGAGGAATGTGCTTTAAATGAAGGAATAAGACATATATACCCAAAAAGAACTAAACAAAGTGTAGATAAGCAATCAACAATACATTAAAAGGATCATACACCATGATCACGTGGGATTTATCCTAGGAATGCAAGGAGGTTCAATTTTGTAAATCAATCAATGTAATATACCACCTTAACAAACTGAAAAATAAAAATCATATAACCATCTCAATATGCATAGACAAATCTTTTGACAAAATTCAACATCCATTTATGATGAAAATTGTCAACAAAATGGGTATATAGGGAACATACTCTCTAATAATAAACATAATAAAGGGCATACCTAACAAGCTCACAGCTAATATCACACTCAATGGTGAAAAGCTGAAAACTTTTCCTCTAAGATCAGGGACAAGACAAGGATGTCCACTCTCACCACTTTTAGTATTGGAAGTCCTTGCCACAGCAGTTAGACAAGAAAAAGAAATAAAAGAAATCCAAGTTGGAAAGGAAGAAATGAAAATGTCACTATTTGCAGATGACATGATACTATACACAGTAAATTCTGAAGACACTACCAAAAGCTATTAGAACTAATAAATGATTTCAGTTAAGCCTCAGGATATTAAAATGATACACAGAAATCTGTTGCATAGAAATACACTAGTAACTTATTCTCAGAAAGAGAAACTAAGGAAAAAATCTCACTTACAATTACATCAAAAAGAATAAAATACCTAGGAATAAATTTGACCAAGAAGGTAAAAGATTTGTACTCTGAGAATTATAAGATGTTGACAAAAGCAATGAAAATGATTAAAACAAGTGGAAAGATACAGTATACCATGCTCATGTTTTGTAAGAATTAATATTGTTAAAATGACTGTATTACCCAAGACAATCTACAGATCAAAGTACAAAAAGCATTTTTCACAGAACACAAACAAGTCATTCTAAAATTTGTGTGAAAACATAAAGACCCTGAATAGTCAAAACTATTTTGAAAAAGAAGCAAAGCTTGAAGTACCACACTCTCAAATTTCAAACTATACTACAGAGTTATAGTCATCAAAACAGTACATTACTGGCATAAAAACAGACACACAAATCAGTGGAACAGAATACAGAGTCCAGAAAAAAAGTCACACTTACATGATCAATTAATCTATGAAAGGGGGCTCCCCAGGTACCTCAGTGATAAAGAATCCACCTGCCAATGCAGGAGATGCAAGAGATCAGGGTTCAATCCTTGGGTTGGGGAGATCCCCTGGAGTAGGAAATAGCAATCCCCTCCAGTGTTCTTGCCTGGAAAATTCCATAGACTGGGATCCTACATAGTCCATGGGGTCTCAAAGAGTCGGGCACAATTAAGCACGCACGCGCACACACACACACACACAATCTACGACAAAGAAGGCAAGGATATACAATGTAGAAGAGACTGCCTCTCCAATAAATGATACTGGGAAAACATGCAAAAGAATCAAATTGGACTGCTTTCTCATACAATATGTGAAAATAAACTCAAAATGGGTTAAATACTTAAATGTTAATACCTGAAACCATAAAACTCTTAGAAGAAAACATAGGCAGTATACTTTTTAACACTGATCTTAGCAATATTTTTTTGGGTCTCAGGCAAAAAACCAAAAATAAACAAATAGAACAGCATCAAACTACAAAACTTTTGCACAACACAAGAAACTATCAGCAAAATGAAAAAGCAGCCTCCTGAATGGGAGGAGACTTTTGCAAGAAATGTATCTGCTAAGGGGTTAATATCCAAAATTTACAAGAACTAATACAGCTCAACATAAAAAAAAATTTTTTTTAATGGGCAGAGGACTCAAATAGACATTTCTAAAGAAGACATAAGATGACCAACAAACATATGAAAAGATGCTTGATATCACTCATAATCAGAGACTCCAAACCAAGAGCACAATGAGATACTACCTCACACCTATCAGAATGACTATCATCAAAAAACAGCAAACAGCAAATATTGGCGAAGATGTGAAGAAGAAGGGATCCTTGCGCACTGTTGGTGGAAATGTAAATTGGTGTATCCACTGTTTTCCAAAGAAGATTCCCCCCAAAATTAAAAATGGAGCTGCCATACAGTTCAGCAAGTTCATTCTGGGTATTTACTGGAAGAAAACAAAAACACTGAAAAAAGACATATGCACACCAATGTTTATTGCAGCACTGTTTACAATTGCTGCACTATGGAAGCACCTTAATTGTCCATCGACTGATGAGTGGATAAAGAAGATGTGTGTGTGTATATATGTGTGTGTGTGTGTATATATATGTATATATATGCGATGGAATGTTACTTGGCCATAAGAAAGAAATATTGCCAACTGTGACAACATGGATGGATCCAGAGGGTATTATATTATTTTACTACATGAAATAAGTCAGACAGAGAAAGACAAATACTGGGTGATCTCAATTATGCTTGTGTGCTCAGTTGCTTCAGGCATGTCCAACTCTTTGTGACCCCATAGACTGCAGCCCTCCAGGCTCCTCTGTCCATGGGGATTCTCCAGGCAAGAATACTGGAGTGGGTTGCTATGTCCTCCTCTAGGGGGTCTTCCCAACCCAGGGATCAAACCTGTATCTCTTATGTCTCTTGTATTGGCAGGCGGGTTCTTTACCACTAGCACCACCCGGGAAGCCTAATCCCACTTATACTTGGGGTCTACAAACAAAACAAAATACAAAGCAACAGTCTTATAGATACAGAGAACAACGGGTGGTTTCCAGACCAGAGGAGGATCGGGGTGGGAAACAGTGAAGGTGATAAAGAGTATAAACCTCTAGATATAAAATAAGTCATCCATGGGGATGTGACATACAGCATTAGAAACATGGTCAATAATGTTGTAATAACTTGTTATGGGAACAAAGGGTTACTTTGTCATTTCATAATGTATGCAAATGTCAAACCACAATGTAATACACCTGAAACATTACACTGTGTGTCAACTACATGTTTTTTTAAATGTGAATGTTTGCCAGCTGGAATTATCTCTCTCCAGAGGAATTTATTGTATTTTCAGGTAATTAAATATGTATCTGTCCCATTTAACTTTAATTGTCACATTATATTCTATGTAACACATGGCTGTAATTTTTGAAGCATTCCCAGCTGACGGGCACACACAATGTTTTCTCTCCTGTTTCTAATACAAACTGTAATATGGTACAATCTTTAAAAACTTTCTATGGATATGTACTCATTTTTGCCATTAGAAATACCTTAATCTATGCAATAATTATTTGTGCTAACGGTAAAGTCATTTTTGAATTTTATGTATGCCAATGGGCAGGTCATTATGCAGTGGAAATCCTCTGAAAAAAGTCTTTACGAGTTTGCTCTCCAGCCTGGGATGCTGGCTTTTGCCAAGCCCCCTAGTTCTCAGTGCCCAGTCAGGAGACTGTGGAACTGGGGATAGAGCTGATGACATAGACCGTGTTAGACTCATCCGTTCACTGAAGGTTTTCTGGCTTTTGTTTCCTTCTCCTGCTGATGAGTTTCACATTAGCCACAAACAACATAGATAGACTTCAACATCAGATCAGATCAGATCAGTCACTCAGTCGTGTCCGACTCTTTGCGACCCCATGAATCGCAGCACGCCAGGCCTCCCTGTCCACCACCAACTCCCGGAGTTCACTCAGACTCATGTCCATCGAGTCAGTGATTCCATCCAACCATCTCATCCTCTGTCGTCCCCTTCTCCTCCTGCCCCCAATCCCTCCCAGCATCAGAGTCTTTTCCAATGAGTCAACTCTTCGCATGAGGTGGCCAAAGGACTGGAGTTTCAGCTTTAGCATCATTCCTTCCAAAGAAATCCCAGGGCTGATCTCCTTCACAATGGACTGGTTGGATCTCCTTGCAGTCCAAGGGACTCTCAAGAGTCTTCTTCAACACCACAGTTCAAAAGCATCAATTCTTCGGCGCTCAGCCTTCTTCACAGTCCAACTCTCACATCCATACATGACCACAGGAAAAACCATAGCCTTGACTAGATGAACCTTTGTTGGCAAAGTAATGTCTCTGCTTTTGAATATGCTATCTAGGTTGGTCATAACTTTCCTTCCAAGGAGTAAGCGTCTTTTAATTTCATGGCTTCAGTCACCATCTGCAGTGATTTTGAAGCCCAGAAAAATAAAGTCTGACACTGTTTCCACTGTTTCCCCATCTATTTCCCATGAAGTGGTGGGACCGGATGTCATGATCTTCGTTTTCTGAATGTTGAGCTTTAAGCCAACTTTTTCACTCTCCACTTTCACTTTCATCAAGAGGCTTTTGAGTTCCTCTTCACTTTCTGCCATAAGGGTGGTGTCATCTGCCACTCAGTAACACGGGAATCATTGATCCAGGAAACAATGTGGATGAATCTCAGGAAGAGTTACCCTGAGTGAAAAACTTCAAACCCAGAGTGTTACATATTTGGTCATTCCGCTCATGTGACACTTCAGAAATGGCACGTTTATAGAAATGGAGGACAGATGACAGCTGAATGGTTGCCAAATGTTAGGTGGTGGTGATAGCTGGAGGTAAGCGATCATGGCTATAACAAGGCAACCGGAAGGATAATTGTGATGATGGAAATGTGTACCTTGAACCATATCGAGTCGGTGTTCTAGTCTGTAGGGACGACAGTTTGACACTGGGGAAACCTGGGCGAAGGACACAGGGGACCTTTGTGTATTATTTTTTGCGGTAGTGTGTGAACATAAAATTATCTTGAAATAAACATTAAATAATACACTTGGCATGACACCTGTGATGGAAAAAGTTGAGAGTCCTCTTGGATCCAGAGAAAGACACTTAACCCACAGATATGGGATTTGGAAGGATTCCAGGGAGAGGAAACATCTCAACAGAAAACAAAAAGATGAGTCCACTGAGAGAATAAGGGATTGGGGCAGAAAGAGTGATTCAGACAAAGCAAATGGCATGTGCAAAGAAAAACAAAGCATAGTAGGGGAATAATACCTCCCACTTACCTTTTCTGAGCACACAGCATCCATCAACCCTTTTGTTGGAAGCACTGTATGGTCATCATGCATTTAAAACTGGTGGGAGAGGGGTTCAGGATTGGGAACACGTGTACACCTGTGGCGGATTCATGTTGATGTATGGCAAAACCAATACAATATTTAAAGTAATTAGCCTCTAATTAAAATAAATAAAATTTTAAAAATATACAAAAAAAATCACCTTATACAGTAAACACTTCTATTATCCTCTTGTTAAAGACATGGCACCTGTGGCCCAGAAAGGTCAAATGACTTGCCCGAGGTCACACAGCTGATATGTATTGGAGCTAGAATTAGAATCAGACATCCTAGTTCCAAGACTACATAACTTTGATCACTCTTCTACATGGAGATGATGATTCACTATTTGAGAGCTTGAAGATAAAGGGGTTGGGGGTATGGATAGGTATGGGGAGGGTGGGGCCAGGATGTAGGGGACAGGCTGACATGGTCATGTGAGACACCTGAGCGGCAAAGGCACCAACTAACAGCAGTAGGAAGTCACTGAAGGGTTTAGCTGGAAAAAGGGATGTATTTAGATATTCAGGAAGTAGCATTGGTCAGGGAAGAACCAAGATTAAGAGTGAACTGAGGCTAAGAGTTGGGCACAACTGAGCGACTTCACTTTCACTTTTCACTTTCATGCATTGGAGAAGGCAATGGCAACCCACTCCAGTACTCTTGCCTGGAGAATCCCAGGGACAGAGCAGCCTAGTGGGCTGCCGTCTATGGGGTTGCACAGAGTCAGACACGACTGAAGCAACTTAGCAGCAGCAGAAGCAGAGGAAGCTTTTAAATTCATGATCCTAGAGCAAATACTGGCACCCTTTGAATTCCAGGAAAAGATGTGCATTTCCAGGTTTCTTGAGACGTTTCATCCATGCAGTATCTCTCCCCATGAGTGTCAGTAGATCACCTGTCAGCCTGTGACAAGATCAGAACAAAGTGGGGAACAGGCTTCATTGCTACATTTCAGAAGGAGTCTTCTCCGTGGCCAGCCCCCAAGTATCATTTAGCCCGCTCGCTAACTAGAAGCTTTAAAATAACAGAATTGTTTAGTAGTAGAAAAACACAGTTATTAGCTCTGATTATAGGGGAATCTGATGGGGCCATGAGCGTGCTCTGCCTGTCTTCTCCTAACTGGCAATTTCAAGCTGCCTCTTTTCCCCCAGATTTCAGAGAAGGAGGCACCCAAACCTTGCAAACAGCTCCGCATTGTTTATTTGTTATTTTTAAACAAATCAAATGGAAATTGATCTGCCTTCTTGGGAATGCGCAGTGGCTGCCAAATGGTCTGGCTCTCCGACAGGTTTTTGTGGCGAACACCATCCGTTAGCCGTGATCGCTCCAATTGTGAATAATCAGGGAACTAATTACGGGCCTTGTGGCATCGCCCTCACCAGCAGGTAACATAATTCACTACTAAGTGGGGTGAAAATGAGCCTCCCGTGCTTTGAAGGAAGCTGTCAGTCCCCATAACATTCCAACACTTCGCTACTGCAGGTTTCCCTCAAGGAAGATCTAGTGAGCCTCAGCTTCAGGGAGAACGCTGACCATCTGCTCGTCTGTCTGCCTGCCCATCCCTTCCTTCTCAACATGTATTTATTGAGTCTCTAAGTCAGGCAAGCCAATGGAGCTTGTACCCTACAGGCTAGCCAAGTAAGTAGGTAAAGGACATCACTGTTTAATGGTGATAAAGCCTGGAAAGAAAGGCAAACACACATTCCCATAGAATAGATTCCTTAGAAGGGAGGCGACTCCCAAGAGACAGCATTTCCCAGGGACCTGATGGATGAAAAGGATGTGGTCCTGCTAAGATCAAGGAGCAGAAGATTCCAGCAAATGCAGAGGCCTGAGGAAGGAGCAAGCTCGAGGTTCAAAGGCTGGAGTAGGTTGAAAGCGGACCAGGTTGAAAGCAGAGAATGTAGGGAACCAGGCAGGTCGTGTCTGCTGTGCAGCCATCACCAGGAGCTTGGGTATATTCTGAGGGCAGTGGGACACTGCTGGAGAGTGTCAAGAAACAGAAAGGCAGGGTGAGTGTAAGAACAAAGTGGAAGATGGGGAGCAGGGCAGGAATCCCGGGCGTGTTCTGGAGGTGGAGCCCAGAGGCGCTGGTGATTTTGTTTGGATGATGAGCATCCTAGGTCCTTGGACACATCACTGCACTTCCTCTCTATAAAGCATCATGCCCCTCACCCTGTGTTTCTTAAGCATCTGCTGAGCATGTGGGTTGAAATTCTCCTTTTAGTGCTCTGTCTACTGCAATATTCAAAGGCAAGAGGTTGTTGTTTTTTGTTTTTTGAAAATCACGGTGGTTTCCAGAAAGCCTGCCGTACAAGTAGGAAAAAATACGAATTGTTTTTGGTTTTAATTTATTTCCGGGTCACAAAGACCTCACAAATTCTCATGAGAAGTGATATGGACTGCCTTCCAGAGAAGCACATATGCTTATAAGATCTTCATATGGATATTTCTCTGAAGACAATCTGTGAACACTCTGGGGATCCATGAGCCCCTGGTAAATATTCCTGCCTATCAGTTGACAGGACACTGAGCCCCTTAATCTGGCAAATCTTTAAGTAATATCCCTATTGTCAGCAGGCCTGGCCACCAAAAGTTCTTGCCTAAAGTAACAGAATCAAGGGCAATGCCTCAAGGGTATATATTATCTCATCCAGTTGAAAATGGAGATAAACTCTCACTGTTGAAAACAAATGTGGACAAAAAAAAAGTCAAGAGCTAGAGAAGGTGTCGGGTCTGTCTCGGCGCCACATAGGACAGACTAGTGATCACAAGTGTCACCTGAGCATCAGGCAGCCAGGGCTCAAGACCAGCTCTGGGGCTTGCTAAGCTGCGTGAGCTTGAGTGAGGCAGTATGTCTTCTAAAGTTTCATTTGTCTCTGGAAGGGGGACGACCATAGCACTTCCCTTCCAGGTTTTGGGGGAAGATTAAATAAGATCATGTTGACAATGTGAACTTCCCACGGTGGTGTCATTATAAGCTGAGCAGATTTGGGCGAGTCAAGACAGCTTGGAGCATCCTGTAACACCTCCCCTACTGGGCTGGGGTTTTTGGATAATCAAATAGGAGAATGTACACAGAAACCCCCTTTATATCCCTAACAGACAATACTTACACTGCTGTTGCTCTAAGGAATCATCAAGACAGGCTTCTGAAGCTCCCCTGCTCATAAAAGGAAGGGTCTATGATTTAAAGCAAATAAACAAATTTTCCTTTTAGTCTGTTGCAACTGCCTTTGAGATCATTGATGACATCCTAAGCAACTGGGGCTGGAAATTTTTTGCCTACACTCATAAAGCAGGTTGAATAGAACGATTGTTGAATTCAGCTGAGGAGCTGATGAATCACAGCTTGCTGTTGGGTATGTTCCAATATGTGGCCACATCTGGATAAGCAGGATCTGCATAAGGGAGACTCGGATCTGGAGACGTCTGGTCATGTGAAGTTTCCCCTTTGATTCTTGCCTTTGTGTTTAAAAGGCTTCTGGAAGAACTTGAGTCTACTGTCCTTTGTCGTCAGTGGGAGCAGGGGACAGTGGGAGCTTTGGTGAGTTCAGACCATGCCGGCATCACTGGTGTCAGGGTGACAGCCCCTGTCACTGCAGGGGCTGGACAAGGACAGGTCACAGGTTACATATTTAGTCTAAAGCAGGACTGATCTCTGAACATTTATATGCCCATAGGGAAGTTGCTCAGTCGTGTCCGATTCTTCGTGACCCCATGGACTGCAGCCTACCAGGCTCCTCCGTCCATGGGATTTTCCAGGCAAGAGTACTGGAGTGGAGTGCCATCGCCTTCTCCGTATATGCCCATAAGGAGAAGCTAAAGGCAAAGGAGAAAAGAAAAGATAGACCCATTTGAATGCAGAGTTCCAAAGAATAGCAAAGAGATAAGAAAGCCTTCCTCAGGGATCAATGTAAAGAAATAGAGGAAGACAATAGAATGGGAAAGACTAGCGATCTCTTCGGAGAAGGCAATGGCAACCCACTCCAGAATCCCATGGACAGAGGAGCCTGGTAGGCCGCAGTCCATGGGGTCTCGAAGAGGACTGAGTGACTTCACTTTCACTTTTCACTTTCATGCATTGGAGGAGGAAATGGCAACCCACTCCAGTGTTCTTGCCTGGAGAATCCCAGGGATGGAGGAGCCTGGTGGGCTGCCATCTACGGGGTCGCACAGAGTCGGACACAACTGAAGCAACTTAGCAGCAGCAGCAGCAGCAGAGATCTCTTCAAGAAAGTTAGAGCTACCAAGGGAACATTTCATGCAAAGATGGGCTCAATAAAGGACAGAAATGGTATGGACCTAACATAAGCAGAAGATATTAAGAAGAGGTGGCAAGAATACAAGAACTATACAAAAAAGATCTTCATGACCCAGATAATCACAATGGTGTGATCACTGACCTAGAGCCAGACATCCTGGAATGCAAAGTCATTGGGCCTTAGGAAGCATCACTACAGACAAAGCTAGTGGAGGTGATGGAATTCCAGTTGAGCTATTTCAAATCCTGAAAGATGATTGACTGTGCAAGTACTGCACTCAATATGCCAGCCAATTTGGAAAACTCAGCAGTGGCCACAGGACTGGAAAGGTCAGTTTTCATTCAAATCCCAAAGAAAGGCAATGCCAAAGAATGTTCAAACTACTGCACAATTGCACTCATCCCACACGCTAGCAAGGTAATACTCAAAATTCTCCAAGCCAGGCTTCAACAGTACATGAACTATGAACTTCCGTATGTTCAAGTTGGATTTAGAAAAGCCAAAAGAACCAGACATCAAATTGCTAACATCTGTTGAATCATTGAAAAAGCAAGAGAATACCAGAAAAACATCTATTTCTGCTTTATTGACTATGCCAAAGCCTTTGACTGTGTGGATCACAACAAACTATAGAAAATTCTTAAAGAGATGGAAATACCAGATGACTTTACCTGCCTCCTGAGAAATCTGTATGCAGGTCAGGAAGCAACAGTTAGAACTGGACATGAAACAGCAGACTGGTTCCAAATTGGGAAAGGAGTACATCAAGGCTGTATATTGTCACTCTGCTTCTTTAACTTCTATGCAGTACATCATGAGAAACACTGGGCTGGAGGAAGTGCAAGCTGAAATCAAGATTGCCGGGAGAAATATCAATAACCTCAGATATGCAGATGACACCATCCTTATGGCAGAAAGTGAAGAGGAACTAAAGAGCATCTTGATGAGAGTGAAATAGGAGAGTGAAAAAGTTGGCTTAAAACTCATTATTCAGAAAACTAAGATCATGGCATCCAGTCCCATCAGTTCATGGCAAATAGATGGGGATGGAAGCAGTGGCTGACTTTATGTTTTGGGGCTCCAAAATCACTGCAGATAGTGACTCCAGCCATGAAATTAAAGGACGCTTGCTCCTTAGAAGAACAGCTATAACCAACCTAGACAGCATATTGAAAAGCAGAGACA
Source organism: Bos indicus x Bos taurus (assembly GCF_003369695.1). Taxonomy (NCBI): domain Eukaryota; kingdom Metazoa; phylum Chordata; class Mammalia; order Artiodactyla; family Bovidae; genus Bos; species Bos indicus x Bos taurus. The sequence continues at coordinate 27,057,310 of NC_040100.1, read as the reverse complement.
TTAGTTTGCCAACAAAGGTCCATCTGGGCAAAGCTATGGTTTTTCCAGAAGTCATGTATGGATGTGAGAGTTGGACTATAAAGACAGCTGGGAGCTGAAGAATTGATGCTTTTGAATTGTGGTGTTGGAGAAGACTCTCGAGAGTCCCTTGGACTGCAAGGAGATCCAACCAGTTCATCCTAAAGGAAATCAGTCCTGAATATTTATTGGAAGGACAGATGCTGAAGCTGAAACTCCAATACTTTGGCCACCTGATACAAAGAACTGATTCACTTGAAAAGACCCTGATGCTGGGAAAGATTGAAGACAGGAGGAAAAGTGGACGACAGAGGATGAGATGGTTGGATGGCATCACCAACTCTATGGACATGTGTTTGAACAAGCCCCAGAAGTTGGTAATGGACAGGGAAGCCTGGCATGCTGCAGTCCATGGGGTCCAAAGAGTTGGACATGACTGAGTGACTGAACTGACTAAACTGAAAATAGAATATTTTCTCAATGTAGCCACTATGGAAAACAGTATGTGTGCACGCTCAGTCTCTCAGTTGCGTCCAACTCCTCGAGACCCTATGGACTGTAGCCTTCCAGGTTCCTCTGTCTGTGGGATTTTCCTGGCAAGAAAACTGGAGTGGGTTGCCATTTCCTTCTTCAGGATATCTTCCCAACTCAAGGGATCGAACCCACATCTCTAGTGTCTCCTGTGTTGACAGGTGGATTCTTTACCACTGAGCCACCTGGGAAGCCCCAAAGAATAATACGGAGCTTCCTAGAGAAAACTAAAAATAGAGCTGCCATATGATCCAGCAATCCACTCCCGAGTATATACCTGGAGAAAACCATAGTTCAAAAAGATACATTCAACCCAATGTTCATAGAAGCACTATTTATGATAGGCCAGACATGGAAACAAGCTAAATATCCATCAACAGATGAACAGATAAAAAAGATGTCTATTATATATATATATACATATATATCAATGCAGTATTACTCAGCCATAAAAAAGGATGAAATAATGCCTTTCATAACAACATGGATGAACCTAGAGATTACCATACAAAGTGAAGTAAATCAAAGACAAATATCATGTATCACTTATATGTGGAATTGAAAAAAACTGATGCAAAAGAACTTATTTACAAAACAGAAACAGACTCACAGACATAGAAAATAAACTTATGGTTACCAAAACGGAAAGGTGGAGAGGGGGGATAAATTAGGAGGTTGGGAGCAACATACACACACTGCTGCTGCTGCTAAGTCGCTTCAGTTGTGTCTGACTCTGTGTGACCCCATAGACGGCAGCCCACCAGGCTCCCCCGTCCCTGGGATTCTCCAGGCAAGAACACTGGAGTGGATTGCCATTTCCTTCTCCAATAATATACACACACTACTATATATAAAATAGATAAACAACAAGGATCTACCATATAGTACAGGGAACTACAGTCAATATCTTCTGATAATTTATAAGGGAAAAGAATCTGAAAATATATATATATATATATATATATATATATATATATATATCTTTGTACTTTGCTGTACACCTGAAACAAATACATTTTAAGTCAACTATACTTCAATTTTAAAAACTTATATTATGAAACTATATTGAGGGCTCCCTTGGTGGCTCAGTGGTAAAGAATCCACCTGCCAGTGCAGGAGACATGGGTTCGTTCCCTGGTCCAAGAAGATCCCATGACTCGTGGCAACTAAGCTCCTGTGCCACCTCAAGTACTGAGGCCTGTGCATCCTTGAGTCTGTTCTCCATGAGAGGCCATCGCAGTGAGAAACCCGTCACCGCATCGAAGAGCACACCCTTTTCTCTGCAACTAGAGAGAGCCCGAGAGCACCAATGAAGACCCAGCACAGCAAATAAATGAACTAATTAAATGATTTAAAAAAACAATATTGAGTGGCAAGAGAAGCTATTATGAATTATGTTCCCTCCCCCCGTCAAAAGCCACATTGAAGTCATAATTCCCAGGACCTCAGAACATGACTTTGTTTGGACACAGGGTTGTTGCAGACCTCATAGTCAAGACGAGGTACATTAGAGTCAGGCCACGTGAAGACGCAGACACACAAGGAGAATGTCACACGATGACAAAGGCAGAGTGATACAGCTGCCAAGCAAGGAACACTAACAATGGGCAGCCTCCTCCAGAAGCTAGAAAAAGGCAAGGAAGAATTCCCTGTAGGTTTCAGAGGGATCATGGCCCGGCAGGCACCTTGATCTCAGACTTCTAGCCGCCAGACTGTGAGACAATATATTTCTGTTGCTTTAATCCACCCAGGTTGTGGTACTTTGTTTCGACAGCCCTAGGAAATGAACGCAGGGAGCTGTTAATGCTATATTGCTAAGTGAAAAAGCAACTGATAAATCAGAGCACAGACTATGATCTCATTTATATAAAAATCATGGTTATGTAATTTTAAACAACAGGAAAGATATACAATAAAACACTAGCAGATTTATCACTAGGGGATGGAATAGCAGGTTTAAATTTTTATTTATTCTTCTAGTCCATATTTTGAAAATTTTCAAAACAAATAGATGATTAGTATAACAGGAGGAAAAGATTATTTTTTACAGCAGAGATAAATTGCCCCTGGAAATATGCTCCTCACACATACACCTTATACCAACAAACAGCATATTGAATTTGCTTCCTAAGGTCTCAGCCTCTCTTGCCCACACATGCTCAGACTATGACTGTTCGCTGAGAGAGGAGCAGAAGGAGGAGGGTTTATCCCTCTTCCTCTTATAATCAGTGGCTCCCCAGTACCATCAGAGTACAAGCCAAGCAATATCTATCATTCCCAACTCCTGACAGCATCTCCACTCTTGTTTCCTATTCACAACCACACTCTAATACTGATCAGCTTAAAACACACACACACAAACACACACACACATATCACTTGTACTTATCCGGGTAGTAATATTTAGCCTCCTTTCTTAACGAATCTTGTGTGTTGTTGTACAGTCACTTAGTCATATCTGACTCTTTGTGACCCCATGGACTGAAGCACACCAGGCTTCTCTGTCCTTCCCTATCTCTAGGAGTTTGCTCAAACTCATGTTCATCAAATCAGTGATGCCATCCAACCATCTCATCCTCTGTCTTCCCCTTCTCCTTTTGCCTTCAATCTTTCCCAGCATCAGAGTCTTTTTCAGTGAGTTGGCTCTTCACACCAGGTGGCCAAAGTATTGAAGTTTCAGTTCAGCATCAGTCCTTTCAATGAATATTCATGACTGAGTTCCTTTAGGATTGACTTGTTTGATCTCCTTGCTGTCCAAGGGACTCTCCAGAGTCTTCTCCAGCACCACAGTTTGAATGCATCAATTCTTCAGCACTTGGCCTTCTTTATGAGCCAATTCTCACATCCATACATGACTACTGAAAAAAACCATAGCTTGGACTATATGGGCCTTTGGTGGCAAAGTGGTGTCTGTGCTTTTTAATCTGCTGTCTAGGTTTATCATAGCTTTTCTTCCAAGGAGCAAGCATCTTTTAATTTCATGGCTGCAGTCGCCATCTGCAGTGATTTTGGAGCCCCCCAAAATAAAGCCTGTCACTGTTTCCATTGCTTCCCCATCTATTTGCAATGAAGTGATGGGACTGGACGCCATGATCTTAGTTTTTCTAACATAAAACCATGCTCTGCCATACCTTAGTGCCTTTGCTCATCCTGTTTTCTTTGGCAAGTATGACCTCTCCAGCTAAGTTCCAGTCATCCTTAGATCCTCGACTTAAATACTAGTTTATCCAGGAAGCCCTCCTTGATGCCTCTGCCTCTTTAGGTTTTCTTGGAGTTCCTACCCTGTGTCATCACATCATCTGGATATCCTGATGCCCCATCTCTAGTCGTAATCCTGGCTTCCTTCTGTTTCTCCCACTGCAGCTTCAATTTCAGGAGGACAGGAAACAGTCCCTGATCATCTCTGTGCTCAGAGTGACTGGGCCTGGTACATAGTAGTAGCTCAGTAAATTCTTGTTAAACTGCGTAGAAGCCCAGACAGCTGAAGGCAATATGACTGTTGGACTGTGTTATCTAGAGACTGCATCTCCTTGCTCCTGCTTTGCCCCCTTCATCCCACCAACCACAAACCAAACATATCATTTTCACTTAAGTTTAGGCCACCCTACATGGGTCCCCATTACTCTTAGAATAAAATTCAAATTCCTTGTCATGGAAAATAAGGCCCTACAGGATTGCCTTCTGACAATGCCAGCCTCAGCTTATATGGCAGAGGTGCTATGAAATTTGCTGAATGATGAAATAGATGGTAGGTAGGTGGATAGATGAATGGATGGATGGAGGGATGGAGGGAGTATAAACTTACAGGAAGTACAACTTGAGTATTTATTTCTCTTCAAAGAAACCCTTTGAAAACATTCCATAGCAAGGGAAAAGTAGAAAGGGCATTCGATTTTTAGTTTTACCACTTACTATCACCTCTTTTTGCATGCATTTTGCCGCTCTGGGACTCAATGGTCTTGTCTTTTCACAGGGCATTAAGTTAGATGGTTCAACAAAGTTCTCTGGAGATGCTTCTCTGGCCAGGTCCCCGGGCATCCACAGGGTTTGCCTAATGATGCCTTCCTCATCTACTCTCATCTCTTTTTTCTCTCCTCCAATCCCACACTGGTGCCTCAGACAGTAAAGAATCTGCCTTTCATGCAGGAGACCCAGGTTTGATCCCTGGGTTGGGAAGATCCCCTGGAAAAGGGAATGGCTACCCACTCCAGTATTCTTACCTGGAGAATTCCATGGACAGAGCAATCTGGCAGGCTAAAGTCCATGCAGTCACAAACAGTCGGACATGACTGAGTGACTAACACAAACCCACACTAGGGAAAATTCTGGATAACCATTAAACTTTGCTTTAGTGGACTTTGCTTTTATTGACTGAGGACTACAGTGTCTCATTTCTTCCTCCCAGCTGCCCGTCAAGGTGTCTTTCTAAAAAAAAAAAAAAAAGTTTCATTCCCAAGAGGAATTTTCAAGCCAGCCAGCAAGATAATGGAAATTTCCCTACAAAACAACATCCCTACCAATCACTGAGCAAAGAGAATGTCTGAAGAAATTTTCCATTGCAGGATTCAAATGTCCCTACTACATTTCACTTCAAAGTCAGATCATAGCTCCCTCATACAATTTTTTTCTCACAGCTAGAATTCCACCTGAAGTTTTCAATTGCAGGTCAGAGGTCCCCAGACACTCCAGAATCCATCCACTTTCCCTCACCTCATGTTCTGCTGATGAAATCTTGGCCAGAGTCACCTCCTCCCTGGACAAAGGGGATGACCTCCAAATTGGTCTCCATGCCTCTTCCACTTCCCCTCGAAGATATTTTGCCACACAACTGGCAACTCATTCTTTTTTTACTTAACAATGCAAATCAGGGGACTTCCCTGGTGGCCAGTGGTTAAGAATCTGCCTTCTAATGCAGAGGACACACCCTGGTGGGGAAACTAAAGTCTCACATGCCAAGGGGCAATTAAGCCTTGGTACCACAACTGGTGAAAGCTGGCATACCACAACAAGGGGCCTGTGCAGCCAAAATAAAATAAGTAAATAAATATAAATATTTTAAAATAAAAATTAGCACATGAGAATATAAATTGAGCCGCCATTGTGGAAAATAATTTGTCTGTTCCTCCAAACAGGAACTATGCTCTATGTGCATTAGACATAGAATGCCCATGCTTCTCTGCATGCTAAGTCACTTCAGTCGTGTCTGGCTCTTTTCAGAGAGATGGACGGTAGCCCGCCAGGCTCCTCTGTCCATGGGATTCTCCAGGCAAGAATACTGGAGTGGGTTGGCATGCCCTCCTCCAGGGAATCTTCTTGACCCAGGGATCGAATCTGCGTTTCTGATGTCTCCTGCATTGGCAAGTGAGTTCTTTACCATTAGTGCCATCTGGGAAGCCCAGAATATGCATATGACTCAGCAATTCCATTCCTAGGTAGAGATCTTCAAGAATTGAAAACAGGTATTCAGACAAAAACTTCTGCAAAATGTTCATAGTAGCACTATTCACAAAGTTGGAAACTATCCAAATATTCATCAACTAGTGACTGCACCAACTTATCATTCAGCCATGAAAAGTATAGGTCACATATTGTTGGATCCCATTTCTATGAAACATCCAGAATAGGTAAATGAATAAGAGACAGAAAGCAGATTAGCAGTGAGCAGGGCTGGGAGAGTGATTACTTAATGTCTACAGCTTTCTTTGGGGTGATGCAAATGTTTTGTAACTAGAGATGGTAGTTACACAACATAGTGAATGTACTAAATGTCACACAACTGTGCACTTTAAAAATTAGTTAATTTTATGTTAGGCAAATTTTACCTGTATTTACAAAAAGTGCAGATCAGCCTATGTCACCAAATGACAACTCTCCAGTGGCTTCGCCTGAGAATCTGAGTCAAGCGCATGCTTCTTCTCTTCAGGTTAGTTTCCAGGATCTGGTTCCTACCTACCTCACACTCCCAGTTTTTGTCTTCCCCCTTGTAACCACAGCCTCCAGCCACACCGGCACCCATCGGGCCCAGCTCCTTCCTTCCCCAGGGCCTTTGCTCTTACTCTTCCCCCGCCTGTAAAGTTATTTCCTGATCTGCAAAGTTCCCCCTCCAGGCAATTGCCTTAAACATAGTCCCTTTGTGGACACCCTCTTTGATGATTTCTCCTAATAATGCCTTACATTTCATCTCTGTTGACCTCATTATCCTGCTTTATTTTTCTATTAGCTCTTCTCATCTGAAATTATTGTATTTACATGTATTTTTTAATTAAGGTGAATACACATAACATTCCCCGGTGTCTCAGGGGTAAGAATCTGCCTGCAATGCAGGAGACTCAGGAGACTCACGTTTGACCCCTGGGTCAGGAAGATCCCCTGGAGGAGGGCATGGCAACCCATTCCAATATTCTTGCCTGGAGAATCCCATGGACAGAGGAACCTGGCAGCTACAGTCCATAGGTTCAAAAAGAGTCAGACACGACTGAAGCAACTTAAGATGCGTGCACACATAACATAAAATCAACCCTTTGACATGTATAGCATTGGCATTAGGCATTTTCACTGTATTGTACAACAACCACTTCTGTCTAGTTCCACAATATTTTCACCACCCCAAAAGGAAACCCCGTACCCGTGAAGCAGTCACTCCCATCTCCCCTCTTTAGCCCATGCCTCTGACAGTCTATTCTCTGTCTCTATGGATTTGCCTATTCTGGATATTTCATATAAATGGAATCATACAATATGTGGCCTTTTGTGTCTGCCTTCTTTCACTGAACATAGCGTTTTCAAAGTTCATCTGTGTTGTAGCAAGTATCAGAACTTCATTCCTTTTTTAAAAAAAAAACACTGGAGTGTAGTTGATTTACAATGTTGTGTTGTTTTCAGATGTACAGTAAAGTGAATCTGTTATACACGTATAGATATCCATTATTTTTTAGATTCTTTTCTCATATAGGCCATTTCAGAGTTGGAGAAGGCAATGGCACCCCACTCCAGTACTCTTGCCTGGAGAATCCCATGGACAGAGGAGCCTGGGGTGCTGCAGTCCATGGGGTCGCTAAGAGTCGGACATAACTGAGCAACTTCCCTTTCACTTTTCACTTTCATGCATTGGAGAAGGAAATGGCAACCCACTCCAGTGTTCTTGCCTGGAGAATCCCAGGGACGGAGGAGATTGGTGGGCTGCCGTCTATGGGGTCGCACAGAGTCGGACACGACTGAAGCGACTTACCAGCAGCAGCAGCATTACTGAGTATTGAATAGAGTTCCCTGTGGTACACAGTAGGTCCTTATAGTTATCTATTTTAGTATTTATATGTCAGTTCCAATCTCCCTATTTATCCCTCCCCCTCCTTACCTCCTGGTAGCCGTAAGTTTGTTTTCTACATCTGTAAATAAATTTCTATTTTGTAGATAAGTTTTTTGTAACTTTCTATTAGATTCCACATATAAGTGATATCATACAATATTTCTCTTTCTCTGTCTGACTTTCTTCACTCAGTATGACAGTTTCTAGACCCATCCATGTTGCTGCAAATGGTATTATTTCATTTCTTGTATAGCCAAGTAATATTCCATTGTGTATATGTGCCACATCTGCTTTATCCATTCCTCTGTCGACGGACATATAGGAAGGAGAAAAGGGTGGTCTTCAGTTCAAAGCAACAGTGTCCTTTGCTACATTAGTGGCCCTTCAGTTGGGCTCCAGCTTAGGCAAAATTCTCCCCCAGGACTTTCTGAAAATAGCTCACTTCACTGAAGGAAATCTAGTGTGCAGGAAAATGTTTTGGAAAAACTGCGAGCTTCCAAGGAGCAGGAAAGAAGCTTGGAAAGAATGTGGATGCATCTTGCAAAAGAGTGGGATCCACATTGACCCTCACCCAGCTCCACGGAGCCCCCACAGCGCTTGGTGTCACCATCCCCCTACCCGGGGCAGAGAGAAAGGAAAGCTTTTTCCATCACAGCCTCAAAGCCACGCAATCAAGGATGTCGCCAAGATGATACACCCCCTCAGGATCTTAATCCCCGGGTGGATGAGAGCAGACTTAACGACTCCAGGACCAGAATTAGAGCCTGAGCTATTAAGTGCTTCATGACTCTGGTGAGGGAACAGATCGCTTAGTCCGAGTCTATTAAAATATGCAATAAATTACAGCAGCTGGTAATGGCTCCAATATGGCAACTTTAGCGAAAAAGAGAGAGAAGACATTTTACAGTTGGATATTGTCCTGTCTCTTTTTCTTTCTGTGTGCCTCCCTCCTCTGCCTACACATATGTATGTACATGTGTGTACACACAGATGCACAGACACACACACACCCTCACACAAACGCATACATGCTCCTTTACTGGAACCCCATGACACGTTCCTCTGCAGAGATGCCATAGAAAGAGCACTATAAAGTCAGACAGAATTGTGTCAGCATCCCATCTTTTCCACTAATCAGCTGTGTGAGCCCAAACAGCTTACTTCACCTCTCTGAACCACTATTTCTTTTCTTGTAAAACAGGAAGCTCAGTAATGCTTAGGCCAATCACCATGACAAGATGACACAGGGGCTGGATCAGGTGCACCCCTGCAGTTTGTAGGGTGAGTAAGCCTCCTTTTTCATCCCAAGGAGCCTAGATGTCAGGCGAAGCAAGGGGCCCAGGGCTCAGGATGCCATTTTTCAGAGTCATGGCAGCCATGTCCAGGGAAAGTCATCTCAAAAAGAAGACCAATTGGAGGCATTTGGTGATAATTAGAAATCACAAAGAACAATGTGTAACCCAGCAATCTTTGAAATCCATTAGCACAAACCCTTAAGGAAAAAGCAAAGAGAGCCACAGCATCATTCAGCACTAGAATGCAGACTGACACGCTTTAATCCAGCTCTTACATTTTTAATTATATTAATCTAATTTTAGACAGTAATGAGATTGTGGTGCACAGCCTTTATTTCCATTTCAGGTTGTCTCCTTTCCTTCTCAATCACCCACACTCTCCAACAGCGCCAGGCACTGGAGCCAGCCAGCTCCCTCTTCCCCGGAACACTGGTGATAGCTTCCCAATGCCTCTGCCTGGCAGCTCAAAGCATGGTCTGCCCAGCAGCAGCAGCAGCGTCACCTGAGAGCTTGTTAGAAATGCAGACTCTCACACACACTCACACAAAAAGAAATGCAGACTCTCAGGCCCTGCCCCGAATCAGAACCTGCAGTTTCAAAAAATCTGCCAGGAGTCCATTAAGGCATGAACTACTGCATTTGAGGACCCTCTAGACAACGGGTGATCTTTCTAAACACAGCTGGACCCTGGAGCCCCGGGGCCACGGTAGGCTCCAAATCTAACCAAAGCCAACTCCTCATGCTTCCTGAGTTTCTGTAGTTGTTCTTATTTTAATCAGGCATGGAGATGTGAGTAAGCACACCATCCTTTGGCAGCACAAGACTAGTTCTTTCCCTGTTGGCAGCTGCAGCCAAAGGGGCCCTGGTAAGAATAAATCTAGTGCACCTTTACTGTATGTTGACTGTGCCCGGTCTTGTTCTCAATGCTTTGAAAGTTAGTCACTCAGTCGTGCCCAACTCTTTGCAACACCATGTACTATACAGTCCATGGAATTCTCCAGGCCAGAATACTGGACTGGGTAGCCGTTCCCTTCTCCAGGGGATCTTCCCAACCCAGGGATCGAACCCAGGCCTCCCACATTGCAGGCAGATTCTTTACCAACTGAGCCACCAGGGAAGCTAAAGAATACTGGAGTGGGTAGCCTATCCCTTCTCCAGTGGATCTTCCTGACCCAGGAATTGAACCAGGATCTCCTGCAGTGCAGGTGGATTCTCTACCAGGGGAGCTACCAGGGAATTCTCAATGCTTTATTGGTAATGAAGTATCCCTTGCAGCATCCCTGGGAAGTGGGTGCCACTATTATCCCCATTTCACAGATGAGGAAACAGAGCCTAACCAAAGTAGGTGAATTTCCCAAGGTCACAGTCAGGCTTGGAACCCAAGAGTTTGATTTCAGAGCCTGAACCTTATCAATTGTGTGCCCCTACAGGGGCCTCAACCCATGTGAGACCCTGATTCCTTCACTCAGCAGAGATTTTCCGAGCCAGGAATGTGCCAATCACTGGGGGGAGGACTGTAAGTGAAGACAGAGATTTCACCTCAGGGATCTAGGTCTAGTAGGAAAGAAGGACATTAACCAGATAATTACGCACACACACACAGTATGCATATGTGTCCTTACAAATGGAGAGGGTGTTAGATAGAAGAGGCACACAGTGCTCTAAGAATAACTAGCTGGGGGAAGTGCCCAGTGTGGGTGTCAGGCTGGGCCCCCACCCAGGAGACCTTTGAGCTCAGGGATGTTTGAGCACAGGGCTCATGGAAACATTAGCTAACAATGGGACATGAACAGTCCGAAAAGAAAAGATGTGAGGGTATAGGACGCAAAGGGGATGGAAAGAGGCCCCAGCAGGAATGCCTCAGGGACCATGCTAAGAACATCATTATCCCTGGCATCCTTTTCTTCACAATTTCCTCCCAGCACAAGTTTCCCTCTCCTGCCTCACCATACCCCTGCTTCCTTGCCCCTTCTCCAAGGGTTTCCCTTCCCTTCCTTCTCCTCCTTCTTGTTCCAGCCCTGCTCCATGTCGGCACTGATTTGTGGCTATAATCATCAGGTCAGGGCTAGTTACAGATGACAGGAGTCTAATTCCAACAGGCTTAAACCTGAATGGTTTAGCTTCAGGAGCAGTTGGATCCAGGTGCTCTACATGGCATGGGGAATTCCTCCTCTCCATATTTGGACTCAGATTTCTTGAGTTGGCCTCATCTCCAATGAGTTTGACGGCCTCCTGCAGCTCCAAACCTAGATATCCCATTGGCTTGTTACCAGCCAATATTACAAGCTAATATTTTCCTGGCTTGGCAAATATCTCTCCTAATGGTTCTGTGACCTTTCCAAGGAGAAGTCCAGCGGCCCAGCTTGGATGACACATCTGTCCCTAAACCAGTCACTCTAGCCAGGATACATTAATGCTTTAGTTTGCCAAGCCAGGGGGCCATCCCTGGAGCCCAAGGTACCTAAAGGATCATAAGAAAGAATTTGAATAGCTGATATTTCAGGCATGATGACATGTGGGGAGGGGCTAGAGGAAAAAGAACCATGGCTATCTTCTGCGTGCCTTTCAATACTTTGCTTGCGATCATCTTTGACAGTTCCTAATAGCAGGGGCAACTGAATCATTCTTTCTTATTGGAATTTGCTTCAATTATAAAATGCCATTGGTTATTTTTATCAGTAAAATATAAAAAGTAGACTTTTATCAGAAAACACAGGCTTGCTTTAGAAATGTCAGCATGGTAAGGATAGCATCTTAAAATCAACAGGATGTTATCAAGTAAGCATGAGGTTTGGGGTGAGGCGCAGAGAATTAAATAAGTAAATCCTCATCTCATTTTCCCAGAGTTACCATGTTCTGCTTCCTAACCCCTAGCAAGGTTGGTTATGATAGCTGATAAGGCTATATTCATTATCTACTGAGGATAAAATTCTGTGTCTTGGTGGAGAGAAGAAGACAGACAGACAGAAATGGGGTTGATAGAGACAGATAAAAGAAGAGAACAAGAAACCAAAAATAAATACATAAAGATTGGGCTTACAATTTACAAGACAGTTTAAGGAGATGCCCCAAGTGTGAAATTAGTCATGATTTCCTTGTAAGTGGGTATGATTCTTGGGCCAGAGGGCAGGAAGCATTTTGATCTCAAATATTCTAAAGAATTATGGACTGTTCCTGTTTCTGGGAGGGAAGAGAAAAAGAGAAGATCAGAGCATCTTCCTCTTTCCCAAGACAGAGGTGGCCAGAGGCCTCCGTCTCCAGGAGGAAGTGCCATGGCTCAGGCACGTGGCATCTGCAGCCAGTGCACACACATCCCCCCTCTACTGTTGTTGACAAGACGTTTACAAATTCAGGGAGAGAAAAATGTGGTCGTTTATACTGCCACGCTCTCAAGCTTGACATCGGTGGAGCTGCTGGAGTCCATGAATCACCGAAGGAGGTAAAAATCCAAATGGATATAAATGTTCAATAATAGTGGCAAAGTTAAATAAATTACACTTCATCCATATCATGGAATAATATGAAGCCATTGTAAAAGTGAGCTAGACCTCCACCGAGTGCCACAAAAAGGCCTCCAAGAAATACTAAGTTAAAATAGAAAAGCAAATTGCAGAACAATACATATAGTATGAGTCCATCTATTTATGCTAGGGAAAAAATAGTTACGCATGTAAGTGCATAGGTAAAGGATTTGTACCAAACAATACCAGTGACTATGTCCTAGGAGGAATTGGGCATAGTAGGATTGAGATTTCCATAATTTCTTTATCTATTTAGATTTAGACAAAGAAACATTTTTCTACTATTGGGCTCTTTTTCAAGGAAAAGCAATACCTGTATATCTATATTATATCATATACATGATATCATTGTACTTACCATATGAGAAATGACAATGAAAGTTAGCAATCTGGGGAAACAGAAAAAGTTAATTTATTTGCCTCCAGCCTCATTAACATCCCCTGCCCCTCTACCACCAAAACTACCTCTGGCCACACTGGCCACTGCAGTTCTCCTTTCCAGGCTGGAATACTCTCCATACCATCACTTTCCACATTTCTGCTCTGTCTACAGGGCTGTGCTCATACAAAAGCATTTTGTTCAAAAACATGTAGAATCAAGAGATAATACTATTACCACAATGACCACGGTGCTTTTGTCAGGATAGGCATGGTTATGCTGAAGTAACAAAGCAGCCCTAAATCTCAGTGCTTCAGAATGGCAGAGCTTTACTTCTTGCTCAGGTTTCATGTCAGATCTTGTCACAGATCAGAGCTGACTCTGCTTCAAATTGTCTTCAATTCTGGGGTAAAAGTTTAGCCTCTGGCATATCCTCTAGGACGTTGCTGGTTCCCTATTAAAGGCAGAATGAGATCAGGGTGAACCACACAATGGTTCTTAAAACTTCTTCCTCGGAAGAGAAGAGGCCCATGTCACTTCTGCTCATATTTCAATGACTCAAGTCACATGGCCAAGGCCAATACCAAAGGGTCAGAGAAGTGTGAGCCTCCTGGGGTAGGGACATATGATGGGAGGGAGGCAGCAGATATTTTCCAACAGTAATACATCCCCTCATGCATGATTTTCAAAGACTTGAACCACGGCAAATATTCCTGGAGTGCCTACTATATGCTAACTACTGTACCACTTGAGGGGATATGAAGACAACTCATAATGTTAAAATCTAGACATTGTTACGCCTTATGACAACAGGTACTATGCTAAACATGTTGCATGAATTAACTCATTTAATCCTTAAGTCAGCTATTATTGGGGATGAGCAAGCTGGGGCTGAGAAAAGTCAAGGCACTTGCTCACATGCATACAATCCCTCTCCTCCAGGAGTCTAGTCTGCAGGTATCCTAGGGTGTGTCCCAGACTTGGAATATGAAGACTGCTCAAGACTTCATGCTCTTCAAGAATTTATTTATAGACTCAATCACCCACTACATATAAGAACTGAGCTGGGTTCTTAGGATGCTTTAGAAGAGAACTATCACCAGGACATTAGTTCTTCCTATTGCTCTATTAGCTATAGGACCCAGGGAGTTACTCAGCCTCTCTCAGCCTCCAGATCCTCATCTAGAACTGAGGATGAATGTGGAGCCTACTCTTTATTCAATGGGATATACACAGCACCTCCACTATGCCAGACAAAGTTCTAGGTATCAGTTCCACAGCAATGAGTGGCTCTCCCTCCACCCTTATTGGGGGCTGAGAGTCTAGTTGGGGAGAAAGAAATTAATCAATATATAACTTAATGATAATATAATAAGTTCTATAAAAAGTAGTAAGGCAGAAAAAGGAGTTTGGTGATGAGGGTGCTATTTTTTTTTTTTTTTTTGAGGGTGCTATTTTAGATGGAGTGGTCAGTAAAGACCTTACTGGTGAAGTGATACTTCAGCAGACCCAAATAAGGCAAGTGATGTACAGTCATGTGAGGTTCTAAAAGAGCACGTTTCCAATGGAGAAAATAGCAGATACAAAGCCCGTGAGGCCAGGCTGTGTCCCCCGTGTGTGGGGAGCAGAAGAGGCCAGCGTGGAATGGCTGAAGCCAATAAGCAAGGAGGAGAACTCTAGTAGAGACAGAAAAGCGGGACCACATCATGAATGATCCCATGGGCCATGGAAAGGGGTTTCAGTTTCATCAACCATGAGGGTGAAATGAGATAATCCCTGGAAAAGTGCTTAGCAGTATGCCAAGTGTGTAGTGAGCCTTCAACAAATGAATGGATATCAGCAGTTCTTCGTATCATAAGTGCCTAAAGACTTATGCAAGGCTGATATGTGCTAGGCACTTCCCTGGAAGCTTGGGAATCACCAGTGCACACGGCACACAAAGATGCTCTCATGAAGTTTGATTTGAACGTGAGAGCCAGACAGCAAAACAGATAACTGTAACAAATAAACAAGTAAATGGTGAGATGTGTTGGGAAAGTGGCAGGTGCTACGTGTAGCAGGTAAGGAAGGGGGTTCAGGCACAGAGCAAGGTGGTGTCATGCTGTGGTGTTAAGTCCTGTTGAATGGGTGAGAGGTGAGGACTTCAGGGAAGAAGATTTCTTGGGGAAGAGCATTTCAGGCAGAGGGAACAGCTGGAGCAAAGCCCTGGAGGCGGGGCTGTCAGTGGTGTATTCAGGGTACATCAGTGACGCCAGAGAGGAGCAGGGGATGAGGTCACAGGGGTGAGGGGAGCCAGATCATGCAGGGCCATTGTAGAAACCTGGGCTTTTGCTCTGAGTGCTGAGGGTGCCACCAGAGGGCTCTGGGCAAAAGACGGATATGATCCAAGGTAGGTTCTAACAGGGTGGCTCCAACTGCTGGTTGAACAGGTGGTTGGTTAGAAGCAGGAAGACCATTAGGAAACTGATGCAGGAATCCAGGTGGGACATGCTGGTGGCTGTGGCCCAGCTGGTAGTGGTAAAGGTGATGAAAAAGAATAGGATTCTGAGTATATTTTGAGGTTAGAGCTCCCTCCCCAGGCCCCTATTCCTCTACCCCCAACCTCTATTATTCCCGCCATAAACAATCAAGGAGAGGGGAGGCCACCATCAGCATCCCATGCCTAAGCTCTAAGCTCAGGACATTGCGTGCATCTCTATTCCCTGCTTTGCTGGAAAGCTCTCCATTTATTGATGGCAGCTGCTCCCACCTCTGATTGCATGGAATCAGTTCCATTAAGCCCAGATTGGCAATGTGAGGCTGGGCGAGAGAGGAGCACAAAATAAAGATGCCAGCAGCAGAAAGAAAGACAGCCCTTATACAAGAGGAATTTCCTGTCTCAGTCCTCTCCTGGTGTTATTTCTAGAAGCCCTCACCCCTTTAACCCTATATATACCCTCTTAAAGTCTTGAGAGAGTGATCTTCCCTGGTATCTTGTTATCAAGCAGACATGCATATTGGGTCTTTCTTTTTTAAAGAAATAACATATTCTTGGTTTCCCATGTCCCTTCATCTATTCATTTTGCAAATAAGGTTTTTTTAGTGCCAAGCATTCTGATAAGTGGTAAAGTTAGAGTGGGCACAATCAATACAGCCCTTGACTGCACAGAGACAGATAATGAATAAGTAATCCAACCCGTAAACAATGGAACACTGTGGTCAAGAGGAAGCAGGGCTAAGGATGCAGGCTTTGGAGATAGCTGTTTGCTGGAAGATATCAGGAAAATGACCTAGCCACTCTGTGCCTCAGTTTCCTCCCTTGTGAAAGGAGGTATAATAAGACTGCCTACTTCCCAGATTTGTTGATGGATTGAATTCACATGTACAAAGCTCTTATGAAAATATCCAGCACGTAGGAAACATTGTCTCAATGTTTGCCACTATTATTATAAGCATTTAATTCAGGTTACAATTATTCTGGGCTTCCCAATGGCTGAGTGGGTAAGTAATCCACTTGCAATGGAGGACATACAGGAGATGTGGGTTTGATCCTTAAGTCATAAAGATCCCCTGAAGGAGAAAATGGCAACCCACTCCTTTATTCTTGCCTGAAAAATCCCATGGACAGAAGAGCCTGGCAGGGTGCAGTCCAAAATGTCTCAGAGTTAGATGCGACTGAGCACAAGCACAAAACAATGATTATTCCTTGAAAGGACTGTACAGCATATGTACAAAGGTGGAGAAGATCAAAAAGTCTGTGGAGGGCAGTCTCTCCATGGAGGCCCTGAAGGACAATGAGGAGGTACCTTTGCAAAAGCGTGGGGGGAGGGGCCACAGGGCAAAGTGTTTGAGCAGAGAGAAGGGTGATGGGCCAAGACTCTTGTTCAGGGAAGAGGATGGTTTGGCGGGGGCGTTGCGGGTGGCTGGAGAGGGTGGTACAAGGCACATGAACCTGCAGAGTCGCCCAGTCATTTCCTCCAGCAGGAGGGCAGGTGTTGGGGGATTGACTGAAGTAGCCAATAGCAAGCTTATTGCCTCAGAAGATTTTGACATGGATCCTTGTCACGTGGTCTTGCCAAAGCCCAAGTCACTGTCAATTACTGCAGGTACTTGTCCTCCTTTCCTGCTTTGTCTAATGATGGTGCCTTTGAAGACCCATATCCAACACAAACCCCAGCGACCCAGTATCTACCCCACCCCTTTGCAGCCTTGTTTCTGATGTGAGATTTTGACCCTGAGCATATATGACTGGATGAGAAGGCAAAAATGGGCCAATCAGATTCTCCTCTGGGAATTTTGTGTTGTAGTACCTGATCATTTTTGCTTGCCAGTTACTGAGACTAGGCCTGAGAGATGCAGCACTACTTACAATAGCTCAGACACGGAAATAACCTAGATGTCCATTGGCAGATGAATTGATAAGGAAGTTGTGGTACATATACACAATGGAATATTACTCAGCTATAAAAAAGGAATCCATTTGAGTCAGTTCTAGTGAGGTGGATGAAACTCAAGCCTGTTTTATGGAGAGAGAAAATGAAGAAAAAGTATGGTAGCCACCTTTGGGCTATGGGCAGGAGAAGCAGAAAAGCTACTCTGCACAGAAAGAATGGGGGGAAAAAAAAGCAGATTGGTTGAGAGCAGCAGAGAGGAGGGAGAATGCAGCTCCAAGAAAATAGAGAGAATAGAGGAGCCTCAGACCCTGATATGTTCAGTTCCTGGATCTTGAGTCCATATGAGCTGTAAGAGGGACCCTTGTGCTGATCAAGCTTAGACTGATTTGAGTCAGCTTCTTTGACTTACAACCCAGCACCCCCGAGCACCTCCTTGACCATTCCACAAAATGCCAATTACATTGTTGAACTTCTAGGTCTAGGGAATGGGCACAATAAAGTTTCACGGACACTCTGAAAAATCTTCCATGAGTATCTTATTTTATATTTGCTTTCTTGTTCTAGTCCAAGATTTCTTTTTTTATTGAAATCTTATTTACAATGTCATGTTTGTTTCAGGTATACAGAAGAGTGATTCAGTTATACATATAAATATATTTCTATTCTTTTTTAGACCATTTTCCATTATAGGTTATCATAAGATATTGCATTTAGTTCCCCATGCTACACTGTATTTGTTGGTTATCTATTTTATATATAGTAGTGGGTATATTTTAATCCAAACTCCTAATTTATCTCTCTGCCCCCTTTCTCCTTTGCAACCATAAGCTTGTTTTCCATGTCTGTGAGTCTATTTCATGAGCCTTTTGAAGTAGAAAATTCTCTATAACTAATACATATGCATTCCAACAACAAAAATCCAGCTCAACATGTAAGCTCTTTGTACATGGGTTATACCAAGAGCAATAGTTTTAGGTGGTTTATCCTAGAATTTCTACATATCTGGGCATTTCATTGACTGAAATATTTGAAGGAGCATAGATCATTTGGACATTGTACAAAGAGATCTATCTGCAGAGTAGCACACATAGATTTATTTTTTAAACTTTCTTTTCTTGATTAATTAGTTGTAGAATTAATACTAATAGTTAATATTTATCAATTAATTATTATATGTCAGATACTGCTTTGGGGGCTTGACATGAATTAACTTATTTCATTCCCATAGCAATCTTATGATATAGGTGCTATCATCCTCATTTAAGGGGGCTTCCCAGGCAGCACTAGTGGTAAAGAATCCACCTGCCAATGCAGGAGCCACAGGAGATTGGATCCCTGGGTTGGGAAGATCCCCTGGAGGAGGAAATGGCAACTCACTGTAGTATTCTTGCCTGGGAAATTCCATGGACAGAGGAGCCTGGTGGCGTATAGTCCATGGGGTTGCAGAGAATTGGGCATGACTGAGTGACTAAGAACAAACATCCCCATTTAAGATGGGAAAACGGAGGCACAAACGATGAAGAAACTTGCCCAAGAGCATCTGTTAATAAATGGCAAAACTGGAGTTAAAGCTCAGTTGTTGAGTTCCAGAGTCTAGGCTTTCAGCAATCACACTACTTTCGTCCTGTGCTCTCCATTTTATATCCATATAGCGGGTTCTATAGATTATTCTATAGCATTATCATATTTCTGAGAGTTACTATTTTATTTCTAACATCTCTGAGGTGTTAGAAGGGATTTTTCCCCATCTTTTATGCCACCACCTCACTCCCTTCATCCCCAAATGTTTGGTAGATGTAACCACAAGGCATTATTTGCAGATGAAACAGTAGAGCCACTAGGTAAATTATTTTTTTCCCCAAGGAAATGAAAATGATAGCATTTATTTAGTACTTAGAGTATGCCAGGTTTTGCCCATTGCAATCAATATTTCATTTAATTCTTAATTTTCCTTGTGAGGAAAATCATTTCCTCGCCCTCACTTTGCAGGCAGTAAAACTCAGACTTGAAAAGAAAATGTGACTTGGCCAAGATCACAGAGCTAGTATATCATGGAGCCAATATTTAGACTCCTGTCATATGACACACATGTGCACACTCCACTTACCAAGATCCGTGGCCTCAGAACTGAAAGGAAGGACAAGATAGAACCCAACACGAGCCTTGTAATTCAGACCAGTCCCCCTTGAACCCTAGAGACTCATGCCTGAATGCTAAAAAGCACAGGCTACAGCAAAAGAGATCACAACCAAAAGGCAGTCCAGGGGCTAAGATTCCACCTTCCAGTGGGGGGAGTGCAGTTTGATTCCTAGTTGAGAAGCTAAGTCACTGCAGATGGTGACTGCAGCCATGAAATTAAAAGACACTTACTCCTTGGAAGGAAAGTTATGACCAACCTAAACAGCATATTAAAAAGCAGAGACATTAGTTTGCCAACAAAGGTCCGTCTAGTCAAGGCTATCATTTTTCCAGTGATCATGTATGGATGTGAGAGTTGGACTGCGAAGAAAGCTGAGTGCCAAAGAATTGATGCTTTTGAACTGTGGTGTTGGAGAAGACTCTTGAGAGTCCCTTGGACTGCAAGGAGATCCAACCAGTCCATTGTGAAGGAGATCAGCCCTGGGTGTTCATTGGAAGGACTGATGCTGAAGCTGAAACTCCAATATTTTAGCCACCTGATCCGAAGAGCTGATTCATTGGAAAAGACCCTGATGCTAGGAAAGATTGAGGGCCGGAGGAGAAGGGGACGACAGAGGATGAGATGGTTGGATGGCATCACCGACTCAATGGACATGGATTTGGGTGGACTCTGGGAGCCGGTGATAGACAGGGAGGCCTGGCGTGCATGGCCTGGCATCATGGGGTCGCAAAGAGTCAGACACGACTGAGCGACTAAACTGAACTGAACTGAAAAGCTAAGATCCAGCAAGCCTCACAGCCAAAAAGCCAAAACATAAGAAACAAAAGCAATATTGTAACAAATTCAATAAAGACTTAAAAAAAAGGGGGGTTGTTTTGGTGAAATTTCTGGGGACATTGATTACACCTAAGGTTAATAGTAGGCTCAGCAGTGTTTGTTTCAACAGGGACTTTTGGGTTGAGTTGACTTTGTGCTTCCAACACCATCTCATCACCCTTGGTGCGAATGGTGTTCTCACCCCTCACCCAGAGGGGACAGTGCAGAACAGAAAGAAAAAACCAGGCTTCATAGGATGGCCAAGCAAACTGTGCTTGTGAGAATAGGCCAGACATTCTCCCAGGGGCTCCCAGAAATGGTGAGGTTGCTGGTAACAACATATTGGGAGCTTCAGGTGGAGACTGGGGTTATCGCCACTGGAAGTAGAAATAAGGTTCCAAGGTATGTGTCCAAGATGATCAATCTACTCTTGTCACATTATGGTCCATCACACACAGACTGAACACCCATCAGAACAGCACAGCTTTATCACCCAAATTCACGGAACACCTCTCGTGTGCTGGACACTGTGGGGTCAGCACTCACGACAGAAGAGGCAGTCCATCCACAGGTAACCAATCAAGGTGAGGCTATCAGATAAGAGCGGTGACAATAGGCAAAACGATCGAAGGTGCTTTCACACATTCACATGTATACTAGGAACTTCATTGACTCCAATCCTCATAAAAGCAAAAACAAACAAACAATGACAATAAAAAGCAAGGTAGATCTTAATATTCTCCAAGGATGAGAAGACTGAAGCTCAGAGAGGTGAACAATATTCTCAAAGCCTCACATCCAGTAAGCAGTGGTACCAGGATTCAGGTTTCACTTGGCTCCTGAGCCCAAGTGTGTTGACATCTGGCTAATGTTTGTCTAGTTGTTTTTCTTCCTTAAAATGGGCTCCAGACATTCATGGAAGGTTTCCCTTGGAGAGACTCTACTCTCACCCCATGAGATGACAAAGGTTGATGCTTGAAGAACACAGAGAGGTGAGGAGACACTGCTGTCTCCCCAGAAGCATTCTAAGTGTGTGTGCTTATTCCGTAAGTTTCTGTAGGTGAGTTTGATCTGGCTTTTTCTTTTTAACAAAGCCCATAAATAGTTGATGTGGTGAGACTGACCACCTAGCCATCCTTTCTGTGGTAGGGTCTGCCAGCTTCGTAAGGCTGGGAGACATGTTTTAGCCTAAAATAAAATGTCTCTAACACAGAGCTGCTGAAATAAGCATTTCCTCCCTTCATGGGGAGGCAGGAAGCAATGTGAGCAAATGGGAAGGCCAGACATTGTCCATGCTTGCAGAGACCAGAGTCTCAGGCTTGGCACTCCAAGCAAGGCTGCGTGCCAGGCTCCTCTTCCCAGCTGGAGACATGGGATAGAAATGCAGGTAGGACAATGTCAGTGTCAGGTTTCTGATTTTCAAACAAAGGAATCAGTTCAGGATGGTGTGAGCTGAAAAAAATATATTAGAAGTGAATTGTGAACTCACAGGATCTTCAGGAGGTGGTACAGTGGATTGAATCCTGGCCTGCAAAAAAATATATCCATGTTCTAATCCCTGAAATCTGTGGATGTGATCTTATTTGGGAAAGTTTCTAAAGATGTAATTAAAGGAAGGATCTTGAGATAAGAAGACATAATTCTGGATTATCCAGCTGGGTCCTAAATCCAATGACTTCTTTTGCTGTTTAGTCACTGAATTGTGTCCAACTCTTTGAGGCCCCATTGACTGTAGCCCACCAGGCTCCTCTGTTCATGGGATTTCCCAGGCAAGAATACCAGAGTGGGTTGCCAGCTTCTTCTCCAAGGGATCTTCCTGACCCAGGGGTGGAATCCACGTTTTTGCAGGTGGGTTCTGTACCACTGAGCCACCTGGAAGACCCACAAATCCTTACAAAGCAGAGATTTGACATAATTGGAAGTGAAGACATAGAGCAAAGGGGAGACCACGTGACCAACGAGGCAGACTGAAGTGATAGGGCTGTAAGTCAAGGCTTGCCAACAGCCACCAGAAGCTGGAAGAAGCAAAGACCCAATTCTCCCTACAGCCTCCAGAGCAAGCAAGGCCCTCTGTACCTTGATTTTGAACTCCTGACCTCCAGAAATATGGGGGAGTAAATTTTGTAGTTTAGACCCACCAAGATTGTGGTCATTTGTTACAACAGGAAACGAATGCCCATGAAGAGAATCAAGTTTTGAGGCTCTGCTTAGGATAATCCTTAAACTCACAGTGCAGAACTGGTGCAGCAGAGGCATCACCACCCCCACGGGGGGCTCCATGGACCTTGCAATGCCAGCCCCTGGGATGCTCTACCAAGCCATTGGCCCCTGCTGCCCCTGGAAGCAAGCTGCTGCCATTATGGGTGAACCAGCTTTCAAGGCAATGTCTGTAACAAGTGATCTGATTGGTGGAAGCAGTCATATGCTTTCACTCTAGCTGCAAGGGAGACGGGAAAGGCTGCATCTGGCTTCTGTTGTAAATAGTGGGAACTTAGAGCAGGTAAATTCCCCAAACACAGGAAGGTGCTGGGCAGTCAAAAAGAGAGAAGAGTATTCTCTAAAGGTGACTTACCGAGCAAACCCCCATCCTATTCCCTGACTCCTCCCGTTCAGTATCTCCAGGTATTAGCAGCCCCAGAACCATCTTACTGAGTGAAGTGTGCTTCAGGTGTAATAAGGCATGGGTATAATAAACTGGAAACACATCCCAGGTGCCTCAGTGCTAAAGAATCAACCTGCCAATGCAGGAGA
The DNA here is from genome assembly GCF_003369695.1 of Bos indicus x Bos taurus. Taxonomy (NCBI): domain Eukaryota; kingdom Metazoa; phylum Chordata; class Mammalia; order Artiodactyla; family Bovidae; genus Bos; species Bos indicus x Bos taurus. The sequence continues at coordinate 27,034,180 of NC_040100.1, read as the reverse complement.
TGCAGGTTCGATCCCTGGTTAGGGATGATCCCCTGGAGAAGGAAATAGTAACCCACTCCAGTATTCTTGCCTGGGAAATCCCATGGTCAGAGGAGCCTGGTGGGCTACAGTCCTTGGGGTTGCGAAAGAGTCAGACATGACTTAGCAACTACACAGCACGAGCATAAGAAACTGTCAGGCTTGCTTCCCCAATTTCATCATTGCAGCAGCTGGGTTTTGTTTTCACTTTTGTTTTTCAGTGTTCACATACCCTTTGTTGTTGATGTTTGCTTCCTATTGAAGGCTGTGAGGTTACAGGTCACATTGCATGGTCTGGCCCCAACATTCTCCTCACTGCTCCCTTGGCTGCAAGCCACACTGACCCCTCCACTGCTTCTTCTTCTGCCTCTCTGTTTTAAAGACACCATGTAATCTTTTTTATAATATTTATTTTATTTATTTGGCTGCATTGGGTCTTAGTTGCGACACTCCAGATCTTCACTGTGGCACGCAGGCTTCTCTCAAGTTGTGGCTCACGGGCTTATTTGCCCTGCAGTATATGGGATCTTGGTTCCCCAAACAGAGATCAAACCCACATCCCCTACATTGGAAGGTGGATTCTTAAGCACTGGGCCACCAGGGAAGTCCCTCCTACACTTCTTGACTATGCCAGGGGCCATCTGACATGTTCCTGCCTGAAATGCACTTTCCTTGAAACTGACATGATTCACCACCTCACTTGGTTCAGCTTCAGTTCTTGGCCCAAGTGTCATCTCTTTTGGAAAACCTTTCCTCACCACCCAGTTTGAAATAGCAACCCCTACCCATCATCTCCGTCTTTCCACCCTGCTTTATTAGTAAAAGCACTCATCTAACCAGTGTAAATTGCATTTATTTGCTTGTTTTTTTATGGCACCTTACCCTCCATAAATTCCACGGGAAAAGAATCTTTTGTTTTGTGTACTGCTGGGTCCCCACCGCCTAGGGATAATTCCTGGCATGTAGGTGGTGCTCAGTAATATTAGTTGAAAGCAGAAATCATATTATCACTAATAGTTTAAATATTTTCTCTCCCCCAGTAGGATTTAGCCATTTTTACAAAATGATTCAATCATATTATTCAGTATTCCCCTCGGAGCCTAGCAGAGTGCTGAGCTCATAGAGGACCCCAGGGAGTATTTGCAAGAAGAATAATTGAGTAGGCAAGCACATTCACACTCTTGTTAAACCCAAACACTTGTGTATATAAGCAAGATTCTCAAGTGGAGATTTCTCCTAATGGTATTTCCCAGCTTTAAGCTGGCATCCGGTATAATTAGACCTGCCTTTCTATAGCTCTGTTCTCACATACAGACAGCCAATGTGGTTTTGTACACATAGTATCTAATTCTAGTAAGGAGCAATAAGCATCCACCCAACTTGCATGTTTTTATTCATTAACAGAAGAGTTCTCTTTTCCCTCAAATATCCCCTGGAGGAGGGCATGACAACCCACTCCATTATTCTTGCCTAGAGAATCCCATGGACAGTGGAGCCTGGTGGGCTACAGTCTGTAGGGTTGCAAAGAGTCAGACATGACTGAAGTAACTTAGCCTGCATGCACAGGGCCATTATGAAAAGAGGTTTCTTAATATTTATGTACACATTATATTTATATTATGCATATATTACATAATTATATACATTATATTTACAGTATATATTATGTTTTAAAATAATATGTAATATTATAATATTCCCAGGTGGTGCTACTGTTAAAGAACCCGCCTGCCATTGCAGAAGACAAAAGAGATGTGAAATCTTACAGGTGAGGAAGATCCCCTGGAGGAGGGCAGGGCAACCCACTCCAGTATTCTTGCCTGGAGAATCCCATGGACAGAGGAGCCTGGCGGGCTGTAGTATGGGGTTGCAAGAGTCAGACAAGACTTAGCAACTAAGCCACCAGCACTAAACACTGTCTTCCTTTTACAGAGAAACAAAAGGTTGAGAACTATTTACAAACATGTTTGGCACCATCCTGAGATGTTCTCTACAACATTTTTTAGTAATTATCACTGGTATTTACGTTCACCAATCTACAGAATGCTAATATAAAGGAAAGTTCAAGGTTGCTTAAGGAAAGTAGGATGTGCAGTTTAGTAAAGGAGGTATGAGGAATGAAATTGCATTTTGTTAAGGGAAAATGAAATAGTTCTGACTTTTGAGTGTGTGTTTCTGAATGGGAAAATAAAGTTACGGATACAGAAATGGATGAGAAAGGTTTGTAGAAAGTGGGCCCATAGAGAAGAGTTTCATACATGCTACAAGTTTCCTAGGGATGTTGAAATGCCTTGGTAACAGATTTGAAGTTTCTTTACTTCTCAAGCAATCTCTTCTGTATCTGCCTTTGAAATATTTTATTGTTACTTTGGTTAAGTGAATATTGCTTCACAATGACCTATGATCTGATCTGAATGTGTGTTCAAAACCCTTTGATATTTTTGGCAGAACTTCCTAAAATCAAATTCTAATTGCCAAGAGAACACACTGATCATAAAAAGCATCCTCTTCCAACAACACAAGAGAAGATTCTACACATGGACATCACCAGATGGTCAATACTGAAATCAGATTGATTATATTCTGATTATATATATTCTGATTATATTATATTTCTCCAAAGATGGAGAAACTCTATACAGTCATCAAAAACAAGACCAGGAGCTGACTGTAGCTCAGACCATGAAATCCTTATTGCCAAATTCAGACTTAAAATGGTTGTCTGAGGAGGCCTTACAAATAGCTATGAAAAGAAGAGAGGTGAAAGGCAAAGGAGAAAAGGGAATATATGCCCATTCGAATGCAGAGTTTCAAAGAATAGCAAGGAGATATAAGAAAGCCTTCCTCAGTGATCAATGCAAAGAAATAGAGGAAAACAATATAATGGGAAAGACTAGAGATCTTCAAGAAAATCAGAGATACCAAGGGAACATTTCATGCAAAGATGGATACAATAAAGGACAGAAATGGTATGGACCTAACAGAAACAGAAGGTATTAAGAAGAGGTGGCAAGAATACACAAAAGAACTATACGCAAAAGATCATGACCCAGATGATCACGATGGTGTGATCACTCATCTAGAGCCAGACATTCTGGAATGCGAAGTCAAGTGGGCCTTAGGAAGCATCACTACGAACAAAGCTAGTAGAAGTGATGAAATTTCAGTGGAGCTATTTCAAATCCTGAAAGATGATGCTGTGAAAGTGCTGCACTCAATACGCCAGCAAATTTGGAAAACTCAGCAGTGGCCACAGGACTGGAAAAGGTCAGTTTTCATTCCAATCACAAAGACAGGCAATGCCATAGAATGTTCAAACTATGCACAATTGCACTCATCTCACACGCTAGCAAAGTAATGCTCAAAATCTCCAAGCCAGGCTTAAACAGTACATCTACTGTGAATTTCCATATGTTCAAGCTGGATTTAGAAAAGGCAGAGGAACCAGAGATCAAATTGCCAACATCCGTTGGATTATCAAAAAAGTGAGAGAGTTCCAGTAAAAAATCTACTTCTGTTTCATTGACTATGCCTAAGCTTTTGACTGTGTGGATCACAACAAACTGTGGAAAAATCTTAAAGAGATGGGAATACCAGACCACCTGACCTACCTCCTGAGAAATCTGTATGCAGGTTAGGAAGCAACAGAATTGGCTATGAAACAACAGACTGGTTCCAAGTTGGTTAAAGAGTACATCAAGGCTGTATATTGTCACCCTGTTTATTTAACTTATATGCAGAGTTCATAATGAGAAATGCTGGACTGGATGAAACACAAGCTGGAATCAAGATTGCCAGAAGAAATATCAATAACCTCACATATGCAGATGACACCACCCTTCTGGCAGAAAGCAAAGAACTAAAGAGCCTCTTGATGAAAGTGAAAGAGGAGAGTGAAAAAGTTGGCTTAAAACTCAACATTCAGAAAACTAAGACCTGGTCCCATCAGTTCATGGCAAAAAATGGGGAAACAATGGAAACAGTGAGAGACTTTATTTTTGGGGGCTCCAAAATCACTGCAAATGGTGACTGCAGCCATGAAATTAAAAGACGCTTGCTCTTGGAAGGAAAGCTATGACCAACAGAGAGAGCATATTAAAAAGCAGAGACATTACTTTGCCAACAAAAGTCCATCTAGTGAAAGCTATAATTTTTCTAGTAGTCATGTATGGATGTGAGAGTTGGACTATAAAGAAAGTTGAGTGCTGAAGAACTGCTACTTTTGAACTGTGGTGTTGGAGAAGACTCTTGAGAGTCCCTTGGACTGCAAGGAGATCCAACCAGTCCATCCTAAAAGAAAGTCCTGAATATTCATTGGAAGGACTGATGCTGAAGCTGAAACTCCAATACTTTGGCCACCTGATACAAAGAACTGACTCATTTGAAAAGACCCAGAAGCTGGGAAAGATTGAAGGCAGGAAGAGAAGGGGATGACAGAGGATGAGATGGTTGAATGGTATCACCAACTCGATGCACATGAGGTTGAATAAACTCCAGGAGCTGGTGATGGACAGGGAAGCCTGGCGTGCTGCAGTCCACGGAGTCACAAAGGGTCGGACATGACTGAACGACTGGACTGAACTGAACCAAACTGAATGAAGTTCTTTTGACCTTTAGCTAACTTTGGGGTACTTCAGAGGGCCTTGAGGCATTTCTCAAGAGAGAAATTAATTAGGTTCATTTGGTATGGGATGTATTGTCAAAAAGTTACAAATATCAGGTTATATTGTATGATAAGTCTTACTAATGCAGAGATTCTAGAGATTATATAGAATTCATAAAGATCTGATATGATATATCCTGATAAGCTGTTATAATTCATAATTCTAGTTATCATATGAAAGTGTTACATGTCACAGCCGTGACCAGGTTTATTTTTCAGTTGCAAAATAAACAGATTTTAAATGTGTCTTAATTGTTTTTGTCATTATGGACTGGACAGCTATGATTTTACTCTGATGCCTTGGCAAAAAAAATACTACCACCTTTTCAAGATTTATAGGAAAGACATACTAAGATTAAATTTAAATTAACCAGATAAACAAATTCTGTTATTAACAGTAAGCTGTTCTCAGACTGGAATTTGGTTTTCTCTCTTTGCTAAGAGAACAAAGTTTTCTTGGTATGTGGCTTTCAATAACAGACTATGTGAATTTTTGCCTTTAAGTGATTTATATTTGTTTTTTAAATCTTTTGCTACTTTGGTAAAGTAAATAGATATTATTTAACAATGATCTATGAAGATTGTGGCACACATAGATAAAGCTCATTTTTGCTTTTTCAAAAAATTAACCCCCTCATTTTGCTATCCTGATGTCCTTAGGACATGGCAACAGTCTACTCCCAAATCAAGGAATTTAAAATGGGTTAAACCATAGCTGTAAATCAAACAGTCAGGGTTATGGGAAATCCAAGACAGCTGTGTGGCTTTTCCTGGTTCCCTGACCATCCACATTTAAAAAAAATTTATTTATTTTAATTGGAGGCTAATTACTTTACAATATTGTAGTGGTTTTGAGGGGATAAAGCCTTCCCTGGCTACAGGATTGTGCATGCACGCTAAGCTGCTTCAGTTGTATCCGACTCTTTGCAACCCTACGGACTGTAGCCCACCAGGTTCCTCTGCCCATGGGATTCTCCAGGCAAGAATACTGGAGTGGGTTGCCATGCCCTCCTCCAGGCAATCTTCCTGATCCAGGGATGGAACTCACATCTCTTACATCTCCTGCATTTGCTGGCATGTTCCTTACCACTAACACCACCCGGAAAGCTCAACTGCATGGTTAATGCCCTCACACACACAAAAATTATGTATTTCACTGAACATTAAATTCTAGTTTTGTTACTTTGAAATCTATGTTGACTAAGACTTACTTCCCAGATATTTCCTTGCTGTTATCATATATTCTGTGAGGTACAAGGAAGGGACATAAAATAACATGTGTTTATCAATGAACTATATGCTAATTGAAGCATATGGCAAAAACAGCAAGGCAAAAGAGTGCCTTTATGCTTCTGGGTTGGGCAATTTCCAGAGCCTGGTAGAAATTACAGTACCTTTGAAAAACAGCTTTGACTTGTTTTGGGGCTTTGATTGATATGAAGCAATTGACTATAGATCACCCTGTAATATTAAGACCTCAAGTACCAATCATGCAATGGTTACTAATACAAAGTTCACCCAAAACCCACAGAATCGGGCAAGCCCAGGAGTCCAGCATAATAAAATGGAAGTGGTATATTCAGGACTGAGCCAAACCTGAGCACATGGAGTCACTGCCTTCCATGAAACGATGTCCTAAATTCCTACAGAAAGCCTTGAGCAAGAGGCTGTAATTAGACCTGAGATAACTGTCTTTTTTTCTTTTAAATTAATTTATTTTAGTTGGAGGAAAATCACTTCGCCATATTGTGATGGTTTTTGTCATACATCAACATGAATCAGCCTCCAGTGTACATGTGTCTCCCCCAAGCTGAATCCTGCTCCCCTCTTCTTCCCCACTCTATCCCTCTGGGTTGTCCCAAAGCACTGGCTTTGGGTGCTCTGCTTCATGCATCGAACTTACACTGTTCATCTACTTTACATATGGTAATGCATATGTTTCAATGCTATTCCATCAAATCATCCCACAATGGAATATTACTCAGCTATAAAAAGGAATGCATTTGAGATAACTGTTATTGCTGTTGTTTAGTCACTAAGTCATGTCTGACTCTTTTGTGACCCCATGGACTGCAGCCCATCAGGCTCCTCTCTCCATGGGATTTCTCAGGCAAGAATAGTGGTGTGAGTTGACATTTCCTTCTCTAGGGGATCTTCCTGACCCAGGGGTCAACCCGGGTGTCCCGCATTGCAGGCAGATTCTCACTGCCTGAAGCACCAGGGAGACCCATTTCTTTAATTATGAATCTCATTAAATCTGTTATTTTACACTATCCAATTTGTCAACATATTAAGCATAGAAGGTTGCCACAATTAATCAAGGTACAACTGGCACATTACAAGCTGCCTTGGAAAATATGGAAAATTGGTTATATTGGCTCATTAATTCAAGATAAAGGATGCCAATATAAGTGCATGGCTGTGAACACATATTCTGGATGTTTAGTGGTCATTCCCTTTGGGAAATCCAATCAGACTAATACTATAACTTCATGAAGGAGTTATAGACCCAGACTACCAAAGAGAAATCTGAGTAATAGTGCAAAGTGAAGGAAAGAATGATCTATTTGTTAATAAACATAATCAATTTGCCAAATTGCTGATTCTTCCATATGTAATTGGCAAAGTACAAAAAAGAAGAACCTCCCATCTTATTCCACTCCAGTATTCCTACCTTGAGAATTCCGTGAACAGTGTGAAAAAGCAAAAAGATATGACACCAGAAATAAGCCCCCCAGGTTGGTAGGTGTCCAATATACTACTGAGGGAGCGCAGAGAAATAGTTCCAGAAAGAATGGAGAAGCTGGACCAAAGTGGAAATGACACTCAATTGTAGATGTGTCTGGTGGTGAAAGTAAAGTCTGATGCTGTACAGAACAATATTGCATAGGAACCTGGAATGTTAGGTCCATGAATCAAGGTAAATGGAACACAGTGAAGCAGAAGATGGCAAGAGTGAACATTGATATTTTAGGAATTAGTGAACTAAAAGGGACAGGAATAGAAAGTGAAAGTGAAGTCGCTCAGCCATGTCCGATTCTTTGCGACCCCATGAACTGGGGCCTACCAGGATCCTCCGTCCATGGGATTTTCCAGGCAAGAGTACTGGAGTGGGTTGTCATTTCCTTTTCCAGGGGATCTTCACAACCCAGGGATCGAACACAGGTCTCCCACATTGTAGGCAGATGCTTTACCATCTGAGCCACCAGGGAAGTCCAAAAGGAATGGGAATGGGTAAATTTAATTCAGATGACCATTATATCTACTATTGTGGGGAGAATCCCTTAGGAAGGTGGGAGTAGCCCTCATAGTCAAAAGAAGAGTATGAAATGCAGTATTTGGGTGCAGTCTCAAACATGGCAGAATGATCTTGGTTCATTTCCAGGCAAACCTTTCAACAGCATAGTAATCCAAGTCTATACCCCAACAACTCACACTGAAGAAGCTGAAGTTGAACAATTCAATGAATAACTCCAAAACCTTCTAGAACACCAAAGAAATGATGTGATTTTCATCATAGGTGATTGGAAAGCAAAATCAGGAAATCAAGAGATACCTGGAGTAAAAAGCAAGTTTGAACTTGGAGTACAAAATGAAGCAGGACAAACGCTAATAGAGTTTTGCCTCATACTGGTCATAGAAAACATCCTCTTCCAACAACACAAGAGATGACTCTACATGTGGACATCATCAGATGGTCAACACTGAAATCAGATTGATTGTATTCCTTGCAGCTGAAGGTGGAGAAGCTGTATACAGTCAGCAAAACAAGACCTGGAGCTGACTGTAGCTCAGGTCATGGACTCCTTACTCCAAAACTCAGGATTAAATTGAAGAGAGTAGGAAAAACCACCAGGATACTTAGGGTGCTTATGTGTACTCAGTGACTCCAGTCATGTCCAACTCTCTTTGACACTGTAGAGTGTAGCTTTCCAAGCTCCTCTGTCCATGGAATTCTCCAGGCTAGAATACTGGAGTGGGTTGCTCTCCTCCAGGGGATCTTCCCAGCCCAGGGATCAAACCCACACCTCCAATGGCTCCTGCATTGCAGGAAGATTCTTTACTGTTGAGCCACAGTGGAAGCTCAGGCCATACAGGTATGAACTAAATCAAGTCCTTTCACTCCAATCCCAAAGAAGAGCTGACTGTGGCTCAGGTGATGGACTCCTTACTCCAAAACTCAGGATTAAATTGAAGAGAGTAGGAAAAACCACCAGGATACTTAGGGTGCTTATGTGTACTCAGTGACTCCAGTCATGTCCAACTCTCTTTGACACTGTAGACAGTGCCAAAGAATGTTCAAAGTACCATGCAATTGTGCTTATTTCACATGCTAGCAAGATAATGCTCAAAATCCTTCAAGCTAGGTTTCAACACTATGTCAACCAAGAGCTTCCAAAATACAAGCTGGATTTAGGAAAGGCAGAGGAACCAGAGATCAAATTACCAATATCTGTTGGATCATAGAAAAAGGGAATGCCAAAAAAATAAAAAATAAATAAAATCTACTTCTGCATCATTGATTGCCCTAAAGCCTTTGACTGTGTGGATCACAACAAACTGGAAAATTCTTAAAGAAATGGGAATACCAGACCATCTTACCTGTCTTCTGAGAAACCTGTATGCGGGACAAGAAGCAACAGTTGGAACCATACATGAAACAATGGACTAGTTCAAAACTGGGAAAGGAGTATGACAAGGCTGTATATTGTCATCCTTCTGATTTAACTTCTATGAGAGTACATCATGCGAAGTGCAGGACTCAGTGAGTCACAAGCTGGAATCAAGATTGCCCAGAGAAATAACAACCTCAGATACACAGGTGATGTCACTCTAATGGCAGAAAGCAAAGAGGAACTAAAGAGCCTCTTAATGAATGTGAAGGAGGAGAGTTAAAAAGTTGGCTTAAAACTCAACAACCAAAAAACTCAAATCATAGCATCTAGTCACAGATGGGAGAAAAATGGAAACACTGTCAGATTTTACTTTTCTGGGCTCCAAAATCACTGTGGATGGTGACTACAGCCGCAAAATTAAAAGATGCTTGCTCTTTGGAAGAAAAGCAAAAGTAGACAGTGTATTCAAGGGCAGAGACATTACTTTTTCTGACAAAGATCTGTATAGTCAAAGCTATGGTTTTTCCAGTAGTCATGTATGGATGTGAGAGTTGGACCTAAAGAATGTTGAGTGCTGAAGAATTGAATCTGTTGAACTGTGGTGCTTGAAAAGACTCTTGCGAGACCCTCAGACTGCAAGGAAATCAACCAGTCAATCCTAAAGGAAATGAACCCTGAATATTCATTGGAAGGACTGACGCTGAAGCTCCAATACTTTGGGCCCCTGATGGGAAGAGCTGACTCTCTGAAAAAACCCTGATGTTGGGAAGGGTTGGGGGCAGAGGAGAAGCGGGTGACAGAGGATGAGACAGTTGGAGTACATCAGCAATTCAGTGGACATGAGTTTGAGCAAACTCTGGGAGATAGTGAAGGACAGAGAAGCCTGGCATGCTGCAGTCCATGTGGTCACAAAGAGCTGGACACAACTTAGTGACTGAACAACAGCAACCCACCTTATTTACAATTAGAGGCGATGGAGGGTTTGGATCCACAAATGAAATACATGCAATTGGAGCTGAAGTCTGTGTGAAGGAAACTAACCATCTTCCCATATCTGCTGATGTGACTTCTCAGAGGAAGGATAATACTGTATTACTGATAATATCCAACAGGAAACATGGAAATATGTGCCATTATCCCCTGTTATTCTCATAAATAGATTATTCTTGAAAGCCTAACTATAAAGCGGATTGTCATTCATGCCTCAACCGCAAGGGTATGCTACAATTAAAAGAAAAATATGTGTGTCACGGATGCATGTATACCTGTGGCCAATTCATGTTGATGTATGGCAAAAACCATCACAATATTGTAAAGTAATTATCCTCCAATTAAAATAGATCAATTAATTTACAAAATTTTTTAAAGAAAAATATGAAGAAAGCTCTTGGGTAATCTTCAGCTAGAGAAACATGGCTGCACCTCAACTCAGGATAACTTCACCTGTCCAACAAAAGGTCTGTCCTTTCTTAACTTTGACTTTCTAGGGACAAAATTTATCAATATGCTAGATTGCACATCACTGGTAAAGATATAGCTCAAGCCTTGAACACAAGTATTATGTGCCAATTTCATGTGTTACTTTAATAGTTGTACCCACTTACTGATAGACTGACAAAGCTACTGAGGGATTGCTGTGTGGACCAAGGGAAGGGCCACCCACTCCAGTATTCTGGCCTGGAAATTCCATGGACTATGGTCCATGGGGTTGCAAAGAGTCGGACACAACTGAGTGAATTTCACTTTCACTTTCATGTGGACCAAGGTCTCATGTTTGGGAATCCTGCTGATTGGAGAATTCCACCAACTTGTGAATGGACTATCTTCCCTAAATCCTTTAATATGTTTTCTGAAATAGCCCCTCAATTTATATGTATTTTAACCAGTAGATGTAGATACTACTTCTGTGTATCAATTAGGAGCTCCTTTTTCCAGCAGCCTAACACATGTTGGAATGGGACCACCTATTACTTCCCTCCTCCCCAGGTGTGCATGCATATTCGGTCACTTCAGTCATGTCCAACTCTCTGCAACTCTATGGACTATAGCTGCCAGGTTTCTCTGCCCATGGGATTCTCCAGGCAAGAATACTGAAGTGGGTTGCCATGCCCTCCTCCAGGGGATCTTCCTGACCCAGGGATTGACCCTGTATCTCCTGTATTGCAGGCAGATTCTTTACTGCTGAGCCACTGGGGAAGCCCCCCACCACCATGAGAATTCAAGTACTGCAGACTCAAATGTTATTCCCTACTCTTTCTTTTCCCAATATTAACTTCCCCTCAGAATCCTTACCTAAGATTTTGCAAGGAACCATTTGCAAAATTTCATAGCAAACTAATGGCACCTTGAAAGAACGTTCTGTTGTTACTACTATTTTTGCCAATAAGTTAATGGATGTAGGAGTTGATGTACAAAAATACACTTCTCATTCATGTGGGGACGTTCTCTTTACTAAATGCCTTACTTCTCAAAAATTGTTGGCTGCATAGTTTAACCCCTTCCTTGTTTCTCTGATCACTTTATTTCTATTGGCTATCTGAAATTGTTATTTGACTTACAGAATTAAGAGGACAGCTTGTGGTATGTTGCCTTCTTCCTATACTCTTCAGCCTCAACTCTCCTGAGCCTGACTAGTAGGGAAAGTAAAATGGAGGCTTCAGAAGCAGGAGAGCAGGCCTCTGACCTGCTTCTGACCTGCCTGGACACTGCCTGGATTCCATGCCTGCCTGCAGGGAATCTCAGAAAGTCAGGCAGCACTTTGGATAAGAAAGCCCCTGAGGGTCTGGTCAATCTCCTCCGGGGTCTAACAAAGTCCTAAGACTCACAAGGTGAAACAAACAGCATTGTTAAAAGGTTAAAGTAAAGCCAGAGCTGCATTTTTCTTACAAACTGATAATGATACCAGTTTGCAGCCTGGGATTATAGACAGGAACCCCGAAACTCCAGTTTGAAGTCTCACTCATGGAGTGGACACACTGCCAGGGACCTTTTCCCAACTGGAACTCCAGATGGTGTTTACTTGCAACTTCCCAGAACGCTGTTTTAAGTCTGGATGTTGGTCAGTCCAATTTGGTGGTGTATGTGCTGTTACTGTTCTCTGGTGTTTCTCTTTCTCTTTTCTTTTAATGACTGTATTGAAATTAAATTAAATGATCCTCAGTTAAATATTAAACTTTTTTATTTGTGTGTAATGAGTGGTTTCTTTTGTTAACAAATCCTTCAAACCTGGAAACTAAAGTAAAACTTTTGGCAAGACCCATCCATCAATCCACAATTCCTGGGGGTCTGCTCTGCACCAGGCAGTGTGCTGGGCGCTGGGGTTGCACAGTGAGAGTGACCGCCAAGGCTAACCAGGCCAGCAGACCGTTCATAGCCTTCAGCCCCTGGCTGTGCCCTGGCTGAATGCCTTTGTACAGTGCATGGAAGTACAGCCCTGACCTTTATCTTCATGGAGCTAGTCATCAAAAGGTGGGGGGAAAAATACATGAGCATACTGAATACACCATTCATACAAGAGTGACAAGAGAGGCATAGCAATGCATGAAAAAGGAAACAGCCAAATCACGGGGAGCCAGGGAAATCTCTCCAGATACAATATTTGATCTGAGATGAGAGAGAGGAACAAGAGTAAATGATGCAGTGTGCGTGTGTGTAAGAGAAACAGGGGCAAAATCCGGAACGCAAGCTAAAGGAAAAACTTATAGGAAGAGGAAGCTTGATGCTCAAGGCCCTGCAGAAGTCCAGCATAACAGGTGCCCAGCAGGCAAAGGGAGGAGCAGTGTGCAACTCAGGTGAGACCAGGCGGCCTTCAGTTTAGTCTCAGCAACATAAAAGAAAGACAAACCTAAATCCCCAAGAGAAGCTGGGCAGAGTGATAGGTATCTTTCCTAAAGAATAGGAGGCATCAGCCCCCTCTCCTGAAATTCTCCATCAGCCATCTTTCCCAGGGCCCCAAGAACTCTTATGTGAAACCAAAAACGATGTTCTGCCTCTTAATCAAGGACAGAAGAGGAAGGGTGTCTAAGTGACTCTCCTCTCTCATCTTTGCGTTAGTTACATCTGAGTATGTCTTTTTTTTTTAAGTGGGACATTTATTGCTTTTTGAGAATCAATCTAGTAATGACCCTGACAGTCTCCACGTGTGAGATCCATTTACTATCACTTCATCTTCCCAGCCTCGTCTGCAAGTATGGCAACGACAGATTATTTTTAGCCATCCTTTCTCAACATTTTTCATTAACTTGACATTGATGAGGGGTTGCCCTGATCGGTGTCCCTTGCCTAAGTTCTGGCTTTTTCGTCCTTACTGTAGAAAATGAGAAAAATATTTACACAGGACCCTGCAGGCTGTATTATGTATTTTGGATTTTTTCCTAAAAATAATAGGAAGCCAGTGGAGGATTTTGAACAGAGGAGTGTGATGTGATTTGTGATCTGAAGTAAGAATAGTTTATCTTTCTTGACTCAGCATATAAGTTTTCCCAAGGCCAGAAGAGATAACCTTTTTCAAGTTGCCAACTTTACATCTCAAAACAAGGCAGTGTCTTGGGTCTGGCCCCTTGCTCTGGGGGGCAGTTTCTCAGCCCTGTGAACACCATGGGCCAGGTGATCCTATCCTGTGGGCAGCTGTGTGTGGTAGGATGCCTGCCAGCATCCCTGGCCACACCTCACTAGATGCTGGTAGTAACCCTTCAGGTCCAACCAAAAATGCCTTCATCTTATCAAGTGTCCTCTGGGAGGAAGGACAAAATCCCCCCATTAGGAAGCTCTGCTGTATGGCTTAGCACTTACACTTTTCTCGCCTCATCATGGGGTTATCACCTAAATGCCCTCTGCCCAAGATACATGGAAGGCTCAGTTTCTGTGGATATTGACATTTAAGCCCTCCGTTTAAGCTCCTGTGGGTTTTATTCTTTCATCAATGAGACTTAAGGTGCTCACTGATCCTTCAACCACCTTCTGGGAACCTTTGTCAAGTCCCGTCCCATTCACCTGATTCGTATCCTCTTAGCTTGAATGGGCTCCCCTTTCTCAGTTCTGTGGGCCTCATCCAGAATGCAGGGGTCATATACAGACTTGGACAAAGAAGGCATTGGGTAGCCATGAGATAACAAATATATTTTCCTATACTTAGTAAAACTGCAAGGCTTTTTATGATTTACTAGGGATGTCTTCAGGCTCCTACATTGTTTGAAATTCTTTTTAAATGACCTTGAACATAAATGAGTTTTCACTAACAAGTGAGAGAATTCATATTTCTAAAGCAGGAAGCCATCCTAAATACTTTCCAAAAAGAGGTCTACTGTATTCACTAGGGAAAAGGAGGTTCAGGCATATACCCATGACTGCCTATATTATCCAACCATTTCAGACTCCCTAAAAACACCCCGGGCTTGAGATTCTCTATTTCCAAGCTCCCTGTGCTCACTAATTTCTCTATAGAAGAGCAGGTGGCCCGGCTGCCACGAAGGACCTAGAGTTTGGTTTATTGGAAAAGAGACGACAGAATGTCAATTTCCCTCCTAACTGCGTGTCATCATCAGGAATCAAATAAGCAATTACACAAGGCTAAATCGAATTCATTTCAAATTCAGATGGGCAGCCTGCACCCAGGATGTCCCACCAAGGGGATATAGCCTTTCTGATTACGTATATAGTAACAGTAAGGCCACAGATGGTGGGTCTTTGAGACATGCTGCCTCTCCCCTGCTCAGGGTTGCCCTGAGATTGTCACTAAAACAGTGTCCCACCTGGACTTCCCATATCCACTCTCCTGATCTGTCATGCCCTAGCTACTCCTAGCCTAGAGCTGTGAAAAGTGGCAGTGAATGGCTTTAATGATGGAGTTTTTGGCAACAAGTGAAAGTGTGGGAATATGTCCATACAGGATCAGCCCTTTCGTGGCTCCTCCCGGAGCTTCTCTAGAGCATCCTTCCAACTGGTCCTGCCAGCTACCACGTAGTCTTTGAAGATGAGAAAAAGAGAAAGAGGTTGAAAGAAAGGCTCATTTTTTTAAATGTCAGTCATAGGATGGTACAAGATTAAATGAACTAATTCAGTTTAGCTCATTTAATTCTTAACTCTCTAAAATAGGTATTGCTGCAAGTCTCTCCATTTTTACAAAATCTTAGTTGACAGACAATCTCACTGTATACTCACGTTCTCTACTATATCTCCCTGCTTTTGTTGGTATTTGTTTTGAACCACATAACTTATTATAATACCAAAGAAGTTCTCACACTGTGGTGAAATTTCCAGGCCCCACATCAAACTCCCCAAACTGGGGATCTAGCAAATGGATTGGGAATCTCCAGGGAATCTGACTTTGAAGGACAGTGGGATTTGATTAGCGAATTTCCATGGGACTGGGGGAGATAGAGGTTCTTGGAGGACACAAACAAAATCTTGTGCACACCAGGACCCAGGGGAAAAGAACAGGGACACCACAAGAGGCTGAGCCAGACCTGCCTGTGAGCATCTGAGGGTCTCCAGTGGAGGCGAGGCTGGCAGTGGCCTGCTGTGAGGACAGTCGTAGGAGGCGCATGTTGGCCCAAGTCCTCTTGGAGGTCACCAGTAGCCCTACCAAAGAGCTTGTCAACTCCAGGACTGGGTCACCTCAGGCCAAACAACTAACACGGAGGGAGCACAGCCACACCCATTAGCAGACAATTGGATTAAACATTTACTGAGCATGGCCCCAACCACCAGAGCAAGACCATTTTCCCAACAGCCAGTCCTTCCCATCAGGAAGCTTGCACAATCCTCTTATCCTCATCCATCAGAGGACAGGCAAAAGCAGCAAGAACTATAACCCCACAGCCTCCAGAATGAAAACCATAATCACGGAAAGCTAACCAAAATGATCACATGGATCACAGCCTTGTGTAACCTGATGTGAACTGGACGTGAATCAATGTACTGGTTCAAAATTGGGGAATGAGTACGGCAAGGCTGTTTGTTGTTCCTCTGCTTATTTAACTTATATGCAGAGTACATCGTGCGAAATGCAGGGCTAGATGATTCACAAGCTGGAATCAAGATTGTCAGGAGAACTATCAACAACTTCAGATACACAGATGATATCACTCTAATGGCAGAAAGAGAAGAGGAATTAAAGAACCTCTTGAGGAGGGTGAAAGAAGAGAGTGAAAAATCTGGCTTAAAACTCAGCATTCAAAAAATGAAGATCATGGCATCTGGTCTCATCACTTCATGGCACATAGATGAGGAAACAATGGAAACAGTGGCAGATTTTATTTTCTTGGGCTCCAAAATCACAGTGGTTGGTGACTGCAGCCACAAAATTAAAAGATGCTCACTGTTTGAAAGAAAAGCTATGATAAACCTAGACAGCATATTAAAAAGCAGTACATTATTTTTACAACAAAGGTCTGTAGAGTCAAAGCTATGGTTTTTCCAGAAGTCATGTATGGATGTGAGAGTTGAAACATAAAGAAGACTGAGCACCAAAGAGCTGATGCTTTCAAATCCTGGTGTTGGAGAAGACTCTTGAGATTCCCTCGGACTGAAAGGAGATCAAACCAGTCAATCCTAAAGGAAATCAGTCCTGAATATTCATTGGAAGGACTGAGGCTGAAGATGAAGCTCCAATATTTTGGCAACCTGATGCAAAAAGCGGACTCATTGGAAAAGATCCTGATGCTGGGAAACATTGAGGGCAGGAGGAGAAGTGGGTGACAGAGAATGAGATGGTTGGATGGCATCACCGATTCACTGGCCATTAGTTTGAGCAAACTCTGGGAGATAGTGAAGGACAGGGAAATCTGGCGTGCTGCAGTCCATGGAGTTGCAAAGAGTTGGACACAAGTTAGTGACTAAAAAACAACAACTTTTTATAGCTATTGGGCTGTAAGCAGGAGTGATCCACATCACTCTGGGCCAGTGTAGTTAAGAGGCCTCCTCCTTCCTTCTCTTCTCCTATTGCAACAAACATGGATACCATGTGGTCCAAATAGTGCAGTGCCAAGATTGCAGAGGGCACTGTTAATTATGCTTATACACTCATGTTTTTAAAATTAATTTATCTATTTTAATTGGAGGATAATTACTTTATAATATTGTGATGGTTTTTGCCATACATCATCAGCATGAATTGGCTATAGGTGTATGTGTGTCCCCCCATATTTGAGAGAGTTTTTAGAAGGTTGATACTTCTCCCACATCCCAGCCAAGTTCCTTCTCTCTTCTTATACACTTTTGGTAACAAAGGTCTCACCACCTTCTGAGCTCCTTGTAAGTAATTCAGCTCTGTCTCCAATAATCCTTATTCTATCCTTGGGAGCCACACAGACCAATTATCCTTGCTCATAAGCAGAACATCTTTCTCAGTATTTGGGCAGAAGCACTCTGTCCTCTGTGAGTTTTCCTTTTCCCCAGCTTAGTCTTTTAAGCCATTCCTTCCCTAGTGGCTCAGACGGTAAAGCGTCTGTCTACAATGTGGGAGACCCGGGTTCGATCCCTGGGTCAGGAAGATCCACTGGAGAAGGAAATGGCAATCCACTCCAGTACTCTTGCCTGGAAAATCCCAGGGATAGAGGAGCCTGGTAGGCTACAGTCCATGGGGTCGCAAAGAGTCGGACACGACTGAGCTACTTCACTTACTTATTACTTACTTTTGCTTGGTGTTGAGTTCATTCACCTCTCATAGCTCAAGCAGAAAAACAGAAGCCCACAGAAGCAAGTAATGCATCAAAGTATAAATTAGTCCTTAATGACAGAATCTGGCATTGAATTGTGTAAGTTCCAGGAGGGAAAGGATTTGAGTCTGTTTGATTCACTCACTGTTGTGTCTTAGGACAGTGCTTGGCACATTGTAGGAACTCAGTTAACATTTATTGAGCAAATGAATGAACCCAAGAGTCCCAACTCCCAGTCATTTTTCTTCTTTTTCCTTTAAACAGTGTAAAGAAATCAACAGTCAATCATAAATTCCATGCTATACTCCTATCCAGGAACCCCTAAGCACAAAACACCATAACACATTTATAATCCAAATAGAACAAGTATCAAATAAGCTTGGGTTTATAAGGCATTTAAACTTGCCAAAGAAGATAGTGTGGGTCCATGTATATATAAAGATGATGGTGAACATATGGTTGACCACTCTGCCTTCCATCCCCATAGCCTTAACTTTGTTGGGTCTTTAGTAAAACTTTTCTCATGGATAGTGTTCCAGATGCCCTGTATTCTAATTCTCTCCACCAGTATCATGATAATCACTAAAGTCTTATTAAGACACATGTATTTTGAGGCATATTTCAATAGTTTGGATAATAGCTTCATGCATTAGAGTTAAGCACAATAACAAAATGTACCTACTTTTTGACATTAAAATTGTTATTTACATTTTTTTTTTTTTTTTTTTTTGCTGCGACATGGCATTATAATGAGGGTAAACTTTTCTTTTGAAAAGATGAATACAATTCTGGAATGAAAATGAGCACTGGTTAATAAAACCACAGATAAGTATACCTTTATCACTATGCCATTATGTTTAGTCAATAATTTAAATATGTTTTTCTTACTCCCCAGTGGGTGAGGCAACATCTTTCTGGGAAAAATATGTTTGGGGGGTATGGGTGCAGATCCCAGCTCTGACGTGAGCTATTGTGGTCCACCTTTTCATTATGTGTAAAGTGAGAATAAGATAAAATGCATTTAAAAAGCAGTTTTTGAACTCCCAAGATATGTCATGAACTGAAAGTTTGTTTTTTCTGTAGTAAAGGGAAGAACAGTCACCAAATAGCTAGTTATCTGAATGACTAAGTGGGTAGGTGGGTGGATATATATGTAGGTGGATGGTCGAATGAATGGATGGATGGATGGATGAATAAATGGATGAAAGATGGATAGATGAACAGCAAGATAGATAGGAAGGATGGCAGAGAGTCTTTATTTGCATTTTCAGGAGTATGCCCTCTTATTCAATAATAGCAATCCAGTTCTCCTTAGGGAATCACTCTTCATCAGTCTCTGCCCATATATTTTGCATGGATCTGGCCATAATTGTGACCAAAAGACCTATTTTGACCAATGAGGCCACTGAGACTGATTCAAGGATAGGCAGAGCCCAAAAAAGCTCTAATTCCAGAAATAGGGCGGGTGTTATCTAGAGAGAGGCAACTCTTTTCTACTGGACTTGTATTTGGGAGGCTTGGCTCTTGCTTGGTAGGCTGTGGGTGAGCACAGAGAGCTTACCTAGGAGTAAAATCATAAGAGAAGAAAGCAGTGGAGTGGGAAGTAAAAAGTGGAATACTGATTAAATGACTTGAGCATCTGATTTCTGCCATGCCTGATACTAACATCTAGGCTTTTGAACTCATGTGAGATTTTATATCTCCACCTTTTATGGCATAAGTTTTTCTTTTGGTTGTTTGCAATGAAAAGAGTTGTGTTTTTTTTTTTAAAGAAAGAAACAGATACCTAACCCAGGAGAGGGCCCCAGCTATGGCACACTGCGTGGTGGAGGATGGATGCCGATCGTGGAGTTCCATTCACTACCTCCTGGATGAGTAACCACAGCCTGTGGGCCATATGCCCTGCCTAAACTCTGGGATATATAGTCTAACTTCAATGTCAACAGTTTGAAAGTCAACTCCACAGGGCTACTTCTCAAATACTGATATTTAATATTTAGTATATCAGATGTCCAAATATTTGCATTTCAGTGGCCAAAGAGAAAGGCCAAACCTTTTACTGATGGCCATCCATTCAATTGAGTAAGTAAACTCACAACTCCAAGTTGTGAGAATGTCTCCCTTCACGCCAAAGAACTTAATAAAACGATTCCATCTTGAGTTTGCTTTGAATGAACCAAAAGAATGTAGATGGTAAACATGCTTATTTTCCCTGAAGCAGTTCTTGTGTATAAAGTGTTGCCCAGCATTGTGTTTGATAGATGATATCCTCTCAGGATCTTTTCAGCTTTAAAATCCTGAGGTTACATGAAAAGAGCAGTGAGAAATTTCTCTTAGCAACATCATGTAAAATCCTCCCAGCTCAGCACAGTGCCCAGCACAGAGAAGATCCTCAGTAATTATTTGGTGAATAATTGATGAATAAATTTTGTCTCCTCCAGAATTCTCATCCTCTACCTGCTCAGTTAGGAGGACCCTGATAGATAAGGCTCACAAGAGGCAGTTAGATTCCAAAGAAACAGTTCCAGAGAGTAAAAAATGTCCCTTAAAACTCCTCTTAAGTTACCCATGCTGTAAAGAAGCAGATGTCTCAGTATGTCCAACTGAGTCCATTTTTTGTCCATCTTGAACAGACTTGGGCTGAGCAAGTGATGAAAAGGCTGAGTTCTGTTTAAGCAAACCCCGCTGACTATAAACAGCAGCCTGGCCCTCAGCACGGGGAAACACTTGTACCATGAGACGCAAAGGAATGAGAGGAGGAATCTGTAGCATCAGATTTTCCATCTTCTGCTTTCTTGGACTGTGAGAGGGCTGGAGGTTGAAGTGATGTATGTGATTTAAAAGAGGTGGGGGGTTCAGGATGGGGAACACATGTACACCCGTGGCGGATTCATGTCAATGTATGGCAAAACCAATACAATATTGTAAAGTAATTAGCCTCCAATTAAAATAAATAAATTTATATTTTAAAAAAAGAAAAAAGGATTCTCTCTCCTCTTCCCTGGTCTCCTTCTCCTTCCCTCCCTCCCTCCCTCTCTCCCTTTCTTTCTGTCCCCTCTGTCTCTCAACTCTTGCCCTCCCCACTACCCAACCCCATATAGTATAATTTTGGATAACGAACATACACTTCTGATGCAGCTATATTGTACAACTATACTTTCACAGACCGATCAATGAATGTCCCCAGCAAAAGGCACAAAAAGGAGGTTTCACTCTGTCCCCTGATGCCCATCCCAATACAGAACCTTTCAGGGTTGACAGAAAGTATCAGAGAAGGTGATGGCACCCCACTCCACTACTCTCGCCTGGAAAATCCCATGGACGGAGGAGCCTGGTGGGCTGCGGCCCATGGGGTCGCGGGGAGTCAGACACGACTGAGCGACTTCCCTTTCACTTTTCAGTTTCATGCATTGGAGAGGGAAATGGCAACCTACTCCAGTATTCTTGCCTGGAGAATCCCACGGAGGAGGGGAGCCTGGTGGGCTGCCGTCTATAGGGTCACACAGAGTCGGACACGACTGAAGTGACTTAGCAGCAGAAAGTATCTTTCCTCCTTCCGTATTCTGGTGATCTTGAGGAAGCAGAAATATCAGAGGAAAATGCTTCAAGCAAGCTCTATATTAGACTCTGAAAACCATCATGGTTCATTCTTTTTCCATCCAAATAAAACCCCTGTCTTTACAGTAAATGCAATGAATAGAAACAGCATCCTTGGAGACTTATATACATCTTGCAGGCTTCCCCCTACCCCCACCCCTTTCTCTCTCTTCTTCCTCATCTTCTTTTCATTTTGCAGTGCAACAAAGTTTCACAAGGAAGGGTTTTATAGGAAATCCATGTCTGGGGATTTATTCAGGCTTTTATCATGAATTATGGCAACACAGAACCAGTCTCTTGCTATACAGTTCCAAATATTTCAACAAGGTGATTACAATGAAGTCCTCGGCTCTTCAGCTGGAGTAGAGCTTGTGAGTGTGCAGCTGTTCTTCCAGATATGAGTGAGACAAATGCAGTACAAAAGCTTCCTTTGATGAGAAGGCAAGGCTGAGTTTTGGAAGAGAAGGCAGTCTTTTTCCCCAAAGAATACTATGTTGAAATAGAAGTGTCTTTTTAAAACCCAGATCAGCATCAAATCTACAGGGCATGGAAATGACAGCACACAAGACGAAAAAGCCTCGCTGGATGAGAAATGACCTTGTCCCTTGATTCATCTTTGCAGTTAATATAATGACCTTTAAAATCGGGTTGCTGAGAATTGGACAAAGTTTTTAAAAAATCAAGCATGAAAGCCCTGAAAAGATGATAAGGGATTGTTTAAATGCCTGCTAATCGGGTGCCATGCCATCTGTGACCTACAACATAAACCAAGGGAGCAACTGAGCCATTTTCCTCACTGTTTTTGGATAAAAATCGAATGTGAGAATGAAGAAGTACTTCAAAGATCAATTTCCATTCTGAGTTAAATTTCTATGGTCCATCTAACCCTAGATGCAGCCTCTATGGAGGCCGTCAGGGATGGTCGGAGGTACAGCTGATCATCTCAGATAAGCAAGGTGGTCCCCTCCACCTATTAGATGATGCCATTGATTCATCTGAGCTTTCAGCAGGAACTTGTGAATCCTTTCCATTTCAACAGGTTGAGTTTTATCTGCAGAAGCCTGGATCTTCTTTGTCCTTCATTTCTCCACATCACTGCCACCTCCTCCAGACGTCCTCCCAGGCCACTTCACTGGAAGACTCTTCCCATACCTCAGTCATCGGCTACCATTCCCCATTTTATTTTCCTCGTGTATTTAATATCTATACTTTCTCATTAACATATTTATTTGCATATTGCCTCTCTCCCATAGAACCTAATTCCGAGAACCCTTGTCTGTCTTATTCACCATGGTGCTGGTACTGAGAATAATGCCTGGAACCCTGTAATGCTGAAAAATTAATTCTGAATAAAGAAATGGCTATCCTTTCCAACAATTTTTCCACGTGTACTTTACTTTGTGTAAGCCAAATATATTTTTAAATGATTTATAAGATTCTTCCAGTTAATAAAGAAAGTGTGATATGTATATATGTACGTATGTGTGTGTGTGTGTGTATATATATATATATATATATATATATATATATATATGGGCTTCCCTTGTGGCTTAGCTGGTAAAGAATCCACCTGCAGTGCAGGAGACCTGGGTTTGATCCCTGGATTGGGAAGATCCCCTGGAGAAGGGAAAGGCTACCCACTCCAGTATTCTGGCCTAGAGAATTCCATGGACTGTATAGCCCATGGGGTTTCAAAGAGTTGGACACGACTGAGTGACTTTCACTTCACTTCACTTCATATATATATATATATGTGTGTGTGTGTGTGTGTGTGGAATGGAATGGAATACTACTGTACTATTAATACAATGGAATACTACTCAGTCATCAAAAAAAGAATGAAATAATGTCATTTGCAGCAACCCGGAAGAACCTAGAGATAATCATACTAAGTGAAGTAAGCCAGAGAGGGAAAAACAAATACCATATGATATCACTTATATGTGGAATCTAAAATATGACACAAATGAAACTATCTAAGAAATAGACTCATAGACACTGAGAACAGACTTGTGGTTGCTAGGGTGTTGAGGGGAGAGATGGATTGGAAATTTAATCTTAGCTGGTGCAAGCTAGCATAAATAGACTGGACAAACAAGGTCCTACTGTACAGCATAAGGAACTATATTCAATATTCTGTAATAAACTATCATGAAAAAGAATATATATGTATAACTGAATCACTTTGCTATGCAGCAGAAATTAACACCTTGTACATCAACTGTAGTTCAATAAAAAAAAATTTAAAAAGGAGATTCTTCCACTTCAGATCAGATCAGATCAGATCAGTCACTCAGTCGTGTCCAACTCTTTGCAACCCCATGAATCGCAGCACGCCAGGCCTCCCTGTCCATCACCAACTCCCGGAATTCACTCAGACTCAGGTCCATTGAGTCAGCGATGCCATCCAGCCATCTCATCCTCTGTCGTCCTCTTCTCCTCCTGCCCCCAATCCCTCCCAGCATCAGAGTCTTTTCCAATGAGTCAACTCTTTGCATGAGGTGGCCAAAGGACTGGAGTTTCAGCTTTAGCATCATTCCTTCCAAAGAAATCCCAGGGCTGATCTCCTTCACAATGGACTGGTTGGATCTCCTTGCAGTCCAAGGGATTCTCAAGAGTCTTCTCCAACACCACAGTTCAAAAGCATCAATTCTTCGGCGCTCAGCCTTCTTCACAGTCCAACTCTCACATCCATACATGACCACAGGAAAAACCATAACCTTGACTAGATGAATCTTTGTTGGCAAAGTAATGTCTCTGCTTTTCAATATGCTATCTAGGTTGGTCATAACTTTCCTTCCAAGGAGTAAGCGTCTTTTAATTTCATGGCTGCAGTCACCATCTGTAGTGATTTTGGAGCCCAGAAAAATAAAGTCTGACACTGTTTCCACTGTTTCCCCATCTATTTCCCATGAAGTGGTGGGACTGGATGCCATGATCTTCGTTTTCTGAATGTTGAGCTTTAAGCCAACTTTTTCATTCTCCATTTTCACTTTCATCAAGAGGCTTTTTAGTTCCTCTCCACAAAAGCATCCTTCAGCCAGCTCCACAAGGGCCTGAAGGGACAATTTCCCCCCCTCTCTTTCAGGAACACAGCAGACACAGTTGGAAACATGAATCCACCTTGCAAACTGCCAAGGCAGCTGTGGCAGGTCAGACCTTCTAGAACCAGATGTTGGCCTGGAGCCTGGGCTGCTGCTGCTGCTGCTAAGTCACTTCAGTCGTGTCTAACTCTGTGCGACCCCATAGACGGCAGCCCATCAGGCTCCACCGTCCCTGGGACTCTCCAGGCAAGAACACTGGAGTGGGTTGCCATTTCCTTCTCCAATGCATGAAAGTGAAAAGTGAAAGTGAAGTCGCTCAGTCGTGTCTGACTCTTAGAGACCCCATGGACTGCAGCCTTCCCGGCCCCTCCGTCCCTGGGATTCTCCAGGCAGGAGCACTGGGGTGGGGGCCAGTGCCTTCTCCGGGAGCCTGGGCCACAAGGTGTTTATTAGGAATCAACACCTGGGAAAGAAGCAGGTTGGAGATAGGGGTGGTAAGACATGGAATCACAATGCAGGCATGTCTTAGCTATGGAGCAAGTGCTGGGTGACATCAGAATGACCCCAATGAGATCTTAGGTCCTACCCCTGCTTCACTAAATCATAGTCTGTGGGCTGACCGGGGGCCTGAATCTTGAGCTGGGGCTGACCCAGAAAGAGCTGATAGCTGGAGATCATCTTCCAGTTACAGTCCCTAGAGCTGGGCAGGGAGTCCTTCTTCCAAGGACTACCTGGTCAGGACACCTCCCCGACACTTCAATGTTGCAAACTTCAAAGTGCAAACCAGCCTTTCCAGAAGACTGGCTACTGGGAGTCCACTGACTTCCCACTGTCTTCAGAGATGAGCCGCAAATAGTCCAATTCTTAAATTAGAAGTCACGTCCTGTAAGTGCTTGCTGACTTGGCAGCAGCAACACTGACATAATTTCACAAATAATGATGTTATCTGAGGGAAAAGTTGCATTAGATCAATTACCACTCTATTTCGGTGCCATCTCAGTAGCTCTCAGTGTTTATTTCAGTTCACCTATTTTTAAACCAAAGCTCTCAGGCTTCTGAACCACAGCCATGAACATACCTTCCTTTTCTAGTCCTTGACAGCATCTTAGCATCTTGCTCACATTGTGAACTAAAGACGATGATTTGAATATCACCCACCCCAATCTTACTTCTCAGTTGCCTTTCTTTGTGTCCTTTAATCTGGGGGGAGGGGAGGTGGTTTTTCAGCTACAAGGAGAGTCAAAAGCTTAAGGCTCAAAAAAGAATGGAGAGAATATTGATATCTTAAGAGAATGAAAGGAGATGAATTTAAACTGTGACAAGAAAAGGTTTGGATTATATTAGGAATATTTGCCTACTGGAGAAGAATGTTGAAAACGGTTGGGCTGCCAAGAGAAATCGTTAGACCTCACACCAGTGTGGCTGGTGTTTGGGACTGAATTGTGTTGCCCCCAAATTCACATGTTAATATCCTAACCCCCTCTCCATACCTTAGAATGAGAACTTTTTTGGAAATAACTACAGAGGTTGAAGTGCAACCATTAGAGTAGACCCTAATCCAAAATGATTGGCATCTTTCTAAAAAGGGGAAATTTGGACATAGATATAGACGAAAGATAATGTGAAGAAACATGGGGAGGAGAGGGACATTGTTCTGAGATGACTGTTTGACTGTTTCTCCCTCCCTACCTCCCCACCCCACCACCATGGGTTTCTCCATTACTCTTACATGAATACAGCAATTACAGCACTTCTAACACCTGATGTGGGTGGGATTTCCCCCACCAAGCACTTTCTGCAACACCAGCTGGATGTTCCTCAATTTCACTTCATTCTCTACCTGGAGACGGCATCAGATCCTATAGGTGAAGAGCTCAGTCTCACAAGATTGCCTCAGCCTGCTTCAGATGCCAGTCACAAGTTGTAGGTCTCCAGATGAGCCACAACTTCTGCCCAACGTGGCCACAAGTCAGAAATTCCCATAACCTCCTCCTGCTTGGACTGGATGATTTGCTAAAACTCAGGGAAACATACTTATCTGTTTACTAACGGTTGTGACAAAGGAGACAGACGTACAGCCAGATGAAGAGATAAATATATAGTGAGGTCTGTGAAGGTTCCAAGCTCAGGATCTTCTGTCCCTGTGGAGCTGGGATGAATTACCCTCCTGAATGGGCTTCCCGGGTGGTGATAGTGGTAAAGAACCTGCCTGCCAATGCAGAAGACATTAGAGGCCTGGGTTCTATCCCTGGGTTGGGAAGATCCCCTAGAAGAGGAACTGGCAACCCACTCCAGCATTCTTGCCTAGAGAATCCCCATGGACAGAGGAGCCTGGGGGTCTAGAGCCTGTAGAGTCGAAAAGAGTCCAATACAACTGAGTGTGCACACACACACCATCCTGAGTATTCACTGGAAGGACTGATGCTGAAGCTCCAATACTTTGGTCACCTGATGCGAAGAGCTGACTCATTGGTAAAGACACTGATACTGGGAAAGATTGAGGGCAGGAGGAGAAGGGGGTGACAGAGGATGAGACGGTTGGATGGCATCACCAACTCAATGGACATGAGTTTGAGCAAACTCTGGGAGATAGTGAAGGACAGGGAAGCCTGGTATGCTCCAATCCACACCAGACACAACTGAAATTGCAAAGAGTCAGACACAACTGAGCAATTGAACCACAGCAACCACCCTCCTGGTACGTGGATGTGTTCGCCAATCTGGGTGCTCTCTGACCCCCATACTACTGGAATTTTATGGAGGTTTTCTCATGTGGCCATGGTCCATTATTAACTCCATTTCCAGCCCCTCTTCCCTCTCTGGATAATGGAGGCATGGGGCTGAAAATTCCAAGCTTCTAAATCATGGCTTGGTCTTTCTGGGGACAAGTTTTCCATCCAGGAACCATTCAGGTGCCCATCCAGAGTCACCTCAATAGAACAAAAGATGTTCCCAAGGCTTTTAGGAGCTCTGGGCCAGGTACCCAGAACAGACATCAATTTATATGTTTTCTATTATCTCACACCCTAAAATTCTAGGTTGAAACCCCCATCCCCAATATGATGGTTTTTAGGGGTGAAACCTTTGTTTAAGCTCCTCAGTTTCTGCAAATTTGTTAAGGCAGCCTTAGCAAACTAACCCAGACGGCTGGGATCAGGTTAAGGCTAGGTGATCCTTATGAACTGTCCTAGCTCCATGCTGAAGGACTCACTGAGTCTCAGAAAGCAGGGGGATTTAGCGGAGAGTCCTGCTGTCCATGGAATATGAGAAAATCATTTCCTATTTCCCTTTACCCTTCTCTTGACTTCTTTACCTTTTCATCCACTGCCCTTGGTCTCTTTCAGGCGTGTTGGTGTAAAACATGGGACTTCCTGCATTTCAGGGCTCTTGCATATCAAATAGGCATAAAAGATAATTAGTGTGCAGATGTTGTAGAGGGGAATGCATAGGACAATACAAATAAAGTACAGGCACATAGCAAGTGATCAGCAGACGGACACCGTAACCATCACTATTGGGGTGAGCAAGAGCTTCACATTATACTTTATCCGCTGTAAGTAATGATAAGAAATTGTAATTAATGGGTGAATCATTATTAATATTGGTAAATCAAAGTACTCTTCTAATCTCTCTGTCATTCCTGGGATGTGTCATAAATCACACAAGCCTCAGTTCAAAGCCTAGATCTATAATTTACAAGTGACAAGACCCAGGTAAGGGGCTTAAGGCATTTGCAGAGAAAGATACGGAAGGGGGGCCCTGAAGGCACAGAAAAGAGGCTGCGGTTGGGGGGGGGGGTAGATAGACCCATCCTGATGAAATAAGAGTTGAACAGGGAAAAGAGAGTGGAGAACATAGTAACTGGGTGGTTTTAAAACATCTGGGTAACTCTGGGGAAGAGGCAAGAGGAATGATTATTTTGTTTCTGACACCCCTCCATGCCCTGCTCTGGCTGGTTAGTATTGAAGGCAGAGCCCTTAGTCCTGAACACCAAACTCCTTACACCTTTTATCCTAAGTTTTTATTTTATATTGGAGTTTCAATATTTTCAATATTCAATATTTTATATTGAAACTAATACAACATTGATTAACAATGTTGTATTAGTTTCAAGCAAAGTGATTCAGTTATACATATACATGTTTCTGTTCTTTTTCAAATTCTTTTCTCATTTAGATTGTTATATAATATTGAGCAGAATTCCCTGTGCTTTCCTATACATCCTTGTCAGTTATCGTTTTTTTTTTTCAATAAAATGAGACTTTTATTGACATTTGATAAACAAAAAATTTGAAAAACTCCACAGTAAAATACAGGTTTTACTGTAAAAATGCTATTTCCTGGGTTAATATTTCACAGTATACATTTCCTAACAGAAGGAAACACAAATCACACTTAAAACCTTCTTCTAATAAGGAACATGTGGAAACAGAGCTTTTTGATAGATGAATTTTAAGATATTAAAACTATTTGATAAGACATATGTAGTGCTGATAACAAAAGGAGTCTCCTATTTAGCATTTTCCTCCCCATCTTCCCAGAAAGTATCAAAAGATCAGATTCTATGGGTAATAGAAAAATGACAAATTTCAGATGTTACTATTCAAAAGTCTGAACCTTGGCAGTTGGAACCCAGATGGGGCCCAGAGAACTTCTGCTAGGGTTGCCATAACAAAGTATGTAGACTGGATGCTTACATGATGGGCACTTATTTTCTCACAGTTCTGGAGGCTGGAAGTTCAAGGTCCAGGGTGTTGGTTTCTTCCTAGTCCCCTCTCGCCAGTTGGCAGATGGCCATCTTCTCCCTGTGTGTTTATACGGTGTTCCCTCTGTCCGTGTCTGTGCCCAAACTTCCTCTTCTCATAAGGAAATCCACCAGATTGGATGAAGGCAACTCCATTTTAACTCAATTACCTCTTAAAGACAGTATCTCCATATCGCATCCAGAGATTTTGGGGGTTAGGATTCCCAGGAGAGAAGGCAATGGCACCCCACTCCAGTACTCTTGCCTGGAGAGTCCCATGGATGGAGGAGTCTGGTAGGCTGCAGTCCATGAGGTCGCTAGGAGTCGGACATGACTGAGCGACTTCCCTTTCACTTCTCACTTTCATGCATTGAAGAAGGAAATGGCAACCCACTCCAGTGTTCTTGCCTGGAGAATCCCAGGGACGGGGGAGCCTCGTGGGCTGCCAGCTATGGGGTCACACAGAGTTGGGCGCAACTGAAGCGACTCAGCAGCAGGATTCCCAGATGTGACATTTCAGGGAACACAGTAAAGCCCAGAGAAACACCACCACCCCACCAAACGTGTGTTTCCTCACAGTTTGAAACGCATGCCATTGATAAAGTAGCATGGTTTCAGATATGACCTGGGCTGGTGTAACACCACTGAAGCAACTCTCTTTTCAGATCTCTTCCAATCACTCTAATCAGCTAGGGAGACTGTCTCAGCTAGGTGATGACTTTAACACTTCTCCAAACCTTACAGGTCTGTTCTTTTAACAAAGACAGCTATCAAGCAAACTAACTAGAATATGAAGCCTGGCTAATTTTCCATAGATTTGTTTTTCCAGTGACTTCCTCATCAAGGCCAGGAAAAACAGCCTTTCCTTTTAAAGAACTGATATGACATTTCCTTTTCAAATAAATGTACCTTTTAAAAAAAGAATGAGTCCATCTAAAGAAACAACACTAGTGAGGAAATCAGAGTCAGAATGGTTCACAGAAATGACAGTCCATGGAGGATTTCTGCAATGACTAAGTTTAGGAGACTTTTGTCTGTATTGTAGCCACGGGAATGACAGAAACAGAAAGAATCCATAAATCAAAGGCTGAGAAGAAAAAAAATTCCTAAAGGGATGCCACAGCTAGGGATGGTGGGGCAATTCTGTAGGGTCTCAGGCTAAGATTCTGGGGTCTTAAGTCGATGCTACAAAGCTGATTGACCATTTGACACCAGAGGAGTGGGTCCCTTCACTTGGGAATCCTTTCCTTTTCAGCCTTCAGCCTCTGAATCCCACCTCTTCTCCCATTTCTCCATCCTGGACAGGACTAAGAGTGGGTCCGCATCAACAGAGCTTTTCTGAATTTACTGAAGCCATCCCACCAGCCAGGGTCAGGATGTCACCCTGGGTGGTTCGTCAGAACCCAGACATCTAACGTTGTCCTGGGCCTGCATCAGTCCAGGAGTTCTCTTCCATGGCCATAGCGACCTGAACCAGACCTCAGCAAAGCCAGGGACAGGATACATGGGATCTTCTACCTTCTCTGCCTTCACCCAGCTTCCTATTCTGGGTACTTCCAAATCTTTCCCCACTTCCACCCAAGTTCACATTCTCAACTAGGTAGCTAAGATCTGCCTGCCATATTAGTCAGTGTTTGCCAGAGAAACAGAATCAACAGGATGTGTGTATATATATGGAAAGAGGTTATTGTAAGGAATTGGCTTACAAAATTATGGAGTTATGGAAACTGGTAAGCCCAAACCTAGACTGGGGTTGGCTGGCTAGAGACCCATGAGTCAATGGGACAGTACCAATGTGAAGGCAGTCTGCTGGAGAATTCCCTTTTGCTCAGGGGAGCCCCATCTTTCTGTTCTATCCAGGCCTTCAACTGATTGGATGAGGCCCATCCACATTACTGAGGCAATTGTGCCATACATTCGCCATGTCTCTGGACTATTTCTGCCAGCTCAATGATGGTCACTTAAGCCTTGGCACATGCTCTGTATCCTGCTGCTTGAAGGAACCAAATTTCTATCCAAGTTAACATCCCTGGAGAAGCATTAACACAGGAGGCAAAGAGAGTGAGGGTGTCCCACATGGAGTCAGCATGCCTGGGTCAGGGCTTGGGGTTGGCCTTGTAGAGACAAGATTTCCCAGGTGGCTTAGATGCTAAAGACTCTGCCTGCAATGTGGGAGACCCCGTTTCAATCTCTGGGTCGGGAAGATCCCCTGGAGAAGGGAATGGTTACCCACTCCAGTATTCTTGCCTGGAGAATTCCAGGGACAGAGGAGCCTGGTGGGCTACAGTCCATGGGGTCACAAAGAGTCAAACATGACTGAGCAACTAACCCTTTCACTTTCACACTTGTGGAGACAGGAGAGGATGTCCCTCTCTCTCTGTTTCCACTCTGGGCCCCAGAACAGTTCCCCTGAAGCTGCTGGTGACACTTGTTCTACTCACCTGTCATTCCCCTCTAGTGGATCCCAGGATCCAGGTGCAGGGACAGATACCAGGGAGTCACACTGGGGTCACAGGTCCAAGACATAACTTCTAGCCCTGTGTTACCAACAACAAAGTGGATACTTTAACAGCTATTTGTTCCTGTGCCTATTTCTCAATCGGTTCATAATACAAAGGTGAACAAGTGATGTTTACAAATTGCATGTGACAGGGGACAACAGCCAAACTTCTACTTTGTGGGTTAGTCAAGAATTAACAAGTAGGAGCAGCTCAGAGAAAATGACCTTCAGCAGCGAAGTCAGAGTCTGCTTTGGGTGAGATGGTGTGGACCACGTCCCACATCCTAACCCATTGAGCTTATCAGACAGTTAGTTAGCTAGTTAGTTAAGTCGCTCAGTCGTGTCCGACCCTTTGCGACCCCATGGACTGTAGCCCACTAGGCTCCTCCAATGGGATTCTCCAGGCAAGAATACCAGAGTGGGTTGCCATTTAGTTGTAGGCTAATTCTGCCCCTCTGCATGGGGAATTGCCACCAGTTTACCCAACAGACACAGGGGATGCCAGGAGGTCTGCAGAATGCATACTGCGGTTGATCAGTTAGCCAGTCGTTCTGCTCATTTTTCCCTTCATCAAGTTTAGTTTAGTTTTGTTTCTAGGTAATTAATTTCTATAAAGACAGGGAGGAAACTATGAGGGAATTGGCAGGCCAGTAGGGAAACAAGATCTCTCCATACATCGCTTCCAAAGACTGAATTCTTCGGCTCCCAAGACCAGCAGAAGTCATTTGATCTATTTAACAACATAGGATTCCCTGAGTCAGTCCCATTTATTTCAATGCTGAGGTTAGTGGGCTAATGAGCATCAAGGTCTCAGCCAACAGCTGTCTGGCTGCTAGTCTTTTGTGTTGAAAAGATACCTTGAAAATACATAGACTCAAAAGCTCATAGGAGCAAATGTATCCTGGGGAAGATGGAACTCTAGGCCAAGCATAGGGTGTCTCTTAATCACCTATTGTAATCATTGTAGTGTATTGCAATCATTGGTCACTTCATCTGGAATATCTCCCTCTCCCACACCAAAAAGTTACTTGCTAAGCTCTTGCCCATTGTTTTTTTTTTTTTTTTTTTTTACTTCCTATCTATACCCTGAACCATTTGGAGAGAGACTTTCTCATTTACACAGAAAGTCATGTATTGTATGATCCCACTTAGGTAAAATATTCACAAAAGGTAAATCCATGGAGACAGAAAGTAGATTAGTGCTTGACAGGAGCTGAGAATGGGAACAGAGATTAACTGTAAATGCGCATGTGGGTTCTTCTTGGGGTGATGAAAATGCTCTAAAGATAGATTATGGTGATGGTCATGCAACTCATTAAGTTTGCTAAAAATGATTATACAGTTAAAATGGATAAATATTAGTCTATAACTTATACCTCAGTAAAGTTGCTTGTAAATAAAATGAGGAAGGAAGGGGACTCAGGGAGTTGCTGATGTTTGCTCCCATTCTCTAGGCCTCTTGGTTTCCATACAGTCTCTCTGGCTTCCACCTCCAGCTAAGATCTCTTGGCCTCAAGGCTTTTTCTGGCCACCAATACTCACTCTGCCCACCTGTGTGGCAGACTGAAGTGCCAAGGAATTCATGTCCTTTGAGAGCAGCCTTCAACCAATAACTGCTAAGAATTGGTGTATAAATACCTTACCAATATAAACGTAAAAAGCTCTCTACCCTAGAGGCACATTTTGCATGGTACTTCCCAGAGTTCTCCAAGTGGACCTAAAATTCCAGTTTCCCGCAGTAATGACTTGCTCCAGGAGATACATTTTACAGGCTTCCTTCCTTCCCCTGCCTCAATTTCCCACTCCTGTTCTGGCATTTCATACCAAATTACTTCCATTTAAATCTTAGTCTCAGAGGCTGGTTTTAGGGTAACCCACTAAAGAAGATGTGTTGGAAATTGGAAAGAAGTAAAAGTCAGTTAAATCATTTAGACTGGAGTTGATCCCTAGACTTTGGAGTCAGATTGCCTAGGTTGGAGCCTCAGCCCTGCTTTACTACTCATGTGACTTTGAGTTTCTCTGCCCTAAAATCTCATATCACCTCTGTGTCTAAACAGGATAACTATACCATCTCGGTCACAGGGATGCTGTGAGGATGCAGTGATACAGCTGGAGCTCTTAGAAGAGGGACTGGCACATAGTAAATGTTTAATAAGATGTAATTATATGTGATTTTATGAGGCAATGACTGGTCTACCAAATAATAACAGACATTGGAACCAGACCGAAAAAGAGGGTAGGGGTGGGTTTTTCTGAGGCTCAGCCATAGAGGGTACATTTGTAGCCAAGATTGTAAAGCTTTGAGCTGGTTGCTTGGATGACCTGAGTGCCACCCTCACTAAACGACACCAGCCACTCTGGGGGTGGGCAGAAAATGGGACAGACAGGGCTTTATTTTGTCTTGATGACTAAACTGGATTACCTATTCCTCCAAAGGGATCCATTTTCCTAACAGTAATTATCAAAAATTAATAGGATTAGCTTTATGACCTTCTGAAAAGCAGAGGACACCATCATATTTTATTTCGTTCCATGTTGAGCCCACATTGTTTGTTGGGTCATGTTTTATTTGGTTCCATGTTAAGCCCAGATTGTTCATTGGATCAATGAGCAATCCTGCTGTGACTGTGTTACTTTGAAAAGTTGTTTCCTTTCTCTTAGCCTCAGTTGTCA
Organism: Bos indicus x Bos taurus; assembly: GCF_003369695.1. Lineage (NCBI taxonomy): Eukaryota > Metazoa > Chordata > Mammalia > Artiodactyla > Bovidae > Bos > Bos indicus x Bos taurus. The sequence continues at coordinate 26,999,668 of NC_040100.1, read as the reverse complement.
TCTGTCAAAAGGCAATAAAAATACTCAACTTAAAGGGATACCCTGAGATGTTATGACTCATTGTGTGTAAAGAGACTTGTGTATAAGGTCTAGCATGGAGCAGATAGCCAACATCTACCCTCTTGTCCTCTCTGGTAATGCTTCTCCAGTGATGTTAACTTGGAGAGAAGTTGGGCTCTTCAACCTGTAGGAAATAGGGCATGTGTCAAAGCAGAGGTGATGATCATTAAATTGGCAGAAATAATCCAGCAGGTCCAGCAAATGTGTGGTACCCCCCCCCCGCCACCATTCCCCTGTCCATGATAACAGCAGACATTACTAATCAATCATTGCTCTTTTTATTTGAGTTTGGATACAGTTCCAGAATCTTTTCCAGCGGAGCACTCAAGGCCACCACTACCAACTGATCAAATTTGGCATGCAAGATGAAAGTTATTTGCCAACCTCTAGCATAAGCTTAAAAATAGTGACATTTACCACAAGGTCTGGTACTCAATAAACACTTAATAAATAGATGACTAATGGATAAATACAGTGAGATTAGTTAATACTGCCATCACCTATGTCTTCATTAGCAATCTCATTCAATGATCGAGTCCAAATTCCTCCAACGTCCTCCTCCCATAATGTGAATCTTTCCTTGCGGTTGAAGGTTTTGGAGGAAACTTGGAATGCTCATAACTATAGGTTCAAAGGAGCCTCCTATGAAAACACATATATTAGTATTATCTCATCTTGGGAGATTAAAGCTCCTTTGAGTTACAGCATTTTTATCTAGCGCTGACTGCACAGAAACTTCTGAGATGTGTAAGTTTCTGAAGCAGCGCTTATTCTGGCAACAAAGGAGAAATCCTTAATTGGTAGAACATAGCCAACTATTTTCTGACCAGGAGGCACATCTCAAAACTGCGTGTCAGGAGGATACTACTGAGCTGAAATGCTGAAGCTGATGGTGATCTCCTTAGGAAATTGGTTTTAGCCGTAGGAACGACTGCCCTTTTAAAACAAAAAGACCAGCATCTGACATCAAGTCTGTACTTCCAAACATCCCATGCTATTAGTCACAGCAAGGTTGATTCTTGGTCCAATGTTTGCTTTTTTTCCTATTATAAATTTAAAGGTATTAATTATATTTATACCATTATGAAATTTAAACATATTCATTATAAATGCAAAAAAAAATTGAAAGAAGAAAACAAAATTATCCACAGATCCACTACTCAAAGATAGTCAGTATTGGACTTCCCTGGCAGAGCAGTAGATAGGAATCCACCAGCTAATGCAGGGAACGTGGGTTCGATCCCTGGTCTGGGAGGATTCCAAATGCCAGTGAGACAACTAAGCCCATGTGCCACAACTGCTGAGTCCCTGCTCTAGAGCCAATGCTCTGTAACAAAAGAAGCCATCACAGCGAAACATCTGTGTTCCACCACTAGGGAGTGGCCCCCCTCACAGAAACTAGAGAAGCACACAGCAACGAAAACCCAGCCCAGCCAAAAATAAAATAAATACATAATTAAAAAATTAACTGTGAAATCTGACTTGCATCATTAATTAAAAAAAATAGATAGTATTAAAATATGGAGTATTTCCCCATTGTCATTTTTCTATGCATATTTTAGCATGTTTGTGTATTACACGACTGAAGTGACTTAGCAGCAGCAGTATTACATGTAAAGACTTTACATTCTACTTTTTTTTTTCCAATTTAACTTAACATTTCTCCATGTTTTTGCAAACTCTCCACACATATTTTAGTTGTTGTATAAATGTTCCAATAAGTGAATATGCCCTAATTTACTTAACCTTTAGATGATATTGTCCAACATTAGGTTGTTGCTGATGTTATTCCTATTGTCAAAACGCTCTGATGACTTATTTGCATATAAGGTTTTTTCTGTATATATGAATGTATGAGTGTTTCCTTGGAACACTTAGATTCCAATTCGCTCTTTGTCCTTCTCTCTCTCTCTCTCAGAGGTATAGAATACATAAAATGATAAAGTATGCACATTTTAAGTGTAGAGCTCAACTACTCTTTACATATGAACCCAGGCACCACTATCCAGGTCAAGGTGTAGTATTTTTCCAGCACACCAAAAAGTACCCATGAGTCCCTTCCATAGCATGATTTTTCAATAAAAATTTGTGCGTAGCACCCTACAAAGACACATGTCTCCTCCTTTGTCTTACAAAATTAACAGTTTCTTTTCTGACCCAGAAAAGTCAGAATCACTGTCACTGTGTTCGATTATAGTGATGTCTTCCTTTCCCATCGCTCTGGAACCTCAGTGTATGCTAGGTCCCTCTCAAAGCTGCTCAGAGGTTGCTTCCACCATCCTTAAAGGAACTCAGAGGCATGCTAGTCAAACTCTACAAATGGCATTTAGTCCTCCTTCCATCTGTCTTTGGCATGTTGTTTAGAAAGTTTAAAATACTACTTATTTTCTCTCCAATTTAATAAATGGCTTTGGGAGAAGCCAGTGATTTTCTCTCTAGCAGTTGTGGAACTTGATAAAATTAATTTGTGAGATGATAACTCACCAGGGATAATTGTATGAATGCCAAAATAAAATATCTATGTATACAAATAAATGAGTAAAAATTAGAATGAAGAAAAATAAACAAATATATTTCTCTAATTCTTTCCTTGATCTAATTCTAAATCACCACCACCCCATTATCATCATCACCATCATGTTTATTGAATACCTACTGTGCACCAGACATTACCTAAATTATTTATATACATTTAATTCATTTAATTCTCATTTTATGGATAAGGAAAGTGAGGCCATATGCCACACAGGAAGTAAGTACCGAGATTGGCATTTGAACCCCGTGTGGTTGCCTCTGAGACTAGCACATTTAGTCACCAAGCCATACCTCTGCTGAGGTAACGCACACATGAAGTTGTAGGTGATGGTGATTCACTGAGCTACCGTCTAGATTTCTGACAACTGACCTATTTGCAATGGTATATGCCAATTCTGGGCTTCCTAGGTGGTTCAGTTGTAAAGAATCCTCCTGCCAAACAGGAGATGCGAATTCGATCCATGGGTTGAGAAGTTCCCCTGGAGAAAGAAACAGCAACCCACTCTGATATTCTTGCCTGGGAAATCCCATGGACAAAGGAACCTGTCCAGCTACAGCCCATGGGGTCGAAAACAGTCAGACACAGTTTAGCAAGGAAACAACAACATGCCAATTCTAAAATAAGGAAGCCTGCACTTTGTGTCCTTGATAAAATAGGTTCCCTATGTTCTACACATGTTGTAAACCAACGTGGAAATGAGCTTTATTGTGGCTTAATTTACATACTGTAAAATTCACCTGTTTTGGCATATTTACAGTTATGCAGTCACTACCATAATCTAATTTTAGAACATATCGATCATCCCCCAAAGAAATCATGAACACATTGTAAGTTGCTTTCCATGTCCCCCTTTCCCCAGCCTCTACCAACCACTAAGCTGTTTCCTGTCTCAATGGATTTGCCTCTTCTGGACGTTTCATAAAGTTGAAGTCACACAGCACGTGGACTTCAATGTCTGGCTTCCTTCCTGTCCATGTGGCGGCATGCATCTGCACTTCTTCCCTTTACGTTATCCAGCAGTTGTCCAGTGTGCCATCAATATTTCACTACACTAAACATCTTTCTCATTCTTTCCCAGTTTATAAGATTCAATTTGTTCAAAACTGTATTTTTCTCTCTCAGATCAAGCTCTGCCTGACCTCCACATCTTATTCTTAAAGAGTTGCTTTCTCCTTTTCTTTCTTTCTTTCTTTGTCTCTTCTGAATTTCTGTTGTTTTAGTTTGATTTACTTATATTCAAGACCTTAATACATCTGGAATTTTCTTGTATATATCAGTGCTCAACATTACTTTTTCCCAGAGGAAAATCTGTTGGGCCAGGAACTTACTTTACAAAGGTCATATGGGAGAATGGCATTGAAATATGTATAATATCATATATGAAACGAGTCGCCAGTCCAGGTTCAATGCACAATACTGGATGCTTGGGGCTGGTGCACTGGGATGACCCAGAGGGATGGTATGGGGAGGGAGGAAGGAGGAGGGTTCAGGATGGGGAACACATGTATACCTGTGGCAGATTCATTTTGATATATGGCAAAACCAATACAATATTGTAAAGTTAAATAAAATAAAATAAAATTTAAAAAAAAATCATCTTTGTCATATAAAGTGTTTTCTGTAGGAGATCTAAATGATCTACCTACATTTTTCTATTTCGAAAGCAGCAATAACATATTTATTTGCTACATTTGACTTATATTCTGACGTAAGTTGAAGCAAATCTATCCTTGCCATCTATTTATTGGCTATTTTAGGGCATCTCCTTTTCCATTTATTTAATCCAGTTTCCTATATTCCCTCTCCTCACTACTAAAACCAAATTGTTAATATTATAATTGATTCTGGAATTTTAAGTTAATTTCATTAAATTTTACATCGCACTTCCCCATTCAAAAAATATGGCATTTATTTCCATTTGCGTGGATCTTATTTTATGACATTCAATGAGATTATGAGAATAATTTTCTAAAATAGTTTTCTTCATATAATTCCTGAGCTTCTCTTCTTAACTATACACCAGGTTATTTTATAGTTGGTGCTACTGTGATTGGGATTATTTCCCATCTATATTCTCCCCATATCCATTTCAAAGTCATTATTGTTAGTACAGAAAAAAGCTATTAATGTTTAAATAATTCTATTGTTTCTAGTCACCTTGCAAATACTGATGCTAGTATGATTATTGTCTTAATTTTTACAGAGATTTAATTTTAGGCAAAAGGAGAAAGGAGGTGGCAGAGGATAAGATTGTTAGAGGGCATCACTGACTCAATGTACATGAATCTGAGCAAACACCAGGAGTTAGTGAAGGACAGGGGAGCCTGGTGTGCTGCAGTCCAGGGGTGGCAAAGAGTCAGACATGACTCAGTGACTGAACAACAACAAATTGTTACTAGTTTCCTTAATACACAAGCAAACCATCAGTAAAAATAAAGAGTTTAAAATTTTCTTTCCAATGCTTACACTGATTATTTTATTTTCTTATTTTAAATCATTTGCAAGAATTTTGTAACTATTTAAGTAATTCACCATTTGGAATATGGTTTTTTATTCATTAACTTATATTTAGGCAATTTCCTTCTATTAGTGGTTTATTTGTTGATTTATTAGGAATGGCCACCTTTTCAAATGGCTTTTCAGCTTCACCTCTAATATTGATGTAATGAAAAGATTATGCTGATACCTTCCCTAATCCAAACCAACCTTGAATTCCTGGAATAAATCCTCCTTGGCCAGTATTCCCTTGGTGCCAGTAGTTTAGTGAAAATACTTGCCTTTATTCGTAAAAAAAAGTAAACTTATTTATAGTTTTATTTTTTGGTGCTACCCATTAGAACTGGGTTTTGAAGGAATTGAAACACTTCTAATTACTTTCTGTGGACAAGGTTATCAACCCTGGCTGAACATTAGAATCATCTGGAGAGCTACTGTTATATGCTCATGCCTGGTACAGCCCAGAGGTATTGACTAGGAAACTCTGGGGATGGGATTTGAACATCAGTAGTAAGCAACAGTTAAAACCAGATCTGGAACATTGGACTGGTTCCAAATTGGGAAAGGAGTTTGTCAAGGCTGTATATTGTCACCTTGCTTATTTAACTTATATGCAGCATACATCATACAAAATGCTGGACTGGATGAAGCACAAGCTGGAATCAATATTGCAGGAAAGAAATGTCAATAACCTCAGAAATGCAGATGACACCACCCTTATGGCAGAAAGTGAAGAGGAACTAAAGAGTCTTGATGAAAGTAAAAGAGGAGAGTGTAAAAGCTGGCTTAAAACTCAACATGCAAAAAACTAAGGTCATGGCATCCAGTCCCATCACTTTCTGGCAAATAGATGGAGAAACAATGGAAACAGTGAGAGACTTTATTTTCCTGGGCTCCAGAATCACTGCAGATAATAACTGCAGCCATGAAATTAAGACACTTGCTCCTTTAAAGGAAAACTATGACCAACCTAGATAGCATATTAAAAGTCAGAGACATTACTTTGCTGACAAAGGTCTGTATAGTCAGAGCTATGATTTTTTTTCAGGACTCATGTACAGATGTAAGAGTTGGACCATAAAGAAAGCTGAGTGCCTAAGAACTGATGCTTTTGAACTGTGGTGTTGGAGAAGACTCTTGAGAGTCCTTTGGACTACAAGGAGATCAAACCAGTCCATCCTAAAGGAAATCAGTCCTGAATATTCATTGGAAGTACTGATACTGAAGATGAAGCTCTGATACTTTGGCCACCTGATACAAAGAACTGACTTATTAGAAAAGACCCTGATGCTGGGAAAGATTGAAGGCAGGAGGAGAAGGGGACGACAGAAGATGAGATGATTGTATGGCATCATTGACTCGATGGACATGAGTTTGAGCAATCTTTGGGAGTTGGTGATGGACAGGGAAGCCTAGTGTGCTGCAGTCCATGGGGTCACAAAGAGTTGGACCTGACTGAGTGACTGAACTGAACCCAACTGAACTGAGTTTTAAAAAAATACTCCAGGTGATTCTGTCATTTGGTCAAGTCTCAAAATCACTGTCTGTGATTTGCAATTATTTGAATAACATTGGAGCACCAGCAACTGGGCACCAGCCCCAGGCCCTCCTAGTCCCCCCAGCTAGCTGCTCTGGGAATCTGGCCTTGCAAACCAGTGGGTCAACACCAGCCCCAGACCCTCCCAGCCCTGTAGCCATCTGCCATTGGACACAGCCCTGTTCACGAGAATTCTGGCACCAGCACCAGCTGCTGTTGACCCCAAAGGCAGCTACCCTAGGGCCCAGTGCAACACAACAGCAGGTCAGCATCCTCTGTATGAGGCAGGATCTGACTACCAACTGGGCCAGGGGCCAGCCCCACCCACCAGTGTGCCAGCAGCAGTCAGCACTCACACAACGAAAGGGAACATTTCGCCTGTATAACGGGCAACCCTAGAATATATAGCTTTTGTGTCCAGAGGGGTGTATGCTGTTGGGACTCAGGATTAATCTTACATAAGGCCACTTCTCCAAAACCTGGAAATTTAACTAACCTACCTGTGGCATGTTAAATCTCTTAAATTGTATCCGACTCTTTGCAACCCTATGGACTATCACCTGCCAGGCTCTTCTGTCCATGGCATTCTCCAGGCAAGAATACTGGAGTGGGTTGCTATGCCCTCCTCCAGGGGATCTTCCCAACCCAGGAATCAAACCGGCATCCCTTATGTTTCCTGCATTGGCAGTGGGTTCTTTACCACTGAGCTATCTGGGAAGCCCTACCTACTATGTAGACATAAATACAATAAATTAGGCAAAACTAGGAGACAGAAGAATATGTTTCAAACAAAGAAAAAAAGACAGAACCCCAGAAGAAGAACTAAGGGAAGTACAAATAAACAGACTGACAAAGAGTTCAAGGTGATGATTAAAAAGATGCTCAATGAACTTAGGAAAAGAACTGATGAACATAATAAGAAGTTTAAAAGAGTTAGAAAATATAGAGAAGACCCAAACAGAGCTAAGGAATACAATAACTAAAATGATTTTTTTAAAAAAGACAACACTAGACAAAATCAACAATAAAGTAGATGATACAGAAGAACAGATCAGTGAATTGGAAGACAGAGTAGTGGAAATCTGAAACCCAAGCTGAATAGAAAAAAAGAAAAAAATTTATAAAAAATGAGGACAGATTGAGAGACTTCTGTGATAACATCAAGCATATTGACATTTGAATTATAGGGGGCCAAAAGGAGAAGAAAAATAGAGAGGGGGGAGATTTATTTGAAGAAATAAAAGCTGAAAAATCTCCCTAACCTGGGGGAAAAAACAAGCATTCAGGTGCAGGAAGCACAGAAAATTCCATACAAGACGAATCCAAAGAGGTCTACGCCAAGATACATTATACTTAGGAAAAATTAAAAAATGAAAGGAGAATCTCAAAGGCAGCAAGAGAAAAACAACTAGTTAGATACAAGGGAATTCCCATAAGACTATGAGTTGACTTTTTAATAGAAATCTTGCAGGGTGAAAGGGAGAGGTACAAGATATTCAAAGTGATGAAAAGGAAAAAAACCTAAAACCAAGAATACTCTACCCAGCAAGGCTATCATTCAGATTTGAAGGAGAGATAGAGAGTGTTACAGACAAGCAAAAGCTTTCAGTTCAGCACCACCAACCTGGCTTTAAAGAATTGTTAAAGGGACTTCTCTAAAAGGAAAAGAAGGGACCATGACTAGAAATATGAAAATTACAAAAGGACAAATCTCAGTCACGATGGCAAGCCTAGAGTAAAGCTAGTGGACCAACTACTTATAAAGCTAGTAGGAAGGTTAAAAGAGAAGAGTAGTAAAGTCATTTATATTTACAATAAGTAGTTAAGGGATACACGAAACAAAAAGATGTAAAGTAGAATGTCAAAAACATTAAGCACTGAGTGGGGGAACAACAAGTCAGAGTTGTTAGAAGACACTGAAACTTAAGAGATCATCAACTTCAAACAGCATACAGTTACATATAAACCTCATGGTAACCACAAGCCAAAAATCTGAAAAATAAATCCAAAACATAACATATAGAGGCAATCACTGAACCATGAGGGAAGAGACAAAAGAAGAAAGGAACAAAATTATGCTACAAAGCATCCTGAAAACAGTGAACAAAATGGCAATAAGTTCATGCTGCTGCTGCTGCTAAGTCGCTTCAGTCATACTGACCAATAATTACATTTTTTTTAAATTACATAACTATAACATTTATTAAGTAGAATAATGCACTCATTCAATTAGGAGATGTGTCCAGTACCAATAATCTCCTTAAATATAAATGAACTAAATGCTTCGATCAAAAGACAAAGATTGGCTGAGTGGGTTTATAAAGAGATGTGCATATATATCATATAGATATATAGATATTTATGATGTCTGTAAGAGACTCACTTCAGATATAAAGGCACAAACTGAAAGTGAGGAGATAGAAAAAGATATTCCATGTAAATGGGAGAAACAAGAAAGCTGGGGTAGCAAATAATACTTACATTATGCAAAATAAACTTTAAAACAAAGACTGTAACAGAGACAATTAAAGGCATTACATAATGATACAGAAAATCCATCAAAAAGATGTAACAGTTACAAATATATATGCCTCCAACACAAGTACATCTAAATAAATATCAAAAATATTAATATCAAAAAACATAACAGGAAAAACTGACAGTAATACAATAATACTAGGACACTTTAATACCCCATTTACACTAATGCACAGATCATCCAGATAAGAAATCAATGAAAAAACACTGGCCTCAAATGACATATTATACCTGATGAATTTAGTAGCTACATACAAAACATTCCAACCCCAAACAGCAGAATACACACTCTTTTCAAGTACACATGGAACATTCTCCAGAAAAGAACATATGCTAAGCCACAAAACAAGTTTCAATAAATTTAAAAATACTGATATCATATCAAGCATCTTATTCAAGCACAACAGTTATGAGATGAAATCAACTACAAGAAAAAAACCTCCAGAAAAATATGCAAACATGTGGAGGCTAAACTATATACTGCTAAACAACAAATGGGTCACTGAAGAAATCAAACAAGAAATCAGAAAATATATGGAGGCAAATGTTAATAGAAACAGAACACTCCAAAATCTATAAAACAGCTCAGGAAACAGGAAAAATATCAAATAAACAATATAACCTTACACCTAAAGGAACTAGAAAAAAAGAACAGACGAAACCCAAAGTTAACTGAAGGAAATGTATAATAAAGATAAGAGCAGAAATCAAAGAAACAGAGGCTAAAAGAATACAATAGAAAAAAAAAAAAAAAACAATGAAACTAAGAAGTGGTTCTTTGAAGATTTTTTTTTAATGGATAAATTTTTAGCCAGATTCATCAAGTAAAAAATAGAAGACCCAATTAAATAAAATCAGAAATAAAAGAGAAAAAGTTATAACCAATGCCACAGAAATTCAAATGATCACAAGAGATTATTGTGAACAATTATATACCAGTAAAATGGACAACCTAAAACAAATGGATGAATTCCTAGAAACATATAGTCTCCCTAGACTGAATCAGGAAGAAATAGAAAATATAAACAGATCAATTACTCAGAACAGAATCAAATCAGTAATTTTAAAAAAATCTCCCAAAAAACAAAAGCCAGGACCAGATGTCTTCACAAGTAAACTTTACCAAACAGTAAAAGAAGAGCTAGAGAAGGCAATGGCACCCCACTCCAGTACTCTTGCCTGGAAAATCCATGGGTAGAGGAGCCTGGTAGGGTGCAGTCCATGGGGTCACGAAGAGTCGGACACAACTGAGTGACTTCACTTTCACTTTTCACTTTCATGCATTGGAGAAGGAAATGGCAACCCACTCCAGTGTTCTTGCCTGGAGAATCCCAGGGACGGGGAGCCTGGTGGGCGGCCGTCTATGGGATCACATAGAGTCGGACACGACTGAAGTGACTTAGCAGCAGCAGCAGCAGCAGCAAAAGAAGAGCTAATACCTGTCTGGGTATTTACCTGAAGAAAACAAAAACACTGATTCAGAAAGAAATGTGCACACCAATGTTTATCACAGCCTTATTTAGAATATCTAAGACATGGAAGCAACAGAAGTGTCCACTGATAGACAAAGAAGGAAAATTGCACGTGTATGTGTGTGTAGACATACAGACACACATACACACACACAATGGAATAACATTCTAACATAGCAAAGAATAAATTCTTGCCAATTGCAACATCCCGAATAGGTCTAGAGGGTAAACTGCCAAGTTAAATAAATCAAACAGAAAAAGGCGAACATTGTATGACTTCACTTACATGTGGAATTTTGAAAACAAAGCAAATGAACAAGCAGAACAAAGCACAAACAGATTCACAGATACGGAGAACAAACTGTTGGCTGCTGGTGCGAGGGGCAGGGGGGATGAGCAAAACAGAGGAGGAAGATAAAGAGTCACAAACTTCCAGTTAAAAAATAAATAAGCTACATGTAAAATAATGAAATTAGAACATTCTCTAACACCATACATGAAAGTAAATTCAAAATAGATTAAAGGCCTAACTGGAAGACCAGATACTATGAAACTCCTAGAGGAAAACATAAGCAGAACAGTCTGACATAAATCACAGCAATATCTTTTTGATCTGTCTCCTAGAGTAATGGAAATATAAAATATAAGCAAAAATAAATAAATGGAACCTAATTAAACTTAAAAACTTCTACACAGCCAAGGAAACCATAAACAAAATGAAAAGACAGCCTACAAAATGGGAGAAAATACTTGCAAATGATGTAACCGACAGGGGATTAATCTCCAAAACATATAAACAGATCATACAGCTCAATATTAAAAAAAACTTTTTTAATGGGTAGAAGAGCTAAATAGATATTTCTCCAAATAAGACATACAGATGGTCAAAAGACAAAGATCCACATCTGTAATTATTAGAGAAAGGCAAATCAAAACTGCAACAAGATATCACTTCACGCCAGTCAGAATGGCCTTAACCAAAAGTTTACAAATAATAAATGCTGGAAAGGGTTTGAAGAAAAAGGAACATGCCTACACTGTTGGTGGGAATGTAAGTTGGTATAGCCATTATGGAGAGCAGTCTGGGGGTTCCTTTAAAAACTAAAAATAGAGGTACCCTATGACCCTGCAATCCCAACTCCTGAGCATGCATCTGGAGAAAATCATAATTTGAAAAGATACGTGCACGCCAGTGTTTACTGCAGCACGATTTACAATAGCCAAGACATGGAAGCAACTTAAATGTCTATTGACAGATGAATGAATATATTGGTACAATGGAATATTACTCACTCTAGAGATTATCATACTAAGTAAGTCAGATACAGAAAGATGAATATCATAGGATATTATTTATATGTGGAATATAAAAAAAATGATACAAATGAACTTATATACAAACCAGAAATAGACTCACAGACATAGAAAACAAATTTGACATTACCAAAGGGAAAAAGGGAATGGGGAGAGATAAATTAGGAGTTTGGTATTAACATACACACACTACTACATATAAAATTTAAAGATGCATAACCAACAAAGACCTGCTAAATAGCACAGGGAACGATACTCAATATTTGGGAAAAAGGAATCTGAAAAAATAAATATATATGTATGCATAACTGAATCATTTTACTGTATACCTGAAATTAACACAACATTGTAAATCAACTATACTTCAGTTAAAAAAATAAAATAAACTGAAAACAAACACGCAAATAAATAAGTCACAGGATAGAATGTACAGCACAAAAATGTAGTCAATATGTATGGTGACTGATATTAACTGGACTTACCATGATGATCACTCTGTAATGCATAAAACATCAAGTCACTATCTCGTACACCTGAAACTAATATAATATTATAAGTCAGTTATACTTCAACAAAAGGAAATTGGAGCAGTTTGCTTTTCATATGACATTATATAGAACTCAGCTAAGAACCTCTCTGTTCTGCAGCTCTTTTAAAATGCTAAACCTTTCATCTCTTTTAAGTAATTGATTCCTTCAAATGTTGTACCTTTTCCAGAGTAATTTTTTTTTTTTTTTTCAAAAACGTAGCCATTTCATATGACCACACTTTCTTCCTGAGTCAGACTTGTGTGGGGGTTTAATCTGATATTTTCATTTTTCCAATTTAAATTTTTAAATTGATATATAATTGATGTATAGCATTATATTAGTTTCAGGTGTACAACATAAGATTTGATATTTGTATATTGCAAAATGATCACTATGAGGCTAGTTATCATCCATCACCGTCAGCCAGTTCAATTCAGTCGCTCAGTCCTGCCTGACTCACTGCAACCCCATGGACTGCAGCACACCAGGCTTCCCTGTCAATCACTAACTCCCAGTGTTTGCTCAAACTCACGTCCAGTGTTTTGGTGATGCCATCCAACCATCTCATCCTCTGTTATCCCCTTCTCCTCCTGCCTTCAATCTTTCCCAGCATCAAGGTCTTTTCCAGTGAGGCAGTTCTTTGCATCAGGTGGCCAAAGTTTTGGAGCTTCATCGTTAGCATCTGTCCTTTCAATGAATATTCAGAACTGATTTCCTTTAGGATGGACTGGTTGGATCTCCTTGCAGTCCAAGGGACTCTCAAGAGTCTTCTCTAACACTACAGTTCAAAAGCATAGATTCTTCGGTGCTCAGCTTTCTTTAAAGTCCAACTCTCACATCCATCCATCACCGTGCTGCTGCTAAGTCACTTCAGTGTGTCTGACTCTGTGCGACCCCATAGATGACAGCCCACCAGGCTCCCCCATCCCTGGGATTCTCCAGGCAAGAACACTGGAGTGGGTTGCCATTTCCTTCTCCAATGCATGAAAGTGAAAAGTGAAAGTGAAGTCACTCAGTCAAGTCTGACTCTTAGCGACCCCATGGACTGCAGCTTACCAGGCTCCTCTGTCCATGGGATCCATCACCATACATAGTCATAATCGTTTTTTCTTCTGAATGAAGATTTTTAAGATCTGAATTTTTTAACAGCTTTCAAATATATAATACAGTATTATTTTTTTTACTTTTTTAAAAAATTTTATTATATTCTTAAACTTTACAATATTGTATTAGTTTTGCCAAATATTGAAATGAATCCACCACAGGTATACCTGTGTTCCCCATCCTGAATCCTCCTCCCTCCTCCTTCCCCATACCCTCCCTCTGGGTCATCCCAGTGCACCAGCCCCAAGCATCCAGTATCGTGCATCGAACCTGGACTGGCAACTCGTTTCATACATGATATTATACATGTTTCAATGCCATTCTCCCAAATCTCCCCACCCTCTCCCTCTCCCACAGAGTCCATATAAAATAAATGACCCAATCAAAAAGTGGGCCAAAGAACTAGATAGACATTTCTCCAAAGAAGACATACAGATGGCTAACAAACACATGAAAAGATGCTCAACATCGCTCATTTTCTCTGATTATGAGTGATTATGAGCAAATCAAAACCACTATGAGGTACCATTTCACGCCAGTCAGAATGGCTGCGATCCAAAAGTCTACAAGCAATAAATGCTGGAAAGGGTGTGGAGAAAAGGGAACTCTCTTACACTGTTGGTGGGAATGCAAACTAGTACAGCCACTATGGAGAACAGTGTGGAGATTCCTTAAAAAACTGGAAATAGAACTGCCTTATGATCCAGCAATCCCACTGCTGGGCATACACACTGAGGAAACCAGAAGGGAAAGAGACACGTGTACCCCAATGTTCATCGCAGCACTGTTTATAATAGCCAGGACATGGAAGCAACCTAGGTGCCCATCAGCAGATGAATGGCTAAGAAAGCTGTGGTACATATACACAATGGAGTATTACTCAGCCATTAAAAAGAATACATTTGAATCAGTTCTAATGAGGTGGATGAAACTGGAGCCTATTATACAGAGTGAAGTAAGCCAGAAAGAAAAACACCAATACAGTATACTAACGCATATATATGGAATTTAGAAAGATGGTAACAATAACCCTGTGTACGAGACAGCAAAAGAGACACTGATGTATAATACAGTATTATTAATTATAGTCACCATGCTTCACAATACATTCCCCAGACTTATCTATTTTATAACTGGAAATTTGTACCTTTTGATTCCTTTCACCCAATATGGTATTTCAAAAATGAGCTTTTGAGCTTGTTTTCTTTTCTGCTGTTCGTGCCTTCTGTTCTATTACATCAGATTCTATAATTATTAATTTGCTGTTTGGAATGTTTTATTGTATTTTGTTCTTATTCTGGCATCTTGGGGTTTATAACAAGTTCTCTTATTGTTTTATTAGTTATTCTTTACAGTAAAGGCATTGAAGTTTATTAATTTTTCTCTGACTACAGCTTTTATTGTATTTCATAGACTGTTATAAACGGTTGCTTTATTTATTGCTTTAAAAAAGATTGAATTTTGCTAAGATCATGTTTCTCAATTTTTAAGTTCTAAGAAATGAATTTCTAATATTATTGAATTATTATCAGAGAGAATTTGGCTTGAATAAAATCTCTTTATTTCATTTGTTGAGACTTTGTATTCAGATATCATGGGTACTAGAAAACAATACTTACTTTCGTTAATATAAGCCTGTTTCTGTACATATCTATTGAGTTTTTAGGTTGCACAATGCAATTTCTCCTGTCCTTATATATTTTTATTTCTATTGTTTTCTTTATATGGAAAATAAGAGCATTGATTTCTTCAAAAACATATGTATTTATTTTATCAAGTTCTCATTATTTTTCTAATAGTTTTCAGTTTTTGAACTTGGTGTTACTTTGTGTTTGGCAGGGGTTCAAATGCGTTTTAACAGTAACTCATTCATTTAAACTCCAGGCAACCCTCGGAGGATGCTAAGAAGGATGTGAAACAACTTTGCACAGCTTCAGAGGTAAGATAAACGGAGCAGATTCAGGGTCCAAACTGGGATGGTTTGGATACAGTCTTGTCCTCAAACAATACCCTGCATCTGACATCTGTGGCATGGTTGACTTTCCACTCCTGCAAATGGTCCCCTCATTACACTAATGCAAGTTCTCCATCTTCTTAGGGGACCCTACTCTTGTAACTAAATCCAGTGGGTCCCAGGTAGTGCCAGGCTCAAGCCAGGACTCAGCACCCTTGTTGAGATGTTTTTGGATTATGTCTAAAAAAGTGATTAATTCACTGATCACTAACTATGTGCCAAGGACTTAGTACTGGCAGTAGTGAACAAAACTGATAATACCTGCCCTCATGGGGCTTATAATCTATGGGGTGAGATGGTCATAAAGCACAAACTATAATAAATGATTTTTTATTTTTTATAAAATAATAGTTATTTATTTGGTTGCGGTATGTGAACTCTTAGTTGTAGCATGTGGGATCTAGTTCCCTGACCAGGGATTGAACCTGGGCCTGCTGCGTTGGGAGCCTGGAGTCTTAGCCATTGGACCACTAGGGAAGTTCCATAGATGATTTTTATACAAAAGGAAATCAGGGCTACAGTAAAGGTGATTAGGAGTTGACTGCAGTTTCACTAGGATAGTCAAAAAAGGCATAAATGAGCTGGCATTGGTGCACAAGCTTGAACAGGGTGAAGGAGGGAGGTGTGCAGAGATCCTGGGCAGGGTTGTAACTGGTGAAGAATATTCTATACAGAATGAATAACCAGGGTAGTGTCCTGAGAAAGGCCTGACTGGTATGTTTCAGAGACAGCAAGGAAGCCAGGGTAATGGAGGAGCATGAGCCACAGGGAGGGGAGCTGCTGCTCAAGGTGAGAGATGATGGGCTTGAGAGCAGTTTCGTTGTGTGTGTGAAGCCCAGGGGGAGGACAGGGAGCAAGAACCTTGTTTAGGAGAAAATAGGGAAGTGCGTCGGAGAAGGCAATGGCACCCCACTCCAGTACTCTTGCCTGGAAAATCCCATGGACGGAGGAGCCTGGTATGCTGCAGTCCATGGGGTCACTAAGAGTTGGGCATGACTGAGCAACTTCACTTTCACTTTTCACTTTCATGCATTGGAGAAGGAAATGGCAACCCACTCCAGTGTTCTTGCCTGGAGAATCCCAGGGACAGGGGAGCCTAGTGGGCTGCCGTCTATGGGGTCGCACAGAGTCGGACACGACTGAAGTGACTTAGCAGCAGTAGCAGCAGTAAGGAAGTGCGTACTGGAGACAGGGAGTTAGGTAACTCTTCTGAGGACTTTTGCTGCAAAGGGAAGTGAAATACGAGGAAGCAGGACCAAGAGAGGACTTTGTTTTTGATCAGAGAAGTAGCAGTAAGTTTGAATCCTGGAAACCATGCTACTGTAGAGAGTGGGGAGGCAAGAGAGGGTCGTGGTGGAGTGATGTCCAAAAACCAAGAGAAACAGTGGGGTCTCATGGGCAAATGAGAGTGGGCTTCATGCAGGAGCCTGGCTAGCATGTCCACCAAAACACAGTCGATGCAATGAACACTGCAGTATGTGTCTTTTTGAATTATGTACCCCAGCGTGCACTGCAGCACTATTTACAATAGCCAGGATGTGGAAGCAACCTAGATGTCCACTGACAGATGAATGGATAGAGAAGATGCAGTACATATATACAAAGGGATATTACTCCGCCATAAAAAGCAATGAAATTGGGTCATTTGTAGACATGTGGAGGGACCTAGAGTCTGTCATACAGAGTGCAGTGAGTCAGAAAGAGAAAAACAAATATTGCATATTTATGCATATATGTGAAGTGTTTAAAACAAAAAGGTACAGATGAACCTATTTGCGGAGCAGGAATAGGAATGAAGACGTAGAGAATAGCATGTGGACATGGAGGGGAGGGGAAGGTGGGATGAATTGGGAAGTTAGGATTGACATACATGCATTGCCACGTGTGAAACAGATAGCTAGTGGGGAACTGCAGGAGCTCAGCTCAGTGCTCTGATGACCCAGATGGGGGTGATGAGGGGGGTGGAATGGAGACCCAAGAGGGAGGGTTATATGTATACATATAGTTGATTTATTTCATTGTATAACAGAAACTAACACAATATTATAAGGCAATTACACCCCAACAAAAAATACCTTAGTCGATGCACGTGCAAGGGAGTGTGGCAATGAGGCAGAGGGAGCTTGTGGGAACCCCTTTCTGCTTGCTTTCTCCTTCCTCAGTGACGTACGAAGCAGGTCCTCAGGCAGGTGAGGGAGAGAGAGGGGTGTTAGAGACTGAAGGGCATGGGAGAGTAAGTGGACTAGCAATACGTGGAGGGACAGAGCAGCCTCAAGGGCCCACCTGAGGCGCATGGTTGTAGAGGGAGAACCTGTCCCTTTATGACGGCCGTGGGACGTGACACCCAAGAGCTGGGCAGCTGTGTTTCTTAAACATGGAGGGCATTGCTTCGCCATGAGAGAGAACTAACCAAGCTTTCGAAGAGCAGCAGAGACAGAAGATGTTCGGACAGACTTATGTGTTCGCATCTCTGGTTCCAGCTCTTCCCGAGGCGTAGCTTTATCCGTAACCTTCTTTCAGTTAGGTTGCTCAATTCCATCCCATATCTCAGTGTACCAACTGTAGAAACAGAAGCCCAGTTTGAGTGGCTTCAACCACCTCATGTCTGAAACAAGGAGCAAGGGTGGGCCATATACAGTAGATCACAAAGGCATCAGGGACCTAGGCTGCTTCTCTCCTTCTGGCTCATTACTTCTGAGTAATGACTTCTATCCTCATGGTCATAAGATGGCTGCTGGAGTTCCAGCTATCCTTTCTACATTCTAGAAAGAACAGAAATAGCAAGGGACGAGAGGGCACTCACTAACTGGTTTAGCACCAAAGGCTATCTTGGAAGCTCCACAAAACATCTATTGCTCTTTCTTTGATCACCTCAAACTACAAGGAAAGTTGGGGACCATTGTTTTCTGCTTGGGCATATCATCATCCTAAATAAATCAGGATTTTTTTTATCAAGCAAGAAGAGAAGAACAGGTATCTGGCAGGCAGCTTTCAGACTCAAGCATATCCACTTTTCCCTTGAGTCTTTTTGAAATGGATTCCTGAGGTATACAAGCAAAAGGGACTTGAGCTACACTGAGGAATAACAACAGGTACAAGGTGAATTGAGATGAGGGTGCAAAACAGAGGCTGCAAACAGGACGGAAACGAGTTTGGGGTAGAAGGCTGAAGCTACAACTTAAAGACACATGGACTAGACAGAAACACTGGCAACACACTGAACTTCTGAGAGGGGTGAGGGTAAAGTTAATAAAACAAAAGAGAATTTGGACAAGAAAATGTTGAGATAAAATACACCAGTTCAGTTCAGTTCAGTCGCTCAGTCGTGTCTGACTCTTTGCGACTGCGTGGACTGCAGCACACCAGGCCTCCCTGTCCATCACCAACTCCCAGAGCTTATTCAAACTCATGTCCCTCGAGTCGGTGATGCCATCTAACTATCTCACCCTCAATCGTCCCCTTCTCCTCCAGCCTTCAATCTTTCCCAGCATCAGGGTCTTTTCAAATGAGTTGTCTTCAAATCTTTTTTTTTTTTTTTTTGGTAAGATGGTATCCCTTTGAATTTTTATTAATGGACTTTTTTGCTAACTCATTCTATCTTCTCATCATACCCAAGAAAATTGTCACGTTTTCACTAATCATTGTTTGAAAAAAATCCAAAACGACAAAAAACTTCCATGAATTAGGTAGCATTTTTCACTTATACGGTACAAGAGCATATATACACATTTGATAAAAACAGATCTAACCTTTATTTATTCAGTCGACAGATGATGGAGCTTTAAAGAAATCGGACTTCCTAAAAGCTGGATTTCATGAGACAGTTCTTGAATCACTCCAGTGGAACCCTGTCAGTGAGGTCCTCTTGATCAGCCTGTTTAAACTTGCCCTATCCTGGTCATTCTAGCAGACGGTCCCTTATACTTTTCTTCACTCTTTACTCCCTGCTAATACTTGTTCACATATTTATTTGCTCATCTTGGTTGCACGTATAATCAAGGATCTAGAATTTAGAATGCAGTCTCTAGGAGGGCAGGGACCTTCCATGCTTTATTCATCCCTGAACGCCCCCTTCATGAGCACCATCCTGGGTATCATAGGTTCTTGATAAATATTTGGTGATTACTACTGTTAACACTCTCCACACAGGGCTTGGCACATAGTAAGTGCTCCGTACACTTCTAACTCTCACCATCACAGTCATCAGGATCATCACCCACCATCATCACGGCTGTGTCCTCCCACAGTTCTAAGCCTATAGCCCCAGCGACCAGATCGTGCACCACTAATACACACAATAACGGAGAAGGAAAAGGAAATCCACTTCAGCATTCTTGTCTGGAGAGTCCATGGACAGAGGGGCCTGGAGGGTTACAGTCCGGGGGGTCGCAAAGAACCAGATGTAACTGAAGCAACTTAGCACGCATGCAATACACATAGGAAACACTTATTTTGAAGAGAAGTCTGCCAAGCTAGTTTGAGACTTGGACCCTTTTCAATCATCACATAAATGAGAGGCTAGTATTGAACAAAGGCTGTGAGAAGACTGGGAGTGGATAAAAGAGCTGGTACAGAACAAGGTCAGATAATCCCCTAAGCAGTGGTGGTGGTGGTGGCTGATTGTCACACATCCTTTCCTCAGCTGGTGTCTCCTCTTCTCTCAGATCACTCTCCAATCCTGACCAACCCCGCCACCCCGACCCCCACGCTACCCTGGCAAATCGGCAGGGTTTTCTTCTACACAGGACGGATGCCAGACCCAGTTAGGACCCCCACTTAACTTATTCTAGTTGTCTCCTGCAAATCTTATCTGCAGGCAAGTACTACACGCTGTCAGAGGAAAGTTATTTGCTACCTAGAGCTCCCTCTGCTGATACAGCTGGCAGACGGTTCTCCGGAAAAGCCGCAGGTTTCAGAAGCACAGCTGGGCGTCTGGCGGGGCATGTCACCTGCGTCAGCCTGTGGTCTGATCAGAGGCCGTTTCCTTCTCTTGGGTGGGGTTGAGGGTGATGCGTGTCTATGTCCTCATGTGTTTTGGGGAGCCCTGGGGGAGGGGCTTTCAGCATCCTGGCTCTTCTGACCTCCAAGCGCCCCAGGAACCCTGGTCCTTGCACGTGCTTGTTGGAGAGAGTCAGGAATTCCTGGGGGCGGGACGATGGATGGATGTTTCATGCATAGCTCTCTTACTGACATTCGGGAACAGGTGACCCATGTTTATGATTTCTGTCTGAAGCAGAAGTGAAACCTAAGGGGAGGTTTTAAATTTTTTAAGAGCAAAGTCAGAGTCAATTTGTAGAGTTTGGGTAAACAAAATAAACTCTGCAATAAACCAAAAAGAAACAGGGACATGATTAAGATTTCAAAAAATAAAAATTGTGTATTTGACTTAATTTATTATTCAGCTGAAGTTTATTTAAATTTAGGAGAAGGCATGTCAATCCCTAGTCTCAGGTACCTCCCGTCAGAACTACTGGAGAGAAGGGGAGGGCATCTTCTTTATAGACCAGCCTGCTAACATTCCTTCAATTCTGCCAGTGGTCAGTACCAATATCTTATAGGGAATGCCTATAAGATATTATGCCACTCTGCTGCCTCTGCCCTCTAGTAGCCTTTGCATGTGTGTGTGCTTAGTCATGTCCGACTCTTTGCAACCACTTGGACTATAGGGTGCCAGGCTCCTCTGTCCATAGGGTTTCCCAGGCAACAATACTGGAGTGGGTTTCCATTTCCTTCTCCAGGGGATCTTCCTGACCCAGGGATCAAACCCGAGTCTCTTGTGTCTCCTGCAATCCAGGCAGATTCTTTACCACTGTGCCACCCAGTAACCTTAAGACATGGGTATTATCAGTCTTCTTCACCTTTTACAGATGGAAATGCTGAGGCTTGGTAACGCTAAACAACTTGTTTAAACTCATACAACTAAAAAGTTGCTGTGATGGGCTCTGTGAACTTCAGGTACCAGGCTCCACTCAGCAGCTGTCTTGCTGCTGGAGGAACATCCCAGGCTCATTCCAGCAGCATGACTGTTATTGGTGTTCCTTGTTCAACCAAAGTTGACTCTACCCTGCACTATGGAAAGTGCCAGAGACAGCAGAGATGAATGAGACCAGTTCCCTAACCTTGGGGTGCTTGGCAATCCTCCACCCAAATCAAGGACTAGGTTGAGTGCCACTTCTTCCAGGCTGCTTTCCCTGACTATTCTTTTTTCCCTCTGATATCTTTAGACACTGCCCTACTGTTACAAATGAAATGAATAATATCTTACCTTTAACGAGCACTCACTGTGTGCCAATCTCTATAGAAAAAAATCTTTATATGCGTTATCTCATTTAATCCTTACAAGAAATCTATCAGCAAAGCCCTATTTTCATCCCACCCCATCCATTTCACAGAGCTTCCCAGGTAGTGTAGTGGCAAAGAATCCACCTGCCAACGCAGGAGACTCACATTTGATCCCTGGGTTGGGAAGATCCCCTGGAGTAGGCAATGGCAACCCACTCCAGCATTCTTGCCTGGAAAATTCAATGGACAGAGGAACCTGGTACACTACAGTCCATGTGATCACAAAGAGTTGGACAGGACTGAGTGAACAGAGATGCACCCATTTTACAGATGAAAAACTGAGGCATAAAGAAGCAAAACAACCGATGCTGAACGTCTCAGTTGAAAAGCGGCAGAGCTGGCAATCTGTTTGACAGCTCCTTGAGGGTAAAGACTCCCCCCACCCTGCCCCCTGGTTTCCGTCTCGTCCCCTAGCCTCGTGCTGGGCAAACCAGGATCTCAGAACTACTGATGCACTGATTTACTCTTCCCTCACTGAAAAGTGGTGATAAAACAAGATTCAGGGATGGGATAGGGGAAGGTATCCCACAAATCAGCTAGAACTTCTTCAGAGCTCTGGCTCCCAGTTAATGCAAGCGTAGGAAGCACACTTAGAAAGAAAAATTCCTTAGGGAATCTGCCGCATTTCTATATCACACTTGCCCAGCATGATGCCTAGCACATAACAGGGTCCAGGACATCTGTGTTGAATGACTGAATGAGCTTTTAAAATTCTCAAGAAACTTGCTGCTGTTGTGAAAGTCTGCTGCTGCCAGGTGCTTAGGCATTACCTGGGCCCCACAAAGATGCTTGAGGTACTGCTGTCTTGATCTGTCTCGGGGCAGGAAGATGGTCCCTAGGATCCCGCTTTCCCATTCCTCTATCTCAGGTGATTTTTCATCCCCAAAACCTCACATAAGCTGTTTATGGTATCCATAACCTGCCGGAGCTTTTAAACCTCTTTTCGGGGCGGCATTTTATGAGTCGAGATAAACAAACAACTCTCTCTTTCTCCAGGGACCCAGGGGGCTGGATCCTTAACCTCACTCCAGCCTGTGGCTCTCAAGGGAGCTGAACAAGAGTGTGGGCCCCAAAGGACTGTGGTTAAACAGTCCTTTGGTTAAACTGTGCCACGTGGAGGAAGCAGATAACATCACTGCTGCCTAGAGGAGAAATGCAGCAGAATCACTGAAGCAAAGATGCGCTAGAGGGCAGGGATGTCAAGTGTCTCCAGGGCAGTCCCAGCTGGGTTGGGAAGGTCTCTTTAGATACTAAGCAAGAGTTCTAGGGACATGACATGATGATCTTGGGGACCATCTCATTGAATTCTTCATTTGGCTTTAAAGAAACTGAAGTCCTGGGAAAGGAGTGGCCTGTCCAAGTCAGGTAAGCATCACGGTGACTTCATAGAGTACAAGCAACCTTCCCTGTACTTATTCCCACTTTCCTGTAAGACCTTGATCCCTATAGATTCTATAGGGTGGTTGGAGGGAATCTGGCTTTGCCCCAGTGCCAGAGGAGGTGTATGGGACCTTGGCCAAGCTGATGAGCACATTCTGTCTTTCTGGCCACAGTGCTTGGTTTAGGGGTGACCTGTGACCTGAAGCTGGCTTAATCAGAAAGAATATCTGGACCTTTGAGGAGAATGCTGGGAAATCCTGACCTTCCTTCTCTTGGGCTAGAAATGAACAAAAGATACAATTAATCTGAGCAACTGATGCCAGGCTGTGACATGAAAAGAGAAACTCAGGATGAAGCTGGCCTCATGAAAGGCAGAGAGGAGAGATGGAAAGAAAAGCAGTCCCAGGACATAGTTCTGAGTTGCTGGATCAAACCTCACCTGATGTCTTTTCTCTGGAACATTTGGTTATATGATGAAGTAAACTCTAATTTTAAAGACATAATAAATGTTTTATTACTTGTAACCAAAATAGTCCCAGGTGATAAATAGATGGCCAAAGATTTGTGTGACCATAGGAGCTTGCCTCAGTTCTATCTCACTCCTGGTTAGATGGGCTGAGCCCAAGGCGGGCAGCCTCTATGCTTGGCTACATGCCCAGCCAGGCCTGGATAGTCTGAAAGCTGAGCCTTTTCTGGAGTTTAGATCTCCCTAATTGGCATTTTACACAGCCAGTTCAGGGAAATGGGTTGGCTTATTATGTGGATCCAGAAAACACCTTCTTAGTGGCCACCCCCACTGCACCCTCATGAACCCAGAGCACTTCCTGCACGTCTCCAAAGCAACACTGACCTCACTGTTAGTGACCAACATGCACATCTGGCTCTTCGAGACTCCAGGCTTGCTGAAGGGGAGGTTAAGCCTCACTTACTTTTGGATTCCTGCACTCTACCTTGATGTTCACAGACTGTTGTTGAACAAGTGAAACAATCTCTTCCCTGCCTCCTTCTCATTATTCTTTCACTTTCTTCCCTTTAAAGCTAGGATCAGGTCGAAGAACACAGTGGATAAGATGCAAAGCCTTCACCCTGAGTCCCCAGTTCACAAGCTGGGGGTTTGATCTGCTACGGTTTTGGGATAGTGCTGAGTCTTATCTGGGACACCCACTCCTACTATGCACTCACCATGTGCTCAGGGCTGCTGGGCAAGAGGACACCAGAGGGAAAGACTGGAAAGACTGAGTCAGAGATGGCTGACGATGAAACTTGAGTCCACTGGGATCTGTGAGCCTAAAGCCTCATTGACAGAGGAGGACGCTCAGGCCCAGGGAGGAGTTCCTGGCTCAAGGTCACCAGGACAGTCCAGCCTTGATGGGAAAGAACTTGACTTTGTGATGTAAGACCCACTTGTTCTCTCAGGCAGTCAGAAAGGCGAGCTTCAGGGTGGATGAGAAGGACCTGGTGGAAGGCAGGGACCAGCCTTTGGGGCTTGCAGCCTGAGGCTTGAGGAACTCCACGGAGTCTCTCTCTCTCCCCCAGGAAAGCACTTGCTTGCCAACTGGGTTTGGAAGTCTCCTGGCTTGTTGGTCCTTAGGGATCAGAGAAGTGACTCAATGAAGCACTCAGTACATCTTTGGCACTAGGGGACCGGGTGTGATTCAGGAGTCACGCACATTCCGGTTTAGCCTCCTCCCCTCCCCTTCAAGCTAGGGATCCAGGGATCGGCCGCGTGAACCCCTTCCCTGGCTCAGACACTCCTGACACGTTTCTCGCGTCTCCACCTGCCAAGCAGTCTCTGCCCAGAGAAGACGCCTGGACCGCAAACTCCGGGCGGGGAGCTCGCTCCACTCAGCTGTTTCGGGCTTGCTTCCCACATGGAAGGCTGGATCTCAGGACCCCCGAGCCTCCCGACCTCCCCTAGATTCTGAACGGGCCCGTCCTCACCCCAAGCTCCCTCTTCCTTTTATGCCTCCGGCCTCGTCTCCTCGGCCGCGGGCGGGGACTGTCCCCCTTCCCCCCACCCACTCCCGCCGGGGTCCGGGGGACCCGGGGCCCTCTCTGCTCGCCAACGCCCCCTTCCTCTCCCTCCTTCTTTTCCCTCCCTCGCCCCGCCCCCAGGCCCGCCCCTCTCCGCCCCGGCCCACGTCCCCCCGGGCCCCGTGCCCCCAGCCCCCGGCGCCCCCGGGCCCGGGGCAGGGGCTGCGGGGCGGGGGAGCCCCGCGGGCGAGGCCCCCGCCCTCCCCGCGCGCCCCGCCCGGGCGCGCGCACCCGCCGCCCCCCTCCGCGGCCTCCGGCTCCCCGCCTCCCCGCCTTCCCCTCCTCCTGGTGACGTCCGGGTCCCTGCCCGTCTGAAAACTCCGCGCCGCGGCGGTGGAGGCGGCGGCGGCGGCAGCGGCGGCGGCGGCGGAGGAGGAGCAGCGGCGAGCCGAGGCGGCGGCGGCGGCCCGAGCGGGAGACCAGGCGGCGGCGGCGGCGGCGGCGGCGGCGGCCGCGGGAGCCGCGGGGAGCGCGGGGGCGGCCCGGAGCGCCCCGGGTCCCCGCGCCCCGCTCGCCCGCCGTGCTCCGAAGATGGTGGCGGCGCCGTGCGCCCGGAGGCTGGCCCGGCGCTCGCACTCGGCGCTGCTCGCGGCGCTCACCGTGCTGCTGCTGCAGACGCTGGTCGTGTGGAATTTCAGCAGCCTCGACTCCGGGGCAGGGGAGCGCCGCGGGGGCGCAGCGGCCGGCGGTGCGGAGCAGCCGCCCCCGGCCCCGGCCCCGCGCCGCGAGCGCCGGGACCTGCCCGCCGAGCCGGCTGCAGCCCGAGGAGGAGGCGGCGGCGGCGGCGTAGGAGGAGGAGGACGGGGGCCCCCGGCGCGGGCTCGGGGAGGCGGCCCCGGAGCACCCCGCGCGCAGCAGCCGGCCAGCCGAGGGGCACTGGCCGCGCGGGCGCTGGTAAGATGCCCTTTCGGCTCGCGTCCTGAAGGGAGCAATGGAGGGAGGGAAACCGGAGGGCAGGCGGCCGGACCCCACGCCCCCCCCACCACCCCCAGCCCTTGAACCCCACTCATCAGATCGGGACTCCCCAAGCCTGCTGGCCCCACATCTCTTTCCCCTGGAAGCAGGGGCTGGGTCCCTGCCCCATCCCGAGTCTGAGGACTGCCCCCTGGGGGTCTGGGGAAGTTATCTCCAAGGAGGCGCTTTTAGGGGTTACCGGAGCCTGGCTGGGTGCCTATCCCCGTCACTCTAGCTAGGCGCCCCGACTTGCTCTGTGCTTGTGGGTGTTGCTGCCTCACTCCGGGTCTGAGACCCTGGACCGTGCCGGGATCCGCAGCCGCTGTTCCGGCGGTGGTGCTCAGCGCATCTCTGGTTTTTGCCTAGCTGGGTGCACACCACTCAGTCCTCCGTCTGCTGCCTCGTTGTCTTTGCCTGGCTTGAGAGGGGTCTGATCCCAAGTCCTCACCCGTGCCCCGGAGTCAAGACTCTGTCTCCAGTGCCCGGTCTTACTTTGAGTCTCCTGTTTTGCATCCCTGGATGCCTGAGACTCCTGTCTCTACCTTGTCCATGTCTAACCTTGCTCTCTCCTGGTTCCCTGTCTCCAGTATCAGGGCATGGCCCCTTCTCCTAGGCGTTTGTGTCCAGGTCTCTGTCGTAGTGTGTGGCTCGTTCCTGTCACCAGCTGTGTATCAGATCACATCACCTCAACTTAGGCTTCTGTGGGTTTACT
The DNA here is from genome assembly GCF_003369695.1 of Bos indicus x Bos taurus. Classification (NCBI taxonomy): domain Eukaryota; kingdom Metazoa; phylum Chordata; class Mammalia; order Artiodactyla; family Bovidae; genus Bos; species Bos indicus x Bos taurus. Next base: position 26,972,645 of record NC_040100.1, on the reverse strand, counting down.
TTGCACCTCCTTGGGTGTGAACAATCCAGGCTCTGAAACTGTTCCCTCCGCAGATCTTCTGGGCTATCTGGGTGTCTTCTACCCTGCCCACGACCTCTCCCGGGAGGCCCTTCACACCTTAGTTGGCCCGCCTTGCTTAGCCCACTGAACTCAGAGCACACAGGAGAGGTCAGAGTCCCCACCTTTGAGCCAGGGTCTCAGCACCTGTGGGCGTGTCTGTCTTCAAGCTTAGGGATGTGTCTGTATCTTCCTGATGTGTCTGTATCTTCATCCCTGCTGCTTGCCCACAGAGCTTCTCCCAACCCTTGGGGACATTAGACACCAGGGGGTAATTTCAGGCTCTTAGGCACTGAATGCATGTCTCTGTCACCTGTCACTTTGGGAGCCTTCACTGAAAGCTGCCTTCAGACACAGTGTGATGCCCTTTGATCTGCCAAACTTCTTTGGAGGCAGAGAGGCGACCCTCTTTGCCAGAGTGCAGTTCTTTGTGTCTGTGGGCTGAGCCAGCCCAAGGCGTGATGCGATGGCATTTCACGTTGCTGGCTGGTCTGTGTGGGTAGCAGGGAGAAGTCTTTTCCCCTTTCCCAGGGAGGAGGATGGAGTGAAAGTCCCGGTGGGGAACCAGAATGTTCCGAATGCCTCTTATTTGTAGCAAAGGGTACTCTCAGACACTGCCTTTGAACTCCAGGAGTGGATAGTGATGTGTTTGGGCAGAAATGCAATTAGAAGTTCTTTCTGGAGTCGGAGCCCTTCAGGGAGGTGGGGTGGGAGGAGGTTCAGGACATGCACTGCTAGCCCAGTGTGAGAACATGTAGGATGGCCATGGAAGCGTGGGGCTAACTGTATCCTTTGCATCTGGGGTCCAGATGGGCGTCAGGAGGTGCTTTTCCCCATGCACATACCACCTGTTGAAACAAGTGGAGGGAGGGAAGCAAGCCTGGTTGGCTGATTCCTTCCTGGGTCTCTGACATTTTGGAGCCTACGTCCACACCTGTTCTCTGGGTGTTCAGTTCTCTGTCTTCTTCTCTCATCCTCCAGCTGGGCTGTGCTGAGGTTAGCAGTTGGGAAGGTGGGAGAGAGCGTGCCTCTTTTCCTTTTCTATTCCTGTTGGAATGCCGGTTCCAGCAGCTGAGGTCCTTTGCTTTTCTGAAACTCTGCTCTCGTCTGCAAGTTCAGTGACTGTCCCCCTACACACACCTCCCAGGCTCTCAGTTTCTTCCGATATAGACACACCTGTATTTTTTGTCCCCTTTTTTCTGTCCTCCCCCTTCTTTGTGGCTGTCTACCATGCAGTTGTTCACTGCCGTCTCACCTGGATTTGTACTGGATATTTAATCTGTTTGTCCATGTCCTTGCTCTTCCCTTCCCCGATGATGTCTACCCCCGTGCCCTGTCAGATCCTGAAATCACAGCGCAGACCTGCAGGGTGGAGCCGGGGGCCCATCCTCCTGTAGCTGTGCCCACCCAGCCCCTGCCCTTCCACGGAGCTCAAGGAGACCAGAAGGGGGCAGGCTGTTCCCAAAGTCTGGCTTTGCCTGAGCTTAGATTGCAGCCTAGGAGGAGAGGACCAGACCCTTTGGGCAGGCCACTGAGGCCCTCAGAACATGCGGTCTGTTTGCAGACCCCGCACTGGCTGCTGGTGCGTGATGCTTCGGAGGGAGATTGGGGAGTGGGACTTAAAAAAAAAAAATCCCCGTGATTTTCCAGAGCTAGTTAGGCGCATGCTTGGGAGATGATGCTTCATCTCTGTGCTCTGAAGAGGGTGGGGTGGGCAGTTGTGGTTTTGGGTGCAGAGAGACTCAGCACTGGTGGTGGTGGTGGTGGTGGGTATGTCTCAAAGAGTGTCAGGCCGACACTGTGTTCAGGTTATTTTCTAAACTAGACTTAGCTGCTTCCTTGTGCTCACCTTTCCAGAGCTTCTGCATTTGTACTTTTTCTGTTTGGGGAGCTGCATCCCAGTGGAAGGGCCTGATTGTCGTTTTGGTGCGTTTTGAGAAGCCAAGAAGAAACACCCAGTTTCTCAAGCAGACAGAGCCAGAGAGCTTGCGGGTGGTGGCGAGACGGGCATTTCCCTGAAAGATTTGCAGGCTTTGCCTCTCAGCCTCTCCCAAAGCTCTTACAGATTAGAATTGTTGGGCGGATGGCAGCTGAGTTCCGTGGCTGTGGCACTCATTCCTTCATGGGGTCTTCAGTACGCTCTGGGTTTTACTGTCATCTCAGAATGTAGGAAACAGATGGGCTCACTTATAAAGGGAGGGAAAACGTCGAGGAGAGTGTCAGAAAGATCACACTACAGGTTCTGAATCAGTTTGCGGGAGAATGAAAGGAGCTGTGTGTTAATGTAATGAATGTTTATTTTCTTTCCCCTTGCCTCCAGTGATCCTCTGAAGTCCTCACATTATTGCTTGAATCCTTAGATAAACTATTACTCAGTAAGTTTCATTTAAGAAACCTAATTTTTTATTGTCCTGACACACACAGACACAGGCACAGGCACACACACATACACACACTTAAAGTAGAATGGTCTTTCTGTGTTGTCTGACCCCTTTGAAATGTTGATTTTTCGGCAGAAATTCCTCATACTTCACATTACTCAGATAACTCAGGACTTTTTCAGACATTGGCAGTGACTTTGAAAAGTTGGTTCACTGTATCCAGATCGCCTCTGGTTCTAACAGCCTCAGAGGCGTAGCTTTTCTTTCTATCCAAATGTTTTGAGACCAGAGAGAACAGAGGGTAGTTTATTGATGGTTCGTTTTTCTCACACTCTCAATGGAGTTTTATTTTGCTTGAGCAGTGCATTACACTTTGTATACAGAAATATGCATCATTGAACAATATTTATCTTGATGCAAATGCTGCCATCTGCTTAATCATATCCTGAAAAAATGTTAAATAAAATAGATAAATAAAAGTAGAAATTATTATATGCATATATGTATATGTAATATTTACATTCACTTTCTTTCCAGTCTTCTTACACTTTAGACGTTCTCTCTAGTTCATCAGTTCTTTTTATTTTAACCTTCCAGAAGGTTGAGTGACAGATGCTTGCTGTTTTGCAAATAGGAGGCCAAACTGTAAGTTCCTATTTGCTGGGGATTGTCCAACTTTGATCCATCCTCTTAATAGAAAAGGAAATTATTTTGATCTCGACCAGATATCTGACATCATTGTGTGTGTGTGTGTGTGTGTGTATTTCCCCAGAAAACAACATATCCTTAAGCAAGTGTCTGTCCTCCCACCCAGAGCTATTTATGATCAACGGGGCATTAAATCTACATGCAGAAAGAGGAAAATGCACGGTGCCGTCATAACTGGACTGCCCAGGGTCAGGGCTGTCCTGGTCTCTAGCTTGGTCAACTCCGCCCTAAGACTTGTCACTTAAGATAAATCCTCATTTTTTTCATTTGCATCTCCCACTTCTATTGCTTGCAATCCCTATCTACCAGAACCAAAGAGAATGGTTTGAGGAAACCATTTGAGGAAAATGCAAAAGTAAATACAAACTCAACCTCATAAAACCCAAGCTCAAAGGAAGGGCTGTGGGAGCAGGTGTAAAGTCACAGGAAACCTGTGCCAGGCCCTAGTACAAGGGACAGAAAGGCGTTGGTTGCTAAATCATGTCTGACTCTTTGTGACCCCATGGACTGTAGCCTGCCAGACTTCTCTGTCCTTGTGATTCTCCAGGCAAGAGTACTAGAGTGGGTTGCCATTCCCTTCTCCAGGGGATCTTCCCAACCCAGGGACTGAACCCAGGTCTCCAACATCTCAGGCAGATTCTTTACCATTTGAACCACAGGGAGGGATACTCAGGGGACAAAGGCCTCTGTTAACTACCCTTGGGTCCGCTCCTGCCAGGTTCAGATCCTGGCTCTGTTCTGGGCCGTCCCTGGGATCTTTGGCAAGTTATTCTAACTTCATTCCTCTGAAAATCAGGGCCACCTCATGGGGTTATGTGAGGATGAAATGTAGAAAGACGTGTGAGCTAGTTTGTGCCTGGCACATAATAAATGCTCAGATGTGAGCCATTATTCTTAAAAAGAAACTCTTCGTGTGTTTGAAAATAAGCAAATTTTTGCAATTACTCATTTTTCCAAGCCAAGTAGGGTTTGACTGTAATCCAAGGCAGTAGAATGCGTCCAACTCCTCTGTGTGTCAGCCTTGGAGCAGGATGGAATGTGGGGGAGAGGGGAGTACTAACATTTATGGAGTGACGACTGTATGCCAGGCATCCTTTAGGTGCTTTACATGCATGATGTTGTTCATTGCTCAGACACACACAGTAATTCAGGATGAAAGAAAGGGTTGCATACAAAATTGAGACTACGGTCTCCTGGCTAGAAATCACCAGTTTTCTGGGTACAGTCTTCAACAGTATGTGAACTGAGAACTTCCAGATGTTCAAGCTGGATTTAGAAAAAGCAGAGGAACCAGAGGTCAAATGGCCAACATCCGTTGGATCTTAGAAAAAGCAAGAGAGTTCCAGAACATCTACTTCTGCTTTATTGACTACACCAAAGCCTTTGATAGTGTGGATCACAACAAACTGTGGAAAATGCTTAAAGAGATGGGAATACCAGACCACCTGACCTGCCTCTCGAGAAACCTGTATGCAGGTCAAGAAGCAATAGTTAGAACCAGACATGGAACAACAGACTGGTTCCAAATTGGGAAAGGAGGACGTCAAGGCTGTATATTGTCACCCTGCTTATTTAACTTATATGCAGAGTACATCATGCAAAATGCCAGGATGGATGAAGCACTAACTGGAATCAAGATTGCCGGGAGAAATACCAGTAACCTCAGATATGCAGATGGCACCACCTTTATGGCAGAAAGTGAAGGAGAACTGAAGAGCCTCTTGATGAAAGGGAAAGAGGAGAGTAAAAAAGTTGGCTTGAAACTCAACATTCAGAAAACTAAGATCATGGCATATGATCCCATCACTTCATGACAAATAGATAGGGAAACAATGGAAACAGTGAGAGACTTTATTTCCTTGGGCTCCAAAATCACTGCAGATAGTGACTGCAGCCATGAAATTAAAAGACACTTGCTCCTTGGAAGAAAAGCTATGACCAACCTAGGCAGCATATTAAGAAGCAGAGACATTACTTTGCCAACAAAGGTCTGTCTGGTCAAAGCTATGGTTTCTCAGTAGTCACGTTTGGATGTGAGAGTTGGACTAAAAGGAAAGCTGCTACTGCTAAGTCACTTCAGTTGTGTCTGTGCGACCCCATAGACGGCAGCCCACCAAGCTTCCCCGTCCCTGGGATTCTCCAGGCAAGAACACTGGAGTGGGTCGCCATTTCCTTCTCCAATGCAGGAAAGTGAACAGTGAAAGTGAAGTCGCTCAGTTGTGTCCGACTCTAGCGACCCCATGGACTGCAGCCTACCAGGCTCCTCCATCCATGGGATTTTCTAGGCAAAAGTACTGGAGTGGGATGCCATTGCCTTCTCTGAAGGAAAGCTGAGTGCCAAATAATTGATGCTTTTGAACTGTGGTGTTGGAGAAGACTCTTGAGAGGCCCTTGGACTGCAAGGAGAGCCAACCAGTCAATCCTAAAGGAAATCAGTCCTGAATATTCATTGGAAGGACTGATGCTGAAGCTGAAACTCCAATTCTTCGGCCACCTGATGTGAAGAACTGACTCATTAGAAGAGACCCTGATGCAGGGAAAGATTGAAAGCAGGAGGAGAAGGGGACGACAGAGGATGAGATGGTTGGATGGCATCACCAACACGCTGGACATGAGTTTGAGCAAGCTCTGGGAGTTGGTGATAAACAGGGAAGCCTGGCATGCTGCAGTCCAGGGGGTTGCAAAGAGTCGGACACAACTGAGCTCCTGAACTGAACTGGGTACCAGTTACATGGTGGGGATAATGAGGGCTCTGCAGATGTTACCTCACTGTCTCAATGAATCCTCTCAACTCTGTGGGATAGCACTGTTACTGTCCCTACTTGATGGGGAAAATGGGGCTCAGAGTGGAAAAGCAGCTTGATCGCTAAGATTGTGCTGAGGAGCAGCAGAACTGGAATCCAGACCTAGGACTGCCCCATTCCACTCAATGTCCAGATTTCAGAGTGCCTTGTCTGTAGAGGTCTTTGAAAAACCCTATATGCAGCTGGGTCTTTGCTGAAAATCTTCATGTCACTTTCCTTGTTGCAGATTCATAAAAATATGCCAGCCCTAGAAAACGAGCAGATGTGCAGCTTTTCTTGAATCAGACCCCTGAATAATGAGATGAGGTAGAAGGGCTTCCCTGGTGGCTCAGACAGTAAAGAATCTGCCTGCAGTGCAGGAGGCTGAGGTTCGATACCTGGGTCAGGAAGATCCCCTGGAGAAGGGAATGGCAACTCACTCCAGTATTCTTGCCTGGGAAATCCCATGGCCAGAGGAGTGTGGCGACCTACAGTCCATGGGGTGGCAAAGAATGGGGCACAGCTGGGTGACTGCCACTTTTCACTTTCAGGAGGGTAATCATAATAATAGCAGTGATGCTTCTGTAACAGTTATGGCTTACCAGGAATTGTTTTAGTCCTCCTTATGTATTTTATTTTTTCAAAGAATGTACTATTATGTTTCAACAGCCAACAATCATGATGCTTAATAGAACCAGGCCCTGTTTGAGGTGTTTCACAAATATTAGCTCATTTAAACCTCACACTACAGTGAGGAAACAGATGTGGGGAGCTTAAAACAGTTTTCCTGAGGGTCACAGTACCAATGGCAGAGCTGGGATTTGAACCCCGGCAGTCTGTACTCTGAATCATTCTATTCCATAGCCTCCCTCTTCTAAGCATCTTGAGAAGGTCCCCAACCTTGGAACCGCAGACTTCATTTAAGGAGGCACATAGGTAATTGATTCGGTCACAATTTGCCCAGTCCCAAGGACAGGATTTTATGGTCCAGAAAAAGAAGGTATCACCCATTAGTGAAATATGCATCATGCACCCTAGGGAATAATTGAACCTGAACTGCTGGAAGTGGAGTTGGTGGAAGAAGGTGTTTTGAATTCAGCTCCCCTTGCCAGGGGAGGAGGGGAAGAGGGTGCTACACAGGCTTCCTTGGCCAGAGGGACAGCCTTTTGTTCGTGGTCAGCGGGCCTCCTGCCACTCAGCTCACCCATGACTTGCCCCCAGGACCCTGGATGAAGCCGGAGGTGTCACTAGGAACACGCAGTCCGACTGTCTTTCGGGCACTTCCTTCCTTCTGCCTGCAACAGAAACTGTCCGTTTGCCCGCAGATACCGATCGAGTTCTGTCCTTCTGATCCCTGAGGTTAGGGTTGCCCCTTCCCCCATCAAAAGCCAGAGCCTTAACAAAGAAGGTGGCAGGGAGAGGGCAGGTGTGTGTGTGTCTGTGTGTGTGTGTCCCATAACCCCGTCAGTGCTGTCGTGAGCAGGGAGCTGGTGTGATTAGTATCAGAGTCCGGGAGTCCAGACACCCGGCCTGATGGGCAAGGAGCAGGACCCCACGGGCATCTCCAGCCTTTGGGGAAGGGGGAGATCTCCCCGTCCAGGGGCCTCTGAGGGCAGCAAAATGGATTTGTTCTGTCTCAGCCCTGGTTTGTCCCAGGCAGGTGACTGCTGGCTTATCTGAGCATCTAATCCAGGCTGATGTGTCCAGGGATGTTAGTGACAAGCGTTTCTCCTCCCAGGGGATCCTTTGCTGTAATCCTTGGCCACAAGTCACGTGGTTTAAGCCCAAAGGAGTTGACCTCATGGGGCAGAAAAATTGATGCAGACGTCCCCTACCCAAGGGGTACAGACATCGTAACTGTGATCCTGATGACAAGGAGGACTTCTGTTTATTGAATGTTTGCCTTGCTCTTGATGGCTGTGGAGATACTGAGAAGACATGATCTTACTGAATCCCTGTCCTGCAAGTTAAGGACTACTAGTCTCATCTCTTGGAGAAGGAAATGGCAGCCCACTCCAGTGTTCTTGCCTGGAGAATCCCAGGGACAGGGGAGCCTGGTGGGCTGCTGTCTATGGGGTCGCACAGAGTCGGACACAACTGAAGTGACTTAGCAGCAGCAGTCTCATCTGTTTCACTGATTACAAATAAGGAAAGCAAAGCAATGAGTTGTATGAAAGTTAAAGAGCTGAGAGGCAGCCAGACTAGGAATTTAAGGTTGGTGGTGACTCCAAAGGTTCCTAGTCTCTACCCAGTTCAGAGTCAGTAAGTCCCTTGTTCTTCACACCTGCGCTGTCTCACTTCTCTCCTATCCATGTTTGCATGCATGCATGCATCCATCGACATGCCCACCCTTCCGCCCACCCTCCACTCCAACAATACCCAGCATGGGGACTGCCTTTGTGAAATAGGGCAGTTGTGCCCCTGCCCTCCCGGAGGGCCAGTCCAGCTGGCGAGGGTTGGGACCACGGCCTGTCAACAGAGAGATTCCTCTCTGGTCCTAGCCCAGTTCACTCTACAGTGGCTTCTTTTGGACACAGAGAAAGGTGTCCTCCATTAGATGGGAGCCAGGAATAGTGTGTTTCAGGAGCCTGAAAGCCCTCAAGTCTCCTAATACCCACCCCCAAACTGCCAGACTTGAGGCTGGCCTGCCCCATCTGTGGAGTTCAAGCTCATTTTCTTCTAGTCGAATAGGGAGCCCAGAGGTAAGGTTTGTGGGGAGTGCAGATTGCTGGAAGTTGCAGGGTCTGGGAGGTGTGTCACGCAGTGTTAGGACAGAGGATCAGTGTGTCACGCACACGTCCCTTTGCCTCTCTGGGGCAGGGTTTCCTTGTCTGTAATGCAGGGACCTTCCTACCTGGAAGGGCCTGGTGATAGGGCACCGCCTCCCGGCTCATGGTCCCTGCTCTCACCGTCCCCGATGCAGCCTCACCACGAGGGATATTTGCAAGACGGGCCCTCGTGCTTTTGGCCTGTGGGTAGGTTTTATTTAACCCTTACTGTCTTAAAATAAAAAATGCATCAAAGTGTAAGGGTTAGGATAGAAGACGATGTGGTCGTTTGGAATGCCTTAAAAAGTCAGGAGACCTGACAGCCCGGGGCCACATTCTTCCCTGTTGTTCACTGGCCAAGTCAGGAGGGGCTTCCTGGGATCCTCCAGGTTCCTGAGACACCCCCCACCCAAGATCTCTTCCTTCACCTGTGACACCTGACTCAGCCCTTAGGGCTGAGAAGTTTGCAGCCTCTGCCTGGAAGATGTCTGTGTTCACTGTGCCGAGCTAAAAATAAGCGTCTGTGGTTCTTTTCAGTGATCCCCATGTGGTTTATTCACAGCACTTCTTCATCTCGACTGCGTTTACCTTCCCCTGTGTGATGGAGGTTTCCTTCCTTCTCTCCCTGCCGTTAGTTAGTGTACTCCCAGAATATGCAAATTCTTAATGAGCTTTAGGCATCAGGATGTGGTAAAAGAAGCGTCCTCCACAGGAACAGAACCATGCATTCTACAGTTTGGTCAGCCAGCTTCCCTTTTGCCGGGGGTGTAGGTCATGCACGGTTTTGAATCACTTGCCTTCCCTTCTCTGTGCTCCTCACCACCTTGTGCCCTCCTCCCCCAACAACACGTGTTGGGATGTTGTGAGTTGTCAGAGAGCTGGCCTGGGGGCTGGACGAGGGGGTAGAAGAGTGTAATATTCTGGAGCGTCTTGGCTCAAGTGCCGACTCTATCAAGGGGCAAACCCTGACTTTCACCTCTTTGTGTCTTTTTTGGCATTTCTGCCAGATGATGCTAATAAACCCTGCCCTTCGCTAGACTGGGTTTTGAGAATGCGATTTGATAAATAGATGAGAAAGTGTATTGAGGCTCAGAAACCCTGCATGAGTGTAAGGCGGTGCTCCCGTCTTCAGCCTTGAACAGAACGTGTGAGCAGTCAGACTAGTGGGCTATCAGTTTGTAATCCCTGGCGGAGCAAGAGAGAATGAGTAAAATCCATCAGAGGTTTCCCATTCAGTCCTCCATCTGTCCATTAATTCAACAGGTAGTGCTCGAGCGCCTGCTGTGTGTACTCTGCAGAGTATGAGGGGATAGTCAGCTGTGCCTGCTCTCATGGGGTTTATGGTCTAGAGGCAGAATGACCCCCAAACACACACATTTTTAAAAATATCAAATTGTTCCAAATGCAGTGACTTACAGTTTGAGTGCTGAGAGAAGATAAGAGGCCACGTGTGAAGATTTATTCACGATGCAGTGTATTCATTTTACTTAGTTTTGCTTGAGGACTTATTTTGGATGGATATCTTTTGCTAGAATGGCTCTAGACTGACCCCAGGAATCTCAAGTGTAGTATGCACGTGGATTCTGATTTATGTATGATTGAAGGTGCTTTGTGGGCACACAGTCTCTAGTATAGTAGCTTTTAATAAAGAGTTTGTATTCGTAGGTGTGCAAAATTTATTTCCTAACTTTTGCCTATATTTTTAAATGTTTTTTTAACCAAAATATAAATAGATGAAAGTGCACATTATTATAAATGTACAGCTTGATGAATTTTCATGTACTGAATACACTCAGTAACCTCCACCAGTAAAAGCAGAGATATCACTTTGCCGACAAAGGTTCATCTAGTCAAAACTGTGGTTTTTCCAGTAGTCATGTATGGATGTGAGAGTTGGACCATAAAGAAGGCTGAGCACCAAAGAACTGATGCTTTTGAACTGTGGTGCTGGGAAAGACTCTTTCCAGTCCCTTGGACAACAGGGAGATCCAACCAGTCAGTCCTAAAGGAAATCAAACCTGAATATTCACTGGAAGGACCAAAGCTGAAGCTGAAGCTCCAATCCCTTGGCCATCTAATGCAAAGAGCCAACTCATTGGAAAAGACCCTGATGCTGGGAAAGATAGAAGGCAGGAGAAGGGTACAACAGAGGATGAGACGGTTGGATGGCAACCATCACCAACTCAATGGACATGAGTTTGAGCAGGCTCTGGGAGGTTGTGTTGGACAGGGAAGCCTGGAGTGCTACAGTCCATGGGATGACACAGATTCAGACACGACTGAGCGATAGAACAACAATAACAACAACAACCCCCACCCAGACCAAGAAACAGGGCATCTGTGACCTCCCAAATGCACTCAGCCCTTGCTTCTTGGTGAACAGTTTTTGACACTTGTCATGGCTGTATATCTCTTTAAATGTATATGAGGGAAAATAGGGAACTACAGCCAGTCAAGCAAAATGATCATGTCTGGGCTCTTACTGCCTAGCATGCAGGTTAAGTGACATTTAAGTAAAAATGTTGGTTGACATGCTGAAAACACCTAAATTATTGTATCTAAACATATTGTGCTAATGCTAATCCTGACCCCAATTTAGATGTATGATTGACGGGGGCAATGGAATGACCAAGGTTTGGTAAACACTGACTTAACCAGTTTGAAGATTCCCCACACTTCTGGTAAACAGCTGCGTTGTTTTGTTCTCAAGTCCAAGTGGAAAGGATTTAAGCTAGACGTTAGGAGGAACTGTGCTCTGGGTCTGTTTAGGGGGGCGTCCCTGTCGTGGGCCCTCTCTGATGTTCTGGTCACTGCATCACTCCTGTAGTTACGGAACATCCCAAGCCTGTCTTCTGGACTCGAGTCTGGACCCTTCCTGGCGTCTCTTGGCTTCGCGCTGGGCCTCTGCTTCATACTGACTCTTTGTACTCTGGTCCCCTGTGTGTTGGACATGAATTAGGCGTGATGAATGGGTCCCCAATCGGGCCTGTAATGAGTACATTAACTTAACCCTGAACCAAGACTCTGTCTTCAGAACCAGGATAACAGAACCGCAGCACTAGAACAGCAATTCAAAAGGGCAATGGAGACAACTAATCATTTTATAATGAGCAAGAGAAGAAGCAGTAAAGAGAGAGCCCAAGGACAGCATGGTAATTTCCCAAAGTCTTAGCACTCAACCAGACTCACGTTAATAAAATAAACAAATGTTTTTGGTAATGGAGAGCTAATGTATACATTATTTAAGGGGAGTATTAAAACCAGATTAGATAGATCAAGTCATACAGTGGTTACCTCATTAAGCCTCCTTTCTTTGGGGATCTGGAAAACTTGTCTCTCTTTTTTCCTTCTTTCCTTGTGAAATGGTGCTTTATTAATTAGAAATGTAATGGGACATCTTTTTTCTTTTCTTCCAAGACTGGTGGCTGTTTTCTATTTATTTTTTAATGTAGGACCATGCTTTGCAGATGTTCTCTTTGAAATAAAAGCCTATTCATTGTCTCTCTTCCTCTCTCTCTTTTATCCCCAGCTCAGAAGGGGCAGCTGTTATGAAAGCCACAAACAGAGAGCCCTGTTTGCTTGTCATCAGGCATTACGGAGGATTCCATTCCACCATGTAAAATACTCCCCTTACCTGCTTTTTCTCGTTGTCCTGCTGAAGAATAGTTTTCAAATTGCTGTATCTGATTCCCTCTTGTTTAGAAGAAGAGGTGATGACAGAGGACAGGGTGGAGATGACCTCAGGGTGGCTCTTACGAAATAAAAGCTGGCCTGTTTGCAAATGGGCATGGATGATTATTAACTCCTCTTAGGACAAGTGGTGACTGCTGTTTGACTTTCTTTTAGAGTGAAAAAAAAGATCATGGGGCACAAACAAATGCTTTATTAGAGCGAGCAGGTGGTAGAAACCCCAACAAAAGCGGATGCTGGAAAATACAGGTGAAGGGGGCCAGGGCCTATGTGTTGGATCTGAGTTACAGGTGGAATAACAGCCGCAGCATAGAGCTGGCTTCCTTCTTTTTGCTTTCTCTTTTTTAAAGTTAAATTACTCTCCAACATTTTAAAATCAGTGATTTCAAACAGACATCTGATTTGAAGTTACTGTTAAATTTTTTGAAATTCTGGCCTTTCTTCCCAAAGAGGTAATTTTAGGGAGCAGGGGAGTGTGGTTACCCTGCTTTCCAGTTGGCCGTGGCTCCCACCAGTCTACTTGACTTATGTGTGTTTCTTGCAGGACGCTGTTAGGATTTGTTTATTACTCTCAAAATACTACTACTACTACTATTATCTATTAAATACTATGTGCGAGGCACTGTGCTAAGCAGCATGTCATGAATTATCTCATCTGATCGTTACAACAGCCTTACGATATTATCCCCACTCACAGATGAGGAAACTGAGGCACAGAGCTGCTCAGAGTCACAGACAGTAGACTTGGAATCTAAACTCAGGCACTGTAGCTGGGAAGCCTGTGTATGAGATCACATGCTTGAGCTGCACAAAATGTTTTAATAAAGCAATTCTGGTGATGAATTCTTCACTATACCTCTGTGAAAAGGTGGTACTGTTTGCCCATTGCGTGAATGGAACCACTGAGACCCATCAAGTTCAAACCATGATGTAAAATGCAGATCATGACTCACCGTCTCTAAAGAGGGCATTAAAATGACCGAAGACTTGAGCACTGGTGAAGCTGGCAGTCTGGCCGTGGTAGAAGGACCCCAACCAGGGTCCCCCCCATCCTCTCATGCAGAGCAGGATGGGGTAGTGGCCTCTACCCTGCATCCTTGCAGCAGCGAGGTAGCACCTACAGGGTAACATTTTGATAAGTTGCTGATCTGTAGTAAAATAATAATTACAGCAATAATTACAAGCATGGATTTTGGTGAGACTCAGCTGCTGACCGCGAGTAAAAATAATTAACTGCGTATTCTCTCAGAATCACCTGGAAGCCAGGCCTGGCCTTTTTCCTTTGTGTGGGTCCAGTGCAGGGTCTTTTGCAGGTTGAAGGCCACATGTTTTGCCAGATGCTGTTTACATTCACAGTATGGATGGCAGATCTCCGCACAAGGAGGAGCTGGCCATCGGGCTAACATCATAGCTTCCCATAAATACAGACAAAGGTGACTTGACGGGGATCCATGGGCGCACCATCCTTTAACTCATGAAATGCACCTCACCCTGGAAGCAAATGCAGACACAGCTAGAAGGAAAGTGATCTAAATCTGCTTTTAATAAATGTTTTTAAATACTCTAGCATTGGCCACTATCTGACCATGGTGATAGACGTGTAGCTAATTTAACTGGATGGCTGTGGTTCTCTTTAAATGTCTGTTTTTGAAGCTGGTTGAATGGTCCTGCCTTGATTTTAACAACTTGCTAAATTTCGCTTGAAATAGAACATACGTACAGAAAAGGGCAGAAATTGTGAATGTATAGCTCAATCAAGTGGCCACATTTGAGTAACAAGGACTCGGATCAGAGCCCAGAGCATTACGGCTCCCTCCTCCCCAGGGTCCTTCTTATTTCCACTTCTAATCCCTACGTCTCCAAGGGTAACCTTTGTCATGACTTCTGACACCATAAATTATTTTTGCTTCTTTTTAGAAATAGAATCACGTGGTTTGCACTCCCTTTTGCCTGGTTTGTTTTGCTGAACATCACTTGTGATTACATTTGATGAGATCACATCAGTGGTTGGCAGACTACAGCCCATAGGCCAAATGCAGCCCGTTTGTTGTCTGTTTTCATAGGCTTATGAGCTAAGAATGGATTTCACATTTTGAAATACATGGGGGGAAAAATCAAAAGAAAGGTATTTTGTGATATGAGAAAAGCACTGAAATTTAAATGTCAGTGTATATCAATAAAGCTTTATTGGAACCTGGTCGTGTCCGTTTATTACATACCAACTGTGGCTGCTTTTGCCCCCTAAAATGGCAAAGTTGAATAGACTAAACAAAGGCTGGAAGATTTACTATCTGGCATTTTACAAAAAAGTTTCTGACCCTCTATCTGCATTGTTTTGATGCTTCTGCTGCTAAGTCGCTTCAGTCGTGTCCAACTAACTCTGTGTGGCCCCATAGACGGCAGCCCACCAGGCTCCCCCATCCCTGGGATTCTCCAGGAAAGAACACTGGAGTGGGTTGCCATTTCCTTCTCCAATGCATGAAAGTGAAAAGTGAAAGTGAAGATACTCAGTCGTGTCCAACTCTTAGCGACCCCATGGACTGCAGCCTACCAGGCTCCTCTGTCCATGGGATTTCCCAGAGTACTGGAGTGGGGTGCATTGCCTTCTCTGCAGCATTGTTTTATGTATTTGTAATTGTCTGTTTACATGGCTCTATAATATCTCATTGTGGAACATACCGTAATTTACATATCTGATCTGTTTATTGGGAAGATCCCAGTTTTTGGTCATTACAAAGAGCACTGCTATGTACATTCTTGTGCAGGTTTTTAGGTAAAAAAAAAAAGTTTCATAAGCATTTCTATTGGGTATTTATGTAGGAGAGGAATTGATTTAACTGCTCTTCGTTGTTTGTTTTTTTTTAATGGGTTGACTTGACAAGTATATTTAAAATTGGAAGTCTTACTTTCCCTACTAGGGAGTAAGGCTCGGTGATATTTTCATGTATGGAAGCTCTGAAACCAGGCTTACTTTAAAAAAGGTAATTAGTCTTGCAAAATTGAGCATCCATAGAGCCGCAATTCATTAGTGGATTACTGTTCTTCCACCTCGGTACCTTCAAGGATATTGGGAACATGCCTGATGTTAACTGCTTTAGTTGGTTCTGGGAATGGTACCATCATTGAATTTCTTATACTGAAGCTGTATTGTCCAAAGGCTGCTTATCTTTATGCAGCAAAACAGGTCTGCCAGAATTAGGAGAGTTTTTCTGATGTCACTTTCTGCTTTGATTGACTTCTGTTTATCTCTGACTATTCTGGTTTTCTTGCTGGACAGTAGATGAATATAGCTCTGCATCCCCAATAAGATCTCTAGCCTTCAGTAGCATATGTCATTTGCATTGAAACAGCGAGCTGAAATGTCCCTTCAGGGACTGCAGACATTGTATGTGGCCACAGCAGTGGAGCTCAGAGATTCTCCCTAAGGAGCTGCCTTGCTGTGCATTGTCAGTATCGTTTAGCAGCGTCAGTCTTGCGTCAGTACTTGCAACGCTGGTCCTGTTCCATTTGCTGTCCTACTTTTGTAGGCAGAGGCACTGACAGAGTTGAGAGAAGAATGTCAGGATTCCCTGGGATCCACTTGTCTTTCAGGTTTGCTTGGCTCTGGCTGACAAATGGCTTAATACTCTTTCTGCTACAGCTGCTAAGTCCCTTCAGTCGTGTCCAACTCTGCTCGACCCCATAGACGGCAGCCCACCAGGCTCCCCCGTCCCTGGGATTCTCCAGGCAAGAACACTGGAGTGGGTTGCTATTTCCTTCTCCAATGCATGAAAGTGAAAAGTGATGGTGAAGTCGCTCAGTCGTGTCCGACTCTTAGCGACCCCATGGACTGCAGCGTACCAGGCTCCTCCATCCATGGGATTTTTCAGGCAAGAGTACTGGAGTGGGGTGCCATTGCCTTCTCCGAATACTCTTTCTGGGGCTCCTCAAAAAGTCATATCAGCTTCCTTTTTCAGACCAGCCCACTTTACAGGGGTAAAGTCTTGCTTGTTTTAATCTTGCCTTCTGTTTGTGCCTTGTGCAATTAACAGAATTCAGGAATGTCATCAGAGAAGATGCTCAGAGGATGTTTTGGTATTTCTCTGGAAAGACAGCTCGATTCTGTGGTGAAGGAGTTAGTGGAACTGAAATGCAGTCTCAGCGAAAATGTAATGGTACAGCTGGCTCGGTTTCAGCCTCAGTTTTTTAGTCTTTAAAATGGGTTTGTAGAGCAGTGCCATTACAGGTAAAGTTCCTAGGTGTTGAATTTCTCGATAGGAGAACTTTAATCTTTAGATTCGGGTAGATCTTCCCCCTCCTTAATAGTTTGTTTACTTTCTTTCTTTGGATTACTTTTGAAAAGATAAACCCTTTTTGGTAAGTATTCTGTGAAACTGTTTACAAAGGTATATGTGTGTTTGTGTTCTAGGAGAAGCCTTTTCTTACTAAAGATTCTTTTCTAGATGTTCTATGATGCCTTAATTAAAATGGATGCTGCTGCTGCTGCTAAGTCGCTTCAGTCATGTCTGACTCTGTGCGACCCCATGGACTGCAGCTTACCAGGCTCCTCCATCCATGGGATTTTCCAGGCAACAGTACTGGAGTGGGGTGCCATTGCCTTCTCCCAATTAAAATGGATAATTTGTCTCAAAAGAAAGGTAATCGATTTCAAAAGTAGAGATAATCAAGGCTTGACTTATAAAACAATAAGACATATTAAAAATTAGCCTTCTAAAAGGGTATCACTTAGAAAATTTAAACAAAACAACAAGACTCTTCTATATAACTCTTTAAGGAGAAATCAAACTTGGAATTTCAGATTCTAGGGTGACGGATGAAAATGAGAATACATCATATCAAAACCCATGGGATGAGGCTAAAACTGTGCCCAGAGGAAAATTAATAGCCTATTATAAAAGCACTTTATTTATTTTTAATATAAATTTATTTATTTTAATTGGAGGCTAGTTAGTTTATAGTATTAAGTATTGCATTGGATTTCGACATTAAATGCAAGAGATGAAAATTATGGTTTCCAATTTTTATTTAAAAATCATCGTTGAGAACCTGAAAGAGTATAGGAAGGGGGCTAAATAGAAATAAAAGCAGGCATTCATGAAACAGGACACAAACATGGTAGTGGTCTTGAAGATCTTCTAACTATTAAGCACGCAGTATTGATCTAGTCCCTCTTAGGATTCGAACCTGTGAATGGCTGAGTGTTCCTTACTCACATTGTTTGCTCTGTGCTTCTGTTCTGGCTGTTGAGTAAAGGAAGTGGTGGGGAGCAGGAGAAGTCTCTGAAGTTTCATGTTATTTGGGCGGGGTGGGTTAGGGGAAGTCATCGCTTCGCCTGCCCACATCAAGGCAGAGCCAGCCTTCTGCACTGTGTTCCTGTTGACCAACTTCCTCGTGCCTTTAAGAGTAAGAAGGCTGGCAAGGCGTTGTGTTGTTTTGTAGACTACACTGACACTCTTGCAGGTTCCCAGAGAGCTTTGCCCCAGGTCCGATGCCTTCCTGGTCTTGTAAAGCCAGCATTCTTCTTGTCCTGCGGTTACTGTTGAGGTTGGGTGGGGCCTGGGGAATGGAACCGGGGGAGCCAGGCAAGAGGCTTCTGTCTGGCTACTTTCTGGGAGGAATGGGAGACCAACCTTGTGGGCTGGGCTTCGGTTTTGATGTCTTCCAAGCAGCATCCATTGATGATCTATCGTGTATCATGTGCTGGACATTTTATGTGCCTTATCTCGCATATAATTATCATGTATCTAGATTTCCCTAGGGTATTCACAGACCCTTAATCCTTCATTCATTAGCCGTATTACCAGGCACATGCTGACACATGCTGGGAGCAGTGGACAAAACAGGGTCCAGCCTGCCTGGAGCTCACATCCTGGTAGCAGGAACAGTGAGTAATGGAAGAGTCATCAGGGCAGGCTTTTCTGGCAAGATGACATTTAGAGTGAAATAAATAGAAGGTGGTCAGGCAAGGATTGGGGGAACATGGGGACAGAGTGACCTTCATGAGCAAGGGCATAAACAGCAGGAAGAGACAGGAGCCAGGGCCTGCAGGGGCTTCGGGGCCACTGTGCTGCACTCTCTGATGTAAGGTTCCTCTTAGCCTTGTCAGTGTATCCATCAGCCCCATTTTCCTGAAACCTCAAAATTGTTGACTGGTTTAGACATGTGATTTGGAAGTAGTCCTTGAACAGAAGAAGGCTGAGTCCCGAAGAATTGATGCTTTCAAGTTGTGGTGCTGGAGAAGACTCTTGTGAGTCCCTTGGGCTGCAAGGAGATCAGACTAGGCTATCCTTATGGAAATCGATCCTGAGTATTCACTGGAAGGACTGAGGCTGAAGCTGAAGCTCCAGTACTTTGGCCACCTGATGTGAAGAGCCAATTCATTGGAAAGGACCCTGATGCTGGGAAAGATTGAGGGCAGGAAGAGAAGGGGGCGACAGAAGATGAGATGGTTTGATGGCATCACTGACCCAGTGGACATGAGTTTGAGCAAGCTCTGGGAGAGGGTGAAGGACAAGGAAGCCTGGCATGCTGCAGTCCATGGGGTCGTGAAGAGGTGGACACAACTTAGCCATTGAATAACAACAACTCGAACAGATCGAAAGGTTTACTGTTGGTTGTCCAAAACCATGCTGTCTCTGATGGTCTTTTCAGCACTTCTCTACCTTTCTAGCCACTCTGTCTCCAAGAGGAGACGTTCCTGCCTTCTCAGGGCCCTCTCATATTCCCACCTGCCCCTCCGGAATGATGTCCCCAACTCAGCAGATTTCTCTGCCTTCATCTCATATCAAAACTCACCCACCCATCCATGGTCCTGTTCTCAAGGGGCTTGTTTGGTACTGGCATCCCACACCAACTCTCGCTTAGTAGCATTGGCCCAGAGAAGTGGCAGCTAGGGGCCTGGCAGCTGTGTCTGGCTATGGCTGTGGTGGGCGCTGTGCTGTGCTGGGGTCATGTCTATATTTCACAAAGCGGATCTGGTGTCTGACTCCCCGAAGAACAGATCCTCTGTCCATGGGATTCTCCAGGCAAGAATACTAGAGTGGGTTGCCATGCCCTCCTCCGGGGGATCTTCCTGACCCAGGGATCGAACCCATGTCTCCTACATTGGCAGGCAGATTCTTTACCACTAGCACCACCTGGGAAGCAGCTCCTGTGCAGAAATGCATCTTATTCCTCCCCGCCCCTCCACCTCCCAGATCTACCCCTCTGCTTAATGATAAACTCCAGTGTCATGAGAGACCGTATTGGGAGTCTCCATCACCAGCACAGCTGATCTCTTCCCCCGCCCCGTGCCCGTCAGAGCCTCCCCAAGGGCTAGAACAGTGAAGGGCACACAGTAGATGCTCAGTAGGTGTTTTTGTTTATTTGTTTGTTTCCTTCAGTCATTGCATGAAAGATCAGATTCTCTAAAATAAAGAGCTAGAGGGCCCTGTTTCCAAATGACATTTTACCATCCGGAGGCTAAGTGTTGCTAGAACTTGAATCGTGTGTAGTTTCGTTGGTTTCTCGTTGGCTCCCCAACCCTACTGACAACACCCTAGGGTTTACTGTGTGGTTTTAGTACCTGGTGCGGGGGCCTGTGGATGAAGACATTCATAATGTTACTGGATTATAATAATTAAATGATAATAATAATAGCAGGTGCTATTTATTAAGCACTACACATGCCAAGCAGTTTACTCTTAATGCTTCCAGAGCCCTGGGATGTGAGCATTGTGGAAGTCACTGTTTTGTGGACTGAGGAAGTAGGGCAAGAGAGGGGAAGTGACTCCCCCAGGGTCGCACAGCTGATAGGAGACGGATCTGCTTTCTCACCCAGGCAGGCTGGTGTGGAGCCCACGTTCTTAACCACTGTGGCACCTAATGCTAAGTCCTCTTCGTGTGACTGAGAATTGGCTGAACCTGGTTGGACCAGGGGAGGTCCCTTCTGCCAGCCCTGGCTCCGCCCCTTCCTTCCTGCCCGCCGGCCTGGCAGACCTCTGCTGCTTCTCCCCTCTTCGGGGACCCTCGCTTTCCAGGACTACAGGCAGGGCGAGTAAGAGGCTGGTCGCTGTGGCATCTTCAGCGGGGATGGGGCGGCACACATGGTCCTCTCTCCATTTCTGTGCTCGGCTGGCCCCATGCAGAAGCAGCCGCAGAACAGGGAGGAGAGGCGCAGACTTGGCCAGGTCTTTCCCAAGGGGGAAAGAGGGAAGGGCTCTCCAGGTTCGGAGGAACTGTTCTGTTACTGTTCATCTCTGCAGGAAGAGGAGGAGAGGGGAGGAGAATAGCAAAGCGGGGAGAAGAGGAGGAGGAGGAAGAATTGGAAGCAGGGAGGGGTTGCCTGGATAACTCGGCTCCTCCTCTCCTTCCTCTGGATCCTGTTCCCAGCTCAGCCGTGAATAACTGTGTGCCCTTCAGTCGGTCACGTGTCCTCTCTGTACCTGCTTTCTCACCTAAAATTAATACAGTGATTGTAATGATGGTAATAATTGAATTCATTTTAAGATGCATATTTTTACATTGAACAAATAGCATTTCTGACATCTGGCATGGGTTTTACAATTGATGTGTGTCTTTCTTTTATGCTTCCTCACGCAGCCTGTTGCCCTGGAACAAATCAACAGTGCATCTCAGAAGCAACAGGGTCTTAGAATTAAGAGGCCATGGTGTCTGTGTGGTACCAAACAAGATGGTACCTGAGTGCTTTCACATGAGCCGTTTTATTTACTACAAACTACAGCCCTGGGCGGGGTGGCAGGGGGGAGTGTCATTACTCTCCCATTTAACAGATGTGGGAACTGAGGCTCAGAGGAAAAGTAGCTTGCAGGCAAGGTCATGCCTGTTTAAGCAGCTGATCTAGTGCTCAAGCACTGATGAGTCTGATGCCAGAACCTGCAAGTCTTTCCCAGGGGTGTCTGGTAACTTCTCTTTCCTTCTGGCTGCTCAGGGATGTGAAAACTTGCTCCTGAAGAGAGCCTCACGTTTTTAGAAGAACAGTGTTAATGGTGGTCTTAATGGCTCATACGCCCCCGCCAAACACCAAAAGTTCTTGACCGTGAGCTTGAAAGGGTGATAGCATGCCTGTGAGACCCCCACGGGCCGTGCCTTCTGTAGAACACAGGGTTTTCTGAGCCTGAAGCATTTTAGAAAATTAACGTGGGATCTATCCCAGAGCCTGGCAGAGGGTCTGGAATTCCTGAGCCCTGTTTTCCAGTTGGATTAAACTGAGGTCAGACTTTCTGCCCCAAAGCCTGAAGTGAGTCACGCAGGCTGGGAGCAGCCCCTGGCTATCTGAGCCCCTCCCAGGCTCTGGGCAGTGAGGGGCCTTCCCCACTTGTCTGTGTGCCCAGCATCAGGGTCGGTAGTGTTTGCTGGGCTTTGGGGGTCTTTGGGGAAGGGAGAAGACAAACAGGGGCCTGCCTGGCAGCCTGGAGCAGGGCTTTTGGGCAAAGTCCAGAAATTATCTTGCTAACAGTGACAGTCTGAGTCTGTGTAAAGTGGGGTCCTGAATAACTGATTGCCGCTAATTGTGAAGACCATTTTCAGAGATTCCAATCAACAGGCTGATGAGGGGGTAGACAGGATGAGGGCTTCCTTCTCCCTCGAGCCCAGGGGACCTTCTGAGGCTCCCTCTTGTCTACCCAGTGAGCTTGGCCATGGGCCCTGGACTTAGAGGTGGTTCTGGTTGCCCCATGCCCTCTGAGGAGACCAGCTTCAGGTCGGAAGGAGGGGTGGCCATGGCTCTGCTGGGTGGGCTCTTCTCTCTCCCCTGAGGGTGGGCTGGGCCTCCCCCCTGAGGGGGGCCCCAGGTTGTCTCAAATGCAGAGCGGCTCCCCACATCCACAGAAGGGGGACACTGCAGTGCAGGCCCCAGGACACTTTGGGACTTGTTCAGCCCACTTTGTTTGTAGAAGAGAAGCATCTCCTCGTTGTCAGGAGCTGAGGGCCTGGGCTCGGATACTGGAGCCACCCCTAACTATTGGTCCGAGTTCAGACCAGTCACGTTACTCTTCTCTGCCTCAGTGTTCCACCTGTGCAATGGGGCTGACAGGGCTCCCTACTTTAAAAGATTGTTGTGGCAGTTAAGCTGGTATTTAAACACAAGGATAGATAAATACAAGTGCACGTAGAATAAAGCTGCAGTGGTTACGTCATTTGGTCCTCTTAACGGCCCGTGAGGAAGGCAGGGTGGGAAAGGACGGGCAGAGGAGACGACACGGGGAGCAGAGGAGGCAGAAGAGATCCCGTGTGAAAGCCGTACAGCTGGTTTAAGGAGGGCAGACAGCCTCTGGGTTTGTCGGAAACGAGGTTGTGAATAACTGACTGCTGTTAACTGAGTTGTGAAAATCCTTGGAATTTCCAGTCTGGATTCAAAGCCGAGAGGCACCAAGGACCAGCTGTGAAACCCCGCTTGGTGTTGCTGGGCCCTTCAGAACCTCACTTGATCACGTGCCAAATGGGGTGATAATATCACCTCCCCTGTGGGGTGTGGGCTTCCCTGGTAGCTCAGCCGGTA
Source organism: Bos indicus x Bos taurus (assembly GCF_003369695.1). Classification (NCBI taxonomy): domain Eukaryota; kingdom Metazoa; phylum Chordata; class Mammalia; order Artiodactyla; family Bovidae; genus Bos; species Bos indicus x Bos taurus. The sequence goes on along the minus strand of NC_040100.1, from coordinate 26,949,760 downwards.
AAGAATCCGTCTGCAATGCAGAAGACCCTGGTTCGATTCCTGGGTTGGGAAGATCCCGCTGGAGAAGGGATGGGCTACCCATTCCAGTATTCTTGGGCTTCCCTTGGTGGCTCAGATGGTAAAGAATCCACCTGCAATGAGGAAGACCTGGGTTGGGAGGATCCCCTAGAGAAGGGAATGGCTACGCACTCCAATATTCTTGCCTGGAGAATTCCATGGACAGAGGAGCCTGGCAGGCTATGGTCCATGGGGTTGCAAAGAGTTGGACACAACAGGGTGACTTTCACTTTCACTTGTGGGGTGATGTGCACACAGATGGCCGCTCATTCATCCCCCCAGTAAACACTTACTGAGTGCTTAGTACCTGCCGGGCACATCCAAAGAGTCTGAACTATATTTCTGAACAAAGTAGTGGCCCCTGCCTCATGGAGTTACCATTCTAGAGGAGGAAGGCAGTTCGTGTTAGTCACTCAGTCGTGTCTGACTCTTTGTGACCCCCTGGACTGTAGCCTGCCAGGCTCCTCTGTCCATGGGATTCTACAGTCGAGAATACTAGAGTGGGTAGCCGTTCCCTTCTCCAGGGGATCTTCCTGACCCAGGGATCAAACCCGGGTCTCCTGCATTGCAGGCAGATTCTTTACCATCTTAGCCACCAGGGAAACCTTAGAGGGGAAGCCAGATAATAAATAATAAACATTTTTATAATTGGAGGAAAATTGCTTTACAATGTGGTATTGGTTTCTGCTGTATATCAACACAAATCAGCCATAATTATACATATATCCCCTCCCTTTTGAGCCTCCCTCCCCTCCCCATCCCACCCCTCTAGGTCATCGCAGAGCCCCAGGCTGGTCCCTGTGTTATACAGCAGCTCCTCACCAGCTATCTGTTTTGCACATGGTAGTGTATAAATATCAATGCTATTTAATAAATACAATAAGCATTTTAGAGAAAGGATTGGCTAACATTGTAAAGGACCAGATAGTAAATATTTTAGGCTTCATGGGCCATAAGGTCCCTGTTAGTGTAATTGGCTCAGTCGTGTCCAACTCTTTGCAACCCCTTAGACTGTATAGCCCTCCAAGCTTCTCTGTCCATGGAATTTTCCAGGCAAGAATACTGGAGTGGGTTGCCATTTCCTTCTCCAGGGGATCTTCCTGACCTAGGGATTGAATCTGGGTCTCCTTCATTGCAGGCAGATTCTTTACCATCTGAGCCACCGGGGAAGCCCTGAGATCCCTGTTATGACTACTCAACTCAGCCTGGGAATTTGGGAGGGAATGGATACACACATATGTATGGCTGAGTCCCTTTGCTGTTCACCTGAAACTATCACAATATTGTTAATACCCCAACAGAAAATAAAAAGTTTAAATTAAGGGGGAAAAAAAAAAAAAAACAGTTAAGGCAACCCTGGACAGTATGAATGAATGGGTGTGGCTGTGTTGCAATAAAACTTTATTTACCAACTTAGGCAGTGGGCTGGATTCAACCCACAGGTTATCATTTGCCAACCCCTGTTCTAGAAAAGAGAATCAGAAGGTCATAAGTGGTCTAAGAAAGAAAAAAAAAGGCCTACTCCAGGGTGAGTCAGACACGCAGGTGTGAGGGATAGTGTGTGTTGGATTTTGAACACATGCAGATACTCGTGTAGCCTAGTGAGGCTTCTCAGGACTGGAGGGTTCAGGGCCGGGTACAAGGTGCTCTCTCAGCAGGGAGTGGAGCGAGCTTGGTGACACAGCGTAGATAGAGCTGTGTCTCAGGGCCCATCCTTTCCCTCTGACACCTGCTGGGCACAGAAGGGAGGCTGATGGGACCCAGGACCGCCCACCCCACCCCCGCCAGGGTGAGATTAGTGACTGGTGGTCGTTAGCATCGTGAGAGATGCTCAGAAGTGGTCTCTGCTTGCCGGTCTAGCAAGCATGGTGGCCGTCGACATGTCTCACCAGGAACCTCCCTAGCCGCTGTGGCCTCTGTCTGGAACAGGGAGATGTTTTTCTTGCAACTCCAGAGCCCAGAGGTGAAAGCTACTTTCTGGAGTGTGTTTGAACTTGTGCACTTAGTGCCAACCTTGGACCAGATCTTTTTTACCCTTGTACCTCCATAGACTTTTCTTCTTTCTCCCACTTCCTTACCTCAGCCTGCCTGTGGTCCCTCTGGGTCCCTGACCCCATGTGTCTTGTCCGTATATGAACTTCTTCCTTGTGTTCCATTGTTGAGGGAATCAGGGGCTCATAGCCCACAGTCAGATGATCTAAGACCCCATAGAAAGTTTCTGACACTTCTCTTCCTTCTCTGCCTTGTGAGAGGGCTTTGCTTAACTCTACATTGTAGCTGAACCTGTGGGAAAGCTTGAATGCGGAGGAAGTTGGTGCTTTTTAGCCTTCCTGTCAGGTAGGTGATAGGGGACGAACCTGATGAAAGGAGAAAAGAGGTTCCGGGCCAGGGGGAGCCCTGGGTGGGGAAGGAACGGGGGCCTTCATTCTTTCTTCCTCTGGGTTTCAGACCGGAGCTGGTGAACACTGGGTGCTTATAGGCTGGTGCCTGATGCCATTATGGAGTTAGAGAAAAGTGCCCACGCTGGGGAGGGAACATGGCTTGGCCAGAAAGCAATGCTTGTGCAGAGAAAAGATGCCCCTTCCTGTGAGCACTGCAGTCTTGGACAGTGGAATGGGGCTAGATTTCCCCCTCACCAGGCCCTGTGTGCAGTGCCCAACCTGCACAGCTGTGCACGGCGGCTCTGTGTGGAATGCCACCGTGATTAGTAGCGGGTGGTTATTTTCCCTGGGTACCTTATTTTCTCAATTCCAAGCCTGAAGAGCTATTCCAGGCTTCGTACCTGCTGGTGCTCACCCAAGTCCACTGTTAGGCAGACCCCCATGACCCATGCCTAAATTTTCCACTGGGAGTTGGACTCTCAGCTTTCCCTTGAGAGGCTGACGTTGTCTAAGATGTTGCCCTAAGGCCTGCGGCCTCCCAGCAAGGTGTCTTCCGCTTGTGTCCAGACTTCCTGAGGGCCCTCCCCACTCTTTATCTTGTTAAAAATAAACACCGTTTTCTTCGCTCCCTTCAGCTGCTGAGTTGTGCCCTGGAGAACAAGAGTTTGTGTTTCTTCAAAAAGGCTCCTAAAGGAAGACAAATAAACTGTAAACAGCTGTTTCTTCTCTGGTGACAGGATTCAGACAATAGACTGTCTGAGGGTGTTAATCAGAGGCCTTTTCTGTGGCAACTTTGCATCGCGGGCCACGAGGAGCCTCCATGCTGGGGTGGCGGTGTCTGGGACTTCCTGAATGGGCAGGGGGCCGTCATCGCATGCAGGCCCGGTGACGGCCACCACCTCCGTGCAGCTGCAGGGCCTGCTGCTCGTCCCAAACAGATGTCCTGGCAGCTGGTGCGAGGCTCCCAACGTTCCTCACTGGCAGCCTCTTGAGAGAGAGCCTTGGTTAGAAAAGTGGCCCCAGCTGACTTACTCCCCCTGGTCACCTCTTTCTTTGAAAATAGATGGCATTCACTCAAATACCAGTCATCCAACAAATATTGAGCACCTGCTGCATACCAGGTACCATGCTAGCTTCTTGGGATAAATCAGTGACCAATATTTAGTTCAAGAAGTATTTATTCAGCACCTACTATACACAGGTGTTGTACTAATTTCTTGGGACGTGTGTGAATGTTTGAAAACAGATACTCCCTCTTCGTCTATTCATTCCTTCAACCGCATGTCAACAGATATTTACTGAGTACCTACTCTGTGCCAGGTACTGTTCTAGGTACTTACTATGAACAAGATAGGCATTGCACCTACATTCCAACTGGGGAATAGACCATCAACCTCAAATATATAAATAGGATCAGTCCAGGTGACAATGAGTGTGCTCATGAAGGGGAGAGAGGGTGGTTGTGACAGGGTGAGGCTGGCTTAGCTGGGGTGGCAAGGGGAGGCCACTTAGCAGGTGACAGTCACAAAAAGGACATACAGCTTTCCAGGCAGGAGGCTCAGCAAAGGCAGAGCCTGGACTGAGTTTGGGATTCAAAGAAGTGACCAGAGGCTCCTGGGCGCAGGCACCACTGTGAGTGAGGGTCGTGTGGGTGAGACAGGAGGGGTGTCTGCAGGGCTAAAGTATGTGGGTTTTGGAGACTAGAGCCAGGAGCTCCAGTTTTATTCAAACCGTGCGGGAACTCATTGAGTTTAAAGCAGGAAAACGATTTGCGTTGAGCTTTTAAAAGAAATCCTTCTGGTCTAGACGTGATGACAAAATGCAGTGTGGTTTTCTGGATTGGATCCTGGAACAGAAAAAGAAAAGGTCATTAGTGGAAAAATCGGTGAAATCTGTATGAAGTCTGCAATTTCATGTTGTAATGAATAGTGTTGCACCAATGTAGATTTCTTGGTTTTGATGAATGAACCATGGGCAGGGCAAGATTATTAGGGGAAGCTGGGAGAAGGGTACACAGCAACCCTGTGCAGTGTCTTTGCAGTTTTCATCTCTACAAATCTAAAGTTATCTGAGAATAAAAGCATGACGTTAAAGATCCCTCTGGGTAACAGGTATTAGGGGAAACATTGAAAAAAGGTGAGGGAGGAGGCAGGGAGAACAGCTAGAGGGCTTTTGAGGTCAGCCAGATGGGGGATCATGGCAGGAAAATCACAGTGGGGATTCCGAACTAGGAGAGTCAGCCTCCTTAGTTGAGTGGTGGGTCTGAAGAGCTTTCTGTCACTGATCTAAGTCAGCCCGTGCATGTGTGTGTGTGTGTGCTGTCACTTCTGTTGTGTCTGACCCTTTGTGACCCCATGGACTGTAACCTACCAGGCTCCTCTATCCCTGGGGATTCTCCACGCAAAAGTAGGTTGCCATGCCCTCCTCCAGGAGATCTTCCCAATCCAGGGATCGAACATGCGTCTCTTATGTCTCCTGCATTGACAGGCGGGTTCTAACTCCAATTCAGCTAGTGCTTTTTTGAGAATGTTCTAGGTGCTGAGTGCCATGCTGGGGATCAGAGTTAATGGATCTCAGAGTTAATGGAGTAAGTGGATACTCACTCCACTTCTGGTCAGTATGGCCTCTTATTTCTACCTGCCTCATTCTCTTGTTGGAAATTACCAGATCACCTTTGGTAGTGATTTGAAGTTAGTGAGAAAGAGAAAGAGATTAACAGTGATAGAGAGACAGACACTGAGAATGAGATTGTGTGTGTATGTGTGTGTAATGCCTGACACAGGCTAAGACACATGGAATGGGGATTAATGTTATTACTGGTATATAGCAAGCACTCAATAAATACTATAATTATATAAATATGTTACTATATGTACATAGGGTGAATATGTAAATATTATAAAACAACAACAGTGACAGTAGCAATTAATTAGCATTTGCTGTTTGCCAAGCACATGTTAAGCCCTTCACTTGAATTTTAATCCATGCAGCCCTATGAGGTAATGACTATTTCTGTGCTTATTTTACAAAAGGGTTTCAGATTGTTGCTCAAGGTCACAGAGCAGAGCCAGGATTTGCATCCAGGCAGTCTGGTTCCAGTGCCCCCAGTCTCTAAGCATTGAGCTCCATGCCTGCTGTAGAATGAATGAAGAATGAATTGGTAACTTTTATTATCTTTGCTGATTAAAGAGACACATAATTCTTTGAGGAAAATTTAAGAAACCAAGATGAATGTGTGAAGAAGAAAATCCGAATTTCCCACACCACCACTCTCGGTTTACTCCGGGAGGATGGGAATAAACGGTTGCGTTTTCTTTTCTCCCGAGAGCGACAAAGGATATGGAGAGTTGGGCTCAGGAGGAAATGGGGGAAGCAGGAAGAGAGCTGCAAAGACTTATGGGAGCATGCTTTGCATATCTTCCCAGCATTCCCTGGGGTTGTCCCTGCCCCGTTTCTTGGCAGGAGAATCCATCAAGCTCACTGAGACCCAGAGTCGAGGGACTTTCTGAAGCTAAAAAGATACTCCAGTCAACCCGTGGCAGCTGATAATCCTCTAGGTAGTTGAGCCTCCTCAGCTTCCCTCTTCAAGGGAAGAGGCAGAGTTTCCCATGATTCTTTGCTTCTGATTCTCCATCAGTTGTAAGCTTTGTACCATTGGTTTGATAACGTTTTGTTTTGTTTTGTTTTCTTATTGAAAAGGGGGTTGTATTAGGTTTCTCCAGAGTAACAGAACCAACAGGATGTATATGAGGAGAGAAATAGACTTATTATAAGGAATTGGCTCACACTCTGGTGGAGGCAGGGAAGTCTGCAATCTGCAGATCTAAGAGAGCTGAGAGTGTGATTTCAGTCTAAGTCCGAAGGCCTAAAAGCCCGAGAAGACCGATACAAGTTTCAGCTTGAAGGCCAGGCAGGCTGTTTCAGATTGTATCTAAAGGCAGGAAACAAAAAACCTCCTCCCAGTTTGAAGGCTGTCAGTCAGGAGGGGTTCTCCTTACTTGGAAGAGGCTCAGCCTTTCTCTTCTCTTCAGACTTTTGACTGATTGGGTGAGGCCTACCCATGTTACCCTGGAGAAGGAAAGGGCAACCCACTCGAGTATCCTTGCCTGGGGAATCCCATGGACAGAGGAGCCTGGCAGGCTACTGTCCATGGGGGTCGCAAGAGTCGGACATGACTTAGCAACTACATTACAAAACTACTACCCGTGTCAAGGAGGACAGATGTGCTTTAAACAGCCTACCAATTCAAACATGAATCCCCTCCAGAAGCACCCTCACAGACACACCCAGAATAATGTTTGACTAAAGATCTGGGCAGCTGGTGACCCTGTCAAATGGACATAAAATTAACCATCACTGGATTGGCAGTGGGGGATGGATGGAATTTAGATACTTAAGCTCTGGCAGCTCGTTTTTGGGTCATGCGCAGAGGGTTGTTGCAGAGAGCTGGATCTTTATCCTTCTGATCTGACTCTATCTTTATCCTCAGCCATTATCTGGCACTTACTGTTGCTGAGGATTTCCTTAGGGAAGACTTAATCTTATTCATTATCTATTCTTGCCATTGCTACTTAGAGTACTTGATATTAAAAATAAAGTCCTGGTGGAGGCAAATCTTTAAGGAATTAAAGCAAGGGTCAAAAACCCAAATGTCCTTAAGGCTAGGCAGTTCTGTGGGACATATGTGGGGCGATAGGGAGTGATGAGGACAGTGGTGAACAGAAGAGCAAGTACCGCCTTCCATGGATGGTGGCTTCTTGGCTGTAGTTGCCTATAACTTTGAGAGAATCAGGCCCAAGGTTATCTGCTCTTGCGAGTTTTATGAGTAACCAGAAATTTAGATTTTTCACTGTGATCTCATATATATTGTCAACTAATTCAGATTTTTTCATTTATCTATTTTAGTAACATCTTGTGTGAAGCAAACAAAACATTTCATGGACTGGATTTGTCCCATAGACCTCTGTGTAACCAATTGAATTAAATTATGACTTAAATAATCAGAGTGAAAATAAGAATCATAAATGATTTTAACAACATAGCTACCGTTTATTTAACATCCGTTGCATGCCTGGCACTACTCCAAGTCCTTAATTACCTTGTTTCCCTCAGTCATCAGAACAGAGGTGGGTGCTGGTGTTATGCTCATTTTACAGACAAGGCAAAGTGAGGTGCTCACAGACACACCGTTAGTAAGTGTTGGAATTTGATGTTTCTAGATCAGCTGCCTTTGCTTTAAATTCCTGGATGATGATGACTCCCACATCCACTGGAGATTTTCAGCCTGGGTTTTCACAGACCACAGCAGAGAGCCCGGGAAGAGCTTACACAAGGAAGCTTGTATTTTATTGGGCAACTGTGCCATAGACCACACTAAGCACTTTCAAATATAGACACAACAAACCTTTGCGTTGCTGCAGTGATGTGGATTTTTTCCCCTTACTGCAGATGAGATAATAAAACTCTGTTTCTGTCTTCCCGAGGTCACATAGCTAGTGAGGGCAGAGGTGGGCCTTGGAACTCAGATCATTGCAACCCTAAGGCCCATGGTCTTGCTACTCCCCTGTATAATCAAGGTCAAAGAATTGAAAAAGAGCTGGTACAAGTCACTGACCAAGAATATAGTTGCACTGACTATAGCTAGATATGAGTATGGATATGGATCCTTGTTCAGACAGTCATTCTGATTTATTCTTTTTGCTTACCTGTGTGAGCGAGCACATCTCCATAAATTGTTAAAATGGTAAAGGTTTGACATCCATTTGTGTTTCCCTGTTGAAAATGGTTCTCAGGAAAGTTTTTGTCCTTTGCCTTTTCATTGGTCCAGTGATGGTGTCTGTTCATTTCTGTCTTCACAAAATAAGTGCAGATTCATCTAAAGCCTTCTGATTGGTGCCCTAGCTTTTGCTGTAGAATCTCCAAAGGTTCTGGCACTCACCTTTGTCTTTATAGTACAAAGAAATTTATCATTTATACTTTTAGCCCTTTATGTCCCATAGCATGAAATGTGTTTCATCAGTGATATTCAAATTGATCCTATGTGGCACTGTATTAATTACCTATCGTGCACAAATTATACCTAAAGCTTAGTGGTTTTAAACAGCAGACATTTATCATCTCAGTCTCTGTGGGTCAGGGATCTGTGATATAAACAGCTTAGCTGAGTGTTTTTGTTCATAATCTCTCTTGAATCTGAATCTCATTTTCTTAATTTTTCTCAATAAACATATATTATTTATTAGAAAAGATAACTAAAGTTATTCATTCATTCTGCATTTGAACTGGTGGCTATAGCTGTGGTCTCATCTGAAGGCTCAACTGGGGAGGCGGGGAGATCTGCTTCCCAGCTCACTCACACGGCTGTCAGCAGGCGGTGGCTTCTCATAGCCTCTTGGTGGACTGGGGCCTTCGGTTCATTGCTGGTGGTTATCTGGATGTCTTTTTCAGTTCTTCATCATAGGGCAGCTCACAGCAGAGCAGGTGGATTCCCCTAGAGCCAGTGATCCAAGAAGAGAACCATAGGAAAGAGAGCTGCAGTTCTTATATAACTGAACCTTGGACATGACATACTATCGCTTCTGCCATATTCTGTTCCTGAAACATGAGGCACTAAACCTCAGCTCTCCCTCTAGGGGAGGGATTTGCAGAAGAGAGTGAATGGTCCGCCCAGAATGGCTGTGTACACCAAGTGGCATCCAGGATTAAGCCTCTCTGCTACAAGTATTGTGAAACATGATTTGGCTCTGGGGAAATGGTACTGGAATCCAGGAAGGTGAATCTCACTCTCTTTTAAAAACTAGCCAGATTTATGTTTCTTCATACTTCTGAAAGGTCCCCCGCCCCCAAGAACAGTTTTCTGTAAACTGGTGCATGGAGAGAGGTATTTCAAAGGAGTGCTCTGATCCCACTTTCCCTCTGCTCTCTTTATCTAGAGAACTGCTCCATAAAAAGTAGGCTGTTGATCTTGTTGGATCTGGTGACACTTTTCCAGGGCGACACTCCAAGAGAGACATCATTCCAAGTGCTACAATGTGGACACGAGTGCATGCCAAGCAGATGTGGGTGACATTGTGCACGTTGGCTTAACATGGGACCATTTCCTGGAGTGAGCCCAATAAACATTTGGTACAGATAAAGATCACTTGTCCCCAGATGCCTTCTTGGTTGTGGTGGAGCCAAATATGAGTGGAGGCAGAGGATGCTGGGCTTGAAAAGTGCTCTTCTGTGGCCACGTGTGGGAGTTTAGTCCAGGGAAATGCCAGTAAAGTGGGAAGCAGGCAGCTTGTATCCGACACAGGCCCAGATGGCCCTGGCCTTCTTGCCTTCCTGTCTGAGATGTTGGGATTTTGGCAAGCTTTTTTTTTTTCCTTTGACATAATCTTCAGTGTTATTTGCAGCAGTGTTGCAAATGTGAGTTAAAGACTGAGTCACATGACTCTCAGTCCTGTGACCTGTGTTCTGAGCCTGGCTTTAGTCAGTTTACCTTTCTGTAAAAGGGGAGCCGTGATGTTTGCCTGTTGTAGAAGGGTCTTCACGAGGATTAAATGGAATGGTGCATTTAGGTCATTTAGCATGGGTCTAGCAACCAGGAAGTACACAAGGAGGGTCAGTTATTATTATTGTTGTTATTACCATGATCGGCCACCTCATCTGGATGGCCTTCTGCACTGTTCTCTCTGGGAAGCACAAGTGTTGAAAAGTGAGTGGAATAAGTCTTTATTTCCCTGTGTGACCCAAGCAGTTATATAAAACCCTCTGCTCCTATATTATGAGCTTAACAGAAATGCTAATTTTACAAAAAGGAAAGTGCCAGTGGAGACTTAAATTGTTTTTCTGAGCTGTTATGTAATTCTTCAGCACATCTCATTTAATCATCCTATATTGAGGCCATGTCTTAGCTCTGTGGTCATTTGAATAGATTCCTTTCTGGATTCCTACCTTTAACTCCAAGAAATTCCTTAGGGTAAACTTCTGCTTTCCATTTTTATAAAATGACCTTGTTCCTGGCCCATAGCTTCAAAGCTGAGAGTGACTGCAGTTGCTTTAAATAAGATGATCAAATTTAATTTAGCAGACATTGGCTGAGCCCTACTATGTGCCACCCACCATATCTGGAGCCACAGCAAACTTCCTTGAAAAATGAGGGGGCATCATGCTTGCAAGCAGGGATTCAAGCCAGGCAGCCTTCAGTCACATCACTCCACCTCCTCCTGTCTGTGTGACTTTAGGGAAATGACTTCACCTCTCTGAGCCTCGATTTCCTCAGCTCTAAGATGGAGACATAATAGTACCTGGGCATCTAATTTAGTTGGACATAAATGAACCAGTAGTCACGTATGGATGTGAGAGTTGGACTATAAAGAAAGCTGAGGGCCGAAAAATTGATGCTTCTGAAGTGTGGTGTTGGAGAAGACTCTAGAGAGTCCCTGAGACTGCAAGGAGATCCAATCAGTCCATCCTAAAGGAGATCAGTCCTGAGTGTTCATTGGAAGGACTGATGTTGAAGCTAAAACTCCAATACTTTGGCCACCTGATGCGAAGAGCTGACTCACTTGAAAAGACCCTGATACTGGGGAAGATTGATGACAGGAGGAGAAGGGGACGACAGAGGATGAGATGGCTGGATGGCATCACTGACTCGATGGACATGAGTCTGAGTGAACTCCGGGAGTTGGTGATGGACAGGGAGGCCTGGCATGCTGCGATTCATGGGGGTCGCAAAGAGTCGGGCACGACTGAGCGACTGAACTGAACTGAACTGAAATGAAGTCATATGTTTCACGTCTCCTGTAGTACCCAAGCATTGTGCACAGCATCTGTCCCCAGCCACACTCAGGCAAGTGGGACAAGAAGAAAATAAAGCAGATGAGACTCTTTAGAAGATTAAGGGGACTTCCCTGGTGGCTGAGACTCCACGCTTCCAATGCAGGCGGCCCGGGCTGAATCCCTGGACTAGATCCCGCATGCCACAAGACCCAGTGCAGCCAAATAAGCAAATCAGAATAAATATTTAAGAAAAGAAGACTAAGCCTTGGAGAGAGTGTACTGGGTTTTCAGTGCTCACCATCCTCTTTGGCCACCTGTTGGTCTTGTTGGGAGGAGCCATGCTGTCTCAACCGTGTCACTGACCCCATATCTGCTGCTCCCTGCATGTCCCTCCCTGGACTGTCATCTCCTGTGGGCAGGCCCCACTGGATGCCAGCCCCTTGCCTGGAGCCTGGCACGTGGCAGGAGCTTTGTAAACCTTGGCTGAAGGAGTCGATGACATCACCAGACATGCTCTTTCTCGTCAGGCACCGTGTACCCCCACAAGCTCTGAGGCCAAACTTAGATGTAACCAAAGCTGCAGCTGCCATCCGCCAGAGACAGAGCCTGAAATAGCCCTGGAGCCCTTCGTCATGTGTATTTCTTCACTACTGCAGCTGCTGGGGCTTTTTTAAAAAAGCTCGCTTGTGCGCTAGGACAAAGTGGCTAGATGCTGGATTGCCTCTCTTTGCCAGACAGGTCCCAGAGGGCTTGGTGGCAGCCCTCCGGTTTCACCTGGCTTTCTGAGGTGGACCACTGCCGACTGCTTGTCTTTCTGCTCTTGAGTCAGCGATGTGAAAAGTTGGTGATTGGAGAGCTCTGTGTGACCTTCCAGCACAGGTCCCAGTAGGATGGAAACTTCCAGCCTGGTGACTCCCTGCCTCTCCAGTGTGGCACTCACCACGGTGGACCCCTGAGCTACTTACCCCAAGGGCATCTTTAGCCGCATTCCTGCCTGGCCGCCTGCAATGTAAATGGCCCATCCATCCCTGCTGCGAGAGAATGAGTGAGAAATGGAAAACTAAGATGAGTGTGGCGAATGCAGGGACCAGGCAGCCAGGTTATCTGTGCCCTCATTACCTTCTCACGCATCCCTCCTTTCATCTCTACAGCTATAGGCACACTTGTGGTTGGGGCTACTAATCCATTTATTTCCATGGCTAATCTCAGGGTTAAAGAGAGGAGCTGGCTTGCTAAGGCTTCCTAACCCAGATCTTTTGCTTCCCCAGTTTTTTTCCTATAGCTCACTTTTCCTAATAATTTTTCCCCCAGAAATTACAGGTAATGCACTTTTCTTGTTGGAAACTGAAGACATACAGAATAAACACTGTATTGTTAACAAACCTTCACTGGCTATGGCCAGAAGAAAGAGGGATGTGGGGTGAAGTGATTCCTGGACCGGAACCCCGTATGTAAGTCACTGGAGGGTGAGGATGCTCGGTCAGCGAGGCTGAGACGTGGCTCGTTCCGGGCTGTGCCAGAAGGACTGCTCCTAAAACATCGCTTGACATTGATGATGATGGAGATAATCTGCAAAGATTGGATCCAGAGGGAGAGGAGAGTTTCTGAGCCAGAGTGGCTCATTCCGGGGCTGTCCACTTAAATAAAGCCCTGGCTTAGAAAACCCCAAACACGCTAAAGTGGATACTGTAATGGGATTTATGCAATACTCTGTTAAGGGCAAACCCAGCCCCATAAATACATGTCCGAAATTCAATCTGCTAAATGAAATGTTAAAGGCGCCAAATGGATTTCTTGAAAGGATCAGAGCTAAGATGTAGTTTGCCTGCACTTGATAAGCTTATCCAGCCTTGCCACTGGGAAAGAAAAAGAGAGAGAGAGAGAAAGAGAGGAAATGGAGTTACGGATTTTACTGTATTCTCCAGTATCTTAGATACTTTCTTTTTCAATGGGAAGGGAGAAAGAGATTATCAGACCTCTGGCTGTGAAACCAGTGTTCCTAATCCAAACACCTTCTGGGCTACAGAGAGAGAGCTATTAATTCATGAACTGGAGCCCCAGTTCCATTCTCCCAGCCCCAAAGCCTCCTGTACAGGACTCCTCCTGTACCTGGTTGGCTCAGCTACCTGGGTCTGGCCCCCAGGTGACCGAGGTCATAGCTGGCGTGTGAGTCAGCTCGAGTCCCAGTGCCCATCCCCAAGTTCCGCCTTTGACTTTGGCTGCTGCCGTCCAGTATGTTTGTGAGTGATGGAGTGAGTTAGGAGAGGAAAGCTGTATGTAGACACTGGGGATCACCCTACACGCTTCCTCCTGGCTTCCTCCCTCTTATGTTTCATGATTTTCCATCAGCTAGGACTATATCATCTCCTGCAAGTGATTTGGATTGTTCTGTTTTGTTTTTTTTTTTCTTCCCCCTGGAGAAGGAGATAGCACGCACGTGTGCTTGCTCAGTCATTTCAGTTGTGTCCGACTCTGTGACCTATAGACTGTAGCCCGCCAGGCTCCTCTGTCCATGGGGTTCTCCAGGCAAGAATACTGGAATGGGTTGTCATTCCTTCTCCAGGGGATCATCCCAACCCACGGATCGAACCCAAGTCTCCTGCAGCTCCTGCATTGCAGCGGTAAAGAATACCGCTGAGCCACCCGGAAGCCCAGGAGATAGCATAATAGCTTGGAATTTCAAAAGATGTTTTTGGTACCATTTGAGGGCAAGCCAAAGCTATACTGCCAGGGAGACGTTTTTACTTTCTTCCAAGCATAGAAGTTGCTTCTGGCATTGGAACGTTACCCCAGAGAGTCGCTTTCAGTCGCTTTCAGTGATATCGTGCATCAAAGAACATGCTATCTTGTTAGGTGAGTGAGTTTGTGGGTGCATTTGGAGGGTTGGTGAATTGGCTCTCAGCATACCAAGTTTCCTTTTTTCTCTTCCGTTTCCAGCTGATGGTCTAGGTCTTCACCATAGCTGCCATCACTTCTGACTCCCCTTGGGCTGAGGTCTTTGTGAGCCTGGTGGGCTCGGGTTGGGTTGGAGGCTCGAAGCTGTGGGTGGAGGATCCATCTCGAGAGGCACCATCCTGATGGGCTAGGTGACGATGCTCCAACCACAGGTGAATTCCGTGCTTGCTGGCACATCAAGGACTCTTCCATGCCTGTTTATTTCCCTCCTTTGGCGAGTCAACAGCTTTAGGGTGTTTGCCTGAGTCAAAGTTCTGGCTTCCCTAGTGGCTCAAATGGTAGAATCTGCCTGCAATGTGGGAGACCCAGGTTCAGTGCCTGGGTAGGGATGATTCCCAGGAGAAGGGAATGGCTACCCACTCCAGTATTCTTGCCTGGAAAATTCTATGGACAGAGGAACGTGGTGGGCTATAGTCCTTGAGGTCACAAAGAGTCGGACACGACCGAGCGACTGACACTTCAGCCTCAGCTGGAATAAACAAAGGGTCTTCTGGGTCTATTGCAGTGTATGGGATTCCTAAGTATTTTAAGAACTAGAGAGTGACACAGGAAAGGGAGCATTTAATTTTTAAGACAACTTTATTGAGGTACAATTTATGTACCATAAAATTTACACATTTTAATGTGTACCCAGTGATTTTAATGTAATGTCTCTCCAGTGATTTTTTAGTAAATTCACCAAGCTGTGTAACCATCACCATGCATGCATGTGTGCTAAGTCACTTCAGTCATGTCTGACTCTGAGCAGCCCTATGGACTGTACTCCTCCAGGTTTCTCTGTCCATGGAATTCTCCAGGCAAGAATACTGGAGTGGGTTGCCATACGCTCCTCCAGGGGATCTTCCCGACCCAAGGATCGAACCCACATTTCTGTTGTCTCCTGCATTGCCAGGCAGGTTCTTTACCACTAGCGCCACCCGGGAAGTCCAACCATCACCATAGTCTAGTTTTAAAACATTTCCATTGTGCCAATATTAAATTCTTCAGGCCAGTCTGTAGTCACTCCCCAGGCATCTGCTCTTGTACTTTCTGCCTCTATAGATTTGCTCATTCTGGGCCTTTCACAGAAAGGGGCTAAGACCATATGTGGTCTTTTGTATCTGGCTTTTCTCACTTTGCATAATGTCATTGAGGTCTAAACTTGTGGCATGCTGCTGAGTGGTGTTCCACTGGATCATGGCCATTTTCTTTATCCATTCATCAGTTGATGGCTACTTAGGCTGCTGTGAATGGGGCTGCTGTGAACATTTCTGCCCAAGTCTGCATGTGAACATGCTTTTTCATTTCTCTTGGGTAGACTCCCAGGAGTGGAATTCTGGGTCATATGATAAATTTATATTTAACTTTTTCAGGAATTGCCAGACTGTTTTCCAAAGGTTTCCCAAGCTGCATCATTCTACATTCTCACCGACAATGCATGATCAAAACCATTCATTTCTGCTCTTACTGTGAGCTGTACAGTGGAGTTGTTTACTAGAGACCATTGTAGGTGAAATACAAAAATTGCCCCCTGCGTGTGGAGAGCAGGCCCTCAGTGGGATCTCGACAACACACCAGAAGGGTCTCGACCCCAATTTCCACATACGCGTCACCAGCAGATGTCAGAGCTTCCAGCCCAGAGGGGCCCCTGTCCTTCACTCCCACTCCCCTCCCCCACTCCAGCTTTGCTGGCTCCAGTTCCCCTGTAACCCTTCTCATTCCAAAGAGGATTCACTCTTATAAAAAGTTCTGCATCGCACTGACGCTAATTTAGTGACTTTATTGGACAATGTGATTTACCATCCATGGCCGCCTTCGAATGGATTCATTTACTTGCATTGATTGGTATATGCCACTGTTAACTGTCACCAGAAAATCACAGCAGTCCTTAAAAACTGTGTAGCATTTTGCTTCTCATAATGGTAGTTAACTCCGTCCTTGATCGCCAATGACATGGTAGTCCTCTCTTGGAGATGGACTTAAATCGCATAGCTCTATTCCTCAATGATGAGAAAATAGATTACTTTTTGATGCTGTGTTCTGCTAAGCATTTCATAAATTTGGGTTCTTTGGTAGGTGCTTCTCTTTTTTTTTGAAAGGGGGGGTGGTGTACTCCCTTTGCTACTCAAAGTACAGTCTTGGACTACCAGCATTGGCATCCTCTGGAATGCCTTTTGGAAATGCAGAGTCTCCGACCCCACCTGCAATTTCCAGAATCAGAATCTCTTTTTAACTCGATCCCCAGGTCCTGTTCATGCACTTTGAAGCTTGCAAAGTGCTGCTCTAAATCTGGAATCAGCAAAATAGGCCCTTGGAGTAAATCTGGCCAGATGCTTGTTTTCATTAAAAAAAAATTTTTTTTTTTATTAGAACATAGCCACACCCATTCGTTCTGTATTATCTGTGGCTCCTTGGGACTCAAACTGCAGAATTAAGAGCTGCCTTATGGCTGGCAGAACTGAAAATGTTTACTTTCCAGACCTGTGCAGAAAAAGTTGCTGACATTTGATCTGGAGATGGTTTTATTCTTACTTGGTTTTTATTATATAACATTAATTAGTTGTAATTTACTTATTTTTAGTTACTTAATAAAATGTGTTGCTGCTGCTGCTGCTGCTGCTAAGTCGCTTCAGTCATATCCGACTTTGTGCGACCCGAGACGGCAGCCCACCAGGCTCCCGCGTCCCTGGGGTTCTCCAGGCAAGAACACTGGAGTGGGTTGCCACGGCCTTCTCCAATGCATGAAAGTGAAAAGGGAAAGGGAAGTTGCTCAGTTGTGTTCTACTCTTCCTGACCCCATGGACTGCAGCCTTCCAGGCTCCTCCACCCAAGGGATTTTTCCAGGCAAGAGGACTGGAGTGGGGTGCCATTGCCTTCTCCAATAAAATGTATTAGCTTTTCTTATTTGACTTTTTGCATCTTCCATTTATTATAAGCTTTGGGTCATGACGCTTCTTTTTCTCTTTTTGATTTCTTTAAAATTGGAGGATAATTCTGTTGGTTTCTGCCATACATCAACATGAATCAGCCCCATGTATACATATACCCCCTCCTTCCCATCACCCCCATCCCACCTCTGTGTTATGAGTGCCGTCCATCCCCAGATTCTCTTTGGAGCCTGCCTCTTAGGATAAAGTGACTGAACTTTGATGAAGTTTAGGGTTTGGGTTTCTTAGCTACAAACTGAAAAACTCAGGGGAGCTCTGATTTCTCAGATGCCACCCAACTCTACTTAAAGAGTGCTCTGGGTGAGCGTTGTTTTATGTCATTTTATTCTTTGCAAGAGAGGATATTCATTATTTGTGAAACTGGAAGGCCATATTTGTTATTATTTGTAAAGGCTTAAAATGGAGACATTCACAAGTAGAAGAAAGCAGAAAAGAATTCCTTGTCAAATCACAGGGTGGGGTGAGAGTGAGAAAATCTCATGAGAGTAACCACAGGAGGCACCCAGAGGGGGAAGCAAGCAGAATTGGCTTCCTGGGTGTGCCCGATGCCCTGGGTTCCCTGCTCAGGAGGACACACCCTGCTCGTTTCATGCTCAGTTGTCACCACCTTGGAATTCTTAATAACTTTAAAAACAGATGCCCTCACTTTTTTTTTTTGCATCAGGCCCTACAACGTAGGTAGCCAATACTCGAAGCCAGTGATGGGATCTGAAGACCCATCCGGTGCCCGTTCCTGGGGGAGCTGAGAACTGTGTACGTGACATCCCATTAGCCAGCGGCTATGTTATCCTGGGCCAGTGATGGTATCACAGCCGTGTGTCACCACCCACCCTTCGTGTGTCTGGCTGACTTCCTCTGCCTTACTGTGTGCCATGAGAAGAAACAACACTTTGAATGATTTCTTAAATTAAGCGGTTAGAGAGGTGAATCTGCTCGTGCAGAGGCATCTCCAAGTGAAGTTCGGATTATCCCCAGTCAAGGTCAGTATTTGAGCCTCACAACTCTGATGTGATTGCTTTCAGGGCTTGTATGTTACACTTTCCCCTGCGGCGTCAGTGAGGGATGCCGCTTTTCTGACAAGGGTGCTCCTTAAAGAAATTGGGCTCCCACCTGGCTTAGGTTGAGGTCTGTGGGGACATCTTAACAGTCGGAACCTCAGGCCACAGGTCACTGGTGGAAGACTCCCAAGGGAGCCACTTCCTCCTGGTCCCTGTGGGGAGGAATTGCTTCCAGTGACCCTGCAGGTAGCTGATTGAGGCTGAAATAGCAGCTTCCCAACCCAGCAGGGACCAGAGCAAGGAACGTTGCTGTAATCGCTTTCCTCCTCCCCTCTGAACGATTGTTCATCAGGAGTCTTGTGGAAACAAAAAAGAAAGGGAAGCAAGAAACAGGAGGCCTAGTTTGGTGAACCCGATGGAAAATTACTGTTCTACCAAGAGGTCCCCAAAGGGCGGTGAGTGAGCCAGGCACTAGGGATGTTGCAGAAGCTTAGACATGCTGGTGACAAGATGCTGTTAACAGTTTTTGAGAGACTAAAGGACATTTGATGATCATAATGATAACTCTAGGAGACTATGTATTAGTCATCCCAGCTTGGTCATTTATGGAGCATCTACTGTCTGTCACGGCCTGGGCCAACTCTTGCATATCTCTTAATTCTTGCCCTGTGTACAGCCCAGCTGTCTCTTACAGATGAGAATTCTGAGGCTCTCAAGGTTTGACTTGGCCCAGAGCACACAGCTGGTCACTGATAGGATCAGATTTAAGCTCTGTCTGACTCTGGAGCGTGGGCCGCTTTCCCTAAGCTGCCCTCTGACCTCACCACTCCTTCTGATACTACTACAGCCCTCCCTCCACAAAATCATGTCAGGAGCTGGTTGGTCATGGGTTGCACTAAATGGGGATCTGGCACATCTAAATGTCAACTATTTTTTCCCAAAGTGTAGCTCAGGTGAATTTAGGGTAGACAGGTGAATATTTTTCCTTAAACTACAATGTATTTATTATATTTTAAGGAAAAAGTACATTTTTACTGGTATATTAAACCTGTGATTTTTAGAGTGAACAGTTCCTTTTAAAACATGAATGTAAGTAAAGAAACAGCCTTTTAAATAAAATTAGTGTCCGTGAGATACATGTACAGCCCGCTGGTTCAGCCGTTCTAGAAGCATCTTACCTGAGCAGTTGGACAACCTTGGAGGCAGTGTCAATGGTGAGGGGTGGGAGCGTGGTCAGGCAGAGCTGGGTGCCTAGACAGGGAGACTTTGTTCTTGGTGGGAAAGACATCTTGAGCAAGGTTGTCATCATTTTAATATTTTTTATTCATGCTGATGGCCATCACCTCCTCTTCTATGGTGACAATCTCACCACTTGTTGGTCAGAAACAAGAGAACTGACTGCGCTGTCTTTTGAAATTATTCACGAATATTAACACAAGCCCTTCATGGCCTGGGAGGGTCTGCATCCCCTGTGTTTTACCTGCCATGGTCTGGTCTTGTGCCGTTCTCCACTACAGTATGCCACACCGGCTTCCTTTCTGTCTCTAGGATAAGACAAGCCTAAACCTACTGTGGAAAATTCTTCAAGAGATGGGAATACCAGACCCCCTCACCTGCCTCTTGAGAAACCTATATGCAGGTCAGGAAGCAACAGTTAGAACTGGACATGGAACAACAGACTGATTCCAAATAGGAAAAGGAGTCATCAAGCCTGTGTATTGTCACCCTGCTTATTTAACTTATATGCAGAGTACATCATGAGAAATGCTGGGCTGGAAGAAGCACAAGCTGGAATCAAGCTTGCCGGGAGAAATATCAATAACCTCAGATATGCAGATGACACCACCCTTATGGCAGAAAGTGAAGAGGAACTCAAAAGCCTCTTGATGAAGGTGAAAGAGGAGAGTGAAAAAGTTGGCTTAAAGCTCAACATTCAGAAAACTAAGATCATGGCATCTAGTCCGGTCACTTCATGGGAAATAGATGGGGAAATAGTGGAAACAGTGTCAGGCTTTATTTTTGGGGGCTCCAAAATCACTGCAGATGGTGCCTGCAGCCATGAAATTAAAAGACACTTACTCCTTGGAAGGAAAGTTATGACCAACGTAGATAGCATATCAAAAGCAGAGACGTTACTTTGCCAACAAAGGTCTGTCTAGTCAAGGCTGTGATTTTTCCAGTGGTCATGTATGGTTGTGAGAGTTGGACTGTGAAGAAGGCTGAGTGCTGAAGAATTGATGCTTTTGAACTGTGGTGTTGGAGAAGACTCTTGAGAGTCCCTTGGACTGCAAGGAGATCCAACCAGTCCATCCTAAAGGAGATCAGCACTGGGTGTTCTTTGGAAGGAATGATGCTAAAGCTGAAACTCCAATACTTTGGCCACCTCATGCAAAGAATTGGCTCATTGGAAAAGACTCTGATGCTTGGAGGGATTGGGGGCAGGAGGAGAAGGGGATGACAGAGGATGAGATGGCTGGATGGCGTCACCAACTCGATGGACATGAGTTTGGGTGAACTCCGGGAGTTGGTGATGGACAAGGAGGCCCAGCGTGCTGCAATTCATGGGGTCGCAATTCAAGAGTCAGACACGACTGAGCAACTGAACTGAACTGAACTTAAACCTACCCCAGGGCCTTTTCACTTGCTGTTTTTTTCTGCCTGGAACCCTTTCCCCTAGACATTTGCATGGCGGATTCCTTCTTATCCTCCTGGTCTTAGGACTCCACTGTCCACCCACTTTAAGTCCCCCTTTTCCTGCAATCACTCTCTATGTCAGGGATCTCTTCTGTAAAAGACCAGATAGGGATGTTTTGGGCTTGTGGGCTATGTGGTCCATGGTGTACCGATTCAACTCTGCCATTGTTGTGAGAAAGAAGTCAGAAACAAGATGTAGATAAATGGATATTGCTGTGTTTCAGTCACTTTACTTATAGAAACTGGATTTATAAAATAATAGCCTAGAGCAGGGCTGGGGAAACCACTGGCTGTAGTTGGCCCATCCCTGCTCTTATTTTATTGTTGTCATAATGTTTATCACTATCTGAAATACTCTTGTTTGTTTTTAGCTTTGTCTCCTTGCATCTAGATGTGAACCCCATGCTGGCAGGAGTGTGCCCTTCCTAGTTTAGTGAGATATCCTGATGCTTAGCTCCCTACATGTGGTGTGTGCTCGATGAAGATTTGTTAGATGAATGGACAGTGTCCCTCATCAGATTTGTATTCATTCATTCCCTGAGCATACATGGCTCACTTCCTTTGCTGCTTGCCTCATGTGGAACATTCGAGGCAGAGCTCACAGTCAATACATGCACAGGTTTGGAAGCAGCTACGGTACAACACAAAGCTCAACCAGGGAGGTTCAGAAGTAGCTCAGCACAGCAGGGCATTGACTTTGAGGAAGTCAGAGGTGGCTTCTTGGAGGGAGTGGCATCTTAGCTGAATCAGAAGGGTGTCTTTGAGCTCCCTGGGCAGATACTAGAAGGACATCCACACTCAAGGAACAGCCTGAAGCAGGGACATGGCCGCAGGGACCAGCTATGTCATAGGAAGGAAAAGCAGCTCAGGTGAATGGCGTTAGTACAGGGCATGTGTAGCCACAGGTGCCATGAACAGCAGCCGATGAAAGTTGGGGGAGTTCTTGGGAACAGTTAACAAAATGCCTTTCCTGAAATGTGGACTTGGATCCTGCACATTTAATGTGGGATTTCTACAAATTGAAAGGTTGTATCGCTCCATAGACATTTAAGAATTCTTAGTCTATGGACCTGATTAATGCTGATACACCTTTTCAGTTGATTTGGCCTCAGCTATCTAATGGAGAAGGCGATGGCACCCCACTCCAGGACTCTTG
Organism: Bos indicus x Bos taurus; assembly: GCF_003369695.1. Taxonomy (NCBI): domain Eukaryota; kingdom Metazoa; phylum Chordata; class Mammalia; order Artiodactyla; family Bovidae; genus Bos; species Bos indicus x Bos taurus. The sequence goes on along the minus strand of NC_040100.1, from coordinate 26,927,826 downwards.
CCTGGAAAATCCCATGGACAGAGGAGCCTGGAAGGCTGCAGTCCATCGGGTCGCTGAGAGTCGGACACGACTGAGTGACTTCACTTTCACTTTTCACTTTCATGCATTGGAGAAGGAAATGGCAACCCACTCCAGTGTTCTTGCCTGGAGAATCCCAGGGACGGGGGAGCCTGGTGGGCTGCCGTCTATGGGGTCGCACAGTGTTGGACACGACTGAAGTGACTTAGCAGCAGCAGCAACAGCTATCTAAAGGTGGCCATTGGGAGGGGAGCTACTCGACATCCTATATAATTGGTAGGTCCAAAAAAATAGGTTTTTGGCTTTTAAAATCTATAGACAGTGCTAATGAGCTGCCTTCCCTGGCTCTCACCCTGCCCTATCCACGCATCTAAGTCTCATCAGTTGTCAGCAGGGAGTTAAACACACAGAAAAAGGGCAGCATATGGTGTGAAAGAGTGGAGAATGGCAAGCCCCAAATAAAATTTTATGGAGGTGGGCCAGCCCTGCTGTTTACGAGGCGCTTAAAGGGAAATCATGACCTGCAAAGCTGAGGGCTGTTCCTGCTCTTCCCCCTGGCGGCCTGGAAAAATCCCCAAGATTCTGCCTCCAACTTTCTAAGCCTTAGCCAAACCCTAATGAGCCTGGAGCCAGGGGCAGGGGTGGAGGCTGATGCTGTCACAGGCCTTGGGGCTGCACTGACAGGAGGACCATGGGAAAGGGAGGCAGACAGTGATCCAGCACCTACTATGCGCTAGGCGGTGTCTATACCGTACCTACTGTGCATGTGTGGGGAGGGGGAGGGTGTCCATGTTCAACGTTGTCTCCATGACACTTTCCCCAGCAATAATAATTATATATATATATATATATATATACACACACACACACATACAAACATACATATATATATATATATATATATATATATATATGGAGACAGAGAGAGAGAGAGAGAGAGAAGGGCATAGCAACCCACTCCAATATTCTTGCCTGGAGTATTCCATGGACAGAGGAGCCTGGTAGACTATAAGTCCATAGGGTCACAAAGAGTTGGACACCACTGAGCGATTAACACTTTCATGTATATATATATAATCTACTCACTTTTTACTTATTGTCAAACTTACCCTATACTGTCCATAAAGTTATGGTATTAACAAGGCCTATTTAATTATAGAACGTGCTATGGCTCAGTCATGTCCTACTCTTCACTACTCCCTGGACTGTAGCCCACCAGGCTCCTCTGTCGATGGGGATTTTCCAGGCAAGAATACTGGAGTGGGTTGCCATGCCCTCTTCCAGGGGATCTTCCCTACCCAGGGATTGAACCCAGGTCTCCCACATTGCAGGCAGATTCTTTACCATCTGAGCCACCAGGGAAGCCCAAGAATACTGGAGTGGGTAGCCTATCCCTTCTCCAGGGGATTTCCTGACCCAGGAATCGAACTGTCTGTATTGCAGGCAGATTCTTTACCAGCTGAGCTACCAGGGAAACCCTTATAGGATACATCAGTGTAAATACAAAACTACTGAAATTTTTCAGAAAGGTTTGTTCACAAACCACATAGGATAACTTGTCTGCCACTGTTTCTAGTATTATGATAACTCTGGTGCTTCCATTTTATAGCTGAGGAAATAGAGATCCAGAGAGATTTAGCAGTGCAGCCCAAACTCACAGAGCTAGGAAGTGTCTGGATTTGAACACAGATCTTTCTGGTTCTAAAGTTCAGGTAATATGCACCATCTTCTCAGAGGGAGAAATTGGGAAAGGATGTCCATACCCCCCGTTGGACGGACAAAGCTCTCAGGACAGGCACAGAGGGTAAGACTGAGGGCTGATCAGACTTCCTGCTCTTTCTTAGGAGGCAAAGACATCTTTGGCCTCTGACATCTCTGTTCCCATGGGTTTTGGCTACAGGACATACTTAGACTAAGACTTGTTCTTGGGGCATTGCCATCATGGCATGGTGAGTCTTTAAGCATCTCCTCAAATAACAGTGATTAGTATTGACTTCTGCACAGGAGGGTGAGGTGGGGGAGGAATGGTTCATAGGATGGCCCTCACAACTCCACTGCCCGGCCCCCAGGGTGGCGGGAGACCTTCTTTGTACCAGAGGCTCATTAGTATTCAGTCCTCACTGAGGGACCTTGCAGGGAAAAAAATCATCTTGATGGGCTCTGAACAAGTCCAACTGGCAGCTGTTCCTTGGTGGCCACAGGGAGCAGACCTGGCCACCCTTGTCCTTGAGGCCAGGCAGTGACTGCCATTTCACATGGCATCAGTGAGCAGGTACCAGTGCTAAGCGAGCAGACCCGCTGGGCAGGGAGGGCTTCAGCCACATATGGAGTTTGCAGCTTAGGGATAGAAGAAAGCAGGCCTGGATTCCACTGGCAAGCCCATCGAGGTGGCCAGGAGGGCAGCAGGAAGAGTAACCGTAGTCAGCCACGGTCATCACATTGTTCCTTAAAACTCTTAAGTGTCCAGGGGTCAAGGTCTCCAATCTGGACATCTGGGCTTGGGGGCAGTGCTGGTCTATACGGGGCCTTTGCTGGGAGGATAAAGGCACTTTTTTGATGGAGGACTGGGGAGAGTGTCCAGCTGGGTGAGGGCCATCCTCCCTGGGCGCAGCTTGGTGAGGGGCATTGGCTGGGTTTCAGCCCCGCGTTTGCAGTCTGCACACTAGATGGCCATTCACAGTGGCCTCGAATGAACTTATTTACAAAACAGAAATGGACTCACAGACATAGAAAACAAATTTATGGTTACCAAAGGGGATAGCGGGGGATGGGGGGAGATAAATTAGGAGTCTGGGATTAATATATAGTTCCCTGTCCTACTGCATAGCACAGGGGGCTATATATTCAGTATCTTGCATGCATGCATGCTAAGGTGCTTCACTTGTGTCCGACTCTTTGCAACCCCATAGACCGTAGCTTGCCAGGCTCCTCTGTCCATGGGATTCTCCAGGCAAGAATACTGGAGTGGGTTGCCACACCCTCCTTCAGGGGATCTTCCTGACCCAGGGATTGAACCTGCATCTCTTACTTCTCCTGAACTGAGAGGTGGGTTCTTTGCCATTAGTACCACCTAGGAAGCCCACTCAATATCTTATAATAACCTATAATGGAAAAGAACCTGAAAAAGAATATATATATATATATATATATATATATATATATATATAATCTATAGTGGAATCATTTTGCTGTGTACTTGAAACTAACTCAACATTGTAAATAACTATAAAAAACACTAAATATTAAAAATACTACATGTACTAGCTCTCTAGTATATAACAAGCTCTTTGAAAACCTAGTGAATTGAAACAACCATCTTTTCTTCCTGATGGTTTTGTGGGTGAGGGATGCAGGAAGGGCTCTGTCGGGCGGTGTGTTTCTGCAGCGGGGGCTGGAGGACCCAGTTCTAGGATGACCTTTTCATTCATATGTCTGGTGTCTTGTTCCTCCTCAGCTCCCTCTCTGTCCATGTGGCATCTTGTCTGCCAGCGCCTCTGGTGTAACTTGATTTGCTCACAGTGTGATGGTCTCAGAGGAGTGAGGCTGCTTCTGTGGCCGCTGGCCTCCAGGAGGCAGGAAGTGGAGGTTGCCAGAAAGCACAGCATCACCCTGGCCAGTTCTGTTGCTCAGAGCAGTCCAAGGGCCCGCCTGGATTCTAGGGCTAGGAAAATAGACCCACCTCATGTTGGGATGCGGAGCGGGAATATGCGTGGCAAGGTCACCTTGCAGAAAAGTGTATGGGATGGGCGACATAATTGCAGCCATTTTTGGAAATACAGTCCGCCACTCCTTAATTGGCACAGATTTCTCAGGGACTTCACAATGATTCTTCTATCTTGGACTCACCTCAGCCTCCCATAAAAAGAACAATGAGCAAAGCCCTGGCGTATTCTTTTAAGATCAAAGTATATGTCTAACTATTAATTTTGTTAACAGAGTCCAGTTTGATCTGAAAGGTGATGCTAATAAGGTGAACCAACTTGCAAAGCAAAAAGAATCCCAGCATGAGCATAGCTGTAGGAAAGAGACACCAGTGCTTGCCTCTGGTGGTTCAAGAGCCCCGCGGCAAAAGCCACTTGCTTAGGTTTGGTGAGGTCCCAAAGGTGGGGCCATCTGGCTTGGACCAACTCACCATCTGCCCTGGTGTTTAAATTCAAAGTGCATTTTATTTATTGAGTCAATTAAGAAAGATTCAGTTGTTGAGATGGAGGCAAATTCAGACAGTAAATTGATGTTTTCAGTTGAAACTTGCTTACAAGCCAAGCCCTTGGGTCATTATTGGCCATTTGCCTCCCTTTAAAGATATGATGTGACACATAATATGCACGCCCATTCAATTGAACATTTGGACCCTTGGCTAAAAAAAAAAAAAAAAAAATCTGATAATTAGGAACATTTTTGGATGTTGCTAAACTTTGCAGAGAACAATGGAAAGAGATATTGCATATTAATTATAACTGGAGAGGAGTTATCCTGTTCTCTCGAGCTGTTTCATGTGCAAGGGGCTGGGGCTGAAAGGGGTGGTTTGCAGCCACTTCTCTGCCACTTATGAATTGTGACCTCAGGCCTGTCATGGGCATTTGTCATGAACTTCACTCTCTCTACCTATAAAATGAAAACAGTTATACCTACTCCATCCACTCCTGGGTCTGACTAAGAATAAAATGATGCCATACTTTTTTTTTTTTTAACTGCTTTGTGAGTTTAGAAATCCTTTGTATATTGAGCCATTATTGCTGATAACAATTAGCATAGCAAGTTTCTGTTGCCTGAGAATGAACACAAACATGCCTTTGTGACTCATTTAAACATTAATATATCGAGCCTATAATTAAAAGGCGCTTACTCCTTGGAAGGAAAGTTATGACCAACCTAGATAGCATATTCAAAAGCAGAGACATTACTTTGCCAACAAAGGTCCGTCTAGTCAAGGCTATGGTTTTCCCAGTGGTCATGTATGGATGTGAGAGTTGGACTGTGAAGAAGGCTGAGCGCCGAAGAATTGATGCTTTTGAACTGTGGTGTTGGAGAAAACTCTTGAGAGTCCCTTGGACTGCAAGGAGATCCAACCAGTCCATTCTGAAGGAGATCAGCCCTGGGATTTCTTTGGAAGGAATGATGCTAAAGCTGAAACTCCAGTACTTTGGCCACCTGATGCGAAGAGTTGACTCATTGGAAAAGACTCTGATGCTGGGAGGGATTGGGGGCAGGAGGAGAAGGGGACGCCAGAGGATGAGATGGCTGGATGGCATCACTGACTCGATGGACGTGAGTCTGGGTGAACTCCGGGAGTTGGTGATGGACAGGGAGGCCTGGCGTGCTGCGATTCATGGGGTCGCAAAGAGTCGGACATGACTGAGCGACTGATCTGATCTGATAATTATTTTAAAATACACAGATTAAGAAATTAACCGTATAATTCTGACATCTAGAGTTTGGGTGCAACTCATAATTTATGCACAATGCCTTATATATACATAAGTTCAGTTATTTTGCCAGTTTTGGCTAACCTAGATCATACTTTCTGAAAGTGAAGGCTTCCGTAATGACAAAAGAGTAAGGAAGCCATTTGACAATGTTTTGCTGCTTTGAATAAACTTCACATAGTAGAGCTTTATTGTTGAATGGGCTAATAGTAATAAGTGGATTACTCTCATTCTAATAGACACAGATTCAGTTATTTGTCAAAAAATAATTTATTGAGGGCTTATGAGGGGAAGTTCTCTTTGCTGTGAGCTGCCTTGGTATTTTCCAAATATCCCTCTCGTGGAATGTTGCTCTCGTGAGCCCCCCAAATGTTAGGCATGTCTGACTCTGAGATTTCATGGGCTGTAACCCGTCTGTCCATGGGATTCTCTAGGCAAGAATACCAGAGTGGGTTGCCATTTACTTCTCCAAGGGATCTTTCTGACCCAGGGATCAAACTTACATCTCCTGCTTGGTGGGTGGATTATTTACCACTGAACCACCTGGGAAGTCCCTCGCCCCAATTTATAGACAAAGAGGTCAGTGGATGATATTTTGCTTCATATTAATTTTTTTTACATTAATTTCTTTTACTGTATCTTTTTCTTACATCTTTGGCACCTGAACCTACTTGTCCATGCTCAAATATAGTAAAAGTTGTCATCTACAATGAAGTATTGAGTACTGAAATCATTTCCATCAGAGGCATTGTCTGTTTCATGGGTTCTCCAAACATGGCCTCTCCCCAATTTAAAGATGATTGGATGACACTCTGTATCAGGGATGGGCAGATCTGGCCTGCTGTCAGTTTTGTAAATAAAGTTTTATTGGAACACAGCTGCAGTCATTCATTATGTGTCATCATGGCAGCTTTTACCCTAGGGTAGAATTGAATAGTTGCCTTATGGTCTGCAAAGCTGAAAATATTTACTGTGTGGAATTTTACAGAAAAAGCGTGTCAGCTACTACGCAGTACCATGGTGAGGACTAAGAACAGAAGAACAAGCTGTCTTTAACCCTGAACTTCCCCTGGAATAGACAGCTGCTGAGGCTACCATTGTGTTGTGACAAGACTCGACTTCCTCCCAAGCATGTAGCAAATATAATAGGCAGGAAAAAAAAAAAAAAAAGATGTTTTCCTTTTAAGGGAACATGTGGTTATTATGGTTAAAAAGAAAAGGAAGAAGAATTTGGAGAGCTATAAACTGATTTCGGGGGTTCCCCAGTGGCTCAGCAGTAAAGAATCTGCCTGCAATGCAGGAGACCTGGGTTCGATCCCTGGGTCAGGAAGATCCCCTGGAGGAGGGCATGGCAACCCACACCAGTATTCTTGCCTGAAGAATCCCTGGACAGAGAAGCCTGACGGGCTACAGTCCATAAGGTTGCAAAGAGTTGGACACGACTGAAGGGAGTTATCATGCATGCTTGCAAACTGGTTCAAATCCAGCCTTCACCATTAATTAATTCACATATTAAGTTCTTCATTTAATCCACAGATAATATGTTGGAGAAGGAAATGGCAAACCACTCCAGTATTCTTGCCTGGAGAATTTCACAGATAGACTGACCAGCTACAGTCCGTGGGGTCGCAGAGAGTCGGCCAGGACTGAGCTACTAACACTTAAACAACATGCTTACTAGGCACCTAGACACAGTTGCTGCCTCGAGAATGTACGTGATCCTGGATCCTGTGGGTACCTGGCTATCTACTGCTGTGTAACAAACTGTGCCAAACTTCGTGGCTTAGACAGTGATTTATTATTATCTCTCCAAGTTTTGTGGGTTAACTGGGCTTTGAGCAGGATGTTTCTCCTTTGGGTTTTCCAATGTGTTACAGTCCAATGTAGGGCCTCCCTGGTAGCCCAGCTGGTAAAGAATCCACCTGCAGTGCAGGAGATCCCGGTTTGATTCCTGGGTTGGGAAGATCCTATGGAAAAGGGATAAGCTACCCGCTCCAGTATTCTCGGGCTTCCCTGATGGCTCAGCTGGTAAAAAATCCGCCTGCTATGTGGGAGATTTGGGTTTGATCTCTGGGTTAGGAAGATCCTCTGAAGAAGGAAATGGCTACCCGCTCCAGTATTCTGGCCTGGAGAATCCCATGGACTGTATAGTCCATGGGGTTGCAAAGAGTCAGACACAACTGAGCAACTTTCACTTTTACAGTCAGATATGGGCTGGTGCTGCCTTTACAGGTTTGGCCAGGATGGAGCCCAGCACATCTCGTTCACAGGACTGGCTGTTGGCCGGGAGCTCAGCTGGAGCTGTCGACTGGAGCACATGTGGCTTGGGCTTCTTCAAGCAGAGTGGCTGGGTGCCAGGAAGATGCTTCTCAAGAGTGAATGTTCCAGGAGTCCCAGCAGGAGCTGCTTAATAGCCTAAGCTCAGAGCTCCCAGAACATTACTTCCACCACATTATTGGTCAGACAAGTCACTAAGTCTAACCCAGTTTCAAAGGGAATACAATCCCACCTTTCCTTCAGGGAAACATCAGAGAGTTTGTGGCCTCTTGAATCTGACACATAGACCTGCAGTGGGGAGCCTGCACACAATGGCCCTTTTGTTAAATTGCAACATTAACAAGTTCTGATGCAGAAAATGAAGCCCTGTTGATAAGAGAGCTTTTAATAGGGTGGTTTTGTCTGGAAAAAAGCCAGAGAAGGCTTCTTGGGAGATAGATAAACTGAGATGTGAAGGTCAAGTGGAGTTAACCAGAATGAAGAAGGGAGGACAGAAAGCGACCTGTGCAAATGTCCTGGGGCAGGACTGCGAGAAGGCCGGTGTAGCTAGAGCTGAGAGTGTGAGGGGATTGTGTAAGAGTTAAGTTTACTGGCTTGGTGATGACTGTCAGTTCCTTCTCTCTCTAAGCTTTGAAAATAGTATTTACCACATGAGGCTGTTGTGAGGATAAATTAAGAATGAGTCAGTAAAGCCTTGCCCACTGAAATTTTCTTTTTTCTTAGAAATGGTTGTTAGCAAATGAAAAAAGCATCCACCTGGCCCTCTTCTGCGTCCCCTTCTCACTCATCAGATCCACTCTCCAGGGTAGAAGTGAGCTTGCAGCACATGGCTTTAGAGTTGCAAGCTCTCCATAAAGTCTTACCTAAACTGTGAAGTGCTCTCCTGGGACTTGTGAACAGTCCCAGGGAACTTAAATCACTGCCTGGCTATTGTTTTGAAGCGACACCAACCCCGAACTGTAGCACAGGTGGCTGTTGCACAAGGGTTACATTTCTTTGCCTGCCCTCAGTGCTGATTTGCATGACTTTTCCCCCAACCATCATCACCCCCACCCCACCTGACCAGCTGATGTTAACACATGAATTCACTTATAGCACATGGGACGGGCCCTGACGAAAAAGAATGTTTTGGTTCAAAATGTGAGGTGTGCTGAGTCTGAGAGACTCCTTCTACTCCCATCATATATGGCTTTCCTTCTGTTATTAAGTTGCCATCACTCTGGATTCCAGATAGTTCCATAAACATTTCAAACCCCATCTTATTTCAGGGCCCTCACACCTGCCTTTCTTCTGCCTAGAACGTTCTTCACCAAAGAGGCCTTCCCCGGTCTCTAGGTTTCTTTCAACCCCACAGCAACCTCTGCTTCCCCTTCACAGCTCTGATCTCCGTCTGCATGGCTCCACTTACTGCTGCCACCAGCCTCTATGACCTTCCCCCAAACGATCCTGTAAGAGTCATAAAGACTTGGTGCCCTCAGCTCCCAGCCTGGAGCCTGGCACCAAGCTCAGCATATATTCATTGAAGCTGGGGGACAAGAAATGAGGGAGGTTGAAAGTGCAGAGAGGAGAGGAGAGCTTTTAGAATCAGAAATCCTGGTTGCGTGCACCAATTCCTAGCTTGGTGCTTTGGGGACTACTTACCAACCTCCTGAGCCTCAGTTTTCTCATCTGTATAATGGGGATGATAATCATCCCCACCCGGTTGGCTTGCAGTGTGAAGATGGTTTTCAGTGTTTGTACCAGATGTGTGTTAAGTGCTGAACCAAGATCACTGGGATGATCTTTCCTCCCACAGGGCTGCCTGCTCTGATGCCCTGGGTGCCTGATTTGAAATGGTAGCAGTTAACACCCAGACGGCACCCTCTATGCCGAGCACTTTCCCTTATTAATGCGCTTTCATCCTCACCTCACTTCTGGGTGTCACAGGTCCCACTGAAGAAAGGCAGTTCAGGGTGGGAACAGCTGAGCCAGGTGAGTAGGTGGCAGAGGAAGGATTCACACACACCCAGGCTGTCTGGCTCCAGAGTCTCAACCAGGACTCTGAGCAACCCATCTAGGATTTGTTTTTCACCTCCCTTTGCAGAAATGTTCTTTTTCTCATTTCTCATTGTATGTGTCAAGGCTTCCTGTGGTTGCAGTCGAGACACACTGATTAGTGTAGTGGAGTTGAGGCTGGAGGTGGGGAGGACAGGATGCTCACCAGGAGACCCATCCATGAGCCACCCCATTCTGTGCCCTGGTCTTAGTTCATTAAGGTGACTGAATGATGACCTGGAGAGGCCAGGGCCATGGAGAGAAAAAATTAATGTGACTTACGGTTTCCCTGGAAATGAGATGGAGGAAGTGGAAGACGGGAGGGAGGGGACCGTCTGGGCCAGAGCCCTTATTGGGGTTTCTGAGGGCAGGCAAGCAAGGTAAGGCAGAGTGAACAGCTTAGGGTTGGCTGGTCGGATCATTCTGAGGGGCTCTGGGCTCTAGGAGTAGCCTCTGGTTGCCTGAAACGTAGCCCTAGCAGGACTGTTGGCTCATCACGGTGGTCCTTAGGGGGTTGCCGACTAGGGATCGGTTGGCTTGTATATGGACCCAGTGCTGTCTCCCAGAGCTGGCTCACCCTGGGGTGGGGGACAGGGGTCTATTTCCCCTTGGGTCTATATGGTCCTCACATGCCAGAGCATCAAGAATCCAGAAAGCAGGAAAATACAGTTAATGTAACTGGCTCTGTGATCGGGATAGAACTAGACAAAGGAAACACAGAGCATCCTCCTTCCTTGCTAAAGTGTGGACACCAGGAGTGACTGCTGTGGAGTCCAGCCTGAGCCCCCCGAAGTGCAGTGTTGATTCATCTTGTCATCAGAAATGCCGCCTCTTTTCTGAATAAAGTATCCACTCCCAGAGGCACAGGTAGGCCAGCTGTTGCCTTGCATCTGCAGGCTGCATGCATTGAGTATCTGAGTGTCAGGCTCGGGGCAAGGCACTGCGGTACAATGGTGAGCAGTTAGGCTCATTCCCTGACCTCCCGACACTTCCAGTCTAGTGGAAGAGACTGAGGTTAGTGAAACGGGGCAGTAGGGAGGTCAGTCCTGGAGATCATGGAAGTCTTCTTGGAGGAAGTGACATTGTAGCTGAGTTTGGAAAGGTGTTTTGAGAATGTTTGGTGGGAGCTGGAAGAATGAGAAAATGGGATGTAGTAAGCCCAAAATACACTTTTCTTCCAGCGTTGAAGGAACTGTGAACATCTGTGCCAAAACCAGGCCAAGTACCTCCTTTAGGGGTTCAAATCTGATCCTTTGTGAAGGTGGGGTTGCTTTGTGAGGTGCTTTGCCTCATGGCTTGTGAAGTAATGAGTTGCAGGGAAGAGGGGAGGTGTCACTCGATGCATTCACCTTCTGGCCACACTCAGCCTGTATAGTTCCTGGAGTAAGTGACTGAACATTATTATAATGTTCAGTATAATATTAATAATATTGATAATATAATAATAATATTATTATATTATATTATAATAATATTATTATAATATATTATAATATTATTATTATATTATTATAATAATAATATTAATATTAAATATGGGCTGGATTGCAGATCCGGGGTAGGATTTGACAAGTTATATACCCCTCCTTGGGGGTTTTCCTCATGGCTCAGTGATAAAGAATCCACCTGCAATGCAGGACACACAGGTTCCATCCCTGGGTCGGGAAGCTCCGCTGGAGGAGGGCATGGCAATCCACTCCAGTATTCTTGCCTGGAGAATCCCATGGACAGAGAAGCCTGGCAGGCTGCAGATCATAGGATCACAAAGAGTCGGGCAGACAGAAGTGATTTATCACGCACATAGCCCTCCTTGGGTTTCCCAGGTGGTGCTAGTGGTAAAGAACCCATCTGACGATGCAGGAGATATAAGGGATGCATGTTTGATCCCTGGGTTGGGAAGATTCCCTGGAGGAGGGCATGGCAACCCACTCCAGTATTCTTGCCTGGAGAATCCCTTGGACAGAGGAGCCTGGTGACTACAGTCTATAGGGTCACAAAGAATCGGACACCACTGAAATGACTTAGCACACACGCACACATGGCACACACACATACCCCTCCTTGCTTCTCCTGGCAGTGGAAGCATCAGGAAAAGCCACATTACATCTGTAGACACAGCCCGTCCAGGTGTTTCTTGTCTGGGAAACCAAATATGATTAGATCTCCTTGGAGCTCCATCACTTGGGTCAGCTTCCAAAATGGTGGACGGTACTTGACTGGGAGATCCAAAGTTTGAGACCACCCCATTTCCATGAGGGTCAGAGAGAGACTTTGATTACTTAGATTCCTGAGAACCTTTCTGCCTTGTCCCTTCCCTATTCCCCTGAGAATTGCTAATCTCCACGTGAGTCTTTTTCTCCCCCAATCCTTGGTATTCGTGAAGTTGGAATTTGGTTGTCATGGCATTTAATCTGTTTACATAGGTTTTATTCTGCCCGCTAAGTACACTGTGGATAGTGTGGTTGAGTCCAAGCAGGGTTAAGCCTGGGGTTCTGGAATCCTTGGGAAGGGGGTGTATGTGCGTGAGTGCTCACGCATGTGTGCTAGGAGCACCTCACATGGCGTGACAGTCATGCCCTCCACGTCAGGTGCTATTCACACAGTTTCTCATGTGAGTGATTCCCTTAGACTCAGGTCAAACTGTAGCCATGAGAACGCAAATCCTACCTCATCAGCATATGGACCCTCACCTCCAGGATCTGTGCACAGCATTTTGGGGGAGGGGTTTGGGGACACAGAGAAGCAATCTTGCATGTATTTCTCACACATGCCCTTCAAGCCAAGTTGTTGTGAGCTAAGACACTCTGGTTGCTGTGCATTAAAAATGTGATTATATTACAGTGGGGGCAACTTTTATTCCCCTTCTGGATTCCCCTCCACCAAGAAGTTGGAAGGATTTTCTAAAAATCATGCACCAGTAGAAAGAAAGCATCCTTTTCCCGAAAGCCTCCTTGCCACCTACTGTTGAGAGCCAGGCTGAGTGTCAGAGTAGATTCCATGATTTAAACAACTGGATCAATTGTGTCCATCTAAGCCTGCAATGCGGGAGACCTGGGTTCAGTCCCTGGGTTGGGAAGATCCCCTGGAGGAGGGCATGGCAACCCACTCCAGTATTCTTGCCTGGAGAATCCCCATGGACAGAGGAGCCTTGTGGGCTACAGTCCATGGGGTCGCAAAGAGTCGGACACGACTGAGCGACTAAGCACAGCACAGCACAAACCAGAGACAGGCCTTTAGGCAACAGGGCTCTCTTCTTGGACGGTCTATGGAGTCCCTGCCTATGTTTTACAGCCAGGTAAGCAGTTGGTCACGAACCTCAGTCCATAGTTCATCAGGCACTCTATGTATCAGATCTAGTCCCTTAAATCTATTTCTCACTTCCACTGTATAATCATAAAGGATATGATTTAGGTCATACCTGAATGGCCTAGTGGTTTTCCCTACTTTCTTCAATTTAAGTCTGAATTTGGCAAGGAATGATGCTAAAGCTGAAACTCCAGTACTTTGGCCACCTCATGTGAAGAGTTGACTCAATGGAAAAGACTCTGATGGTGGGAGGGATTGGGGGCAGGAGGAAAAGGGGACGCCAGAGGATGAGATGGCTGAATGGCATCACTGACTCGATGTACGTGAGTTTGAGTGAACTCCGGGAGATGGTGATGGACAGGGAGGCCTGGCGTGCTGCAATTCGTGGGGTCACAAAGAGTCAGACACGACTGAGCGACTGAACTGAACTGAACTGAACTAAGCCGTTGGTCGTTCTCACAGGACAAAGCTGAAGCAGGATGTACTAGAGTTACACTGTTTGACCCAGAGCTGTTAGAGATAGGGGGGTCTTGGAAAAGTCACCCCCTTGAGCAGTGACCATCCAACCCAGAGCCAACTAGTCAGTGTTTTCATTTGCAGTTTTTCTCAATTCACTGTCATGAGGCCTTGTGGTCAAAAGACTTCTTCAAAAATCAATAAACTTTCCTTTCATCAAGTGAAATGACAGGGATGCCTTCTAAGCAGTTTCATGGTGGCAGGGCATTTTTAACAGCCCGAGGTGATACTGCTAGCATTCCTCTGAGAGTGAGACAATATAATTCAATTTGGATATATTATAATTAATTAATTGCATTAAGTAGATAGCTCTTGGCTTTAATGGTACTCAAGAAACTAGCACTGCGAAGGGGGTTGTAATGTTATTATTTTAATTTTTATTATCAGTATCAATAATAGCAACTCCAACTAATACTTTTGCACAAATTTATGTTCAGGCACCATGTTGAGTGCTTGGCTTAAATTAGCTTGGATCTGGTCACTCAGATGTTAAAGAATCCACCTGTAATGCAGGAGACCCGGGTTTGATCCCTGGGTTGGGAAGATCCCCTGGAGAAGGGAATGGCTACCCACTCTCGTATTCTTGTCTGGAGAATTCCATGGACAGAGGGACCTGGTGGGCTACAGTCCATAGCGTTGCAAACAGCTAGACATGACTGAGCAACTAACACTTCTACTAAGCCTCACAGCTAGCCTCTGACAGACGTGCTGTTGTGATTTCCATTCTGCACTGGAGGTTGAGTCACTGCCCGAAGTCCTTTAGGTCATAAGGGCTGGATTGCAAGGTTCAGACCCAGACAGATCGGTTCCAGCCCACAGGTACTTTACTGCCGAGCAGATAACCTGCCATCTTTATTTGAATATTTACATCAGTGTCTGGAATATGCAAGAAGCCTTGTGCAAGGTGATGATGGTCAGCAACAGAGACCCAAAGTGGAGTGGATCCAGTGGCCTGGGAATGTTCAGGTTTTCTCCCTACGCACTTAGGGCTGTAGTGCACATTTTGTATCAGCATTTCTGGATTTCACGTGGAAGCCGATGGAATGAGGAAGCTAGGCTAGCTCTCTGGTGTGAAGGGCAGCAATTCAGGTGTTGGCTCTGGGGCAACCAGTGTGTCGAGGATTGGGTTCTGCACCCGTCACAGGCAGTGTAAACTTGGAAGTAACCATGACAGGGTATATGCGAGTCAGTCCCAATGTGGTTGGGTCATCATCTGCCCCGGCAGAACCTCCAAGCTTGACTCCTGTTATCCCAAAGGCCTTGCAGGTCACCTGATATCATTTAGTGAATTCCTTTTGAGTTTGTTGTTTGCAACTCAAACTTCATCTTACACACACCCTTCAGATATCAATACTGCAAAAACAGTTGCGTAACGTTAGCAAGCATTCTTAATCCCCGACAACCCATCTCATCTGCTTGCTAGAGGAGCCAGGACCATAAGTGTGATTCAGAGTGAAGGGCATGCGCATCGTTGTTCAAAGGCTGTGCACGAGGAGGGCTTTGAGGCGCTGCTGTGATATGGGGAACACAAGCTGTTGGGACTTTTTAATTCTTCAGTCCTAATATGTGTGTTTCAGTTTCTTCCTTGTCTTCAAACTACAGCCTCTTGCAAATCCCATTCTTATTTTCTGCTTTCCAGTAAACTTCAAAATAGAATTAAATTGCAAGTTGGAACTTGACCTGTTACTCTTTCTAGCTCTGAAGGAGGAGATCCGGGTTCACTTTGGCAGCTTCCTGCTCTTTCCATTCACTTTTAGTAGGTGGTTCGGAAGAAGGTCTTTGTAATTTTCATCTTTTTTCCCCTAGACTAAGGCTTTCTCCAGTTTTAATATGTGTTATTATGGGCAGATCCTTTGGCCCAGTTTCTAGAGCCCAATTTGGGTCCTGAGTACTGTCTAAATCTGGCATCTGAACCCAGAACAGGCTGGGGGATGTCGCTGGAGGGTATCCAGTGTCCCTCCCCCAAAACATCTGACACGTTATTCTTTCAGCAGCTAGAAACATATCAAGTAAGGCTATTATGGTCCCATCTACTGAGTTTTGAATAAGCTGGAGGAGTGTTTCTTTTTGAGGCTAGCAATTGGGTACCTGGTGAGGAAATTTCTGGGTGACCTGTTATAATCACTCAGATGTGAACAGGAGTGAGTGGGAACTACAGCTGAGACTGACTCCACAAGAGCAGTGCTGTGACCTTCCTGAGGCTTTGGTTCTGAAGACTTCACGAGAATTTGTGATATATTTGTGTATACCTTTTAGCCGGGCTTCCCTGGTAGCTTAGCAGGTTAAAGAGTCTGCCTGCAATGCAGGAGACCCTGGTTCGATTCCTGGGTTGGGAAGATCCCCTGGAGGAGGGCGTGGCAATCCACTCCAGTATTCTTGCCTAGAGAATCCCCATGGACTGTAGCCCGCCAGGCTCCTCTGTCCATGGGGTTGCAAAGAGTCAGACATGACTGAGCAACTAAGCACAACACACCATTTAGTAAGTGCTTACCAGGCACATGCCACTGGACCCAGTAAAACCTTTTAAAAGCAAGATCCCCTTTTTTCCTTAAAAAGAAATCTGTATGATTTTGTTTTGCAGGAGTGGTAACTGAGGCTCTGAGAGGCTAAGTCACTTGCTCAGGGTCACACAGCCTGTAATGATGGGATTAGAATGCAGATCTGCCTGATTCCCAGGGCCGTGGGAATTGACCTTCCATAGCAGGAGCCCCACAGATGGGTGGTGAGCAGACGAATGAATGGATGAATGAATGTGGCAGAGGAGTTCAAATGAAGAGGGTGACTTTGAAAGACTGTGTGAAAAAAAAAAAAAGAAAGAAAGACTGTGTGACACTTGCAAGAAGAGACACTCTCTGTTCTTTTCTTTTCTTTTCCTTTTGCGTTCCCACACCCAGCCTAGTGTCTAGCATATTCTAAACACACCATATAGTTCATTAAATGAACGCTGAATTCACAAAGGAATAGAAAAGGCCATTTTTTTTTTTCTTTTCCCTTGAATTAATGATTTAGCTGTTCAGCATCTTCCTCCTTATCCTAAAGGGCCTTGGGGTCCCTTTTGACCCCCACTTTTTAAGGGCTGTTGGACAAGGTTGGCATGAACACAGCTTCTCTTCCCCAGGGCCTCCTTCTCCCCATCTGCTTTCCAGATGAGCAAATGACTCATCAGCTCCCTGCAGCCTTCCCAGACCTGCTTTTTGTCTTCTCCCCTCTCTTTCCTAGTCTCCTGAGCACAACTCTTTTGGCCGCAAGTGATGGAAACCAGCTCAGTGTTGTTCAGACCCCATGGGATCTCCCAGATGGTGGTTCACAGAATCCTAAGAGAGACTTCACCGAAGCACAGAGAGGGGCAGTGGTGTGCTCCAGGTCACACAGCTATTAACTGGAGGGAAGCCTGGGGAGAGCTTGAGGATTTTGAGAATAAACTGCATGAGGGTGGAGACTGTTTTATTCACCTCTGTGTGTGCTTAGAACAGTAACACCCAGCACAGAGTACTGCTCAGTAAGTACTGTAGATGGGATGAAAGAGTGAATGAATAGATGGAGTCTTAGTCTTAGAACTGCCCTCCTTCCCATGGTATACCTTCCTAGATGGCTCAGTGGTAGAGAATCCGCCTGCCAATGCAGGAAATGGCAAGAGATTCAAGTTCAATCCCTGGGTCGGGAAGATCCCTGGAAGAGGAAATGGCAATCCACTCCTGTATTCTTGCCTGGAAAATCCCATGGACAGAGGAGCCTGGTGGGCTACAGTCCGTGGGGTTTGCAGAGTCGGACACGACTGAGTATACTTCATACCTCCCCATGGTGGGTAGGAGGCAGGGGTAACTGAGATGGGGGAGGAGATTCAGTAGGGCCCTTTCTAGCCCCTCTGCTGCCTCCTTTCATCACAGGAGGCCCTGCTGCTGGCTTCTGCTGGCTCCTGGCCCCAGGTTCTCTCTCTGCCTTGAGTCTGTCTCAGCCCCACAGGTAATGCATGGCCTGCTCCGCTTAGTCCCTGCTGGAGTGTCTCCAGGCTCCCCAGCGCCTCAGGGTGAATGAATGGGTTTTCAGTCTTTTTATCAGCCTGTCTTGGCTGTGACCACAGCAAGCTGTGGCCCCCGAGGAAGATGCCAGAAGCAGGGTCTACTGCCAAAGCGCTCTCTGATGCCATCCCCGGGAATTCCGACTCCCTGGGGCTCCCAGCGGGTGAGAACAAGGGCCTGCTGTGCCGGAGCTCCCCGTCTTTGGGTGGGGTGCGCGCTGAATGGAAAGTCAGCCGCTCGGGCCGCGTGGCTTGGCCTCTGCAAGCAGGGATGCCTCATAAAGTGACTTTTCAAGGCCGTGTCCTTCCACCGGGCCTTGGCAGCCACGCCGACTCTGCAGAACTGAGCGGGCCTTGTATCTGTTGTGAAGAAGATGTGAAAATGCAGGCTGGAACAGACGCGGGGCTCAGATTCCAGGGGAAACAGGGTACCGTCGTGCCGCCGCCTGAGGCAGAGGCGACAAGCAGCACATTCATTCCTGGACAGGAGGCCCTCCCTGGGTGCTGTCCCCCTGCACCGTCACCGTGGGGACAGCAGTGTCACCGTGCGAAAAGGTGACGGGGCCGCCAGGAGCCCTCGATCCTGGATTCTCATCTGAGTCACCCTCCAGAAAACTCTGTGATTATATTTAGTTTGTGCTCTGTGTGAATGGCACCCCCTGGAGGTGTGCAGAGGGGTGGCCCTGGTGTGGAGATGGGGGTGCAGATGTTCATACAGGCGCACCTAACTTTATGGCAGTCTCCCTTATTGCCCTTCGCAGGCATTGTGTAATTTTTTTTGTTATTAATTGAAGGTTTGTGGCAACCTTTTTGATGCAGGCAAGTCTGTCCGTATCACTTTCCCGACAGCGTTTGCTCACTTTTTGTCTCTGTGTCACATTTTGGTAATGCTCGCAATATTTCACATTTTTCATGATTATTACGTTTGTTAATGTGGTCTGTGGTCAGTGATCTGTGATGTTACTGCTCTGACTCACTGGAGGCTCAGGTGATGGTTACCAGTTTTAACAATAGAGTCTTTTTATTTTTTAATTTACATTTATTTATTTTTAATTGGAGAATAATCGCTATACAATATTGTGTTGGTCTCTGCCATATATCATCGCGAATCAGCCATAGGTGTGCATATGCACACTCCCTGTTGAGTCTCCCTCCCACCTCCCATCCCATTCCACCCCTCTAGGTTGTCACCAGCACCAGTTTTGAGCTCCGTAAAGTCTTTTTAAATTTAGGCACGTGCATAGCTTTTTGGACATAATGCTATTACACACTTACTAGACGAAAGTATAGGGTAAATACAACTTTTAATACACACTGGAAAGCCAAACAAATTCATGTGACTCGCTTTATTGTGATTTTGCTGTCATCGTGATGGTCTGGAGCTGAACCTGAAGTGTTGCTGAGGAAGCCCGTGTTTATGCCTGTTTCTTGTGTGTGGACACAAGTCTGGATCTTGTATGTGTGCACAGTGCTGTGTGCACGAGTGTGGCTGCCTGGATTCAAATCATGACACAGGGCCTTGACAGAGCAACTTAAAAGCCAGTGACCCTGGCTTTTCTCACCTTTACAAAGAAGGTGGTGATTGTTCTCACCTCTCAGGATGGTCGCGGAGGGTAGATGAGGCAGCCCCGCGGGAGTGATAAATTAATGTTACTTCCTGCCATTCTTCCTGTGTCTTGACCATGTGTGTATGTATGTGTGTGTGTGTGTGTGTGTGTGGCTCATTTCACATCATCAGCTTTGATAGGAATTGTGTCAGCTTTGTCTCTTGCTTTCCGAGCTAAAGATACAGCACTTTGAGTTCTGAAGGGGAGGTGCCAGCCTCAGAGACTTTGGGTCTCACTGGACCTGCCCAGTCTGTTCTGCCTCACTGGGTGGGGGAGAGGTGTCTGTCCTTCAGTGCCCTGTGTCCCGCTCAGCTCACTCATGCTTGTCACCCTCCCTGCGAGCCCCTCTACACACACACACACATACACACACACACACACATACACACACACACACACAGAGGATCTTTTTGACGTCACTGCGGTTTCTAGGGGCCCTTAAATAATTCTTCATGGCTGTGGTCTGCACTGCAGAGACAATGTCTTTGTCCTGATGCATAGGGCGGACTTGTCTTACGCAGACTCTGGCTCCTAAGGGCAGCCCTGGTGTTTCGGGCAGCCCGTCTGCCCCCAGAGCTTGAGGTCTGGGAGGGCAGCTCTCAATCAAGACCTTGTGTCTGAAATAGAGACGAGGCTGAGCTATTCTGGGCTGGGCCTCCAGGAGAGGGGCCTCTCGCATCCTCCGGCTGTGAGCAGCCTTCCTGGCTGTTCGTCTGAGATGGATAGATTGGTTGGTTGGTTGGTTGTCTCCCCTCCTAGACTGTAGACTTGAAGAGCGCAGTAGGCACCAGAGCTGTGTTATTCTCCGAGGTACCTAACACAGTGAGATGTACCCAGTTAGTTGACTGAATGCTTGATATAACTCCTGTCCTTACCATCCACGTGGCCATAGACTAAGACTGTGAGCATTAGGAGAGAGTTTGATTTCCTTGTTGCATAATGAATATGAACCCCAGAGAGGACCAGTTAATTCGATGGCAGCCACTGGGGAAATTTGTTGGCTAGGTCCTTGGTGCTTATATTTAGAATACAGTGGTTCTGGGTTTTTTTTTTCCTTCCCAGAGAAATATTTGCTTTATCTCTGACAGTGTGTATTTTATTGGAATAGAGCAGGAGGATGTCGACCTGCAACATGAAAACATAGCTTCCAAAGAGACTCTGTCAATGGCTTAAAATTAATAAAGGCTCAGCAGTGGGTGGTGGGGACAAAAGGGGGGGCAGGGAGGTGTTGATTAAAGTGCTGCCATTTTGCTGTGGGGACACGGTGCTTTTCTTTTAAAGGTAGGTTAAAGGGATGAAAATCTGAATTGGCATATCTATAAAGAAGTTATTACTTTAGCTGTGAGATAATTTGTTGAGAAAATGCCATTATTTTCCCAATCTAGGGCCCTGGGAGCGTGTGGCAGGTCAGGCTGCTGATGCTGCTCCTGCATGTAGATACTGAGAAGTCGCGAAGCAGGAGATTGAACTTCGGGTTAAAGCCTATCTGTTCTCAAATAAATGGAGTTTTCGTTTTTCCACCCTGTAGTGAAGGGAGAGAAGGGCTCGCCTGGCTGCTTTCCGTGCCAGGGCCAGAGTTGTCCATCCCCTCCCTCAACTCTGAGGGTCCTTCCAGCAGCATCGGAACCTCAGGCAACCCTGGTTCTGCCCAGAAAGACCCGAGGGAACCCAGGTCCTTGTTCTTCACAAGGAGGGGATTCAGGAAGGGTTCTGAAACTCTCAGCTCCTGACCCCATGCTTTCCTGCCACCGTGAGGGAATCACCTCTCATGGGTTGAATTGAGTCCCTCCCCAAAATGCATGTTGAAATCCTAACCCGAGGTACCTTGGAGTGTGGCCTTATTGCAAAGAGGGCCATTGCAGATGTAGTTAGTAAAGATGAGATCATTCTGGAGTAGGGTGGTCCGCTAATCCAATGTGATTGGTGCCCTAATCCAATGTGATTGGTGCCCTTATCGAAAGAGGAAATCAGGACACGGACAAGCACACCAGGCGACTTAGATGAGTGTGAAGGCAGATATTGGGATGGTGCTTTTATAAGCCACGGAACCCTGAGCTCATCAGAGAGAGGCATGGAACAGATTTTCCTCATTGCAGGCAGAAGAAACCTACGCTGCTGACACTGTGACCACAGACCTCCAGCCTCCAGAACTGTGCAACAGTACATTCCCATTGTTTAAGCTGCCCGTCTGCGGCTGTCTGTGACAGTTTCCATAGAAGTGAAGATAACATCCAGGCTCTGCTGACCCATCACCCACCACCTAAAAACCACTCATATCCACTCGGTTCTATGTCTCCGCCCTGTTCCCTGGGGGGAGGCCCTTAACTACTGCTTGTCTACCTAGATTTCAGCCCGGGATGCCCTTTGCCCTTTCCAGAAACAGTCCGCCTTGTATTGTTCCTGTGCAGGTCCTGGCCTCCCTGTGGGATTGTGAGCCCCAAAAGCCAACCAGTCTCTCTCTGACCTACTTCCAGCAGGTGCCTAATCAGTGCTGGTCAGATTCATTAGATTGTTGACTCTAACCTCTGAGACCTGTACACTTGTCCTTATTTTTCTATAGTTTTAACCTCTTGCCTCATTAATCCCTTGGTGATCATATGCTCCTGAATCTTCATGCAAACTATGTGAATTCAAGACACTCTGTTATCTTCAAGGCCTTGACTATGTGAAAGAGCACTCTAAACTTAAGTGTTAGTTGTTCAGTCGTGTCTGACTCTTGCAACCCCATGGACTGTAGCCCACCAGGCTTCTCTGTTCATGGTATTTCCCAGGCCAGAATACTGGAGTGGGTAGCCATTCCCTTCTCCAGGGGATCTTCCTGACCCAGGGATTGAACCAGGGCTTCCTCATTGCTGGCAGATTCTTCACCATCTGATCCACCAGGGAAGCCCAGACTGTAAAGTGCCCTAGAAAAATCACAGCGGTGACCGATTCTTTTGTTGGGATGCCTGAAGAGGGGTAGCGAGCCTGAGTCAGAGGTCCTGGCTTCTCTCCCACTTTAGCATTTCCCAGTTGGGTGTCCTTAAGGAAGGCACTTAACCTCTCTGAAGCTCCATTTTCCCATCTGTAAAGTGGTAATTATTGGCTTGCTTACCTCCTGGATTAGCAGGGAACTAAAGAGTTTGTATGGAAGTCCTTTGAAAGCAGTGGAGAGGAGGCCATAGACACAGATCAGTATCAAATGGGGACAGGAAGTTGGTCTGGTGGGGACCATGGAGTGCTGGAGAGGGCTGTGGGAGGGCAGGCCCAGTGTGATAGATACTCAGAATTTCACAATAGAAGCCAGAAAGCCATATTATCATGATACAGTCCAGTCTTCCAGCACCATCTCAAGTCTTTTAAAGTCATATGAAACAGGTTCTGGTCCCATGAACTGTAGAATTTAATATACATAGGAGTTGGTGGCAGGGCTTGCTTCCTTTCTTTTACCTAAACTCTGTGAAAAACAAAACTTAATACTGGCCAAGGAAAAGATAGGCTGTCACCTCCTCCAGGAAGCCTTCCCTGATCTCATTCCTACCAATTTGAATTGGATGAGAAAGGACCAGGTAATAAATGTTATAAGACACTGAGGACCATTCAGTCTTCTTGGTGACTAGTCAACTCTGACTCTGCAATGTGAAAGCAGCCATACATAAATGAATGGGCATGGCTTTGTTCCAATAAAACTTTATTTATAAAAACAAGCCACTGACTGGATTTGACTCGTGGACTGTAGTAGCTTGCTGACCCTTGAGTTTGATGCTTCTTTTATACGTTGTCCTAACACTGTGAACTTAGCCCCTTACAAGCAGTCTACTATTACAATTAGGAATAAAAAATTTAATTGAGCACTTACTGTGTGCCAGGAGCTGTTCTCAGGCTGTCATTTGCAATGACTCAATTCTCACAAGTCTTTGTGGAAGGCTTGACTGCTATGTCCATTTTACAGATGAGGAGACTGAGTTTCCGAGAGGTTTAGCAAATCGCCCAGAGTCACCCAGCTCAGAAAGAGCTTTCACAGTGTATTAAAGTGAACTCTGCTTCTCTGGCTCACCCAGAAGGCTGTTTCCCTTCTTCTTTGCGTCTCCTTGGTGCCTAGCACAGGGACCAGCTCCAAGGATGTCACTCACGAGGGAATGGCAGGCATTGTTTCCAGTTTTGCAGGCCGGTCCAGGAGGGGAATAAAAATGCTACTTTGCAGTCGTTTCCAGATAGACTGCAGCAGGAACCTGCCCCCAGACTTTTCCAAGCAGGCCTCTTTGCCTCCCTGGCACCAGGAATGTGGTAGCGACTGCTGGGGGTGGAAACTGGTTTGGGCTTGCATGGGCCTGATCGTGAACATCTGGTTCTCTGAACGGCCCTAAAATCAGGCAGACCAATGACAACATTGATCTCTCTGCTTCATTGCCTTCAGAACTTTCACAGCCTCTCTCAGCTGATTAGAGGGACTCGTGAGTGGAATCTCCGCTAACCTATCGGCAGATGGGCGTGACAGAGAAGACATACGAGGTCTGGGTGGGTCCCTGAAGAATTCCATGTCAATGTGGCAAATTGATTCTATTTGAAAAGCTCTTCAGATATGTCACTATATTCAAATAAGTCTTCTATGGGAATCCTCTGGGCTATGAATGCTCTCCTGGTAATTTCCCTGCTTTAGGAGTTTGGCTTTGGTTTAACTGGGGCACCTCTATTGTCCTGTATTCCTGTTAGCAGAGCTCAGAGTGTCCTAAGGAGTAATGATAATGATTACGATGATTTTTATGGAGACCTACTGGTCAGGCACCGTGCCAACTGTTCATTTGACCCTCTCAACTCCTCTCTAGGTTAGGGGCTGGCCTTTTACATGTGGGTAAACTGAGGCACGGGGGTTAAATAACGTGCCCAAGGACACAGGCAATTGGTAAACGCTGGGATGTGAGCCCAAACAGACCAGCTGCAGGGCCTGGGCTCTACCGCCTACTGTACTATTCCCTGTGCATGGCCTCGTTTACTTCCTGAAATGATGCCCTTCTCCGTGGTCAGACATGGAGGCTCAGGCCTGACACGCACAGGCCAAGGTCCTGGCAGAAGTCGGTGAGGTGGAGCTGTCGCCTCCTGCCTCCAGAGCTGGTCTCCCCAACACCTGCCTCCCTGATGGAGCGATGGTTACTCCTGGGGTTGTCACCACCTGTGTCACCCAGCACTGTGTGGCTGTGAGCCCTTGAGGTACAGGTAGTGTGATGAGAATTTTAATTTTAGTTGATTTTAATTAATTTAAATTAAAAACCTAACTCCAGTACTTTGGCCACCTCATGTGAAGAGTTGATTCATTGGAAAAGACTCTGATGCTGGGAGGGATTGGGGGCAGGAGGAGAAGAGGACGACAGAGGATGAGATGGCTGGATGGCATCACTGACTCAATGGATGTGAGTCTGAGTGAATTCCGGGAGTTGGTGATGGACAGGGAGGCTTGGAGTGCTGCGCGATTCATGGGGTCGCAAAGAGTCGGACACGACTGAGCGACTGAACTGAACTGAATACAGTTATTGGAAACCTTCTAAATGTCTGGAACAACTTGAGCCTGAGAATTTAATTTTTCCCTTTGACACTTTTATGAACCAAAAGTGAAAATTTAGCATCTCGGTTGAGATATACTATAATGTGAAACACACCACGCCCTCCGAATTCACCAATTTCCTCTCCTGATGTGGTTCAGCCATGTTTTCTTCCAGTGGATGTTGAGTCATCAGACAGCTATTTTTTGAGCATCAGCTATGGACACATTTTCTGGGCATGCAGAGGATGCAGCAGTGAACAAAATGAGGGATCAAAAAAGAAGAAGAAAAAAATCAAGCGATAAGTGTTGTACATGGACTTAAAGTGTGATGATATGAGGGAGAGGCTGGTCACCAGAGGGCCCTTTGAGGAGGTGACGTTTGACCTGACATCTGAATGGCCAGAGAAGCCATGTGAAAACCTGGAGGAAAAGCATTCAGGGCAGAGGGAAGAGACCTTTGGGTGTCAGAGAAAATGGAATGTTTTGGGAGCAGACAGCAGACCGTCAGCACTGGGGCACAGGCCGAGGGTGAGTGGGGTGAGACAAGCCTGAGAAACAGGCAGGACGAAGCTCCTGCAGGGCTCTGCAGGCCAGAGTGAGGGGGCTGGATTTTATTCCCAGGGAGATGGGAACGTTGGATGGATGAGTCGCTATTTTGTACGTCATTTAGTTTATAATTTTACAAAGGTCCATCCAGCGGCTGGGTGGAGATGGGACCCCCGGCCGGGAACAAGTGTTGATCTGCAATGACCTGGACTCGGACTAGCATGGTGCTAGCTGAGACCAGCTGTGGACAGCTCTGGACACATTTCGGTGGTAGGTTCTGTGGACTTGCCAGTGGATTAGAGATGGGTTGGCAATGGGGGCGTGAAGGAAAGAGGAATCAAGGTGACTATTTGGCCTGAATGCCAGGGTTGGTGGTTCACCCATCCACTGAGGGTCCTTCATGTTGCTTCCAGCCCACAGTATTGTTTTGATTTCCTTCCTGCTCTATATGCTGAGGTCTTTCTGGCAACTGATCAATGTATATATATATAGCCTCAACTTTTTGGGATACATCTCTTGTGAATGGAGAAAGCTGGACTTGGCTTGGTTCAGGGCTCTGCATCCCCCCACCCCTTTCTAAGTCTGTTCCTGCTGATGGAAATGACGTTGGTACTAAGAAGAGACCTCTTAAACCTGGCGTTGATGTTCCCGGTGTTTCTCCCTCTGTGGGGAGATGCTAAAGATGCCAAAGAAGTGGGGGGTGAAGTGATTATTTAATTGTGTGCAAATGAGAAGCGGTGAGGAAGGCAGACAAAGGGCACGGCAGGAATTCTGTAAGAGCAACCTGACACAATCCCATTTCCTGACTTTAGGGTCTAAATGAATTTCTACTTGACTAAAAATACCTCAAGAGCTAGGTGGCAGCTTAAAAAGCTGTTGGTAAATTTAAAACAGATTGACATGCCACTGATTTTAGCGGAACATAAAAAGTTAGGAGAGATTGTCGGCTGCACATTTTAACTCCTGCTTCTCCATCCTGTCTTGTGTCTGATCCATTCTGATTCACTGGGGATTTGGGATGGCAGGTTGCATGTATTAACTTTTTTTTTTTTTTCCTTTTCACTTGTTGATGGCCAGGGACTCCACCAAATGTATTTTAGGCTTAAGTTCCAACTTGCTTAAGAGATGATGAGATGCAAATGTCCTGGGGCTGAGTCCAGGGCAAGTTCAGTATAAATCAGTCACGGGTGGCTTGCTGGGTAAATGCTCTCAGGCTACATACTTATCTGCAAGATAGCTCTAGAATGTCTCCACCTCATTTTCTATCTTCTAGGTCTAGTAGCCATCCTTCTAGATTATCATTAACCAATATGCAAGAGTCGGACATGACTGAGCGACTGAACTGAACCAAACTGAACCAGTATGAAAGCAGCTAGTGCTGATGGGATTTGTTTTAAACACTTTCTGTGTGTTGTCACATTGAATCCACACAACAGTCCTCCTGAGTGTTGACAGGGTTGAATTTTACCTGAGCCCTGTGCTCCTGGAAAAGAGCAGAGTCATCTGCCTAGCTTCTTGTGTTTTGGAAAATTACTGACTGCAAGAGCCACTCTTCTCTGTTTGCTGTATACAATGCACAAATGCCCCCTTGTTCACCGATGAGAAAGTCAGGCATACCCTCTGCATTCCCATTTTTTCCCTCATAAATGATTAAACTGAAATGCTCGCCACCTCTGATCACCTAGAACAAAATGCTTGTTAACCAAACTTTGCTTAAGCTTCTGTCCTTCCACCAACCTCAGCCTGAGCCAGCAGATGGCCCCTCCTGAGAACAGGCTGGCTTCAGGGTAAAGCATTGGCTAATCTGTGGGATCCCTGTACTCTTTCATCTGACTTTCCCACACCCAGTTCTTTCTGGTCTCTTTTACTCCCGTCTGTAAAGGAAAACCCCCAACCTTTGAGATGCTTGCAGATCTTATAGTCAAAGCAGCCTCCTTATGCAAGCATCCCCGTCCCCTTTTTCCAGAAGCTCTAAGTATTGCAATTAACCTTTCAAATAAAGTCTGTCCTTACCAAGTCCAGATTTGTTTTCTTTTAGACAGCATCTATTTTGAAGATCCCCATTTTGCAGAGGAGGACATTGGGGTTCAGGAAGGTGGTAAGAAGCAGAATGGGAGCTCTGGTCTCTCTGAACCCAGATTCGTTGCCTCTGCCATTAATGCCTTCATTGTCATTTAGTCTTGTGTCTGACTCTTTGCGATCCCGTGGACTGTATAGCCCGCCAGGGTCATGGGATTCTCCAGGCAAGAATACTGGAGTGGGTTGCCATATTGAGGCTCTGTTTGATGGATTTTGGACTTTATCTGAACTCCATCTGGTCCTCAATGTGAAAATTATTATTATAGTTGGAAAATGAACACAGTGAGTTCATGTAGCATCTTTATTTTATAGCTCTGGGAAGAAAGAAGCTCATGCATGATCCTGACTTTATGCGTCTCCCATCCCATATATCTGTACATCTCATATACCTGTACTGATACCAGCGAAGGGAAATAGTGGGATCAGCAACAGACACAGGCACTCTGGTTGTGGAGCATGCGTGCTGGGGAGATACGTGGCCCTGGAGGACAGGTGCGATGTGGTGATGTGGGTGTCCAGGCTCTCCCGGATTATTGGACATGAATGTGTGAGGTTGAGAAGGAGGATGAGGAGCAGGGCAGCAGCAGGACGGGTGGCCTCGCCTGCCAGGCTGCCAACCGCACCTTCTCGGGGCAGTGGGGAGCCACGGCAGGCCTTTAAGCAGGTGAGTGTTGTGATGAAAATGACAGTCACGATGATCGTGCTGATGATAGCCTGTTCCTCTGAGTTTTTATAGCTGCTCTCCCAAGGTGCCCTTCTCCACCAAGTGGGGCGTGCTTCACAGATGTTATCTAATTAATCACCAGCACATCCCTGCCAGGGGAGGTTGTGGGGAGCTCATGTCCCCATTTTTCAAGGGAGGAAGATGAGACATGAGCAGCCCTCAGGTAGCCTCATAAGGTGGTGCCAGCCCTGGGGGAGCCCCTGCCACAAGTTCCTCATGCTCCCTTCACCACGCCCCACAGGACTCCTGCCCACCTTGGGGGAGTCGAGGCCCCTACGAGAGACTGATCTGTGCTCAAAGAGGTTCTAATGACAGAATCCCTGGCATTAAGGATGGAGGAGAGGGGTCTGGGCATTGAGTGTTTAGGGGTGCTGGAGTGTGGGTAATCGGGGGGGTCACACGTGGCTTTGGGCACACCCTGGACCCTGGCGTCTCCTTCCTCTGTTCCCACAAAAGTCTCTTATAGGGTGTTTATCATCTTTCTGTGTATCTGCTGACCTCCTTGGCTGATCTTCTGTGTCCTCCTGGAGGCAAGGATCCTACCTTTGATAATCTAACCTCAATGCTTGGTTCCTGGACTTTGTCTTGGGTATCCACTCAGCCTGTCCACTGGCTCTGGAAGAACTGTGTCCCCTCTCTTAGCCTCCGTTTCCTCGATCACACAATGAAGGTAACACCGTCTGCACTGGATCGCTTTGCTAGTTAGATGAAATAATGCATGTTATGTGGTCCACAGCACCTGGTACATTACAAGTGCTTATGACATTCAGTCAGTTATCCATGTTCTTATGGTAGGGGCTTAAAATAAACATGCTGGATCACTGCTCTGAACTGACTCATGGATACAAGTGCATCTTCTTTAATGCAATTGATGTGCCACCAAAATATTGGGTAGGAATAGGATCCTTTGAAATGGAATAGTTTTCTGTTGTTGAAATCCATCATGATTTTAAAGAAAGCATGCACACTTTTTAATTTCTGGTTGGGCCTAACTAATCACGCTTTTGCTTCAAGTTCCTAGGCCCCCTCTACCTCTCCATCAAGTATTTAGTAATCCATAAACAAGGCTTAAACTGCTATTTAAAGCAACTCTGCTGTTAATCCTTTTGTAAGAGCAAATCCTTTTGGAATGTGAATAACCTTCTCTCCCCCGCCCCCCAGCTCCTCCCTTTGGCTCTCATTGTGTAGAGTCAGGTTTTCCAATTTTATTTCTTTTAAGGTAGGATCATTCATGGATTGAGAGTTTGAAATTCTGAGCTGGAGGGTGGATGGAATTTTAAGAGTGGCTAACCCAGAATTCTCATTTAAAATATGGGAGGGCGGGGGCCTGGGGAATGAGGGCTCTACCCATCTGGATATTGGCAAAGCAGAGGCTCAGCCTGTGTCTCCATAAGTATTTTTTAATTGCTACATCAGTGACATTTTTTTTCTTTCAATTTTCATTAATTATTTTAATATGGCAAATGATACTGGGTTTTTTTTCCTATAAAGATGCTAATACAAATAGTAATCAATGTGCTTACTGTGTGCCAAGCAATTTTCTAAGCACTTGCTGCAAATTAACATTACATGTTTTAGTTCATTTACTCCTAACATCTGTTTTACAGATGGGCAAGTTGAGGAAAGAGGTTCACTCCCTTTTCCAAGGTCACACAGCTAACAAAGCGATGGTCAGCTTCCGATCAAGCTCATCAATCACAGGTGCCTCTTGGTTACCCAACTATACTGCCAGAAAGTTTTATTTCTAAAATAGAAGTACTTCAATAAGAAATGAGACTTGGTGGAAGAAAATATTCAGTCGTACGAGAGGCTAGAGAATCGTGAAACAGTTGTGTCAGCTTTGGAAGTGTGGACTTGTTTACAGGCACCATCCATGGTGTCAGACAGGCCTTTAGCAGGTTTTCAGTAGGGACTTGTGTTTGGTGCCAAGTAGAGCAGGAGGCTCCAGAAACACAGCTGCTTGGAAACGGACCAAGTCTGTTTCCTGCCATCATGGAGCATAAAATCTAGTGGACCAGAGACAATGCGCAAGACAAGCAAGATAGTGCAGCTTGGAGGGGGTAGTATTACAGATTACAGTGCTGGGGGAAATCAGACAGAGGGGTGTGTGTGTGTGTGTGTGTGTGTGTGTGTTCAGCTTGGAAGCTTGGAGGGGGTAGTTTTGTTGTAGGAAGGAGGACCCCTTCCGGGGCCCAAAACTGGGCTCTTGTCTAACACTCGGAAATGAATTGTCCGAGGAGCACATGTGCTGACAAAGCAAGAGATTTTATTGGGAAAGGGTACCCAGGCCGAGAGCAGCAGGGTAAGGGAACCCAGGAGAACAGCTCTGCCGCGTGGCTCGCAGTCTTGGGTTTTATGGGGATAGGATTAGTTTCCGGGTGGTCTTCAGCCAATCATTCTGACTCAGAGTCCTTCCTGGTGGTGCATGCCTTGTTCAGCCAAGATGGATGCCAGAGAGAAGGATTCTGGCAGATTGTCGGACATGTGGTGTCTCATTTTGACCTTTCCCGAACTCTTCCGGTTGGTGGAGGCTTATTAGTTCCGTGTTCCTTACCAGGACCTCCAGTCATAAACCAACTCATGCAAATGGTTACTACGGTGCCTGGCCAGGGCGGGTGGTTTCAGTCAGTGTGCTTTCCCTAATAGTATTGCAGTGTTGCGGAAAAACAGACAGAGGTGTGTGTGTGTGTGTGTGTGTGTGTGTGTGTGTGTGTGTGTGTGTGTGTTACGCGGACAGGGGCAGAAAGCAGGGGCCTACCTTTACCAGGATCATCTGTCTGTCACCTCTAGGAAGAGGTGACACTTCAGAGGACAGGAAAGTGACATGAACACGTTTGTCTCTTCACCTGCTTGTATCTCCTGTCCCATCATTGCCTCTCTGAACTGGGAATAAATGCAGAGAACTTTCAGGCCCGGGTCTCTTGGCCGCTCCCGCGGCCCTCAAGGACTCTGCAGTCATCTGCAACCAGGAGTCCTTCCAGGCCTGAGGTTGGAAAAGGACGCCACCACCCGACACCCCTCCATCAGGTGGAGATTGATACGCTGTGCCACGGGTGATTTATTTTTAGCTTCCTCTGTGAGAGAAGCAGTGAAGGCATGGTTAGTTTATTATTAAACAGAACCATTTATTCATCTGTGTCTTTACATATTGGTGATGTCAAAGAGAAGTCAGGTGGGTTTGGAATACAGAGTTGTACTCAGACTCAGAGCTGCTCCCTGCCTCCAGCTCTATCAGCAGCGGGAGGCCTATTTCTAGCCCAGTCTCTTCTCTTGGCAGGACTAAGTGGGATGCCTTCTGAGCAGCGCAGGTGGTAAGAACCAGGGTGGTGGTCACAAGGGGGCTGAAAGTGCCCACATGCCATCGGAGGTTAATTCTTAGCTCCAGCTGGTTGGGAATGGGGACCAAACAGGACCAGGTTTTCTCATTTTTCAAGCAAGTTCAGACACCCAGAGTTTAAATGCATGGTCTTCCTGAAATTTGGATATGGGCAGCCAACTGAAAAATTTTTTTAAAGGTTTCATAGACCAAAACCAAAATCAATCTGAGACTGAAAATATATCTGGCTACTTGGTGCCTTTTGTCTGAGGAACCCTCAAAAAGCAGCTGAGAAAGCCAGCTGGGTGTAGTATTCCAAGACTTGGTAAGAAGTAAAGAGGAAGACATTGGCAAATCACCTGTTTTCCTGGGACTGACTGTCTAGTCTAGTTCCTTCTGTCTCATCTGCTTTCATTCTGAGATGTTGGGCCCAGGGCTGGCTGGCTTTTGGGGTTCCCCTGAATGAGCTTCAATGCCTCAGCCATTTTTAAGGTGACTTGCCAGTGATCCAGGACATTTAGGGAGCCCCTTGTCTGAGCTGAGGCTCCATGCCAAGTGCTTTCCATACAGTGTCAGCTCACATTATCCCCTGCAGGTGGGTCCTCATGGCATCCCACTTATGAATGGAAAGTGTGGGGCTTCTGGAAACTAAGACCCTTTGCTTAGGATCACATGGCTAGAATGCAGCTGAGCTGGAAAACTCACCTTGGTCCGTCTCCAGGGCCTGAGATGTTGAAACACACAACTCTCTCTTTGACATAGCCACTTCTTAATTCAACTCCTACAATGTAAATCTTCCTTTTGTTAAAGCCATTCATCTAATCATTGCCATTCGGAGTCAACATTTGCTGTGCAGGGACCATATATCAGGCACCCTCTTTGGCTCTGGGAGATTGCATGGATGCATGCATACTCTGTTCTGTCCAACTCTTTGTGACTCCATGGACTGTAACCCTCCAGGCTCCTCTGTCCATGGGGTTGCCCAGGCAAGACTACTCTGGAGTAGATTGCCATTTCCTGCTCCAGGGGATCTTCCCGACCCAGGGAGCAAACCTGTGTCTCCTGCTTGGTACATGTTTAAAGGGTACCGTTTGATGAGCTTGGATGCATGTGCTCACCTGTGATGCTCTCCCTGCAACTGGATGATGAACATCATGGTCTGAAATTTCCTTATGACTCTTTGGAATCCCCATCCCCCACCCTTAACCCATTCCAAGGTGACCACTGGTCTGCTTTCTGTCACTATAGATTAGTTTCCTTTTCTAGAGTTTTGTATAAATGGAACGATAGAATATGAACTCTTTTTTTTGTCTGCCTTCTTTTACTCAACATGGTTATTTTGAGATTCATTCATATCAATAGTTCATTTCTTTTTATTGCCAAGTAGGATTCCACTCTGTAGATGTTACTGCAATTTGCTTATTCTTTCATATTTGGAAATTTGGGTGGTTACTTAACATAGAAAGTTTACAGGAGAAAGAAAAAGTTATTTATAATTCCTGAGTACGAATAATCCCTAATGCATTTGCTTTTTAACAATTTTTGTTTTGTATCTGGATAAAACCTCTGCATGCGTGCTAAGTCACTTCAGTTATATTTGACTCTTTGCAACCCCATGGACTGTAGCCTGCCAGGCCTCTCTGTCCGTGGGATTCTCCAGACAAGAATACTGGAGTGGCTTGCCATGCCCTCCTCCAGGATAAAACCTCTACCTGATTCTAAAGTTCAAATCTGCAAAACAAGAAGTATTTGGAGAAGTCCTTCTTTTTACCACTAAGTACCAATTTTTATTAGTTTTTATCTTATCCTTTAATTTTTTTCTTTCATGTATTTTTACGGGTATAATATGTATAATATAAACCTTGCCAGCTTAACCATTTTTTTCAGCTTAACCATTTCAAGTGTACAGTTCAGTGACATTATGTTCATGTTATGTTTATTATGTTCGTCCATATATTCCCATTGTTGCAAACCGTCACCACCATCCATCTCCAGAACGTTTTTCATCTTCTGCAAACCCAACTGAAACTCCATAAGCACTAAGCAACGATTCTGCATTCCACCCTCTCCAGCCCCTGGCATCTACTTTTTCACTTTCTGTCTCTATGAATTTGACTGCACTCAAAACCTCGTAGCAGTGGAATCATACAGTATTTGTCCTTTTGTGCCTGACATTTCTCTTAGCGAAATGTCCTCAAGGCTCATCCGTGTTGCAGCATGTGTGAGAATTTCCTTCCTTCTTAAGTCTGAGTAAGAGTCCGTTTTGTATATACCACGTTTTGTTTATCCATTCATCCCTCTGTGGATACTTCGGTTGTTTCCAGGTTTGGCTATTGTAAATAATGCCATTTAGACAAGGGCATGCATCTGTTTGAGTCTCTGCTTTTAATTCTTTTGGATACATACCCAGAAGTGGAATTGTTAGGTTCTATGGTAATTCTGTGTTTCATTTTTTTTTGAGGAACCACCATATTATCCTTTCAGCTTTAAGTGGCATATGCTTTTTAAATAAAAGGAGTTACAAGCATGTGACAAAAATAAATAAATAAATGACACCCATGAGAGAAAGAGGCAAATAAAGTAGAATTCTCTCTCCCCCATTTCTTCCAGTCTCTCTTAAAAGACATCATTGCTAACAAATTATTGTGTATCCTCCTGGGGGAAATACCAACATTTTCAAGTGTGTCTTGAGAGAGAGAGAAAGAGTGTGTGTGTGTGTATGTGTAACTGAGTCATATCCCTTATTTCAAGGATGGGGAAACCGAGAGGCCTCACTTGGCTTTTCGCCAGTCCTGAGGATGACATGAGCTGCAGAGAAGGCTTGGAGATCACTGCAGCTCCTGGTGCACGGATTACGTGTCCTCTGCCTCCCCTACCCCCAGCCGGTCACCCGAAGACCTGCACACCCACAGCCCTGGTGTGGCCCCCTCCAGCCCTCACCCACCGTACCCAGTCTGATTTCACTCCAGCGCTCTCCATGGGATAAGGTCTCATTTTCTTGCGGTAATAGTTTGCTCAGAAGCCCTGGGGCATCACTGCCGGGACAGACTGTGCTAACCCACAGGGGGTTTCCGTCTCTCAGCCGGCCTTTCTGATTTAAAGCTGCCTGTCAGATGCTGAGATTATGGTAAAAATAAGCTGTTTGGGCTGAATTTTGGAGAAGAGGCTGCCAGATGGGAACTCTGGAGTGTTTCCTTCTATATTTAGCCTTTATGGTGAGCTGACTGAAGTGAGCACAGTTTATTTTAGGAGGTAACTCCTTGGAGCAGGCATGGTGGATTGGGCTGCTTGCCCGGGGAGCGTTTGAAAGATCGTGAAGACTGACATGGAGGATGTGGCCTCTGACAGTTCTGGGAGAGAAGAAGATGCGCTTTTAGCTGTACTCACTTCGGTGGCTGGCAACAGTCCTGAGGGGCGGTTGAGAACTGCAGCCACTTAACAGGTGAAGCAGTTGAGACTCAGTGACTTTGTCATGTTCCAACGATTGCAAAGTGGTTGTAATAGAGCTGAGATAGGACAGAGGTTTTCCAGTTCCTTGTATCATATCCTTTTGGTACAAATTAAGTTCCTTGGGGTGTTCTTTACATGGAAGAATACTGAGGAGAAAGTAGAGGGTGGAATGGGCTTTAATCTGAGGTTGATAGGAACTTGTATAAAGAGCTGGGACTTCAGAGTAAAACTCTGGTTCAGTCAGCCTCTTCCTAGCTCTGCGACACTGGAGCGATTATTTTGTTGTCTTTTAGCCTCAGTTTTCTCAGCTGTGAACTGGGGATATCTCCTTAGAGTGTCATCATGAAAGTGAGAACCCAAAGGAGTGAAGGCCCATCGTGTACCTGGCACCTAATAGATGCTTAATAAAGAGCAGTCCTTACTTTTATCGAAAGGAAAGCAAGGTTTTAGCGTTGTCTTCTGAAAAAATACTTCAATTAGAAGGTGACATCTTCGATAGAATATTAATGAAGATTTTAGGTTAAATTACACAGGCATGTATTTAGAGGGTCATCTTTTGGAAAATGGCCATTACCAGTTATCTGGCAGACGGATATTTCCATCAGAATTTCCTGCAAGGGCCTGGCCTCTTAGAACAAATCTAGTAGACATAATCAAAATCACATATTGTTTACAAGGTGGTTATAATAAAATGAATTTTTAGTAAAAATAATAATAACATCTTCGAGCAAGTGAACACCCATTTGGTATGGGGACTGCAGTGTCTCTGTCTGTCTCTTTCATACACACACACACACACACACACACACACACACTCAGACATATTGTCCCAGAATAGTGTGTCTACTAAATGCTGAGCATTCACTGAACATTTATAGAATACCAGTTGTATGCCATACCTAGAGGGGTGAAAACTCCGAACAGTTGAGTAGATGTGTTTGACCTGCCCTAATTCAACTGTGGAGAAGAAGACAAAGGAGAACAAGAACAATGCAAGACGTCTGACCGTCATCTTTGTTCTTCTAAGCCTCAGTATTTCTGTCTGTACAATGACCACAGCTGGAGATAACCATCTCTGGATTCTTTGTAGCTCTTTGCTTCTAGAACTTGGTCAAGGTCAGGAATTTCTTTTCCTTGATCTGCACCCCAGCAGGCTGATTCAGAACTGCAGGTTCAGCCTCCCTTTTCTAGGTGAGGCGGTTCCAGCATGAGTGTTCAAATGCTCAAAGCTTTCAGTCATCACTTGGCCAAGCCAAAAGTAGAAAGTAAGTCATGTCTGGGCTTTGAGGACTTCCTGATCATTCTGGTTATCTTTCGAAAGGGAGGTATGGAGAGTGGATTGATTGCTGTAATCTTAGCTTCCATGCCACAGAAGGCATGGTTGTTCAGCTTTCTTGATTAGGATGTGTGTGTCAGTGGGATCTTAAAGGATGTGGTGAGGGAACAATGAGCCAACTGAATGGTTTTCAAAGTCCTTCCTCAGGAGATAGAGCATGCTGGCTGTCTTGCACACCGGATTTAAGCCTTGGCCCCACTCATTACCTGCTGTGTGATGTTAGTAACTGTCTTTACCTCTCTGAGCCTGTGTTTTCCTTATATTAATACCTGTGGTTATTGTGGATTGAGCAACCAATTTATCCTAGTTTGAGACTTTCATGATTTGAGTATTGAATACCCAGGTAAACTGGGATGGTGACCATGTTAGTTACAAGGTTGAAATAAGCCAGAGCACAGGGCACATAGAGGATGTTAGGAAATAGAAAAGTGAAAGTTGTTCAGTCGTGTCTGACTCTTTGCGACCCCATGGACTGTAGCCCACCAGGCTCCTCTGCCCATCGAATTCTCCAGGCCAGCATACTGGAGCGGGTAGCCATTCCCTTCTCCAGAGGGTCTTTGCAACCCAGGGATCAAACCCAGGTCTCCCGCCTGGCAGGTGGATTCTTTACTGTCTGAGCCACCAGGGAAGCCCCAGGAATTAGTATGTACAGCTTGGATTTGTGTATATGTTGGGGGGATGTTTTTGCTATTCATTTCTTTTAGCCTGTAAATGCCTCTGGCATTTTCCTAAGCCACAGAACTCCAAGTTGCAAATTGACATTTGTATAACCTAGATCGATTTCTTTTGTCTTTCTTTGTTGTAGAAAGAAGAAAGATATTCTGTATACTGTGACAAAGTGACACCACTTTCTTCATTGTCTATAGCAATAATGAGAATTGATTAACTTGCAAAGTTAGTAGGTCCTAGCCACCTGTGGCTTAAACTGTGGGCTGTGTTATGATCGCTAAAAATGGGAAATAGAAATGACTTGAAACTCATCTTGAATCTTCAGCGTATCGGTTCACTGAGTTGGTTTTCAGAAGCACCTGTGGATCCAATATGGAAAGCCAAGTAGATATGATCTGGAGGGTAGCACTGAAGCAGGTTTCTAACGAAGACACACGTCACTCCACACTAACCTTGTCAGTGACTCCTGAGACCCAGACCCCTTCCTGGGAGACCCCGCCACCCGGGCGCTACACCAGGCTTCCCCCCCTTGTTGCCTGCCACCCTCCCCCCACCCCACCCATTCTAAGCTCAGACCTCCTTTCTTCGTTTCTTAAAAGTTATGGGTTCTCAGAGTTATAGAACAAACTTAGGTTGCCAGTGGGGAGGGATAGGTAGGGACTTTGGGATGGGCACATACACACTGCTATATTTAAAATGAATAGCCAACAAGGATGTATTGTACAGCAAATAGGACTCTGCTCAATGTTATGTGGCAGCCTGGATGGGAGGGGAGTTTGGGGGAGAATGGAAACATGTATATTTATGGCTGAGTCTCTTTGCTGATCATCTGAAACTATCACAACATTGTTAATCAGCTATACCCCAATACAAAATAAAAAGTTCAAAAGGCAAAAAAAAAGGATATGTGTTCTTTCCTACCGCAGAGCCTTTGTTAATGCTGTTCCCTCTGCCTAAAATGCTTATCCTTTCTCCCATCTCAGACCAGCTGCTCTTTCTCTGAAGCCCAGTT
The DNA here is from genome assembly GCF_003369695.1 of Bos indicus x Bos taurus. Lineage (NCBI taxonomy): Eukaryota > Metazoa > Chordata > Mammalia > Artiodactyla > Bovidae > Bos > Bos indicus x Bos taurus. Next base: position 26,889,974 of record NC_040100.1, on the reverse strand, counting down.
TAAGTTTCACTTCCTAAAAGAATCTTCCTGTCCCCCACCCTGGTTGAAGTTCCTCCGTTTTGTGGCCTTCCTACATCATCTTCTTTGGCAGCGCTTATCACAAACTTAACTAAACCACCGATGTGGTCATCAGTTGTTTGATAAATGATAATTGACTCAATCAATCCCTACTCTGTTTCTTTATGTATTTATCGACAAGGTGACAGTTGTTGAATTTTACAACCATAATGAGAAGCTATGGGGGCTCCCTAGGTGGCTCTAGTGGTAAAGAACCTGCCTGCCAATGCAGGAGATGTAAGAGGCATGGATTCTATCCTTGCTTTGAGAAGATCCCCTGGAGAAGGGCATGGCAACCCACTCCAGTATTCTCGCTTGGAGAATCCCATGGACAGGGGAGCCTGGTGGGCTATAGTCCATAGAGTTGCACATAGTCAGACACGACTGACACGACAGCACGCATGTACGCCTGAGAAACTATAGATCAGAGTGCCCAGGAACAAGGGGTCTGGAGCCAGAATTCCCGGATTTGGTCTAATTCTGACTCCAACACTTTGCCACAGTGTGACTTTGGGCATGTTGCATAGCTTCTCTGAGCCCAGTCCCCTCATCTGTAAAATGGGGGCTAGTACCAGCCCCACCCTTATGGGGTAGTTGTGAGGATTGAGTGAGTTAATGCATACAGTGGCTTAGGAGAATGCCTGGCACCTTGCGTGTGTTGGCTGGTGGTTGATGCCACCGTTAGTTCTACTGCTAGTAGCAGTAACTGTCTTGAGAAATGTAACTTAGGAAAATATTGAAAGGAGAGAATGTTAGTTGTTTGCACCACATGATGACTTTGTTTTATTGGCAAGCTGTGTCATCATAGAAGAGTTGTTTAAAGCCTCAGTCTCCTCATCTGTAAATGGGATCGGTGCAACCTACTCAGCATCACCTACTCACAGGGTTAGTGTGAGTTCAGAAAGATTCATCGGACAAGTGGGCCCACGGCAGGTGCTGGGTGACACTTAGTGGTTCAGGCACCGTGAGAAACTCATTAACGGCTCCGCAGAGGCCACAGCTGGGGATGCCTGAAATGCGCTTGGGCTCCAGGAGCCGGACCGTAAATCCAGGCTCCACGCAACAGGCCTTCTCTGTGATTTAAAACAAAACAAAACAAAAAATAATGATGGATGATCCAAGGTGCTGGTTTTATATGGCAGCTAACGAGATAGCAGAGCAAATAATTGGAGAAGGTATTGCTAACAGACACAATAAATATAGCTGCGATTACATATTAGCAGTTCTCAAATGGCTCGTAATGCAGTGAGTATGCATGAGGTCAAGAAGGCGTTAGAAAACAGATGTTTAAGTGTGTTACAGCTTTATGATAGAACTCGCGCTTTGTAAAAGAAATAGTTATTGGGTGATTATTATGAACCAGACATTATCAATGTGCTTTAGACATTTTTAAAAAACTGTTTATTTTGTTTTGGGTATAGCCAATTAACAATGTGATAGTTTCAGATGAACAGCAAAGGGACTCAGCCATACAGATACATGTATCCATTTTCCCCCAAACAACAGCCCCCCATCCAAGTCGCTACATAACATTGAGCAGAGTTCCTTGCTCTCTACAGTAGATCCTTGTTGGTTATCCATTTAAAATTGAGTGCTTTACAGGTGTTGATTCAATTACTCCTGACAACGGGCCTGGCAGGTAGGCATTATTAATATCCCTATTTCACATATGAGGAAACTGAGGAACCAAGAAAGTGAGTAACTTGTTCAAGGTGGAACAGAGCAATTGACGGACCCAGCATCTGGGCAGAGGTCATCTGACGTAAGAGTCTGTGTGCTCTGCTGAAGCATGTGGAAGGGTATGATGATTGGAAGTAGATAATTGAATGCAAAATACCCACTTTCTCCTTGCGCGGGACAGACCACCTGTCCTTGGTCCTGATATCCAGGCCTTTCCATTGATGGAACTTGTCTAGTGGATTCTGGAATATTAACGTTGGGAGAACGTTGGTGCTCAAATCAGTGGAAGCTATATAATTTCTTCTCTGTACCTTTGACACTCTGCCCGCCCTTCCTTCATGCCCTCTCCTGAAGCTGTTTTTCTTTGAATCAGTTAAAATGTGTGAGTAGTTTACCCTACCTGCTGAAAGCAGGGTCTTAATTAGCCTTAATTTTTGAAGTCGGCAGCTGTAAACTGTGTTGAAAAGATTGAAAAGATTAGTGCACTAGTAATAAGATAATTGTCCCTGAGAAATGCTGTTAGCATGTAAACACAGTTAGTGTGTGAAATCAGAACAACTGTAATATTTCCCCCATTTGGTGTTTAAAGATGCTCTTGCATGAATAATTATAACTAAATGCAAAGTGCAGAAGGGAAATTCTGCATGCTTTTATTCTTTCTCGTTCATGTCACAGTCCTGAAATAAAAGTCTGCTCAGTGGAATCTCTCCTGTTGCTGCTTCCCTGCCCCCAGCGTCCACTTGAAATTAGAACCAGGAGTGGGGTAACTCAGGGAAATCCCCCAAAATGAGGGATGCTAAGCAAACGAAATCCACAGATCCCACTGTAGCTTTTTAGCAAGGCTTTGGGTAGGAAATACCACATATGTGTGCCTGTGAATGTTCTCAAATGGTTGCCTATGTTCACACACATATATGCACACACACACACACTCGCACACACACACACACACTCATATGCAAAGCTGGAAAATAGTCTCAGCTACATACAACAGAAGCCAAGGCAGTAAACCTCAGTCTGCCTTTTTAGACCTAGAAGAGCTGAAAGAGACTATACTGCACCTGCCTGGACTCTGGAAGCTACTCTCATGAACTTTTGGTCCTTGGATACATTGGCAACTTACTTTCATTTTACCATGTCAGCACGTCATGTCTTCCCAACAGACCTCATGCTACATAGCATGAATCTCAAATATGCTGTGTCGCCTATAAAGTTGGGCGTTGCCTATAAAGTTGACCCTCTCTGCTTCCTCTTCTCAGACATCAGCCAACCAGTAGGTTGAGCGCATCTACTTCTGTTCAGTCTTCCATTCCCAAGGGACTTGCTTGACTTGCAGTTGGGAAAACATCCTGCAACTGTTAAGTGAGCTGCATTCTGAGCATGGTTCTCTTAGGGTCCATCCCAACATTGCTTGAGCTTCGGTTGATTTTGGTTCAACAAGAATTTGCCCAGTGCTCTCTGTGTGGCAGGCCCAGAATTTTGGTAAATATAAGCACAAAGAAGATCATCTTGGAAAATGGGACCAGTAGCTAAAAGACAGAGAAGGCGATGGCACCCCACTCCAGTACTCTTGCCTGGAAAATCCCATGGATGGAGGAGCCTGGTAGGCTGCAGTCCACGGGGTCGCTCAGAGTTGGACAGGACTGAGGTACTTCGCTTTCACTTTTCACCTTCATGCATTGGAGAAGGAAATGGCAACCCACTCCAGTGTTCTTGCCTGGAGAATCCCAGGGACGGAGGAGCGTGGTGGGCTGCCATCTATGGGGTCACTCAGAGTCAGACACGACTGAAGTGACTTAGCAGCAGCAGCAGCAGCTAAAAGAGTTGTTCAAATAGCAGGGAAGAAGGAGAGCAGAGAACCACCCCCAAAACTTGTGGACTCTGCTCCCGACCACGTGTTCCTGGTTGTATGTTTGTATACATTTCTTGAGTCCAGTTTTGGATTTTGTAGCCAATTGAATTTTATAGCCAAGTTTGCTCTACGACAAGTCCATATCCCAGCCTTCTCTCCCATCCCAGGGCCTCTGCTGAGAGCTCTGGGACTTGATATACAAGAGGCTACAAACCCCAGTGCCCACAGTAGCTACATGGGGCCCTAGTGAGGGGGTCAGGCATGTGTCCTTAGCTGGAGGGCGGGCACATGCCCCATCTAAGAGAGACAGCCTTTTCCTAGATCAGCAGCCAGGGCCTTATGAAATTGATGGATTCCTGTTTCCAGGTCTCCTCATTTTCCAAGAAATGACAGAGCTTTGTAGTTTTGCATGAAACCTCCTGAACTGTAAGTGTTGCCCTCACATGTAGCATTTTTCTTTTGGAAACGTGGCACGGGCTGAACAAAACCCATCTGAGGCAATTACTGCCTGTAGGCCCCACTTTGCTGTTTGCTCTGTGGGCAGGAAACTCTCCAAGATGCTGTTCTCAAGGAGCCTGTAAAACAGACACTGCTGCTGGGTGGTCAGCGATGAGCCCCACCGCCTTATGGATTTGGTCAATTTGAGACGGAAGACTTGAACTTGCATCCTGCTTCTCCGGGCTCATCCTTTCTCATCCTGCCCCCTCCTGCCCCCTCTGTTTGCACAGATGTCTCAATGAAGTTCGTGGGAAAAGAACACTTACTATCCTGAATAGATCCTACAGTTATGCCAAACGTCACGCGTGTGAGTCTGGGTCCCCTGCCCCCGCCCTCCTGGGCAGGAAAGCCTAGAAATCAAAGGGGATCATTGTAGACGTGGGTCAGCCGAGCCGCCCTGGGCACCGTGGTCGTCTCCTGGGGGCTGATTATCAGCTTGCTTGAGGATCTCAGGCTCTTGCCTGACCTTGGCACAGGGTCTGGCGAGTTTGGCTTTCTGGGTGGAGAATGGGTTGTTTCAGAAACAAAGCCATTGAGACCGAGTCGAGGAGAGAACTCTATTCACTGGTGAAAGGAGCTCATTGTACAGACTCGGTGGGCCCGGCAGGACCCCCTTCCTCTGGCCTCCCCCTCCTCCCTTTTCCCCAGCTGGGGCTTTGTCCGTGAGCCCTTCACAATGCTTTCTCCCGGGCTGCGCTTTCTTTCCCCTTTTCCTGTCTCAGCAGCTTTGGGACTGCCCTGTACAGGAGGAGAGTCGGGCTCGCAGCCCCCGCACACGTTCTCGGCTCCTTGGGCCAACTCTGTCGTCGTGGGTGATGAGAGCGCTTCCTTCCGGGAGAGCTGGGAACAAACAGCCAGTTCACAGGCAGCTGCACTCGGTGGAAGTGCAGGAAGCAAGAGAACAGTGGGCGCTAACAACCTCTTCCTGTGCCACGCTCTTCACCGAAGCCTTCCCACCGGGCAACCCCCAGCCTGATGCCCAGTGCTGCCGCCTGCCCCGCCCCCTGAAAGTCAGGACCATTGGGCCCCAGGTAGAGGCTTGTCATTGAGTGAACTGCAGTGCTCCGTTTCCCTGTGCTTTATTAGAGCTTTTCTTTCTTCCCTCAAGTCCCAGCATCCTGAACTTTTCTTCCTTGGGACTAGGGCTGACCGTGGAATCATGTTGATTAAACAAATCATCTGGCGGGTAGAATGGTACTATCCCTTGTGAAGAGCAGTAAAATATGGTCATTGAGAGATGGGAGATCAGGGGGACTTCCCTGGTGGTCCAGTGGTTAAAAATCTGCCTTACAATGCAGGAGATGTGGGTTCAACCTTTAGTCGGGGAACTAAGATCCCACATGCCATGAGGCAACTAAGCCTGTGCACCTCAACTGCTGAGCCACAACTGGAGAATCTGAATGTCTCAACAAGAGATCACGCATGACACAATGATGATTCCCCCATACAGCAATGATGTAGCCTAGTAAATACATAGATATTTTTAAAAAGAGATGGAAGGTCACAAACTCCCCAGCCCTGCAGGTGGGGGGGGGGGGCTGTGGCCAAGAGGAGGATGTGTGCCCATCTTAAGTAGGTGGCAGCTACTCAGCTCCAGCTGTAGCCATGCCAGCCCACATCCCCATTTGGCCAGATCTTCTGACATTTAAGAAAAGCCAGAAATCTGGGTATGGTGAAATCACCCACTTTTTAAATGTTGGCAACTGGCTTAAAAAAAAAAAAAAAAGTATTGTGCACTATGCATGTCAAACCATACCACCTCTGCACACTTTGGTTAACTTCTTAAGAGATATGAAGGTTAAATGAGCCTGGCCCTGCTTTTTGGGCAAGTCTTTCTGAGATTCTGTTTCCTCCTCTATAAATTAAGAATACTGTAGGAGATCCATAGTCTAGAAACAGGCGAATATACAAATAATGTCATCAAAAGCACTGCCCAGTGAGACGAGAAAAAAATAAAATCATCTATGTTTCCAGACTTTATGGCCATCTTGTAGTAGCTGCCCCAGGAGGATGGAATGAGCATTTACTGAAATGCACAGAAATGAACAGAGTGTTTCATAAGGACTTAAATGAAAGCTGTCGTAATGGCCATTGTCTGTTGGCTCAGTCACCTTCATCCTCAGCACCCTCATCAGCATTAAGACATGCAGGAGAAAGCCAGGGAGGCAGGAAGGAGCACTGAGTCTCCCCGGGACCCAGCCCTTTGAACCCTCAAGACCATGACTCTGACTCTCTTTGTACCAGGCCTCTGCCCACGTGTCTCCTGCAGATCCACTTGCCGACCATCTCTCTTCTAGCCTAGGAAGGAGGCTCCCCCGCTCCCAGGCACAGCCAAGAGCTGGGGATACGCCCCCTGCATCCGCTGTGAAGCTCTCCGCTCCGTTGCCGTGTGCCCGCATCCTGGGATCCAATCCCCCCGTGGCTTGAATCAGCAGTTCTGTGTGTGGCCTCTTGGAGACATTCCAGACTTGCAGCACTGCTGAATCATAGTTTCTCCAGAGCTGGGATATGCTGTCTTTTGGACAAAAGTTATCCTGGCTAGAGGCTCTGGTGAGGATCTGAAGAAGAGGAAATGAAGAAAAGGAGTGTGGGAAGGACTCACATAAACACTGATTTTGGCAAAAAAAGGATGAACCCAGGATTTTGTATCAAGAAACTTGGATTCTAGGCTGGGTTTTGCTCTAAATGGTGTGTGCCCTTAGGAAACTACTTCCCATTCTGGATTGCATATGCTGCTGTTGCTCTTTAATCACTAAGTCATGTCCAACTCTTTGCAACCCCATGGACTGTAGCCTGCCAGGCTCCTCTGTCCATAGAATTCTCCAGGCAAGAATGCCTGGAGTGAGTTCCCATTTCCTTCTCCAGGCTATCTTCCCGACCCAGGGATCGAACCTGGGTCTCCTGCTTGGCATATGGGTTCTTTACCACTGAGCCACCTGGGAAGCCCCGGGTCTCATATGCCATAACAGAAAATGATGGGTTTGATCTAGGTCAGGGCAGGAAATGCATTTCATCTCACTGGAAAATAGGAATGTACCAATAGTGTCTGTTCACAAGCCGTGCTAAGAATTTGAGGCCAAGTAATTGCCTGGTAATATCCACCTTGGACATCCCATAGGGAAGCTGCTGCTCACCTTCCCCGTATCTCTTCAGTGTCTTTCTGGTATTCACAGTTTTGGATTCTTGGGCTCAAATCTTTAAACTAGATCTTTGTGGAACAGAAAACCTACCTCGCAGTCCCAGAAGCTATAGAACAGAGTGTTGTGTCTCTGGACAGTGTCTCCAGGACACATTGTTTCCACTTGGGCCATCTGCCATCTTGGTGACCACAGCAGATGGGTGTCAAATTGGTATGTGTTGCCTGGCCTGTGCCTGGGAAAAGCTAATTATTGGGCTAGGCTGGAGATGCAGCTTGTATTCTGAGCTTAGGAAGACTTGCATCCCAGCAGAGTCCGGTGACCAGCTTCAGAAGGACTGCAAGCCCGGATGGTCTACCAGCGCATCTTGTCTGGCTGTGTTGGGTGGAGGTTACGTTGCTCAGTTTTTTCTTGGCATGCTGCAGGCATGTCTCGTTTCTGGTCTGAAATGCCTTCAAGCTGTGAAAAACACATCCCATAAAGTGACAGTAATTGTCCTCCAAGAGGAACTAACATTTGTGGCTTGCCTACTTGCCACCAGGGCTGAGCGAGGTTCTGATACTCCATCTCTGTCAGTCTTTACAGTAACCACTGAGAGAGTTATTACTCTTGTTCTTGTTGTGATTAGTATTCTTAAAGGTTACGTAATTAGCCAAAGATCCAGAGCAACCAAATGGGACAATCTGGTATTTCCTAATACGATGTGATCCAGTTCCCTGCTCCATAAGGCTTCCTAGTGCCAACAACTCACAGAACCATGAACCGTGGTTAAGTGATTCTGATTTACAGTGTGGTCGTACCCCTGGGAAACAGCATAGTCTAGTGGTCAAAAGTGCAGCCTCAGGGCTTGGGCTGTATGTGTGTGTGTGTGTGTGTGTGTGTTAGTCGCTCAGTTGTGGTCGACTCTTTGTGACGCTGTGGCCTGTAGCTTCTGGGCTCCTCTATCCATGTAGTTCTCCCTGCAAGAATACTGGAGTAGTTGCCTTGCCTTCCTCCAAGGGATCTTCCTGACCCAGGGATTGAACCTGGGTTTCCTGCATTGCAGGCAGATTGTTTACATCTGACTCACCAGGGAAACCCTCAGGAGTTGGGCTGTCCTGATCCAAACCTTGTCTCTGCGATTTACTAATGAGTGCCTTTGAGCCTCGGTTATACCGTCCTGTAAAATGGAGCTGTTAGTACTAATAATACCTATGAATAATCTGAGCTGTTGTGAGTTTTTAATGAGAGTTCTTACAGCCCATTTATTATAATGTCTTGCTTCACTGTGAGCCCAGTGTTGGGCTGCTTTTCTGATTATCGTCAGTATTGATCAGCCACGTGACCCAGGATCACTGCATGAATAAGGGGGAGGTGACAGTTGTGTGCAGTAGCCAGGCAGCAGCCATACAGCTAGAAGCCATACTTTCTGGCAGAAAAGCGCATCCAGGGCCTCAGGCAGGTGTATTCAAAGCGTAGTTCCAAGAATTGTAGTTCTGTGCACTTTGTAAAGGATTACAAAACCTCCGGAGGCCCACGCAGCACGAAGTGTTCTGTATAATGGTTTAGATTTTTAGTGACTGTTTGCGCTCAGAGATACACACGCGGAGCTGAGAAACACTAAAGCCATTGCCGAGTTTCCATGCATCTGTGGTTTCTCCTCTCTTTCCAGGATGGGGATGGTCAACTACTGATCCAAGGGCTTCAGGCTTCATTTAGCAGTTCTTTGAGGTTCTGTTGGTCCTTCCTGAGGTCTGGACTTAAATATGTGGAGGGAATGCAGAAGAAGATCTAAAAGGTCTCTGAACTTTTTGAACTTTCAAGACCAAAAAGAGACAGACAGAGCAAGGGAATTCCACCCCGTTTTCAGGGCCCAGTCACATCTGTCACCATCTCTCTGATGCAGGGAGAGGCCCCTTGCCCTCTCCACGGGGTTTCTGCTTTCTCCCCTGAGTCCTCTTTGAAGGTGACTTTGCATTTTCCAACAAGGTGAGTCTGTGTGGTGCCGGCCTGTGCTCACGTTCCAAGAGCAGCCTTTCTCAGAGAACAAGGGCGTTCTGTGTCCATCATGTGCCTCCCTCATCGCCCGGAGCCGCCTGGCCGGCACGTGTCCCGCCTTCATCTCGGGAGCCCCTGCCGTGTAAGATAAGCGCGCCGTGGAATCCCACAGAAAGCGCTATTGTGTGAGCACCCTGATGGCTGTGACCAGGCCTAGAGAAAGAATTAAGACGGGGTCACACGCCCCGGGGCGGGGGGGGTGCTGAAGGGAGGGGAGTGGTGACCGGGTTTCTGGGGCAAGAGGGATACCTTCACTATTTACGTGGGGAGAAAAGAAGGGGCCAAAACCACCCTGCACCTTGCTGTGGACTGAATGTATGGTGGTGGTTTTAGTCACTAAGTCCTGTCTGACTCTTTATGACCCCATGGACTGATGCCCGCCAGGCTCCTCTGTCCATGGAATTCTCTAGGCAAGAATACTGGGGTGGGTTGCCATGCCCTCCTCCAGGGGATCTTCCCAACCCAGGGATTGAACCCAAGTCTCCTGCATTGCAGGCAGATTCTATACTACTGAGCCACCAGGGAAACCCAGATGGAATATATGTGTCCCTCTAAAAATTCATATGTTGAAATTCTAATATCCCGTGGGATGGCGTTAAGAGGTGGGGTCTTCGGGAGGTGATTAGGTCATGAGGGAGGAGCCCCCATGAATGAGATTAGTGCCCTTATAAAAGAGACCCTGAAAAACTCCCCTGAATCTTCTGCCACGTGAGGTCACAGCAAAAAGACAGCTATCTATGAATCAGGAAGCTCTCGCCAGACACCAAGTCTGCCAGCACCTTGACCTTGGACTCATAGACTCCAGAACTGTGAGAAATAAATTTCTGCTGTTTATAACCCACTCAGTCTGTGCTATTCTCTTAGAGTACCCAGGGGAGGCCAGGACACACCCATCATGAAATTTCTTGGAGGCACAAAGCCTGAGCACCAGAGTCCCAAGCATGCATCAGACACTTGGTGGCTAGCTGGTGTCAGAGGTTGGAGTCCTAAGCAAGATTTTTGGTTTTTCACTGGCTGTCTTTCTCACCTCGGATGCCTTTAGTCTTGTACTATTCGGAATATAATACAAGAGTTCTCAGGCTTCAGTCTGCCTGACTTGCCCAAGAGTGTCTAATAAAAATGCAGATTCTTTGGATCCTTGCCCAGAGAGCCTGATTCAGTAAGTTCACACTATTGGAAACACCAGGATATTGGTTAAAGGACCAGTTTCTGGCAGTGTACAGACCTGAGCACCAGACCTGGCCCCATCCCTTATCAAATCTATGTTCTCGAGCAAATTGTCTTGCTGGAGCGTTAGTTATCTGGTCTGTAAAATGGGCAGTTTGAGACTTCCCTTGCCAGGGTTACAAGGAGTTCACGCACTTGACACAAGTAAGCTTTCAAAATGAAGTAGGTAACTTTACCCACTCACTGCTGTCCACTTAGGTACAATAGTCTTCTTTGATGGCTCAGTGGGAAAGAATCTGCCTGCAAGGCAAGAGATACAGGGGACGTGGGTTCGATCTCTGGGTTGGGAAGATCCCCTGGAGGAAGAAATGGCAACCCACTTCGGTATTCTTGCCTGAAAAACCTCAAGGACAGAGGAGCCTGGCAGGCTACAGTCCATGGGGCCACAAGATTCGGATAAGACTGAGCGACTAAGCATGCATGCACCCAGTTATGTACAATAATTCTCAGTCCAGAAGAATTATGATCGAGTAGGGTTGGGTGTGGAGGGTTATGTCTTAGCCTTCACAAGCCTGGAAGAAGAAAACAAAGGGACGATTATCTTTGAGTTTCTAGCCAGAGACCAAACACTTGAAATATCTGGTTTTAGTTAATGTTCACAACAGCCTGTGATATGATATCCTGTTTTCAAGACAGGAGGTGACTGTGCATCTGAATTGGTGTGAGACGGTCCAGGTTCACACCTGTTAAGCTGGTGTGATTGTTACCAATGCTCGTTTTCACTTACAGAGTTTGCCAGACAATACAGTCTATGCTTTGCTGTCTTGCAGTAGCTCTGTAGGAGAAATATAGACCCTCCTGTTAACATCATGTAAATGAGAAAGTAAAGCTCACAGATGCTATGAGGTTTGGCTGAGGTCACTAGTCTAAGTGGTTGTCATTTGCTGACTCACACAGTTCTTGGGAGCAAAGCCTTTAAAGAAGTGATTCAGTTAAAATGTGGCTTTTAGAAGGGATTTCTAATCTAGTCTGAGGGTTTCCCAGATGGCTCAGGGGTAGAGAATCTGCCTGCCAATGCCAGAGATGTGTGTTCGATCCCTGGGCCAGGAAGATACCCTGGAGAAGGAAATGGCAACCCACTCCAATAGTCTTGCCTGGAAAGTCTCATGGACACAGGAGGCTGATGGGCTACAGTTCATGGGGTCACAAAAAGAGTTGGACACGACTGAGTGACTTAAACAAAAACAACAGTCCAGTCTGACTGGTATCTTTATGAGAAGAGGAACTTTGGGCACACAGAGACACCCAGAGGCTGCTGTATGGAGTAAAAAGACTATGTGAGTACACAGTGAGAAGGCAGCCATCTAAGCAGAGAGGCCTTCAAAGAAAAAAAACCCTGCTGGTGCATTGACCTTGGACTTCTAGCTCCCAGAATTGTGAGAAAATAAGTTTCTCTTGTGTAAGCCACTCAGCCTGTGGTACTTTGTTATGGCAGCCTGAGCAAGACTAGAACTGGGCTTGTGCATGATCTGAACCCAGGGCTGACCCCTAACCTGTATTCTTTTCCCACAAATGATCCTTCTTTGCCCTGTGCCCAGCCTGCAGTACAAGTGACCACATCCAGTTAGGCCTCTGGCCTGGCATCCACGCTCAGCTTCCTCTGGGTGCTCTCACCAGGGAGTGTTTCTCCAGCAGGCAGCGGTGCTGAGTTTTTGATCCCATGAAGAGCTCGTTGCATTTCCCAAGGTGCCTGCTATTGAACAGTGATGAGATTAGATCCAGTCTCCGGATGGTGGAAGCTCCCTCCTATGGCGAATCAGAGGACTCCCTGGGCGAGTGCCATCAGCCTTCTGCAGCTTCGTCCTGGGTGTGTCTGTGCTGAGTCTTACTGGGGACCCATTGTCTATCTGCTGACTTGATGGGCCTCAGGGGGGACCTGACTCAGGAAGCCTGAGTCACATGTTTGTCACCTATTTCCCAAAGACTTTGCTTAATGCCCAAGAACAAGCACTATCTTATGATATCTCATATCATATGAGATATAGATATGATGTCTTATCAAAGACAGGGAGGAGAAAGCCCCTTCCAACTTGTAATCAGGCTCCTGCCTCATTTAAACAGTTAGCTTTGGGATAGAAGGGCACACAGGGTCCCTTTAAACTCAGTTCTGTCTCCCTCATGGTGCCTGCCAGGCAGAGTGCTAGCTGCTGAGTTGGAGCATAGTAAACGTGTGTGAACGAGGCTTACCCGGGGCTCAGCATGACCAGGAAAGCCAGAAACGTTTGATGCAAGCCTGAAATGAAAATGAACAAATTCCTCCTCTTCTCTCTGCATTCTTTATAAAAGCTTAATTGCTTGTTAAGATTAGGCCCGTGGCCCTGATGGGCTCAGAAGTATCTGAGCCTGGTTTCCCTGGTCATACAAGCAAGACTGTTGAGGAGCAAACAAGTTTGATTTCTCCAGGACCTGTAATCAGGCTCCCGCCTCATTTATACAGTTAGCTTTGGGATAGAAGGGCGCACAGGGTCCCTTTAAACTCAGTTCTGTCTCCCTCATGGTGCCCGCCAGGCAGAGTGCTGGCTGCTGAGTTGGAGCATAGTAAACGTGTGTGAACGAGTTTGGCTAACTCTGCATGGTTCATGCTGTGGCACAGTGACTGCATTTTGTTTTTAGTTTTGACATGTGTGCTAATTTCTATCAACCGTGTCCACTACCTTTTTTAAAAATACAGATGCTCAAAAACGATGCCAGTCGTTAAGGTGGTACTTAACCTTTTACTTCCTGTATTCTTCCTTTTGATAAACACTATCTAGGTTGCAGGATTACTTTGTCTAAGGTAGGACTGTATTGTCTGATAGAGCTACTCTAAAATAGCCCAGGTTTCTTGAATACAGGGCATTGGGACTGAATCCAGGCTTCAACAATATCTGTGTAAACTTGGACGAGTTATTCAATCTCTGTGGTCATCAGTTTCCCCATCTCTATAATGGGAATAGTAGTAGAGTCTACCATAAAGGTGTTACAAGGGGTAAATGGAATGATGTGTGTATAGAGGTTAAGCCACGGCCTGAAACATGGTATGACGTTAACAAATTATTAGCTGTTACTTAACAAGTAACTTAGTAAGTTACTACTAGTATTCATGACTATTCTGAATCTTGGTCAAATGATATGCCCATGGAATAAAGTTTAGAATAAACCAAAGGAATGGGAAATGTCTTTCTCAGAGCAAGGAGGTTCTGAGTGATGACCCCCTTTAATGTTATCGTGCAGCTGAAAGTGTTGGTCGCTTAGTCGTGTCTGACTCTTTGTGACCCCTTGGGTGTAGCCTGCCAGGCTCCTCTGTCCGTGGAATTCTCCAGGCAAGAATACTGGAGTGGGTAGCCAGTCCCTTCTCCAGGGGATCTTCCTGACCCAGGGATCAAACCTGGGTCTCCTTCATTGCAAGTGGACTCTTTACCATCTGAGCCACCAGGGAAGCCCCAATATGTTGTAATGGCGCCGAAACAAATTCAGAAGAACTGGTATATTTAGTGAAGAGGGCTGAAGGCTGACTCAGAGATAGTACCAAATACTGATGGTGAGTGTTTCTTTGCTTGGTGTAAGGTCCATCTCGAATGGAGCCTGGTACATAGTAGGGTCTCAGTAAATGATAGCTATTAGCTGTAGTTATTGCAGGTTCCTGGATGTATTTGCAGACTTAGGGAGAATATGTATCTTTTCGTTTCCAAGGCTGGACTGTATACAATACATTTTAGTTCTATCAAGGTCTACCTTGGAGAGTATATTCACCACAATGGCGCTGTGTAACAAGTCAACCTGAAATGGCTTGAGACAACAGGCACATATTCTGTCTGTGAGTGAGGTGGGCTCGGGTTTGGCTAATCGAGGCTGGACTTAGCTTCAAGCTGCAGATTGGATTGGGTCTGCCCCGAGTGCCTCTAATCCCCCTTGGACCAGCAGGCTACCTGGGGTGTATTCTCCTGAGCTGACCGGCAAAAGCACAAGAGGTCATGCTCAATCATGCACACACATTTCAAGCTTCCACGATGTCTTAACTGCTAATGGGCAAGCCCAAGTTCAGGGAGGAGGAAGCTTGCTCTGCAAAGCAATTCACGATCACATGACCAGAGGGTGTGGATCGAGGGAGTGGTGAAAATGAGGGCCACTGATTCCATCTACCCAGTTCCCCACTTGGCTTCCCCACTTTGTCATTGCAGTAGATGATATGAAAGGGCTTTCCTTGCTTTAGGTGGTTCCCTGGTTCTCGGTCCCCACATTAAGATTCTAAAAGCTCTCCACTGTAGCATCCGAGCACGTTGCGAATTCCCCATTGGTCTCCGAGAGCCTTTCCTCTGACAGACAGGAATTTACTCTACTGTAAACCAAAGAGTCCCAGTTTAGACAGACGCGATGGATTAGGCAGACAGCATCATTGACCCAGTTCCACTTCGTTAGCCTTTCCAATTAAGGAGGATGTTACTGAAAGTGAAACCTCACAGAGATACTGTCATACCTTGAATCCTCTGGTCTGAGCCTCTGTAGGCAGAGTCTTATATCTCAAATGTGCACAGAGGGAGGGGAGTGAGTTTGTTGGCCAGTGAATCCTAAGTGTTAATGACATGGCCGTTTGTGAGTTACTTTGTCTGTCTTCTTGGCTAAATAATTAACATGCTAAATAGATAGCATTTTTGCTTTTGTTTTTCCAGAAGCTTTTTAATGAATATTAATCCTCTGACCCTGCCCCCAGAGGATCTCTGATCATGGAACACCAGATAGTTGGTGCAGCATTGTACCCATGGATCAGGCTCTGGGTTTTGTCAACACGGATGTCAGAGGTTTCCTGTGGCTTCCTGGGAAAGTCTTTTTCAGTGAAGTTGTTCATGGGGTTCAGGATGGCATTCTCCCCTCTCCCCCGCCTCCCCCATGGGATTCTGAGCAGTGAAGCGTAAGCCCCAAACAACAGCCAAATGCGCTGTGAAGTACAGCTTAATTAATCTGGGCATGCACCCAACACCCCATCCAATGCTTTGCAAGGACCTGGCCTTAAAAAATGAAGCTAATGTCTGAGAAGCAGCTTCTTATCTTCCAGTCAAAATCTGGATGCTGGGATCGGAATAAAGAGAGGGACAGACAGACACACAGAGGCTGACTTGAGCTGAAGCACAGACTTGCGTGCTGTCTCCCATTAAACAGTGTGAGTCTGACCCATGCTGCCCAACATGGACCATGGCCTTGCCTCCCAGACTAGAATGGGCCCTGCACAGTGTACTTGGCCTGACCCTTGGAGCCTGGGAGCACAGGGTTCACTCTCTCTGCAGACAAGTGATACAGGAGCTGGCTGGGGGTGCTCTATGAAGGATGCTAAAATAATGAGCCTCACTTGAATAAAGAGTGGTTCAGCGAAGGTTCTCCCCCGCTGTAGTGGCTACCTCTTCCCCCTTGACAAGGAGCTGGTAAGGGTTTGAAGACAGAGGGTTGCAGTATTTCTTACAAGACTTCTTAGGTTGTTGTTGTTGTTGTTTTAATATTTGTTTGTGTGGCTGTGTTGGGTCTTAGTTGGGGCACGTGGGATCTTCCTTGTATCATATAGGCTCTTTAGCACATGGACTCTCTAGTGTTGATCTTGGTTCCCCCAGCAGGGATCGAACCCTCATCCCCCTGCGTTGCAAGGTGGATTCTTAACCGCTGGACCATCAGGGAAGTCTTTCTCCAAGTTTCTTTGTGGGCCAAGGCTGCAGTGTGGGAAGAGGGGGAAAAACGCCCCTCAGTATCTTCTTGGGGATGAGGAATGTTCAGGGCCAGGGTGGAGTGTGAAAATGAGAGTGAGATGTCCTCTTGGCATCAACCTCTGAGCTGCACCATTGAAGAGACGCTGGGAATTAGAACTGAAATTGGGAGAGAAGAGTCCCTTGTCTTGAAGGAAAGGTCAGACCAGACCAGAAAGCAAAGCATTCCTGGGGTTAGGTATCTGACCCTCATCAGAACGAGGCATCGTTATCAAGATGCCACAGGGGAGCAGTGATCAAGAAAGTGAGTGACAGTTACTTAGGATGGTGAGGGGTTTAGATGTTCCAGTCTCTCTACACTTTCTTTCTTTTTTAATTATGGAAAGAACACCTAACATGAGGTCTGTCCTCTGACCGAAATTTTCAGTGTACAGTGCCATGTTGCTAACTCTAGGCTCTATGCCATACAGCAGATCTCTGGAGCTTATTTGGCTAGTGGGACTGAAACTTCATACCCGATATACATAGCATCTCCCCACTTTCCCGCTCCTTCCAGCCCCTGCCAACCACCCTTCTACTCTCTGCTTCTCTGAGAGTTTATTTTAGTTGCCTCATAAAAGTGGAACTATGAGATCTGCACCCCCATGATCCTGGAAGCCAAATTCTTAATAGCCAAAACATGGAAACAACCGGTATGTCCATTGACAGGTGAATAAAGAAAATATGGTGTATATATATGTGCTGCCTGCGTGCGCAGTCGTGTCTGACTGAGTGACCGACTCTTTGTGGTCACTCAAAGGTCACTCCCATGGACTGTAGCCTGTCAGTCTCCTCTGTCCATGGGATTTTCCAGGCAAGAATACTGGAATGGGTTGCCATTTCCCCCTCCAGGGGATCTTCCGACCCAGGGATGGATCAAACCTAAGTCTCCTGCGGCTCCTGCAATAGCAGGCAGATTCTTTACCACTGAGTCACCTGGGAAGCCCCATATATATACACACAGTGGAATATCATTCAGCCTTCAAACAAGAAGGAAATCCTGCCATTTGTAACAACACGGGTGAACCTTGAGGACATTGTGCTAAGTAAAATAAGCCCATCACAGAAAGACGAATAAGGCGTGATATCTACATTTCCTTCTTGTTCACAGCAGAGGGCAGGGGGCTGGGGCGAATTTGCATGCTTTCTGGAAGCCTGTTTTGGAAAATCTGCTTAGATAAAGCTTCCAATTGAGTTTGCCCTTTGGGGCTCTAAAATCATGCCCATTCTCAGGCAGAGGCAGCTTGAGGTTACTTTCCCAGAATCATGAATCCAAGATGATTAAGTGCAGGGCCAACGTAGTCGAGACAAAAATAGCCTTTATGTGCTGAGTTTCCTGTTTTCTTTGGAATCCACTCGCTGAAAACCGCTACCTCCTCTCCAGGCGTTCCTTCCTCCTCTGTACCCACCCTGCCCCCACCCCGGAGTTCACGTTTAATGACCCGAGAGAATTTACCACCGAGCATTTCCAGTCAATTGGCTTTTGTCGAAAGTGAATGAATGGGACTTTCTCTGGCCTTCTCCCTCCTGAAAGGAATCTTCCCCAGCCCATTGGAATGTGCCCCACAGACCGGGAATTAAGCTCCTTCTTGTCCTTCTGTCTCGTTCCTTCCCTTATTCTTTCCCAGATCAGACACAAAGTGGTGGCCTTGCCCCTCATCGGGACTTTATATTCTTTCAGGTTTATTTCTAATCCTCTTGCGGACCCATCTTCTCCCTCCCGTCGATGCTTTGAGCACACTTTGAGATGCTCTGCGAGGGGGCTTTGTTTGTTCTTTCTTTACACTTGCACTTCATCTTCTTGCGTGATCTCCTGCGGGTGTCCCTGCAACCTCCTAGTGAAAAGTTTTATCCTTCCTCATGTGGGTGTGGGAGGAGGTGGAGAACGTCGCATGGAATGGGGGCGACAGAATGAGGACACCCTCCCCGTGCGGTTGCTTGAGCACTGCAGAAGTACAGCTTTGTTTTAAAGTGGTGCCAGGGTAGTAGGTTACGTTTCCCCCCCATTCACAGGCATTTTCTCCTTTTTTCCCACAGGAGCCACAACCAAGCCCAGTGATCACCCTGGAGACCCAGGTGAGTACCTCCCCATGGTCTCTGTCACCTTCTCTGCCCTGATGCTCAGAACCACCTCTGCAGGGAGCGTTTATCAGCACCCTCTTGGCTCCAGGACTCAGAAAAATGGGACAGGCACATAACGGCTGTCTTGCTGCCCTGTTGAGACGCTGTGTGTGCACCCGGGTTCTGAAAGCACCGTGGGAAGAATCAGACCTGTTTTTCTGAGTTTTCCTCCACCCAGTGGTCACCAGGAGGTGAACGCAGAGAGCAGAGGCAGGGAGGGGTCATGCGGGGAGGGGTGGCTGCTCATTCACGCCTCGGGTTTGGAGAACTCTCTCCCTTGGGCAGTTAGTTGCATCCTTGTATCTGCTTGTGCATTGGGCCATTCTGAGGCCTCTGAATCACAGTGGCGTTCCTGTGTGGGGCGGGTGACCAGTGGATCTTGTAAGGAGGGCCCTTACTGTCTTCTTCTGCTTTCCTGGGCAGCTGTGAGTCCAGCAGACTCAGGTGGAGTCCTGGAGCTGTGTCTTCTGGCCTTAAGGGGCTCTGACCCACTCAGCCTCCGTCTCCCCATCTGCAATGTAGTTACCACAGGAATAGCCCCGCAGGGCTGTGATGAAGATGGCAGGGCACGGTGTCTGTAAAGTCATCAGTACACGCTAAGTGCTTGTGAGTGTTAGCTTTTTAAACCAGTGGAGTGCTTCCCTTTCTGATGGGACTTGCAGGAGGTATATCTTTGTTTTTGTTTTTCTTTTAAACTTCTTATCTTACATTGGGGGGTAGCTGGTTATCCAAAAATGTGATAGTTTCAGGTGAATAGTGAAGGGACTCGGCCATACGGATCCATGTATCCATTCTCCCCCAGACTCCCCTCCCATCCAGGCTGCCACATAACATTAAGCAGAGTTCCATGTGCTCTACAGTAGGTCCCTGTTGGTTATCCATTTTAAATACAGCAGTGTGATATGTCCATCCCAAACTCCCTAACTGTCCCTTCCCACTGGCAACCGCAAGTTCGTTTTCTAAGTCTGTGAATCTAAGGAGGTGTATCTTTGGATTGATCATTTCCTTAGCCCTGTGGATTGGTCAGATACTAAAGAGAGAAGACAGGGTGCCTCCCAGCCAGCACCCCACAGCTAACAGAGTGTGAGATAGGCGAACAAACGTAGCTGAACTTCTCAAGGCTCTTCAGTGACTCCTGCAGCTCCAGGGACCGCCTGCCTCCTACTCTTTACCCTCATCAGGAGCATCTCTGCACTGTCTTCCACAGGGGAGTGAGAAGCAAGCCCACCCTACTCCTCCTTCCTTCATGGAAGGCCAGAAGTTGTGAGGAAAGTAGATTCTCGGGGTTCCTTTGGGCTCTTTTGTCCTCTCCCCACATCCATTTACTTAGTTGGCTTCAGAAGTTTTAGTTGCTCGGTTGTGTCCAACTCTACGACCCCATGGACTGTAGCCCACCAGGCTCCTCTGTCCATGGAATTCTCCAAGAAAGAATACTGGAGTGGGTTGCCATTCCTTTCTCCAGGGGATCTTCCCAACCCAGGGATCGAACCTAGGTCTCCCTCATTGCAGGCAGATTCTTCACCATCTGAGCTGCCAGGGAAGCCCAGTCGACTTCAGGGATAGCCAGAAAACAGAGCAAGCATGAAGGAGCAGTGGTGGGATTTTAAGGGGATAAATACCCAGTTTTAGCTCCTCTTTGACCATCTTCTCGTCTGCTTTTTCCCAAACTCCTGCCAGTCAGGAGGTGATGTGGCTGTCAGCTCAGCCACATTTGCCATATGTGAATTGTGTAGTTTGTTTATCCTAAGTCACCTACAGTACATTTTCCCTGACATTAACTTATTTTACTTTCAGAAGTAGACTTACCCTAAACTGATGATTCCCAATTAGGAGTGTCTTTGACCTTCAGAGGATGTTTGGCAATGTCTGAAGACATTTTTGGTTATCTCACCTTGGAGGGGGTTCACTACTGGCATCTAGTGGGTAGCGACCAGAGAGGCTGCTAAATATCCTACGAGGCACAAGACACCCCCACAGGAAAAATTATCTTGCCTGAAATGTCGGTAGGGCTGAGGTTGAGAAATGCTATCTCAGGGAATAATATTGGTGAAATTACAAGTTTGAAGAGCCAGTTATGTTTTTTTTTTTTTTGCAAAACTTTTAATTTTGAATTAATAAAATTAAAAAGCTCCTTTGGGTGCCCTTTAAACTCATCACAGCATCCTCTCAGATTTATGTGCATTGCGCTTTGGGAAATGTGTCTCTCCCCGGCCTACCCCATGGATTATGAGATGCTGGCCCTTCTCTATCAGTCCTTCCCCAGAGAGAAAATTTATGACTCAGAAAACCCCTGGGCACATAGTCTGCACCCAGAATTCTGGAAGCCAATCTGGGATGCAGTAGCCTAGATGGTTCTAGATGGTTCTGGATGGTTCTGTCCTTGCCCCAGCTGCATCTTTTACTATGGAAATTGCCCCACCAGTTCTGCAAAACCTCCATGGGCAGGAACAGTCTGCGTGCCCTGGCTCTGGCTAGTATGTTGTGCATAACAGTTCCCCCACCTACACAGTGACCTCTCCCACAGTTACATCCATGGGCCCCAGGTACCTGAGCCCTGGTTTGCCAGGTAAGCCAGCTGTGGCACGCGGCTGGCTTTCTGCACTGGTGCCATGCTGCTGGGGAAATGACTCAATTTGTCTCCAGACAATAGTCCATCAGTCTCATCTGGCGCTCGGTCTTTGGGGAGCCATAGGATACTGTTGTCTTTCCCTGAGTTCTGATCTCTGATGTTAAAGAGATGTTGGAACCCAACCAAAGGGCAAATGTGTTCTTTGTAACTGTTGGCATAAGCCCGTGCTCCACTTTGACTCTGTGCTGGGCCTCAGCCCATTGTGGGACTCACAAGGGGATCTTCTTCAGCTGCCTGCAGGCAGGGCAGATGAGAGGGGCAGAGGAGAGGTTTTCTGGCAGAATGTGGTGCCCCAAATATCTCCCATATGGCCTGAGCAAGATGGCAGATGTGGCCGAGTGTGGAAGAGCCAGCCAGGCAGAGGTGAGTGGAGGATATCCTCTAAGCCCTGGGTCATCGCCCCCTGCCCGCCCCACCTCTCCCCACCCCAGTCCCCTTTGCTCCCAAGAAAGGCATCACCTGCTCCGTCCTGGAACACAGGTGCCACAGGTGGGCCTGACTTCGAGATTTCATTGTGAGCTCTGTCCGTTCAGGCCACAGTGGCATGGCTTGCCCAGGGCTCAGCCTACATTGGGATGTTGGGCCAGCTGGGGGCCCGTCCCTCCACGAATCCTGTCTCCCTGGTACTCACTGCCTCGGCTCCCACCCAGTGTTCCCAGGAAGCTGTACCCAGTTGGGGGAGATGCTTTGATTGGCTGCCGAGGCCTCTTCTGCTCTCTGCAGTCAGCACAGCCAAACTTCGCATCTGTTGGCATCAGCAGGACTTTCTCTGCTTAACAGCCAGATTAATGAATGAGGAAGTCGAATAATCCCTTGGGTCAGTTTTCTCTCGGCAGGCTGTCCCTGGGGGTATGGAGGACTCCCTGACTTGCAGTTGTGAATGCATTTCTGGTCTCCAGATGGTGGTTACCCGGGAACCAAGTGATCTAGAGATGCAAAAAGAATGTCTGATAGGAGTGTGGATTTGGTTAGCAGCGCTGGTGTGAGGCCCACTCTTACTGACCTTTGCCATTTGCCAAGAACTGATTTCCCCCACCAAATCCTCAAATGCCATTATTCCATGGGTCTTTTCATGATATCCAGCTTCCAGATGAGGACCCTAAGGGTCAGAGAGGTTAAGTTAACTCGCCCAAAGACACGTAGGACCTAGCACTGGTGAGTATCAGACTTGGGGCCATATGACATCGGAATCTATCTTCTCAACCTCTCTCCTATTTTTCCACAAAAAATAAAAAAAAAAAAAAAATTGCTTTGGCGTCGACAGAGGATGAGATGGTTGGATGCCATCGCTGACTCAATGGACATGAGTTTGAGCAAGCTTAGGGAGTTGGTAATGGACAGGGAAGTCTGTCATGCTGCAGTCCATGGGATCACAAAGAGTTGGGCACGACTGAGCGATTGAACTGAACTGAACCAGTAGAGAGACTTGCTAATGCTCAGAAAAGCTGGAGGGATAAGCTTGATGTATGCGCCCCAAGGTTGGTATAGATAGATTGTGCTTTGTACAGTTTTCTGCAGATGTACTTAGGTAAGTAGGTACAGGAATGACTGATAGATGGTAGGTGGGTAGATGTATAAATAAATAGAGATAATGCTTCCTGTGATGCCTACTTCTTTGACAGGTTGCCACTAGGCTTGTGAGTAAAAGGGTTTAAACAATGGACCCAACAGAAAATTTAGTTTAAAAACAACAAAAATTAAACATCTTCCTGTGCAGCAATAGTGTTTTGGTGAATTTGAGTGCTTATTATTAACTTTTCCTAGGCGGCACAGTGGTGAAGAATCTGCCTGACAATGAAGGAGACATGGGTTTGATCCCTGGGTTGGGAAGATCCCATGGAGTAGGAAATGAATGCTCATTGATTCTCTCTTTCTTATTGATCCCCTAGATAGTTCATCATTTCTGAGCTCACTCCTGTTGGCAAGGTCTCTCGTCATTTAATTTTAGCGTCTCTGCTTCCCTTCCTGTCATCCCCCTTCCCCAGCATCATCACTGTCAATTAGTTCGTGGCCTCAGCGCCAACACTGAGATCCCCTGGGCGTGGTAATACAGGAACTCTTCCGTAGAGTGAAGATATATCAATCTGCGTCTCTGTGAGATTGGCTGTCCTTGGAGGGGAGCAAACCTTCCTTTACTCTGAGATTCCTCTCTGGGTCTGAAGATCAAGGGCATCAGGAGGAAAGCTCCTGACTGCTCAGCCTTCAACAACCTACCTGGTCCTTGAATTTCTTTGGTCAGCCAACAGAAGGTACAAGGGCAGGGAGTTACAGTCACAGTATTTAAAGATAGTGCCGGGGTCACTGCGGATGTGAACAAAGCTCCCGAAGAAGACGAGCAGTGGGTGGAAGGAAATCCGTCCAGGAGGAATTCATCCATTTATCCAGGTGGTTAGGAGAAGGCAATGGCACCCCACTCCAGTACTCTTGCCTGGAAAATCCCATGGATGGAGGAGCCTGGTAGAGTGCAGTCCATGGGGTCGCTAAGAGTCTGACACGACTGAGCGACTTCACTCTCACTTTTCACTTTCATGCATTGGAGAAGGAGATGGCAACCCACTCCAGTGTTCTTGCCTGGAGAATCCCAGGGGAGTGGGGAGCCTGGTGGGCTGCCATCTATGGGACTGCAGAGTCGGACACGACTGAAGCGACTTAGCAGCAGCAGCAGCAGCAGCAGCATCCAGGTGATTACCCAGCAAATAGTTCGGGGTCCAAGAGGAGGCTCGGCCTTGATGCTAAAGACACAGCAGTGAACAGGACAGAAGGAGCCTTGCCCACAGACCCCCGTTCTGCCTGGGGAGTTAGTGAATTTAGGAACAAGTAGATACGCCCATACTTTCAAGGAGTATTGAGTAAACAAAAACACCACCAGTGTGTCTGTAAGCAGGAGTGACCGGACACTGCAAGGGGGAAGGTGCTCACGGAAGTCACTTTCTAGAGGTGAGTTTCAAGCTCAGGAGGTGACCGCTGAGCTGAGAGCTTACAGTGGTTAGAGATAACCAGGCAAAGAAGTGGCCCTAATCCTGTTTGGAGACTTTTTCACATTACATCTGAAGTGAAGTGGAAGTTGCTCAGTCGTGCTCAACTCTTAGTGACCCCCATGGACTATACAGTCCATGCAATTCTCCAGGCCAGAATACTGGAGTGGGTAGCCTTTCCCTTCCCCAGGGGATCTTGCCAACCCAGGGATCGAACCCAGGTCTCCCACATTGCAGGCGGATTCTTTCCCATCACATCTGGGTTCCTGTAAAAATGGTGCCAGTTTTCCTTAGAATCAAGTGTTAGCTCCTTGGAGCTCTTTCAATGCCTTTGTGGCCTTAGAACGTCAGGATGAATAAGGAATTACCTTTCTCAGGCAAGGGTGAAGGGCAAGAGCTGAGGTGGGACCCAGGGAGAGGGGCTTAAATTGGGGGCTGTCAGGTCAGACTAATGTCTGGAACAAGCATTTTGACAGGGAACTCCTGATCCGAGCAGTGCTGATCATGGGACTTCCATGAAAAATCAGCTAATCGTCATCATCAGCTAATCAGCTGGCTTGAGTTCAGCTGAATTGAAGTCTGAGTCTAAACCAGTGGTTCACAACTTAGGGGCAGTTTCACTACCTTCACGCCTGGGGACGTTTGTTGACGTCTGGAGACATGCTTGATTGTTATAACTTGGGGACTGGGGAGAGTTACTGGCATCTTGTGGGTAGAGGCCAGGGATGGTGGTAAACACCCCACCATGTATGTAGTCGAGAATGTCAGTAGTGCCAAGCGTGAGAAGGGCTGGTGTAACCTCAGTTGCCATGTGGACAGCTTAGTTTACAAAGACAGCCCCGGCCACGTAACTGTGACCGTGTAGAGGGCATAATTTGTTCCTTCCTTGGTGTTGTCTTTGTTTGTGTTTAAACATCACCCTCTCTGGTTAATATCAGACCTCCGCCTCCAGCTCTTGGCCATGACACATCCACGCCACAAAGCCTCTAGGTCTGAGTTGCCAGAGAGTGACTGCACGCATGGTAATGACTCACGGTGCTTATGAGCGTGTGCACCATGAGTGGAAAAGGGAAAACACCTCTCAGAGATGGTTTCCTGAGAGATCCGAGGGCCCAGCAGTGCAGAAAATATACAGCATTTTTTTTTTTTTTTTGAGTTAAAATGCCTAGCTATTTGGCTGGATTTGGAGAGAGTTGGGCCAAGGCTTTTGGACCAATGGAGCAAGACTTGTGAAAAACTCAGCTTTAAGGCCCAGTTCCTCTTTCAGAGGCAGACCACAGCCTCTTCTGTGCAAACTTCTTTCTCCCGAAGCTGTTCCCCGATTCCCAGGATTAAAGCAATTGCTGTCTTCTCGCCTGGCTTCCAGCTCTGGGCTTCGATTAACCTTTCCCTCCGTGGAGAGCGGTTTGGGGAGTAATCAGGAGCCTCTGAATGGCTCTTACCTGAATCTCCAGCCCATTAATTCTTATGGTACCCGGCATCTGTTGAGAAGACAGTGAGAGCAAATTGCTTTGCAGCCCATCTGCCTTCCTCCTGCCAGCCTCCTTGGGGGAGCAGGACCTCTCTGGAGCAGACAGGGCTGGTTTTGGGACCAGACAAATCCTTCCACCACAATCTTTTCCTCTGGTTCTGATTTGCCGTGTCTTTAATTAGCCTTGGTGGGAGGGGTGGGACAGGGAGGTGACCAGTTGGGCCCCTGCCCAGGCTGGGACTTGGCTCACCAGTCAGGGAGGCTGGACCGGGCAGGAGAAACATTCTCAGAGAGGGTTTGCGGTCCTATGGCCATGGTGCTGCCCTAGACTGCATGACTCAGGGCACACGAATTGATGCAACATTCCACAAATAGCCAGCCAGTTCCCCAAAGGGTAGCCACATGCACAGTTTTGAAAAATAGATTGTGTTGAGGTCATTATTCTTCTCTTCTTGGTGGGAGATGACTTCTTCCAAGACGTTGAAAGTTTGCATTTTAGCCCTTGACTGAGAACTTCAAACTGTAGGTCTTGTCAATAATGACCAGTGTATTGACACAGCAACTGTATGTTCACTCTGAGCTGAGAACGACCCATATAATTGTGCATTTAGTACTTTTAGCCAGCATTCTCTAAGCACTGTGAACATGGCTGGGCAGTTTTCTAAGTAAGCTCTTTACGTGGATTCACAGCTGTCTCCTGGGGAGATACTACTGTCATCCCCATTTTACAGACGAGAAACTGAGGCATAACCAGTCAGGCTGCTTGTCCAATAGCTAACGCGTGGAGCAGCCGGGATTTGGACCTGGCAGCCTGACTTTCATTTATCCGGAAATAGGTGGCGCTTGTGGTAAAGAACCCACCTGCAGTGCAGGAGACATAAGAGATGAGGGTTCAATCCCTGGATCGGGAAGATCCCCCGGAAGGGGGCATGGCAACCCTCTCCAGTATTTTTTGCCTGGAGAATCCCAGGGACGGGGGAGCCTGGTGGCTGCCGTCTATGGGGTCGCACAGAGTCGGACACGACTGAAGTGACTTAGCAGCAGCAGCAGCAAAGGTGATTTAAGGCATATGAGAGGGAAGGTGTGTCTAAGTTATATGCAAACACTGTGCCATTTTATTTAAGGGACTTGAGACGCTATGGATTTTGGTGTCTGTGGGGAGGCCTGGGACCAGTTCCCTCAGAGATACTGAGGGAAGATTGTATACACAGAATACATGTAGGTGTGTGTGCATGTTAAGTCAGTTCAGTCGTGTCTGACTCTTTGCAACCATAGCCCACCAGTCTCCTCTGTCCGTGGGTTACATTATAGTAATAATATGTTATTACATTAGATGTCATATGTTATGTATTAAAAAATATAATTCTGTTTCTGTATCTAATTTATATCTATCTAATTCATGTACCTATCTAATCATTATCTCACATGCATCTATATCTAATGTATATGTGCATTATATTGCATACATTATAACGTGCATGTGTGTAGTGTGTACAATATAACATACATATGTTCCATATAGATTAGATAGCTATAGATAGATGGATAGATGAGATAGCTATCTCCCTCCCTGTATCAGGCAGGGAGATACAGATTAGATATAGAATACATGTATTAACAAATATGGTATAGCTGTGGGCTTCCCTTGATAGCTCAGCTGGTAAAGAATCTGCCTGCAATGCAGAAGACCCCGGTTCAATTCCTGGGTCAGGAAGATCCCCTGGACAATGGATAGGCTACCCACTGCAGCATTCTCGGACTTACCTAGTGGCTCAGATGGTAAAGAATCCACCTGCAATGTGGGAGATCTGAGTTCAGTCCCTGAGTTGGGAAGATCCCCTGGAGGAGGGCATGGTAACCTACTCCATTATTCTTTGCCTCGAGAATCCCCATGGACAGAGGAGCCTGGTGGGCTACAGTCCATAGGGTAGCAAAGAGTTGGACGTGACTGAGTGACTGAGTACACAGCACATTCTGTAAGTAAACAGGCCTCGTTAATACCGCAACTTTACGGACAGTATAGGGTAAGGTTGACAGTAAGTAAAAGTAAAAGACACGACCGAGCGACTAAGCACAGCACAGCATGGAATAGCTATAGGTGTAGATAGAGACCTAGAGTAGATATAGCTATAACTACAGATAGAGTTATAGGAGGGGCTTCCCTGGTGGCTCAGATGGTAACGAATCTGTCTGCAATGCAGGAGACCTGGGTTCTAGATATAGTTATAGATACAGTTGTAAGTACAGATGGAGAAAGAGGTAGTGATCTCTCCCTTGGCAGTCCCCAGCAGTCAGGTTTAGAAATATCTGGCTATACAGAGTGAATTCCAGGTGTGCAGCTGAGGCTCCGTGCAGTGGGAGGTCCACCTGCAGAGAACGAGCAGAGTGGTCACACCGTGAGGAGGAGACACATTTCCTGTCCAGCAGATACATCATTTCAAAGAGCCCCCTACTTCCAGCTCAGAGGGGAAGCCCACAGTGCGCCCAGCTGAGCAGCAAGGAGCACCGCCAGATTTGCTTTGAATTACACACTGGAGGTTTGATGAGGAGGGACTGCTGCCGATTGGCACACAGAGCACACATGTGCACGCTCAGTCACTTCAGTCATGTCCCACCCTTTGCAACCCCATGGACTGTAGCCCTCCCGGCTCCTCTGTCCATGGGATTCTCCAGGCCAGAATACTGGAGTGGGTTGCCATGCCCTCCTCCAGGGGATCTTCCAGACCCAAGGATCAAACCCATGTCTCCTGTGGCTCCTGCACTAGCAGGCAGGTTTTTTTTACCACCAGCATCACCTGGGAAGCCTCATGAGTTTTGAGGCTTAGTCTGTCTTCTCCATGGAGTCTTTGGGTAAGGCAATGTGATCCCGGGAGCTTGAAAAGAAAAGGTTCCAGGGCTAGAATGTTCAGGCTGGGTTTGAAGATTCTAGTTATCAGGGTAATTTGGCCAAGAAAATTGCTTTCGCATAAAACAGCAGCATGACGTGGGTCCCGGTGGAGGATGGACATTCAACTCTCAGGGCCCAGACTTGGAGGATTTAGGAATGCAGAGCATCTGAATGCTGTTTCTGCAACATCGCTCGCATGTTTTCTCCATGCTAGGACATTGCTAAGTGCTCTTTATGTGTCACCTTATGTAATCGTGATCTGGGGAAGGGACGTGTTCCTCTCCCTTGCAAGTGAAGACACTGAGACACTGACAGGTTAAGTCCTTGGTCCAAGACCACTGCCTCCTAAGTGGCAGAGGAAGGACCAGGGCCAGGCCTCTGTTTCCTGCAGCATTGGCTGTGCCCCCTGCCCCTCGGGGCTCACCAGGGTCCATCTTTGTGTGTTACACGTGGGAAAACCTGGAGTGGCCTCTCAGCTTTTGCGGTCACCCAGCATGTTAGTGGTAGACTTGCATTCAGGTGACACTTTGCTGTTGCCAGTCAGGTAAGCCACGCACGGCTCCTGGCCACAGGAAGTTCACACTCATCTCGGACAGTCAACAGCCCCACGCCTCCCTCACGCACCCTCTTGCTGACCCCACCACGGGCACTAGGTCTCAACACCCTGAAATGTGTTGGGCGTCGCCCGTCCCCAGCCCCATTAGGTCCATTCCCCATCCATCCATGCTTTTCTGGGTCCCAGAGGTTGACCTTGATGGGTTTCATCAGTGTGGACTCCTCGCTGCTTTGGCCAAGGGGAGGCACTGGCAGGAGACAGGAGGGGAGGGGGGCCATGGATGGGGTCATTTCCTATGGGTTGGCTGAGTCGCCTGAGTGGGGCTCAGCTCCCGTAGGGCTGACCTGTCCCGTAGCTACACCGACTCGCCCCAGAACCTGATGGCACGGACTCCCGGAAGTGACAGCTTCCCCCTGTGGCCAGCACCGCTCTGTCAATTTCCCTTATAGAAAATATCCCTTCGTAAATTGTCCTCAGCTGTCCCCCAGGAGAGTGGCATCTCCTCGGGGCCTGGACATTGAGCCGGCCTCTCGCCCCTTCCGAACATAGCACTCCCAGCGGGGCTTCCCGGGGTGAATCACTATCCTTTTTGGTCCTGCTGTGTGGTAGAGGAGGGGGTCCTCAAACCAGAGGAAGGCCCAAGGATGGGTGGGAGGGAATAGTGACTCTTGTGGGTGTCTGAGCATTTTTCTGGGCAGAAGATCAGAGCTGTTAATTCTATTTGTGACAGCCTCCACCCCCTCCCCACCCCCAACCAAACTGAGGAGCAAACAGTCTCAGCATCGCTGTGCTAAATAAAGCATGAGAGGAGCCCACGTGTGTGGGAAAGATGCCCCAGGCAGGGACCAGGCTGCTCTGAATCTTGTCACTCAGGGTGTGTCTTGTCACTTACACCCTTGTGCCCGTCTTGGCTCCAAGGCAGTGAAGGGCGCCTTCACCTGGAAGGGACTAAGATCTAGGCTGACAAGGAGGGAAAGGCAGGGCTTCGGCTCCTCCCTGTTAGCCCAGAGCAGACAGGCAGAGAGAGATGTCAGGGTATTTCTGCTAGCAAGGCCTTTGCAAACTCTCCTTTTCTCATTCTGTCACACCTCTAGGAAATATAACCGTCTTAGCATTTGAATCTGATTTCTCAGAAGTGCCACCCTGTCTCCTCTGCCTCTGAGCACCCCTGGGAGGTCTAGCACGTGGCCAGTACTCCAGCCCCAGTGGTCCTGGCTGGGGGGCTGGGAGGTCTTCTCTCAGCAGGATGGAGAGGTGGGGCCCCGGCTCCAACCTCCTTGCTGGGTTCCAGTGCCTTTCTGAAAAGGAACGTCTTGTTAATAACCCCTTCTAATTTTCTTCTGGGAACTGCAGCTCTTATTTTTCCATAGAAAGGGAAGGGACTGAATGGAAAAACTCAAGTTAGCTGTGGTGCAGCCGCCAGATGGGTGGGGCTGAGGACTGTGGGGCAGCTTTATTGTCCTGAGAAGGAAAAGCCCAGCCAGCTCAATGCTTAGAAGAAAGAAACTCCGGCTACACAAGGGGCTCAAGAGACTTCTTTGCCAGTGGCTCGCCTGCCCCAATTATAGCTGGTACAGATGTAGGGGGGCCGGAGCTAACTTTCTCAGGACATCCTAGACCCAGAGTCATACACAGGCTTCCTGGGGGCATCTCCAGCTGACACACAGGGTTTTTATTTGTTTGTTTGGTGTGGAGAGGAGGTTTGGAGGATTTGTGGTAAATTGGAAGGTAAAACCACATTGAGCCTTGAGACATCAGCTAGTGGCAAGGACCAGCTGCCCCCGTTGGACAGGGCCCAGGGTCACCCTCGTGATCTGTTCCACTCACTCTCCTCGCTGGCAGGCCCCTGGAGCACTGTGTGTGTGGTACCCTCTGTGCAGACAGGATTCTGCATCCCACTGGGGTTCAGGTGCAGAGTAGTTCAGGGCAGCCCAGCCATACCACACAGCCCCTTGATGGGGCAGGAAAGGGCCTTGTAGACTTTGCAGCAGACTGCCTGGCTCACTGCTGACCTGCCGTGAGACCTTCCATATGCCAGCTGATGTTGTACCTCAATTTCTTTAGAAAATATGACGGTAGCAGCAGTAGCTATATCCCAGGCAGTTGGGATGGTCACATGGGCTGATATGCATGAAGCAGAAGGTGAAAGAGGAGAATGAAAAAGCTGGCTTAAAATTCAACATTCAAAAAAATAAAGATCATGGTATCCAGTCCCATCACTTCATGACAAGTAGAGGGGGAAAAAGTGGAACCAGTGTCAGATTTCATTTTCTCGGGCTTCAAATGCAGACAGTGACTGCAGCCATGAAATTAACAGAAGCTTGCTCCTTGGAAGAAAAGCTATGACAAACCTAGACAGTGTATTGAAAAGCAAAGACATCACTTTGCCAACAAAAGTCCATATAATCAAAGCTATGGTTTTTCCAGTAGTCACGTGTGGATGTGAGAGTTGGACCATACAGAAAGGTGAGCGCCAAAGAATTGATGCTTTCAAACTGTGGTGATGAAGAAGACTCTTAAGAGTCCCTTGAACAGCAGCAAGGAAATCAACCTAGTCAATCCTAAAGGAAATCCACCCTGAATATTCATTGGAAGGAGTGATGTTGAAGCTGAAGCTCCAATACTTTGACCACCTGATGCCAAGAGCCGATTGACTGGAAAGGAAACCATGATTCTGAGAAGGATTGAAGGCAAGAGGAGAAGGGGTTGACAGAGGGTGAGATGGCTGGATGGCATCACTGACTCAATGGACATGAGTTTGAGCAAGCTTGGGGAGAGAGTGAAGGAAGGACAGGGAAGCCTGGTGTACTGAAGTGTATGGGGTCTCGAAGAGTTGGACACGACTTAGCAACTAATCAACTACAATGAGAACCATGCCTGGCAGGGAGTACACATTTAGGATCCCTCTTACAGTCCTGGCTTCAAATCCCGGCCTCTTCTCTTACTGAATGCATCACCTTCGAGAACTTCCTGAGTCTCAGTTTCCCTACTGATTAAAGCAGCCATGACACCTACCTCCCTGGGCTTTTTAGAGGATCCCATCCTCTAAAGTGTGCCCCGTTATCACTTATAAACACTGACCCCACCCCGCTTTCTCTCCTGTGTAAGGAGCAGGCACCTAGAGTGAAGGCTCTTCAGCCTCCTTACATTGTCTTCCCAGCCTGTGCCCTGGCCAGGATGAGGACACTGGTACTCTCTCCTTGCTGGGATTTTTTTTTTTTTTCTTCCTTCTTTATTTGGATGGCTGGTTCCCTCTTTGCAGAGAGGGGACTAACATTCGTTAAAATACTGGGATGTTTCTGATCGCCGAGCCAGGTACTTGTGTCCTATGAATGGGGTGGGACGTTTGCCTACGCACAGGGCAGGAGAAGGCTGTGTTGTCACAGTGTAAGAAAAGCCTGGGTCTGCCTGGACTCCGAGCGGTCCACCGAACAACACAGGCAGGCACAGTTCTTCTAATGAAAGAGCATCTTCTTGAGGTGAGGTGAGGTGAGGTGAGAGGTTCCCCCTAGCCCGGGCAGTGGAGCTGCCCCTGGTCAAGAGCCCCACAGCTTCCTTAGCCAGCTGGCTGTCGACCATCTCAGTAACCCCCAGACAGAGGATGGGAAGAGTCTGATCAACTCTTTTGCCTCCGACCTGCCCATCACTTAAGGGTCCCCCTTCCCCAGGGCTGCCTCACTGTTCCCCCTGCTCATACACCAAGCTTGCTCAGCTGAGGCAGTCCTGGACTTTTGGACTGGATGGCTCTTCATCGTGGGCACTGTCCTGGGCAGCAGAGCTGGGACCTACCCACTAGGTGCCGGTGGCACCCCCTCCTCAGTTGCTGCAACCCACAATATCTCCAGACATGGCCAAATGTCCCCTAGGGGCCAAGTGGACCCCAGCTGAGAACCACTGGCCTGAGTATGGTTTTTGCAGTGACTATGTCATAAAACAGTGCTGGGAAGGGTTAGGTGAAATCCACGGGGTTGGACACCCCCTTATAAATGTCATTGGATTTTAAGTGTTTGCTCTAAAGTGACTTTGTAGGGGTGGAGCGAGAGGGTAAAGTTTAAACAAATCAGCACATGCCCAGCCTTTCAGGGCTGGTGAGATGAGATACAAAGGAAAACGCAAATGTTCCAGCCAAAGGTAAAAGGGCCCTGGTGCGCTCCTGGGGTCTGGAGACCCTAACCCAGCTCTGAACCCCAATCTAGTTGCTTTTAGGCCGAGTGCCTGGAGAGGTGAGGGCTGAGTTCCAGGCGGGGCTCCTGAAACCTGCAAGCGTCAGGGTTGGCAGATTTGCTGTGGTTTGGTTCTCGCAGGAGGGTGTGGGCTTGCCTGACACCCGGAAATAGTCTGTGGCTTTGGGATTGACTCTGTAACGTGTTCAAACTGGTTGGTTTTAGTCCCTGGTTACTAGGCTCTCACTGTGCTGTATTCATACCAGCAGGTCTTTACGCCCTGGACTCTGTGAAAGGGTCCTATGTGCGGAGCATCAACTCAGAACAACCAGACCACTGTGTGCCGTGCCAGAGGTTACTTGTTTAGGTGTCAGTTTGTCCTTGAGTGTTTCTCCACCCTGTTCTCTGTGGCTAGAAATGGGTTTGCTTTTAATCTTTATTCATTTATTTATTTTTAAATTTTCCTTTTGGGACTTGAGATCTTTTTCTGGTTTTGCTTTTTTAATTGTTGCTATGCTCGGTAATGGACTTCCCAGGTGATGCTAGTGGTAAAGAACCTGCCTGCCAATGCAGGAGACATGAGATGTGGGTTCAGTCCCTCGGTTGGGAAGATCCCTAGAGGAGCGCACTCTAGTATTCTTGCCTGGAGAATCCCGTGGACAGAGGAGCCTGGTGGGTTACAGTCCATAGCGTTGCAAGGAGTCAGACATGACTGAAGGGACTTGGCACACACGATCAATAATATATTATATTCTCCTTTCATATTATATTTTCAATTAGTTCATTCATAGAATATTTATTAAGTGCCTGCTTTGTGCCAGACACTGCTTTAGGGGCTGGAGAGACAAGCAAACAAGACAGAAGTCTGTGCTCTCACATGCTCTCATTCTAGACGGATGGTGTGTGTTTTGATGTTACGTCAGATGGTTACAGTTGCTAAGGAGGAAATGCGTAGAGGAGGGACGGACCAGGCCAAATCAGTTGAGACTTTGACTTTGGTGGAACTGGGGTGGGCAGCATGGAAATGAGGCAGTGTTTGAACAGAGACCTGAAGAGCGCAGTGGGTGAGGAACAGAGAGCAGCCAGTGCAAAGGCCCTGGGGAGGGTGGTGCTTGGCATTGTTGTTGCAACGCAGAAGCCAGCGTGGCTAAAGCAAGAATGAGCAAGGGAAAGAGGGGAGGAGGTGGGGCCAGGTCTTTAAAATCGTGTTGAACTTAGAAAGGACTTTGCTTGTGCTCCACCCTGGGGAGCCCCAGGAGGAATTTGAGCAGAGGAGTGACATGGCCTGACTTTTAAAAATGGGGTTGGTTACGCCCTGCTGAAAATGCGTGGTCGTCAGCCAAGAGCAGGCCCAGGGAGACTGGCGAGGGAGGAGGCTGTTAAATATCCAGAGCCGTGCAGTGGTCGTGTGGACCGGCTCCCAGTGGAGGCCATGAGAAGTGGTTTCATTCTGGACACTGGACCTTCTGTGCGTTCAACACATATAAAGCAGTACAATCACACACTAATGAATAAATACAATCAAACAATACAAAAGAGTGTGAAGTGAAAAGCGAATCCTTATACCCCCTTTTTTCCGGTCTTCAGAGGTAACTGCTATTATTTTCTTATTTCTCCTTCCAGGTATTTCCTTTGCATATTAATGTGGGTGTGGTGAGGGGGTTGCATAGGCAGGAATTTTTATTTCCTTGAAACAGAATCTAAAGAAAGATATTTTATAATAACTGTCTGTTTTTCTCTCTATATGTTAGATGTCAGTTTATAACAGCATCCATCACTCTTCATTGTTTTTAGCTGCCTTCTATTTTCTGCAGTTATCCCCAGCACCCAGCATGGTGTCTGGTATGTAGAAACTGTTCAGTAAATATTAGTTGAATGAATGAAACATCCCATCATCTATTTAACTGATTTCTTGTTGGTGGACATTTAGATTGTTTCTCTCTCTCTCTCTTTTTCCTGTCTTCATGTTGACGTTCTTGTACACACACTCTCCACAATTAAGTGTGTACATCTGTAGGGTGAATGCCTATATCTGGGGTGGCTGGTTCAAAGGGTATGTACCCTTTAGGTTTTGGCAGGCCTAGTGGAACTGTCTTTTGCAGAGGTTCCTTCAAAACACCTATCAAAGCGATTTCCTGTTTCTTCCCTCAAAAGCACTGGTGATTATCAATCTGTATAATCTGTGTCAAAACAAAGAGTAAAAACAGTACTTACTGTTTTGATTTGCATTTTAGATATGAGTGGGTTGGAGCATTTTTAAAAAGTCGTATCTGTTGGTGAATCCGTTAGCTCCATTTTCCTGGGTACCGGATGGCAGAGCTCTCATCCTTGGCCTCCTTGAGATGCACTGGGTGATACCCGAGACTTGCCAGGCACTTACTGTGCCAGCACGGTGCTCAGTGCTACATGTGTGCTAACTCACGTGCTGATGCGCCATCCATGAACGCTGTGAAGAGGTATGGTCAGAGTCCTCACTTTTAGATAATGAAACTGAGGCTCAGGGACGAGTTAAGTAAGTCTTCAGAGGTCACCCAGAGAAGGCAATGGCACCCCACTCCAGTACTCCTGCCTGGAAAATCCTGTGGATGGAGGAGCCTGGTGGGCTGCAGTCCATGGGGTCGCTGAGGGTCAGACACGACTGAACGACTTCACTTTCACTTTTCACTTCCATGCATTGGAGAAGGAAATGGCAACCCACTCCAGTGTTCTTGCCTGGAGAATCCCAGGGACAGGGAGCCTGGTGGGCTGCCGTCTATGGGGTCACACAGAGTCGGACATGACTGAAGTGACTTAGCAGCAGTAGCAGTAGAGGTCACCTGTCATGTGAAGTGTACGTGGGGAGCTTGCAGACTTTGTTTTATTGCACTTTGCAGATATAGTTAAGTCCTCTACATACGAGCAAGTTCCATTCTGAGAGCACATTCCTAAGTCCAATTTGTTTGTAGGTCCAACAAAGTTAGCCTAGGTACCCAATTAACACAATTGGCTATATAATACTGTACTGCAATAGGTTTATAATACTTTTCATACAAAAAATACATAAAAAACAAACACAAAAAATGAAAAAGACATTTTTAGTCTTACACTAGTGTCTTGAAAAGTACAGTGGTACAGTATGACAGCTGGCATTCATGGCCTGGCACATACATTCATATCTCTGCAAGCTCACAACTGGAAGGTTTATATGTGGGGACTTACTGTACTATTTTTTTTTTTTTGCAAGTTGAAGTCTTGCGGCAACCATGCTTTGAGCAAATCTGTTGGCATCGTTTTCCCAGGAACATTGGCTCACTTTTTGTCTGTGTCATATTTTGGTAATTCTTAACCATATTTCAAAATTTTCATTTGTTATGGTAATCTTCAACCAGTGATCTTTGATATTACTATTGTAATTGTTTGGGTATATTTTAGCAATAAAATTTTTAAATTAAGATACGTACCTCGTTTTCTTTTTTTTTTTTTTTTCATACCTCGTTTTCTTAGATGTGTTTTTACACACTTAAGAGGCAACAGGATGGTGCAAACAAGTTTTACATGCGCTTGGAAAACAAAAAAATCATGTGACATGTTTTATTGTAATAGTTGCTTTACTGTATGGTCTAGAATCAAGCCCACAACATCTCCGAGGGGTGTCTGCATTGGAACTTGGCAGAATTCTTACCAACTGTGCCAGACAGGTTCTTGGATTTGGTAATGGCCATGATCCCTCAACTCCCACCTCCTTTAAGACTTGACCTGATATTTGGAAAACAAGCCAGAGCATGTCCGGTCTTTAGGGAGTAAATGGACCAGACCTGGCATGTGGCTACACGTAGACCTGGGGCCCAGCCTGTGGTGTGAGAGCTGGAGACACAGCCCTGAGCCAGGCGCACTTTGCCCAAGGCCACACCAGAGTCCGGGTCACCTTTCCCCACTGAACACATCTCCACCTGGAACTGGATCTGGGGGCTGACTGCAGAAGTGTCTGTAGTTAGAACCGTGGCTCAGATCAGATAGATGGAAAGATGGAGAGAAGATGACGGACTGATGGAAAGAAGGAAGGATGGAAGGAGGGGAAGGAGGAGAAAGGGAAGAGGGAAGGATAGATTAATAGAAATAAAATCTTGGTTCATATTAAAAAATTCCTACTGTACCCTGGGGGTTCCCTAGTGGTTCAGAGGCTTCCCTGGTGGTTCATTGCATCTCCAATGTAGGAGACACAAGTTCAGACCCTGGGTCGGTAAGATCCCCTGGAGAAGGAAATGGCAACCCACTCCAGTATTCTTGCCTGGGAAATCCC
Source organism: Bos indicus x Bos taurus (assembly GCF_003369695.1). Classification (NCBI taxonomy): domain Eukaryota; kingdom Metazoa; phylum Chordata; class Mammalia; order Artiodactyla; family Bovidae; genus Bos; species Bos indicus x Bos taurus. Next base: position 26,852,697 of record NC_040100.1, on the reverse strand, counting down.
ATGGACAGAGGAGCCTGATGGGCTACAGTCCATGGGGTCACAAAAGAGTCAGACACGACTTAGCCCCTAAACAGTAACAACTACAACAACAGCTGTACACCGACCACTGCTTCCTGAACCAGGGATTGGAAGATTACAGACCCAGTGCGCTGCGCCCAGGGAGCTCACATCCACAGCACGGCATTTAAACCTTTCGTGTCATGGACTTCTTTGGCATCTGCCAAACATATGTCCTCCTTCTCTGAATCTTCTTAAATGCAAAAAAAAGAGACTGCATAGGATTACAAAGGAAAGCAGTTATATTGAAACACAACTATCAAAATATATATAAAAATAACAAATACATGGAGTTATAACACATTTGCATCTTTATTAACACATTAAGTAACTAGATTTGGCGGCAGGTCTAATAACTACCGTAATTATGAAGTAGTGACAAGTGTGAATAATATTTTGAGACATCTGCTACTAAAGCAGTGTGATGTGAAAAACTGTAATTTCTGTTGGAGTCAGTCTCAGGTCTTGCTAATACCTCTGCTGTCTGATGCCTACATTCATAACTGAAGGGCATGCTAAATTTCAGTTAGAGTTAGTGACAGTAAATAAAAATGTATACATTCAAGACCCCCAGAATTCTCTCCACAGAACCCCATGTCCATGGACAAGGACCCCTGGGCTAGATGAAGAGGTGAGTCATCAGGAGACGGTATATATTCATTTTACAAGTGCAGTGGTGGTCAGGGTCACGTGTATTATTTAAATAAGTTGTCTTGCTGTCTCTTTCTCTCTGTCCTTTTGTGTTTTCCCCAATCATTTATAATTGAAATTGTTGTGGGATAAATGAACTTTTGATATTTCTCCCTCTTGGAGTGCAGTCAGTTCAGTTCAGTGACTCAATCATGTTCGACTCTTTGCAACCCCATGGACTGCAGCACGCCAGGCTTCCCTGTCCATCACCAACTCCCAGAGTTTATTCAAACTCATGTCCTTTGAGTTGGTGACGCCATCCAGCCATCTCATCCTCTGACGTCCCCTTCTCCTGCTGCCTTCAGCCTTTCCCAGCATCAGGGTCTTTTCCAGTGAGTCAGTTCTTCACCCAGGTGGCCAAAGTGTTGGAGTGCTGTCGGGTCTGTGATAATCTGGGAGCACCCAGTACAACCCAGAGCACTCCTGGAAGGCTCCCTGGAGGAGCTGTTGCCCACACCATTGCCCTAAGGTAAGTGAGGGTGGCCAGGAGAGTCAGGGATCAGGGGCATACAGGCCATTCCCAACATAGAGAATAGAGATGAAGTGATGGCTTCTATCAGGAAATCACAAGACATATGATATTAATGGTGATCAGCAAGAGAAGCAGAGAATGGCGAGAGATGGGCCTGGTGAGGTGGGCGCAGGCCCAAATGATAATTCAGGGAGCATGCGATTTATCAGGTGGGCAACCGGGAGCTATCAAAAGTGTTTGAGCAAGAGAGTAACATGTTCTAAGGCCCTCGTGAGAAGATCATTCTGGCTGCCGCTTGGGGAATAGATTGGAAAGGGGGGCCTGGAGGCAGGGGGGGCCAGAAAAGGGGCATTCAGTCCAGAAGAGCTATGAGGAATTCATGAAGTGGGCAGGGAAAGAGTGGAGGGGTCAGATTTCAGGGTCATTAATATGTAGAATAGACGGGGCAGGATTTTGGCAAGTAGAGGGAGTGTAGGGAAGGGCGCAGAAAATAATTCAGGTAAGAATGTGTGAATAAAGGACCAGTTGGAGGGGAGAAGAAATCTATGGACACGAGTTTGTGCAAAATTGTGTGAGGTCGTCAAGGAGCAAATGGAATGGAAAAGATCTTAAGGAGCCTCCTATCCCCGTTTGTCCAGAAGGCCAGCCCTTGGCAGGGGGCCTTCCCAGGACTTAGAAATATGGAAACTTGGGTGGAATTGGAGTGTTGCAAGTTTAACGCAGGCCACTGTCTCCCAGGAATGAAGCGGGGCAAAGGGTAGGAAGAACTAAACCACGTTTTAAAAGAAAAACCTGTACTTTGCAGGGATTTATATGCCTTTCTGGGGCTGAATAATAAATTTTTTTATAGCTACAGCTGGCATTATATATGACCTTATAAAATGCCATGATAACATCTAACGAATATTGTATTGCAGAAGATACGACTTTCTTTTCCAAGGGCTTTTTAGAGCACCGTCTCTGGCTTGGGCAGGCAGAAAAACCACAGTGCACTTCATCTGAGAGGGCAGCGAGCATCTTGCCTGGACTGCTTGCCACTGTCAAGGTTTCCAGGCCCCGAGGAGACAGCCACTGGCGGGGGTGGGGGGGGCTGATCTGACGCACGTGCAGAGGCCCCATGTTTGGGGGATGTCAGCTCAACTGGATCAAAGGTCAGACTGGCTCTTCCCCGGGGCATTCAGTCTGGCTAGACTTGCTCTGACCAATTTAGAAGTTGACCTTTCACGAGGTATGAGTGTCTTTTTGATGGTCTGGAGTGGCCCTGGGAGAATTCACACACACACACACACACACACACAGACACTCACACAGACAGACATAAACAGACACACACAGACACATACACAGACACACACAGAGACACACACAGACATACACACACACACACACAGACATACACACACACACAGACATACATACAGACATACACACACACAGACATACACACAGACACACATACACAGACACACACACAGACAGACATAAACAGACACACACAGACATACACACAGACACACACAGACACACACACAGATAGACATAAATAGACACACACCAGACATACACAGACACACACAGAGACACACACTGAGACACATACACAGACACACACAGACAGACACACAGAGAGACACACACAGACAGACACATACACAGACACACACAGAGATGCACACAGACAGACACATACACAGACACACACAGACACACACAGAGACGCACTGAGACACACACACAGACACACACAGACATATACACAGACAAACAGAGAGACACACACAGACAGACATATACACAGACACACACACAGATAGACATAAACAGACACACACAGACATACACAGACACACACACACAGACACACACACAGACATATACACACACAGACATACATACAGACACACACACACAGACAGACATAAACAGACACACACAGACACACACACACAGACATACACACAGACAGACATAAACAGACACACACAGACACATACAGACACACACACACACAGACACACAGACAGACATAAACACACACAGACATACACACAGATCGACATAAACAGACACACACAGACATACACACAGACACATACACACACACAGATCGACATAAACAGACACACACCAGACATACACAGACGCACACAGAGACACACACACAGACACACACAGACAGACATATACAGACACACAGAGAGACACACAGACACACACAGACAAACATACACACAGACACACAGAGAGACACACACAGACACACAGAGAGACACACACAGACACACAGACACAGACACACACAGAGAGACACACAGACACACACACACACACACACAGACATAAACAGACACACACCAGACATACACAGACACACACAGAGACACACACAGACAGACACATACACAGACACACACAGAGACACACACAGACAGACATACACACAGACACACACAGACAGACACATACACAGACACACACAGAGACACACACAGACACAGACAGACATACACACAGACACACACCGAGACACACACACGCACACAGAGACAGACATAAACAGACACACACACACACACACACACACACACACACACACTGGTGGGGAATGGGGTTCCAGTGTCAGCATCATCTCATTGACCTTTGACTGCCCTCCTCTTTCTCTGTTCCCATCCCCCTCACCCTGGCCTTGGGCATCTGCATTCAGAAATCGCCATCCTCCAGAAGACAGGATTTTTCCCTGCCAGAGAGGTGCGATCAGACAGCAGTTTCTAGAAGCGCAGAGGGGCAGCAGAGGGGCCTTGGGTTAATTGTTTTCTGGTTAACTGGGGGTTGTAAGAACACTTGTTTCAACCCTTACTTTTGAGGTATTCCCAGAGTGTGTCAGTCCGTATTCCCAGGGCGGTAAGTCTGTTACAGGTAACTGAACGTGTTTGTAGTGATTTAATCACGCAGGTGTCAGTTTCTTCTCTGCATTGCATGCCCCCACGCTCCATGCGCATCCACCTCTGCACCTTTCTCTAGGCTTTGTGGGTGGCTGGGGTGGCTTTCCTCCCCCTCCTCCTACACAAAGCCTTCCCAGCCAGCCAGGCAATGCCAGGTTTCAACTTCTGATAGCAGCCTTTTCCAAAGTGTCGTGTAAACAGGCGGAGCACAAGATCATTCCCAGCAGTGCATGAACAAACTTTAAAGAAATTAATTGCTGTCCGTTGATATTTCTAGTTACATTCTATTTATGGCAAAAATTATAGCGTTTTTTCTTTGGTTTGTGGGTAACATTTCCTTTGTAAATTAGTTCATTAAAGAAGAAGATAGATGAGCTGGTTTAAAGAGCACTGGTAAATAAAGAAAACAAAAGATGCTACATGGATCAGTCAAAATCCAAAATGTTAGCAGATGAATGATTAAAATTTGGGAGGAGGCGACTGTTTCTTGCTGTCCTCTTCCTCCTGGGATTCCCAGTGGAGACAGTGGGTAATTCTTTCATTTTTCTGATCTCGGTTTTGTCATCATGGTACCTGTTTTGTATGTTGGCCAGCCCTCATTTCAGGCAGCCAGCAGCCAGTTTTTATTGGACCCATGATTAAGTGATTTTTTTCTCATGTGTGATTTGTCACTGCCCTGCTAGACTGCAGGCTCCTTTGGGGAAAGTTTTGTAAGCACCATCAAACTCTGCACATTCCTGGGTGGTCAGTAGGATAAAGGCCTCTTTAGAGAAGCATTTACTTTTTTTGGCTCTGAAGTGTGAAGTTCATTTAAAGTGAAAGACGGGGCAAATACTCTCGTAGTCCGAGTCTGAGAAAGAGGCAGATGGTTCAGTGGAGGCCATCGTCAGCAGCGTCTCCCAAAGCCACCATTCTGCTGGGAAGGGCCCTGGCTGTAGAGGAAGTCCTTGGCAGCCCCTCCTACAGGTCCTAGGAGACCCGTGTGTGCATGCTCAGTCGCTTCATTCGTGTCCAACTCTTTGCGACCCCATGACTGTAGCCCACCAGGCTCCTCAGTCCATGGGATTCTCCAGGCAAGAATACTGGAGTGGGTTGCCATGCCCTCCTCCAGGGGATCTTCCCAACCCCAGGATTGAACATGCATCTCTTATGTCTCCTGCATTGACAGCCGGGTTCTTTACCACTAGCGCCTCCTGGGAAGTCCCCTAGGAGACCCACTAGAGCTCAAATACTACTTGTCTTATTATGACACACCATTGGGAGGAGATACTTAAAGGCGATTGTTGACTGATGCTCAATTAGTTGTAAACATTCTGAACCAGCATTATCAGCTGTCACTTCAGATGTCAACTCCAGAGCTGCCCTGTCCAGGATGCTGGCCACCAGTGTGGGGGCTGCCAAGCACTTGCCATAAGCCTGGTTCAAGGTGAGCTGTGCTCTAGCTGAACCAGTATCAGGGTATCACATCCATACTTTTTCATCTTGATTGCACAGTGAAATGATAATATTTTGGATATAATAAGTAAAATAGATGGTTCAAATCAATCTCTCCCATTTCTTTTTCTTTTTAAAACCTGTGGACAATTTCAAGTTACATTTGTGGTACACACAATGATGAAGGGAATTGGGCTGGATCAGAGCCGAACCTTAGAAAACAATTTTTATTTTTCTAAATTAAAAAAGATTTTTTTTTTTTTGACCACGCGGCTTGTGGGATCTTAGTTCCCTGATCAGGGATCAAACCCAGAGCCCCAGAAGTGAGAATGCCAAGTCCTAAACATGCGACTTCCAGGAAATTCCCCACTTTTTAAATTGTGATGTTCCTAAGCTCAGGGTCTCCTGAGAGGAGGCAAAAAGATTTCAGCTAATTGATGGTTCTGGTTAGTTGAGTTCACTCAATCAGGGCTTTGCCTCTAATTGCGTTTACTGTCGTGTCTCCCCGGGTATAGGGCACACCACTCGTTATCAATTGCTCCCGAGTTCTCCTGGCTCCTGCCTGGGCTCCACTTGGAAAGGTGCGGGTTGCAAAAGTCAGGGTCCTGCCCGCAGACACGCAGTAGGGTGATGGTGGAATGTTGAAAGAAGAGGGACTTCTGGGCTCTGCCGCTGCTCAGTCTGAGGATGAATCAAGTTCAGTTATCTGAATGCCAGAGCCCTCAGCCCCCTCTCTGCTGACATCTGCCAGGAGGCACTTGGCAAGGTGACCTCTTGAGGGAGCTGAGCAACAATATATTTTATCAGTGTCCTAACAGGCCTCCCTTTTCAGGAAGCTGTTTGGTGTGTCCAGCAGAGATTCCTTTCCAGGGTCCTGGGGATGGCTGAACACACGACCCCCAGTTCCGACAGGTGAGATGGGCAGCAGTTTATTAATCCCAGATACTCACAGCCCCAGAGAGGAGAATGCCGCATGTCGTGAAGGGCCACACTGGAACTTGTACTCAAGGACAGTGACCATCCAGGGCCCGTGGGAGGCAGACTTTGTACTTGGTGCCCCAAGAGGGTGGTGACCTCTGGTTCCCACATGAGGATGTGATTGTCTTGTTTTGAGTAACTGTGAGAACTCACAGGGAACTGAAGCAAAGGTGAGCAGGAACTATGCCTGGTTCCTGTAATAAGGAGGGTTGTTTGGCTCAGGGACCTTATCCTGGGGAGCAGAGAGGGCAGGGGAATTACAGTCAGGCCATTCTAGGCCCTCCTGGTTTTCCCCAGATGTCATGGCAACACATAATATTAATTGTAGCCCTTGTGCCACAGCATGGTGGAGGGGGGGTGGAAAATGGATGGTGGAATTCTCATATCTGGGTTTGAATCTTGGCTGTGTTACTTGTTAGCATTTCAGCTCATGGTCCTCCGTGTGCCCATTTGTAGAATGGGGACGTTAGCATTTTCCGTGGGTGTGCATCTGCTCATCTAGACAGCTACTATTCATCTATCAGTGCATATATACACGCACACACACACTTCTACGTAACAGAAGGGTGGTTTTCTCTTTACCACCACCTTTAAACACCAACAGCATAACCGTAGCCAAATCAAAAAACATCGTTTAATGAAAAGCAGATGTGTCCGTTGAGCAAACCGAGCTCTTCCATCCAAAGGCTGCATCTGGCCCTCCATGTACTGTTTCCACTGACTTACTGAGGCTTTGGTTTTGTCATGGCCAGAGGCAGACATTGGCTCATTCTGATTCCCGGCCAAGGAGCCAAGCTGTTCGTTTATGTAATGCTAAGAGGACAGAGCCTCCACCCTAGTGGAGACAAGGAAGTCCAAGTTCCATGGACTTTCCTTGGCGTAGTGAAGGCAGCTGCCTGGGAGCCAGGTGCCCCGTGGCACGACGACCCTGTGCGATGCAGCCCCTCCAGAGGTGAGCCATCATCTTCCTGGCTTAGAGGCAGCCTTAGCTCCACAGGCACCCAGGGGACTGGCTGAGACCTGGTTGAGCAGAAACACTCCCTGCATGCAGAACAGTGAGGTGTCTGTTGGCTTCTTCCCTCCAGATACACACACTGTCTTTTTTCAAAGACAGAACCTCATCCCAGCAGTTCAAGGGACCACCCTCGCGAGCCTCCTTAGCTGTTCCTGCTCCAGCTGACTTGCGTGTAGGGGATTTTCCTGCTCCTTGTTCATCCCTCACCTTCTCGTCGGTCACCGCCTGGGATCCTGGAGTCACATCTGGGCTGAGCAGCTCAGGGGACTGCGCTGGTCTGGTTGTCTGAGCAGTGTGGGTGGTGGTCTTTTGGGGACCTGCACACGGCCAGCAAAATTTCATAATCACATGCCTGGGCCAGCCCATTCCTCAGCTCCTTCCAGGGGATGAATGGATATGGATGGACCTTGGGTAGCCTAACCCAGCCATCAGCTGTTTACAATTGTCTGTTTACATTCATGAGTGTTTGTTCATAAGCGAGCAAACAGACAGTTCTTCAACAAGCCTGTGCTTTGTGTCAGATATAGTTCTTGTCCTAGTGGAGTTCACAGCCATGTGTGCGTTTGCTTTCCTAGGTGTGTAAGTGTGTATAGACCTGTCACCAATAAAGCAATGATCATTGATAGCGTGTTCCTTGAATGTCAGGAACTGGGGCTGAGAATACTGTTTTCATTTAATCCTCACAACCTCATTCAACAGAGGTTAAATGTTTACTATGTGTGAGGCATTACACTAAGCTTAGCATTTCAAGGTAGAACCTTCTACAACCTACCCTATTATTAGCCCTGTTTCACAAATAAAGAGACCCAAGCTGAATAGTCAAGTGCCTTACCTGGTAAAGAATCCACCTGCAATGTAGGAGACCCCAGTTCAATTCCTGGGTCAGGAAGATCCCCTAGAGAAGGGATAGGCTACCCATTCCAGTATTCTTGGGCTTCCCTGATGGCTCAGATGGTAAAAATCTGCCTGGAATGCGGGAGACCTGGATTCACTCCCTGGATTGGAAAGATCCCCTGGAGAAGGGATAGGCTACCCACTCCAGTATTCTTCCCTGGAGAATTCCAGGGACAGAGGACCCTGGGAGGCTACAGTCCATGGGGTTGCAAAGAGTTGGACACAACTGAGCAATTTTCACTTTCACTTCACTTTCACACAACCCCAGGTGTTATACATCCAGTAGGTGGGCAAGCTGGATCTCATATGTCATGCTCCTAACCATCACGTTTCTTCTCTATCCATGGATAGATTTCTCAGTGGGTGTGTCTACAGATTCATGTGTTTCCATGTTTGTATGACCAGCAGATCCAAAGCCAGGGGTTACTGGGTTTGACAGTATACTTTATCCCTCTGGCTAAAGTATGCTTTATCCTTCTGGCCATGAGCCCTGTTTCCTTATCAAGGAATCAGTGGATGGTGTCTCTCTATCAGCCTTGCAGAATATGAGCAGGAGGAGGGTGAGATAATGTTCAAGAAAGGCCATTTGTCTGAAAATAATGGTATGGATAAAGAACTAAGAAAAGTATCTCACGGAAAGAATGGCTATGAGGTGAAGAAAATTAATTTTTATCAGTTCTGTGCCAGTTTTCCATCTGATGCTCAGCAGAGAGGGTATTATTATCCCCCATATTATGAGAGTGGAATATGCAGTCTGGGGTAATGAAATGATGGAGACAGAATTCAGGTCCAGGTCTGGCCTTGTCTGTAGCCCGTGTTCTTTGCTCTAGACCAGTGGTTGGTAAACTATGGCTCATGGGCTCAATGCGGCAGCTGTCTATTTCAGTCAGTGGAGTTTTATTAGGAACACAGCCACGCCCGTTCCATAGATACTGTCCATGGCTGCTTTGAGCTACAATGGCAGAGCTGAGCCATTCTGACAGAGACCATATGGCCTGCGGAGCTGGAAGTCTTTGCTCTGTGAGCTTTTACCGAAAAAGTTTGCAAACTCCTGTTCTAGACTCTAATATAAGACCCGTGGTACAGATGATTTTTTTTTTTAACTAGGTTAAAAGAAATGCTAAGCAATGTGAAAATGCATATATACTGTATATGCTGCACATGTTCAGAAAAAACTCCAGCAGTCTGAAGCCTTCGGGACATAAAGACAGTCCTGATTTTCTCAAGAGTTACGTTTTACCGAAAGAAATATTTCTGAATTATATCTCCCAATCTCCTACTTTTTGAGGCGGAGGATGCTGGACCTGGGTTAAACTTCTTTGAAGAAATCTCAGCGTCATTTCGAGCACTAGGTTTCAGATTCTCCTGAAAGCACTAAAGACTCCGAATGGCATGGAGAAGGATGTAGCTCTTCACTCAATGGTTCCAGAGTCCTTTTTAAAAAAATCTTTCTGTCTGCTTTTCAGTCATTTTTCCTGCTCTTACATTTCTTGTCCACCGGTATTTCTCACTGCTTTCAATGTGGCTGATTGTAACCCTAGACCGGCTGTGCTTCTCAGCTCCAGAAATCACCACACTCATTAGAAATGTACAAAGAGTGAATTGGTTGCATTTGAGAACCAGGCACCTGTGTATCCGTCCTGTCCTTGGCTGCTCTGTGTGGCTGAGCTCCGTGGAAGCAAGGCCATGCCATATGTGTTGGTTTCCTCCTGGCATCCAAAGGCAGGAAGTGGTCTGAGTTGCCTCTCTACGATGGCCCTGGTGTCCCCGGGTTCAGATTGACAGTAGCCAAGGAAACAGCAAGCCCCGGAAACAGATGTGAGTGTGTCTGGCACCACACACTTCACAAAATACCAAATCTTATCCTCAGCTTTGAGCTTCAATGACCAGGGCTGACCGAGAGTTACTTTCATCTTCATCACAGATGTTAGCAGGAATAAGGCTCAATGCGGTGGAATTTAAGACTTGGGAAAACTCAGAGTTGCCTTTGAAATCCAAGCACAATTTCATAGTTAGAGATGTGTCTTTAAAATAGAAACTGTAATCAAGTATGAAAAGGCAATTGTTCATTTTTAATCACCCAACCCCAAGTGTGGTTACTTATTTTTGTTGACAGATGTGAGTAATGCTTATTGAAAATAAGAATTGTAATTCGTTCTTATTGGAATGGACATGCTTGGTCTGCCAAACACTTATTAATAAATCTGCTTTTGTTTTGGTGGCTGGTTGTTGGTAAACAGAAACAGCTAGAGATGAGGGCAGGGTTAGACGGGGCGCATGTCCTGTGTTCAGTGGGACCACGCACTTGGTTGAATGCTCTGTTGTCACTACCTTGAAATTCTTAGGAAGTTTTTAACGAGAGGCCCTGAATTTTTCTTTTACACTTGGTCCCACAATCTATGTAGTGGGTTCTGGCCATTGTGAGTAGGATCATGGAATATCACAGCTGGAAGGAACTTCAAGATCAGACTTTTAAAACCCCTCATTTTATTAATTTTTAAATTAATTTTTATTGAAGTATAGTTGATTTACAGTGTTTTGTTCCTTTTATACAGCAAGTGATTCCGTTATACATATATATATTATATAGTATATATATATACTATTCTTTTCCATTCTGATTTATCACAGGCTATTGAGTATAGTTCCCCATGCTACACAGTAGGACCTTGTTTATCCATCCTGTATATACTAGGTCACATCTACTAACCCCAGACTCTCAGTCCATCCCTCCCTTACCCCGCTCCCCCTTGTCAATCACAAGTCTGTTTTCTATCTGAGTCTGTTTCTGTTTCCTGGATAGGTTCATTTATGTTGTATTTTAGATTCCACGTATAAGTGATACCATATAAAACCCCTCATCTTAAAAAAGGGAGAAACTGAGGTCAAAGCAAAAATGGAAGTGACTTGCCCAAAGAAACAGGACAAAGGATGGCAGCTTCAGACCCGTGGGACCCCCGATCTTCAGGTCCCTCGTGATTACAGCCTCTTCCTCCTACACAGAGACGGTGCTTCCTGCCCGGTTCATGATCATGATTTTGAATGGAATGATGAACGAATTTAACAATAATCTAGCAGTTAATACTGATGAATTTAAATTTACCATTTATCCCCCTTTTCCCAACACACATGCACAAAGAGTAAGTAACCTGCTTTGTCGGTAACGTTTGAAAGTGGTATTTACTATAACAGAATTCTTATTGATGTTATAAAAATTAGGACAAAACTAAAAAATGTTAGCAATTTCCCTGAATTAAAAATTTGAATGTCATTTTCTTTCCATTTTACAAAAGTCATACATGTGAAATTGCTGTTTTTGTAGATCAAAAAATGTTGAATATTGACAATTTGATGTTCAACCAAATTGCAAAAGCATTTCCTTAAATCATAGAGTAGTCTTTGTAAATGTCATATTTATTGGCTGTATAAAATTCCATCATGTGTCTGCATACAGTTATATAACTTTATTGAATAGAACTTTATTGAATGTATAATAATTAGCATACTTATTATAGCATCATATGTAAATAATTATATACAAATAACTGCATGTCTTCTTATGATAAAGCACCTTGCTCCTTTGCTTTCATAGATGGAATAGTCTTTTAAAAATCACTTTGATTTCTTTTTTATGCTAAAAAGTGGTATTTTATTTAAAAACTTTGAGAAAGGTGGAAATAAAATGAGAAGTAAAATCATCATCCTGAAATATAATCTTCGGGGCACTTCTTTCTGGTCTTGGTTTCCTACATTTATACGCATTTGAAAGCCTGCATTTTTTTGTCACCGAACAACATGTGGTGCACATTACATGGGATATTATGAATCTGATTAAGTGCATTCCCAGTGACTGTGGGAAAGGAACTCCTCAAAGTGAGGTCCATGGATCGGGGCCAGTCACAAAGCATTTGTTTGTCACCATCTGCACTGAGACAGCTTCAGAAATTGAGAGCAAGCTTTTAGAAACTTTTATAGTAATTGGGCATTGCTCGGCACCCAAGCATGGACAAGCATCTCAAGTTTTTTCTTTTTTTTCTTTTGATACTTCAATTTTTTGTTTCATTTTACAAATCTATCAGTCTGAGAGAGAGAGGAGGAAAAAGACCTTTCATCCCAGCGGGATGGAAAGGCATTGCTACAGATCCCAGCTAATGCCTGGGCTCCCATGCCGGGAGGGTGGGCGCCCCTCTCTGATCTACCCACACGTGCGCTGCGGGGCTTTTAAAATTCCTGGGGCAGCTCTCTTGCTGTCTGTTTAGTCTTTTTCTGTCTTCTTTTGCTACTTGCAATGAGCATCTTTCACTTTCTCTGTTCCTGCCTTTTCCTCTTCTTTTCCCTTTTTCTTCTCATTTCTTCTCCCTCTTATCTCCTGGTAACAGGCAGAAGAAAGCTAGCAAGCCCCAGATATAGGATGAGTTGGAAAGTGTGTCTGAACTGGGGTCTCAGAGTGGCTCCATCTAAATTAAACATGCTTTCGCATCCAGATGTTGTTAAATGTCTTCCTGCAGCCGGAGAATAAGGCTTTTCCTTAACTTGCAACAGTACTGGTTCCGTTTTAGTTCCGAAGTTGGCCGCCTTTGAATAACTTCGATATGTTCTGCAGTTAAACATTTTTCCACGTTAGCCACACTTTGTCACCTTCTCTCTCTCTCTGCCTTCCTTGATGGAGAGTTGAGAGCTAACTTGGCATTTTAGGGGACACGGGCAGTACCTGATCTTTGGATCTGGGATCCAAAGCCCAGAGAATACAGCTGCATCATATGGTTGGTGGTGTCTTGTTGCCAGCAAGCAGGAGCGAGTGGCATCATGCTTTGGAGTGTGGGTCCTCAGAGTCCATCAGCCTGATGTCCCGTGTGCGGCATGCACAAGTCCAGTGCTGGCGATAAAGAAAACCGCAATGACGAAGTAACTGGCTTTAGTTAAATAATTTGCTGTTTACGGCTTCTCTGTTTATGAATCAGTTAAAAACCCTTTTAAGTGAAATTGGATAGACTACAAAGTGTTGGTTTCATGTGTTTTATTTGCAGTTTAATCAGCGTGATCCAGCTGCTGGAGTGGGGAGAGTTGAGCCGGGGTTTTAATTATCCCTGCTTTGCCCGAGTTAGGAATTCCCGATGGTGCCGTCTGCGTGAAGATGCCAAAAACTGCATTGTTCTTTAATTAGCTGTTGTAATTGTTTTAGTCTAATCTCCGTGATTAGCAGCAGCATTAAATACAGCAGGAAGAAAAGGCCTGTCCTCTATGCACTGCCCCAGTAAACAGAGCCTTTCTCCCTTCTGGAGAGGGATATCAGAGAGAATCAATTAGAACTCAACCAGCGTTGATTGGAAAATGACAAAGAGCAGCCACCATGAAGAAGAAATGGCTCTGGGACGTGGGTTTATGGTCCCCACTGCCAACTGGCCTGGTGTGTTCTGCTGCCCTGCCCTGTCCTGGAGGCATCTGGACAGGCCCCACTGGATGGCTCTGTTCCTCTCTGGGGCTGGGGAAATGGACTGGTCAGGCACCAGCTCTTGTTTTGGCTTCTGGTCCTTTGCTTCATGCATTCAACCACAAGCTTTTCTTAAGCATCTCTTTTGTGCCAGGCATCATGCCAGGCGTCCGGGCTTTAGCTTGGATCAAGGCAGGCACAGTCCCTGTCTGCACAAAGTCTGTCGTTTAGAGAAGGAAACTGACATTAACGGAACACTTGCATGAGTTCATTGTAAACCGTGAAATGCTGTGAAGGAGACTGGGTTTAACAGAGGTAACTCGCCTGATCTGAAGGTCAGGGTGGGTGTCCCAGAGAAGTGAAGTATATAAGCTGAGAGCCAGTGGGGAAAAAAGTTGGCTGGACAGAGAAGCCAGACGAAGAGAGTTTTAGCCAGAGGGAACCGCTTGTGCAAATATCCTATGGCAGGGAGAAGTTCAATCCTTCCTTTTCATCATTTTCTTAGAGGCAGTAGAGTGTGATGGGCATGATCCGATTTCTGGATACAGTCTCCCTGGGTGCAAATTCCCCCTCTGCTATTCATGAGCTATGTGAAATTCTTCAAGTGGCTTTGCCCTACTCTGCCTCAGTGTTTTCAGGCTGCAAAATGGGGATGATGATGATAACCATAGTGGTATCTAGTTCACAGAGTTGTTGTGAAGATGAAGTTCCTACATGGTAAGCATTCAGAACATTGCCTGGCATATGGCGAGAGTCAGGAAATGTGAGCTGGGGCAGCCTTGACTTTGGGATCAGAAAAAGGAGCTAAAATCTAGATCTGGTATGTGCAAACTTTGTGACCTTAGCTTGGTTACCTACCCTTGCTGTCCCTGCTTTCTTATGGGTGAAGTGGGGACATTGCCTGGTGCTTAAGTAAGATACATCAGGGAGTTAGTCTTCTTGTAGTCCTTTGAAGATACTCAGAGACTAGCAGCTATTGTCATTATTCATGAGAATCTGCTTGGCACATGGCTAGAGGTTGATATTCAGTAATGACAAATTCCCCTGATTTTTTCTTCTTTCTTCTCATTTTCTGTTGTCCTCCCCACACCCACAGAAAAGATGTCTCTATGGCAAGTTTTCCAACCTCGGTGCTGTTGCTATCTGAGGCTGGATAAGTCTTTTCTGTAGCCCTGTGACTGTAAGGGGTTGAGCATCCCTGTGCCTACCCACGAGAGGCCAGTAGTATTCTCTCCCCCACGTGGTGATATCCAGAGTGTCTCCAGACATTGCCAAATACCCATGTGGGACAAAATTGCCCCCTGTTGAGGACCACTGTTCTAGGGAGAAATAGGCCAGCTGTTTCATTAGGAATGATCATAGGATAGTAGGATGAAAACGTAAAAATCTACTGGCAAGGGGAGAATACAGCAGAGAGCTTTCAGGCCCTTTGAGCCTGAGGAATTTACAGTGGGTCTCGATTTCAGTGCTGCCCTGGAATTACCTAGGGAGGATAAAACAGATGCCTGTATTCCCTACTATAGCGGCTGATGTTCAGGTGACCCTTGAACAACTAGAGGCTTAGATGTGCCTCCCTGCTTACAATTGAAAATCTGCATACAATTTAGAGTCGACCCTAGGTATCTGTGCTGCCTGGTATCCACAATTCCTGGTACGCAAGGGTCCTTATCCTCAGATTCAACCATCTTTGGAGTGTAGTACAACAGCATTTACTATTGAAAAAAATCTACATTTATGTGGACCCTTGAAATTCAAACCCATGTTACTTGAGAGTCAACTCTAATTGAGCTGAATGTCGCCTAGGCGTGAGGATAACGTTGAGCTTCCCAAGTGATTCTGATGGGCTGCCTGGGTTGAGAACCACCGTCTGGTTGCAGAGCAGACATACTGTGAAAGGGAAGATACCTGGGTGGACCTTGGGTTTCTGTGCCACAGAAGAGTAGTGACAGGAGTATTATTACTGCTGCTGCTGCTACTACTGGACGCTGCTTATTCACATGGTTGTTCAGTCATTCAGTCATGTCTTATGAACTTATGGACTGCAGCATGCCAGACTTCCCTTTCACCATCTCCCAGAGTTTGGCTCAAACTCATGTCCACTGAGTCGATGATGCCATCGAACCGTCTCATCTGGTATGTTTATTCACATACCAGACCTAATTCTCAGCGCATTACATATGTTAACTCATTTAATGCTGAAAACAAGTCTGTAAGGTAGGTACTGTTATCAGTGAAAAAAAGTGAAAATGTTAGTTGCTCAGTTGTGTCTGACTCTTTGTGACTCATGGACTAGAGCCCACCAGGCTCCTCTGTTGGTGGGATTCTCCAGGCAAGAATACTGGAGTCGGTTGTCATTCCCTTCTCCACGGGATCTTCCTGACCCACGGCTTGAACCCAGGTCTTCTGCACTGTAGGCAGATTCTTTACCAGCTGAGCCACCAGGGAAGCCCCCCTGTTTTAATGGTAAGGACTCTAAGGCAGAGCTTACAATGTGCTAAGTCACGTTGGTTGTGTCCGACTCTTTGCAGCCCCATGGTTTGCCTGCCTGGTTCCTCTGTCCATGGGGTTCTCTAGGCAAGAATACTACAGTGGGTTGCCATTTCCTTCTCCAGAGGATCTTTCCTACTCAGGAATCGAACCCATGTCTCTTACATCTCCTGCATTGGCAGGCAGGTTCTTTACCGCTAACACCACCTGGGAAGTGCCAGATCTTATAAAGGGGCCACTTTAGCCAAGACAGAGCCAGAAGGAAGGCTGTTCCAGGCAGAGGGAAGAGCAGACACAGACTCCCAAAGACTCAGACTGAAGATATGAAGAAGTCCAATGGGGAGAGGGTGTGATGAGTGGGCTTGGCAGGGGGTTAGGACATGAGGTTAGAGAGGTGGGCAGCAGCCAGTGACACAGCCGTTATCCCACCCGATGACTGAGGAAAGGGCGTGGAGCTGCATCCTTTCACCAAGGTCACAGAGCTGCTGTCAGAGCCGATTCCAAACCCAGGCTATGCGACCTGGACACGACATGGCCCAGAACGGCTCTTGTTTCCTGCTCTGCCCCTCGGTCACCCTGTGTGTTCTGAGATGGGGTTTGGGAAAAGCAATGGAGACAGCACTCTTCCTGTTGTTCTTCTAGGATCTAAGAGGCAGAGAGGAACTCCGACAGGTTCCCAGTTGACTTGAATACGGCAGGCATTTAACACATCTTTTGTGACCACTTATTAGCTGCTTGTGAAGTGCCAGGCTCTGTAATAGACATTTTCCATGTATTTCTGGACACGGCATTGAAAGTAGGCCCTTTACGATAGATGGACAGCCATTGTTCCCATTTTATTTATGTGAAAACCAAGGCCTAGAAAGTGGAGGCAGCTCTTAGCCCAGCCTACTTGACAGAAGCCGCGCTTTCCTCCCCTGTGCTTTTCTGACTCGTCTCTGCATTGTCTGTGACACCTGGGAGTTCGTTATATACATTGGCAGCATCAGTTGTTGAATTCAAGGGCCAGGTTCTGAGCTACAGTTGCTGTTGGGAATCTGCATCATTGATGCCTAATGCTGGATTTTGCTGGGGCTCCAACTTGATTCTAGCATGCAGGAAACAGACTTCTAGCTAGTGAGAGAAGCAGGCCGGGACACCTGACCCTGTACCTTAGAGATGTCCTGTGCTGAGGCAGTGTGGATTAGCGGTTAAGAACCCAGGCTTTGGACTGATGTCAGAGGCAAACCCTGGTTCCAGTTTCCCTCTCATTTCTTCTTCGAGTATTTATGCAGGACCTACTGTGTGCCGGTACCACTCCAGACACTGAGTGTGCTAGGAGTCCAGGGTCCCTGATTTCATGGAGCTCCGTAAGCAGAAACAGACTATGAACACGTAAGCAAATGCATAAATAAGAAGCTTCAAGGACGTGGAAAGCTGCTATAGAAAAATTAAACAGGGTGATGAGATGGATTCATGGTTTGTGTGGGGGTAGGTGGTATTGGAGCCCAACTTTGAATGATGAGAGTCAGTCAGACAGATATTCAGGGCTGCAGGGGAGTACTCCAGGCACAAGAGTGGGGTGTGTAAATTCCTGAGGCAGGAATGAGCCTGGCTTGGTGCTTGAAACATAGTAATGAGTGAGGGGAGGAGGAAGGAGCTGATGGAGGTGGGCAGTCACCAGATCGTCTCACAGACCATGAGAAGGAGCTTGGGTTTTTATTATTTTATTTATTTAGTTTAAAAGATCCTAAGTGACCATGCATCATATCATAGTTTATTGTTTTTTTTTTTTTTCCCCACTTCTTAATTTTTGACAGTATGTGGGATCTCATTTCTCCAACCAGAGATCAAACCTGCATCACCCTGCATCAAAAGTGTGAAGTGTTAACTACTGGGCTGCCAGGAAAGTCCCTGAATTTCATTTCAATTACAAAAGAACACGTGAGGGTCATGGGATACTGCATGTAAATATCTGTACAGTGCCTGGCACGGTGTGCTAGTCCCTTAAATGTTAGCTGTTGGTGTTATGTATTTATGGTTACTTTGTATTTGGACATTCATTCCCCAGACCTCTGGTGTATCTGCCATGAATCGCAAAGGTTGCCTTTTTTCTCTGCTCGTAAATGACCTGAGGAGAAGTTACAGCTCAAGGAACCATGAAGAGATGGCACGAGGCAAACCGCTAGAAATGGATTCACATCGCAATTCATCGCTGCCGATGACGAGAGGCCCCTTAAATCTGGCTGCAGCTTAAAATACCAGCTTCAGATACCAGGTTCTGTGAAAAATTAGCTTTAATCCCAAATCCTTCCACTCTCCAAATCAGCCAAATAGAGGTAAAAGAGGGCCTCAGGAGAAGGGGCCCCCTGACTCGGAAATCTGCATGGAGTTGGGAAGGAAGCAAGGCAACTGTGCTGCCTCCCCCAACCCTCAACTGTCATTCAAAACTCAGTAAATGCTGCTGCTGCTGCTGCTGCTGCTGCTAAGTCGCTTCAGTCATGTCCGACTCTGTGTGACCCCATAGACGGCAGCCCACCAGGCCCCACCATCCCTGGGATTCTCCAGGCAAGAACACTGGAGTGGGTTGCCATTTCCTCCTCCAATGCATGAAAGTGAAAAGTGAAAGTGAAGTCGCTCAGTCGTGTCCGACTCTTAGCGACCCCATGGACTTCAGCCTACCAGGCTCCTCCATCCATGGGATTTTCCAGGCAAGAGTACTGGAGTGGGGTGCCATTGCCTTCTCCGAAACTCAGTAAATACTGGCTGCCAAAAATCTCCAGTCCCCTAGGCCCAGATGATGTGTGTAAATATCTCTTCTCCATGTCGTATCCAAAGATGGAGTCAATACGCTTAATTTCCTGTGGATTCCACTGTTGGTTGCTACAACCTAGAAAATTGATAAGATAAAGGCTGTGTACTGAAGGGAGGACAGTTTGTGTTGTGAGTCGTGGAAGATGGCAGCAGTAAGGCCAGCCAGCCAGGTGGGATCCTGCTTAATCTCGCTTTGCTCTCGCTCTCTGCTGGGGCCTGACTCACGTCCGGCTGCAGCTTCCTAACCCTCTTCTCTGAGTTTTGCAGGTTGTCATCACATTCTTGTTGGCCCCATATCAAAGCCCAGAGACCTTGATTTAATTCAGTAGTAAGAATCTTGCAGAGTAATCTGCTGTATTTAAAATGAATAACATCATGCATAAGTTTGGTTGAGTCCCTTCGCTCTTCATCTGAAACTACCACAACATTGTTAATCAGCCATACCCCAATATAAAATGTTTTTGATGTTAAAAAAAAATAAAATGAATAGCCAGCAAGGACTGTATGGTACGTGGAACTCTCCTCAACGTTATGTGGAAGCCTGGATGGGAGCTTCGAGGAGAAGGGATCCATGTCTATGTGTGGCTGAGTCCCCCTTCACCGTTCACCTGAAGCTATCACAATATTTTTAATCAGATATGCCCCAATACAAACTAAAAAGTTTAAAATTAAAAGAAAAATCTTGCAGAGAAAGATCCAGGCTAGATATTCTGATTTGAGTTTAGAGCAATTGGATATAAAAGTCAAGGGCACTGGCCTCAGAGGCAGACCAGGGATCCACCCAACAGGTTGGTGACCTTGTGAGCTTCCATCTCCTAACCTAGGAATCGTTCTGTGTCTGCCTCAGAGGGTTCAGAATTTATTAAGCGCCTGTTATGTGTCAGATCCTGGGCTGTGGTGCTGGAGGAGATGCAGTGGAAGGCATGTCTCGGTCTTCATGAGATGACCAAGATGGTGGAGAGATGGGCCAGAATCAACCCACTAAAACGTGCACCAACACTGCAACAATGACCCGCTGTGACTGGGTACTGGGAAGGAGAGAACGCTTAAAGGATGAGGGGTGCAGATGCCCAGAGTGACAAACACACAGGGCACACAGAGCGGGAAATGGATGGAGACCAATGTAGCTGAAGGGAGCAGATGGAAGGAAAGAGGCCTGGGCTGGGACTGAATGGAGGGATGAGTTCAGAGTGTGCCAAGCCTGGTAGGTAGTACTCTGGTGTTATTCTAAGGCTGTGCACCATCTCTGGCCTGGCACTTTGCTTTAGCCTCCACATCTGCTTTCTTCTTCTCCCTCCCCTTCTCTGACTCCCACCCCTCAGCAGATATTCTCAGCTCAGCTTCCGGAGAGCTGTTCTTTTAAATCACGAGTTGGATGAGGTCATGTCTCTGCACTCAGCCTTCCACTGGCTTTCATGCCACTTGAAGTGTGAGCCAAAAGCCCTTCCTTGGCAAAGCTCCCACTGACCTCTGGACTTGATTGCCCACTGGCTCCTCCCTCCCTCACCCCTTTCAGGCACATCGCCCCAGGACTGAGTTTTTCTTGTTTCTTTGAGCTTCTGGGTATCGGATTGTGAGTCATGTAACTGAAGGCATCCCTTTTTGCTTAGGCCACCAGGAAACTCAGAGCCTTGTCTAATATCAGTTGTGATCATTCTGTAAGCTTTGGTTGATAAAATTTCCCCTCCCTCACAGTAGGTATTGATCCTCTAGCTCTAGTTCAGTGGTTTTCTGGCTTTTCTGTCTTTCGTGGCAGGCTTACCATTTATGGGTGGGGGGGTGGTATAAACTGCAGTTTGGTTTCACATGCTGCTCTAAACTAATTGTGTGTCTGTCTCCTCTCCCCTAAAGTAAGAGCAGACACATTAATGCCATTCGTGGAGAAACAATTCATAGTGGTGGGGGTTGGGGGTGGTGTTGAGAGAGGAACCTCTGGTGCTCTGAGGGAAACCTGCAATACATATTCTGGGATATAGAATCTAGTAGTTTCTAGGGGGCTGTAAAAGTGACTTTGACTCAGCCAGTGTGCAACTGGGGTGGGCTGACTGCACACTCCCTCCTCTGTAGCGCCCAAGGTGCTGGTGTGTGAGCGATGGATGGGAGGCTCAGTCAGAGCCCCATCAGGCTCCTTGCCAGGGAGTGGGGAGCTGGTGGACACTCGGGGACCATGGTTCATTACCTCGGGGCCTGTCGCTACAGAGCGTTCTGTCTCCTGATCCAAGGATTACAGAGAGCTCCTGAAATGACTCCTGGACAAAGTCTGCTTAGAAGTCAAAACTAGCAAGTAGTAAATCAAGCAGTTTGCTCTGGCCTGTAGAACATTTTTAGACAATTGGGTTTTCATCTTCTCTGGGCTGGACAAGCCCTGTCCAGTGCTCCCAGATCAACGACTGTGACTCAGTGACTCACCCTGCTGGGGCAGCGTTTGGAATCTCTGGACAGAATAGAAGAGACCCCCCTCCTTAACCCCTTAATCTCACCCTTTCCCATACAGAGCTCTGTGGGTTAGCCATCTGGGGTAGATCCTTCTAGCCTAATTTTCACTTTCCAGTTGGGGAAACTGAGGCTTGGAGAGGTTAAGAGACGAGCTTACTGATGGATCTCTGACAATAGTTGCTCCACATGGGGGCAGAATTGTTCCCAATACCATAGCGGATTTTTTAAAACATTTTTCCCCCTATGGTTTGAGTTGTTTTTCCCTTAATGAAAGGAAACCTTTTTTACCTAACTATACCAGCAGCATTATAGCAGTATGAACAGAGTGCCACGTTGAAGAAGGAAAGAATTTACCCACAGCCCCACCTCTCTGGCTAGAAATCAAGCAACGTCTGTGGGTCTGGGTAGTCCCTGTCTGCACACACAGATCATCCTTACAGAGTTATAAGCACAAGGAATGTTCCCTTCCAAGAAGCCCCACATGCCATAAAAGTAGCGGCAAAGAGGAGCCTTGTCTGGTGGGTGGCTGCCCACGAGGCGGCGTCTGGAGGCCCTGCTGGAGAGGGAGGCCTTGTTCCGTGCTGTAAGGCCTCACTGTGTGCCCCCTCTCCCCGCCCCTGCCCACCCCCACCCTAGCCCCAGCAGCCAGAGGCCAAGATTTTGGCCAAGCAGACCAGGCTCCTGCTTCCTGCCCTCACAAGCAGGCCTCTGTGGGGTTGCCAGGCGCCAGGGAAGGGGCTGAGATGTGGAACAGCAGATTTCTGTCTGGTCCTGATGCTGGCAGACAGCCCAGGGCAGCCTTGCGAACATCACCAGACCAGGTACCGGGGGCAGACCTGGCAGACAGGAACACCTTTGAGCCAGAGTGAGACCGCTTCAGACCCACCGGGGCAGGGCATCTGTGGCCACGGCCCTCTCCTCCAGCTTCTCCACTCGACTTCGGCCACTGGGCCCTTTCCCAAAAAACCTGGTCCCTTAGGACAGGCCTGGAGTTTCCATGTGGCACCCAGCAGTCCTTCTCAGATATGAATACCCCTGGGAACATCCCTGATCCATGAGAACTTGCATAAATACCAGAACTTGCCAGAGAAGCAATAAGGAGCATCAACTTTAGACTTCAGGAATTTATTTCTGCGTCCTGCCCTCCTTGTGCAAGTTTTAGTCTCTCTGTACCTCTGTTTCCTCATCTGCAAAATGAGATCTGATAGGGTTGTGGTGAGGAATCAATACTAAACAACACACGCACGCACACACACACACACACACAAATGAGTGCAAGGAAAATCTGAAACCTAACTAAGGCCTGTGGTCTGATTAGCAGTACTGGGCTGATGTTCATTGTCGGACTCTGACACAGCACTGCACTTACATATGATGTCAATATGCGGGATGCTGGGCCAAGGATCATGGCCCTCCCTGGAATATCTTGGTGAGTTTCTGTGAGTTTGTAACTTGTTTTAATTTTTCTTTATTTTTGGCTGGGCTGGGTCTTTGTTGCTGTGCAGGCTTTCCTCTAGTTGTGGCAAGCAGAGGCTACTCTCTAGTTGCTGGGCACGAGCTTCTCAGTGTGGCGGCTTCTTTTATGGAACGTGGACTCTGGGGCACATGGGCTTCAGTCATTGTGGCTCTCGGGGTCTAGATCACAGGAGTAGCTGTGGCTCTCGGGGTCTAGATCACAGGCCCAGCAGCTGTGGCTCTCGGGGTCTAGATCACAGGCTCAGTAGTTGTGTCCCACAGCTTAGTTGCTCCATGGCATGTGGGATCTTCCCAAATCAGGAATCAAACCTGTGTCTCCTGCATTGACTGGCAGATTCTTTACCACTGAGTCACCAGGGAAGGCTTACATAAATCTTTGTTTCTTTAAAAATAAATAATTATTTACTTTTAAAAGTTGAAAAAGAAAGAAAAATGTGTTAAGGCATGTAAGGCCTCAGGACAAGGCTTGGGGCGTGGCTAGAACCCCGTGAGTGTTGGGTGAGCTGATGGTGACACGGTGATCACTGAGGATGCTTCAGTCCATCCTCCACGGGGCTGGACCACGACAGATCCTGCAGACCGAGGGGAAGCAGACTTTCTGTGGCCTCCAGGTCCCCTCTGCTTCTCTCCCGTCCCCTTGCCTCCCCCATCTCCCCCCACCCAGCTGATGAAGGACATTCCCTGAGCATACTTTGCTTTTTCATGCTACTGAGTCTTGCCCCTGCGGCGCCCTCTGTCTGGATGGCCCCTCAAACCCTTCTTGTCAGGTGAGCTTCAGCTCACACTTGTCTTCCTGGGACCCCCCCTGACCTCTTCCTGGACCCCTACAAGGCTGCAAAGCTGTTGTTCTCAAAACATGGTCCTGCGTGGACAGGCAGCATCAGTACCACGTGGGTACCTGAGACAAATGCAGGTTTTCCTGCCACGCCCCTGGCCTCCTGCATCAGAAAGTGGGGGTGCGGGAGGGAGAGCCACAGTCTAACAGCCCCCACCCCCTGTGGCTTTGAGGAGCCCACTCTGTTGTTGCTCAGTCGCTCTGTCGTGTCTGACTCTTTGTGACCCCATAGACTGTAGCCCACTGGGCTCCTCTGTCCATGGGATTTCCCACGAGCCCAGGCCTTCTCAGACTTTAACACCAATCCCCACCCCACCCCATCCCCCCAGGCTCTTGTTCAGGTGCAGATTTTGATTCAGCAGGTCCAGGGTGGGGCCTGGGAGTCTGCATTTCCAGCCAGCCCCCAGGTGATGCAGTTGCTGCTGGGTTCCTGGAGGTCACAGTCCACATCGCCTTTCCATTGCCCAGGCAGTAGGGACCTGACAATTTGTTGTTGTTGATGAGACAGTGAGTGGATTTGCAGGGGCTGGTTATCCTGGACTGAGGGGTGGTTCTTCTCATGGAGGGCTGGGGGCCAGGAGCCAGGATCCATCTTCATGTTACCACGGCTGGAAGAGGGGCAGCTTGTAAGGTGGAGAGGGAAGGGTCAGCTATAGTCTGTGCAGGCAGGCAGATACCATGCTCTGCCTGGCCCCATTTCTACCCTAACGGTGTCTGGGAATGGAGCCGTGGGATGTGACCCCTGGAAGGGACACTTTGCCCACACTTGGAGCAAGCCTGTCTCTTCCTCCCCCGTTTAAACATTTATTTATTCTGTAAACGTGCACTGAAACTGTGTAGAGCAAAGTCACGTTAGTGGGCAAAACAGATTCCCTCTCTGCCTCAGACAGTGTCACCGTCTGTTTTGGAGACAGATGTCAATCCTTGAGCGAGGCACTGATAAGTGTGGTGAAGTGAGGCTGAGCGTCCTGAGGGTTTCCACTATGAAGCCTGACCAGGGAGGGGCGGCAGAGTGTCCCTGGGAAAGTGACATTTAAGCTGAAGCAAGGACGCGGAGACTGGAAGCAGCATGTGCAAAGGTCCTGGGCTCAGTAGGAATTCATTGCCACTCATAATGACTGGAGAGAAAGCCAAGAAGCAGGAGAGAGTGGAGAGGGGCCGAGGAGGAGGGCAGGGGCTGTGTCTTACAAGGCTCTGCAGGCTGCAGTCAGAATTCTGTCTTTATCTTCAGAAAAATAGGGAGAATTGGAATGATTTTAAGTGAAGGAGTAGCATCTGATTTGTCTTTTCAAAGGATCTCTCTGGCTGCCAGCAGGAGAAGGGATGGATGGGCAGGTAAAGTTTGTGACGGGGCTCAGTCAGACATCTGCAGTTCTCCTCCTGTTGCAAGTAATGGAGGAGCTGGAGAGAAGTGGGTGGAGCCAAGGGAGATCTAGAACTGGATGGGCGATTGGAATTGGGACAAGAGGAAGACGAAGTATCCAGTAATTCAGTTCAGTTGCAGCTCATCTAATCCTATCATCATAGAGGTGATAAGTTCCTGCCACCAGCCTCCAACCCAGCTGCCTTTGAGCTCACATCACATTTCTCCCTGCTACTCCTTTTTCCCTGGGGTCCCTCCACCCATATATATACCTGTGAACCTATGCATTTTGCTTTCTCTCTCCGTAACCTCCCTAAGCATCCTCTAAGGGTTATGTTCCGATGCTAAAGAGAAGCATGGGTTTTGCCAACTCTAAGCCCAAACCACAAACCCACAGCTTAACTCCATACCTCTTCATCTTCTCGACTGCAGTGGCTCATCCACAAAATAGGGAGATTAAACCATTTGGAATGAGAAGGATCCCTTTGGAAGGAGAGGGACAAGAGGCAGGTTGAGTGGGAGGGTATTTACTGCGATCTCCACATGAAATCTTCAGGGCTGGAAAAATAGTTTCTCAGAAAAGCTGCCGTCTTCACAAGGCAGAGCACAAATGATGCACTGTCCAACGGTTTCAGAGAAACTGAGCTGGTGTCTGCCCTGGACAACCTCTCTCCACTCATTCATCATGAGTGAGAGCCGGGCTGCAGCAGCAAAGGCAGGCGGGAGTGGCTCAGTCCCGTGTCCTCGAGCCTCAGCCCTTGCCAGCAGGTAGTTATTGAGTGAGGGCCCGCTGTGTGTCAGGCACTTCTCAACCGGGGGTCATGGTGCCCCCAGAGGATGCTTGGCAGAGTCCAGAGACAGTTTTGGCTGTCATAGCTGGGATGCAGAGTGAGAGATGCTCCTGACATCTGGTGGGTGGAGGCCAGGGATGCTGTTCAACATCCTACAGTGTGTAGACTGCTCCCCAACCATCTGCCCCCAAATGCCAGTAATACTGAGGCTGAGAAACCCTGGTGTAGACCCCTTGTGCTTCCCTGAGCCTCCACTGGGAAAATACCTTTAGAGCTCTCCTTCATGCTGGGCTCTGAGTGGACCTTTGCTTTTCCATGAACCTTCATTTCTTGTTGTCCTTCATGTTTGCATCCCTCTGTCCCCATCCACCCAGGTTCACTTGGCACCAGCCGTGGCAGGAGGCACCATGCTGACCACGTTTCCTGTTTTACCTGTAATCCTCACGGCTGTTAGAGGAAATAGGCATTATTTTCCCTGCAGAAAATAATGAATTCCATTTACTGAGCCTCTCCTGTGTTCCAGGCACTGGGAGGGATGCTGATTTCTACAACTCACAGCACCTCAGGCTTAAATTAGGTTCTATAATTCCATTTATCACAAAGTTGGTGCTTGGATGAGAGAAGGCTCTCCGTCAAGTCCACGTGCCTGGGAAGTGGGAAGGAAGCTAGGGATTGAGGGCGTCTTTGGGTTGGTTTGCGGGAACATGGGCAGGTGTCTTAAGACTAAACCAGCCTGTGAGGAGGCGGATGGAGTTTCATTCTTCTCTGCACCCCAGCCACCTTAGAGGAGCCGGGGGGAGCAGTGGTGGGTATAGTGGAGCCCTCCCCCACCTCGTAGGCGGTGGGTGGGGAGCAGGTCAAGGGCAGGAGCTCTGTAGGGAGAAGGGCCTGCCCCTTCTGGGCTGTGCCCCACTTTTCATAGTCCAGGGATGGCACATAGCAGCTTTTGAGGCATGTTTTGTCAACTCTGACACACTGCTGACATACTGATCTGGGTCTTTGTTGTGTGGGGCAAGAGGGCTGTGTGCATTTTAGGATGTTTAGCAACATGGCCTCTTCCTGCTAGAAGGCAGCAGCACCCGACCCCTCCTCCCTGAGTTGTGGAAATCAAAAATGTCTCCTGGTATTTCCAATGTCCCCTGGGAGGCAAAATTGCCCTGCTCCCCCAAGTCAAAGACCACTCCCCTAAAATAAGCAGCCCCAGTTTTGTAGGAAACAAGAGCACGGCCCAGAGGGAGAAGTTGATGACTCAAAGGATGATAGTGAGTAGAGGTGTCTAAGACTGAACTCTGGCCTCCTGGTCTCCCAGCCAACGGAGTGCCCAGGACGTAGGCAGCCATTTTGGGAGGTTGGAGTCGTGGACATGTCTGGAGGAATGGGCCACCCTTCTCAACCCCCGACACCCCTTCGCCCTGTTACAGAGCCTTTGTGCTCTCCCACTCCTCACAGCCCGCTGTGGACTCTTAAGTGATGCCAACAGACTGGCTGATGGACGTGCTGAGGCTCCATTACACCGACCCTGCATTAGATATCACCCAGTGGGGCAGTGCATCTGCCGTGTCTAACGCCCAATGGCAAGCCTTCCCTGTCATCCCTTGTGAGCCTCTTTATTTTAGAGACTTCTGGGCATCAACCCCTCTGCAGACCCGGCAGACGAAGGCTGAGCACGATCTGCCCATCACTGCTCACGCTTCAGAGGCCATCCTCACCCCTGCTGGGCGCTCCCTCCAGGAGCAACTGCCCAATTGAATCCCACTTATAGACTCAACCTCCTAGGGCGCAGGAAGGCCCCTGGGCATGGAAGCCATCCAAGCCCCGATCAATCCCTTCTTTTATTCAGGGCAGAATTACAAATGGGCCACAGTCATTGGAAAGATTTTCCACCTCACTGTGCAGAGCAACCCTTATGAAAGATGTATTGATGGATCCCCTTGTACCAGGATGTTACTGGTCTCAGAAAGGCAGGAAATAAGTATCTGCTGGCTCTCATTCTGCCACAGAAACCCTCTTTCAGGTCAAATTTTCCTCTGTGCCCAAGCACATTTGATTTAAATCATTTTGCTGCAAAATATAAATAAAATAGGGATGACTGCTGTAATGAAAAAAGAGAAACACCCCAGTGATGTAGTTTTGACATCCAGAAAATAGGACGTTAAAACTACAGGCTCATATAACTAACGGATTCCCAGGCCCCAGGCACTGGCCCACTTATTTCAGGCAGCACAAGTGAGTAACCATCCGGACATGTAGCACCAAAGAGATCAGACTCTCAACTTCAAGACTCAGCTGTGACTCACTTCATCCGTGTGACCTCGGTCAATCCCTGCCTCTCTGAGCCTTAGAATCTTCCTCTGTATAATGAGGAGGCTGGAGTACATGCCTCTAATATCCTTTGGCTTCATGAAAGTAAGAACATTTATGAGTTGGAAACTCAGGGACTAAGGGGATACATTTTAAAGACTGGGGACTGATGTTCCATTTCCCCAAAGGATCGTTGTCCTTGTGAATGGTTTGGAGATATTGTTGTAGACTAAACATCTGTAACCCCTGCCTCCTTGCAAATTCATATGTTGAAGCCCTAACGTGCAATGTGATGGTATTTGGAAATGGAGTATTGGGGAGGTGATTATGGTTCAGCGAAGTCGTGAGAGTGGATTCCTTGTGTTGGGATTACCATCCTTATAAGTAAAGGAAGCTTTCTGTCCACGGTGTGAGGACATAGCCAGAAGGCAGCCGTCTGCAAGCCAGGAAGTGGCTCTCACCAGCACTGCCATGCTGGCACCCTGATCTCAGACTCACCCACCTCCACAACTGGGAAATAAGTGTCTGTTGTTGAAGACACCCAGTCTGTGGTTTTTTGTTGCAGCAGCGCAAATGGACCAAGGCAGAGGGATACCTGCAAGTTGTGAGCTTTCAAAGGTGTATACAAAAGGGACTTTTAAAAAATTCTGTTCATAGCCAGTGTTTCAGAAGTGCCTGTACTGCATAAAGTGAAACACACACGTCTGGAGGCATTGTATTCTACTTGGAATTTAGTTTTAAAAGTCAGTAAAAATCCTGTGTGGTCTGGATGTTTGTTCTCTAGAGTATTCTCTCTCCTCCGTCATTCTTCCTCTCCACTTCTCACGTTTTCACCCCATTCTTTCACTCTTTTCCCCTCCCCAGTGACCTCCATTTGAATTCTCTTCATTCACATGCACCTATGATCTACCCCCACCTGTCTGAGCTTGGGGTGTTCCAACAGAGACTGAGTGGCTTATGAACAGCAGACATTTTATCTCTCACGGTTGTGAAGTCTGGAAGTCCGAGTTCAGGAGGCAACACAGTTTCCTTATCTTTGGCCTCAGACTTTGCATTGTGTCCTCACATGCCAGGAAGAAGGCAGGAGCTCCCATGGGGTCCCTTGTATAAAAGGCACTAATGCTATTCATGGGGGCCCCACCCTCATGACCTAATCACCTCCCAAAGCCCTCCCATTGTGGGGATTAGGATTGTAACATGAATTTGGGTGGGAAACAAATGTTCAGCCCCTAAAACCACCACATGTTTTCTCCTAACAGGAGGATGCACTTGGTAAGTTCTCTGGAGAGACACCTACATGGAAGGGAGAGGGAAGAGCTTTCATTTGCCCTTTGACTCTCAAAACCCCTCTGGACTGACTTTATAATTGTCTCCTGTCTCAGGTGTACTTCCATCTTTGTGTGTTGGGGAAGGGGCTTAACACAGCAATTTTCCCTGGCCAGAGAGGGCACCCCCTCCCCACCCTCAACCACCACAGCTAGCCTTATCCAAGGCCCGAGGAGTGACGGGTGAGCATAGCCAGGTTCGAAGCTATGAGTAAGCACCCCTACCTGGCTCCCCATGGCTGCCTGAGTATCTGTAGGAAGAGGGTTGGCACACAGGACTGACTGTTTCTCACATGTGTGGTTTCCAGATCTGGCTATTTTCATCTGGAAATAAAAGTTCTCAGGAAGCCAGAGCCTATCATGTTAGTTATGAATACTTTAGTAGAGCAACACTTCACCTGTTCAGCAAAAAAGGTATTCTGTTTTATAAATAAATGTCCCAGGAAACAAAAGCTGACCCCTGTAAGATACAGACACACACACACACATACACACATATACACATTCTCATCTGCCGTCATCAAGAATCCAGAAGGACGTTGTTTTCGGGAATCAGAGAAAGTGAATAGATTAGCGACCACAGATTTATACTCACATTGGACATGTGAGCTTGAACCCCAGTCTGAGAAATGAGCTGCACCCCTGTCCCAGATGGTCCTGATGCCAGGAAATGGATGAGCTTCGGAGTCAGTCACGTATGATGGGGGAGCACACAGGGTGACTGGGTGTACCTGCCGATGACACTGAAAAGTGTGACTGAAAGCACGTGTGGGCTTGGGATCAAGACCTCGTAGCCACCCAGACGCCGTGACCCTGCCTTTTCTGGATTTGTGGCTCTGTTCTGGGTGAGTTTGCCAGGAATCCCTGCGGAAGAAGGTCAGAGCCACGACCTCATGACCCTGTCCTCTCCTCTCCTCTGCAAAGCTGGGGGACATGTACACACTTCGGTTTACTTTTCTCTGAGTGCTCTGTGAACACTCGGTGGAAACAGACACTTCCTCACTCAGTTTTACTGGCCAGGTGCAGAGAAGGAACTGGGACTTGCTTAACTGGTCCTACAACTTCAATGACAACCCATCCAGTTCCCAGGACTTTTGGGAGAGAAAAAAAAAAAAACCTTAACCTGCGGATTTACTAGGTTTTGGCAGATGATGCATTTGGACGTAGGTTTACAGCAGGTTTAGGGCCAAGAGCACATGTCAGCTAGTTTCAAAGGAGCTGAGAGCAGGAGTCAGCTGAAATGAAATGTGTTACGGTCACTGAGCGCTTTCCCCTTCCCGGTCCAAATCCGGGGTCCATTATTTCACACCACACCTGTGCTACCCACACGGGGCCTCTGTAACCCATCCGCGGAGAACAAGCCCTTAGTAACGGCTTTAGTGAGGGGAGAGGGGAAAAAGACATACAGCTAAGGATGTGCATCTCTGCATCTGAGCCTACATCTGCCATTTCCTCTGCCTGGAGCCCTGCGCGCCAAGTTCCGGGAGGCTCACTCCCTCCCCTGGTTCAGATGACCTCCTGGGGGAACCCATCCCCACAGCACCACTTGTAAACTACGAACTTCCACTGTTCTCTGTCCCTCCTCTCTGCTTTGTTCTTCTGTGTGGCTGTTATTAGCAACTGACCTACTGTGTGCTGGCGCTGTCTGCCTCCCCCATTCCCATGTAAACTCCATGCAAACCTGACATTATGTCTTTTGGACTGTATATATAGGCATACCCCGCAATGCAGGAGACCTGGGTTCAATCCCAGGATTGGGGACATCCCCTGGAGGAGGGCATGGCTACCCACTTCAGTATTCTTGCCTGGAGAATCCCATGAACAGAGGAGCCTGATGCGTACAGTCCATAGGGTTGCAAAGAGTCGGACAAAACTGAGCAACTAAGCACAATACCTATTTGTACACGTTCTTATTGTTCGGTTGCTAAGCCGAGTCCAACTCTTTGTGACCCCATGGACTGCGGCATGCCAGGCTTCCCTGTCTTTCACTATCTCCCAGAGTTTGTTCAAACTCATGTCCATTGAATCAGTGCATCTCATTCTCTGTCACCCGCATCCCCTCCTGCCCTCAATCTTTCCGAGCATCAGGGTCTTTTCCAATGAGTCGGCTTTTTGCATCAGGTGACCAAAGCATTTTTACACATATATTTATATATATGTATAGTTCACATAGATGGTTTGTTCTTATATCCTGAATGTCTGCTACATCACTGATCCTCAACAAATATGAATTAACAAATCATATGTACACAGTGACTTTAAGATAAACCTCAATTTCAGAAATGTTAAAATAATGAGAAAAAAATACGTTCATCTTAAAATCAAGAACAGAGTGAAATATCCTGGAAAAATGCCTCTATTACGTAGATCAACTAGTCATACTGATTCCTGGAATCAGAATGAAGAGGCTGAACGTATTTTAAAGACGTGTTGGAGTGAAATTGTTCCTCTTCTTACTCCCAGCCTTTGTAGTTATCAGTAATAAGGAGAATAAACAAGTATGGTGGGTGCCTGTGTTCTAGGCTTATTTCTGAGAGCTTCTATGCATTCTCCCATTGAATCCCTGCAATGGCATGCTTATTGTGCCAATTTAATAGAAGAGAATACTGGGGTCTCAAGAGGGCATCAGAATTTCATTTTCATTGGTTTAAGCATTTTTAAGTACTCACAAATAAAATGTGGGCTGGGCAGACTTTCTGTAAGGAGCCAGATAGTCAATATTTGGGGCTTTGTGGGCCAGATGGCTTCGGCTACAACTCCTCAGTGCTGCTATGTCGCTTTCCAGCAATTGTGGACGACATGTAAATGAACAGGTGCACCTGGGTTCCAATGAAACTTCACACAAAGCAGCTGGCAGGCCAGACTGGGCCCAGCAGGTAGAGTTGCTGATTTCTGAATGAAGTATAATCTTCATGAGGGCAAAGGACCCCATCATTTTTTAGTTCATCATTGTATCTTGTGCAGGGGACACAGTGCTTTGCGATGGTAGGTCTTGAATGAATGAATGAAGAAACCAGGGTGCTGTGGGCTATCAGTCTATTGAGACCCTGTGGCTAATGCTCCCTTTTCCTCTCCATACATACACTTCCCTACTCTTCCTTGACCTTCTCTGCACCCTGCCTCTCCTCCTGACCACTCCAAGGCCAAGGGCCAGCCCCCCGTCTTCCCAGCCTCCCTCAGAAGGCTCCAGGGAGTTGGGCGACATGGTCCCACGAGTTCTTCTGCCAGCGGTGGCTTTTTCTGGAGCCTCTTGGAGTTCTATGTGTGCTGACTGATCTCTTCACACCCCTGCCTGTTCTAGGGAGGGTGTAGCAGTTGATAAAACAAAGGAAGATTGTGTGGATTAAAATGAGGCCAAAGGAAGGAAATACGAAGCTGGGGCCTTAACTTGGAGTCAGAACTGACGGTGAAACTCAGGCCATGAAGACCTCGCTTGTAGGGGAACCGGAGATTTGGCTCCAGGCTTTCTAGCAGCTGGCAGGAAAAGCAAACGTACTCCCTTCTACCACTCTTGTCCAAACAACTGGTGCAGATCATGGCTCATGGCAGGAGGAGCTGTTCTCAGTGCTCAGGTCAGTAGGAAATGTCTGCTGGGACTCACAAGAGGCCAGTGTGTGGGTAAAGGAACAGCAGCTCTAAGGCTTCCTCATGGTGGACATGCTGGGAGTTCCTGGCCATCTGCTACCCCGATCCCTGGACTGGACTCGCCATCTTGCACTGATGCTCGATGGAGGGAACACATCTGGGTGTCCAGGCATGGGTGGACCAGGCAACCCCAGGCTGAGATTTCAGGGCAGCTTCATGAACACCTGAACCCCGTGGTCTCTGAGCCCCACTAGGGCACTGAGTGGGAGCTCTGAGTCAGGGAGACCAGGTAAACACCCCTGGCTCTGCTCTTGACCTTTGGCCTACTCCCGTCACTTCTTTGGACCTCACACTTGTCATCTGAGAAATGGGCATTGATATTAGTATTCAGCATCTGGATGAAAAGACAGCCCGGTATGGCCTCTGCAGCTCACACTTCGTTCAGGCCTCACAGCAACGTTGCAAGGTAAATGTCATTCCCATTTGCCTCATGCTGCTGAGTACTTTAGATCAGGGCTCCTCAACCTTTTTTTTCATTAGCACCCTCCCAGGAAGAAAAATTTAATTTAATTTAAATTCTCCCTAGTGAGAGCAATTAAATAATAAGGGATAAGATAGATCAGGTAGGGCTGAGCCTTGGAGGACCACACACTGTTGTCATAGCTAAGATTTTTTTCACTACCTCATCCTCTGAGTTAGCGTTTGCCCATTGGCAGGGTGGGGGGAATAATATCACCCCTTGAGCATGCGTGTTTTAGATATATTGCTACTTATCAATAGTCCAGGTGATGAAGGAAGAAACTGAGGCCCAGAGAGGTACAGTAACCTGCCCCAAGTCCCACAGCTGGAGAGAGAGAACTGGAATTCAATCTTAGAGAGTCAGTCAGGCTCGAGCCACAGCTAGAGTGCCTTGAGCCAAGCACCAAGTAACTGCAGCTCTGTTCTGTGTCTTGCTTTTTTCACTGATCTGTGTACCTCGTCACTCTCCTGTTTCAGTTCCTATAGAGTCACCTCATTCTTTCTATTGCCACATGGTGTTCCAGTTGCATCAGCATAGCCCAAGTTACTTATCCAGGCCACAGCTGATGAGGGCTGGGGTTATTTCCAGCCTCTTGCAATTACAAACTCGGCTGTAACAATCCTCCCCGCATGTGTGACATTTTACTTAAGTGCAAGCAACCCTGAAGGTTAAATTCCTAGACATGGAATCACTACACACTTGCGCAAAGGTAGCATTTTGGTTGGGAGTGTGGAAACAGCTCCACTGAAATTCTTACCGAGCCATCCAAGGTCAATTGGACCACTTTCTTAGCTTCTAAGCTACTGTTTTGACCCCCACATCCTGCCTGACCTGGTTATTGATTTAGACGTGGGCTCCCCACCCCGGCCACCTTCTATGCATTTGGTCACCGGATTGTCCTCGTGTCATCTGGTATTTCCCTACGAGGCTTTGCACAGTTATTTTTGAACTTCACCTCTCATCTCATTAAAAGAAAGCCTGGGCAGCCAGCTTTCATTCCTGCTGCCTAGGTACGTGCTTTGAAGAAGGCTTGGAAAGAGGCGACACATGGCTTCTCCCGGGTCTCGGTGCCTCACGGGTTGTGGGGAGAGCAACATCCTTGCCGTGCTGCTGGTCCTTTTGAAGCTTTCTCTAAGAGCTGCATCTCTGTCTGCAGACTTCCCTTTTCATAAGGGATAGGGCTGTGCTTTGGCAGTCAGGGAGATCCAGCAAGAATGGTCCTGCTTCCATGTCTGCAGGGGGAAAATTACAGCCACTTCCCCTAGACCTTAGTGGTAGAGTTGCCGTGGCTGAGTCAAGACTAAATCAAACTTAGATACCATGATCTCAAGTTAGAAAACCATGGGAAGGGGACTGGAAGCTCGTGGAAGTTGCCTTCAGCCTCTCTCTGCAGCGGTGTGGCCTGTGGTTAAAGTCTGCTGCACTGTTAAAATCACCTGAGTAATTAAACCCAATGGTGTTTGGCAGTGGTTTGTTCTGTATGTTCCTTGAGGAAGAGCTGGTTCACAGGGTGGAGAGGCATGAATGGTATTTGGTGCACATAGAATCCTCTAGCCTATTTCGGTTGTGCAGTCTGGCTGTTGCTTTACTGTGGCCCCACTCCCACTCTGTCTACTGTCTTCTCCAACTCACTTGGGCTCATTAAACATGGCGGCCAGGCTGACAATTGCATGTAGCTGGATTCCACTGTGGTGGTGGGGTTAACCATGCTTTCTCACTCTGGAGCACATGAGGTGCATAGGCAACAAATGTTTACCCGATTCCTGTTAGGTACTAGGGAGTGTTTATAGAACACAAGCAATAAAGTAGCCTGCATTCTAGTTGGAGGACACAGCTACTAAGCAAATATACAGCATCCGGGATATAAATGGCACAGGAAGGAACATAATAATAGGGATAGGAAATGCCTATTGTTGACTGAGGGGAGGTTCTTGGAGATGTCTTCTAAGCAGTTTCCTGAAGAGTAAACCATGAGGATATCTAGGGGGAGATTGTTTCCAGTGTTGAGAGCAGCAAGTGCAAAGGCCCTGAGGTCAGTTACAGCATTTACCTTGAGAAGCACCACTTTAAGGTCTGCAAAGGGCATCACAGGGGGTCAGAGCTGAGGGATATTCTGTCAAGCCTCTACTCTATAGGATGAAGACTGAGGCCAGAGCAGGTGGGGCTGACTCCCCAAATCAGACAGTTGCTAACAGAATAATTTTTCAGGACAACTGACTCCTGTCTTCACATTTTGAGGGGCCTCCAGGGTCATGTCAGTCAAGCTGGTTCAACTTCTAACATCTCCATTTACCAGCTGTATGGCTTAAATTACTTTACCTCCCTGAACCTCAGCTGCCTCATCTATGAAATGGGAATAATTAGCTCACTTACTTTCAGACTCATTGTGAGGGTTAAGTAACACACGGACTCAATGTGTGATGTGCAATGGCTTAGTCTGTAGTGAACCTCAGGGCCCCAAACTTCTTGGTACTGACCTGGACACAGTGTACCCCCACCCACTCCCTCACCCCCAGATAAGACACCATCCTTCCTTAGGAGGCTGTCGTGTGACCCAAAACACATTTTGCATTTGTTTGAATTTTTCTTCGGGGGCTCTGTTTTCTTGATGGAGATTTTGGGCAGTGATGGATATGCTTCTGTTTCCTCCTCTGTGAAACAGAGCAGCAAGGCTCATAGCTGGCTCTCAGGTGTGTTATGAGGACCTGGCCTGGTAGCACACGTGGGAAGTTCCATGTTCTCTGTATGTGGTGGTGTCACTAACAGAACATGGAGAAAAGAGGATTCCACTCCCTGGCTAAGAGGTGGTTTCATCCCTCTAAACTGCAGCATTCTCTTATTAAAATGAGACACCCGAGACTTCCCTGGTGGTCCAATGACTAAGACTCTGAGCTCCCAGTGCAGGGGCCCAGGTTTGATTCCTGGTCAGGGAACTAGATCCCACATGCCACATGTAAGAGTTTGCATGGCACAACTAAAAAGATCCCGCATGCCTCAACTAAGACCGGCATACCTATGGCCGATGTATGGCAAAAACCATCACAATATTGTAATTATCCTCCAATTAAAATTTAAAAAAAGACCTGGCACAGCCAAATACATATTTTTAATGGGACACCCTATACCACATTGGGTTGTTATGAGAATTCAACAAGATAATAAGTCTAAACATTTAGTCCAGCGTCCAGCACCCTGGAATCAGTATGATTCTGTCTTCTCCATTCCTTCCCTTCCCAGTCAAAGTGATTTCCAAGAGTAATTCCCAGTTATTGCTGTTTGGTTCCATTTCACAGATGAGGAAAATGAGTCTCGAAGAGGTTAGACTATTTAACACAGTCAGGAAGTGAAGGAGCCAGGGTTTGAACCCTGGTGGTTTGACTCCAGCCTGGGGAGCCTTCCTCTGCCCTTCCCCATCTCAAAGCCCCCTCTGGATTTTTACTGCCTTGATGTGATTGATCCATGAGCTGACCGAGGAAGGCCGGACCTCGGCCACTCATCTGTCCTTTTCCGTCTTTGGTGTGAGCTAAAGGGTCAGCCCAGCCCTGGAAAAATCCACCCCCATTTGGCTCCAGGCTCTGGGCTCCTGGCCCCAGCTGACCTCATCCCCAGTGATCCCCGCTGACATTCATGTCAGATCCACTGCACAGTTTTATTTTCAGAGCCTCTTAGATGTCTTGCACGTCTAATTCCTCATCCCATGGGGCTGTGGC
Organism: Bos indicus x Bos taurus; assembly: GCF_003369695.1. Lineage (NCBI taxonomy): Eukaryota > Metazoa > Chordata > Mammalia > Artiodactyla > Bovidae > Bos > Bos indicus x Bos taurus. The sequence goes on along the minus strand of NC_040100.1, from coordinate 26,815,162 downwards.
TAATTAGCCTTTGATTATTCACAAACACAGAGGCAGGAATGGGGCCTCGAGTCCTCCATGCTTTAATCACTCACATGAAACCAAGGCAAGACTGTCAGTTTTTGGAAGTGGTTTGGCCAGGATTTGAAGATCAGAGATGAAAACATTCAAGAAATCACTAGTGAGGCCCCTGCCCTCAGTCTTCTCGTGGGGAAAAGCAAATGCTGAGCTGGTCTCCTCCGGCCCCCCCGTCACACCCCGGGGTCCTGGCAAGCATGTTTTTAATTGTTGATTTTTGCTTTGTTTCTCTTGGGAAGATCCTGGCCACCTCCATGTCACTGCAGCCAGCTTTCCAAGAAGTTCCTTCTGTTGTCACCAGGCCAGAGACAGCTGGCCTCCTTTTAGGTTGCACATAAAGCAGGACATTTCCTAGCCAGGAGTTCCACTGTGTGCTTTTGGCAGGAAGAAAGTTCCCCTTTCTTTCATTCTGACTCTATTTATAAGATAAAGGGTTCTAAAGGAGACGAAACACCTTTCGACTTAGGATTTGTGTTATCATCGGTGCAGGCGTAGGGCTGCTCATTCATTTAACAAATAACCTCAAGTCACTCAGGACTAAAAACAAAGTCCTTCCAATGATCTAGATTTGCACTCAGTGATATACTGGGTTGGATAGTATCTGCTGGGCTGTCCTGTGCAGAGTTGGGGGGTCTTTCCTTGTGGCTCCAAGGAAGAATCTGCCTTCAATGAGGGAGACCCAGAGTTTGATCTCTGGGTTGGGAAGACCCCCTGGAGGAAGGAATGGCTGCCCACTTCCGTATTCTTGCTTGAAGAACCCCATGGACAGAGGAGCCTGGTGGGCTACAGCCCGTGGGATCGCAGAGTTGCTGAATGACTAACACTTCCACTTATTTTTTCTGGGCAGTCTGTAGGAGGTTAGCAACTTCCCTGACCTCTACCCACTAGATGCCAGGACCCGCCACCCCCAGCTGTGTCAACTGAAGATATCTCCAGACGTGCAGGATGTCCCTTGAGGGGTGACACTGCCCCATTGAGAACCAGGGTTCTTGAAGGCGTTTTGGGGTCTAACCCCCATCCCCTTTTCCGAGAGAGTCTTCTGCTTTTCCTTCTTTTACTTCCTCCATTCCGTCCACACTGGTCTTCTTGTTGGTCCCCACTGGCAAGGTGAGCCACCCCAGGCACACCATCACCGCAGGGCCTTTGCACTGCAGCTCCATCTTCCTGAAATGTTTTTCCCCTAAATATCCACACAGCCTGCTCCCTCACCTCCTTTAAGCCTCTGCATAAATCCTACCCTCTCCGTTGAAAGTCTGCCTTGAACATTCTTTCAAAAGTTGCCCCCCTCCCAGCCTCCTAATGCCCCTTTAAGCATGTTCTTTTGTGGTTGATTTTTGCTTTTTTCACTTGGGAAGATCCTGGCCACCTCCATGTCACTGTAGCCAGCTTTCCAAGAAGTTCCTCTCTCTCTTGTTCTCCTGCTGTCTCCCCCACTCATTATTTGTGTGTATTACTATTATTGTTATTATTTACTGTTCTCTTGATGTTCGAACAAAGTTCCATGAAGGCAAGAGTTTTGTCTGCTTTGTTCACGGATGCCTCGCAAGCCCTTGGATAAGTCCTTCTTTTGTGATGTAGTTCTCCAGTGCCTGCTGTATACACACACCATTATGTGGACACCAGGAAGAGAAGGGTGAATGCCTAGATCAGGATCCTGCCCTAAAAGAGTTCAGAACTGTCATCATGAAGATTGGACTTGCCCAGAGCTAGAGGATCATGTTCCCCGTGCCACAGAAATAAGGAACGTGGGCTGGGCAGATAGAAGTCAGGGCCCTCCCCCAGGGCAGCAGGAGACAGGGCTGAGTTTGGGGCTTTTCTCCCTGCCCCTTCCCCAGGCCTCCCCATGTGACTGTGGCCGTGGCCAGGCCGTGTCCCCTGGAAGCCCCCGCAGCCAACCTCCTGTGGGTCTCATTGATATTCAGGCTGCCCCTCGCTCTGAATAAACATTTCCCTGCCGTCCTCCCTTAGGCAGCAGCTTTTGTCTGTGGCCTGAGAGTGTCGGAAAGGCGATAAAAATAGTGTTTAGTTACCCACACTCTGCTTATTTTGTACTTTCCAGCAGTAACACATCTTCTGACATGTCAGGTCGACCAGCAAGCTCATCATTTCTACCCAGCATAGCATGGCCTTGAGACAGCCTCCTCTGAGGTGCCTGTCATCCGACCAGCACCTTCAACTGTCAGGGACACCAGCCAGGCTGGCCCAGCCCAGCCACCTCCCCTTTCCAGAAACCTCCCCTTCTGTCTCCTATCTTTGTCAGCAACGCATAAAGAATGGGACAGAAGCAAGTGTAGAGGCTGTGTTGGGCAGAAGAACCCATGCTCAGGGACCACCCTGACCCTGGTAGAGGCTCTTGCATCCAACCGCAAGATTCCTCTGGGGACTCCTAATGACATTGGCTGGAACATTTTCTTTCTGCTAATTTTCTCCATCAGTTGATGGCTATCTTTGTCCCCATATTGCAAATGAGTAGAGTGAGGAGCAGAGAGATGAAGTGACCAGCTCAAGATCACCCCCGGCTTGAGCAGTAGGAGGTGGAGCCAGGGTCCCAAGCCCCTCCTGTCGGAGCTGTGCTGGGAGCAGGGCCCCATCCTGGCCCATCCTGCCATCTCCCCCCACCCACGCTGAGGTCTCCAGGGTGTCTTGCCTGCAGCTGCCTTATGATGGCCTTTCTGAATAGCAAACAATGGTCACTAATGTTGACTCTTAACAGAGAGATTCTTTTTGCACTTAAAATCTTTAAGAACCCTCCAGCTTCTGGTTTGGGAGTAAATACATAGCTTTCCACCTCTCAAGTGTCACATTACTTAATTGGTACAACTATCCTAAGGGAACCACGGTGGCTTCACTAAGTGCTGGTTACATTAGGGGGATGCTCGAAGGCCAGGGGAACGAGAGATTAAAGAGCAGTTGTTGGGTATTAAACAGAGGTTTCTGGAGCTGTCTGAAGGCATTTAAGTCAGGATGGCAGATCCCTGTTCTGCCCACCCCTCCTTGCTCCTGTTTTCCCAGGATCTCCGGACATGAGCTAGAGAGCAGACAGGGAACCCGCTTCCCCATGTCCTAGGGCAGCGTTCTCCTAAAAGGGCTGCTCTGCCACTAAGGGCTTGGGGCAGACATGCATTCTCTGCTCCCCTTTGCACACAGCTGCAGATCTGAACCTTGGCCCTGGAATGCTCCCTTGTGGTCTGGGAGCCCGACTCAGTTTACAGCTCCATCGCATTGAGCCAGCGGAGCAGTGAGCACCAGAGGCTGGTCCCTGCCTCTCACACACAGTGCCCCGCGTGGCCCTCTCTGTGCTTAGGGCTAAGGTCAGTTGGACACGCCTTACATCCTTTCCCCAGAGGGATGAGATAGGGCATGGAGAGACGAGATAGGGCATGGAGAGAAGTGGAGAGTGGGTCACGTTATCCCCAGCTGCCTCACTTTGTACAGAAAAGGGTTTCAGAAAATTTGTGTGGCCCAGTGGAGATGATATCAGCCCAGACACGCGTTTTCTCATTCGCTTCTACTTTAAAGTCAGCGATTTCTCTGCTTCACTTCTGATTGCTATTCTGGTGGCACAGTCTCCTCCCGGAGAGATTTTAGACTTCTCCTTCATCTCCAGTCTGCTCATGTGATGCTCAGTAAATAAACACTTGACTGTACCAGGGATGCAGGCATGCAAACCAGCCAACTCGTCTGATTTCAGAAGCTTTTCTGCAGAGCCCTGCAGCAGGTCATTCCAAATCAGCTCAGCAGATGTTAAGACAAAACTAACACACGGAAGGAGAAGGCAATGGCACCCCACTCCAGTACTCTTGCCTGGAAAATCCCATGGATGGAGGAGCCTGGTAGGCTGCAGTCCATGGGGTTGCTAAGAGTCAGACACGACTGAGCAACTTCACTTTCACTTTTCACTTTTCATGCATTGGAGAAGGAAGTGGCAACCCACTCCAGTGTTCTTGCCTAGAGAATCCCAGGGACGGGGGAGCCTGGTGGGCTGCCGTCTATGGGGTCACACAGAGTCGGACATGACTGAAACGACTTAGCAGCAGCAGCAGCAACACACGGAAAACACAACACAATCAGAGTCAATAACACTGAAAAATGAGGGGTGACAATCTTTCTTTTTTGCGAAAATGAGGAACCCTGTCTTTGACACGGAAGCAAATAACTAGCTTTGTTTCCCTCTTTGCAGTGTCTGCTAGGAAGCTCAAAGACAGAATTCATACCTCTCACAAGTGTCCAGGACTTGTAATTTTCTGGTTGCTTACCAAGTTCCTATTGGCAAGTTAAATTTCCTATTTCTTGATTCCCTTCCTTACTTACCTATGCCCCCTCTGTCTTGTCTGTGTAATTTTTGGTCAGTGGAGCAGTATGTTTTGCTTAAGCTTTTTGTACCATGAAAGAGCAGGGATAATTAGCTATTGAGATTAAAATACAGTTTGCGGCTGTGCCTTTTGTGTGTACTTGCCTTCTATTTAAGCATGTTTTGTCCCCTGCGCCTCTTCGCAGTGTACTCCAAATGTGAGCACTCACAAGCTTATTGTGGTCTTCAGAATCTAGGAAATGACAGCTCAGAGGTCTCACGGGATTCCTGGCCTTGAAATGTGTAGAGTCTGTACAGGGTGGGCACCGAACCCCCAACCCTGAGCCAAATCCACACCCATTTATCGACTCTGGGCAGAAAGTCCTGGATGTGTGGTCCTTGCTTGACCGTGTCACTAAGGGACTGGTGACTGTGGGCAGGGCTTTTCCCTTCTCTGAGCCTCAGTTTCCATGTCTCAATAATATAATGGGAAACAATTACCCCTACCTGCTGACCTCATAGGCCGCATGTCTTACATGCCATACATCAAATGAAACTCCTTTTTAAAACAAGGCAGTTGGCAGGTGGCCCAAGGATGGCTGGGATTTAGTGACAGATCCAGAGGTGCTGACAAACACGTGGACATCGTCACCACTCACACAAATATGACCATTCGCTAGGTCAGTTATTTCCTCTTGATTAAGAGAAGACTCTGAACTGAAACAATATGGCCGTGAATCTCAGCCCTGTCACTTGCCAGCAGTCGACCTTGGGCACTGGTCTTCATTTCTCCATCTGTATAATGGAGATAATTATGTTAGAAGTGGTTAACACAGCTTCTCTCAGAGATCAAGCATATGTCGTGAGGAGCCATTGACAAGCGCATGCTTGTGGCCAGATTTGGGCTCTTCATTAGGTGGATCAGGCTAATTGCGGTGTTCCAATTACAGAAGGGGGCTCTGGACATGGAGTGCATGCACAGCTCCACGCAGTCAAGGACTCTGTCCTGTGAGGCACAGCTTTCCTCTTCGCTCTTGGCCATCGTGGTAATGGTGGCTGCAGAAACAGCTCACTCATTGCCAGGTCCTGGGACTAAGGCCGGCTGTTCTTGAAAACTGAATTTAACCATAATGAAAAGTGAGATGGGTTCCTCTGCCTTCCTAGCTTTAAGACTTTAAAACTGAAGTCAGTCCAGATAGACATCTTTATTTTTACTTAGAAGGTTGTTAAAAATTATGGAAAGTTTGACACTAACCCTGACTAACCTTGGATGAAATTTTCAAGACGTGGCTCTCAGCTTCTAAATTGGATGAGCTCCTTTGTTAAACTCTCAAGTCTACTTTTTTTTTTTTCCAATGTGGGGGAAAAGCCAAGCTCAGAGTTCAGTTTAATTGCCAACAAGATTCTGTATTCTAAGTAGGGCAAGTAAGAAGGGAAAAGGGCAAGAAAGAAGTGGAAAAGCTGAAATCTATTATCACATTTTATTTTCTGGATGAGATGTACATTCATAAAACTGAAAATCACCGGGGTTTCATGTGTTCCAACCCCAATTTTCATTCTCTGTAAGAAGTCACCATCACATGCCTTGCCTACTTCTTAGAGAGAGATTGCTCCAGAGACCGGGTATGTGGAGTGATGAAAAAGCTCTCAGAATTACTTCTGTATCACTCTGGATTTTTTTTGCGGGGACTGAGAGAAGGCCTTTTTTTTTTTTTTTTTTTTTTGAGAGTGAGTCAAATTTCCACAGCTACAGAACTGAAACTTTTTCTTTAAATGTTCTGAACAGGAGTAATTTGCATTCCCAACTGTCACAGCGATGATGTTGGGTCTTGGATTTAGAATATAATCATAACTTTTTAAAGTTCCCATACCTGGGGAATCCAGAGAGCTATCAACCTAACATTAGGAAAACATATCAGTCAAACTGATTTTTGGCAATGACAGAGATTTGCAAAATTAGGGAGTGGAGTTACACTCATGCTGGGAAAACAAAGCCACTGAGTGTAGAGTTAGTTGTCACATGCCGTGGAGCAGAATATCAAAATGGCGGAATGTAGTGAGAGGTTTTACATGGAAATCCTAGAGAAAGAAAAAAGTGAGACCACAGAGAAAGGGAAGGGGAGAAAGGCTGGTACAGACAGTGATGGTGTAGGAAAGTGATCTACAGGTCATGGGCCAAATCTTCCCTCTTTTTTTGTGAATAAAGTTCTATTGGAACACGGTCATGCCCAGCTGTTTATGTATAGACTGTGATTGCTTTGGCTCTACAGTGGCAGAGTTGAATAGTTGCCACAGAAGCTATATGGCCTACAGAGCCTAAAATAGTTATTAGCTGGCCCTTCACAGAAATAGTTTGTTGACTCTTTGTTTAGATCATCATGGATGAAAATGCCAGCAATCGGGCAGAATCCCTGCTCCCTCACTTACTAAGTCTTCCCTGGTGGCTCAGATGGTAAAGCATCTGCCTGCAATGCAGGAGACCCGGGTTCAATTCCTGGGTCAGGAAGACCCCCTGGAGAAGGAAATGGCAACCCACTCCAGTACTCTTGTCTGGAAAATCCCTTGGACAGAGGAGCCTGGTAAGTTACGGTCCATGGGGTCACAAAGAGTTGAACACGACTGAGAGATTTCACTTCACTTCACTTCACTCACTTATTAGCTGTGTGACTTTAGAAAGTAACATCATGTCTCCAAGTCTGTTTCTTTGTATAACACTTATTATATCATTGGGGTGATTTAATAAAGCAACCCAAACTCAGTACTGTAAAGCAGTGTTTTTGTTATTAGTTTTGCTTCCAGGTCTTTGGGTCAGTGGGATGGTTCTTCTGGTCTCAGCTGTGGCTCCTCTGATCTTGGTGGGCTCTCAGGTCTAGGGATCGGCTGGCCACGGACTGCTTTATGACTGACTCAGCAGCCACATGTGGACTCTATTCCACGTGGTCTCTCATCCCACAGCAGAGGAGCCTGTCCACGTGGCAGTTACAGGGTTCCAAGAGAGAGAGTGGAAGTATGCAGGGCTTCCTGAAGCCAGACTTACAATCGCATTGCAGTCACTTCCACCACATTCATTTGGCCAAAGCACATCACATTACCAGGCAGCCCATATTCAAAATGTGGGGAAGCTGAGTCCGCCTGTGACAGAAGAGATGCAAAAGCACATTGCCCAGGGCGGGGATATGGCAGACCATGGCTCATGGCCGTCGGTTCAGTGGGTCTACTCTACACCTAATCAGACAAGCCCCACTGGGAACAAAAGAATCATGACCATGACTGGCATGTAGGAGGCAGGTAGGAAATCCCAACTGCTGCATAAGTGAGGCTGCACCCCTAGGGTTGTACTCCGAGGGATGTAGTTGGGATCAGTGTATCTCATGGCCCCTCTGCTTGGGCAGAGCATCAGCTTATCTTGGGGAGGGGCAGGTAACTACTGCAGGACCACCACTGAACAAGTGTTCTGGGTACAGCGCTCAGCACCTGTTAAAGTCTCACTCCGTGTTCATCTTTGCTGCTCTGGTTGATAAACACGAGCTCTTATTATTGTGTCTACCATGAGCCTCTCCCTTCCAGACAGAGTTGCTGTCTGTTTTTCTTCTTCAGATGCCCAGTATCTCTCTCCCCACCCCTTTTCCCCCTCCCCCTCTTATTCCTCTTTTTCTCTCTCTTAACCTCTCCCTCTTCCTCATTTGGCTTCTCTCTTGGAGACATTTAGCAGAGAGCCCAGCCCAGTGAGCCTTTAATGCAAAGTGACATCTGCTCGGAGTCGAGGGCCCTGGAAGTGCTCCCCAGTAGCAAGCGCCTTTGGCTGCAGAAGCCTTGAGCATAGCGGAGTTCTGGGAATGGCTAAATTGCAGCCTGACAGTGTGGATCAGGAAGGGTCACTGTGCAGAGTGGCTGGCTGATTGGGATGGGGAGAGAGTGCCACCACGGTGCTGCCAGGATTCTCAACAGTTGTCTCACAGTGGAACATCACCATTTGTGAGCCCAGAGTCTGTCTGAGGCTGTGATGAAGGATCACAACCCTTGGGAGTGAAAGAGGTCTGTTCTCGAAGGACCTGTCCCGACCACTACACCTTGACTGAGCTTTTGCCCATTTAGGGGTATGGACTGGGCATTTTCTGAGCAGCCTTAGATGAAATTGAATCTAGAACTGGGTTAGAAAAGAAGGGTGTGATGTCTGAGGTGGGAGATGGAGCATCTATAGTGGTTAAAAGCCAAATGCAAGTTGGACCTGGGCTGGAATCTCAGGTCTTCCTTGTACCTGCTGGGTTAGTGCTTCTCTGTATAGTTGTCCAGGATGTACACTGCACAAGGGAGCGAGTCGGAGCCAAAACTCAGATTTCTCTTCAGTCAGCAAGGCATGCACATAAACTCAGCACTCCAATTGCCCCGAATAAGAGACAAGTCCAGTTCGTAATTTTCACAAAGCGTCAGTTTGAGCAAGCAGTGACGTGGGCTGGGTAACACTGGAAGAGTTCAACCTCTCTGAATCTCAGTTCCCTCATCTATAAAACAGAGGTGAAAATAGTACCAGAATTATTAGTTTGTTTTTTACATCAAATGTTTGTAAAATACTTAGAATAGTAGAAAGGCCCAATCAATAATGGTTACCCCTAGTGGCTAAACGGAGAAGGCAATGGCACCCCACTTCAGTACTCTTGCCTGGAAAATCCCATGGATGGAGGAGCCTGGTAGGCTGCAGTCCATGGGGTCGCTAAGAGTCAGGCACGACTGAGCAACTTCACTTTCAATTTTCACTTTCATGCATTGGAGAAGGAAATGGAAACCCACTCCGGTGTTCTTGCCTGGAGAATCCCAGGGATGGGGGAGCCTGGTGGGCTGCCGTCTATGGGGTCACACAGAGTCGGACATGACTGAAGTGACTTAGCACAGCATAGCATAGTGGCTAAAAGGACAGATGACCCGAGTTCAAATTCTGTTCTGTCACTTGCTAACTGTACAACCTTGGGCAAGTTATTTAAACAGTCTCAGTTTATTCATCTTTTAAAATGAGGTGATAATAATAATAATACCTTCCCGTGGGTCATGCTGAGGATTAAATGAGTTAATATATTTAAAGTGCTGGTTTAGTACACACATACATATCAGCCTGATAAGCCAGTTTTAATGCTGTTATGTCCACGTAGATGACAGATCAGTCTGAACTAGTGAATTTGCCTTGAATAAGGAGCTGTGGATATCGAGGGTGAGTGGTCTGTATGATGGCAAGCCGACACGCATTTCCACTGTTCTGCCAAGACTAGGAAGAGATTCTTTGAAATAGTAGTTCTGTCTTTCCACCTGCCATCCTCTTTCCTGGTGATCTAGCCAGTACCACCCACTACTTCCCACTTATAACCCGCTCTCTGTTCACCCTTTCAAGTAAGGGTGGTGCTGAAGGGGCTCAATTTACAGGCTTCAGTGAACCTGGCTCATTTCCCCAGTCCTACCAAATACTAGCTGTGTGACCTTAGGCAAGTTTCTTAGCCATCTTAAGCCTCAGTTTCTTTGTCTATAAAATGGGAATAATAAGTTGCAGGTTTACTGTTAGGGCAAGTCAAGTGTCTAGCGTGCATGAAGAGGCACGCTACAGCTTCAAACATTAGCTGCTGCTGGTGTTATTCTTGGCATAACTGGTATACATGTGTGCAGGTACACACACACACACACACACACACACACACACACACCAGATTTGCAGCTAGACTTTTGGGAGTTATAAAGGTGAGTGAGTTCTGCTCCTCAGAAGGATGTATTTGGATAGAGGTTATACCCATGCTGGGCTTCCTAGGTGGCTTAATGGTAAAGAATCCACCTGCCAGTACAGGAGATGTAAGAGATGCAGGTTCGATCCCTGGGTCAGGAAGATCCCCTGGAGGAGGGCATGACAACCCACTCCAGTATTCTTGCCTGGAGCCTACTATGGACCGAGGAGCCTGGCAAGCTACAGTCCATGGGGTCACAAAGAGTCAGACAGGACTGAAGCAACTGAGCACGCACGCACATCCTTGCTAAACAGTAACCCAAGTGCAGTGTGGAGGTAAGAACAGAGTTCTGTAGGTGCAGAGGGAGAGGAGCACGTCTACTGCGCTCAAGGCCATAAAACAGAAGGGAGACAGAAGGCAGGAGTCCTTCGAATGGTAGCTTGTGGGTGAACCGCATTCTCAGCTCAGGCAGCTGCAGAGAGCCACCCTTCCAGGCAGTGGGGAAACGTGCAGCTGGACTTGAATGCTGACTCTTACTTCTGGACATGAACACAGAGTGCCTACTGCATTCCAACAGGTGGGCACCTCCTACTCTGAGACCACTGTGGGGCAGGGGCTGCCCAAGGTCACCAGGGATCAGAGCCCCAGAACTGGGGGGAAACACCTAAAGTATTAATTCTGCTGCTGAGTCACCAGAAGGATGTCCCCAGGGACCTCCTGAGAGCAGATCAGATGCACTCGCTCCAGGACAGGTAGTCAGGGCTTCTGGAGGGCTTCAAGTTAATCAGCTCTACCCTGGTACTTGAGGCTCACTAAAATTGATATTTAGACCCATTTACTGGCAGGAGATCACACTGGGGTGCTGGGTGATTATGGTCACCCAAGCTTGCAGCTGAAGACTATTAAATAAATTCCCATCACTTCCGGTTTTACTTGTACCTATCCCCAGCCATTCCTGACAACATCCTGGAGAAATGTGTTCTCATCATCGTGGACTTGGTGAGGGGTACCTCTGTCCTCCTTCCCCCATTCTCTGCCTGCATCTGTGGGTGGTGAGAGAAAGGGCCCCTCCACACACACCAGCCAGAGGAATCTTTGTGAAACAGGAGGTCTGATCACAGCACACTCTCCTGCTTCAAAACCTCCCCTAGTGTGTTTCCAAGGCCTTAGAATGAGATCTGGGTGGACAGTAAGGCCCAGCCCCATCGGACCCCTGCCTTCCTCTGTTGTCATGCCTTGGACCCCGTGTCCACATCACGGTCCCACCTCCTCCTTTCTGCTGCCCATGTAAGCCAAACTCCTTTCTGCCCCAGAAACTTTGCTCTTCTGTTCCTGCTGCCTGCTGCTCTCACCCAGAATCTTCCTATGTTGTCTCCTTCTAGCCATGAGGCCCAAATGCCACCTCTTCAGAAACGTCTTCTCTGACACTCATCTGAAACATCACCCCCCACCTCTCTCCTGCTCTGTCTTCCTTTAAATGACTCGGCTCCCATATTATGTCATATTTCACAACCATTTGTTGCTCTGTTGCCTCTCTGACTGTAGAATGTAAGTTCCATGGATCTATTTCATTCATTACCCAGCACCCACGACAATAGGTTTTGCCTGAAGGTGCTCCTGTATTGGAGGGATGAATGAATGAATAAGAAGTAGCAATAACAATGGGTAGAACACAAACAATAATAATAGGAACAATAAGTACCCTCTACTCTTTGAGTGCCTGCCATGTTCCTGTCGCCAGGTTAACTGCTTCACCTTCGTTTTCTCATCGGATCTTCACAACAAGCCTGTTGAGGTCAGTGCTATTTCCTCCCATTTTACAGATGAGGAAACTGAGACTTGGAGATGTTAGGAGTAACCCACCTAAGATCGCCATCCTGTAAGGGGTGATGCTGAGATTCAGATCAGGTCTTAACCCACACTCTGTGTTGATCTGGAATTGCAAAGACAGGAGGCCATTCCCTCTGTACTCCTTCTTTGGCTGAAGAGTGCAGGGAGTCTTCTTGCTGTTGACAGAATCACAGCTGGCTCCTTCAAAGACAGTGGAGTTGGTGAGACTCTGTCTGAAAGTCAAAGTGACTGTCAAATGGTAACATCAGTGGAAAAATGCCGGCCAGAGGCGCCACCGTCGAACCGCACCCGCCTTGGGATGGTGGAGATGGGGCTGTGTGTCTGACCCTGAGAAAGGCCAGAAGACAGACTTTCCTTGCTTTACTAAATTCAGAAGATGAGTTGTGGTTGCTTTAAAAGTCCCAAGTGGATACGTGGCTTGAGCCATTTACATCTTTTCAAACTGGAACCTTTTTTTTTTTTTTCCAAAGGGAAAATCTGAAACTGAACTTGAATCTCACTGCTGAGTATGAAGGACATTGACATGGACTTTCAAAGATTCTAGAAAGTCCACTGAGAACCTGGCTGTCAGGGAAAGCCAGCAGCGTGCATGTGTGTGTGTGTGTGTGTGTGAATACACAGCCTGGACCACACAGTATGTGGCCTCTTCCTTGATGCTCTGCGTCCTTCTTCTCTGATGTGAGGGGACGGCCCTGCAGCTTCCTTTGTGTCTTGAGTGACTGTGACTGCCACTGGCCTTCAGAGTTTAAGCTCCTGACAGATATTAAAGAACAATTCACTTATTACAGCTAAACAGAAAAGCATATGGAAAAAGCAAACTGCATTAACATCTGCCGCCCGGGTTCCATCTGCTCCCGTTGGCTTGGCTTCGCCTCCAGACGTGCCAGCCTGTTAGTTCTCCGCGGCCGCTCCTCTTTCCTTCCAGGTCAGGACGGGAGATCGTGCCCGTTCACTTTGATTCACTCACACAGGACCAGGCACATCCTGGGTGTTTTGGAAATGTGGAGAAATGCATGAAAGGCAAGAAGTTGGGAGACAATGGGCTCTGGAGTTCATAGTGTAGATCAGCTGCTTGTTAGCTGCGTGGCCCTGGGCAGGTGACATGCCATGTCTATACCTGTTTCCTTGTCAGTCAGATGGGCTTAGCAATAGTGGTAGCTACATGTGAGGATCATTGTGAGGGTGAAATGACATAATGACCTAAATCTCTTGCAATGGGGCAGAGGGTAGGGGCATAGAGTAAGTGGGTGCATGCCCAGGCACTCAGTCGTGTCCAACTTTGCAACCCCACGGACTGCAGCCTGCCAGTCTTCTCTGTCCATGAAACTTTCCAGGCAGGAATACTGGAGTGGGATTCCATTTCCTTCTCCAGGGGATCTTCCTGACCCAGGGATCAAACCCAAGTCTCCTGCACTGACAGGTGGATTCTTCACCACTGAGCCACCTGGGAAGCCCCACAGTAAAGTGTGCTGTAAATCCTAATTCTTGCTTTCAATAAGAATGTTATGCCCACCCCCACCTGTGTTACTCATCCCTTTTTCTACAATTTTACAACTTGACTTTAAAAGGGTCGCCTACAGCATGGTCTTTCAGCCCCCTGGGAGTTTCCACTGTGACACGGACACCCTTAAGGATGCAGTGCCTTCTCCCCCGCCATCTGCCTTGGAGAGCTCCAAGCTGGAGGTTCACAGAGCATCGTTCCGCGGGGGGAATGAGAGGTGCTCATGCCCCTCGCAGAGCTGGGCCCACTCAGAGCCAGGCAGTCTCTTCTGTGCTTGGCCTGCAGCTGCCTCCTCCCCACCTGAGCTGATTTTTGCCTCCAGCTAGCAAGACAAACCAAATGTTGTTATTTTAGTATCTGGTCGCCTGTCGGAAATAATTTCTAAAAACGTTTTTCCTCTTTCTCTCCCCTGGCTCCCTTGAAGCAGCCACAGCTGTAGAGGGATTAAGACAGGACAGCGGGGAGCCCCTGGCCCTTAGGGGAGGGGCTGCAGTGTGGTGATCAGTTGCTACTTACAGGCTGGGGTGAGTCTTCAGCAAGCCACTCACCTCCCTGTGCCTCCGTTTCGTGGCCTAGAAAATGGGAATGCTGACTATGCTGGCCTCCAAGGGCTGCTGTGAGTTAGTCCATGCAAGGTGCTTACAAGGACTCCTGGCAGGTGGTAAGCGCTGCTCATTGCCGCTGTTGTTCCTGGGAAATAGAAAGTGACCTCAAAGAGCTGTGCGCAGGGGGACAGCCTGATTAGGGAGGAGGAGTTATTGCAGCCAGTCCTAGGTCTCCTGATCCATCCCTACACTTGGCAGGGGGCGGTGGGGGGAACTTCACTCCCTTTCCTAAGATCTCTGGTAGGACCCATAGACCTGTAGAATCTTAGAGCATCCGTGTGATAAGGAACTGACTACGGGATAAATGGTTTCAGTCGTGTCCAACTCTTTGCAACCCTATGGGCTGTAGGCTCCTCTGTCCATGGGGATTCTCCAGGCAAGAATACTGCAGTGGGTTGCCGTACCTTTCTCCAGAGGGGTCTTCTCGACCCAGGAATCTAATCCACATCTCTTACATCTCCTGCATTGGCAGGTGGGTTCTTTACCACTAGCGCCACCTAGGAAACCCTAAGGAACTGACTGGTCCCATGTTTTTCCAAAAGAGGTGTGTCCTTTCAGGATGATTTGGGAAACTCCATGGGCTTAAACAACCTTGATTCATCCAGGGAGAAAGTGAATGCCTTTTCCACAGTCCTTAAGTCTGTTTGATGACACCAAGGAGAACATCTCAGCTTGGTGATAGCATGATTTTAGCACCTAACCCTTACACACCTCCCTTTACAACAGAGTGAGCCTTCGGCTCCTAGCCTTAAGCAGTCAACTTGATCTAGCCTGGGGTGGGATACCATTGTTTCCTTTTCCTTGTGTTCAGATTTTTAGGAACTCCCTCATAGCTCAGTTGGTAAAGAATCCGCCTGCAATGCAAGAAACCCCGGTTCAATTCCTGGGTCGGGAAGATCGGCTGGAGAAAGGATAGGATACCCCCTCTAGTATTCTTGGGCTTCCCTGTGGCTCAGCTGGTAAAGAATCTGCCTGCAATGTGGGAGACCTGGGTTTGATCCCTGGGTTGGGAAGAACCCCTGGAGAAGGGAAAGGCTACCCACTCCAGTACTCTAGCCTGGAGAATTTCATGGACTGTATAGTCCATAGGGTCCCAAAGAGATGAACACAACGGAGCGTTCACTTTCACTTTTTCTGGTGATCAACTTTTCACAGTATATGTGTAGACATTTAAATGGTAGCCAACTAAAATCAATAAGTAAATGGGGAAGGTGTTAGAACATACTGTCCTAGCCCAGCACCCCCAGTTTGCAGAATGATGGTGAACAGGATCCAGAGAGGGCCAGGTCGCCTGATTCACAACACGACCTGAGGCTGGAGGGGACTGAGTTGGGCGTTAGCACCTCTGGCTACACATCGGGATCACCTGGAAGCTTTGAAAAGTTCTGGTCCTCTGGCTTCAGCTCATACCAACTCAGTCAGTATCTCCCTGGTGGATGAAACTGGACACTGGCAGGAAGTGACCCCTTGAGCCATTTTCTGCATGGAGAGTGAGCCTGGGTGGATCTGAAATTGCAGGCGTGGCAGCCCTTGGAGAAACTGCCGGCTCTTTTTCTGTCTCTGCTTAGTTGCTCAGTTGTGTCCGACTTTCCGTGACCCCATGGACTGTAGCCCGCCAGGCTCCTCTGTCCACGGGATTCTCCAGGCAAGAATACTGGAGTGGGTTGCCATGCCCTCCTCCAGGGGATCTTCCTGACCCAGGAATCGAACCCGCATTGGCAGGTAGGTTCATCCAGGAAGCCACCCAGTGGCAGGCACTGTGGTTTAACTCCTCAGTCTGTGTGGCCATGAACAAGTGTTTATACCTCTCTGAGCCTCTGTTTACTCATTTGTCAAAAAGGATATCCTCCGACTAACAGGAGTGTTATTTCTAGTGATGATCTGTGTTTTCAGCTGTGTCCTATGGACTTTCCCAGCAATGACTTGTTTCATCCTCATACCAATTCTGTGAGTGGTTGCAGCTGGGAAGCCTGCCCCAAATCGCAGCATTTTGAAATGGTGCAGAGACCCAAGTAGTCTGCTTGAGTGCTTGAGGCCCTGGCCTCGAGTACAGCGGGGCAGCACTGCCTGCTGTGAGGCTGTTGTTGTTGTTGTTGTTTAGTTGCTCAGTCGTGTCCAACACTTTGTGACCCCATAGACTAAAGCCCCAGGCTCCTCTATATGGGATTCTCCAGGCAAGAATACTGGAGTGGGTTGCCATTCCTTTCTCCATGTAAAGCTGTTGGGAACATTCAATAGGAGACAGCATGAAAAATGCTGCCCAAGCAGCAGTGATGAAAGGTGCATTGCGGGGGAAGGGGCTGCATCGTAAAAGTCTGAACACCCCATGTCAGCTTGGATTCTCCCGCTCTCAACTGTGGGAGTGTGGGTTCAACAGACAATATTCTATTCTCTTCCTGAGATCCAGCCAGGAGGGGAAAGTTCATGGTTGGCCTGGTCCAAGTTCGGGCACTTAGTGTGCTTGAGAGATAAGGCTGGGAGGTTAAGAGCACAAGCATTGGAATCACACCAACCTGGGTTTGATCCCTTCCTGCCCCTGTGACACTGGGTGAGTCACGTGACCTCCTCTCTGGGCCTCAGTTTGCTCTTAGGTCACGTGTGGATGCTAAGGTCTCAGAGACCAATGTAGGGACTGCCCTGGGGGTCTGGT
Organism: Bos indicus x Bos taurus; assembly: GCF_003369695.1. Classification (NCBI taxonomy): domain Eukaryota; kingdom Metazoa; phylum Chordata; class Mammalia; order Artiodactyla; family Bovidae; genus Bos; species Bos indicus x Bos taurus. The sequence goes on along the minus strand of NC_040100.1, from coordinate 26,798,505 downwards.
GGTTAGCTTCCACTACAGGGGGCATGGATTTAACCCCTGGTCTGGGATCTTAATCCCCCATGCCACGAGGTGCAACCAAAAAAGAAAAAAAAAAAAAAAATCAGCGTGAAGATTAACTGAGGGGTAAGGTGTAGGCGGCAGTCCATGGGATTGCTAAGAGTCGGACACGACTGAGCGACTGCACTCTCACTTTTCACTTTCATGCATTGGAGAAGGAAACGGCAACCCACTCCAGTGTTCTTGCCTGGAGAATCCCAGGGACGCGGGAGCCTGGTGGGCTGCGGTCTATGGGGTTTCACAGAGTCGGACACGACCGAAGCGACTTAGCAGCAGCAGCAAGGTGTAGGCGATCTCCCAGGTAGCGAGTGACAGCTGGGAGGGGACGAAGCAGGTGGTAGGATGGAGCAGGACACTGGGAGGTGAGCAGGGCCTGCTTTATTGGGGGAGTTGCAATGATCAGGCATCTGGCCAGGATTTAGTAGTCAGCATGGAAGTCCCTGTCTTGCTGCCTCAAACTCTTCTTGTGTGAAAAAAATCCTAATGGGTATAATGCCTGAGGGAAAGGAAAGTGACCTGCTCTGGGGCAATAAGGAGCCAGGAGACTGGAGGAGACCCTGGAGGGCCCCCCAGAAGCTGAAGACTGAGAAAAACTTCTTAGAGACCCATCCAGAGAGAAGGCAGCCTGTCTTCAGAACCTTGGTGCAGCTAGTAGCTTGCACTCTGTAAAGTTCACGGAAAGAGCCATCTAGTGGCCTGAATGACTGTGGTCCATCGGGTCTCCCAGAACCACCTTCTGCTGGGTCTGTTTCATGGATCGTTTGAGGATAAAGGGGAGCTCCTTTGTCTAGAAGTCAGGACACATCTGCCAGGGAAGGTCCACTGAGCAGCCCCTTGAATAAGGAACTTGTCCAGTAGCAGACTGTCTTTCCCACCTGGATGGCACGTGTTCTGGGGAGGCGTGTCATCTCTAAAACAGGAGGGGCAAGGGGAGGCAGAAACAGCCCTCTCCCCTGTCAACCGGGCACCCAGCCCTGCTCCAGTTCCCCTTCTCACTTTCCCAGCTCTCTGGGGCTGGACTGGCCCGGCCCTTCAGCCTACTTAGAGAACCTCTTCCAGCTTCAGTTCCCTCATCTTTGAAATGGGTGAATATGTATAACTGAATCACTCTGCTGTACACCTGAAACTAACACAGCATTGTAAATCAACTATACTCCATTATAAAATTTAAAAATTTAAAAATAATAAAATGTCTAATCAAAAATTAAATAAAATGGGTGGATAAAGCATAATCAATACTTGACATTGTATCCGTAACACATCCTATCTGTTTTTCTCTTTTTATTGAGTCGTTGGTCAGTTGCTTATCTATTTCGTTCTCTTAGAATGTGTGTTTCATAAGAGCAGGTGTCTCCAGATCTTAGTGATAGACACAGCACTTCTGCCAGGGACAGTGGCTGGCACATACTTGGCACTCAGTAAATACACATGAATGGATACACCACAGAAGGTTACTATAGAAGTTGGGATGAAATGATGCTGGTAATGTTTACCTTCCATTCTCTGTGCTTTGACCTGTGCCTTTGCACTAAGCTGATATATCTTCTCATTGACTTTATGAGGTTTGGATATTATTATACCTGTTTTACGTAGGAAGGACCAAGGCTCAGAGAGGTTTGCTAACTTTCCCAAGGTCGCATAGCTAGCAAGTGGCAGGGCCAAGTTTCAGATTCAGAAGAGTGACCTCAGAGCATGCTCCTGTAACCCGTCAGCATGTCCCAGGGGCCATGATTGCCCATTGCCCCCTTTTGGCTCAGCACAGTGTGAGAGATGAACAGCAGACACATCCCCTCTGAAGGGAGGGACCAGAACTCTCCTTTCAGGGGAGAGTAGGACACTCAAAAGTTGGTTGTGAGGAGGTTTTCTGCCCTGAAGCCCAACAGAGAATGTCAGGGGCTTGTGAGAAGCATGCTTACGAACAGCACATGCCACCCATGAAGGTCAGCCCCCTCAGGCCAGGAGGCAGAGGTCATTCTCCAAAGGTGTTAAAGAGGGCTCACCTCCATCCACGGCCCCCAGCGGAGGTGGCCATTCTTTGTCTGCCTGCGTGCTCAGTCGTGTCTGACTCTTTGTGACCCCAAGGACTATAGCCCGCCAGGCTCCTCTCTTCATGGGATTCTCCAGCCAAGAACACTGAAGTGGATTGCCATGCCTCCATCCAGGGGATCTTCCTGACCCAGGGATCGAACCCATGTCTCCTGCATTGCAGGTGGATTCTTTACAGCTGAGCCACCTGGACCATTCTGCACAGCATGCCAAACCCTCACATGAACAGGAAGTGTCAGTGGGGCTTCTCCACTTTGCCGACAGTTAGGCCTGTAAACAGGCAACCTTCTTCAGGAACTTAGCCCATAAAACTGCGTGGAGGCCCCGTCCCTGGGAGGGTGGGCCAAGGCAAGCACAGGCTTATAAAGGAGATTTAAGGAGACGACAGCAGCATATTCATTTGTGCCTCTGCATAGTAAAGATAATTTATTGGCGGCTGCTGGGACGCTCAGCCCTGAAATCACATGAATGGGAATATTAGGTGCCTTTCCCTTGCTCCCTCTCCCCACCCCAAATGGCTCTGACTTTCAGATGGTGTAAATTAATTGGGTTTGTGTGTGTGTATAAGTACATATATATTTATTTATTTACAAGCATCTTTCCTTATTTATCTCACTGGCTCCGTGAGCATTTACATTTCTTCAGAGACTCTGCAGTAATGAGCTTACAAGTGGGTCATTCATTACCCACTTGTGGCAGGAGGCGGGGGGAGGGCATGGGAGACCTGGCAGATGCAAAGGATGAGTTTGATTCATCAGCAGGAGGCCCATTTGTCTCCTCAAGGGCCCCTTCCCCAGAGGACCAGGATGGGAGAAGAGCACAAACAGGAGATGCCGAAACAAGGAGTGCTTCCCAGGAGCTGGGACAAGAGACTCAGGGAAGGTGTGTAGGGAAATAAAACCATGACAAATAGCATGTTGGGGTTGGGGGAGTACAGAACTGAGTTAGCCTCAAGTTATGGAGACAAAGAATTGATGCTTTTGAACTGTGATGCTGGAGAAGACTCTTAAGAGTCCCTTGGACTGCAAGGAGATCAAACCAGTCAATCCTAAAGGACATCAGTCCTGAGTATTCATTAGAAGGACTGATGCTGAAGCTGAAACTCCAGTACTTTGGCCACCTGATGCAAAGAGTTGACTCACTGGAAAAGACCCCGATGTTGGCAAAGATTGAAGGCAGGAGGAGAAGGGGATGACAGGATGAGATGATTAGATGGCACCACCAACTCAATGGACATGAATTTAGGCAAGCTCCCGGAGATGGTTAAGGACTGGAAAGCCTGGTGTGCTGCAGTCCATGGGGTCGCAAAAACTGAGTGACCGAACAACAAGGGAGACAAGGCAGAAAGGCAAGAGGACTTTACACCAAGGACTCAAGTTACTCAAGTAACCCTCTGCCTGCTGACCCCCGCTCTTCTTTAAAGATTTCAGCCCACTTAGTGATTGCTTTCTTTTAGGGTCTTTGCTGGAGGTGGTGTCACCCGCTAGGGGTTGTTTTGGGTATCCATGGGACACTCCACCAAGGCTGGTTGTTAACAGCCCTAGGGAGTAGAGTGTAGGTTTTATACCCATGTTGTGTGATTTGGAGTGTATTACTTTACCTATCTGTGCCTCCATACTTTCACTTGTCAAATGTTAGTTGTTGTTGTTCAGCCGTTAAGTTGTCTCTGACTGCTTGTGACCCCATGGACTGCAGCACGCCAGGCTCCTCTGTCCTCCACTGTCTCCAACAGTTTGCTCAAATTCATGTCCGTTTCTTCTGCGATGCTATCTAACCACCTTTTGTCAGACATCTTCATTATGACCTGTTCATCTTGGGTGGCTCTGCACGGTGGCTCACAGCTTCATTGCAAGCTTCAGAGCAAGCCCCTTCCCCATGACAAGGATGCTAACAGTACCTACCCCAAAAAGTTGTTCTGGGACTTTTTGTCAGCTGTATTGTTGTTCAGTTGACAAGTCGTGTCCGACTCTTTGCAACCCCATGAATTGCAGCATGCCAGGAGTTCCTATCCTTCACTATCTCCCAGAGTTTGCTCAAACTCCTGTCCATTGAGTCGATGATGCCATCCAACCATCTCATCTTCTGTCGTCCCCTTCTCCTCCCGCCTTCAATCTTTCCCTGCATCAGGGTCTTTTCTAATGAGTCAGTTCTTCACATCAGGTGGCCAAAGTATTGGAGCTTCAGCTTCAGCATCAGTCCTTCCAATGAATATTCAGGACTGATTTCCTTTAGGATTGACTGGTTGGATCTCCTTGCAGTCCAAGGAACTCTTAAGAGTCTTCTCCGACACCACAGTTCAGAAGCATCAGTTCTTTTGTGCTCAGCTTTCTTTATAGTCCAACTCTCACACTCATACATGACTACTGGAAAAACCATAGCTTCGACTAGACAGACCTTCGTCAGCAAAGTAATGTCTCTGCTTTTTAATATGCCGTCTAGGTTTGTCATTGCTTTTCTTCAAGGAGCATGTGTCTTTTAATTAGGTATAATTAAAAAGCATCTTTTAATTAGGTATGTATATTGAGGTCTAATTGACAAAATTGTAAGATATTTAAAGTGTTCAATGTGCAGATTTGATATAGAGATACATTTTCCCCCACTGAGTTCATTAACACATTGTTCTGGAATTTTTAAGGATAATCAAGTGTCAAGTGTGAGTGCAGTGCTTAGAATTAATGTTCTATAAGTGTTAGCTACTATCGTTGTTATTACTGAGTTTGAGTTTTGCTGGGCTTGCTTGCCCATGATTCCTGTCTGCCTATTAAACATGCTCTTTCCTCTGAAGTTTGGGCAGGAAAGCTGCTTTCTTTGTGAAAACCTCCTCTGCTCTCCTTGGACTTGGATTCTTGATGAAACCCTTGGCACACATTCATCGCCACTCTGCCTCCCTTTGCTCTCGTCCTGAAACACTGTGTGTCCACTCCCACTTCCCTCTCGTGTGTCAGAACTCCACCAACAACAGGAAGCGTGTCTTAAGTCCCCTTCCTCTCCTCTGCCTCCTCCACGCCTGGCAGGGAGTAGGCACCCAGTTAAAGTATGTAGGGTGAATAAACCAGTCATTCTCAACCCTGTCGGACCAGCCCCTCTTCATGCAATAAATCTTTTAAAATAATTCCTTTTATCTGTTGTGAAATGAAATCCATACTTGTTACAACCTACTTATACTCACAGCTCTGAAACAGATCAATACACTGCCTTGCTAATAATATAACAAATGTGCTCAAAGTAATTTGAAATAAAAATAATGTGTATTTTGTTCTGTAAATGATCAGGCATAACACCTCCAGACAAGCGCTTCCCTAACTGTAAGGTGCAGACAAACCCCCAGGGCATCTTGTTCAAATGCAGATTCAGTGGTCCGGGTGGGAGCCTGAGAACCTCCATTTCTAACAGACTCCCAAGGATGCTGATGTTGCCAGCTGTCAGGCCTCCCTTTGTGTCAAGGGGCTAGAAGACACACAAAAAGATCAGGTGCCGGATGTTGACTCACCAAGAATTACAATTACAAATACAAGTGGAGAACAGGTGTGTTTGTTGGTAACTTACAGGCATAGCTTGTGTGGCTGTTGATGACAGGATTTTTAAAAAATCATGCTATAATTCTGAATGATGTAAGATCTCCCCTTGAGTTAAAGATAGTTACTTTCCTGGAAAATTCAGTTCTATTAAAAGCACTCAAAAGTACTCTGTCATATGTAAATTTGTATGAGGTTCCTGACCTGCATAATTAAAAACCAGTTGTTCGCCCACATGACAGGTAGAGACATTCAGAAGTCCTGCAGGATGTGGGATTGTTCTTCATTGCTTTGGAAATATGCATTGTTAGGGATCTGGTGTCCCCCGTCGCTCTCTGCCAGGAACATCCCACAGTCATTGTGGCAACCGAAATGGCAAACATGTTTTCAGAACACCCCTCGAGGGGCAGTCCCACGTCTATGGAAAACCCTGGAATAAAAGGATTCCTTAAGGACTCTTGAGATCTTTGAGGCAAGGCTCTGAAGTTGAGTTCCTTGAGAATCCTGGGTCCTTGGTTTCGAGCAGGCTCACAACGTGCAGTGGGTGAGGGGACCTGCGCCACGTTGGACAAGAGCTGTGATGATCTGTAGAGCAGCCGCCGCTTCTCAGTACTGCCAGCCACTGCTCAGTCCCACACGGTCATCACACGCAGAATCCCAGCCCACTGCTGTCAGGCCTCCTGGTGCTTCAAGAGAGGATGGAAATCCAAATTTTAAGATGGAATCTCTAGACCTTGAAATGTTGCCTGGGACTATAAACCAAGACATGAGTACCCCGTACAAAGCAAACCAACCCCTTGATACAACCATGAAGTCCCAGTTAGGACCTCTGGTTTAAATTTGGGGGGCTTCCCTGGTGGCTCAGTGGTAAAGAATCCACCTGCCATTATAGGAGACACAGGTTCCATCCCTGAGTCAGGAAGATCCCCTGGAGAAGGAAATGGCCACCCACTCCAGTATTCTTGCCTGAAAAATCCCATGAACAGAGGAGCCTGGCAGGCTATATAGTCCATGGGGTTGCAAAGAGATGAACACGACTTAGCAACTAAACAACAACAACTTAAATTAGGGATCTTGGGGATCCCTAGTCCCCAAGTGCCAGCATCTTGGGGACTAGCCACTTGCTTGAATGAATGCCCCCTCCTCAGAGTGACCCTGTTTCCAGTGGGGGAGTCTAACCCTCCTCCCACGTCCCCCCTTTGCAGGCACAGTTTCTCCCCATCTCCTCCAGATCCTCCCTGCTCCCTCCAGCACGCCTTTCCTTAGTTAACTTGGGCCCTTTCTGCGGCCATCTCTTTCTCCCTGGCCTAGCTCTCCTGTTCTGTCCACTTGGACTGGTCACTTGGGGCTGTAGTTGTCACACGGGAGCAGGGCTTGAGCCACTGAGGCTGCCAACAGGGGTCTCTGGAGCACATGCCCGTGGAGCCCTGCTTCTCCACCAGGGGTGATTTTTGGCCCCTAGGGTATGTCTGGCAATATCTAGAGACATTTTTGGTTTTCACACGAGTGTTACCGTCATCTAATAGAGAGAGATCACGGGTGCTGCTAAACACTCTAGAATGCACGGGACAGCCTCCACAGAGACATGACCTGCCCCCAGATGTCCCTAACGTCACAGTTGAGAAAGTCCGTCTTGGAGAAATCCAGAAGGCTTTGTTACTGAAGCTAGACTGGGTTGTTCATTGTGATTGTCACACCCTCCTGGTGGGGCTAGAAGGACATTCTGGGTCCAGTCTGGACTCCTGTGCTGGCCCCAAGGACACAGCAATATGGAGTTGAGGTCCAGGCCACATGGCCTTGGGCGGTGTCAGGGATAAATAGGCCATAAGGACAGATATCAACGGGTGAGATCTTGTTGCACTAGGGGAACGGGTCCAGTGTGAACCGAACGCCACTGAGACTTGTACAGAGAGACTGGTCTCTTAAAGGGAGCGTGAGGGCATAGTGAGGGGGTGAGCAGGGCTTGAGCAGAGTAAGGGCAGTGAGAAAGGACAGAAAGCAGGAAGGGGGTGGGGGGCCCTGTCCCCATGAAACTCATCTGGGTTTGCCAGCTGGCGCTTCTCCAAGCTAGTCCTCTCCTTTGCATAGGGGCTGGAAGGGACGCTGGGGCCCCGTCTTAGGGGGTTAGCTGGAGCAAACTCGATTCTGTTGGCAGCCTTCTGTTTTCTCAGGCAGGCGCTAGAATGGGACTAGAATCATCCAAGGGCTGTGTCCTTGAGCTGTCAGAAATGATGTTAGTGTTTTCTCCAGTCTTTACAGGCCAAGGTTGAGGCCATGTTGAGAAGGGGCTCAGAGGGGCTTGGCTAGAGTTTGGTCAAAGGGAGCAGCTTTGCCAGCAGGTCAGTCTTCCTCCCAGAGGGTGTCCTGGGGCTTTAGGGTTCTGCCTCTTTCTATAAAACTATTTATCATCACTCCATTTCCAGTTGACCTAGATTTCCACCCGTGTGTGTATTTATCATGTATGCAAGTAAAATAAAAACCCACAGGCCTGCTGTATAGAGAAAAACCCAACATAAAAAGGTCCTCAACTTTTATTTCCTCCATGAGTAGGTATTTCGAGTCTGTATTATGTCAGCAATTCTCAAACTTGTTGGTCTCCATGGACCCCCTTCTATTTTCAAATATTGTTTCGGACCCCCAAGGAGCTTTTCTTTATGTAGGTTATATCTATCAATTATTTGTTATATGTTGAAATTTAAACTAGGGCATTCTCAACATTGGTTATTTATTGATTTACTTAACATAATCATAACTCATTATGTGTCTGTATAAGTAAAACCTTTTATGAAAAATATGTGTGTTTTACACAACCAAAACAAATTTCATGAGAAGAGATTGTTCTGCATTTTTGCAAATCTTTGTAATATCTGGCTTAATAGAAGACAGCTGGATTCTCACATTTGTTTCTGCTTTCAATCTGTTGCGATTTCACACATCATGGATCCTCTGCAAAACTCCACTGTGTGCTTTTGTGAAAGATGAGTGAATAACAGAAAATAACGTCTTCAAATTATGATGAAAGTAGTGACCTTAAAGATCACCTGAAAGGGTTCCCCCAGGGGTTCCCAGAGCACACTTTGAGAACCGCTTCATTAGATCATCACTATAAGCATTAATTCCAATTTAATCCATTGTAGCTAACATTTATTCAGGTCTAGGCTTTATCCTGAGTGCTGTACACATGTTAACTCTCTGAACTCTCGTAAAAGTGCCATTAGGCAGGGACTAGTTATTATGCCCATTTACAGAGAGGAAGACTGAGGCTCTCAATGTTAGATATTGTGCCCTGGGTCACACAGTGAGCAAGTGGCAGAGGCCTGATGGACTTGATTGCACTTCACCTCCCCACCCTGCCCTTCCAAATGGCTTAAGTCTACTCACTGGGTGATGGGGCACCGGCTAAAAATGTCACCTGGATGCTGAGTATGTATAAGCCTCATGCTAAGTGTTCTGTTGTTCACTAGAATTAAATATAGGTGTGCCCTATTTAATCTCTCCCTCACCTTTGCAAAGTAGGTCTTCCGACCCCTTCTTTTTTGGTAGATGAGAAAATTGAGGCCCTGAGAGGCTAAGCTCCTTTCCCCATATCTCAGAGTTAAGGGGCAGAGGCTGGATTCCAAGTCAAGCCAGTGCTACCCATGCAGCTCCCTCCCTCCTCACCCAAAGCTGCGCATCCCGTTAACATGACTAAATCTGCTAAATTACACCAGGCTTATTATTGAGGGTTTTATTAAAGCCTGGCCTGCCCGTGCCCAGCGAGGCCCCCGAGTTTCTAAGTGCTGGCCAGCCCTGCCACTCTTTGTGCATACAAATGAGCCCGTGAGGGGCCTCCGTGAGGTCTGTTTGCATTGGCAGCTGGGGTAATTGCATGTCCTAATTGGGTGCAGCTATGCACACTGCGACTGCCCTGGCACAGCCGTCCTTTTGGAAGCAGGTGCAGGCTTCTCCCCCAAGTGTCCCTCTCAATGGCCCTGGTCACCTTGGTGATGGGAATGAAGCCTCAGACACTGAGTTCACCAGCGAACAACTACTCAGCTGGCCGTGCGTCCACACACCATGAAAGGAAGCCATAAGCGGGTGGTGATGAGTGAGCAGGTGGGATGGGCGCCCTCACGCCTGCACGGTGCACCTGGCCGGGGCTCCCCTCTGGCACCCTCCCTGGTCCTCAGACCTGCCGAGAGGCGGGCAGCATCGGTGGGTGTGGCCTCTAGACCTCAACTGCCTGGGTTCCAATCCTGGCTCCTCCACTTCCTAGAGCTGGATTTAGTCCCTTAACTTCTCTGAACCTCCGTACTCCCATCCAAAACATGGGAAGAATAACAGCATTTCTTTCATAGGATCCTCATGAGAATCAGATGAGTGAGTCGGTACAGAAGGGTTGGAAACAAAGCCTGGGGCAGAGTCAGCACTGTGCACGTATTTTCTAACGGGAGCAGGTTTCGTTAGCACCTTGCGTGTGTCAGTCACTGTGCTTCATCGGTTCTCAGCTATGGGGAGGGAGGTGCCAGCCTGGGATGGATGAGGAATTTGGAGATGAAATCGTCTATCCCAGGTCAAAGAGCTACTGGAGAAGACGATCACAGGATGATGCAGGGAGGAAACCACACACTTAGGAGCACCCACCTACCCCTCCATCCCTGGTCTCTTAAAATCCATCAGCTATTCCTCAACAATTTGAAATTGCAGAACTTTGTTAGTCAATGTATTGCTTAATGGTCGACTCAGAGAATGTTCAGCAGCATCGCACAGGACCTTTTATCTTATAGATGAAAAAATCTGACAATCACTAAAGCAAGACAGACCCCCGGGTCTCCTCCTTTCCTGTTTGGTGTCCTTTCTACACAAAAATAAGAGCAAAACTTTATCAATGAGTGGAGTATTTAGAACCCACCTCCACTCCGAAACAGGACTGGGGTGTGGTGGGGGGGATTCAATTGATCAAGCAAGGAAAAATCCATCCTTAAGTCTGAACCATAGAGAACCAGGAAGGACAGAAGCAGATCCAGGTGTCTCCAGCACAGCAGCCTGGGTCACGTAACCCACCTCTCGAAGCCATCTTGTGCTTGGCATATTTCTACCTGATTGAAATTGGCTCTAAACATGCCCAAGGTTGAATGGGAGTGGAGGACATTATTGCATTTAATTATTTCTCTGGAATAAAAATGGATTCTAGCAGCAGCTTAGAAGTAAGGCAACAGCAGAGCAATTAAGAGTTTTGGAGCTCGCATGTGAACATTTGAATGTGCAATCATTGTAATAAGTACATTAAAATAAAATAAGTCAAAGGGTTGCATTTACATAAATAACCCAAGGTGAGAGTGTTGGATTGCTTAAGAATAAAAGGGACACAGCTAGGAGATCATCATAAAGAAATAATAATCGATCTGTCATCCAGGTGGAGACCATAATGGGTGAGACAGTGGAGGTCCAGTGTTAATTGGTGGGGAATCGTCTTTGCTTTTTCTTCTTCCTGCTTTGGGTGTGGCAGACACATTCCAGAAGTTTTATATACATTCATCATCACCAAACCCCCATGAGGCCTTATTTTCGAATCCCTATTTTCCATATGAGGAAACTGAGGCATGCAGAGCTTGGATCACATCATTTCCAGCATCACTTTCATTTCTTGGTGAGGTTACTTCACTTCCCTGAGCCGTAGTCTCCTCCCCTTCATTAGGACTCATGCTGCGGCTTCCCTGGGTGCTCGAGGGGATTAGGGACACAAAGTGCGTGAAGGGCCAGAGTTTAAGGGGACATGGGTGCTAATGGTATGATGATTATCTCACATGTGTTTTCCTGGAAACCTCCCACAGTTGGTTTGTACAGGGAAGGGAACCTGGCTTGGATGTCTGGATCTTGATTCTCCAAGGGAAGGAGAGAAAAACTGAGGCCCATTAGCCTCTTGGCGAGCAGGTGAAGAGTTAAGGGGAAAGTGAGTGATACTTCTCCAAGGTATAGAAGGGTTGAGGGATAAATGGATAGAGCAAATGTAGTGTATTCATACAATGGAATATTATTCAGTCGAGAAAAAGAAGGAAATCCTGCCATATGTGACAACATGGATGAACCTCAAGGATGCTGGTATGAAAGAGGGATGAAAGTGAAAGTCGCTCAGTCATGTCCCTATGGACTATATAGCCCAGCAGGCTCCTCTGTCCATGGAATTCTCCAGGCAAGAATACTGGAGTGGGTAGCCATTCACTTCTCCAGGGGAACTTTCTGACCTAGGGATCGAACTCGGGTCTTCTGCATTGCAGGGGGATTATTTATCATCTGAGCCACCAGGGAAGCCCAGAGGATGTTAATACTGAGTGCAATAAGCTGGACACAGAAAGACAAATGCTGCTTGATCCACTTACATGAGAACCTAAAATAGCCAAATTCAAGACTTCCCTGGTGGTCCAGTGGTTAAGACTCTGTGCTTCCAGATCAGAGGGTGAAGATTCAATCCCTGGTTGGGGAACTAAGTAAGATCTCATATGCTATGTGGCATGCCCCCTCCCCCGCCCCAAAAGAGTTTGCCTTCGATTTTAAATAAATAAATAAAACAATCAAACTCAGAGAATCAGAGAGTAGGATGGTGGTGGCCAGTGGCCGGGGGAGGGGAAAATGAGAAATCTCTAATCAACGGGCAGAAAGTCTTGGTGGTGTAGGGTGAATACATTCAAGAGATCTGCTGTACAGCCTTGTGTCTGTAGGTAGCAAGACTGTATGGGGCACTTAAAACATTTGCCGAGAGGGTAGATCTCCTGTTACATGTTCTCACCACAGTAAAATAAAGTGTACAAAAAAGAAGAAAGAAAACTGCTGGGCGAAGGTGTTGGAGAACTGATCAACTGCTGTAGAAAACAGCCTTGACTCAGAGTGACCGAGATCTTAGGCTCCTGAGTGATGCCTGATTCTCACTGACTGTGCCTCAGTAACTTTTCTGGAAGCTATCGAATACCTACCTGTGAGCTCTTCGTGCCAGAAGAGAAAATATTTCCCTTTCTTCTTACACTCAAATCTTTTGGTTTCCCTTGACAGCTGAGTAGCACCTGGGGCCAGGGGGAAGGCCATGGGGTCACGCAGAGCTGACAGTCCCTGTTGTGTGGGTGTCTCTGAGTGGACAACCCTTATTAATCTCGAGTCCTATTAGAACTGCTACTGGCCCCTGGTCCTGATGTCACAAATTAACCAGAGGAACCAGCCGTTTTCTGATGGTCAGATTAGCTTCATTGATTGCAGCGTTTCCTGTGTCTGGTGTTACTTAGAGAAGTTCTGCCAGAAAGTGGTCGAGAATGTGAGCTTTTGAAATTTTGATGGAGGTTTTCTGCTCAGGGGATAAACTGGTGATCGTCAGTTAATGAGGAAAGAGACCAACCCAGGAACTGTACTTAGGACTTTTTTGATGAGAGTGGATACATGTGGCTGTGGGGGTTTCTGCTCGCTCTCTACCTTCTTGTTAACTTCTAGAAAATGGGCTTAGGGACAGAATTTAAACTCGTGTTCTTGGACAGCAAGTGTCATCAAACTGATTTTTTGGCTGTTAGAGGCAAAAAGCAATGTGAAATTGGGTCTTGTATCTGAGGTCAGCTAAGAGGAAGAAAGCGGATAGTTGTCTTCTGTATTAATCAGGATGAGTTAGACCGTGCTGCAGTAACGAAGATCCCCAAACCTCAGGGACAGAGATCCGCAGAGGTTTACTCTGCCCATGGAGGGTTGGTGGAGTTGCAGGGCCTTTACCATCAGGAGTGTGGCTGGATGCTACCAGGGAAGAAGGGACAAGGCAAAATGTGCCTGGCCCCAGTCACTTGTCTTGGCCACCGCAAGTTGCTTGGCTGTGTCTCATTTGCAGGGGATGGGAAGTGCAATTGTATCGTGTGCCTAGAAGGAAGAGAACTGGAATATTTGTCAAGAGCTTTATTGAATACCATCCCCCCATCCAGTCCATTCCAACCTAGGCTAATGTATGCAAAGAGCCCATCCACTCTGTCACAGAGAAGGGGACACTAAATGCTCTGCCCTTGACCTGTCAGCTGAACAGAAGAGGCACAAAACTACCACAAGTTTTAGAATTAGACAAGTGCAAAGTCACAGCCTTCCCTAAATGACGTCAGACAAATCATTGAATATCCCCAAGCTTTTTTCCCCTCTTTTGTAAGATGAGGGAATGGTAGTATCTGCCTCTGTTACTTCAGAATTTACTTCTGAAGGTTAAATGATTTATCACATGGATGGGCTTAGCACACTGCCTGGCACCTGATAACATGCCCAAGTGGGTGGAAGCAACAAGCAAGCCTTGGCTCCTCTTTCTGTAAAATAGTGAGGGGATACCCCTTAGGGGGCGATTTTCAGCATGCAGTAAGTAATACCTGTGAATCAGCGGCATATGGTGACTGGTTCACAGGGACAGCTCAGAGAATTCATCTGAGAGGCTGCTTGGGATTTTTCAAGGGTCTCTGGACAGAAAGAAGGAAAAGAGGAATAGCAGTGAAGTTTGTTTAGGTTTCAACAACAGAGGCATGGCCCCCACTTGAGGGGGATTTCTTACAAGATGCATGCGGGAGGTAAGAAAAGCCGGAAATAGGTGTTAGAACCGGAATTTCCCCTTTACAGACCAGCATGTAAGGTCGGCTCCCATGGATGACCAGCAGCTTCTCTGTGACAGAACACAGGCTGCACTGTCTCTCGGCGTCTCCTTGTTTCAGTCTTTCTATCCATTGCCTCCAGCCGCTGCCACCCGGGTGCTCTGTGGCCCCTCCTTACTGTCCTCTCCCTCTTCTGTGACTTCCTGACACCTGATGGCCACTGGCCAGCCTAGAGACGGCTCTTTGGAGATGACATGCCTGTCCCAGATCCATTTAGCTGGGTGAGAGTGGATGGGAGGGGAGTCAGGCTGCTGTGCTTAAGGGGACAGAGTGAGGGGGATCAGAAGGGCTCTGCAGCTCCCTGGAAGTGGCTGGTGGATCTGATGGCCCAGGGCAGAAGTCATCGACCTATCTGGTTTGAATCCCAGCTTCACGACCAACCACCTGGGTCACCTTGATGAGTCACTGATGCCAGTACCTGCAAAATGAGAATAAAAGTAACATCAACTTACAGAATGGCCACGAGGTATCTTAGTGTTGCTTTCATTCCTATGGACTCTGAAATTGGTACTTGATGCTAGGGGAGATGAAACGAAGGTAAGAAGTGAGTAGACACATTGCTGGACCAAACGGGGACATTGGAGACAAGGGCAAGCAAACCAAGCCCAGAGAAGGGGAGCCTTCTAAACTCACAATCCTGGAGAACTGGGGTCTGCATAGTGTTTTTTAAAGGGCCAGAGAGAAGTATTTTAAGCTTTGCAGGCCAGATAGTCTCTATGGCAACCACTCACCTCTGCTGTTGTAGTAGGAAAGTGACCATAGACAATCCATAAATGAATAGGCACGGCTGTGTTTCAATAAAACTTTATTTACAAAAACAAATGGCATGGAGGATTTGGCTCAGGGCAGGCAATAGCTTGCAGGACTGCTAAAGGAGGAGATGCACTTAGTGTCAGCTGAACGGCAGCCCCTCCTGGGCACCAGCACCGCCTCCACAGCTCTGTTCCTCCAACGCCCTCCTTGAGAACCTTCAATGGTCCCATTTAGGAAAATGAATGAGGATGCCTGCCCTCAGGATTGCTACTCATTGCCAGTGCGTTACTATAGCAATGGATTTAAAGAGTCAATTAGCCTCAATTCTCCATGGCCTCTGTGTCCCCTCTGACTGACTGGCTTTGGCCCATGGATTCTCTTTGAGGTTAAGGCCTTCGTAATGGGCTTTAAACAGAAGCACTGTGTTTTGGAAGTGATGAAGGACATTAGTTGACCAGTGCATTTGATCCAAGCTCAAAATGGCCAGGGCCCACATACCGTGGAGAAGCTGAGTTCCAGGTGCCCCTCTTCCTGGAAAGACTCATTGTCTCAAAAATGACTCTTGCCTTTTCTCTTGACCCAACCCATCCTGGATGACTTAATCAGTTCTGCTCCAGATACAAGCATCAAGAGTCAAAGCTCAAACACAAAACTGTCACCAAGTCTTGGATTCATTGTAAGGATTGTCCTGTAAAGGACACATTCCTGCCGAGATAGCTGGTGATGTCTCCCCTCCAGAATTAACTGTGGCATGGTCTCATTCCTCTTATGGGCATAGATCTAGGAGCATGTCTTAAAGGCAATGGAAAGTAAATACTATCCTACCAATGTTTTCTCCCCTTATAGCTTTATTATGGCTTTGCTAACCATTAACCATCACAGCGCTCTCTGCTGGAATTTAAACAGGAAACTCAAAACAAACTGTCTCAATTCCGGTAGCAGAAACACTCAAGGAGACTTACATGAAAAGGGAGTGTGGTTAATAACAAGATTGAGGATCATAGTCCAAGCATGTTAGATGTTGCAAAAGTTTTATTTTCTAGTTGAAATGTCTTGTATTTCCAGGTTGAGAAACTGAGTTCAAAGAGAAAGATCTAACATGAAGTCTAAGGTGAAGCTCATAGCAAAGGCAGGGCGTGTGACACCAGGGCTCAAACCTCCAAACCTACCTGCCCCATCCTCCAGAGCCCACCTGCTTAGCTTGATGGCTCAGTCAAGATTCTCTTCTGTGTTTTGTCCCTGTCTTCTTTAGGACGGCTACTTCTCTCACCGGCCGAAAGAGAAAGTGCGGACAGACAGCAACAATGAGAACTCAGTGCCCAAGGATTTTGAAAACGTGGACAACAGCAACTTTGCACCCAGAACTCAAAAGCAGAAGCACCAGCCCGAGCTGACGAAGAAGCCCCCTAGAGGACAGAAGGAACTTCTGAAGAGGAAGCGGGAGCAGGAGGAGAAAGGGAGGGGGCGTCCGTCCCCGGGAAAAGGTCCCAACGAGGTGCTGCCTCCCGGCGAGAGGGTCGCGGTGAACGGCAGCCGCGGCAAGGACGCCCCCCGACCGCCCCACGCCCGCAAGAGCGGGGGCAACTCCCCCGAGGCCAAGCCTGACCAGCCCCTCAGGTGTGATATCTCGGGCAAGGAGGCCATCTCCGCACTGTCCCGCTCCAAGTCCAAGCACTGCCGCCAGGAGATCGGGGAGACCTACTGCCGCCACAAGCTGGGGCTGCTGATGCCCGAGAAGGTGACTCGGCTCTGCCCCCTCGAAGGTAAGCCCCAGCCCCTCTCTGCTCACGTCTGCAGACCTTCTCCGAGCGACTGCCCTATTTTTCAAACCCCAAATCAAGACACGAGGTCATTTGTTTTGGACTTTCCTGTGAATTCCAAAATCTTGGGTGGGAAGTTTCCCCACATCAAATTACCTTTTGTTGCAGCGTTAACCAGGTGCCTTTGTGACAAAGGATAAAATGCAGTGCAGTCAGGGCTAATGTGGAAGGTGTAGGTGGCGATGGTATTGATATGGATTGTTTTCTCTCTCAGCAGAATATGGGGATTAAAATTGACATGAATATTACTGTAATTGAATAGGATCTGAAAGGATCTATTGGTTGCATTGAGATTGGGGGCTCTGAAAAAAACATCTTTCTCATTTCCCTCCATCTACAATTTCTTCCTTCCTTATTTCCTTCCCTCTTCTGCCCCCCACCCCCCACCAGCCTCCCTCCTGCCCCACACTGGGCCCCCTTCTCCATGCTGATGATAAATCAGACCTCTTGCTGCCATGCGGTACGAGGTCAGAGCTGTAAGAGTAACATTCATAAGTGCAGGTGAGGGTCCTCATAAATGGGACTGGGGGGATGGCTCTGCATAGGTGAAGTATTACAGTGTGTGTATCTCTGCATCTCGCCTCTCACCACTGACACGTGTTCCTTGCTGGTTCATTTCACCTTTTCCGGTGCCTGCAGAAGGGGAGTAATAACAGGTACTGAGCGCTCGGTGTGTCCTGGGCACGGCACAGGCAATTTGCATTCAATCAGCTCGTCTCATCTGTGGCCCAGTGAGGTTGGCACTGTTATCAGGAGCATATCATTTTTCATTTGAGTGACATAAAATAACTTCCCCAGGTCTTACGGCTTGTAGGAGGCCTCACAAGCCTACAGGTAGAGACATCCTGAGACAGAGATCCACCATCCTGGGTGAGGTCGTATTTTCTCAAGATCAAAAATAAATAAATAAATAAATACATGTTATGGCAGAAAATTTCAAACCCATCTTGGACAAGGGAGACCCTTCATGTTCCCACCATCTGGCTACAGGTAACACGTGGGGGTCAGTGCTCTTTCACCCACATCCACATGTCCGTCCCGCCTCCCGCGGCCACACACACAAGCTCACTGCAGGTCAGCAGATACTCTTTTTCTTATAGAAGACCTTACATCCCAAATAGTTTGTGAATTAGTCCGCCCCATGGCTTTTCCATGCAGACGGCGTCCAAAAGGCTTCTCTAAAAAGAAGAGAGTGCCGATATCACTGGGAGCAAACAGAGAGCGATGCATTGGAAATGGAGTGATGTGTGTTCTAGTTCAAGTTTCCCCAGGAACTCACAGGGGAAGTGCCTTTGGCTCTCTGGTTCCAGCTTCCTTATCTGTTCAGGGAGCACCCTGTATTAAGTACTCGAAGGGTCTTCCCACTCAGCCCTCCCTGGGGGTCCACTTGCAATTTGCTCTTGGTCATCCCTCGTTCTCATTGGCCACAGTCAATGCCAGGGGTACCCCGCTGTCCCTCACTAAGTGACCAAGGTTTCCAAATATTAATACCTCCTTGTTGCTTCTAAATTCAAATACCAACGAATGCTCACTGTATGGAGGATACATGGGGAGACCTGGGTGGGGCAGGGGTCCATGAGTGGAAGAGAAGCTGGCCCACGAGGTGCTAGGTCTATCTTGGTGTCCAGACAGAAGGTCAGAGCCTCAGGAAAGCAGACTGCAGGGCTGGGCTGGGTGGCAGGGTGGGAGAAGAGGGCTGTCAGTTCCCCAAGCGTCAGAGAATTTGGAGGCCAGGCAAGTAGATGCCCAATGTCTCATCAATCCCGTATCCCTCTTGATGCAGGAGGTGCGAGGTGAGAACGGCTCCCAGGGAAAAGGGGACTGGGTCACCTCTAGAGAAATCCTGATTCCATCTCTCCACTGGACAGATAAGAAACAAGGCCCAGAGAGGAGGAGGCTTACGGTCAAGGTCACCCAGTCAGAGGCTGAACTTGAGCTGAAATTCAGCTCCTCATCCCTCACACGTGCTTCTCTGTTGACCCCTGGTCACAGGATGGAGGGTATGGATCAGGTCAGGGGTGGCCATGTGGGTGAGTGGGTAGAGAGGCCTGGAAGGGTCCATGGCAAACCCTTTATGGGACCCCCTCTGGGCGGGGTGCAGTGGGGACAGCTTCAACCCTTACCTCAAATTCATCTGTATTTTAAAGTTCAGATGGAAATGTGTATCTCCACTATACTCTCCAATAGAAAGGTATAAAAAGAAAAGGTTCAAAAAGAAAATGTTCATGTCTCCCTTGCACAGGGACTCTTGTCTAAGCAGTCCCAGGGTTCCCATTATGTTGTTGACTTGGCAGATAGTGGTACAGATGTTTAAATTAATAAGCAGAGATGTTTCCAAAATCTTTTCCTTACCTAGCACGTGGCCTGGCAGAGGCCTGAGCTGCCTGTCTTTCCTTGAGAATAGCAGGGGGCACTCGCTGGGTACCAAGGTTGTCACACTTTTTCTATAAAGGGCCAGAGAGTAAATATTTGAAGCTTCGTGAGCCTTGCAGTCTCCATCACAACATCGCAACTCTGTTGTTGTATCACAAAAGCAGCCGGGACAATACATACACAAGTGCACTTGGTTATTCCGAAAAAACTCGATTTACAAAAGCAGGTGGTGGGTAAGATGTGGCCCATGGGGCCATGGTTTGCTGATCCCTGCTAGGTACCAAGTCTGTGTGGTAGTACCTCCAACACTTGCCTTCCGCCCCATTGAATCCTCATACCAGCCCTGTGAGGTCGGTCTCTTTATCAACCCATTTAATGGGTGAGGAAATGGAGGCTCAAAGAGGTTTAGTCCGTGGGCAGAGGGGCACAACTAACAGGCGGTGGGGCTGGTGTTAGTTCTCAGGCGCCAGAGCCCGCAAGCACCCCAGATCCTTCCCCTCCTCAGGAGGCAGGCAGTTTGACCGTAGTCCACATTCTCAGACCTCGGGGATGTCTGAACCTGCTGGCTGTGTCTCTCCGCCGTCTGTAGTTGGAGAAGGACCTCCTCCCAGCATGTTTGTAGGGAGCAAGAGGGCTGTTGTGGCCAGTGGAGGAAGGGGTCCCCACACCTATCGGGGTCCCTCTGAGACACCCCCAGTGAGGCTGTGCGGCACAGGGCATCCCCCGTGGTCTCAGCTGCATCGGCCAAGGTGTCACACCCTTTAGGGGCCTGGGAGCTGGTTGATAAGATTGGCGTGTAAGGGCCTTGGCACACCCAGCCCCAACAGGGACTTCATTCACTGCACCGCAGCCTCCCCCTTTTGCAATAAATTTACTGTGAATAGACTAATTGCAAAATAACCCTAATTGGGTAGTTATCAATGAACAACTTCCCGTGGAACAAAACGACTTACAATTAATAGCATTTAAGCCATAAACTATTCTTCTGCAGAAAGCTAAGATGTAATTACACCCCATACGGAGATGGTGTTCCCTTTTTGGAAACCATGGCACCCGGATTTCCCTCCGCTCAGGAGGGATTTGAGCTCTGGCTCCATGGTCCTTTTCTGCCCTGTTCAGTGAGGAAGCCAGTGCGGAGGAGAGGGAAAGTCAGCATGTGTGTAAACATACGCAGACATACACGTCCACACGCAGACGTGGGCACTGTTTGTCAACTTGCCAAGCTCAGCACCATCCGACAGGATGCCGGAAGTTGAATATGATTAAGGAAACAATTCCTCGTGGCTGGAAGTCTGAAAAATTCCGAGACAGGGAATAGGTGTTAAATGTCAGCTGATGTTAAGGGCTGCCGTTGCTACCACCCCCATGCCTCCAGTCCCCGCACCCCAGCAGCGTTCAGGAGAAAAGAAGCGTCTAGAACCCCAGAGTGGTGTGCTCTGTGCAGACACCTTCCTTGCCTTTGTGACCCAACAGCTCCACTCTCTGCCTCCTGGAGGAAGCAGCTGAGGAAATGACCAATCTGTAGACCATCCACTCAGAGCCATGAGGAGTGAGATGCGATGTGTCCCATCAGACCGCAAGCCTGGCCTCAGAGAGACTTATTTCTAATCCCGCAGCAGCCCCTTATTGCTCCCAGAGCCCCCGTGCTCCATGTCACCAGTCCCTACCCCCTCCCATATTCCTGGTCCCAGTGGCCCTGACCCCACTGCCCTCACCTCACCCCTGCAGTTGCCTAGGCCTCAGATTCCTTCCTTGGGCTCCAGAATCTCCAGGGCCTCCAGGCACTCCCAGGAGGATTTCCTCAAGTTTCATGGAAATTGAACCATGTTGTATGGAGGGCCCAGGGTGGCGTGGACTGGAAAAACGGTTTTCCATCCAAAGATCTGCAGACATTGGGTTTTGCATCCTGGTTCTGTCCTTACTAGCTGTGTGACTCTGACATCCTGTGCCTCAGCTTTCTCATCTGTAAAATGGACACAGATCGTTGTGCCGTGTCCTCATAGGGTTGTTGGCTGAAATGGGATCATGCGTGTGAAATGCCTGGTGCGTAGGTACGGAGAATGGGTTTGACTGTCAGCTGCAGCGAGGCAGTGGTGGTGTAATAAGTGAAGAGGGTATTGAAGAGTGGAGGGCCTGCTCCGTGGTGACTGCCGCTTGCCCAGCTGCAGTTCTCTCGTTCTGATCTTCAGACAAGGCCCCGTGTGCTTCGGTTATTCTCTCATGCTCATCCACACCACCTCCATTGTTGCCTCTACTGCCCACTACCCCCCATCTGGTGTGGCTCTCACCTCTTCCCTCTCCAGATCTCAGCCTAAATGCCACCTCCTCAGGGAAGCCGTCCTGGACCACACCTTCCCTGGAGAACCCTGGCTACAAGGGACATACCAACCCTGGTGAGGGGCAGACATGTCTTTCCCAGTGAAGACCATTTGACCTGAAAGAGGTATTTTAGGCAGGCAATGCCTCATTATATTCGGAACAATTAAATGTCGGCTTACCTGGTAGCTCAGTTCAGTCGCTCAGTCGTGTCCTACTCTGCGACCCCATGAACCGCAGCACGCCAGGCCTCTCTGTCCATCACCAACTCCTGGAGTCCACCAAACCCGTGTCCATCGAGTCGGTGATGCCATCCAACCAGCTCATCCTCTTGTCATCCCCTTCACCTCCTGCCCTCAATCTTTCCCAGCATCAGGATCTTTTCAAATGAGTCAGCTCTTTGCAGCAGGTAGCCAAAGTATTGGAGTTTCAGCTTTAGCATCAGTCCTTCCAATGAACACCCAGGACTGATCTCCTTTAGGATGGACTGGTTGGATCTCCTTACAGTCCAAGGGACTCTCAAGAGTCTTCTCCAACACCACAGTTCAAAAGCATCAAATCTTCAGTTCTCAGCTTTCTTTATAGTCCAACTCTCACATCCATACATGACCACCAGAAAAACCATAGCCTTAACTAGACGGACCTTTGTTGGCAAAGTAATGTCTCTGCTTTTGAATATGCTGTCTAGGTTGGTCATAACTTTTCTTCCAAGGAATAAGCATCTTTTAAAAAATAGCTCAGCTGGTAAAAAAAAATCTGCCTGCAAAGCAGGAGGCCCCAGTTCAATTCCTGGGTTGGGAAGTTCCCCTGAGGAGGGATAGGCTACCCACTCCAGTATTCTTGGGCTTCCCTGGTGGCTCAGCTGATAAAGAAGCTGCCTGCAATTCAGGAGACCTGGGTTTGATCCCTGGGTTGGGAATATCCCCTAGAGAAGGGAAAGGCTACCCACTCCAGTACTCTGGCCTGGAGAATTCTATGGACTGTATAGTCTACAGGGTCACAAAGAGTCAGACACGACTGAATGATGTTCACTTTTCACTTTCAAATGTTGAGATGCTGTCTCCAATAACCCTCATGGGCCACCAGCCTCCTTCTACCTTGAGTTAAAATGCCTCAAAGAGAAAAAAAAAAAAACATTTCAAGAGAGGCCCCACCCATTACCCCAGTTCCTCTGGCACCTCCTCACCCTTTGCCCCTCCAGGTAAAGCCAGTGTCCAGGTGAAGAATGAGAAATAAAAACAGAAGTTCCAGGGAAAGCAGTCACTGGGAGTGGCTTGGGCTTTACGGGGACTGTGGACCCAAGTGGCTGATGGTTCTCTGATGAGTGATGAGTGAGGACTCTCTCTTTTGAGTCAGCCGACCAGCTGCAAAGTTACAAGCATGTGTACGTGGCTGGGGCAGCAGCTCCAGTATTGGGGTGAGGATGGACAGGAAGGAGGTTTCTGATGACAAGGCAACTGTCCCTGGATGCAGCAACCCACCTACCCATCAGGCTTTGCAGGACACCAAAGACTCCCGACAAATGTGCTTCTGGCCGGAGGTGGCCAGGGCTGGGGGTGTGGGGAGGCTGTTGTCTGTGACAGAAAGAGACTGGCAGATGGCACCGCCAGCTGTAGTAGGCTGGCTCCTGGACACCTCCACACCCTGAGGGCAGTGGGGTGACTACACAGCGTGAATAGTGTGGAAGGATGGCTGGCAGCCTGGCAGGGAGGAAAAGGCAGATGTGGATGTCAGCTCCACTGCACCAGGGACTTGGGTGGGACTCCTGCCTCAGTGCCCCCATCAGTCAGGCAGGGATAGTGCTGCTGCTGCTGCTAAGTCGCTTCAGCTGTGTCCAACTCTGCGCAACCCCAGAGACGGCAGCCCACCAGGCTTCCCCATCCCTGGGATTCTCCAGGCAAGAACACCGGAGTGGGTTGCCATTTCCTTCTCCAGTGCATGAAAGTGAAAAGTGAAATCGCTCAGTCGCTCAGTCGTGTCCGACTCTCAGCCACCTCATGGACTGCAGCCCACCAGGCTCCTCCATCCATAGGATTTTCCAGGCAAGAGTACTGGAGTGGGTTGCCATTGCTTTCTCCTAAGCATCTTGGCTACATTGCTCAGATGAGACAAGGAGGGAACAGCCACGGACAGGTCATGGATAGCAGTGGCATGATGAAGTCAGATAACCCTCCTGCAACCTGGCCAACTGGATGGGGCCAACTTGCCAAAAGGCAAGGCTTATAGAGGACCCATTTTCATCTTCTGCGGAGGAGGGGGCAAACCCAGTAACAAGGAGGTTTCCAGTCACAGTTCATTGTGGTTGAAAGAAAATCCCAAAGGTCTTCCTTGGGCTTTTAAGGAAAGGGTGGGACTCTGACCATGATGAGTCTAGAAAAAAATCATCGAACCCCATTCACTGGACACCTGGTAAGTGCCAGGTGATGTCCCAGCCCAGCGCTCCCCAAATGTGTTCTGTGAAAGGCTAGATAGTAAGTATGGGCCTTGCAGGCTGCGTGGTCTCTGTCGCAACTACTGCACTGACAAGAAAGCAGCCGCAAGAAGTACATAAATAAACGACCAGCGTGGCTGTGTTTGTGTTCCAATAAAGCTTTATTTACAGTCAGCAGAATGTGAACTTCACATAATTTTCATGTGTTATGAAAGGTTGTCCATTTGAGACTTTTTTCCGATTATTTAAAAATGTGAAAACTGCTCTTAGCTCGCAGGCCACACCCAAACAGGCAGCAGCAGGCTGCACTTTGCTGACCCTTGCTCTAGGATCCGGAGACAGAACAGTGAACAAAAGCACAGGATGCCTTGTCTCTGCAGGGCATCTGCTCGGGGCACAGGGTCTGCTGACATGAGCTGGAAGGTGGTTCTGGGAGGCGTGCAACCCGATGGCCCCACCTTTGTGGAGCTTCTGCCCTAATAGGAGAGGCCAGAGGTGACTGGTGAACCAGTAGACCTACGATCTCCCACCTGTGTGATGAAAACTCGTAGACCAGCACGGCAGGTGAGAAGACGGGGGTGGGGTGGACACTGTAGGTTAGGTGGCCACAGAAGGCCTCTCCGAGGATCCTTGATGTCAGTGTCACTGGGAAGAGGAGACCGTCCTAGCAAATGGCCTGGCATGTTTTGGAAGCATCCACAAGGTGAGTATGGCTGAAGTTAAGGGAGCAGTGTGGGAAGTCGGAGGAGGAAGCGGTATGGCCAGGCTGCGGCCAGGTGAATTGGTATCAATGAAATGTGAGCTGGAGGAACTGAACAGTTTAAACATGATCTGATTTTGATATTTTAAAAACTTCATGCTGCTTTTAAATTTTTCGTCTTATTTTATTTTGATAAGAACACTTAACATCAGATCTGCTCTCTGAACCGATTTTAAGTGCCCAGTAGTATCTTTTCACTTATAGGCACAATATTGTAATCGCTCGAACTTACCCGTCTTACTCAGCTGAAACCTTGTACCCACTGAACCTCATTCCCCTTCCCCCACTTCTGGCAGTCACCATTCTGCTCTTTGCTTCTAAGTCTGACTGTTATATATTCCTCATATAAGAAGAATCATTCAGCAGTTATCCTTCTGTGTCTGACTTATTTCACTCAGCATAATGTCCTCCAGACTCATCCATGCTGTTACAAATTGCAGGAGTCCTTTTCTAAAGCTGAGTAATATTCCATTGTGAGTGTATACCAAATTTTTTAATCCTTTTATTTGTCAGTGGTCATTTATGTTGTTTCCACATCTTGGCTTTCATTAAAAAAAAAAGTTCTGCCGTGAACGTGGGCATGCTCGTATCTCTTTGAGATGCTGATTTTAATTCTTTTGGATAAATACCCAATGAGATATCACCTCATACATGTTAGAATGACTTATCAAAAAAGCACAATAAGTGTTGGTGAGGATAACAGATTTTCATTTTTGTTCACTGTTGGTGGGAACGTAGAATGGTGCAGGCGCTGTGGAAAATAGCTTGGCGGTTCCTGAAAAAAATTAAAAATAGAACTACCATATGATCCACCAATCCCACTGCAGACCTGATTTAGTTTTAAAGAAGGAGTGGAAACAGGGAAGTCGTGGGAAGGTCCTTGCGGCAGTGCCTGTGAGAGGATATGGTAGAGAGGAAAATACTGTTGAAATTGTCTGATGGACTGGATGGTTGACCACAGTTGGTGGTCTGGGCTCCAGGGGTTTCTTTGGGGCACAAAGACCACTTAAGCCTAACCTTGGGCAAACGTTTATTGAGCTCTGCTGTGTGCCAGGTCATGAGGCAAACAGTCCTCCAAGGCCCCTCATTGGAAGGGGGTTCCCTGTAAACCAATTCAGATTGCCTTCGCCTTCTAAATGGGGCTTCCCTGGTGGCTCAGATGGTAAAGACTCTGCCTGCAATGCAGGAGACCCAGGTTCGACCCCTGGTTCAGGAAGATCCCCTGGAGAAGGGAATGACAACCCACTCCGGTATTCTTGCCTGGAAAATCCCATGGACAGAGAAACACCGTGGTGTTTTCCCCACTCTCCGTCTTGGAATAGTGAAATTCAGCTGCCAGCCATGAGGCTTTTGAGAAAGCTAAATATAAATGGAGAAGGGAATGACAACCCACTCCGGTATTCTTGCCTGGAAAATCCCATGGACAGAGAAACACCGTGGTGTTTTCCCCACTCTCCGTCTTGGAATAGTGAAATTCAGCTGCCAGCCATGAGGCTTTTGAGAAAGCTAAATATGCAGTTATGGGAAATATCATAAATGCGCCCCTGCACCTCCCCTTCCTCCTCCAGGAATGGTCTTCCAGCTATGTGGCTCTGTCCTTCACTCTGAAACTTGTCTTTAGGGTGTGTTTGTTCCCTAACTGCCATGCCTGAAAGGCAAAGCTGAAAGGTTTAGGCAAGGAAAGAAGATCAAAACAGCAGCTCCTGAAAGAGTGGGATTGATGCCCTTCCTGGCCTCATCCGGGCACACTCATTCAGAAACTTCAGGCATACATTTCCCAAGCCTTTCATAGTGCATTTGAGACAAGGGGATCATGGTTAGATGGATTTCTTTCTCCCCCTTCTCATGTGCTCACAATGACACCTAGAGTCTAGGGGACTGGGAGCTCATTGATTACCCTGTGTTTGTGGACTGCTACTTACAGCAGCTTGGCAGAGACCCCAGCTAATCTGGGGCTTTGCAGGCCAGTAGGAATTTTGTCCTTATCTGAGCAACTTGGGGGAACTGCTAGAGGGATCTGAGCAGGACTGGGGAGTGGGGGTGCTGACCCAATATGTTTAACACAATCCCCTGGCTGTGTGTTGACAGTAGACTGTAGGGGAAGCTGGGAGAGCTGTTGGGAGTTGGCTGGTATATTTCAGGCTGCTAACAAAGGCAGAAGTGAGCAGGCAGATCTGATGTCTGCAGAGCCAACAGCATTTGCTCTTAGAAAGCGCCCCCTACTGTCTACCTGTCTCTGCCTCAGACCCGCCCTCCACATGTCAGGGACTCTGTCTTACTCATCTGTGAATAGCCACTGCTTGGCACATCACAGGCTGCAGTCTTATCCTCACTGGGTAAGAACACAATACAGTTGTTTTGAGTTTCCATGGCTCAACCTGCCCCTCCCAGGAGCTCTGCAGAGACCTGTGTGCACAGGACGAAGTGATGTGAATGGAATGGTTAGAAGTCCGTGAATGGCACAGCCACCAACTGGGGACTGAGAATGTCCTCAGCTCCCTTTAGCATCTGCTCATTCAGCAGTTATCCAGTGAGCATCTGCCCTGTATGCTGGGCCCCAGATTTGGGGGCTTTGTTTGGGAGGAAAACAGACAGAATCCCCATCCTTGTGGAGTTTGCGGCCTGTTAAACATAAGAGGAGAGACACAGGAGTCCAGAGAGCACAAACATAAGTGCAAGATTGCCACAGCACCACCAATTCTGCGGAGACATGCGGTTGAGGTTTAGTGGGACTGAGATGAAGAGTGGGAGGAGTTAACTAGGAAAAGGGCAGGTGGCGGGGGTGATATTCTCAGACAAGGCTACATCATGTGCAAAGGCCCTGGGGTGGTAGGACTGTGTAGGGAAGTTGAAGAATTAACAAGACCACTAGGGGACCTCTGAGTATGAGGGGTCAATCCCTCATCACCTCAGCAGGGGGGTCAATCCATCATCTTCCCAGCCAGATTTTAATTCCAGTGGATTTAGATGATCTATGTCTTTGTCTTGAGTGAGAAGAATGGAGCAGAGGCATCTGGTAGGCATCTGGTAGCATCAGTTTGGTAGGACCAAATTGAAGTCTCCAGAGAGTCAAGGGAAGATCAACCTCAAAGATGGGCAAGGTTCTGACACACTGGACCTGGGAACAGCTCCCCTCCAGAGAACCATGCTCCGTGTACCTTTGGGCCTTGGTACATTTGGACCCCCACCCCAGCCTGGGCTCGAGTTGCCCACTCCTGGGGGCCTCACCTCCTGCGGCATCTTTGTTTCCCAGGACCTTCAAGCAGCAGAGGGAAACCCTCAATGCCTCCAGTGATCAAGCAGACTTATGCAGGTGCTAGGCCCTGGGCAGTCAGTCTGGCTATTGCTGAGCTCAGGCAGGCTTAGGGGAAGGTCTGAACCAGGTTCTCCTGGGAAGCCTAGAGGTCCCCTCTGCCACTGAGTGAGCTGCCAGACCCTCAGACAAGGCACTTGTTTTCTCTGAGCCTCACTTCTTACCTATGAAATGTCTAATGCCCCTCCTGCCTCCTCAGCTTGCTGCCTGAATTACTGTGTTTGAGAATATTTAACTTTTTCCCTCTACTCAGCCGGTGAATATTTACAAGCACCTGTTAAAAGTCAGCAGTAGATTATTATGGTTTGGAAGCCAGCCTCCACAGGGGCATGTGGGCCTGCTTCTCCAGCCGGGCAGTTTATGATGCTTTTCTCAGCTTCCATGTGTCTCACCCAGAACCTGCTCTAGGACCAGGCAGAAAATGGCAAGCCACCAGGACAGTTTCTTTTGCTCTGAGCCATTCCTTCCTTTGGGAGAAGCTGGTGATGTGTTAGCCATTTAGGGCTGGGAAATCAGAGACCTCGTACAGAAAAAGAGCCCAGGCATGGCCCTCGTAGTGGCCTGTGGACGACAGTCAGTCCAAGCTTGTCCTTCCTCTTTGCACAAACCAATGAACATGTGCTCAGTCACTAAATCGTGTCTGACTCTTGGTGACCCCATGGAGTGTAGCCCGCCAGGCGCCTCTGTCCATGGGATTCTCCAGGCAAGAATACTGGAGTGGGTTGCCATTTCCTTCTCCAAGGGATCTTCCTGACCCAGGGATGGAACCTGCATCTCCTGCATCAAGAGGTAGATTTTTTTTTAACCTTTGAGCCCCCTGACAAAGCAACAAAACCAGCTTGCTTTTTCTCCTCTCATTTGTTGGTTAGAGCTTAGCAGTTCATTTTAACATCACTTCCTTCTGGAAGTCTTCTGGGACTCTCTCCCTACATCTCCATGAGGAACCCAGACTGTGTAGCCCCCACATCAGCATACCTGCTTCCTGCTGGAACACACATCACATTATCCTGGAGGGGCCAGAGTCATCTGCAGCCCCCACATAGCCATGAGGCCAAGTCTCACCTGTCTGTGTTCCAGGTTGTATCACCAGACCCTGCTAAGCAAAGTGTGTTCACTAACCCATGTTACACATGGGGAAACTGAGGCTTGGTGAGGTCGAGTAGCTTGCCCGAAGTCACCCTTGCGTGACTCCATGTGGGGAGAACTTTACAGCTTTAGATTCAGTTCTGTCCGCCTGACTTCAAAACCCAGGTTTTCAGCCTCTCTGCTCAGCGGTGCCTTGAGTAAACCCGCCTTCAAAATGTGTCGAATGATTAATCCAGTTTCTCCAAAGACAAAAGGGAAACGCAGAGGCAATGTTAACACCTAGCTGTTCATTACTCTCCTTCCCTGCAGTTAAAAAGAGCAGGGCGCTGAGGTCTCTGTGCGAACCCATGCTTAAATAATAATGCTTAACTTTGACCTGGGAATTGCTGCATGCCAGGGACTCTCTCGACCTGGGAATTGCTAAATGCCAGGGACTATGTCTTGACCTGGGAATTGCTGAATGCTGGGGACCATGTCCTAAGTGTTTTAGCTGTATGATTTAATAGATCATTTATTCTTCTAACGACTCTGTATTCCAGGAAACTGACACACAGAGAGGGAGGAAACTTACCTGAAATCACACATTTGCTCAGTGGCAGAGCCAGGCTCTGAGCTCAGAGGCTTTGGTGCCAGAGGCGAAACGTTGCTTCTCCTCTCTGCTTCTCTGCCTGCAGCAGTGGCTGCCTTGAAGCTGCAGTTTAACTTCCTCCTGGAGCTCTATCCGTCTGTTGCAAAGAGAGCCATGCAGTCAGATAACTCACCTGGGGCTGCAGGGGAGCTCATCCCACCTGAGACCCTCAGGACTCACCTGCAAAGCTGTGTGAGTGAAAAATAGCCAGCAGCAGTGGCTTTCCATTTTTTTCTGCCGGTTTCTAGTTGCCATGGTATATTTGTGTTAGTGTAAAAATGACAAAGCAATAATTTTTCATTGTATCCTTCAGTCACCCATGAGAGATTGGATTTAGGTCACAATTTATTACCCCATGGAATTGAATCCAATTTTTAACACCATGTCAGCCATTCCGGTATTAGAGCCTTTTAATGGCTGTGAAATTT
This sequence comes from Bos indicus x Bos taurus, assembly GCF_003369695.1. Taxonomy (NCBI): domain Eukaryota; kingdom Metazoa; phylum Chordata; class Mammalia; order Artiodactyla; family Bovidae; genus Bos; species Bos indicus x Bos taurus. The sequence continues at coordinate 26,768,349 of NC_040100.1, read as the reverse complement.
ATACAATGATAAAGTAATTTAAAACATATGTAGGAAGAGCATCAGGCAAATTGATGTATAGAGAACCCCGTGGTAAAAATTGAATAGGAGATAAACATGGAAAATGGTGATTGATTAAAGGACAGTTGAAATAGGGCTCGCTTTGATAAACTCCTAATGGCGAAATTAGTAAATTAATTTATTCCTCGGAATTTCGAGGAGGGTTTATGTTGCCCTAAATCAGAATGGAGGATGAGGCACAAAGTGCAAATTAATAGCTTACTTCGGAAAAAAAAAAAAAAAAATAGCTTACCTCGGAGCGTGGCACGGTTCGACCAGGAAGCCCTGGCTGAGTTAACAGGGAGGCTGCCAGGAGCCCGGCCCTGGTGGTGTTTCCAGCGGCCAGAGTGAAAGGATGGAGAGAATACAGGGTAGCAAGAAGGGAAGCAGAAAATATGTATATTTTTTTTAATTTTTAAAGCTTGCTCAAATACTACAGAAAGCAAGCTTGTTATAATACGTTTTTTCAAGTGGGACCATATGCATCCTCATTATTTCAAAAACCTGGAAAACACAGCAAATACTTGGAAAATCTTTATAAACATGGGACAGGGAACCACAGCAAATACATTTTCAGTTTTGTTTAGATCTTTAAAATCAATACTTGCAAAAATGTTGGTTTTGGAATGGAGGGTTCATAAATGATAAGAATCTGGAGCCTACAAGAATATAGAACCTGGTTTGGGACATGGGAAAATTCAAAAATCATATGCAGTTGATATCTGGTTCTGGAACTTGCGTTTTGCTTTTTTCATTTGAACACGTATCTGGGTCTGAGACCTGAATCCCCCTTAGGAGATGGTTGTTGTTCAGTCGGTAAGTCATGTCCGACTCTTTGTGACCCCACGAACTGCAGCACGCCAGACTTCCCTGTCCTCCACTATCTCCCTGAGTTTGCTCAAACTCAGGTCCATTGAGTCAGTGATACCATCCAACCATCTTATCCTCTGTCACCCCCTTCTCCTCTTGCCCCCATCTTTTCCCAGCATAATGTTTATTTATGCAATCTCTTTTATTGTCTGTTTAATTCTTTGTCATGGCTGACTATGACTCTGGAGTATGGCTTCACTGCAGTTTAACCATTCCCCTACTGATGGGCATTTAGGTTGTTGCCAGGTTTTTGCTTTACTGGGTGGGTGTTTTCTCAACTCTGCCAAAGGTAGTACATAATCTGTACCATTCTAGGTACAGGGGAGTAAAGCTAACTTGCTGCTTATTAGGAGAAGGCGATGGCACCCCACTCCAGTGTTCTTGCCTGGAGAATCCCAGGGACGGCAGAGCCTGGTGGGCTGCCCTCTATGGGGTCGCACAGAGTCGGACACGACTGAAGCAACTTAGCAGCAGCAGCAGCAGCTGCTTATGATGGAAGTCTTAAGACACTAGAGCTTAATTCTCTTGGGGACTGACTGCTCAGAACATCTGAGAAATAGAATTGGCAGGTCCAAAGGCTTCTCTGTTTTCAATTTGAATATATGCCATCAGACTACATGCTATACTAGTTGTGGCAGCCCATTCGATCTGGTGTTAGTCATGTACAGGATGTTGGAAACTTCTAGAACATCCTCATCCTCCTAAAGGGATCTGCTTTCTTCCCAGGAGCCCTAGTCAGGTTTCAGATTACTAAAGACCCTACATCCCAACCTTCTGAGATCCCAGCAAGTCTCTTGTACGCCCCACAGATAGTGGTTTGTACATTGAGCTCCTTAACACATGGGCTCCTATACCCACCACCCCCACCCCAGAGATGCTGTTCCAGATCTAGAATGGACCTAAGAAATTACATTTCTAATAGACGCTGCAGCTGCTACACACTTGGAGAAGCAAGTGATTCGTCCCCTCCAGTTCTGCCCTTCCTCCCAGTTCCTGGTTCCGGATGGGGCAGTTGGGCCCCCAAGGGACATCTGGCTATATCTGGAAATATTTTTGGTGTCACAACCTGATGGGGGGCTCATGGTGCTACTGCAGCTGCTAGGTGGCTACCAGGGGTGCCAATAAACCTCCTCCTGTACACAGAACAGCCCCACAATAATTTTCTGTTCCAAAATGTCAATAGTGCCTTGGTTGAGGAGCCCGGCTGTGGTCCTATTGGGATGGTGTGTCTGAGACAGGACCATCTGCCTCCCTCCGGGGGCCTTCATCTCCTCCAATGACTAGTTCACATTCGGCATGGATGTGTTGCATCCCACCCTCTTTCTCCTTCTCAGCCCTTGCTGCTCCTTTCCCCCAAAGACCCCCCTCCCTTCCTAGTCTGAAGAACCACTAACAATTAGACACCATGGATTGATGGCTGATTTTTGCCAGGCTGTGTGCTGTGTATGTGAAATTGTGGTTAACAGTGAGAGCTTTAGTCGCTCAGCCTGGGTTTGAATTCTGACTATGCCACTCACTGGCTGTGTGACCATGACCGTCATCTCTCTGTGCCTCATTCTTTCACCTGTAAAATGGGGATGATGACTGACTTTCTAATTTACTCCCACACAGTCTTGATTTGTGCCTGTTGTCCCAGGATAATTGTTACTAGTGCCTCTTCCTCCTCTCAAGAGTTTTCCAGTGTGGGCAATGAATTCTGCGGTCCCTCTCATGATAGTAAGAGTCTCACCCTGCAAGGCTATTGTGAGGCTGAGTGAGGTGATCTAGTGGAGTGTTCATGCAGAGGGTGTGCTAGAAATTGCTTGATAAGAGTCAGTTCTTCTCTTCTGGGTCTGTACACAAAAGAACTGAAAGCAGGGTCTCAACGAGAGATCTGAACACCCGTGTTCATAGATGCCTTAGTCACAAGAGCCTAAAGATGGAAACAGCCCAAGTGTCCATCAACAGATGAATGATAAACAAAATGTGGTCTGTCCCTACAATGAAGTGTTATTCAGCCTTAAAAAAGAAGGAAGTTCTGGCACATGCTATAACATGGTCAACCTGGCAGACATTATGCTGAGTGAAGTCAGATAGGCATAAAAAAGGCAAATACCATGTAATTTCACTTATATGAGGTCCCTAGAGTAGTCAGATTCATAGAAATAGAAAATAGCATGGTGGTTGGTTGCCAGGGGCTGGGGGAGGGGAAAGTGGAGAGTTGTTTCTTAATGGGTAGCTTCCATTTTAAGATCCAGAGAGTTCTAGAGATTGGTTGTGCAACAGTGTGAATGCATGTAATGCTACCAAACTGTACTTAAACTCAAAACGTACAAATGGTTAAGATGGTGAATTTTATGTTCTGTGTATGCTCAGTTGCTCGGTCGTGTCCGACTCTTTGCGTCCCCATGGACTGTAGCCCGCCAGGCTCCTCTGTCCATGGGATTTTCCAGGCAAGGATACTGGAGCGGGTTGCCATCTCCTCCTGTCAAGGACCTTCCTGACCCAGGGATTGAACCCACGTTTCTTGCATCTCTTGCATTGGCAGGTGGGTTCTTTACCACTGCGCCACCTGGGAAGCCCCTGTGTATTCTGCCACAACTAAAAATAAAGTTAGTTCTTCTTCAGACATTGCCTCACATCAGCCTCATTCGGACTCACCGAGGCAAGCTTCATCCTCTTCACTTTACAGACAAGGATCCTGAGACTAAGCGAGGCTGGGTGATTTGTCTACACACAGAGCCAAGTCACAGAGAGAGGACAGGATATTAGACTGGGCCCCAGTTAGAAGGCTGCTGAGTTCTGGACGAGGCCTTTCACCTAGGGTAGTGAGGAGCCATTGATCAGTTTTCACAGGAACAGTGGCATGATCTGACTTATGCTTTATAGTATGAATTGGCAAACTTTCCATCAAAGGCCAGATAGTCATGTAGGGCATAAACAAGGTCTTTGCAGGACATAGAAAAGTCTCTGTCTTAACTTCTCCACTCAGTGTGCAAACAGTATGGAAATCAACACAGGCTGGATCTGACCCAAGGAAGGCCAGATTACAGACCCCTGCTTCATTATGAACTGACCCCTCTACCCTCTCAGCTGTGTTGGGTTGGGAAGAGAGTTGTAGGAGGCATGATTCTTCATGCCTCTTTCCAACCATACTCCCAAGACAGTCCCCCACGTCATGACATGGAACTTGTTTAGGAGCCTCCCAAGGAAGCAGTAAGCCCCCACTGGTGGCCCATAGGTCCCAGCCTAGATGCAGCCTCCACTCCCCCTAATTCTGTTGAAAGCCCCTGCGAGGGAGGACCCTGAGAAGATGACATAGAGGCCCTGTGAAGCCACAGCAGCCAGGACAGGCATGAAGGCCCTGCAGTCTGCACCCCAGAAGCTGGCTTGACAGTGTTTTTTTTTTCAAGACTTTATTAGCATTGCAGCCGGGGACCCAGAGAATTTAGAGGTGCTGTTGCCATTGCTTTCTCAGCCTAGACCTTAAGGGGCAATTAACCTGGTAATCCAGGCCTCCTTCCTCCCCTTGTTTATTGCTGTGAATACAGGAAATGCACTGTAAAGGTGCATGAAACGCTATCAAGGAATTTAACTATAATTTAAAAGGTTCCGTGGGGAGGACCCCAGTGGTTGATTAATAATACATTTGCCGAGCAATAAAAACTCCAGCAGATCAGTGGAGCTCAGCCTCCAGACTTCATTTATGCAGCTGGGATCCTATGAGCATCCTCTCCTGGGAGTTGTCTACACTGGGGTTTCCTGGCTCACATTACGCTGGGCCAGACCCTTGCAGGAGTAAGAATTGCAAGAACGGAACCCCCGAAATGGTGGACAAGGACTTGGGGTTCGATACTTGGGATTCTGGAAGTGAACCCTGGAGAGACAGGGCTAGCTATAGAACCTTGCGTGGGTTGTTTAAACATCTCTGTGCCTCATTTTTCCCATCTGTAAAATGGGACTAAAGAAGGTATCTAACTTGTAGCTTCTGTTAAATGAGATGATGGGTGTAAAGCACAGAACACGGTACATGGCACATTCAGAGCAGGTGCTCTCTCAGTAAGAACTTTCTTATTTCCATCACTCTCATTTGGATTAGTATTCCCTTCTGAGGAGCTCAGGTACTGAGGCTGGCTCAGGCTTGTTTCCGACAAGATTTACAAAGTCAGTTTTTATTTTCACATATCACTCAGCACTGAGAGTGTTCATTTCTGCCTCTTGAATGTTACTCAGTGGTCCATGTTTCTCTGTTTCCTCTGCATCCTCTCTGGAGAAGTCGCCAATGTGTGACTTGTGCCAATCCTTTCCGAACTCATCTTTTTATGTCTACTCTGCTGCACCCCCACCCTCCCAGCCCCATGCCAAATGACTCTCCAGTTTGCATCCAGAGCATTCTTAAGGTGGATGTTGTTGCTTATCTGCCAAAAACCTGCCAAAGGCTGCCTATGGCACCTAGGGCAGATCTCCTCAGGGTGGTCTTCGGAATCCCATGTGATCACTGCATCTCTCTCTCCAGCTTCATCTCCCGTCATTCTCACCCCTCTTTCCCCCCAGCTCTCAATTCCATGGCCTTTTAGAATCCTGTATTTCCCAGAAAAAGCAGACTTCAGCCTCAGCCTTTCCTACATGCCGGTCCCCCTGTCCAGACCCCTGTTCGCGTGTCTCTCCTGATATGATAAGGCCTTGGATCTGAGCTTAAATCAAGTTATGCTTTCTCAAGGGAACCTTCTCTTTTATAGCACTTATTTTGGTTTGTCACATACATGTATTTTTGTGGTGATTTGTTTTAATTAGACTCAAATATCCAGGAAGGTTGGTTCTACATTTTTATTCACTACTTACCCCACCTGGTACAAAATAAGTACTCAGGAAGGATGGATGAGTGGATGGATGGATATGTTGATAGATCAAAAGATGAGTGGGTGTGTGAATGGATGGCTGAAAGGATGAGTGGATTAAATGGATGAGTGGACAGACAGATGAATGAATAGGTGGGTGGGTGGGTTAGAGAAGTCAAACTCAGCTGGCAGAGTCCAATAGGCATGCTTTGGGGATAGTCCAGGTGAGAAATGACCATGAGTCCAATTAAGAAAGAGGAGAGGTTGTATTTGAGAACAATTCAGAAGGCAAATTTGTTAGAACTTGTCCGTTGGTTGGCTATAGAGATAAAAGATGCAGAGGAGTCAAAGGAGCACCTGGGTTGTTCATAGAGTGACCGGCTGGTGTTGGGAAAACCAGCTGAGATGGAGAATGTACATTCACTGTGTCTGGAAAAGGAAGCTGATGATAGCATACTCATCACTGTTGTGAAAGTAAATAAGGTAACATGAACTCCTTGGCTATTTTGCAAAAGCTGATGGAAGTGGGAAAACTTTCCAGGTTTCTGGACTAAACTGGAGTCTAGTTCAGGAGAAACTTTTGAAATAAGAACAGGTGTGCAAAATCTTAAAACAGCCAAGCATTTGGCAGGATTGAGAATAGGCGGGGGCAGGTGGGGGGGGTGGGTAGTAAGGGACAGGGTGTCCAGCGGGTCATGAAGATAAAGAGGAAAGCAGGGGTCTGGTCAGGCAGGGTCTTGTAGGCCATGACAAGGGATTTGGAATTTTTCTTTAGTGAGATCCAATGACATCAGAAAAAACACACCTGATTTCTTAAAGACAGGAGTCAGTCCTGGCATGGGCTGGCAGCCTGCTTCTGTAAAATCCTGAGCGCACCCATTCATACACATATTGTCTGTAGCTGGTTCCCAGACTCAAGCACAGAACGAAGTAGTTGCATCAGAGACTAAATGGTTCCCGGAGCCTAAACTCTTCACAGTTTCTCCTTTACAGAAAAAGTTTGCTGGCCCCTGTTCTGAGATAAAAGCTCCCTCTTGCTATGTCCTGTGTCTATTTCAACATTTTACAGACTTGCTGTTACCTTCAAAACTGATTAATGGGAATAAATTACAAATGTAACACGCAATGACTACAACTTTTCAGCAGGGTTTCAGTTGGTTTTGGGGGCTGGACGGATGGAAAAGTCAAAGGAAAAATGCTTTGATTCCAGTTCATTATTAAAAAAAAAAAAAACTTCCATCCTGTGTCCCAGATACACCTACAGTCACTGGAGAGATGCTGCAGGAAGATTGGGTGCCTGACACACAACAGATGCTCAGCAGATGTTTGTTGAATGACTAATGGATGAATAATGACTTTCAGAGGGGTTTGGAGCTGGCCTCTCACCTGGAGTGCTTTAATACTGACTTGGAAATAGGTCCAAGACTTACCAGCCCACGGCTGCCTGTACCTGGGTTACCAGCTAGCTTTCTAGAACAGGCTAAATACCGTGTTCACCCCAGTGGTAACAGAGGAGCCCCTGGATGTTGCCAGCAGAGAGCGTGGATACCGCAGTGGCCTCACCAGGAGCAGAACTGGGCCCAGATGAATAATGGGATCATGATTTTTGAATGCTGGTGAGAAATGCTGATGATTACCGTCTCCGGATTCTAATTACACCGCCGCATCTCTCAGGAAGGAAGAGACCTTTTGCCACAGGCACACTTGCAGCTCGTCTGAAACCCATCTCGGGCTCTGGTTAATTACACGTGTGCTTCCTGAAACCATGAGAAAGGTCCTGACAAATGAATTCACTGCCCGCCAGGACAAAGGCCACTGATCTTAAATCTTAAACATCACCAGCATCTTCAGTCAAGACATGGTGCTGTGCCCAGCAGGGAAGGTGAGGGCAGGAGCTACTCTGAGGCACCCCAGCTTGTGGGGGAGAAAATTCCATTTGGAAAAAAACAGTGAATAATCTCTCCGATATTTCATTGAGCTTCTTTCCAAACTGAGAATGGGGCAAAAATACTGATAAACACAGATCTGACTCTGGAGACCTTTTAAATGGCAGTAGTAGTAACAATGATGGTGATGATGATAATAAAAATATTGTTTATTGATTACCATTATTTCTACTTCTAGACATTGAAGTCTGAGAAGTACCAAAGCTTTACTACTAAGCAGTTATAACATGCTTACACCTTTAATTTTTTAAATCCCTGAATGAGATTCACCTGAAGGTTGTTCTTTATCTTACTTGCTTATTGAACATCTTACCTGCTTACTTATTGAACAGTGAGCATTCTATCTTGGTGAGTCCCAAATCAGGCCTCTTTTCAGTTACAGAATCCTACACTCAATTGCTAAGCAGATATTAATGGTTGCATTGTTTCCCCCAAAAGATGTTGAGGTCCTAACCCCTAGTACCTGTCATGTGACCTTATTTGGAAATAGGATCTTTGCAGATGATTGAGTTAGGATGAGGACATTGGGGTGGGCCCCTAATCTAATATTAATATGATTGGGGTCCCTATAAGAGGAGGAATTTGGACATAGAGATGGACACAAATAGGAAGAGTGATGTGAAATGTAAAAGCAGAGCTTTTGGTTATGCCTTGGTGAAGCCAAGGAATACCAAGGGCTTAGTCGCTCAGTCGTGTCTGACTCTTTGTGACGCCATGGACTGTGGCCCTCCAGGCTTCTCTGTCCATGGGGATTCTGCAGGCAAGAATACTGGAGTGGGTTGCCGTGCTCTCCTTCCCAACCCAGGGATCAAACCCAGGTCTCCTGCATTCCAGGCAGATTCTTTACCATCTGCACCACCAGGGAATGCCAGGGTTGCCAATAAACCATCAGAAGCCTGGAGAGAGGAATGAAACAGTATCTCCCTCACGGCCCTTAGATCTCCACTTCCAGCCTCCAAAACTGAGACAGTCCATCTGTTGTTTAAGGGCCCCATCCATGGTACTCTGGTAGGGCAACCCCAGGAAAGTAACAGAGTAGACGTCACCACACAGAGGTCCCGCTGGAGTCTCAAACTCACATCAGTTGTTCAACCCTGCCCCCTCCACCACATCTAGCCTTCTTGTATTCTCTGTTTCAATCAGTCACTCTAGCAAACAACCCAGATATTTCCTTTGCTTCCTAATAGCTGTTTAAGCTCAAAACAGAGACATTTAGACCCCACACCCTTTGACTGTTGCTCAGCCTTGGTGCTAGGGCTGGTCAGCTGGCAGTTCTGGGCTAGATGTTAAATTTTATGAATCAGTTGCTAATAATTGAAATTGAAAATCCTCATTTAAATTTCCAGATATGCATTGAAATTAATGGGAAGTTCTGGCAGCCCTAAGCCTGCAGTGCCCCATTCGCAACATTTGTCTGTTTCTGAGAAGTAACATCTTTTGGTGAAACACAGATTCTCTCCTTTGCAGTCCCCGATACTCAGTCTGGTCTCCCTGCTCGGCCCCCCTCTCTCATCAGGTTACCTGCTTGGCCCCTGGCTGCAGCAGTTGACAGGATGACAGGGGACCAATTCCGGCACAAGAGAGGGTAAGAGAGGATAAGCTTCCAGAATTTCCAGGGGAGGAGAAATTAAACCATCCCATCAGCCAATGAGATCCCAGTTTCTGCTGAATCTCTCCCACCACTTAGTGATTTTGGTCCTTCATTCTCCCCATCAGTTTAGCCTCAGATAAAATGATGTGCATGCATGTGTGTGCTCAGTCAGGTCCAACTTTTTGCAATCCCATGGACTATAGCCCGCCAGGCTCTTCTGTCCATGGAATTTTCCAGGCAAGAATACTGGAGTGGGTTGCCATTTCCCACTTCAAGTGATCTGCCAACCCAGTGATCAAACCTGCATCTCCTGCATTGGCAGGTGGATTCTTTCCCACTGAGCCACCTGGGAAGCCTCTAATGGAGTATGAAGTATGTGGTTAAAAATATAGGGATGATGACACCTAGGAACTGGCTTTGGACAGAAGTTGTTTCTCGGAGGATGCTCAAGGTGCATTTACCAACACCTCGGGTTTTCTGTAAATAGCTGTAGGCACCAGGCAAATGTGTTTCCAGCCTGAAAGCTCCATGATCAAGAGAGACACAGTCCTTACAGGAACGCTCTGAAAGCACTCTATCTCAAATATGTAATTCCTACCCTGACTCAGCGCATCTCTGGGGAGTGAGAAGTAAACAGTTCCTCTCATGTGTATGAGGACATTAAGGATCCCGAGCCTACTGCTGCCACTTCTAGCTGTATGACTTTCAATAGGCCACTGACCTCTCTGAGCCCTTTGTAAATGAGGATACTGATACCTTCCTTTGCAGATTCTGTGGGAGGACCAGGAAGAAGGCTTACAGATCACTCTGACTGTGCTTAGCACTTAGTAGTCAAAGTGAAAGTGTTAGTCGCTCAGTCGTGTCCCACTCTTTGCAACTCCATGGACTGTAGTCCACCAGGCTCCTCTGTCTGTGGAATTCTCCAGGCCAGGATACTGGAGTGGGTTGCCATGCCCTTCTCCAGGGAATCTTCCCGATCCAGGGATCAAACCTGGGTCTCCCACAATGCAAGCAGATTCCTTATTATCTGAGCCACCAGGGAAGCCCTCAGCACATAGTTAGTCCTCAAAACAAAACAAAACCACATGATATTAAGGATGAAAACTTGCCTCTCAACTCCAGGCCACTTTCAACACACAATCTTATGTGCAATTTGAATGGCTTTGTCTTGATACTTCTAGAATCAGGAAGTTTTTCTTTCTGAAATCCAGAACTTCATTTAATTAAGCATCAGGAACCTTTATTTTCAAACTGAATTGGAGTGAGCTCTATTTCCACACTAAAACAAAGTGATGAACAAATGAAGCGATACGACTCTACTTTTTCTTTCAGGGAGTTTCCCTATTTTCTCATAATGAGAGATCATTCAAATAACTAGAAGACAAACGGCACAAAATTAATAAAAATGTAGATCAAATGATCCTCTGTTACCTATTTTTGCTCAATTGCAGTTGAGGAATGCATTGATTAAGCTGCCAGCAAACCATTATGGTCGTTTTCATTACCAGAGTGTAATCTATTTTATTATGATAGGATAATAACTAACACAGTCTTGCAGACAGACATTTCTCTGTGGGCTCAGTCATCATTTACAATGAATCTGCACCAAAGAACACTGGGTTCATTTTGCTCATGGTGGAATGGAGCCTTCAAGTTGGGAAGGGAGCCTTCAAGTTTCATCTGGGAGAAGATGGCTTATTTTCCTTGTATCTATCACATAGCTCAGTTTGCTGGTTTCCCAGGTGGAGGGCACTTGGAGTATTGCTGTGAAATCTGTAATGATCCAAGAGAGATTTCAGAAATTTCAGAAAAAGGTGGTGAATGAACTGATTTTAGTACTTTTTTGTTATTTTTATCTACTCTGTACCCCGTAGTGGATGTGACTGATTTCTCATGTGCTTATTTATTCATTAAGCTTATTTACTCATTAAGCATTGATTCATTATTCATTAGGCAACTACATGATAGGGCATGGCTGAGTGCCCATCTTGGCCATGCAGAGATCAGTATCACAAGACTTCCAGTTGCTCACAGCCTAGCGGGAGAGGCAGGGGTGCAGCTGAACAGAGAGGGAGGGATAGAGGCAGGCACAGAGACTGCTGTTGCTGTTTAGTTGCTAAGTCGTGTCCAACTCTTTTGTGACCCCCATGAACTGTAGCCCACCAGGCTCCCCTGTCCTTTGAATTTCCATAGACAAGAATACTGGAGTGGGTTTCCATTTCCTTCTCCAGGGAATCTTCCCAACCCAGGGATCAAACCCACGTCTCCTGCATTGGCAGGTAGATTCTTTATCCCTGAGTCACCTGGGAAGCCCTATGCACAGAGATTACTCACAGCAAAACCAGAAAGATGACTTTGCCACTGCATGCAGGCAGCCTCAGAAGCGTAGCCCCTAGAGTAGCCATGATGATGAACTTGGATGCAAGAGCCATGTAGGTGGTCTGCATTTGAACCCAGACTCCATCCCTCACATGCTAGGAGTTCCTGGGCCAATCTCTTACTCCTCCAATCCTGAGTTTCTCCTCTGCAAGATATGGGTGATAACAGGACTCCCCACACCATTGTTTCAGTCTATGAAGGAACACTTTGCATTCCCTGTGTATCATCTTGTGAATACTTCAGTGTGGAGGAACCATGGCCATGGCATTCTTGATTTACCCATGAAGAAACTTAGCATTTAGAGAGAGTAAGCACCTTGCCCGAGTTCACTAAGCCAGCCAGAGGCCGAACCAGGATAGGAAGGCAAATCTCCTATCCTCCCAAACACATGCTCCTAACCAGTATGAAGTGAGCATTTTCATATATCCATGTTGTTTATTGCAGGGTCACAGAATACCCCGAGGGGCCAGGCAGGACGTGAATGCCTGGAGCAGGCAGGCAGGGATGTGACGGACTGAATAATATCACGGGTTCATCTAAAGCCCCAGATCATTCTTGCCTTGTGGGTTACAGGTGCAGACTTGCTCACTCTTCTAATGTTTTCTGAAAATAAAAAACCTGAATTTTTGTCCAAAATCTCTTGATTTAACTGACAATTATTTTAATTTTTAAACAGAGTAAGAGCCCAACACAACCTGTGTGGGGGCTGGGCAGGCCTGGGGGCTGCCAGCCTGCAAGCTCTGCTTTGAAGGAAGACCTCTCTGCAGGCCACTTTGTGCCCTAAAAGCCTCCTGCACTCTCCTCCCTACGTCAGTCTCTGCTTGGAGGACCCTGGCTGGGCTCTGGGCAGTGAGAAATCTCTGGCACAGGCTGGCAGCAGGGTGCCCAACTGCTTCTTTTCCAGCCCTTTTTTCTACTGGGCTCAGCCCCAGCACCCATGATTCACTGTTCTTAAGAAGGACCGTCAGGGTCCATCCTGTACGGAAGCTTGTCTCCTGGGGCTGCCCCCACTGTGAGTGATTTGAATGAAGCTGGGGAGGGGCCTGCCTTGGGGGCAGGGGTGCAAGATTCTCTTGAGTTGTTTCTGTTCTCATTGTTTCCTTGGGTTGGGAGAGACAAATTGGAAAGCTGGGGTACCTTAGTAATCCACCCGGTTCAGTGTTAGCCCATGTTTATTAAATAGCCATTCTTTGCAAGGGCCAGTTGAGGGGAGGGGTACCCTGCACAGCAGGAGAGACATGTTGTGTTAGAATCCCAGTTGCATATGGCGGGTATGGTCAAAGTCTTAACAAAAATGCTACAGAACACCCATGAGGAAGAATTATGCCCAAAGGAGGCAATCAGTGAAAAGCGTTATAGTCTTTGAGCTACACTGTAAGTGTGGATATAATTCAGCAGTTCAGGAGAGAAGAGGAAGGACAATTCAGCCAGAGAGAACACTACCACCCTCACGAGCACCACCATCATTCAACACCATCATCAACCATTAAATATCACCACCATACATTCATCATCACCGCCACCACCACCATTTTCACCATCATCAGAATCAGTAGTTGAATCAATAGTCAACATTACTGAGAGCTGCAATAAAGCTGTTTGAGCCTAATTTGAGCCTCACAGCCCTGTGACATGGGTACTAAACATATTCTCATTTAAAGATGAAGAAATTGAGGCTTGGAGAAATGAGGGGATTTGCCTCCCCACAGCTCATTAGTGTGACTCCAAATTCAAGCCAACAACTTGACTCCAGACCCTGCACTCAACCCCCTTACCTCACTGCCAGTCATATGCCAGTGTCTAAAGGGGACAAAGGCCTCAGAGTGCATGCAAAGGGCTTAGGATGCTGCTGGTGCATAGTAAGTGCTCAGTAAGTGTTGTTCAGTTGTTAAGTCATGTCCAACTCTTTGTGACCCCAAGAACTGCAGCACGCCAGACTTCCCTGTCCTTCGCTATCTCCTGGAGTTTGCTCAAATTCATGTCCATTGAGTCAGTGATGCCATCCAACCATCTCATCCTCTGTTGCCCCCTTCTCCTCTTGCCCTCAATAAGTGATAGATACTATACATTCTTGCAGAAGAACGTTCGTGGCTAATTGTCTAATCAAAGGGCTTCTATAGTCATATAGATTTAGGAAGTAGTAGATCAAAGTGAAGCAACTTTTTATTTGGCTGCTAGACTCATCAGACGGAGAAAGCAATGGCTACCCACTCCAGTGTTCTTGCCTGGAGAATCCCAGGGATGGCGGAGCCTGGTGGGCTGCCGTCTACGGGGTCGCACAGAGTAAGACACGACTGAAGCGACTTAGCAGCAGCAGCAGCAGACTCATCAGAGCCTTCCAAGTGTGAACACACATTGACAGTCTTCAACACAGGAAACTTTCCCTCCTGAGAGTATATTCAAGATGAGGTTTCCTTCCCTCCTACACTGTTGGTGGGAATGTAAATTGATGCAACCACTATGGAAAACAGTACAGTGGTTCCTTAAAAAATTAAAACTAGAACTGTTGTTGTTCAGTTGCTTAATCGTGTCCAACACTTTGTGACTCCATGGACTGTAGGACACCAAGCTCCTCTGTCTTCCATTGTCTCCCAGAGTTTGCTCAAATTCATGTCCATTGAGTCAGTGATACTATCCAACGATCTCATCCTCTGCCAGCCCCCTTTCCCTTTTGCCTTCAGTCTTTCCCAGCATCAGGGTCTTTTCCAATGAGTCACTGCAATGACTCAGCAATCCCACTCCTGGGCATATACTCAGAGAAAACTCTGGTTTGAAAAGACACATGAACTCTATTGTTCACAGCAGCACTAATTACAAAAGTCAGAACATGTAAACAATCTAAATGTCCCTAACAGATGAATGGATATAGATGCGATATACGTATATCTCAGTATATAACTATATCTCTGGAATACTGCTCAGTCGTAAAGATAGAATGAAATAATGTCATTTGCACAACATGGATGGACCTAGATTACCTAGAGACCATAAAGAAGACTAAGTGCCAAGGAACTGATGCTTTCAAACTGTGGTGTTAGAGAAGACTCTTGAGAGTCCCTTGGACTGCAAGGAAATCAAACCAGTCAATCCTAAAGGAAATCAACCCTGAATATTCATTGGAAGAACTGATGCTGAAGCTGAAGCTCCAACACTTTAGCCACCTGATGTGAAAAATTGACTCATTGGGAAAGATCCTGATGCTGGGAAAGATTGAAGGCAGGAGGAGAAGGGGATGACAGAGGATGAGATGGTTGGATGGGATCACCGACTCAATGGACATGAGTTTGAGCAAACTCCAGGAGATAGTGAAGGACAGGGAAGCCTGGCGTGCTGCAGTCCATGGGGTTGCAAAGAGTCAGACATGAATGAGTGACTGAACAGCAACAAGAAATTATCATCCTAAATGAAGTAAACCAGACAGAGGAAAAACAAATATATAGTATCACTTATATGTGGAATCTGAAATATGATAAAATGAACTTATTAACAAAACAGAAATGGACTCACAGGCATAGAAAATGAACTTATAGTTAGCAAAAGGGAAGCGGGGGAGATAAATTAGGAATTTGAGGTTAGCAGAGTTTGTATGTATGTAATCCCACGACAGAGAAGCCTGGTGGGCTACAGTTCACGGGGTCACAAAGAGTCGGACACAGCACAGCTGCTGAACAAGAACAACTAATCCAGCTGACCTCATTTTTTTTTCCCCTTTGTAACAGGCTTTTATTTTTGCTTTATTTCTATTACAGTGTTTGAAACCCAAAGAAATACATTTTCTCTTCAAATTTGGGTGTGTGTATAAATATCATTTTGTCTAGACTTAGCACACTCAATGCCATGGTTTCTTGGCTTGTGTCTGCTCTGAAATCATTAAGCTTTGTCTGTCTACCCAGGGTCCCTGAGAACACAGAATACAATAGCCAGAGTTTATAGCTCTTAAAAGCAAATTTAAAAAGAATAACCACTGCGGGAAAAGGTTTGATTCCCCTCCCTATGGTCAGTAGCTGTTTTTGAGGGACATCTGGTCTGCTGGTCTGTCTTGGGTAGCTGGGAGCTCATGCCCCTTTGTTCCTTTAGTGGTTCAATCAAAGACAGTTCCCACAAAAGCTGGCTAACAGAGCCAGTACTCAACTCCAGGGCTTGAACTTTCTCGCCATGGCAGAGTTTCATCTTCCCAGACCCAGAGGCCGAACATCTGACTTACTTAGGGAAGCAGGGCTAGAGTTTAGCAGAGGGGTCGCCAGCTGACCTCACTTTAATCTAGCTAATGGCATCCACAAAGACCCTGGCCCCAAATACAGTCAAAGTGGACGTGAATTTGGAGGAGACAGCTGTTCCACCTGGTGGATCAGGAAGATACCCTGGAGAAGGGAATGGCTACCCACTCCAGTATTCTTGCCTGGAGAATTCCATGGACAGGGGAGCCTGGCAGGCTACAGTCCATGGGGTCACAAAGAGACGGATGCACTTAGCACTGTTTTTCACTGACATACAGATTTTTTTTTTTTTTTAACAAATTTGACTTCATAACCATTTAAAAAAAATTGGGATATGGAACATAAGGATCAGCACTTCTGGAATCTTCTGAAAAGCCAGAGGCTTTAACAACACTAGCCAGTACCCCTGATGGTAAGAACAGTTGGTGCTGACAAGTACTCGCCCAGGACAGGGCAAGCAGGCTCATTCCAATCTGCAACAACCTGCACCCAGAGGCCTCCCTCATTGACCTGACCTGGGTAGACCTGGATGGGCTGGAGTTTGAGCTGCCTGGCAAAAGCCCTTGCTCCCTAGGCCTAGCTCAGTGCTGGGAGCAGACGCCCCACTTTCTAAGCTCCTGATGGTCTGATGGAGGAGATCAGCTGTCACTTTCCCTGATGTGCTTTCTGATCCTGGGTTTAACCACAGTCATGTTCACCCATCCAGCTTAAAGCACACAGCTGGGATTACACAGGCAGAACCCCCCACTCGGCCCTCCTGGGGTGTTGGACTGGCACTAGCTAGGTCTGCTAGTGTTTCTCTGGTTAAAGTTCAGGAAGCCCATTGTCCATGATGGTGCTTCTGGACTCCCACTTTTGAAAGGCATGGTGCCTTCTTTAGAAATCAAACAGTTCTGCCTTTGAGTTCTAGCTTCTGTTCCAGGTAGTTATGAAAGTGAAAGTCGCTCAGCTGTGTTCAACTCTTTGCAACTCCGTGGACTATGCAGTCCATGGAATTCTCCAGGCCAGAATACTGGAGTGGGTAGCCATTCCCTTCTTCAGAGGATCTTCCCAACCCAGGGATCCAACCCAGGTCTTCCACATTGCAGGCAGATTCTTTACCAGCTGAGTCACCAGGGAAGTCTAAGAATACTGGAGTGGGTAGTCTATCCCCTCTCAAGCGGATCTTCCCAACTCAGGAATCGAACTGGGGTCTCCTGCATTGCAGGTGGATTCTTTACCAGCTGAGCTGCCAGGTTCTAGCTTCAGGTCCAAGTAGCTCTATGGCTTTAGAACAAGCATACCATCTGCTCAGCCTGAGGATTTTGTGAGAATAGGAAATAATGTATATAAAGTGACTCAGATGGTCCCAGGTTTGAATTGGTCACTCAATAAATGCAACCATGAAAAGTTATTACAAGTCTTATTGTTGGATGAGTTCCAGGTCACCAGACAGATGGCAGGCACGTTGCATTCACAGGTCAGTGAGAGCAAAGTGGATGGAGAGGAAGGAAGACAAAGCCTCCCCCAGTCACAAGCTTCAGTAAGGAGGATGGCAGGATTCTACGTCACCCATTGGCTGTTTGAAACATGAAGTCTTATAAGCAGCAGCCACGCATCTCTTCTCCCCTACCTCCACCTGTGTTCTGTGCTCATTTCATATGCTCCATCCAGTGTTAAGGTGACACCTTATTAAACAAGGTCTGCCTGTGACCCAGCAAGTCACAGTGAAAACAGGAATTAAGATATAGCTTCCTGCAATGCCTAATTGGATTACAAGGATCATGGGAATGTTGTGTTGACTATGAAATGTGCAGGGGATTATTCAGTAATGACTTTCTTCTGTCGTCCTTCACTAATCCTGTCAATCGGGAATAGCTTTAGATTAGGTCAGAATCCCAGTGGAAGAAGAGCTGTTTTCCTCATTTACATTTGTGCATCCCTGGACGTGAAGGGAGCAGAGTGATTGTAGGTAGTTGATGGCCCAGTGATGACGGCTGCCGTGTGTAAGCCCCCGACCCCGGTCCTTATCACTCATCTGGATTCCTGACCAACCACTCAACAGTCAATGGGTGTTTCTACTCTGGGGTCTCCCCAGAAACCCAGGAGAGTCTGTGTTTACTTTTATTCCCTTAAATCGGTGAGGTCACTCTCGATGTAAAGTCCTAAACATTTCTTGTGTCCATATCTTCCTCTGCAGCCATGTTCTTCTCATTAGGCCTGTATGAGCTCTCTCTCATGGTATTCCTGTGACTTCCTGACTCTTTCTCTTGCCTCTGTGCCTCTTCAGTTAAAAGAGCAACAACAACAAAAAGAACAAAAAGCATGGCTTCCAGATTGAGCTTTTAAAACGTCCTTTTGTGGAACTTCTCTGGCAGTCCAGTGGTTAAGATTCTACCTTCTAATGCAGGGGGCATGGGTTCCATTCCTGTTCAGGGAACTAATATCCCGCATGCTGTGCAGTGTGGTTAAAAAATATTAATAATAAATAAAAATGTCTTCCTGTTCATATTCACTCCCCTGGTGAACATCTTTCCATCACAAAACCAGTAAATACATTGCATATTTGGGTTTCCTCTTCCCGCCAGGGCCCAGGCAGACATTACTAATCAGTCACTGTTTCCTGCTTAGCAGGAATTGAATGGAGCTTTGCTATGAGCTTATTGTTATAATTATTATTATGCCAACAAAGGTCCATCTAGTCAAGGCTATGGTTTTTCCAGTAGTCATGAATGGATGTGAGAGTTGGACTATAAAGAAGGCTGAGCACTGAAGAATTGATGCTTTTGAACTGTGATGTTGGAGAAAACTCTTGAGATTCCCTTGGAATGCAAGGACATGCAGCCAGGCCATCCTAAAGGAAATCAGTCCTGAATATTCGTTGGAAGGACTGATGTTGAAGCTGAAACTCCAATACTTTGGCCACCTGATGCGAAGAGCTGACTCATTGGAAAAGACCCTGATGTAGGGAAAGATTGAAGGCAAAAGGAGAAGGGGATGCCAGAGCATGAGATGGCTGGATGGCATCACCAACTCAGTGGACATGAGTTTGAGTAAACTCCAGGAGTTGGTGATGGACAGGGAGGCCTGGCGTGCCGCAGTCCATGGGGTCGCAAAGAGTCAGACATGACTGAGCGACTGAACGCAACTGAACTGATGAGCTTATTGGCGCTGAAATTTCAGAGTTCTTCATCATCTGCCTTCTGCCTTCCTGCCTTGTTTGTCTTTTGCTATTCCCTCTCTTTCCCCACCTTTGCTGTGGGATTAGCCTCCCAACAATCCTGAGCTCTGGGTAGTTACACTAATAGGCCTTTGCATGTGCAGTTTCTGCTGCCTCAAATGTCTGCCTGGAAAACTCCGCCTTCACTCAGGTGTCATCTCAACGAATCCCCAAGATGTGGGCATTTTTCTTTAAGCCCCCATTGCCTGTGTCTCCTTTTCAGCAAGTGTCCCATTGCACGGAAGTGGTTGGTTTCATGTCCAGCCACCCACTAGATTTTCTCCACTGTTACAGAGGGGACAGGGACAATGGCTTATGCATCACTGCATCCCCAGCACCGATCATGGCTTCACTGTGGTCAGTAGCTGACCACAGGAAGTAATTGCTTAAGTAGCATCTTTTATTGAACGCTTCATGTCAGACTCTAAGTTAAGCACTCCACATGCATCCTCCTTCTCCATTCTTCTGTGAGGTAGTTAGTGGTTTTTGTTCTTTTTTCCATTTTGCATGAGAAAAAAACAGGCTCAGAGAGATGAAGGCACTTATGGGCTCAAGGCCACACTGTGAAGGACCCAGTTCTGTGCAAATTACTGTGCGCCCAGGGTTTGGCTATATCTGGACACATAGTTGGTTGTTGCAGCTGAGTGGAGGGTGCTTCTGGCACCTAGTGGGTAGAGTCCAGAGATGCTGCTGAACACCCCACAATGCGCAGGACAGGCCCCCAGTAACAGAGGATTGTTCATCCCCAGTGTCAATATGCCAAGGGTGGGAAACCCTGCCCATAACTCTTTGCACATAATCATAGCCTCCCTCTAGTGTGTGTTTGACTTAGCATTTTTATTGGTTTTGGTTGCTAGGGCTCACAAATTACATAAATATATTTAGAAGGAGCTGCCCTCTCTTTGGTTACATCAAGATTGGGTGGGGCACACATCCAGGTGTGCGGTCTAAATCTTGGGACTTCAGAAGAGACCTTAAACTGTGGAAACCCCCAAGGATGAGAAGTCTCAGCATAAACCGTCTCCGTTGGGTCACCTCCAAACCCACCGCCTTATGCAGATTTCCAGCAGCTGAAATAAATACTTGCAGATTTGGTGGGGAGGGAGCAGATGCTCTTAAGAGCAAGGTAAATAAGTAATTTAGATAAATCCAGAGAACCCATGATCCAAATCTGCTTATGCCCTGTGAAGTCAGCAGAGGGTTAACGGAACCCAATCCATTTTCATCAAGAAATTTGAACTTTGGTCCCAGTATGCAACTTAGCTGCAAATGCTACATTATTTATTATTCATGGGGCATTGTAACTTACCACAGTCTCTGAGTAATCTTTTTAAGCCTGCCAAAAGAACCGGTGTTAATTGCTTACACTGGAACATATTTGCTGTTGGAAATGTCACACCATAATTATATCCCATTTCGCTGTCTGACAAGTAATATACTAAAAGAAAATTGGGTTTCTTTTTTTTTTTCCCCCTCTTCTTCCTGTGATGTGTAAAACCATTACCAAGACCCTTCAGGCAGCAGGCAGGTAGAAGCTTTCTTTACTTGTCAAGAAAGAAAACTTTCAGGGCTGGGTGATCGTGATACAGATGAGCTGGGCTGGTTTCGTGGAAAGACGTGCCAGCGGGGCAGTTGAGCACATTTGACTTAAAGCTCTGCTTTCACTCTCTTGAAACTTTTTATCATTTTTGAATGAGGACCCACATTTTTCATTTTTGCTGGGCTGTGAAAATGATGGAACCCAATCTGCAAAAGGTGAAGGAACGGGGCAGTGACATGACCCATGGAGGTGTGGTCAAAGTGAGATGAGAGTTGATGTGAAAGGAAATGGTGAGAATTTCTGGGGCACAGACCAGCTATAAACTGGAAAATACATGTGTATCTGTATGCGTGTGTTTATGTTTTATAAGAATTGGTGGCTTGTGAGGTCAGGCAGGGCAGACTGATCAGATGGCTCTTTCTGGAAGGCAGGTGACTATATTTGGGTGGTTGAGCTTCTCCAAAACCCAGGCTTGGTCAGATATAGCACACAGCCCACTCCTGTTAAGTCAGGTTTTTCTGGGATGCAGCCACATGTATTCTGTTAGGCATTGTCTGAGGCTGCTTTCTCATACCAGGACAGAGTTGAGCAATTGCGGTAGAGCCCATATAACCCACAAAGCCCAACATGTTTACTCTCTGAAATTCCAAGTGTTAGTCGCTCAGTTGTGTCCAACTCTTTGCAACCCCATGGGCTGTAGCCCTTCAGGCTCCTCTGTCCATGGGATTCTCCAGGCAGGAATACTGGAGTGAGTTGTCATGCCCCCCTCCAAGGGATCTTCCCAACCCAGGGATCAAACCCAGGTCTCCCACATTACAGGCAGATTCTTTACCATCTGAGCCATCAGGGAAGCCCTCTCTGGCCCCTTACAAAAGAAGTTTACTGCTGCTGCTGCTGCTGCTGCTAAGTCGCTTCAGTCATGTCCGACTCTGTGACCCCGTAGACGGCAGCCCACCAGGCTCCCCGTCCCTGGGATTCTCCAGGCAAGAACACTGGAGTGGGTTGCCATTTCCTCCTCCAGTGCATGAAAGTGAAAAGTGAAAGTGAAGTCCCTCAGTCGTGTCCGACTCTTAGCGACCCCATGGACTGCAGCCTACCAGGCTCCTCCGTCCATGGGATTTTCCAGGCAAGAGTACTGGAGTGGGGTGCCATTGCCTTCTGTCTAAACCATAGGGGGAGCTTCATCCACCTGGCTGCATGGGGGACTCAGAGGTCATGGTCAGGCAGCCACATTCCCGTCTGTAGAAGAGAGGGGAGGATGGATTTTGCTGAGTGTTTAGCTGTCTCTGCCACACAACCTACTTTACAGATTCGGAAGCAGAGGTGACTTCAAGAGATCGAGCTGTTTGCTTGCAGAGAGAGGCCTGCCTGACTTGAAAATATTAAAGTGCGTGTTGTATTTTTTTTTTTAAGCTGATATAAAGACATGTACCTGTTGCTTCCCCATTTCTCCAACATCCTTGTCTTTTCCTCTCTTCAGTAAACAAATATGCATAGTTTCTCTTTTGTCAGTCTTATTCCAGGAGCTGACACCGTGGTTTTTGAGGGATGTAGAATAAGAAATGAAGTCTGCTTGTGTCAAAAAGTTACACAAATTTATTCTATAAATACTGAACCAGGGTACTATATGCCAGGCTGTGGGCTAAGTCCTTGGGACACAATATTGAATAAGTTGTCTAGGCATCAGTACTAAAGGTCCGTGTTTTCTAAATTGTAGTAACTTACCTGTCTCAGGTCACAAGCAGACATGAATAGGGCACCCCGCTCAGACTGGGAAAGGAAAGTAGCTGAGGGACTTCCCTAGCGGTCTAGTGGTTAAGACTTCATCTTCTAATGCAGGGAATGTGGACTTCTAAGACTTCCACTCCCTGATTGGAGAGCTAAGATCCCTCATGACTATGGGCCAAAGAACCAAAATACAAAGCAGGAGCAATATTGAAACAAATTAAATATATATTTTTTAAAAAGAGAGAGGGAGAGAAAGAAAACTAGCTGAGTCACAGTGGATCTTGTCCTGGAAGCAAGATGAAGCATGAACACACTTGATCATCACATAGAAGGTGATGTTGCTAAAGGTATTTGTTCATTCAAGCAATGTACAGAAAGTTTAGGCTAACTAAATGCCTACACCCGTGCCTAGCTCCTGCCCTCCCCTCATGCCCCTGACGGGTTACCCACAGACTGACACTGAGAGTGTATGTATGTAAGAGCTTCCAGTTACCAGATGGTTACTCTGTGTCACACCCTTTAATTAAAACAGGTAGGTTAATCCTCCCAAGTATACTATTTCCATTACATCTGAGGAAATTAGGCTCAGAGAGGTTCTTGTAGCTTCTCCAAATCACACTGCTAGTAGGTTCTGGCTCTAGACTTTTCTACTTTCAGAGCCCAATGTGCAATTGGTATATTTCTTAGGGCAACATTTGCTGCTGTAGGAGACACACCCAGTAACGTGGCGGTGGTGGTTGAGTCACTAAGTTGTGTCAGACTCTTGCGGCCCCAGGGACTGCAGGCTCCTCTGTCCATGGGATTTCTCAGGCAAGGATACTGGAGTGGATTGCTGTTTCCTTCTCCAGGGGATCGTCCTGACCCAGGGATCGAACCTGCGTCTCCTGCATTGCAGGCGGTCTCCCTCATTGCTGGCGAATTCTTTACTGACTGAGCCACCAGGGAAGCCCGCCCTGTAACATGCGATGCCTCAAACATGAAGGAGGCTCAGCTCTCCACCCTGTGCCGTCCAAAATGGATGTTCCTGAATTGGCTCCCCTCCAAGTGGTGATCCAGAGACCCAGGCCCCTTCAGTCCTGTGGCTCCACCAGCCTTCATGTCCAGATCACCGCACTCTTCTCTGTCCAGAAGTGCAGAGGGGAAAGTGTGGAGGAGGGTGCGGGGACATTCTTGTGGGTCAAGCCAGAAACGTGTGCTCGTCACTTGCACTGGCATTTTATCAGCTAGAGTGCAGCCATTTGGGCAGATGTAACTGCAGAGGATGGCAGGAAGTCAGGACTAATGAGGGGTAAGGAAAAGGCAGACACAGGTTTGCTGAAGAGCCTCCACCCCTCTGCTTACTCCACTGCTCTGGTCTTGCTTCCCTCCGCTTTGGGTTATTTCTAGCCAAGGCCAGGTCCCCTGGCCCCTCTGAGGTCTCTGACCACGTGGCCCTTTTCCGGCACAGGGGTCACCTTCCCTGATGCTGGAGACGCATCTCCAGGAAACATTTTTGCGTTAATGTGGCTGCACGTCTGACAGGGATACGGGGCACGGGGGAAGGCAAGGTTAGTAATTTAGTTGTCATCTGCTGACAGGTTAGTCTTAGAATATGTTCCCTGAAATTCAAGGCTTGCGAGAGAGAGAGATGGCAAGAGGCACTTAACAAATGTCAGCTTTTTTCCCCTGGCACCACGGCTGTCTCACACTGACCCTGACACGCTCAGGGAGGGAGTGTCTCGGCATTGTTCAATCAGCGCCTCCTCGCCTCAATCTTGGTGATGTTGTCTCGTTTTCCCAGCAAGTTTCCCCTGCCTGGGGTCCACACATACAGGTCATCGCAATCACCAGAGGGCCCTGTGAAAACTGCCCGGAAAGTGAGCTCCAGGGAGGAACCCAGGAATCTGCATTTTTAATAAGTGGCCCGGTGGATCTTTTGCAGAGCAGTGGTTTCATGCAGTTTCTCAAGCTCAGCACTTGATACTTTGAATCCAATGAACCCCTTGTTCATGGTAGGATGTTTAGCAGCATCCCTGGCCTCTACCCTCTTGATCCAAGCAGCACCCTCTCCCCCAAGAGTGATAACTAAAAATGTCTTCTGAAAAACTGCTAATTGTTGCCAGGGATGGGGGAGTGCAGAATTGCCCCTGGTTGGCTTAGAGCACGACTCACCATGTGCCTGTGCCATAAACTGTGAATGTTCCCCCAGGGACCCATGTTCTCCTCTCTGCTGCCCACTCCCATGCTTCTGGCTGGGGTCCCAGGACTGGGTCTCCCTAATAGGGACGTGAGTGGAAGTGATGGCTCACTTCCTGGCCACGGCAGTTAAGAGTGGATGTGAACCCCACCCTGACCCTTGACCCCTCTGTATGCAACAAGAGGACTCTGGAGTGAGATGGTGGAGTTGAAGTGGAAACAGAGTGGGTCCTCAAGTCACCTCTTGGAGGACAGACATTGGGGGAACTGCCAGAGCCGCACGTGAGTGAGAAATAAACTTTGGTTTTGTCCAGCAGCTGAGATGTGAGGGCAGACATGTTACTGCAGCAGAGCCTTGTGTAGCCCTGCCTAACACAGGTTCCCAGTGCTCAGAGGCTTCCGAGTGACAACCTGTCCCCTTCTTTCCCTCCCCTGCCACCTGAAATGGGTTCGCAACACATTTAAAGCAAAAGCAAGGCAGGAGCTCTAAAATCAGATTAGCCTTGGTTCAGGTCCCAGCTCTGCCACGAGCCCTGTGACCCTGGCTTCTCTCAGTCTCGGTGTTTCCCTCCTCTGTAAAGTTAGGATAATGACGGTATCTGCCTCACAGTGTTTTGTGAGGATTCAATTGGAGAAAAGTTCAACAGAACAGAGAATCAGAAACACACTTGACACTCTGCCTGGCATCTTGTGAGTGCTCAATAAAATGTGAGCTGTTTCTTGGGTCAGCATCTTTGGCAGGGTCCTGTGTCTTTCCAGTTGATCAGTTCCCCATAGATTTATTAACCAAAGGAAGTATTGTTAGTCCTTCAGTCATGTCCAAATCTTTGGGACCCCATGAAGCTCCTCTGTCGATAGAATTCTCCAGGCAAGAATACAAGAGTGAGTTGCCATTTCCTTCTCCAACCAAAGAAAGAGTCTCTGTGAATATCAAAAAGGAGTGATGGCAAGTGGATGAGAACAATGTCCCCCAAACCAGTATACATCAGAAGAATAGTGGGATTGGAGGTGATTATTGCCAATGGATCAATGATGACACCCAGTGCAAAGCTGTCGTGGTGGGAGTCAGGCAGAGGAATGTTTGTATGATTCATGTAGCCCACGTTTATTGCCTGATTGCCTACTATGTGCCAGGAGACAGAGATATAAAGGAAAGCCCACCTTTTCACATGCCTTAAATCTTGTGTCATCTTCAACTTTAAAGAAAGGAAAGGCAGTCAACAAGCAAAGGCATATTTTCTGCCCTGGGTGAGATTCCAGTCATAGCCAAAAAGAGAAGCAGAAGATTGTGTCTGCCCAGAAGCAAACAGGAGGGCATCAAAAGTCAACAGGTGCAACTAGAAATTATCATATGAAGTGAAGTAAGTCAGAAAAAGACAAATACCATACAGTGCTGCAGAAAACTCTTGAGAATCCCTTGAACTGAAAGCAGATCAAACCCTAAAGGAAATCAAACCTGACCATTCACTGGAAGGACTGTTGCTGGAGCTGAAACTCCAATACTTTGGCCACCTGATGCAAAGAACTGACTCATTAGAAAAGACCCTGATGCTGGGAAAGATGAAAGGCAAAAAGAGAAGGGGGCAGCAGAGGATGAGATGGTTGGATGGCATTACCAACTCGATGGACATGAATTTGAGCAAACTCCAGGAGACAGTGAAGGACAGGGAAGCCTGGCATGCTTCAGTCCATGGGGTTGCAAAGAATCAGACATGACTTAGTGACTGAAGAACAACAAAATCATTTTTACATGTGAAATCTAAACTATGGCAGGAATGAACCTGTCTTTAAAACAAACAGAATCACAGACGTAGAGAACAGACGGGTGGTTGCAAACAGGGAGCGGGTGAAGAGGGGTGGACTGGAAGTTTGGGATTAGCAGATGCAAACTAGTATGTCTAGAATGGATAAACAACAAGGTCCTACAATATAGCACAGGGAATTATAATTAGTATCCTGGTATAAACCATAATCGAAAAGAATATGAAAACGAATTGTCTAACTGATTCACTTTGCTGTACAGCAGATATTAACACAATGCTATAAACCAAGTATACTTCAACAAAAAAATTTTAGTAAAGCAAAATAAAGAACAAGGACCCACTGTATATAAGCAGAGGAAACTATGCTCAGTATTTTGTAATAACCTATATGGGGAAAAAAATCTGAAAAATAATATATATATATATATACACACATACATATATTATATATAATTAATTCAATTTGCTCTACATCTGAAACTAATACAACATAACAAATCAACTACTTCAATTTTTAAAAAATGAAGAGTTAACAGGGACATTGGCTGGAATACCCTTAATTTGTCCAGTGTGAGCTGCCTCTGCTTCTCTTGAGCACATTGTACTAAGAAAGCTTAGGTGCCCTGGCTTGGGTAACAGCTTGCTCAACTTTCAGTTTTGCTCATATATTTTTTTTAATGACAGTTTCAACAAATTCTGCCCACTGATGCATTATTTAACCAACTGTCATTTCTCTGCCATTCTCATTTAAGCATCATCTGTTAGGTTTACACATTGGTACACCCATGAAATTAACATTACATGTGTTTCCTTTTGGAGCTGACTGCATTTAATTTAATTTAAATTGTTGTCACTGTCAATGGCCTTCCAAAATTGCTGTAGTGTGGGTCCTGCCCCCTCAAAGGCTTATCTTAACCCCAGCCTGTCTCAAGAACTACAACCATGCTTTCCCCTGGAGCTCTCTGGTCTAATGCAAGTCTACACATAAGATGACCTTAGTCTACCAGTTCATTTATAAGGGTTCTTATTTACAAAAAGATATCCTCAGAAACCCCGTGGCTTAAACAAAGCTTCCAAACCGAGGTTGAGAAATCAGGATCTTTTGGGTCTTCTAAGCTAGCCAGACATCCTGGAGTGCAAAGTCAAGTGGGCCTTAGGAAGCATCACTATAAAAAAAGCTAGTGGAGGTGATGGAATTTCAGCCAAGCTATTTCAAATCCTAAAAGATGATGCTGTGAAAGTGCTGCACTCAATATGCCAGCAAATTTGGAAAATGCGGCAGTGGGCACAGGACTGGAAAAGGTCAGTTTTCATTCCAATTCCAAAGAAATGCAATGCCAAAGAATGTTCAATCTACTGCGCAATTGCACTCATCTCACACTCTAGCAAAGTAATGCTCAAAATTCTCCAAGCCAAGCTTCAACAGTACATGAACCAAGAATTTCCAGAAATTCAAGCTGGATTTAGAAAAGGGAAACAAACCAGAGATCAAACTGCCAACTTCTGTTGGATCATAGAAAAAGCAAGAGAATTCCAGAAAAACATCTACTTCACTTCATTGACTACGCTAAAGCCCTTGACTGTGTGGATCACAACAAACAGTGGAAAACTCCTAAAGAGAGAGGAATACCAGACATCCTTTCCTGCTTCCTGTGAATCCTGTATGCAGGTAAAGAAGCAACAGTTAGAACCAGACATGGAACAATGGACTGCTTCCAAATTGGGAAAGGAATACGTGAAGGCTATATATTGTCACCCTGATTATTTAACTTATATGCAGAGTACATCATGTGAAATGCCAGGCTGGATGAAGCACAAGTTGGAATCAAGATTGCCGGGAGAAATATCAATAACCTCAGATATGCAATGTTCTTGCCTGGAGAATTCCAGGGATGGGGGAGCCTGGCGGGCTGCCATCTAGGGGGTCACACAGAGTCGGACATGACTGAGGTGACTTAGCAGCAGCATGCAGATGACACCACCCTTATAGCAAAAAGTGAAGAGGAACTAAAAAGAGGACAGTGAAAAAGCTGGCTTAAAACTCAACATTCAAAAAACTAAGATTATGGCATCACTTCGTGGCAAATAGATGGGGAAACAATGGAAACAGTGAGAGACTTTATCTTCTTGGGCTCCAAAATCAGTGCAGATGGTGACTGCAGCCATGAAATTAAAAGATACTTGCTCCTTGTAAGAAAAGCTATGACAAACTTAAACAGCATATTAAAAAGCAGAGACTTTACTTTGCCAACAAAGCTGTATATAGTCAAATCTATGATTTTTCCTGTAGTCATGTATGGATATGAGAGTTGGACCATAAAGAAAACTGAGCACCGAAGAATTGATGCTTTTGAACTGTGGTGTTGGAGAAGACTCTTAAAAGTCCCTTGGACTGCAAGGAGATCAAACCAGTCAATCCTAAAAGAAATCAGACCTGAATATTCATTGGAAGGACTGATGCTAAAGCTGAAGCTCCAATACTTTGGCCACCTGATGTGAAGAACTGACTCACTGGAAAAGACCCTGATTCTGGAAAAGATTGCAGGCAGGAGAAGGGGATGACAGAGGATGAGATGGTTGGATGGCATCACCGACTCAGTGGACATGAGTTTGAGTAAGCTCCGGGAGTTGGTAATGGACAGGGAAGCCTGGCGTGCTGCAGTCCATGGGGTCGCAAAGAGTCTTACACGACTGAACTGAACTAAAGCTCATCAAGGAAGGATGGAAAGTCAACTGAGATAAGAAGTCCCAAACCAAAATGTTAAGGGACTTGATTAATACAAATACAATGGTGGCAGGCAATGGTTATCCCACCATGATCCTCTAATGGTAAAAAACAAGATGTAGTGTTTGTTCATTCCACATTCATCTAGAGACTCCCTAGGAATGGGACTGTGCCCATCTGCCCTATGCCAGACCCCTCAGCGTGTCACCTGTAGCAAGTATCTGATACACGTGTGTGTGCTCAGATGTTTGAGTCGTATCTGACTCTCTATGACCCTATGGACTGTAGCCCTTGCCAGGCTGCTCTGCCCATGGGATTCTCCAGGCAAGAATACGGGACTGGGAGGTCATGCCCTCCTCCAGGGGATCTTCCCGACCCAGGGATAGAATCTGAGGGTCCTGCGTCTCCTGCATTGCAAGCGGATTCTTTACCGACTGAGCCACCAAAGAAGCCCCAAGTATCTGATGATTATTTCTCAAATGAGTGATCTGCAGTCATACCTTGGAGGTATTCTGGGTTTGATTCCAGACCACTGCAATAAAGCAAGTCACACAAATTTTTTTGGCTTCCCAATGCATGTTAAATTTATGTTTACACTATACTGTTGTCTATTAAGTGTGCAATAGCGTTATGTCTGAAAAAAACAATGCACGTGCCTTAATTTAAAAATTCTTTACTGCTAAAAAATTGCTAACCAGCATCTCAGCCTTTAGTGAGTCGTAGCAGTGATATCAAGGATCACTGATAACACATCTCCATAAAAAGTATAATAATAATGAAACAGTTTGAAATATTGAGGGAATTACTAATATATGACACAGAGACATAAAGTGAACAAATGCTGTTGGGGAAATGGCACCAACAGACTTGCCTAAGGCAGGGTTACCAGCAACCTTCAGTTTGTAAGAACACAAGGTCTGCAAAGCATGGTAAAGCAAAGAGGGATAAAACAAGTTGTGTCTGTACCCGCCCTGCTGTGCGCTGCCCCCCACCCCAGGCCGTAGCTCTCACAGGCATTTATAATCATGTATCAGGTGAATGAATGAATTGTTGTCACAAGCTTAGGGGACTTTGAAAAGATTTTTTTTTTTACAGTGAATCTTAGGCTGTGCTCATGCTGAGATGTCAGCCATAGGCTGATGGCATCTATTCACTCTCGGAAAGGATCATGACAAAGGGGACAAGCACGTAGGAGTGCGCACCTGGCGCAAACGGAAGTCAGCTCGGGTGCACACTTGGCCTGGAGGTGAAGGGCGGGGGAGGGGGGCGGGGGAACTGCATAATAATTTTCAAGTGCTAGAGAGGCTGGTCTACAGCAGGAGCCTCCGTGCTATCTTTGAAGGTAAAATCAGGACCAATGGCTCAAATCTTCTGGCATGTGTATTCTGGAAAAAAGAAAATAACAGCTTATGAGCACTATCCACAAGTGCGGCTGGCTGCTGTGTAAGGCAATGATGTTCCCGTCTTTGGAAGCATTCAAGAAAGAACTGATTGGCCTTTAATTATGTTTTCACAGTGTTTTTGTTATTGTTGTTCAGTCCCTAAGTTGTGTCCAAATCATTGAGAACCCATGAATTACAGCATGCCAGGCTTCCCTGTCCTTCACCACCTCCCCAAGTTTTCTCAAACCCATTGAGTCGGTGATGCCATCCAACCATCTCATCCTCTGCTACCCCTTTCTCTTCTTGCCCTCAATCTTTCCCAGCATCAGGGTCTTTACCAATGAGTCAGTTCTTTGCATCAGGTAGCCAAATTATTGGAGCTTCAGCTTCAGCATCAGTCCTTCCAATGAGTATTTAGGGTTGATTTCCTTTGTCATTACACTACAGAAATTTCAAAGACACAGAAAAAGATTGTAAAGACAAAAAAGCAAACAAAGCCCCCGTCCTTTTTAAAAATTCTTCAAATTACAATTTCTACCTCTTTGAGACCTTGACACAAGGCCTTTCTTTTGCCTGAAATGACACCTCCTTTCCCAGCTCCCTCTTCCTCATGTTTCAGATCTGGGCTTCTCTATTGAATATGCCAAGGGCATATTGCTGAAAAGAGAATGCATATGACACAGCAGAATGTACGTGATGATATATAATGTGTATGCATAAAAATATTTGAAAAATGTTCACTGAAATGTTACCAATACTGATATCCAGATGCTCTACTATTCGAGTTTTTTTTTCTTTTCCCCCCCTTTCTTTATATGTTCTGTATGCTTGAATTTCCTACAATGAATACATATTTTCTGCATAGAGAAACCAAAGAAACCATCCAGAACTGATGAAGGAGTGCAGACAGACTCCTTGTTGATTTAATCCTGAATCTGCAGCTCCCAAGTGCCATGCTCTCTGGCCTGAGCATCTGTCCCTGTGCCTGGGTCTCAGAGGTGCAGGAAGATAAATCTGTCATGGTCCCAAGTTCACCTGGGATGCTCTGTTCCCCATCACCACGCGCTCTCTTGCATGTGTGTTTTGGTATCTATTTCTTCCTTCCCCAGGAATGCATTCAGTGTACCAGGTGCTTCTAGAATTGTCACTGGACATTTGACTGGGTCCCAGGGAGGCTGAAAATTACATAATCCCTGCCCTGTAGGAGCAACACCTAATGTTGTATTGGCCTGACTGTGAGTTTGCTGCTACTGAGATTGACTAGAAAGCCCATTAGCCCTGGGGGTGGCTAAGAGGATACCCCTGGTGCTTATTTCTCAGGAAGCAGGATGGCAGAGGATTCTGGAATCGGCTCCATTATTTCCTAGCTGTTTGACCCTGGGCATATCCCCTCTAGGCTTCCCTGATGGCTCAGTTGGTAAAGAATCTGCCTTCAGTACAGGAGACTCAGGTTCAATCCTTGGGTCAAGAAGATCCCCTGGAAAAGTAGATGGCAACCCACTCCAGTACTCTTGCCTGAAGAATTCCATGGACAGAGGAGCTTGGCAGGCTGCAGTCCACAGGGTCACAAAGTTGCACGACTGTGCAACTAACTTTCACTTTTTCACGTCCCCTCTGTGGCTCAGTTTCGTAATCTGGGAAGTGGGGATGAGAGTGGCATTCACCTCAAAGTTTGCCTCAATGACTAAATGAGATAATTCAGGGACAAGCCTTGACCCAAAGACCAGCAAGGAGTAAACGGTGCACAAACGTGAACCAGGTAATTACTCCCGTCTGCTCTCCGTGACGTGACAGCATTAACGTGACAGATGGGTAACAATTGGAGGAAATGTCCCTTTTTAAACAGAAGGCACCTGCAGAACATATTTATGCTTTATGATCAGGAGGCAGTGTTAATGGCCCTTAATGTGATTACTATAAGGGTTTTTATTAGGAAAATTCCAACCAATTCGGCGTTAATTAATGTACTGTTACTTTGGAGTGTTACTCTTCTGGTCTTTGGAGAGTTGGAGAAAATAAACCTGTTATATTCTCAAACCCTTTCCTGAGAAGTAAATAAGAGTTGTTCCCTCCTCCAGCAGCTCCATTTGTAATAAAAACAGATGAGTCCCTGTGCTTTTCCGGGGCAGGATTTATGGAGCCTGCGAGTACCTTCAGGAGAGGAGAAAGGAGGACAGAGATGAAAGTGTCGGGCGACAGGAAGGCTCTTGGGAGAACCTGCAAAAGGCAGCTCAGGCTCCAAAGGCAGGGAGCGTGGAGGGAGCAGGTCGTCTCAACAGCCCAAGCCTGCGGGAGGGCCCAGGGCTCCACGCTGCACCCTGAAGCCCCCCTGCGCTTCCACCTACCATGCACTCTGTAGGTGCGCATAGCAAGCCGGTTGTGATGCTTTCTCACTGTCCTCCACTGTAGCCCTTACAATGGAGCCCTGCATGGGGCCCCTGCTGTCTTCCCAGCCCCACCTTACCCTGTGCTCTTTGCGGCCTCTGTGCACCAGCCACACCGGCCCTCCTGCGTGTCGCTCATTCACCATGCTCTCTCACCCCAGGGCCTTTGCATGTGCTGTTCCCTACGCCTGGGGACAATCTCCCCTCCCCTCTTTTACCTAATAACTTCTTATTCAACCTGTAGATCTTAGTCCAAGGAATGCATCCCTTGACCTCCTTAAAGTAACATATTAGTCTGCATGGGCTGGGCTGCCATAACCAAATACCACAGACTGGATGCCTACAGCAACAGAATACTACTTTTCACAATTTTAGAGCCTAGATGTCCAAGGTCAGGGTGCCAACTGCTTGGGTTCTGGTGAGAGCTGTCTTCCTGGCTGGCGGGCTGTCTTCTCCCTGTGCCCTGGAGTAGCACAGAGACAGCAAGCTCTCTGGTGTCTCTTCTTCTAAGGGTACTAATCCCATCAGATCAGGGCTCTCCCCTCCTGACCTCATTTAACTTTCATTACCTCCCAAAAGGCCCATCTCCAACACAGTCACGAGGCTGAGCCTTCAACATAGGAATTTTGGTGCAAGACACAATTCAGTTCATAGCAAGTCGTTTCTTTGAAAAAGGCTCAGAACAATTAGGAACAGAAGCTGGTCTGATAATGTTCAACTGCATCGCAACTTCCCCGAAAGGGAACCTGGGTGAGTGCAGCTGAACATGAGCTGGAACAGGGAGAAGGGAAATAGAATGCGGTCACTTGCATGTCACTATTCAAAGTAATAGTCATGACAGCTGCTGCTTAATTTTCTTCATGCCTTGGAAATTATCTGGGAAATGTTGATGTATTTATTCTGTCTTCCCTTCAGAAAGGGCTGCTCCTCGGAAGGCCAGGCTCTCTGTGGCATGTGCTTTGCTCTGTTCCCCTCCTAGAATGCTGGCTGCCTGGCATGTCATTGGTGCCTGTTCCACTTACTTTTTCTGAGTGAATAACCACCCCAGACTTAGTGGGATAGAACACTGCCCATACATTCTGTGAATCTTGAATTTGGAAAGAGTACCCAGGAGATGGGCGGTGGCATGGACAAAATTGCCCAGCTTAAGAACCACCACTCTATAGGAGACAGTTTTCTGAGCTCATGACTCTGTGGGTCCCTGCTATGAGGCAGGAGTCGGTATTTACCCTTTTTGTACTGAGGATGGCCTGGGATCTTAGAGGTGATATAACTTGCCCAACCTCACAGAGCCAGTGAGTAAAGAGCTGTGGTTTGAATCCAGATCTTTCTGATTGCAAAGCCAAAATTCTTTTCACCTGCCACACTGCCTTTCCAGAGAGACTGCCCATGTTGCTGATAATGCAGTAGGCCATCTTGGCAGGGAACCTTCTACCTCCCATAAGATGAGCAGTTCTCAAGCAACAACCATATTGACCCCTGGGGGGCTTTGGGAGGTATAAAGGGGAAGAGGCTGTTTGGAGATGGGATATTAAGTGTCCTGTAATACATGGGACAAGCCCAACCCAACAAAGAATTGTCTCTCCCCAAACGCCATTGGTCTCAGTAGAGAAACACTGAGAAGGTGCAGGAGGCAGGGGGACGTATGAGAAATTAATCTGTATCAAAACCATCTGAAATGTTGTTTGCAGCAGAGGCTGTTGTTTCCTTGCATGGTTTAGTTTAGGACCTGTCTTTGTACCTTGTGCACGAAGTCCCTTAGTCGTTAAGTCATGTCCGACTCTTTGCAACCCCATCTGTGGCATATTCCAGGTTAGAATACTGGAGTAGGTTGCCGTTTCCTCCTCCTGGGCATCTTCCCGGACCGGAGATCGAACACGCATCTCTTGCGTCTCCTGCATTGACAGGCAGATTCTTTACCACTGCGCCACCTGGAAATAACCTTCGTCCCTTAGGGGCTTCTGTAACAATGTACTGCAGACTGAATGGCTCATGATCAACAGAAGTTTGTTTCTTATGCTTCTGGAGGCTGGGAAGTCCAAGTGCCAGCAGATCTGGTGTCTGGTGAGGACTATTTCTGGTTCATAGACAGCTGTCTTCTCCCTGTGTCCTCACTTGGCAGACACATACAGGAGCTCTCTGGGGTCTCTGTTATAAGGTCACTAAACCTCATCCATAAGAGCTGCGCCCTCAGGACCTGATCACCTTTCAAAGGTCCCACCTTCTAATTACCATCACCTTGGGGATTAGGTTTTCAGCATATGATTCTGGGGGACACACTAACATTCACACCATCACAGGAGTTGAAAGATCTCATTTTAGTGGCCGACAAATGGAGATTTGAATCCCAGTTCCACAGTGTATTAGCTGGCCCCAGCTCAGGTAACCACTCTGAGCCTTAACTTTCTTATCTGTAAAATGGGAGTAACTGCCTTCATAAGTCTGCTGTGAGAAGTAAATGAGATATTGTCTGTTTAAAAACACCACACCTGGGCTTGGCACGCAGGCTGTTTATCATAATAGCCCCCTCGTCTTTGTTGTATGGGGAAAGTAACATGAGCAGAATGGACAGGAGCTTGCGGGGCTCAGCAGAGCGCTTTCACAGGTGCTGGGGAACAGGCAGAGCGACTGAGGCCCAGTGAATTGCAGCTGAATGCATCATCCACCATCAATATCCATCCCACCAGTTTCCATTTATTGAGCAGTCCATCATTAGAATATCCCAGGGCTTGCGACAATAAAATCAATAAGACGGTTCAGCCATGGGCTGTGGTTTAATAACTCCAGACTTGAATGAGAGGAGAAAAAAAAAAAATCAGTGAGCAGGAAAATTTCCTGAATGCTTGATCAGGGGTGGAGGGAAACATTTCTCAGAGCAGGAGAGAAATAACAAGTGAGCCAGCCTTGGGTCTCCAGCAGAGCAGGAGGCCGTGAGCATGTGAGGTGGCACCCAGAGATGTATGTGGGTAAAAACTCTTTCCACCTTGAGAGATGCAGGTTTTAATATTTATTTCTGTATTTGGCTGTGCCAGGTCTTAGCTGTGGCATGTGAACTCTTAGTAGCAGCGTGTAGGATCTAGCTTCCCCACCAGGGATTGATCCCAGACCCCCTTTATTGGGAACTCAGAGTCTTAGCCACTGGATCATCAGGGAAATCCAAGAGATGTAATTTGTAAAAGGAGGTTGAGGGCTTCCCTGGTAACTCAGTGGTAAAGAATCCACCTGCCACTGCAGGAGACAGGGGTTTCATTCCTGGCCTGGGAAGATTCCCACATGCGTCGGAGCATCTAAGCCCATGAGCCACAACTATTGAGCCTGTCCTCTACCGCTGGGCACCACAGCTCCTGAGCCCATGCACCTTAGGACCCGAGCTCCAGAACAGGAGAAGCCAACACAGTGAGCAGCCTGTGCACTGCAGCTAGAGAGTAGCCCCCACTTGCTGCAACTAGAGAAAAGCCCACACAAACAAAGACCCAGCACAGCCAAATATCAATAAATAAGGAGTATGAAAGGAAAAGAAGGTACAAAATGTGACCCCCAACCCTAACAGCATGTGGGATCATCTGGGGAGCTCCAAAACCCTGCCAATACTGGTACCCACAGAAGTAATTAAATGATTATTTCTTAGGGTGGGGCCAAGGCATGGGTTTTGTTTTCTGTTTTGTTTCGTAAGGATGTTCAGGTGATTCTAACATGCAACCAGAGGTGAACATCACTAGCCTGGGCCGGTGGTTTCAAACATCAGCTTGCATCAGTGTAGCCTGGGGGGCTTGTTAAAACAGGTTGCTGGTCCCCACCCCGAGAGTTCCTGATTCACAGGGAGTAGGGTGGGCCTGAGATTCTGCATTTCTAACAAGATCCCAGATGCTGCTGATGCTGCTGGTCAGAGACCACGTTCTGAGAACTTCTGTTCTAGAGCAGTACTTTCAACCAAGAGTGAGTTTGCCCCTCCTCCCTGGGGACTGTAGTCAATGAATGGAGACTTTTTTGCTTTTGCACAAACGGGAGGATACTGCTGGTATCTAGTGGGTAAATGCCAGGGATGTGACTTAGACATCTTACAGTGCATAGCATGGCACTCATCTCCCACAGCAAAGAATTATCTGGCACTAAATAGCAACCATGCCCAAGCTGCAGAGCCCCAGTCTAAATTAGACAGTGATTTAGAAGCCATTCACTCATTTGGGCAGGTGGTGCTAATGGTAAAGCCCCCACCTGCCAATGCAGGAGACGTAAGAGACCAGGGTTCAATCCCTGGGTCGTGAAGACCCCCTAGAGAAGGAAATAGCAACCCACTCCAGTCTTCCCGCCCGGAGAATTCCATGGACAGAAGAGCCTGGTGGGCTACAATCTATAGGTCACAAAAAGTTGGACACAACTGAAGCGACTGGGAATATGATGCTTTGGGCCCAGATGAACTTGGCATTGGGAGCCTGGGTGCAGACGGAGATGCCCAGATCTTGCTAAGAGCACGCATGGTGCATGGTGTCTGAAATCAGGTCAGTTTGTTTCTCTTTCTTAATCTCTAGTCTACCTTCTGGCTCTGTGACCAGTTCCCTACCCTCTCTGAGCCTGGGCCAATTATCTATAAATGAGGATAATTTCCATATACAGCATTGCTGTGAGAGGTAAGAAGTCTGTGCAAAAAAAAACTTTATAAATGTTAAATACTCAACAAATTGGAGTGCAAATCCAGTGTTTCTCAATAGACCCCTGTGTCTCTGTCTCTCTCTGTGTGGTCTCCCAGAGGCTACACCAGAAAACTCCCAACAAAATCCTCCTGGGCCCCTGAAGCCTGGGAAGTAAATATGCTCTGGACCTACAAGTCCTTCCATGAAACATGAAGCTGCTTGGACATTAGTCTGTACCTGGCCTTCACCCTCATTTGTTTAACAAGCTCAGCACCTCTGAGTCAGGCAGCGAGCTTGTGGAGTCTAATTGATATTCTCTAAGCTT
The DNA here is from genome assembly GCF_003369695.1 of Bos indicus x Bos taurus. Taxonomy (NCBI): domain Eukaryota; kingdom Metazoa; phylum Chordata; class Mammalia; order Artiodactyla; family Bovidae; genus Bos; species Bos indicus x Bos taurus. The sequence continues at coordinate 26,730,638 of NC_040100.1, read as the reverse complement.
CCTTCGCACTCCCTTCTTTTATGATTTTGCCACATCCACCTTCCACCTGTCCTATTACTCACATAGGTTTTTCACTGCAATAGACTCGCTTTCAGTTTTACTTAAGTCAATTTTATTTTGAAAGTCATTTTGCATCGCTGCCAGAAGTGGAAATCTTGCTCTCCTTTCTGTAGAGACAGCAGCCATGCAGAGGAATCAGTGAAATGACAGCGTGCTCAGTTGCTTCAGTTGTGTCCGACTCTTTGCAACCCCATGGACTTAGCCTGCCAGGCTCCTCTGTCCATTGGATTCTCCAGGCAAGAATACTGGAGTGGGTTGCCATGCCCTCCTTCAGGGGATCTTCCTCATGCAGGGATTGAATCTGGGTCTCTTGTGTCTCCTGCATTGGCAGGTGGGTTTTTTTTTACCACTAGTGCCACCTGGGAAGCCCCCAAAATCACAACAGTGGTCTTCAGTGCCAGTGGTTGCTTCTCTTTCCTGCCAGAGACGCCAGCCCTACGGGCAGATCTCTCTTTGTTGAGAGAGGAAGCTCACTCCCCTTCAGTTCTGTTCAGTCGCTCAGTCGTGTCCAACTCTTTGCGACCCCATGGACTGCAGCACCCCAGGCTTCCCTGTCCATCACCAACTCCCAGAGTTTACTCAAACTCATGTCCATCGAGTCGGTGATGCCATCCAACCATCTCATCCTCTGTCATCCCCTTCTCCTCCCGCCTTCAGTCTTTCCCAGCATCAGGGTCTTTTCCAGTGAGTCAGTTCTTCACATCAGGTGGCCAAAGTATTGGAGCTTCAGCTTTAGCATCAGTCCTTCCAATGAATATTCAGGACTGATTTCCTTCAGGATTGACTAGTTGAATCTCCTTGCATTCCAAGGGACTCTCAAGAGTCTTCTCCAACACCACAGTTCAAAAGCAGCAATTCTTCAGTGCTCAGCTTTCCTTATGGTCCAACTCTCACATCCATACATGACTACTGGAAAAACCATAGCTTTGACTAGATGGACCTTTGTTGGCAAAGTAATGTCTCTGCTTCTTAATATGCTGCCTAGGTTGGTCATAGCTTTTCTTCCAAGGAGCAAGCATCTTTTAACTTGCGTCACTCCCCTTACTGTTAAGGAAATGTTTGCATTGATCTGAGACTTCCTCGGTGGGCTGGCTATAATCAGAAGGGCTGGATGAAAATTGAAAAGGGAATCCCTTACCCACTCTGACTTAGTGTCGTTTGGTGTCCTGTGTGGGGACCATGTCAGCTTTCCCTTGGGAGGAACTCCAGCTCTGAAGTCCTCAGTGTCAGGTCAAGGTCAGGTCCTGCCCCTCCTCCACAGATTCCCTCCACCCGCACCCCCGTCGGGTGAACAGTTACAGGCTTCAGTGCATTGGGCAGGGCTCCAGAGTCACCCCACACACATGCAGCTGGCTTCTCCACTGTCAAGCTGCATGACCATCTTTTGCCTGAGTTGGGGTTTTTAGTCCTTTCAGCATCCCTCGGAGGTGAGCACTCATTGATAGATGAGGAAACAGAGGCAGGGAGCAGTCAAATAACCTGTGAGTAAGTGGTGGGTTCAGGTTGAGAGCCCTTGCATGGAATGACTGGGTTCAGTCCTGCAGGATGAGTTACTCGAAAAATAAGTTCTTAAAAATAAGGTTATCATTAGAGTGCAACTGACTTGGAGTTCGCAGTGGCCAGTGGGAAAAGGAGCTAGCCCAACTACTTGGGAGAGAAATCAAGCCAGCCCAAGGTGAGTGTGTAATCAGTTCTTTAATATTAAGACAAAGAAATGGGAATGAGGAGGAAGCAAGCAAAGAGAAAAGCCCGGGCTCAAAAGGTGGGTCTTCAGGAGTAGCAGGACTTGAGAAACAAAGCTACCCGCCAAGTTACATTCAGTGGCCATGTGTCCAAAATGCCCGGCAGCTCATTTGCTGACCAGGTGTGCGTTGTCGCTCAGTTCTGCCCTGCTCTTTGCAGCCTATGGACTGCAACAGGCCGCCAGGCTCCTCTGTCCATGGGGATTCTCTAGGCGAAGTACTGGAGTGGGTTGCCATGCCCTCCTCCAGGGGATCTTCCCAACCCAGGGATCAAACTCAAGTCTCCCTCATTGCAGGCAGATTATTTACCATCTGAGCCCAACCAGAAAACACTTTTATTAAACCATGGGGTCATGGGAATTTGAACAAAATTAAACTGAAAAAAAGAAAAAGAAAGCTACCATGGGACTTCCCTGGCAGTCCCGTGGTTAAGACTATGCTCTCCCAATTCAAGACTGTACAGGTTCAAACCCTGGTTGGGGGACTAAAGAGCCTACATGCCGCATGGTGTGGCCAAAAAATAAACTTTGAAAAATTAAGTTACGATATGATCCAGCAATTCCACTTCTGGGTCTGTACCCAAAAGAATTGAAAACATGGTCTCAGAGAGGTAACTAAACACTTGTGTTCATAGCAGCTTTATTCACAAGAGCCGAAAATTGGAAGCAACCCAGCTGTCTACTGACAGATGAAGGAATGAACAAAATGTGAAACACATACAGGGTGGAGTATCATTCAGCCTTAAAGAGGAAGGAAATTCTGCCACATGCTGCAACATTTTGCTACATGAAAGAAGCCAATTGTAAAAAGAACAAATATATGATTCCACTGAGATGAGGCACCTCGAGGTGTCAGATTCATAGAGACAGAAAGTACAATGGTGGGTACTGGAGGTTGTGCTCTGTGCAGTCGCTCCAGTCCTGTCTGACTTTTTGTGACCCCATGGATTGCAGCACACCAGGCTTCCCTGTTCATGGGAGTCTCCAGGCATGAATACAGAAGTGGGTTGCCATGCCCTCCTCCAGGGGATCCTCCCAACCCAGTGATTGAACCCACATTTCTTATGCCTCCTGTACTGGCAGACAGGGTTTTTACCACTAGCGGCATCTGGTAAGCCCTACTAGAGGCTAAGAGAGGGGATGGGAAGTTAGTGTTCAGCGGGTATAAGTTTCAGTGTTGCAGGATGGAAAAGGGGGCGGTGATGGTTGCCCAATAATGTGAAGGTACTTAACACTATTGGACTGTATGCGCAAAAATGATTAAAGTGGTGAATTTTATTATTATTTTTTTTAATAAAAAGAAATGCAAGGTGCTTGGTGGGCCTGAGGGAAGGGCGTGTGAAGACGGGGTGGGGGAGGGGTCAGGGATGGCTTCTCCTGATCTCCAAAGGGCATGGCCTGGCCAGCTTTATGCTTGGACTTGTGCTTTCAGCTTCCCAACTCTGCGATCCTTGCTCAGTATCTCCTCCCTCACTTCCCATCAGGTCAGGCAGCCCCAGTGTTGGAGGGATGGTCAGGCACTTGCCCAGCTCCTCCCAGGGACTCTTGGGGCTCCTGAGCAAGGAGAAGTGGAGCCCAGCCCCCAGCCAGTTCACTTGAGTGGAGACCCTCATGTGCAACAGCTCAAGCATGAGTCTTCCACTTCAGCTCCCCCCAGGCCCTGAACGGACGGAGCTGTCCGGCTTAATCCATCAGTCTAAATCATTCATTCACAGAGGGCTTCTCCCCTGAGCTTAGCTCTGTGCCAGGACAAGGAGGCTAGGAGATAACCTTGACCTTAGCTCGTGGGGAACTGCCAGCTATCAAGAAAGCCAACTTGATGTGGCGTATACAAGGGAGATGATTCAGCCTCGAGAGAAGGAAACCATTGTGACGGCATGGTAGGAACTTGAGGACCTTGTGCTGAGTGATACAAACCAGCCAGGCACATTACATGGTACCACTTATACATGGAATCCTTTCATGAAAGTTAAACTTTTGGAAACAGAGAGTAGGAAAGTGGTCATGGGGGACTGGGTGGGTAGAGGGAAGAGAACAGATTGTCAAAAAATACACACTTGCAGCAATAAAATGAGTAAGATCTGAGACTACAGCTGGCAACACTGTATTTTACAAGGGAAAGTCACTGAGAGAGTAGAAGGTAAATGTTTTCACCCTCTAAATAAGTGAGGTGATGATATGCTAATTAACTAGAGGGGGGAATCATTTCACAGTGTATATGTATATCGAATCACCCCAGTGTACACTTTAAATATCTTACAATTTTATATGTCAATTATGCTTCAATAAAGCTGAACAATGAAGGAAGATTGGGAGAAAGGACCAACAACCAGCCCTGTCTCAAGAGAGTTATGGTTGTTTAGTCACTCTGTCATGTCCAACTCTTTGTGACCTCGTAGACTGCAGCACACCAACCTTCCCTGTCCCTCACTATCTCCCAGAGTTTGCTCAAATTCATGTCCATTGAGTCATGGACATGGTGATGCCATCCAACCATCTCATCCTCTGTCTCTCCCTTCTCCTCCTGCTCTCAATCTTTCCCAGCACCAGGGTCTTTTCCACTGAGTTGGATGTTCACATCAGGTGGCCAAAGTACTAGAGCTTCAGCTTCAACATCAGTCCTTCCAATGAATATTCAGGGTTGATTGCCTGTAGGATTGGTTTGATCTCCTTGCTGTCCAAGGGACTCTCAAGAGTTTTCTCCAGCACCACAGTTCGAAATCATCAATACTTCAGCATTCAGCCTTCTTTATGGTCCAACTCTCACATCCATACATTACTAACGGGAAAACCATAGTTTTGACTAGATGGACCGTTGTTGGCAAAGTGTCATCTCTGCTTTTTAATACTCTCTCTAAGTTTGTCATAGCTTTGCTTCCAAAGAGCGTCTTTTAATTTCATGGCTGTAGCCACTGTGTGCAGTGATTTTGGAGGCCAAGAAAATAAAGTTGATGCTAATTCTGTGCTCAGCCTAGAGTTCCAGACTATGGGAATGTTACCCCCTCATCTGCTAGAATAAAGCATGGATTTGTCTCCGATCCAGCCCTCTGCAGAGAGGGTAACTCGTCATCAGTTATTCAGTGCCTTGCAGCCTCAGAACACCCCCATGGTGAGATGGGGGTAATAATCATGGTTTCTGTCTCCTGGACCTCAGGGAAATTAAGTAATGAGATCATGTGTGCATAGTGCTTAGGGCTCAGTATGCCTCAGATGTCATTATTGTTCTGGAAGAGTCTTGGGGACCAAGGAAGGGAAATGACTGGCCCACGGCTCCATGGCTGGTTCACAGCAGTAGCAAGATTTGGATCCAGACACGTGGCCCCGTGGCCTTTTCAAAATCCCTTGAGAGCAGAGGGCTTCTCTCAAGGTCTAATCACCAGAACTTGGCATTGAAACTTCCCAGTGAGAAAAAAGAAAAGCCCCTTGGCCCAAGTCTGAGAAAGCACCTAGAACCTGCCAGGCTTTCTCCTCCGAAGCCCTGACTCCTGCTCAGTACAGCAGCCTGGTGTGCAAATGTGCCCCGCCCACGAGCACCACCCAGTGGGGTCAGGGGCAGAATGGTCATCCTCTCTGCTTTTAAAAAATGTATTGTGTTTTGGTAAGAACACTTAACGTGAGATCTACCCTCTCTACACAGTTTAAGCGCACAATCCAGGATTGTTGGCTATAGATGCAGCATTGTACTCAGATCTTTAGCACTTGTTCATTGGGTTCATCTGAAACTCTGTGCCCATGGGTGCTAAATCCCTGCTTCCCGAACCCTCAGCCCCTGGCCACCGCATTTCCCCTCTTTGATTGTATGAGTTAGACATGTGAGATCACTCATACAAGTAGAATCACGCTGGATTTGTCTTTCTGGGACCGGTTTATTCAGCTCAGTGCGTGTCCTCAACCTTCATCCTGGTGGGAGTGCAAAATGCTGTAGCCGCATTTTGAAAGCAGTATGGATGCTTCTCAAAAAATTAAAAATAGAGCTCCCTGTGACTAACCCACTTTACAGAGGAAGAACTGATGATCAGAGAGGTGTCTTTTCGTAGTCCTTGCCCTGAAGAGACAGAGCTGGAAGTGGTTCTGAGCCGCGGAGCCCGCCCCCTCCCCAGGGCAGGGGCCTGGGTGCGCTCCTGACCCAAATCCTATTTGTAACACAGTCTTGTCTCCACTTCTCCCCAAGATCCAGCCACCCCTATAATTTGGAACCAAGTCAGAAAGCTCCCCTTGCAGCAGCTCAAAGAGGCCCCTTCAGAGCATGAATAGAATTGCGGGCTTTGTTGGTGGAGTGACTATTCCAGTCAAGAGGCTCCTTCGTTTTGCATTTGTTATTAGTTGCGATCAGAGGCAGACGCTGCAGAGGGAGACTCTGGGTGTGGGTGTGTGTTTATTTGCAGCAGTGAGCTCCCAGGTATACACAGCCCCGAGAGGCCATGTGGCCTTGAGGTAGAGCGCTAGAGCTGAGTCCAGTGGTTACAACAAACCTGATCCCGAACAGCCAAATTGAAATGGTGACAGTAACCCTGGCAGTGTTGATAGCTATTCTAACGGACGCAGACATCCACATGAGACAGACTCTGTGATGATAATGTACCTGTTTTACAGATGAGACAACTGAGGCCTAGAGAGGTGGTTTAACTGCTCCAAGGTCACACAGATCTGCCTGACCAGAGGCCACGCTCTTAACCACTGTAGCTCACTGTCTCCTCCCAGATCGTATCCCTAAAGGGAACCACAAGCATAATCATTGCCAACATGTCGACATTTGCACAACACATCGGTCCTTGCAGAGTACCTTCGTCTTCACCAGCTCTTTAAAGCCCAAGGGTTGCATAGCCCTTATTTGACCCATGGCAATAAAAACAGAGCTTGGGTAACAGGCCGAAGCTGGCACAGCTAGCTACTGGGCAGAGCCCTCCATGAATGTTTGTCCTTGACCTCCCCACCTGCATGGCAAAAATATACTTGATATGCCTCCCCACAACTCTGGCTTTTTAACATTTGTCTGAAGTCAGCTTCTCCCACTGCCTCTAATCACTCTGATTCTTCCACTTATTTTCTGTTTTATGCCACAGGAATCTGATTACATTGTTAAATTCATAGCTTTTTTTAGGAACCAGGCAACGTTTGGGTTTCAGTCTGTAAAGACACACGTAGCTTTGACCACATGTGATTGTTATCTGTCCTGCGGCTGAAAAAAGCCAACTGATAGGCTTCTAGGAAGAGATTTTCATCTTTTGGAAATGAGGACAATTTGACGGAGCATAGTGGCAATAATAGGGCTTCGGTAAAACAGACCGGCTCCATTTCTAGCTCAAACAACTCCTAACCGGGACGTCTCTGAACTTCAGCTTCCTTCGCCATATCAGAGGAAGATAATAACCCTTTTCTCATAGAAGTTTGGATGGAAGTAAAAAAAAATTGCGCACAGAAATGGCTTAATACATAGCTGGCATGTTCAGTAAACAGTTAATATTAGAAGTATCAATAAGCATCGCCTTTTAGGAGAAGGCAATGGCAACCCCCTCCAGTACTCTTGCCTGGAAAATCCCATGGGTGGAGGAGCCTGGTAGGCTGCAGTCCATGGGGTCATGAAGAGTTGGACACGACTGAGTGACTTCACTTTCATGCATTGCAGAAGGAGATGGCAACCCACTCCAGTGTTCTTGCCTGGAGAATCTCAGGGACAGGGGAGCCTGGTGGGCTGCTGTCTATGGGGTCACACAGAGTCGGACACGACTGAAACGACTTAGCAACAGCATCAGCAAGCATCGCCTTTATTGTTAGTTTGGCTGATAAAAGTTATTCATCTTACAAAATGTAGTTAACAGAAAAGTACAAGGAAGAAATGAAAACTGTCATGCCACCATCGGATCTTCTGTTAATATTTGGGGGCAGGTCTTTTCATTGTTATGGATTGCACTGAAGGACTTCTGTTTTGCCTAATATATTATAGATACTGTTCTGTATCAACGAGTATTACTATGACCTTTGGGTCGATTCCTGTTTTGGACCATTATAAACACCATGGAGATGGAGGCCTCGGGACCTTTGCATTTGCTATGCCAGCTGCCCAGAATCCTCCTCCATCCGTGATAATTAAATGACTCACCCCCTCACTTCACTCTGAGTTTGTTCAAGTGTATCCACTTCACATCAGCCTACATTTGGCCACCATAGCCAAATAGTCCACCCCCCTTTAACATGCTTACATTGTTTTCTTCATAGTCTATATCACTATGTTTGCAATTGTATTCTCTGCTTGCTTTTTTAAAAATTAGGGTTTTGTTGCTTTACAGGTTTCCTGGGTGGTACTAGTGGTAAAGAACCCACCTGCTCATGCAGGAGATGTAAGAAACCCATCCCTGGGTTGGGAAGATCCCCTGGAGGAGGGCAAGGCAACCCACTCCAGTATTCTTGTCTGGAGAATCCCTTGGACAGAGGAGCCTGGCGGGCTGCAGTCCGTAGGGTTGCACAGAGCGGGACATGGCTTAAGTGCCTTAGCACACACTCACATAGTTGCTTTACAATGTTGTGTTGGCTTCTGCTGTACAATAAAGTAAACCAGCTATAAGTATACATATAACCCCTCCCTCTTGGATCTCCTGCATCCGCAATGCGGGTCAGCACAGAGCTGAGCTCCCTACACTGTGCTGCATGTTCAGGCTGGCTGTCTGTTTCACACGTGGTGGTATATACACGTCAGTGCCACTCTCTCAGTTCATCCCACCGTCCTTCTCCCTGCTGTGTCTACACGCCCATTCTCTGTCTGTGTCTCTATTCCCAGGCTGCAGCTAGGTTCACCTGTACCATTTTTCTAGATGCCACATATATGCGTTAATATGTGATATTTGTTTTTCTCTTTCTGACTTACTTCACTCTGTATATTTGCTTCCTTTTGTATTGGCTTTCTACTCCACTCACCTAATCAGCATTCAGGAAAGGACTCTGTTTTGTCCAGTGAGCACAGAGGAGGTGCTGAATGGGTGACTAAATGAACAAAGAGCACCCTATACATGGACATGTGTGCGTGCTCAGCCATGCCTGACTCTTTGTGACCCCATGATCTGTAGCCCCCAAGCAGGAATACTGGGGTGGGTTACTATTTCGTTCTCCAAGAGTTTCCCAGTCCAGGAATGGAACCTGAGTCTCCTGCATCTCCTGGATTGGCAGGCAGATTCTTTACCACTAGCGCCACCTGGGAAACCCTCTATACATGGAAAGAAAGAAAGTGAAGTTGCTCAGTCATGTCTGACTCTTTGCGACCCCACGGACTGTAACCTACCAGGATCCTCTGTCCATGGGATTTTCCAGGCAAGAGTACTGGAGTGGGTTGCCATATATATGGAGACACACATATTTGCCTTCTTCCCCCAGGATAGATTCTTAGAAGCGAAATTACTGGGGCGAGGGACCTGCATGTGTAACACTATAATACTTGTTGCCACATCACCTCTGGCCAGACTCTGCCAGCTCCTACTCCCTCCAGTGGGTGGGAGAGAGCCCCTCCCCCATTCCTGCCCTTCTGGGAAGCTCACCACAGCCCACTGACGATCCCACTCCTGGTGGTGGAGGCCGGCAGCTTTCCAGGACCGCAGTTCCAGAAACGGTGACCAGAGTTGAGGAGGCCCACTCTGCCTGGTCTCTAGGGTGGTTTCCTGTCTCCTCAGCAACGCTGTGTCCGAGCAGCTTGCTGGAAAGGTCGATGCAGGAGCCAGGGCTGTGGAACAAAAATAAGAAGCTGGTGACTGGCAACTGTCCCAGAGTGCCATGAACCTCAGCCCCTTTGAATGCCCTCCCTTGCCCCCCGCTGCAACACGAGGCAGAAAACTCGCCCATTCACGCTCTCTTGTTTATTCGACAAAATGCATCAGGGTCCTCCCCTGTACCAACGTGGGGATCATTGCCATTGTGGTCGTGGAGCAAGCCTGTGAATGTCGCACCACTTTCAGTGGGTCCCTGGGCCTCACGCTCTTCCTTCATCTCTGGGCTCACGAGAGTACAGGGCTGGTCAGGGGACAGACGAGGGGAAAGTGTGGAAAGAATGGAGGTAGTCTGGGGGGAAGGGACCAGGCAATGTCTCCAGCCTGGGAGCATTTTTTGATTCTGAAATTCTGGAACTTTTGTTGGCCTTTGCTTTTAAGGCTAGCTGCATCACTCTGGGGCCAAGTGGATCCAGCTTTTCCAGTGGAGAAGCTCCCCCCTTCCCCCTGCCTCCATGTGTATGTCTGGTTGGGTATGTTTGTCTCTGTTTTTGTCTGTGTGTCTCTGTCTGTGCCCGTGATTCTTCGTGTGTCTCTCTGTGTATTTCTTTCCCATATATGTGGGAGGAGGAGGCCCTCCCGTCTCTCTCTGCTTTTCCCTGGATTTGTGTGTGCCTGCCTCCACCTCTCATCCCCATTGCCATCTCTCTGTCTCTTTTCTGTGGATATTTTTGTCTTTCCCACCCACCCTTAAGGCCCAGAATAGCTGGCTTTCCTGGTGCCTCAAATGATAAAGAATCTGCCTGCACTGTGGGAGACCCTGGTTCCTGCTTCAGGAAGATCCCCTGGAGGAGGGCACGGCAACCCATTCCAGTATTCTTGCTGGAGAACTCCATGGACAGAGGAGCCTGGCAGGCTACAGTCCATGGGGTATCAAGGAGTTGGACATAAATGAAGTGACTTAGCATGCATGCATGCAGAGCTCTGGGGTTTTGTTCCCCCTTCTCTTCGCTCCTCCGAAGACCGACTGTCTGACCCAAGGATGACTTTAGACTGTTTACACCCAGGAGGCTCTGCAGCCAGTGTTTGAGTCCCCAGGTCTTCTTCCTCTTCTCCAGAAAGGAAGCATACTTGATTGTGTCTGTCTGTGAATCCGCTCTGCTTTCTAAAAACCCCCAAAGAAAAATTACAAAAGGCTTTTCTCAACATCAACACTCATGTCCCCTTTAGAGACCAGGGGTCTGCACACTCTTCCTCCCATAACCTGCTCATCAGTACAGCAGAGGGTGGGTGGAAGGAGCAGGGCTGGAGTTGGGTTCACACTCCCGCCTCTGTCCTCCCTTACCGTGTGACCTGAGAAACGCGCTGACCTCTCTGAGTCTCGAGTATGACAGTGTTTTCCTCCGAGAGCCAAGTAATGACCCACACATAGCCCCTGGCACCAGCACTCAGGAGACATCAGCTCCTCTGGCCCAGAGCAGCCTGCCTCCAGAATGGATTCACTCGCTTACTCATTCAACATCAGGGCAAGAGACATCCCTGGCTGGAGAGCATGGCTGTTCACAAAGGCCCCAGGAGCCTCCCTTGCTAGGAGCTCCAGGTCATTGTTACCCAGAAACCTTGGGGCAGAGATGAGCAGTATTATCTGAGTGCCAGCAGGAACCCCTACAGAGTGGAATTCCTATGAAACATAGTGTCAGACCACATTTAAACCTTTGAAACATCATTCAAAGAAATCCAGGTAGAAAAAAGTGACATGAGTAGCCATTGTTTTTAACCTCCCTCCCTTTGTTTGATAAAGAGTCTCTGAGGGGGGTGAAGAGAGGTTACAGCCGGCCCTGCCATGACCTGTGCACTGCCTATGGGCTGCAGTTGCAGGAAAGCAAATATAAGCTTTTCTCTTATGTTATTATCTTTTTACTTTGGATTCTCACATTCATTAATCCATTCATAATCTATGTGTGAAGACAGGCTCATGTCCCATATGTTTTTGTGCTCAAAGTTTTGTCCTAGACTGGCAAGTGGGAGGGTTGAAGCGTTCTGGGTGGTTGGATGGATGGATGGATGGGTGAATGAATGGATGGGTGGATGGATGAATGAATGCATAGGTTATTGTGTGAGTGTTTAAAGGGACGTGATTCTTCCAGGCACACTTCTCCTGTACAACCATGAGGAAAACCTAAGTGTATTTGCAAGTGGTTTAGAAAGAAAATTAGAGGGAGGTTAGGATAACCTTGTGGTTGCTGCCTAGCTTGTCTTCAACCAGAGCCAAGATAGTAATTATCCCCAGGATCGAATTTCCTGATTGAACAGTCAGGAACCAAAGAGGGTAGGCCATCAGGAGAGCATGGGGAAATGGGTTCAGAAGCTAAACTCTCTGAGATCTCCTCAGTCTCTGTGGGCAAACTATTCATTACTTCCCCACCCTCAAAGGGCACACATCTTTCATAAAGCAATTGAGCATTGTCTTCCTTGTCTCCTAGTTGGCTGAGAGCTCCTCAAGGGAAGAGTTTTTTCTCCAATTTTATTTTTCTAGTACCTAGCATAGTATGTGAATGTGTGAGTACTTAGTCGCTTCAGTCATGTCCAACTCTGTGTGACCCTATGGACTGCCGCCTACCAAACTCCTCTGTCCATGGGATTCTCCAGGCAAGAATACTGGAGTGGGTTGCCGTTCTCTCTTCCAGTTTGGAATGTTTATAACAATTCTGCTTAGTTAATGAGATACCTTGTGAATTAGTTGTTGTAGGTAGATAGGCGTGCACTGGAGGACTGTCAGAGACATTGCAGAGAAGATGCCTGTATCATGTGGGAGGCTTACTTTAAGTGGCCAATAAGGATACATCTTCTCATCTATCCATCCATCCACTCACCCATCATCCTCCAAGCAAATTATCCATGCTTGCACTCTTCCAACCATCTAATGATCAACTCTCTGATCCATGCAATATTAATGCAGTATAGGCTAAGTTAATATTGCGTGGATCAGAAAGTTGATCATTAGATGGTTGGAAGAGTGCATGCAGGGATGGTTTGCTTGGATGATGGGTGAGTTGATGCATGCATGGATGGATGGATGGATGGATGGTTTTTTGAGGGGATGATAGGCATTGAATGTTTTGCTAGGTGGATAGTTAACTGGTTTGTTGGATGAGTGGTTGAATTTGAATGGATGGATGAATGAATGGATGGATGGATGGCTGAATTAAAAGATGTCACCTTATTGGCTACCTAGAGTCCACCTCCCACATGACACAGGAATCCTCTCTGCAATACTTCTGACAGTCTTCAAGTGCATGCCTATCTACCTGCAATAACTAATTTACAGGCTATTTCATTAAGCAGAATTGTTCTTAATATTTATAAATTCTGGGCATGGTAATGTAGTATATATTACTGGTTAAGGGCATAAGCTTTGGAAACAGACCTGGGTTTGAATCTCAGCTTAATTAAAGCAGTGGGACCTTGAACAAATAAATCCCTTGTCCTCTCTAAGCTGTGGTTTCCTCATTTGCAAATCAGAGATAATGGCCCTACCTTGCAGGGTTGTTATGAGGATTAAATGAAATAATTAATGGTAAGGACTGCTCAATGCTCAAGAAGAGGTAATTGTTACAGTACTAAAATGTATCCTCCTGTAACTTTTGTTTTCACCAAAAACCAGCTATGTGCCAGATATTGTTAATAATGTGTATTCAGTGACAAATATTCTTAAATAGTCCCTCATCTTTTGGAGTTTAGTTCTAGTTGGGGATCCAGACAATAAAAAATATATATGTAATTCCAGACAGTGTTAAATGCAATGCAGAAAATTGAAATAGGTCGAGATAAAAGACAGTGATGTGGTTGGTGGCCTGATTGTGACCTGTGAACTAGTGGCAAGAAGTACACAAAGATCTAGGGAGAGGGTGTCCCCGGGGGCAGGAATGGCCATGGAAAGGTTCTGAGGCAAAGACAGGCTTGCTCAAGGAAAAGACAAAAGGTCAGGGGTCAAGGTCAATGGTGGGGGAGTCAGGGTGCAGGGATCTGCAGTCCTAACTGCGGGAGGCAGGGCTATGGGCTGTGGAGTCTGTACCACGTGATGAGGACACAGCCCACGCTCATCTCATCCCCATCCCGTCCTCTGGGACAACACAGAAGGAGCCGCACTTATGTGGTGGCCATTCAGCTTCCCAGTGACAGCCGACAGGCTCCCCGTCTCCTGACCTCCAGACTGAACAGTCCGAGTTCTCAGCTTTCCCAGTTGGTATTCAGAGACACCTGCAGCTGCTGTGTGCTGAGTCCCATAAACCTAAAACCTGTAAGAAATCAGGTTAGATCCAAAGGAAATTCGGCTCAGGAAAGCCAGGAGATTTCTGGTTGGGATTATAATGAACTGAACCAGTAAGCCATGTTCCTCCCTGAAACCTTGCCCCTGGGGCATTTACAAGGGAAAGAAGGATAAAAGGCATCTTTGAGGCTGCTTCCAGGATAAAGGGGGCTTCCCCAATGGCTCAGTAGTAAAGAATTTGCCTGCAATGCAAGAGACACAGGTTCCATCCCTGAGTGGCGAAGATCCCTTGGAGAAGGGCATGGCAACCCACTCCAGTATTCTTGTCTGGAGAAACCCATGGACAGAGGAGCCCAGTGGGCTGCAGTCCATTGGATAGCAAAGAGTTGGACACGACTGAAGCGACTGAGCACACACACACCAGGATAAAAGACGTCTGGAACCACTTATCTAGGAGCATCTGGTGTAGGATCTGGGCTTTTAAAGAAAGATAAGCAATGACGGTGGCTGATCTCCTCCCAGGCTGATCTGGGAGCTCAAGCGGGGTCACGAGGGTCTATTCCTCCCCCTCACTCAGCAGTGTTTTCCCTTTCCTCTCCATGGGGGGATAAAATGGCTCTTAGGATCTTCAAGTTTCATGGACTTTGAGGCTCTTATCTAGTTCCAACAACAGTCTGGAATTCTGTCTTCTTGGCTAAATAGCTTAGTTAACTCTGAACCTTACCTATTGTGTCCTGACTGGCCAAGCCTAAGTCCTGTGACCACCCCTGAAACTGATACTAGATAGAGACCCTCTCCTTCCACACAGAGAATGGGGGAGGTTGACGCCCTTCAAAATATTGGGTGATAAATTTCTCATTAGGCACGATGGATAAGTTCCAGAGATCTGCCATGCAACATTGTGCTTATGAGAGTCAATTCCCTAGTAGGTTGATAAGAAATCTGGGGTCCCCGAGGAGGAGAAAGGAGTCTGGGCTCTCAAGGAGAGAGAAGTGTCTGAGGCTCTCAAGGAAGAGAAAAAGGACAATTTTTTTTTTTTCTACATTGCTTTGTCTTAGTCAATATAACAGTGTTTCTTGCTTGAGGACACGTTTCTCAACCTTCTGACTAATCTTGTTCTCTTAAAACTTGTATACTGTGGGAGTGGGTCTGGTAAGACCCTTCTATTGTTAGTTCTAATCTTGTTAATTTCAGATGTATGTTGTGGGAGTGGGTCTGATGAAACTATATAAGGCCTTGCTAAGACTAGTGAGAGGGGCACTCTCCATCCCCCTTCTGATGTCTATGTCAGAAGCTTTCTCTGTCCTTTGTTCGCTTTAATAAAACTCTGCTGCACAAAAGCTCTTGAGTGATCAAGCCTGGTCCCTGGTCCCGAAGCTAAATTTTCTTTGGAGATCACAAATCTGACACTGTTCACCATAAGCTATTACTTATCATCCACACTGCCATCCTGAACACTTAAAAATGTGTTAAGGGGGTAGCTCTCAGGTTATCTGTTCTTTCCACAATTTAAAAACAAAACAAAATAGATGCTGTTCGGAGGAGAAATGAGAGTGGATTCTGGACAAACAAAGACAGCACGTATATCTTAACATTTTCCAAATTGAAATTAACTGCTCCTTCCTCTGTGGTTCAGAAATGTACCTCTTACGTGGCTCATCTCCTCTGGCTTTAATATGTGTACACGTGTCTCCATCAGTGCTGTTTGGCTCCCTGGGGATGGAAACCATGTCTTTAGCTCCTCTGGGGCCCCCACTCCTGTTTACCAGGACAGAGTAAGGGTCCAGGACTTGCTTGGTTATGTTGAAACCAGTTTCAGGGACCAAAATGACCACTGTGCCCCTCAAATAATCCCGGGAAGAAGCATCAGAGAAACACCCACTGAGGACAGCCAAACTCACCCCACCTCTGTGATCTCCCTGATTTTCCCAGGCAAAGCCAACAAGAACATTCAGTGGGACGAGGATTCAGTGGAGTACATGCTGGCCAACCCGGTCAGAATCGCCTTCGTCCTGGTGGTCCACGGCCGCGCCTCCCGGCAGCTGCAGCGCATGTTCAAGGCCATCTACCACAAGGACCACTTTTACTACATCCACGTGGACAAGGTGAGGCCCGCCCTCTGATTGTCCCCTGCTGGCACTTCTCTGGGGGTGTGTCTGCCCTTCCCTTCCAGGGGAGCCTTGCAGGCTGAGCAGCTGCCTCCCCCAGACCATTTGGCCTTGAAGTGCTGTGTAGGTGTGTTGTGTGTGTGTGTGTGTGTGTGTGTGTGTGTGTGCACATGCATGGGTGTCAGTTTCAAAGCTCGAAACTGTGACTTTAGACTCCCTTCAATGACAATGAACATTGTCAGTCATACCTCTTTTGCTCATGGCCCTGCCCAATGCAATGCCTGCCACGCTATAAGGATAGCTAACCCAGGGTTGGGCCCACTTTTCCCATCAAGGGCCAGAGGGCAAGTATTTCAGGCTTTGTGGGCTATACACTCTGTCACAGCTAATCAGCTCTGGCATTGTAGCCTGAAAGCAGCCATAAAAACATACACAAATGAATGTGTGTGACTGTTTCAATAAAACTTTATTTACCAAAAAAAAAAATCATGGAGCCAGCTTGTTGACCCCTGAGCATCTTGTTCCAGAGGTTTCTGTTGGTCTGCTGATGTGACATGATTGTGTCTTTGGTCAAGAAGACAAAGGGGATGCCTATTCAGAAGTCTGATTCTAGCAGGCCTGCCAGAGGGTAGTGGAGAAAGTCTACCTTTCAAAATACTCTTCAGGTTTAAATGCAAGTGTTAGTCACTCTGTCATATCCAACTCTTTGTGACCCCATGGACTTTAGCCTGCCAGACTCCTCTCTGTCCATGGAATTCTCCAGGCAAGAATGCTGGAGTGGGTTGCCATTCTCTTCTCCAGGGGATCTTCCTGAACCAGGGATGCAATCATATTAGATGAAACCATATTACTTAGCTTGTTATCCTCAGACCATATGTATCAGTCTTAGAGAAAAATGCAGATTCCCAGGCACCAGCCTATACCTGGGGAACCAGTAATACAGAGGCAGGACCAGGGAATCTGCATCTCAAATTGCTAAAGTAATACTTTAAAAATAATGAAGTTTGTGTAACGATGCAGAAAGACACCCCAGGTCTGAATCAGTTACTTGGCAAAGTTCAGAAGCCCTGTCACCTAGAAGGGAAGGGACAGAGAGGGGGTAAGGGGCAGGGCTGGGGTGTTTTCCACGCTGCTGAATGTCACCCTTCCTCTCCTGTGAAAGCGCTCCAATTACCTGCATCGCCAAGTGCTTCAGTTCGCCAGGCAGTACAGCAACGTCCGTGTCACGCCCTGGAGGATGGCCACCATCTGGGGGGGAGCCAGCCTCCTGTCCACATACCTGCAGAGCATGCGGGACCTCCTGGAGATGACCGACTGGCCCTGGGACTTCTTCATCAACCTCAGCGCAGCTGACTACCCCATCAGGTAAGGCGGCCCTGGCCAGCCTGCTTTGAGGTCCTGCTTCCCCTGTTATATCTGGGAAGCCAGAGGCAGAAGCAGCCTGCCTCCTGTCTGGAGAAGCCTTCCTGCCTCAGAGATGCTTACTCACTGTCTCTGTAAGGTCTCTCTACATGAGGGCCACGTTGTGCTTGAGAATCATGTGAGCATTCACTCATTTATTCATTCAACAGTGAGTACATGGTTTTCCCAGCTCTTTTTGAGAACATACTTCAAAGGCTGAAACCCCTGGCCATGAGGTACTTCCATTCAAATGGGGGAAACAGACAACATGCAAACTAAGTATTTAAAATGGTACATCAGAAAAATAAGGCAGAAAGCAGCAGGAGCAGGTTGGAGGTGGAATTGTAATGAGAGTGGCCAGGAACATCCTTCCGGAGAAGAATGGAAGATGGTGATGGAGTGAGCTGCCCAGATAGGGAAAATGGTCCAGCAGGGAGCAGCACAGGTGCTGAGCCCTGAGGATGCCTGATGTGTTCCAGCAACAGCAGGGCTCAGTGTGGCTGGAAGAGAGGGTGAAGTCCTAAGAAACTGAAGCCAGAGAGAAAACTGAGGTGAGATCATGGAGGGTCTAGAATTTGTCCATTAGTCAAAGGAAGATGAGAACTGCACGCCGTGTTTGGAGCAGAGGAAGGTCAAGGTCTGACTTAGGTGTTAAACTGAAAAGGACAAAGTGGAAGAAGGGAGCGGGGTGTGACAGCCTGGGCAGAATCAGACAGGCGTCTCTGGGCTGTTGGAATCCCATGGGTGGGTTTGTTTGGCTCCTATCCAATTTTAACACATGAATTGATTGCCCACATTCTACGGCTGGTAGATTTCAACTGAAACTGCAGATCTCTAGTTTCTCCTGAGGTCTCCCCAGGGCCTGTAGGCTACTCAGCCACAATTATGAGTGGGTGGTGGAGCAACCAGCAGCCCTGGGCGGTGAGAAATTCAGATGCCACTCTGTCCCTTTGCACAAACATTGATCTACTCTTTAAAAGAGGTGTAAGCAAAGAAAACCCCTGGAGATCTCTTTAAACGGAGTAAAAAAGGCAACAAAGTGAACTATATTTCCTATCAAGAAAGCAGCTCTCTGCTTGACTGTGTCTTCCATCTCGCTTATTGAAAGGCCAAAAAGGAGAAGTGGACGGGGTGAAGGAAAGGGCCTTCCTTTCTCTGAAGGAGTCTTATAAAAGGTGTTTTATCAAGGCAATTCTCAAACATGCACAAGAATACAAGACTAGTAAATGACGCCTGCATCACCCAGTTTCAACTATAATCAATTCATCTGTATCCATACCAATAAAGACCTTGACCCTCTTCCACCAGCCCTGGTGAAGCATTTCTAAGAGGTCATATAATTGTATCTGTAAATATTTCAGTGTGTGCGTGTGTGCTCAGTTGGTCAGTGATGCCCAGCTCTTTGCGACCCTATGGACTATAGCCTGCCAGGCTCCTCTGTCCTTTGGACCCTTCAGGGAAGAATACTGGAGTGGGTTGCCATTTCCTTCTCCAGGGAATCTTCCCAACTCAGGGATCAAACCCACGTCTCCTGCAACTCCTGCATCGGCAGGTGGGTTCTTTACCACTGAGCCACCTGGGAAGCCCCAAATATTTCAGTAAACATATCTAAAAGATAAAGTCTGTCTTGGAATTTAATGTCAATATGATTGCATGAGTGCTAAGTCACTTCAGTGGTGTCCAGTTCTGTAACACTATGGACTACAGCCCACCAGCTCCTCTGTGGTCCATGGGGATTCTTCAGGCAAGAATACTGCAGTGGGTTGCCATGTCCTCCTCCAGGGGATCTTCCCAACCCAGGGATCGATCCCACATCTGTTCTGTCTCCTGCATTGGCAAGTGGGTTCTTTACCACTGAGCCACCTGGGAAGCCCATCTATATGACCTGGGGCTAGATCATTCTCTGCCATGAGGCTTCCCTGCTCACTCCTGGTATTTGGAAGCACCCCTGGCCTCTACCCATTAGATGCCAGTAGTGGTTCCTGTTTCCAACCACTTGTGGCAGCCACAAATATCTCCAGGTGCTGTGTTTCTGGAGGAGCAAAACTGCCTCCAGCTGAGAACTCTCCAGTTCCTGAGAGAGAGAACAGCCTGGACTTGGGTCAGAGATGAACTACTTGCCTTTGAGAAATTTAAACATGCCTGGAACCTAATAAACAAAACGAGGAGGAGAGATGAGTATAGGGAAGTACAAGGCGAGGGTGAGCTGGAGCCTTCTCCCTCTCCCTTCCAAAGAAGGAGTGTGTTCAGAAATACCCCAGAATGCCGAGTACAGCTGCTGGCGTGGCAGACCCTCCCTTCAAAGGTCAAGATTCCCACTCCCCCGGCTCCAGACCTCCCATGGAGGCCTCAGAAGTCATGTCAGCCTCAGTCAGGAGGTGACACTTGACCAGGACCTCTCAAAGGCAGGGGGGCCAGCCTATGACCTTTCCCAGAATTGTATCAAGCCTCAACGCTGCCCCCTATAGGCCCTGTGTTGATTTGCAAGTTGCAGTTGTAACAGCAGTCACTTAGCCAGGTCAGCTGGTCCAGGAGATCAGCATTCCTAGCATTTCAGTATCCAAGAAGATGAGTGCTCAGACTCCCATATGATGGCTTAAGGCTAGACTCTGAGTTCTGCCACCTCACTCGCAGGTGACCCTTGGCAAGTAAACACAACTTCTGTGAAATCAGATTGTAGTCATGGAACCTAGAGAGTTTGGGCACTTAGCTCAGTACCTATCAGCTCTGAATCCTCAAGCTGGATCCAAGGCTGAGCCTCCTGATCTCTGAGAAAGGTGCAGAAATCCTTTCTCAGACCATGTGCCCCACCCATGTGGGGGTTCGGAGAAGGGAGTCATCCTGTTTTTAGCTTTGATGCTCCGGCTGTCTAGCCGTGCCTGTCGACCTGTCTCTCCTCCACCTCCCACGGCCCTCATTTCCGTGTCCACCCCGCTGCCAGTTCTTCCACCCACTCGCGTTGCCAGCATCATGGCTGGAGGCACTTCACGCGTCAGGCACTGCTGGTTCCTCTTGCTGTTGTTTTCGTGAAGTCGCCCCACACAAAAACATATGAATTTTGCAGATGAATGGTTTTATCCTGGGCAACTCTGATAGGCTTTCACTTCCCATCTGCCACTCCATCTGTAGCTTCCAAAACCACGACTTTTCCCCTCCCAGGAAGGATGAGCAAACTTAGGAGCCTTCTAGAAGGGGCGGGAGTGCCCAAGTCAGAAGCTTCTATGAGACTCTGAAAACCTGGGTGGATATCCAAGGGCAGTGTTCACCCATCCTGGCTGCTCTGAGCTGTCTGTGATTTGACATCGCCTGTCCAGGTGAGCTGTCTGGCTCTAACCGCCAGCCAGATTCACTGGTCTCTACTGGCCAGTAGCCTCCATGAGACCCTGGATGCAGACAGCCTGGCTGCAGATTCTGCCACCACCGATGGCCCATTTGAATTGGCACATGTTGCCTCAGCTTTCTGCATCTGAGTGTATGCACCTAAAAGGGACCCAGTATTGGGACCTATTTCATAGGGCAGTTAGGAGGATTAGAGGAAACATTGCAAGTCAAGGCCTTAACACAGCGCCTGACACAGAAAGTGCTCCCAAAAAGCAGGCAGTAGTTATCATAGTTGTATAACAGTGCTGGCCCCGCAGGCTGGACTTCATCATCAACTGAGTTGCTTTCCTTTTTCCCTTCACTCATGAAAAGAGCAGAAAAATAGTTCTTGAACTCACATCCCTTTCAAAAGTGGGAAATGCAAAGTGAGACTCAAAGACTGAATGTTTCAAGAGAATCAGGCGAGAACCAACTCGTCTGTGAACAGAAAGACGTTCTTGTGTTTGGAATATGCAACCGAAGTTATGTTTAAAGAATCTAGGCCTTCCCACTTCACTGCTGACATGACCGCCTGGCCCACGTAAGCTCTGGTTGGAGCTTTTTATGCATCCAGTGTGTGAATGAAAATGGATATTTCCAACCATCGAAACCCTGCTAGGTTTGGAATCATCAAAGAACATGATGCTTTTATTCAATATACTCTGTTTACTGAGTGAGGCTGGAAACTGCACTGGCATTTTTCAGTCAGATGGACCACAGACAGGGATGAATGGTGCACAAAAGCATTGTGCAGTTGGTTTGCGAGGTTTGGGCCAGTGGTAACAGACCCCACACCGTCTGTTACGGGGCCCTGTGTCCTGGAGCAAACCAGACGCAAAGGCTGAAAGTGTCCATGGCCCCTCCAGGGCTCACATTCTGTCTGTGGTGTGTGTGTGTGCGTGCATATTGTGTGTGTGCAAGCATCAAGCAAAACCCAGAATCTACTAATTCTGCCTCTTAGGGATTCACAGCAACAAGGTCTAACCCAATGGGGCCCACCATGTGGACATTTAAGCCACCCTTAACCATTGACCCAAACCTCTCTCTTGAGATACCACCAGGGACTCAGGGCAGGAGCACAAGAGCCTTTCTGCAGCTCCTCAGCCAGAAAGACCAGCTCAAACAGACAGGAAGCAGGTGTCTGGGCTTCTCTGCAACATCCCCAAGATCAGTGTCTCCATGGCACTGATCAAGCAGGACGAATGCCCAGATCCAGCAGATGTTTCCTGTGTGCCTACTGTGTGTCAGGCCCTCTACCAGGGCCTTTAACGTGTGTGCTGTTTTATCCTCATCCCTTAAACCATAGCTTCTGGTGTGTAAGAATATTTAAAGAGGTTAGTATTAGAACTTCTGGTGAATTTTGCAGGGAAGTTAACCCCTTGATAATACCCAGGCACAGAGTCTAGTCACCCTGGGATCTGCCAAAGGACTGTGCATCTGTGCGTAGTCAGTCCCCTACTTTTCATTCCTCTAGTCAGGCCACTGATTCTCGAGTGGGTCAAGGAATTCCTGTTGTGAATAGCAAATCATAACCACAGCAAAATGCACTTACAGCACCTAGGACATCCCTGGCATGGTTTTTTTTTTAAGTGCTGTCCATAGTCCTGACATGGTCCTCCACACATACTTTGGGGAGGCCATTTTTCAGATGAAAAAACTGAGGCACAGAGATGTTGAGGAACTTGACCACAAGGATACAGCCAGTGGTCTCTTTTTTCTTTTTTTAAAAATTGAGGTTAAATTCCCTTAACACTAAATGAACCATTTTGAAGGGTTCTATCCAGTGGCATTTAGTACATGCCCAATGTCATGGGCTTTCCCCATGGTGCTAATGACAAAGAATCCTCTTGCCAATGTGGGAGATGCAGGTTCAATCCCTGGGTCAGGAAGATCCCCTAGGGAAGGAAATGGCAACCCATTTCAGTGTTCTTGCCTGGAAAATCCCATGGAGGGAGGAGTCTGGAGGGCTATAGTCCATGGAGGTACAAAGAGCTGGACATGACTGAGCACACACACACAGTGTTGTGCAACCAGAACCTTTCTCTAGTTGCAAAACACGTTCATTACCCCAAGAGGAAACCCTGCCCCTCCCCATTCACATCCCACCATGAGCCCCTGTCAATCACTAATCTGTCTCTATGGATTTGCCTACTTTGGATGTTTCGTATGTATGGAATCATACAGTGTGTGATGTTTTGTGGTTGGCTTCTTTCACTTAGGATGACATGTTCATGCTTTACCAACACTGTAACCTATGCCAGTGCTTCATCCTTTTTATGGCTGTCTACTATTCCGTTGTGTGGCTGTGCCATAATTTGTTTAGCCACTCATCAGGTGGTAGAAACAGGATTCTTAAGAGCTCCTTGAAAGCTCCATCTCTTGGCCAGCTTGGCTTGTGCTGTACAACCTAAGGTGAGGACCTCATCTGGTTTAAGAAGATGTAACTCCATCACGTGGGCCTCTGCACAGCATTGATACTAGGGCTTTTACTGCCTGAGCTCTGATGATGCCAGGGTCAGGGTAGGGGTGCTGATCTGTGCACCCTCGTCCACAGAAGCCTGGTGATCTTCCCCGTTCAGCCTGGCAGTCCTCCGCCTGGTTCCATTAGAGAAGTTTCCAGTGATTCTCGCTGGTTGAGACAGATTTGGGGTTGAAGATGGAAAGATGAAGGCTTAGGGACAGAGGTCTCAGTTTCCCTTTTTCCCTCCTTCCTTCTTTCACCATCCAAGCCCCTCTGAAAGCAACCCAAGGGTGTCTTGGGGAGGAAAGAGCTCAGGCTTGCCTGAGAGGCCAGCTGAAAATGGTCCCACAGGTAAGATCAGAAGATGGGGCTTCTCTGACTTCACTCATTCATGCAGCAGATACTTACTGACCACCTACTATGTGCCAGACACTATGCTGGCTACTGGGTATTCAAAGGGAAAGAGAAATATGGTCAGTCTCTGCCCTCATCCTAGTGGTTTGAATCACCTGGGTTTGAATCCCAGCTCTTCTGTTTACTAGCTATGTGAACATGGACTTGAGAATATCGCTTAATGTCTCCGGGCCTCAGCTGCCTCATCTGTAGAATGGGTACAACAACAACACCGCTGCATATGGTTGCTTAGAGAGAGAAATGAATTAATGTATGGACCATGCTTAGCACCCAGCGGGCATTGTCTGTGCAACAGCCCTCGTTATTGATAGAGGGAGTGGGAAACTAACCAGAAAGATCACACGAGTGAACATGTGATCACAAAGTGAGGCAAGCATTCTGAAAGGAAGGGCAGATGAAAGAGCATTTAGCAAGTGAAGCTCATCTGCACGTTGGGGTGACCTCTCTGAGGAGGCAGCACGTGAACTGAGGTGTGTGAGATGGGTAGGGCTTAGCTAGCAGTGTGTTCCAGGTAAGGGGATGGCATAAGCAAAGGCCCAGGTGTCAGAGGACCCCTGACAGGCTTGATGAGTTAAAAGAAGGCTGATGTGGCTGAAACACAACCAGCCAGAATGCCTTACCACCAGGGAGGATGGTCCAGCCAGGTCCTGTAGGGATTTCTGATCCCGTGTCCGGTGGTTGAATCCTTAGCCCAGGAGCTGTGCAGTTTTAATGAGAAGCCCCTGGAGAAGGGAATGGCAACCCATTCCAGTATCCTTGCCTGGAGAATTCCATGGACAGAGGAGCCTGACAGGCTACAGTTCATGGGCTCGCAGAGTCAGACACAACTGAGCAACTAACACTTCAAAGCTTCAGCGTTATTTGCAATGTGGAGAGATCACTTTGGCTGCTGTGAGATAACAGTGGTGAGGGGACTGGGCCGGTGGGGGAGGCCTGTGAGGAAGGAGGGGATTGCTGCTGCTGCCGTTGCTGGTGTAGAACCACATTCAGGGAACCCTCCTTCCAAACCTCAGCCAGAGGCAGGGGTCTCAGAAGCCATCGTGAGCTTCCTGAATCCAAGCAGTGTCTTAGCCTTTTAGGCACAGAGCTAGGCAGCTGTTCATGTATAGGGCCCAGGCCCCCCATCTGCACAAGACAGCCTAGTTCTCAGGAGACCTGCGGAGCATATCTGGCACAAAGGATCCAGAACGGGGCCTGAGGCCAGAGTTTTAGAAGAGGACTGACCTTGAGATAGGAGGGGACAGCTAAGGACTGTGAAAGAAAGTGCTAGAGACTCCTCTTTGTTCTTTTGGCTTTAACTGTGATAAAATGTGCATAACTTAAAACCTACCATCTTAACCGTTTTTAAGTGGTTAAGCACATTCACACTATTAGACCACCAAGCTCCAGAACTCTTTTCATTTTCAAAACTGAAACTCCATACCCGTTAAACAACTCCCCATCTCCCCTTCCCCAGGCCCTGGCAACCAGCATTCTATTTTCTGTTTCTATGAATTTCACCACTTTAGGGACCTCCTGGAAGTGGAATTAGACAGTATTTTTCTTTTTGTGACTGGTTTATTTCACTTAGCAGAATGCCCTCAAGGTTCATTGACGTCATAGCAGGTGTCACAATTCCCTTCCTTTCTGGGAGAGAATAAATCTCCCTTGTCTGGAGAGACTACGTTTTGCTTGTCCACTCATCCATCACTGATGGACACTTGGGTGGCTTCTACCTTATAGCTGTGGTAAATAATGCTGCTGAGAACATGGGTGAATGAACATCTCATCATCTCCCTGTTTTCCGTTCTTTTAGTTATGCCCAGAAGTAGAATTACTGATCATATGGTAATTCTATTTTTAGTTTTTGAGGAACCTCCATACTGTTTTTCATAGCGACTACCAATTTACACCACCAGCAGTGCTCAGGGTTCTGATTTCCCTATCTCCTTGCTCACGTATATTTCTTTTTGATAGTAGTGCAAGGTGTTTCTTATTCTTTTTAAGGAGCATAAATTCCCCAAAACAAGGGCCCTGGAACCCTTGGAAGTTTTGAGTAGCAGACGTAGCTCTCAGTAGACCCATGAGGTTAGCTCCAGGAAATTGTCTCCCTATAGGATCATGGCCCTCAAATGATTGTTCTAGAACTGCTTCCCAATCCACATCAGCTCCCCCTTCCAATTCCCCATCCTCTGAATAGGACCACCTGTTCACCAGCAGCTGGAAATCTGTGTGGCCTCCGTCTCACTGTTCCAAGGAGGCCTGCGTATTCTCATTCTAACCCTGACACTGTTCCCATGTCCATTCTCACCTGTGAGTCCTCCATCTCAGCCCAAGTCAGACCATCGTTGCTTCACACCTGGGTCTTCAGAGTCCCCCAAGAGGACATAGTCTGAGCCAGACTCTGGAAACGAGCTACAGCCTCTCCAGGGCCATAGGGAAAGGCCAGAAGCCACCACCCTCTCTGGGAGCAGCTTACAAAATATAATCATCGATTCAAACAGGTGTGCAGTTCACTTCCTGGCCGGGTGCTGAGCCAGGCTGAATGCTAGGGACTGTGAGATGCGGCAGAGGAATGGATCTGCTCGTTCACTGAGGGCATTTACAGTTTATGAGAGAAATGGAGAGCATGTTGATCGAATAATGTCAGGGTGCCGTGATGGGAGACAAGGAGGAGGCCCCACTTTAAGGAGCATGGTCAGGGAGATGAGGTGCTTTATTTATTTATTTTTTTTTTGAGGGATAATTGCTTTACAGAATTTTGTTGTCTTCTATCAAACCTCAACATGAATCAGCCATAGGTATACATATATCCCCTCCCTTTGGAGCCTCCCTCCCATCTCCCACCCCATCCCACCCCTCTAGACATAGAGAACAGACTATGGACATGGAGAGAGGGGAGGAGAGGGTAAGATGTATCAAAAGAGTAACATGGAAACTTACATTACCATATATAAAACAGATAGCCAACAGGAATTTGCTGTATGGCTCAGGAAACTCAAACAGGGGCTCTTCTATCAACCTAGATGAGGTGCTTTTAAACAGTGAGGTTTAAAACCAAGTCCTGAAGTGAGGCCCACTGTGCAAAAGAGGGGGTGGAGGTATGGCAGAGGGGAACAGCAGATCATTGATTTGGGGGAGACACAGACATTCATCCCCTAATTACAGTAATCAATAGCAAGGTGAGTGTTGGGTGGAAAATATGTTAGCCTCAGTACTTCATAGGAGGTCATATTTGGGAGCCCAGCACCAGATCTTTGGGTTCAACCATCTCTCCCACTGACCACGTTCTCAACATCCAGCCGCTTTTATTCTTTGGATGTTCAGAAATGCACACCCTCTTTCCTGAGACCCCAAAGCCCCGGTGGACACCATCCAGGGAAAGCTCCACCCAGATAATGTGCAAGTTGGAAAGAGTGTATCTGTTGGTCACAAGGCAGCTGGAAAAACATGCCTGTAATTATGCCGTTAACCGTTGTGTTTTCATCTAATAGCAAAATAATCATTTCCTCGGCCCTGTTATTTTTTTAGCCCGACAGAGCTCACTCCTGCCTCCAGAAACACAGTTTGCTTTCCCCTTGCTGGCTGTCCTGGGTTTCCTGAGCTGTATTTTTGGCTGGACAGCTCTACAAGCTTTCTGGAGGCGAGGACCAACCCAGAGCATCCCCTGGACAGAGCGAGGCTGGAGTTCTGATGGGGCACAGATGAGAAGCACCGACTCCTCAGAAAGTTGGGGTGGAACACTGTGTTGGCTCAAGTGGATAAGGAAGGACATCCCTGGGAGAATGTAGGGAGTTCACATAATCAGTGCAGAAGGTGGCAGAACTCAAGGCAAGAATGACATGACTTTTCTCACTCAGAGGATGCCCTGTGGCTTAAATACTTTTCAGTCATAATGTCTGTTTGCTGGCTGGCTGTTTTCTCTCCTTTCATTACTGAAAAATGCTGAGTGCTGGGGAAAGGAAGTGGATGGTTTTATCTTTAGTCATGTGCCCTGGCTTTGGCCAGCCCTTCAGTCCTTCCTTCATCCATCACATACTTACTGAGATCCTACTGGATTCCAGGCAATGCTGTAGGCCCACACTGTCCAGTAGAACTCACTGTGCTGATGTCTAGCTCAGCAGACACCAGACACATGTGGCTATTGAGAGCTTGAAATGTGCTTTATGGAACCAAGGAACCAAGTTGTAAATGTGGTTTGATTTTAATTTAAATGTAATCAAGTAGTATATTAAGCAGCACGATCCTTGTTGCTCAGCTTGGAGTAGCGAACACAATGATGAAAAGAAAACTCCTGTCCTGGTGGACCTTGTCGTGGGGCAGGAATGCTTCCACTGGGAGAATTACACTGCTCTCTGAGCAAAATAAGAAAGTGGATGCTGCCAGTTCAGAGACAAATATGATCTCCAGCCTCTGCCAGTTTAATTGTCTGATGCATCCCACATTGACCATGCATTGAATTTGGTAAGGTGTTTTCTTCCTAATACCTTGCTCCTCAGATCTCATAGTTCTTCCTCTTGGCAGAAACTGTCTACATGTCCATAGACAGGATATTTCCAGCCATGGGCATCTTCCTATACAGTGCATTGAGCATGTTTGCTTCTCAGGAAAGCATCATTGATGTGCTTTGTCCACCAGAGGCCAAAAGCAGGGATGCTGTGCACTCTGGGATGCTAGAGCACATCCAAGTGTATCCTGGGAATTTGAATGTGAGCCCAAGTGGCCCACAGTGTGGGTGATCAGCCCTGCAGAGCCTCTTATCTTCCCCTGCCTCCCTCTCACACGTAACTACAGGTAGAGATTATTCTCAAGGGCTTTCTAGTGAAACAGCATGTCTTATAAGTCAAATGGGATAAAGGAGGGGAGTTTCTACCCCTTTTATTGATGACAGCAGGGATTTGGATGAGCATGGGCCCAACAGACAGGGTTAAGGTCCAATCTTGGGGTGGCTAGGTGAAAACTCTGTGTGTTTTGTTATCTTCATTATTCATCATCATCATTCATTTCCTTCCTTCCACTTGCTGCCATCTGAGTCACTGACCAGCCCAGAAAATGGTCAGTAGTGGACTCTCAAAGGAGATGCTTGGGGAAGCCCTTCAAGATTCTCCAGACTCCCGTAGATGATATCAGCTAGAATTTCGTGAGTCCGGTCGGTCTTTGTATCCATAGTTCACATCCAGGTCGGTTGGATCTGGAACCCACAGATGTGGAGGGCTGATTGTAAGATACTTGGGCATCCTGGGATTTTGGTACACGTGCAGTGGGTTCTAGATCTGCAGGGGTGCAGATCCCGAGGGGCGGCTGTATTTACTGTATTCAGGATCCTGGGCCAAATGAGTTCCATATGTTATCTAAAGTCACAGAAACCCCAGAATGTAGATGCTGTGGCTGCATCCCATTTTACAGATGTGGAAACTGAGGCTGAGAGAAGTTAAGGAATTGACTCTGTGTCTCACAACTGGGATTGACACCCATGCTTCTTTCATCATTAGAGGAAGAAGAAACCTGAGTTCTTCACCTGCAGATTGTATTGCACCCATTGGCAGGTCTAGACCGAAGCTGTTCCCCTCATTCTCCCCCTTCTAAATCCTCTTCCTCTTCATCTGCAAGAGAAGCCAGGAGGCAGAAGTGCCCAATAACCAAGAGAGGCGTGGTGCACATCAGTACCTGACTCCAGAGCCACCGGCATTTACCAGCTGCTGAGAGGTCATCACTTTCTGCTTTGGTTCTCAAAGCATCCTCAGAGGGTTGGCATTGAGAAGGGCCCTGAGGCTGAGAAGGGCCCTGAGGCTGAGTGGGTGTGAGTGACTTGCCCAACCAAAGTCACACAGCTTGGCAGGGGCCAAACCTGTGTTTGAAGGCAGGTGCAGCTGACTCCCAAGTGCAATGTCTTTCTACTCTGCCCAACTCTCTCACTCAAAGGCTGGCTGGCATTGGGCCCACCCCACCCAGGGAAAAAGCCAATCACAAGAGCACAACCCTACCATGCGACCATGACAGTAAGTGTGGTCCCATTTCCAGATGGGCTTTCCCCTCTGGCTGATGGAAGATTGGGCTTTACCAGTTGTGTTTGCTCTGAGCATGGAGGGAGGAACCAGCTGTCCTTCCTTAGCTGGGAACGCCTTGCTTTCAAATTCCTTTAAACTCCTGTCCCTTTGGATCTCAGACTCTCCAAACCCCTCCCCCAAACTGCCAAACTGTGGTGCTAATGGAATTCTCACTCATTTAAACCTTAGCCTCAAGCAGCGTAATTAAGACCGAATGGCTGCCGTCCCTCCAAATGTGCACAGTTGTTCCACTGCAGAATGGAAATGATGCCTGCATGTTCTGAGCCATTGCTCTCTCCATAAGGGCACATGAGCAATCATGCCACGTCATCCTGCCCTGGGTTTGAATCTTTTCTGCATCTTCCACTAGCTGCACGATCCCAGGACAGGTGGATCCAACCATCCTGAATCTCGATTTTCTCACGTGTAAGAGGGAGACAATATGTTACTAGCAGCCGGGTGAGAATCCAAGCTCTGCCTGAGGTCCAGCTCTGCAGGCTGATACCCAGCTGCATGTGGACATAGAGGCTCAGGCCTGGCATCCACATGCATCCTCACATTCATCCCTCCCACCATCTAAACGTTGGGCCCAAGATGCTCAGCCGTGGTGATGGCATTGAGAAGAGAGAGGTGGTCAGGGAGCCAGGGAGCCCTTAGCTTCCTGCATCCGCCTAGTTGCATGAACGGAAGAGACAAGAAAAAATATGATGGATTCTGGCCCCAAGTGGTCAGGTGCAGCCTGGATTTGAAGCAAGAAACATGAGAAAAAAGTAGTGGAGGGCTTCCCCGGTGGCTGAGTGGTAAAGCATCTGCCTGCCAATGCAGGAGACATGGGTTCAATCCCTGACTGAGGAAGATCCCACAGGCTGCGGAGCAACTAAGCCTGTGTGCCACAACCACTGAACCTGTGCTCTAGAGGCTGGGAAGTGAAAGTACTGAGCCCACATGCCGCAACTACTGAAGTTCAAGCGCCCTGGAGCCCGTACGCCACAACAAGAGTTGCCACCGCGATGAGAAGCCTCGCACTGCAACTAGAGAGTGGCCGCCACT
The DNA here is from genome assembly GCF_003369695.1 of Bos indicus x Bos taurus. Classification (NCBI taxonomy): domain Eukaryota; kingdom Metazoa; phylum Chordata; class Mammalia; order Artiodactyla; family Bovidae; genus Bos; species Bos indicus x Bos taurus. Next base: position 26,700,056 of record NC_040100.1, on the reverse strand, counting down.
CACCACAACTGGAGAAAAGCCAGCACAACAACAAAGACCCAGCAGAGCCATCAATCAATCAATCAATAAAATTATATATATATACACACACACATATATGTATAGTGGAATCCAGCTGGGCGTTTTCACCAGACAGCAAGCCAGCCCACTAATAATCATGCCCCAGCACTGAGTAATCACACTTTCAATCCTTCTTCCCTTTGGGTGAACCTAAGGAGATGGGCAGAAGGGGGCCTGATATGGAAACAAGGCCGGAGCCCTCTCCCCACAGAACTTTCCTCCAGGATCATTATAATCAGGGATAATAAAACACAGGGCCTGGTGCAGAGCTGAGCATTTGTTACACATGACCAGAAAATGGGTCTCGTTATTATTATATAACAAAAATTCCTGGGCAGTTATTAATTCTGGACCAAAAACATGGTCACTTCCTTCTCTCCTATAACTTATGACTCCACAGTGTTAGTCACTTAGTCATGTCTGACTCTGTTATGACCCTATGGACTACAGCCCGCCAGGCTCCTCTGTCCATGGAATTCTCCAGGCAAGAATACTGGAGTGGGTTGCCATTTCCTTCTCTAGGGGATCTTCCTGGCCCAAAGAGCAAATCCAGGTCTCCAGCACTGTAGGTAGATTCTTTACTGTCTGAGCCACCCGGGAAGACCCTGGTGGCTTCTGTACCATTGTACTAAATAGAAATGTGACTCACAAGAGAGCAGGCACCCACACACCTTTGAGGCAAACTGCTCTCTATAGAGTCAAGAGCTGAGAGCTCTTCGCTGGTGCTGAGCCATGTCTGGATGCACGGGAAAGGTGAGCAGCCCTGGGCCCCATCATCCCTCCCTGCTGCACGGCTCTTTGAAAAGAGCCTTGGTGTTGATCAGCCTTCTCAACCGCAGTGGGCTGAAGTAACACTCTTGAGTCACTGTGGCTGCAATCTCCTGAAGGTTCAAGGTGGGAACTTCCTCCAAAGTTCTACCTATGGATCGCCTCTTCAACCTCACCTCTCCCATCCCATCCCCAGGCTCAGATAGTATGCCCTGACCAACCTGGTGGCCACGACAAGCCTCCCAGACAGGGTCAAAAGCTGTCAGATGCCAGCTATGGCATCTAGATGGGTTCACAGCCTGGGGGATTGTCACAGAGTAGAAGCCAAGGCCGAGAGCAAAGTCCCCTGCCTTCTGCTTACTCCTGTTCATCTGAAGTGAAGCAGCCCTAGCGGGTCCAGGCTGAGCATCCCACATTCTGGCCTTAAACCAGTGCCCATAATGCTGCTTAGTTAGAAAGGGAAGGATGGGAAAGAAGAGTCCATTGGGTGGTGCCAGCCAGCCTTCCTGGGACAGGGCCTCAGTGGGATCCCACATCAGTGTCCTGTTCCCTTGTAGAGGAGGAATGGGAAATTGTGTCCCCAAGAGCCTCCGGCTGTCTCCTGTGTCCTCCAGAGAAAGTGTCTCCTTGGTGCAATTTAATTGTGTTCATCAGTCAACATTACTTGGCAAGCCCAGCCAGGGGCACAAACATCGCCACCCCTTTCTGAGTGTAATTGTGCTCTTTGAGATGCGGGAATGTGGTTTAAGGCCAAGCAGTTTTTGATTACAGAGTCAATCTTTGTTTAAAAGTTTGCCGCTCTGGGGAAGTTTCTAACAAGTTACTTTAAACAATGCATTCTCTGGACACCTACAGCTAAATGGTCCCATTAATCCAAATTGCTTTGCTGGATTCGGTGCAGCCATTCAGCAACAGGGCAGTGTCCGAGGCTGGCTTCATTGAGAGGGATGACTGCAAAACCAAGCCATGGCTGCTTGTCATGAATCGACCTGCCGGGTGATGCCCACTCCCCCCAGGTGTCCCTGCCTCTGTTCATCCTGCCCCGAGCATGCACAGGGTGCTGTGCTAAGTGCTTCGATGGTCTCCTGCAGTCTCACCAGCCATCTGGTGAGGTAGGACCTCATCCTCCCCATTTGAGAGACAAGGGTCATGAGGACTCTTCCAAGCTCACTCATCTACTGAGAAATGGAGCTCAGACATAGACCTTCCTGTCCTTGACCACAAGCCAGGGCTTCCTAAGTCTGAGCCACAGTGAGACAGATGGTTTAGAGTATTATGCAGACAAGGTTTTGAAATGGCAATATTTATCTGTAATAGTACATATAAGGAAAAAGTAACATACCCCAGATCTCCAAAGTTGATGTTTTCTTTTTTTAAAAAGTTGATCTAAATAAGAAAATGTTAGCAAAACAGAATACAAGGAGTGAATGGCTCTTCAATCATTCAAAAATATTTATTGAGTGTCTACTATACAGGGCTTCCCAGGTGGCTCAGTGGTAAAGAACCCACCTGCCAATGCAAGAGATGCAGGTTCAGCCTCTGGGTTGGGAAGGAATGGCATTTCCTCCCGTGGAGGTCACAAAGGGTCAGACACAACTTCGTGACTGAGCACATACACATGTATGTCTGCTACACACATCAGGCACTTTTCTGGGTTCTGGGATATAGCAGTAAGTAAAGAATATTGCTGGTGTGCCCCACCCCCATGCTGATGAGAGAAAGAAACCATAGATAAGTAAATGGGTAATGTGTGAGTTGGAAATGTGTCTGAGGAAAACTACAGCATTGGAAGGAGAAGCGTGGGCCAGAAAGATACTTTGATAAGGTAGATATGGAAAACAGTTGACAGGAAAATGTATGTATGACCAAAAAAGAAGAACCGCATTAATGGTAGGAGTTGACAAAACCTTTTTATAAAAGGCCAAATAGCAAATAAAAAATTTGTTAATTTCAGGTTAGGTTTTGCAAGCCAGATGGTCTCTATCACAGTAGCACAGTTCTGCCACTATAGCAATAGGGCAGGCATAGGCAGTATGTAAACAAATGAGCATGGTGGTATTCCAATAAAACTTTATTTATAAAAACATGTGTTGAGCCATAGTTCACAGATCCCTGCACTAGACCATTCTGCTGAATCTCCCACATTTCAGATAATGGCCTTGCCCAGATCTGTCTCAGCCTTTGCAAATTTAGTTCCCCATGCACCTACACATCTTCCCAGGCACAACCTTTCCTGCATTGTCTCAGAGGAGTCTGTCACCCAGGCGCCAGCTTTGATGGACTTTTTGCTTCAGCTTTCAGGACCCTGGATAGAGAAAGTGTGGGTGAGATTCCCAAGGCCTTCTGGTCAACCTCCAGCCTGGCCTGGACTCCAACCCAGCCATGGGTAGCTGAATTTGACATAAAACAACAGTCTCCTTTTACTTTATTTTTCTCCAACCTGCCTGGCTTTACTTGAGCTAGGAAGCAACATGTAAAATGCATCTCACCCGTAAAATGCATCTCAGCCAGAGACACGGCAGTTTGTTCACAGAGGCTTGCATTACTGTAGGTCTATCTGGCCCCCTAGTATGTATCAACCAGAGCAGACTGCATGTTCTTATCACTCAGCCTTCTCTGCATAAACCCATCAGAAATGCCTGGTGCCCCTTAGCACTGTAATTCACCCTGTGCCACCTTCTTCAACCTGAATCAAAAAGGTTAATGTCCTTGAGCCCTGAGACTCTCTGATTTCAGTACTTACCCCAGCTTCCTTCTCCCTCTCAAAGCACAAGACTCGTTTATCTTTCCTTGGCTGATCAGGCAAACTGCTGACTAATGCCCTAATGCCAGCTAATTCTTGAAGATTTCCCAGAGTGTCTGGACACGTGTTCTGTTATACCTTCTGTAAATCTGGTTAATCTTGTGTGTCTGGTTACCCATCATCCTTCTGCCTAGATGTATCTGGGCTCCCTGTCTATAATTTGTCCCATGAGACTGCCACATGTTGCATTGTTGATTTGGGAAGAGAGAGAGAAATTTTCAACCAATACAATGACCACAAAATCCTTTCTAATGAAATATCAGTTTTAGTTCCTTACTCTTTATTGAAGTATAGTTGATTTACAACATTGTATTAGTTTCAAGTATACAATAAAATTATTTCAGTTATACACACACACACACATATATATACATACACACACACATACACACACATATATGGATCCCTCATGATTGATCCATTCATATAGTCAATCTGTTGACTGACTAGTCAGCACATGCTTAGTGGTCACGTAGAATGTGCCAGAAATTTGCAAGGATATGCAGTTACAGCCACCAATAAGTTAGTTAACATTCCTATCCTCATAGATTAAGCCATCTAATAATTACATCCTTATGACATTGTTAGGCCAGAAGATCATATGTATGTAATACAGAAAACCAACATGCAGCCTTTTTTCTTCAAGGAACTCAGGGAAAGCTCCCCTGGAGAAGTGTCCTTGGACTGAGAGTTAGAAGAAGAGAAGGAACCAACTGGGTGAAACAAAAATAAGGGACAAGTGTTTTAGGCAGAGAGGGCTGCATATATAAAAGCCCTGAGGCATGAGGGAACGTGGTTCATGCAGTAAGTCAAGAGAGTGTTAGGTGGAAAGGGTGTGGTAAGGGGATAAAGCAACAGAATAAGGTTGGAGAAGCAGGCTGGCCTAGATGCCTTGGGACCATAAAAGGCATGTTAAGAAGCCCTGAAAGGGAAAGGGAAGGTTGCTCAGTTCTGTCTGACTCTTTGTGACCCCACGAACTATACAATACATGGAATTCTCCAGACTAGAATACTGGAGTAGGTAGCTTTTCCCTTCTCCAGGGGATCTTACCAACCCAGGGATCGAACCCAGGTCTCCCACATTACAGGCAGATTCTTTACCAGCTGAGCCAGGGAAGTCCAAGAATACTGGAGTGGGTAGCTTATGCTTTCTCCAGCAGCTCTTCCTGGCCCAGGAATTGAACTGGGGTCTCCTTCATTGCAGGCAGATCCTTTACCACCCGAGCTACTAGGGAAGCCCCTAGTTTATACTAAAAGCAACAGGTTACCTGTGAAAAGTTTTTTATTGGAAAGTGCCATGATGAGATTGCTTTCAGTTCAGTTCAGTTCAGTTCAGTCGCTCAGTTGTGTCCGACTATTTGTGACCCTATGAATCGCAGCATGCCAGGCCTCCCTGTCCATCACCAACTCCCGGAGTTCACTCAGACTCACGTCCATCAAGTCAGTGATGCCATCCAGCCATCTTATCCTCTGTTGTCCCCTTCTCCTGCCCCCAATCCCTCCCAGCATCAGAGTCTTTTCCAATGAGTCAACTTTTCGCATGAGGTGGCCAAAGTACTGGAGTTTCAGCTTTAGCATCATTCCCTCCAAAGAAATCCCAGGGCTGATCTCCTTCACAATGGACTGGTTGGATCTCCTTGCAGTCCAAGGGACTCTCAAGAGTCTTCTCCAACACCACAGTTCAAAAGCATCAATTCTTCGGCGCTCAGCCTTCTTCACAGTCCAACTCTCACATCCATACATGACCACAGGAAAAACCATAGCCTTGACTAGACGCACCTTTGTTGGCAAAGCAGTGTCTCTGCTTTTGAATATGCTGTCTAGGTTGGTCATAACTTTCCTTCCAAGTCTTTTAACTTCATGGCTGCAGTCACCATCTGCAGTGATTTTGGAGCCCAGAAAAATAAAGTCTGACTCTGTTTCCACTGTTCCCCCATCTATTTCCCACGAAGTGATGGGACCGGATGCCATGATCTTCATTTTCTGAATGTTGAGCTTTAAGCCAACTTTTTCACTCTCCACTTTCAATTTCATCAAGAGGCTTTTGAGTTCCTCTTCACTTTCTGCCATAAGGGTGGTGTCATCTGCATATCTGAGGTTATTGATATTTCTCCCAGCAATCTTGATTCCAGCTTGTGTTTCTTCCAGTCCAGCGTTTCTCATGTTGTACTCTGCATATAAGTTAAATAAGCAGGGTGACAATATACAGCCTTGATGCACTCCTTTTCCTATTTGGAAACAGTCTGTTGTTCCATGTCCAGTTCTAATTGTTGCTTCCTGACCTCCATACAAATTTCTCAAGAGGCAGATCAGGTGGTCTGGTATTCCCATGTCTTTCAGAATTTTCCACAGTTGATTGTGATCCACACAGTCAAAGGCTTTGGCATAGTCAATAAAACAGAAATCGATGTTTTTCTGGAACTCTCTTGCTTTTTCCATGATCCAGCGGATGTTGGCAATTTGATCTCTGGTTCCTCTGCCTTTTCTAAAACCAGCTTGAACATCAGGAAGTTCACGGTTCACATATTGCTGAAGCCTGGCTTGGAGAATTTTGAGCATTACTTCACTAGCGTGTGAGATAAGTGCAATTGTGCGGTAGTTTGAGATTGCTTTAGCTCCTAATCAATTGCTTGGCAGTGGGGGAAAAAAGAAAGAATAATAAAAGTCAAGAGCTATACCAAACTGCTGGAGGAGGGGAAATACAGTAGCTAACTTTTCTGCTAGTGGATATGTACATTACAACTCAAGTAATTACTTTCTATCAGGCTGGTCCCCCCTGTTGCTTCATTACAGTTATTTTTTCTCTCTGCTGTGCTTCTCCACCACACAATGGTTTTCTTAGTCTCCAAGCCACTGGGTTTCCTAGAGAGACACTGTAACCTGGAGTTGGACCCAAAAATCCTCTTCCTCGTCTCTATTTGGCAGAAATGTTCTGGGACTGAGGCCATGGAAGGATTAGAGGGTGCACTGGGGAAGTCAGCTGACTCTGAATCCAGTCTGTCCCATTTACTGGTTGTGACAAGTTGCCTATCCTTCCTGTCCTCATCTGTCAAGTGGGAACCATCACAGTCACCTACCTCACATCACAGTCACAGCCTCTGCCATGAAGATGAAGCTGTGAACCGTGGAGTGCCTTGTCTGGCACAGAGAAAGTGCTCAGCCTGTAAATGTGATGATAGGATGACAGTAGTGTAAATCCACTAGTTTGACAGTTTTGTGAAGTGCAGAAACAACATCTGTTTCAACTAGGTTGTGTCTTCAGGTCCAGGTGCATTGCCTGGCACATAGCAGGAGCTCAGCAAGTCCTTTGCTGAAGTAAGAGATCAGGGAGCAAATGGGTGGTAACATGTAACACCACTGGACACAGTGCCTGATGCCGTTTATTCCCAAGTGGTGAAAGAATCACTGATTCTTTATTGCTTGTTTTTCACTTCCATGATTATTACAAGCATCTCTGGGTTTTTTTCCTGGATTGAGGACCAGTGGGAAGGTTTGTATCTTTACTTATTTATTTTGGCTAAGGGCATTTTCAGATCGCTCCACCTTGAAAATAGAAAACATCCCAGTGTCAGAGAGTCAGTGTCAGAAGAATGAGCTGTGGTGGGTTCTTGTAAGTCCTGAAGTTGGCTTAGCCACTTCTCCCCTTAACTAGGGGCGGGGGTGGCCAGCACGGGTACAGAGGAGTCCCACCTGGGGGCTCAGCAGGCCAGCATGTCACACCCGTCCAGCCACATGCCAGCTCCCTTGCAGCCAGGAGAGGACTGAATGTCATGTGTGATCCCCTGATGTCGTAAGGCGGGTATCTAAGCTGTCCCCACCTCCACGAGAGGGGGCTGGGAGGCAGACACTGCAGCTGGCCACTTTCCCTCCAGTTTCCGTGACCAAGCCCTGTATCCTCCTTTGGTGAAGCCCTTGGAGACTGAGGTCAGGTGGCCAGTTACAAGTTCCTTCTCCTGTTAAATGAAGACAGTGTAACCTGCATGAATAATTTAACCTCTCTGTACTTCATCTGTAACATATGTGATGGTAACAGCACCCACTGTATGCAGTTGTTGGGAGGACAAAATAAGAGTCAATCTATATCAGTCACCTAGAACACAGGATTTATATCCTCAAGAGTTGTCATCCTCATTATCATTATCATCACTGTTATTAGATAAGTTTACCCAAGGTTTGGGGAAGACCTGGTAGCTCAGCAGTAAAGAAGTCGCCTGCAATGCAGGAGTCACAGGTTCAATCCCCAGGTTGGGAAGATCCCCTGGAGAAGAAAATGGCAGCCCATTTCAGTATTCTTGTCGGGAAAATCCCATGGACAGAGGAGCAAGGTAGGCTGCAGTATAAGCGGTAAAAAAGAGTTGGACACAACTGAACGACTGAACACACACACACACACACTCAAGCTTTGAGAAGCTCAGTTTGCTGCTGCTGCTGCTGCTGCTAAGTCGCTTCAGTTGTGTCCGACTCTGTTAGACCCCATAGATGGCAGCCCACCAGGCTTCCCGTCCCTGGGATTTTCCAGACAAGAACACTGGAGTGGGTTGCCATTTCCTTCTCCAGTGCATGAAAGTGAAAAGTGAAAGTGAAGTTGCTCAGTCGTGTCCGACTCTTCGAGACCCCATGGACTGCAGCCTGCCAGGCTCCTCCGTCCGTGGGATTTTCCAGGCAAGAGTACTGGAGTGGGGTGCCATTGCCTTCTCTGAAGCTCAGTTTGCTCCATTGTAAAATACAGCTCTTGCTGCCTACCTTCTGGAGTGGTTCAAGGATCGAGTGAGTAGTATATACTAAATATTTATAATATAACATACCAAGCACAATTCTTATTGTAGCTGTAACAACTTGGTTTTTAGTGTGAAGTTTGGCGCTTTCACTGGTCCTACTTTATTGTCATAAAATGCATCTATCGTAAGATTTACTGATAGTGGAGTTTAGCACATTCACAGTGTCTTGCCGCCACCATCACTGCCCAGTTGCAAACATTTTAATCATCCCAAAAGAAGACTCTGTCCCACTAAGCAGTCACTCTCCATTTCCCCTTCTCCTCAGTTCTGGCAGTTGCCAATCTGCTCGGTCTATAGATTTACCTAGTCTGTACATTTCACGTGAATGGACTTGTACAGTGTATGATCTTTTTTATCTGGTTTCTTTCACTGACCGTCATGATTACAGTGTCCATCCATGTCAGAGCGCGTGTCAATGTCTTGTTCTATTTTGTGGCTGAGTAATATTCCATTGTGTGGATAGACCACATTTGCTTTACCCGTTCTTCCATCAGTGGACATTTGAGTTATTTTCTCTTTTTACCTACTGTGACTAGTGATGCTATGAATATTCATCTACAGGTTTTGTTTGAACACCTGTTCTCAATTCTTCTGGGTATTATTGTGACTTTTAACATATGTGGTTCAATTACTAAGACAGAAAAGGAAGAAACAGCAAGAAGATAAAGTAAGAAAAGACAGATTTCAGCTTCTGCATCTGGGTTTCCTTTTTCAACTAACCTCAGTTCTTTGGGAACCAACCACAAAGAGTTTTGTTGCCACTTTGTTCTTGAACTCTTGGGTCTTGTAAATAGCCCAAGGGCCATGGGTCCCCCTGGGGAAAGCCCTGATGATTGTAACTGGTGTGCCTGGGAAAGCCAGCCAGCCATCCTTCCCCTCTTTCAGAGGGAATAAGCAACAGGAGCTCTGAGACAACCAAACACCTACTGTGTGCCAGGCACTGGGCTGAGCCTTTTACACAGATGATCTCATGAAGTCTTTGCCCAAGTCATTCAAGGAAACTGAGGTGCAGAGAGGTAAAGTAACTTACAAGGTCACACAGCAAGGAGGCAAAGAGGCAAGCTTTAAACCAGTCACCCGACAGAGTGATGTCCCTGCAGGACCGTGGTGCATCAGGCTGCCACTCAGCTGGACTCATCTCAGCTGGAAACCTGCCCAGGTGTCTGCCTTCATGAGCTTGGCAATTCCATTTCAGAGACCTGGCACAGCCTCAGGGATTTCATTCATCCTTTGACCCCGTGTATAGTAAGTGACTTTTATGTGCTAGACATTGTGCCAGCCCAACCTTTCTCAGCTGGGATTCCTGATATGAACCTCAGAACACAGAAGTTGATCAGAGTGACTATGTTCTCGATTCTTACAAGGCTGGAACATAACTAGAACCATTCCTGATGCACAGAGGGAAGCTAATCCAGGACATACAGTGGATACCCTGGGTACCAGGGATCAGTTTGTACAGGGATGTGGTCTCAAACCATCGCTGTGTGTCTCCAGCATCTAGAACAGTACCCAACACACAGCAGGTCTAACATAAATATCTGCTGAATGGATGAGTGGGGATATAGTGATGTGAACAAAATAGATGCGAGACCTCCTCTCATGGAGCACACATTCCTGTTTTACAATTTGGTCCTTTTCCATAATCCAAACCATTTCAATATTCAAGAACCTAGCACTGAAAATAGTTCATCAATGATCAGTGAACTTGTGCTAGACATTTCCAGCATAGCCATGTGTGAACAGATCTTTGGAACAGCCCCAGATCTATTACTTTTTTAAGTCACACTGTATCGGTCACTATAAGAACCAAAGGGAAGTGGGACTAAGGCATTAACCCCTAGTAAACATGTCAGGGGTAGCTGTAAATGAATAAGTTTTATCCAACAAGTGGAATGCATGAGTTCACAAATAGTTAAATAAAACCGGGGTTTACGTCATCCCCATTGAAATGGAACCATACAACTCAAAGTGATACCAGTGGTTTGAAAAAGATGAATTCCTGGCTAAAGTTAGAACTCAACACAGTTCCGAGTACAGAGGAAATGTTCAGCACATGTTGAAGGAAAAGGAGAAAGGAAAGAAAGGACGGAGGGAGAGACAGAACGAGGGAAGAAAAAAGGAAACGTGATTACATTCCCAGTAATAACTCAGCTAATGCTTATGAAGTGTCTCCTGTGTACCGCGCACCCAGGCTAAGCACTTAGCCTAAATGCATCGGCCCGTTTATTCTCAGAGCAACTCTAGGAAACACGTCCTATGGTGAGTCCGTTGTTCAGAAGACAAGAGAGCAGCTCAGAGCACTGTATCTGCACGAGGTCTGACGGTCAGTGAGGGCAGAGCCCAGTCAGTCCTACTACTGAGGTTTAGTCAGATCCTCTAATCTGCCCACCTCCTTCCCACCAAAAAGACAAATGCAGTCTGAACTGGCTATGTTCCTTAATGATGTTTGAACATTTCTTTTTAAGCTACTACATCTTCTTTTCTCAACTAAACTTCACTCAAAACCCCAACACAGCTCTCTGAAGAACCTCGAGTGAGGCCCCACCGGCCCAGCAGAGCCCAGGGCTGAGCCAGATGCAGCTTGAGAACCACTGATCTACACGATGACATCTCTTTTAAAACATTTCCGAAGTTTTCTGTCTCCAAGAATTGCCAAATGTCTACACAGAGCCTATCTCCTCTGTTCAGACAGCCTGATTTCTTTCTTACATTCTCATCAGCCCCCTGAAATAACGCAGACAGCCTTGGAAGTCTGTGGGTAAAGAATACACTGGGTGGGAGTGATGTGTATGACTCTTGGGCCAGGTCATGTTCGTGAGTCTGAAGATGCAGGTGCAGAGTCATTAGAGGATTAGAGGTTTATTTAAATCAACTTCAAGGATGGAAGCAGAACAGATAGTGCTGGGCGTGGAATTCACATCTGCTCACTGCTAAAACAATGGTCTTTCAATGTGGGCCTATAGGAGTGTGATATGATAGGATATGATTAATGCATGCATGCATAGTTCATTGACCAGAACAAGTCACCCATTTGCTTGGGTAGCTGGCACATAGCAGGCTCCGCATAACCAACCTTTTAAAAGATTAAATGAAAACAAATTAGAGTAGTTTCTCAGAAATGAGTTGTTTTTTTTTAGATGGGAGAATTATCAGATATAAACTTTGAAATGCATATTTTGGTAAAGTTCAGTAAGGATATTTAAGTATATTTTGTGATTTTACTTAGCTTTATATTTCTTATTTAAATTAAACTTTGCTTTGAGAAGAGAAAATAAATGAATACACTGGGTGCAGCATTTCCTGATCCTTCAGAATCTTTCATGAGCCAAGAATCTATGCTTAAAATTTGCAGGAGTGACCACAGCATTTGTCTTTCCATGGAGGAGTACGTGGCTTCTCTTCTGTGTTGCATCCTGACTTTGTTCCAATACAGACAGTCTAGTGAGCCTGGCAGGCTGCCAACGTGCTCAGGGACAGTCGTCTGTTCTCTGAGCTAAGTCTCACCCCAGGGCTGAAATCTGAACTGACCGAGCCCTGAAATTCTGAGAGGTGGAGATGCTTTTTGTATTCCACCCCCAGCAGAACAGACTTTAGTCCTAGAGAAGTAATAATAACAACAACAACAATAATGATAGCTAACATTTTAGCCTTCTGGGGACTAAGCTACCCAGCCTCGAGGGATCCCTGTTGCTTTCCCCTGTCCACCAGTCATCACCCCACTTCTGAAACCAGTTTCTGTATCATCCAGGATTGTTCAGTGGCAAGCAACAGTGTATGCTCTCTGGTTTCATTTACTCTTCATGGCCACCCTGTGTATAACAATGGACATGCGTTCTACAATCACATACATTGTGTATATAATTACGTACATTGTACATATAATTACATACATTGTACATATACTTACATACACTGTACAATGTAGCCATTATTGTCATCCTCAGTTTTAAAGATGAGGAAACTGAGCTTGAAATAGATGAAATGACCTGCCAAAGGCCACACAGCTTGTAACTGGTGTAACCAGAGCTTAACCCTACGTCTGTCTGCATTATTTTAACCACTTCAAATCCTGATGTGTTCATGTTGGTGCGCTGGGGACACCTGTCCACTGAACTGAAATGGATCAATTACTACCATAGGTCATTGACCATCATTTGCACCCAGGAGAATGTGAAATGGTATAAATACCTGTTCTTAGCCATACACACAGAGGGAAAGTTGAACTTACCAATAGAGTTTAATTAGACTTCCCTGGAGCTCAAACGATAAAGAATCTGCCGACAATGCAGGAGACCAGGGTTTGATCCCTGGGTCGGGAAGATCCTCTAGCTAGAGGGAATGGCGATCCACTGTAGTATTCTTGCCCGGAAAATCCCACAGACAGAGGAGCCTGGTGGGCTATAGTCCGTGGGGTTGCAAAATGTTGGACGCGACTGAGCAACCAATACACAGGGATCTAAGTCCAAATTGAGCTTAATTTGGTTTAATACTAATTAATGCTCTCTTATCTTTATCTTATACTTGCATGTTCAGTCGTGTCCGACTCTTTGCAACCCCATGGACTGTAGCCCACCAGGCTCCTCTGTCCATTGGATTCTCCTGGCAAGAACACTGGAGTAGGTTGCCATTTCCAACTCCTAGGGATCTTCCTGACCCAGGGATCCAACCTGCATCTCCTGCATTGGCAGGCAGATTCTTTACCACTGCGCCACCAAACCTTTCAATTTATACTCTAGTCCTTGCCGCTTGAACTGACACTGAGCTGATTCTTCCAAAAGTAGGCATGAGTTGACCAGGCAAAGATGTAAGAAGGGTGTCCCTAGCATAGGCACAGTGTGGATGGGCCCTCATTCTGGAATGCAGCACGTGTGTGGAGCAGGTTTATCGGCCAGTCTGCAACAGGCATGAGGACCCAAAGAGAAAGAGGCATGTGGCTGCTAGAACCTGCCCTGTTTCAGGTCTGTGCAAGACACTGATGAAATAGAGATGAATCAGACGAGGTTCATGTCCTCAGCTAGCATACTATCAAGGAACCAGAACATACATCACTTATATTACTGATAGGAATAAAAGCAGGTAAGATTTAAAAGGTCACATTTTGGTGGAAGATTGATAAGGAGTGGGAATATCTTTCCTCCAGCATTTCTAAGCCAAGGATATAGGGACTTCCTTCTGAAAACTTCCATTCATTGAACAGTCCTGTGGGCCAGGCACTAGGGGCGTCATACCCCCAACACAAAGGCAACTCAGAGACCATTGTCATGCCCATTTTGCAGATTAGAAAACTAAGACTCAGGGAACCTACTTAAAATCCAATGGCAAGCAAGTGCCAAACATCAGAGAGAAATTTCTACCAATGCTTTTCCAAAAACAGATTTCACTGAAGCCAAGTTTTGGCTTTCCCACTTACATGACCTTTATTTTTAAGATTCAATCTTTTGATGTCCTCCCAAGGAGGCCTTGTCTTGTCCCCCTCAAAACCAAATCAAATAACTGGCTGCAATCAGTCGTTATAAAGGGATGCAGAATTTAGTTAAGCAAATGTTCTGCTCATTTGAGATGTCTCGTGGCATATGAGGAAAACCAGATTTCAGAGAGTTGAGATACAATCAAATAGACTTCACACACACACAGGGCTGAATGGCTATTCACTTCTTTGTGATTCCAGCAGCATTCTTGGATCAGGCTTGGCCTCTAGGTGCTGATTCTTGTCAGTTACCTTTCCATTACAGCCATCTGGAGAAAGAGTTGACGTGTTAAGAGTTCCCACTGATAGAATGTCAGATAAACTGCCTGTTAGAATGGCTGATGTGTGCTTAAAATGAAAAATGTGTGTCTTAGAAATGTTCTGTGAAAGTGTTTAAGAAATGGCTTGCCAGTTCCTGCAAATGCAATGAGCATGTTTTAATTCTGCATGGTTTTCGCCAGTAACAAAGATAAAGCCAATTAAAGGCAATTGGGTTTTATTGTCCAGGTGGTTATCTAGTTTGCCGTCTGCCTGTGTACAGAAGAGTTGTCCCCTGGTGCCTTTGTGATTTAGTCCACCTAGTATCTTCCCCCATCCCAAGAATCTCCGTTTGTCGACATCCCCTGCTGTCCCTACTAGACGACAGGGACCATGGCCATCTGACCCATTGCAGTTCCAGGGGTCTGGCATCTGACCTGCCAAAGTGGGGCATTGTGTTTCCCAGGAGAGCAAACAGAACTTGCAAAGTCTTGGAGTCACGAAAGAGCACTGAACGATTCTAGAACTTCAAGTCATCCCGAAGACTGAAAGGACAGGGCCAGCCCATGACCCACTTTGCAGCCTCGCTGAGGAGCTGGGACACTGTCCTGCAGGAGATGGAGCACCACGGAGGATATTAAGTCAAAGAAGGGGTGCAATAGGCTTATGTTTTACATCTTACGACTCCTTCCCCGAGGATGGATTAGAGAGGAGTTTGGAAGCTGGGGCGGCATTTCATCCAGTTCACTTGTCCTCAGGTGCCCAACTGTGGCTATAATTATGCCCATGGGATCTAGAAAGAGTCCAGCATCTAGCTTTCCCTGTATCCTTGGGTCTTTTTAAAATTTTTTTCTTTAATTTTTAAAATTTATTTATTTTTGTTTGCACTGGGTCTTTGTCACTACACTCGGGCTTTCTCTAGTTACGAGAGCAGGGGCTCCTCTGTAGTTGTGGTGTGTGGGCTACTTGTTGTGGTGGCTTCTCTTGTTGCGGAGCACAAGGTCTGGGTACAGCAGTGTTGGCTTCATAGCGTTGGATTGTGGGCTCTAAAGCACGGGCTCAGTAGTTGTAACACACAGGCTTAGTTGCTCTGCAGCACGTGGGATCTTCCCGGACCAAGGATCGAACCTATGTCCCTTACAGGGGCAAGAGGATTCTTATCCACTGTACCCCCAGGGAAGTCCAGTACTCATGTTTTTGCAGTGGAAATCCACTGCAATCAAATCAGGGGTTGCCTTCTCTTATCTCCAGCTGCCTTTTCCCTTGCCTCTTCAGAGAACCCTGAACTTGGCCTTTCCTCTAGTTGTTCTGGAGTTCTGGCCTTCCTGAGAGATTTCCTAGCAGGCAAGAAGACTTCAGGAAGGTTCAAGCATGCACCATCTGGAAAGTCGAGGAAAGTGATGGCAGTATCTCTCCTCCATCCTCAAAGAAATAAGCCTTATGGATCAGTTCAGTTCAGTCGCTCAGTCATGTCCGACTCTGCGACGCCATGGATCGCCAGGCCTCCCTGTCCATCACCAACTCCCGGAGCCCACCCAAACTCATGTGCATGGAGTCGGTGATGCCATCCAGCCATCTTATCCTCTGTCATCCCCTTATCCTGCCCTCAATCCCTCCCAGCATCAGGGTCTTTTTAAATGAGTCAGCTCTGTGCATCAGGTGGCCAGTCTTGGAGTTTCAGCTTCAACATCAGTCCTTCCAATGAACACCCAGGACTGATCTCCTTTAGGATGGACTGGTTGGATCTCCTGGCAGTCCTAGGGACTCTTAAGAGTCTTCTCCAATACCACAGGTCAAAAACCTTATGGATAAAATGGTCTAAATCCATTCCTGAGATAGGGTGCAGTGAGAAGGATCAAAGTGGCTGGGCTCAGATTGTAGATAAGAGCCTCAGAAAGGCCCACACCCTGGACAGAAGGCTTTATCTGTGCCAATTCCTGATGTGCAATGTATGCATGACAGAGGTCCCCTTGGAATGAAGTAGGGGGCTTCAGAAGGTGGCTGTGGTTTCCTGGCTCTTTATAAAGAAATGGAGCACATTTCTGCAGCCTATTTACCGCAGGAAAATGGGATTGAAAACAGTCTGCCCTCTGAACTTGGGTGATGAGATCTGAACTTCTGCTTCACCTCTTTTAAGACTTTGGCCAAACTGTTAAATCTGTGTGTCCCACTTCATTCACATATAAGCTAGTACCCACTTGATAGGGTTACTGTGGAAAGGAGGAGGAAGAGGAGCACTTAGCACATTGCAGACAACAAAAGGCATGTTTTCTGCATTGTTATGAAGTGTTTTCTCACTGCCCAGCATCTCCCGCAGATCAGAGACATAGGGAACAGCATTCCTGGCAGAGGGAACAGAACAGGCAAAGGCACAAAGTGGACGTCGTGCTGTCTGCCTCTGTGGGCGAAGCCCTGTCTGGGGGGCGGGCACTCTGCTGGGCTCGGCAGCTGCATCTGTGAGCCACGATGGCTGGTGCTCCCCTCGGGTGCTTGTTAAACGTGCTAGTGAATAACTGTTGAGTACTTACTGTGTGTCAGGTCCTGGAGGAAGAGAACAGAATTAGACCCAGTGCCTGCTGTCCTCATGACTCTAGCCAGACTCCTGAAAAGCACTGTTCAAGGTGCCCAGTTGAAAATGGCAGGCATGGGATTTTCTGCACCCTCCCCACCCCCACCCCCACCCCTTGCTACTTGACAAAAGGTTCATTTGGGTCGCACTGGTTGTTGGTACCTTGGGGAAACCCAGCCGGCCTGCTGAAGAAGCCCGCCAGCCTCCCCTGCTCTATCTCGTTCACAGTTTTCTCCTTCCTCCACATCCTGGTGGCAGCTGGCTCGGGTCCTATGTAATGATGTGAGCGCCAGCCATGCCCTCATGAACAGTTCCACATCTGGGAATTTAATCCTACAGAATCTTACCCACAAGTGGAAAGATAAACGTGTGACGACGTTCATAGGAGCAATACCCGTATGGGGGGAGGTGGGTGAGAAAGCAACCTAAGTGTCCATCACTAGGGGATTGGCCGTGCCTGTTCCATAGGCGTCTGTGCAGCCACTGAGAGAATGAAGTCTTCCTGTGTGTCCTGATCAGACAGAAAATGATACATCATTACATCAAAAGTCACGTGCGTGCATGTTCCCATCTCTGTAATTAAAAATACATGTAAACACTACAGCATCTACTTCATAGGGTCATCATGAGCCATAAGTGGGTTAATGGGTGCAAAGTGCTTAGAACAGCGTCTGATCCACACAGTAAGCATTCAAGTGTTAGATCCTGGAGGAGGGCATGGCAACCCACTGCAGTATTCTTGCCTTAGAGAATCCCATGGACAGAGGAGCCTGGCGGGCTACAGTCCATGGGATTGCAAAAGGGTCGGACACGACTGAGTGACTAAGCACAAGTGTTAGATACTATTTTTACCTCTGCTCTTATTTCATTCTCTATCTTGCTGTAGCCTAAGTTTCATAGTTATAATTTTAAAAGCACAGGAAATGGTTACAATTAACCTTCCCACTACCGTGGTTTTCTGTACTCTTGGGCTCCTCATAGAAGGATGGAAGATGACATTTCTCCTAGGGTCACACAGCCCTCGGCAGATCCATGTGGCTGGGGTCACAAACTTGTCTTGATTTGCCCAGAACTGTCTGATTTTAAAATGAAAAATTCTGTGTCCTGGGCACCCCCTCAGTTCTGGGCACCCCAGGACAGATGACCACTCTCCATACGCCTTTGGTGGCCCAGTTGCTTTAGGAAGAATACAGACAAGGCATCATTATTGCTTTTCATATATTAGGAGAAAACATAAAAATAATACATCCGAATGGAATATTATTTAGCCTTATAAAGGATGGAGATTCTGACCCATGTAACCACATGGATGAACCTTGAGGACACTGTGCTGTGTGAAAGAAGTCAGTCACAAAAAGATAAACACTGTATGATCCCATTTACGTGAGGTCTTAGAGTCTGACTACTCTGAATATTCACAGAGACGGAAAGAAGGATGGTGGCCAGGGGCAGAGGGGGAAGTGGGGAGTTGTTTAATGGATTCAGTTTCAGTTCTGCAAGATGAAAAGAGTTCTGGAGATGGATGGTGGTGATGTTTGCACAGCAGCTTGAAAGTTCTTAAGACAACCAAGCTGTACAAACTGAAAATGGTTAAGACGGCAAATCTTATGTTACATGTGTTTTGCCACAATTTAAAATTTAAAATAAATTTAAAATATAAAATACATGTTAAATATTTTAAATAGTAAAATAAAAAGGTACATCCACTACCACGAATACGGTTGCATACAGTAATGCTAAGGTGGTATTTAAATTGAACAGCCATAGCAAATAACGGCACAGATGATACCCTCGTGGAAGAAGTTGGGGAAATAGTGTAATATATTCTGAGCTCAGACTGAAGGCACCTCAGTCCTCAGCTTGTGCTGTTCCACAGACCCCCATCTGCTGCCCCCAACCACATTTCTGCTCCACAAATGGCCCACCCATTGCAAACAGGAGGGCTAAATCCAGTGCCCTCTGGGGTCTGGGGATGCCTGGCAGCATCAGTGGTTTGAAATCCTGAGTCCTGACATTCACGATGCTCTGCGCTGAGCTTGGCCTTAGCACCGTCAACCTCACCAGCAGCCATGAGTACCTGGTGATAGGGCCTTAGCGTCTGTTATCAGGAGAGTGGTGTCGGGCACAGCGCGGTGGGTAGGAGGGACCCGGAGGAGGGCAGTTAGCTTGGTGTTGGGCTCCTTCTAAGTGAGGCGGGGCAGGCCCACCCTCTTCACCCTCCCACACGCTGCCAGCAGACAGGCTGGCCTGGGCCTGGGCTGGGTGCCCGTGGACCTGAGAGCTATACCCCTCCCTCCTGTGTGTCCTCACGCCCAGAACCATATGCACATCAGACACAGGGGACAGTGCGGTGACCTCTGGGAGCCAGTTCTAACTCTGCCACCAGCTGGGAGACTGTAGACAAGTTCCCTCCTGGGGGGCATTTCCCAAACCATGCTCTGCAGAACATTCATGGGTGTGATGCTCAGAAAGCCTTCCAGGTTCAATTCAGGTTGGGTCTTCTACTGCTATCCCCAGTTCAAAATGTCTTAAGCTTCTGATGCTCACGATGGCAGTAATAATACTATTAAACAGCAGTTAACCTTTATCAAAAGGCTTATATGGGCTGGATGCTACCGCATGCATCTTAACACACTTTATTTTATTTAATACTCCCAACACCTGAGGCTTATGGAGATGAAAGTAACTTGCCTGAAATCTGGGCTCTCAAGAAGAGGCCATGGGGAGAAGATGAAGGAAAGAGGAAGAGAATTAACTACCAATATTCATGCTCGGCTTAAAAGCAGCGCTTCCTAAACTTTAAAGGGCACACACATCACCTGGGAGTCTTGTTAAAAGGCACGTTTTAACTCAGTAGGTCTTGGGTGGAGCTGAGGTAGGGCATGTCTAACAGCAGTGGGCTGACGCTGCTGGTCCCAAGACCAGGCTCTGAATGAGGAGGCTTTGGAACACTTGAGTTTTCTCTTATGCCTGAGATGAGATTCATTCCCTCATTCATGCACTAATTCATTCATTCATCCATCCATCCATGTGTAGATGCCATCTAGTAGCAAAGAACTGGAACTTTGCATTTGGAATCAGGTTCTAATCCCAGTTCTGCTCTGTTCAGTAAATGAGCGTTTTCTTTGAGCCTCAATTGCCCATCTATAAATGGGAATGGAACACATTTTAGAGATTCTTCTGTGACCATTAAACGTAATAAATTGTAGCAAAAGTCTGCCTTGGGGGCCCAGGTCATGGTGGACATTCCATAAATGGTGGTGCTTCAGGAGCTTATTTTACTATTCATGTGTTTATTTAACCCTTTCAAGTGAGGTTTCTAGATGGTTCCAATAGATTTGTTTACATTAAAACAAATGTATTTATTAAAATTATTTGTCATATATATTTACTTACATATTTCCATAAAGATGTCCCAGTAGCTCCAAAAGCTATAGTGATGGGCCCCAGGGTCCCCACCATGAATGCGAGACGTGTCTTCCAAAAGGTGGAAAGAAATTGAGGAGGAGACAGCCACACATTGATGAGCTGCACACACCACTTGGCAAATGACCACCAGAAAGGAGGAGTGAGAAATGCTTGTGAAGGGGAGAGAGCCAAAGACTGGGTAAAATGACAGCCAATCCCAAGCTGTTAATTATCCAGAGGGAACTAAATATTACGTAGGCAATTATCAACAGGCTTCTGAAAGCCACAATAGGGAAACCTGGTCCCCAGCCTAGTCCCTGCAGAAGGGCTCAGGCCACGGGTTTTATTTAGCATGCAGGGCAGGCTCTTCACCCAAGGAGGGGGCGGTGGCTGGGTCACCTTCGTGTCCAGCCAAGCCAGGACCCAGCGCTGTGCTTTGAAAATCGGCTTTACCCACAAGCGCTGGACCTGGAAGCCGCAGCCCCCTCCCCACCGGCCCTCCCTCCCCGAAGATGTCATCTTTTGAGATGATTTCATGTGGAAGCATCGCTAAGTAAATTCGCTAAATGCCTATTCATCCCTGTCAGATGGGGACGCGGTGAAGCGGTAAATGTGAAAATGGCCCCAGCTCGGGGCCCTGAAAGGCACTTTCTGGGGCTGCCAAATGAAGCCGCAGCCGATGACCCTGGGAGGCCTGAGGCTTCGCGAGAGGGGGTGCGGGAGCCCCGGCCCGGCCCCTCCAATCCTCCCACTGAGGCCGCTGAGAGGCCCCTGTTTATTATTCCTGCTGCCAGGGACCCATTCAGAGGTTAACTTGTCCCTGTATTCATCGGGAGGACAATAATGAACTGTCGCAGAGAGTGGCGAAGGGGTTGGTAAAGAGGCACCTCTAAGCCATGGAGCTGGAACAGGCCTCTGTGATTTGGAAAGAGAGGTTGCTTAATTTCCTTTCCAGGCTGGTTTAGTTTCCACCTCTCCAGGACCTTCAAGAAGCCCTTTGCCCACCGCTCTCCATCACTGGGCGTGAGGCACGCCTGGGCTTCACCCTGCCCGCCTGCGGAGATGCTCCACGTGGGCGCGGACACGTGGGCTTGGCTTTCTGTCTGCGTCCCCAGGCTGCACCCTTGCGCATATCCGCAGGGCTAAGCTGTCTGCGTTTGTGCCCGTGTGGATTTACCTTGTTGCAGACATGCGAGGTTTTTCTGGCATTTGCCAGCCACTAGAACGGCAGGTTTTGAAGTGGTTGATTTCCACACTAGGACCGGCTGTCGGCAGTGCTGGGTTCTGCTGCAGCATCTCCTAACTGCTCTGTCCCCCCTCTGCTGGAATTATGAGTTGGTCAACAAGAGTTGGCCAATCAGAGAGCAGGGGCTTGGCGTGGCGCGACTTCGGGTGATGCAGGGAAAAGAGAGAGGGAGGGATGGCTGGGAGCGGCCCCTATAGGCTGGTGAGAGGCCAGAGCAGAGCACCTTACATTTATTGTGCACCTACTGTATGCCCTCATGTACCCAGTTATCCATCAGCGTGTATATCTACTTTGTGCAGGGCAGCCAGGTGAAGGCTGTCACTCAGAGGTTGAATGACTTACCCTAGGACACACAACAGGGTCGGGAATGGAGCTGAGATCTATCTCCAGCCCCTTCTGCTTCCAGAGTGCAGGCATCGCTTTCTGAGGCACCCACCTGCCCCCCCCCACCCCCCACAAAGTTCTAGCCTCCTTTCTCTTCCCAGAGATGCACCTTCACCTGTTCTCCCAATTTGAAAGGATGGTTAACCCTTTCCTTCTAAGTAAACCCCCCCTACCCCCAGCAGAGAAGCTGATGATAAAGGAGCTGTCACTTCAGCACCATTTACCTGTTTGGGTTTATTCAGCGTAAGAGGCGACTGCGTTTCTGGCAGATGGAGACCCGTGTGACTGCCTTTTAAAATACTGTCACAGCTGTATGCACAAGCTGATTAGCTGTGACTACACTGCTAGTGCTGAGATTGATGGCGATAAATTTGGGATAACAATGCTGGGAACGATGTCACCTGTTTGTATTGCACTTCATATTTCTTAAAGCTCTCTCAATCAGTAGCCCAGGGGCTAGGGAGGATTTAGCATTCATTCATTCATCGATGCATTCGTTTCTCAAAGTGCATTTGAAGGCGTCACTTTAAACTCATCTCACCGTTAGTCATCCACTCATCCAGCAAGCATTGCTGTACCTCCTACTATGATTACTGTACCTCCTACTATGTGCCAGTGATGAGCGAGTTTGATTAGGTTCTGTCCTCATGGAGCTTACATCCTAATGTAAGCAAATTTAGCCCTTTCAGATGGTGATGAGATCATATGTAAATAGAGTGATATGTTAAGTGAAGGGGAGCGGGTGCTGCTTTAGGTTGGGGACCTAAAAACAGCCTTTTTCATGAGGTGACATTTGAAAAGAAATCTGGATGACAAGAGCAGACATAGAAAGATATGGGGCAGAATTTCCCAGGCACAGTTCAGTTCAGTTCAGTTCAGTCGCTCAGTCATGTCTGACTCTTTGCAACCGCATGGACTGCAGCATGCCAGGCCTCCCTGTCCATCACCAGTAAACTCCTGGTGTTTACTCAAACACATGTCCACTGGGTCAGTGATGCCATCCAACCATCTCATCCTCTGTCATCCCCTTCTCCTCCTGCCTTCAATCTTTCCCAGCATCAGAGTCTTTTCCAGTGAGTCAGCTCTTCCAATCAGGTGGCCAAAATATTGGAGTTTCAGCTTCAGCATCAGTCCTTCCAATGAATAATCAGGGTTGATCTCCTTTAGGATGGACTGGTTGGATCTCCTTGCAGTCCAAGGGACTCTCAAGAGTCTTCTCCAACACCACAGTTCAAAAGCATCAATTCTTCAGTGCTCGGCTTTCTTTATAGTCCAACTCTCACATCCATACGTGACTACTGGAAAAACCACAGCCAGGCACAGTGAGAGCAAAGGCCCTGAGGTTACTTTGTATCTGCCACCGAGATATTCACTGATGTCCTATTGTTTGCCAATCCCAGTGCTGGGTCCTGGGGATTCCAAAACAAGTAAGACACTACACTAATTCTCAAGGAGTTCACAGCATATGGGAGTGTGTAGGACACAAACATACAAACAGTCCATTTTAGCATACTTTGGTAAACTTGGTGATGGAGGTACATGAAAGAAGATGCCTCATGCACCTTGCAAGGTATAAATGAAGGAGGGGATGTGGTTGCTGTGACAAAGAAGGGAGCCAGTCACAAGTGTCCATGGTCTCTGGAGGCTCTGACTTTCCTCTTGTTTTGCTTCCACAGGACAAATGACCAGCTGGTGGCATTTCTCTCCCGATACCGAGACATGAATTTCTTGAAGTCGCATGGCCGGGACAATGCAAGGTAGTATATCTTCCCTCTACCCTTGTGCAAAAGAGAAATGAAATCTGAGTCATCATTTGGGGGCTTCCTTCTAGACTGGTTTGATGCAACCAGAAATAAGTTGAGAACGGGAGAGAGGCATGGCACGGCTGGGCCTTGGCCCTTCCTGTGCAGAATCTGAAGTGGTCTCTCCTGCCAGCCAGAAACAGAGAGAACAGCAAATGTGTCTCATCATGTCATATAAGCATTTTCATGAGCCCGTGTTCTCATGGCAGTCCTCTGAGGAAAGTAGGGTAATCATTTTATACTCATTTTATTGGGAGGAAGACCGAGGCCCATAGTTCAAGTTCATGATGTCCCATGAACATACATTCAGTTTGCCAGTCATTCAGCAAATATTCACATGGGGCCAAACATGTGCCAGGCACCCTTCTAAAGGTGAATGAGACAAAATCCTCACTCTCATGGAATTTACTTTCAAGTAGGAAATTGAAAGTCTCACACCAGAAGGGAGTTGGAGTCAAGGAAACCAACTTCCCGCCCTGTGCCTTCACCATTGCCTCACTCTTGCTGTCTAAGTTGTGGGCAGGGATTTGAGGCAGCAGAATCCTTTGTGCCTCTCTCACTTAAACTGAGGGAAGCAAACAGCATCACTACAGACCCCCTCGTTGTTGTTGTTGTTCAGTCGCTCAGGCATGTCCTACTCTTTGCAACCCCATCGACTGCAGCACGCCAGGCCTCCCTGTCCATCACCAACTCCCAGAGCTTACTCAAACTCATGTCCATTGAGTCGGTGATGCCATCCAACCATCTCATCCTTTGTCGTCCCCTTCTCCTCCTGCCTTCAATCCTTCCAGCATCAGGGTCTTTTCCAATGAGTCAGTTCTTTGCATCAGGTGGCAGAAGTATTGGAGGGTCAGCTTCAGCACCAGTCCTTCCAATGAACATTCAGGGTTGATTTCCCTTTGAGTTGAGTCTAAATCTCTGTGGCCCTCTGCTAGAAGGGCTACAGTCTTGAGCGCCCTCTGTAGGAGAGATCACATGATCCGCTTCACCATCTAGAAAGAAAAAACCATTACAAACCCACTCAGGATCACTCTGCCAGCTTTTTAAAAAGGCTTATTTATTTTTAATTGGAGGATAATTGCATTACAATGTTATGTTTGTTTCTGACATACATCAACATGAATCAACCATAGGGCTCTGCCATCTTAGAACATTTTTCTAGCGTTGAACTCAGAACTTAATCTGACAGTTCACAGGATAATTTTAGCATGTTAACGTGTTCTGTTTGGCCTTGGTTCTGGTTTTGTTCTGTTTAATTCAGGTGCTTCATCTGAAGATTAATAGCCCCATTTAAAAAAATAGCAATGTTTCCAGCTCATCTTAAAAGATCCACTTAAATGTCCACTTACTCTGTGCCTGAATTTTCTCATGAAGGTTGTATTGTCTTAGACAAAGCCTGTGTTCTACAGGACCCTGCAGTTCTTGCTGCCTTCTCCCCTACCTGGTCCCAATGCCCTTCAGTTTGCCCATCTCTGCTGTTGGTGTTCTCCACTGCTGCTGCTGGAGGTGTCTTTCTGGCTGGCTCTGTGATCCACTTTGCCCAGATATCCACAGCAGGGAGAGACAGAGGCAAGCAGTGGGCTCCATTTCCCAAGTTTTCAAGAAGTAATCCCCAAATCCTTGGGTTGCATCACTTTCCTTAATTTTGACTTTGACTTCATCCAACTGTCTGTTGGATCCATCTTGTCCAACTGACAGTCTGCATTCTTTACATTTAATAGCAACCCCTAGACTTGAGGATGCTCTGTAAATTAGCACAGATTAGTATAGCATGTTTTGGCCACTAAGCTGGACAAACCTGGGTGGATAAAGAAGATGTACACTGTAATACACTATAGCCATATAGTGTACTGTGTTCCTGCTAAGTGCCTATCACTCTGCTGGCCCCTTTTCACACAGGATCCAGCTTTATTTTTATAGTCACTCAGATTCCATGGAGGTGGTAAGTTATCAGAACTAGCCCAGATTTTGGTTCCCCACCCTTAGATAGAGAATGAAGACCCTTATTATTTATAATACATGGTTTGTGCAAAGTTACATCATGAGAACAAAAAATCCACTGTAAGTTGATAAACTTGTGTCTAAATTACATCCACCCTAGTATTGTTGTTCTAGCCTACTCAGTATTTATTCTCTGTCTGCTATTTCCAGGCACTGTGCTAAGAGCTGGGTATGGCACAGAGGTTAAGATTGTGAATTTTGGGAGTCATATCTCCTGGGTTGAAGCCCTGATCTACCATGTCCTGGCTGTGTTGCATTGGACTGGTGACTTAACCTCTCTGAGCCTCTTCCCTTATCTGTACGATGGACATATTAATGGACTTATACTCATGAGATCATTGGAAGGATTGAATGAGATGCTGTGTATAAAGCATTTGGCACATCATAAATCCCTGTGATGGTGATGGTGGGGTGGTGGTGGTGATGGTGGTGGTGATGATGGTGATGGTGGTGGTGGTGTCATTGATGATAAACATCAGACTGAAATACTGCAGGCGGGAGAAATAAATAGTCGATGTACAGGCCAGGGTTGTGCCTTTGAGTTTTGTGAGTACGTCTTGTCCAGTTGATGTGCCTCCGGAGTTGACAGGTGTTACCCAAATGGCACAGCAGGATACAGAGCAGGGTAAAGACTCAGGCTCAGGAGATATCGCTTGCACCTCCCTCTAAAACCCTAAAACCCAAGGCTCTCTGGACAGAAGAGCTCACAAGTTCCAACACTCATGCATGAGTCCTCAGCCAGGATTCACTCACTTAGATGAATTGAGGGTTTAATAGTAAAATGAGCCATCAGCCGCCACTGTCTCCTCTTTGGCAGCTGAGGGCTCCCTGCTGTGGGAACAAGCCTAACCATGCACATCTTCCCTTGTGTCACCCACAGGGGCACCCTGGGCGAGGTTTGGCTCTGGTTCTGCACTGATTGTATGTTAGGAAAAACTCTTTTTTTTTTTTTTTTTTGGTGGGAAATGACAGAAACTCAGCTTAAACTTGATTAAAGGGTAAAGGAAGTTATTGGATGATTCAACTAAAACACTAGTATCTGACTTTGGGCATTGCTGAATCAAGCAGTTCAAATGATATCGTCAAGCCCAGACTCTGTTAGTTCTTTTGAAAATTATTTCTTATTGGTCTGGAGAGGGTTAAAATAAAGCAAACACAGCACATCAAGTAGTCAGGTAGTTCACTAGCAGAAATATTTTTTTTAATTGAGGTATAACTGACATATTAGTGTCAGGTATGAAGGTGAATGTGTTCGTTGCTCAGTTGTGTCCAACTCTTTCTGATCCCATGGACTGTAGCCCACCAGGCTCCTCTGTCCATGGAATTCTCCAGGCAAGAATACTGAACTGGGTTGCCATTTCCTTCTCCAGGGGAGCTTCCCAACCCAGGGATTAAAACTGGGTCTCCTGCATTGCAGGTAGATTCTTTATTGTCTGAGCCATAGCATTCAATATATGCATATATTATAAAATCACCACCACAATATGTCTAGTTAATATCCATCACCACGTATAGTTAGTTTTTTCTCATGATAAGAAATTTTAAGATCATAGCAACTTTCAAATATGCAATATGGTATTATTAACTGTGGTCACCATGTTATACATTACAGCCCTCGACCGTATTTATTTTATAACTGGAAGTTTGTTCCTTTTGACCACCCTTACCCTTTAACTTAACTTCCATTAGTTCTCTTTCCCTTTGTGTGGGTTTAATTTTCTGGCTTCAGATGGTGACCCTTCTCAACATATTAGCCTCATTTTACTGATGAGGACACTGAGACTCAGAGAAGTGAAGTGACTTGCTTATGCTCACACAGCAAGGGCAGGGCTAGGACTCAGGCCTAGAGGAATGTGTCCCCAGAGCCCAGACTCAGAAGCCTGCATGATGCAGCCCATCTGTGCTTGGGTCCTGCTTTCTTCCAATATGCTGGGTGGCTTCGGAGCAGCCACTCTGCTTCTCTGGGCTTCACTGTGTTGGACAAATGCAGTGGTTGAATGAGATGATCTCCAAATGCCCTCGCATTCTGATGTTCCATGCTTCAGGACCAGCCCTTGCAAAGACAATGTGACAGAGGCAGAGAGTATAAAAGACGGGAAGATGGAGAGAGACAGAAGCAAGCAGTGAGATACAAAATAGGCCACAGGGTGCCTCCATTTTTAATCCCGCGTGGTTTCTAATAGCAGTTTTGACCTTCTGTCCCTAACTCGTCTTTAGCAGTCAATTTGGACTTCCAGCTCCCGCTGCTAAGAGATGGCATAAAGGCAAACTAGTATTTTAATAGCTGCCCAATTGGTCCTGACTGTTCCTATAATTAAATGAAGGAGAGTGTAGTGTTCACTCTATTTCCTTGTATTCCTCCAAAAATCAAGTGGCTAGACATATTGAAAGACATGCAGCGCAGTTATCATTTTCCCAGATAATCTCTGCAGGGCTAGCAGAAGCAGGTGCCCTGAATAAGCAGGTCTTGGCAAACATCCCCAGAACTCCTGGTTTCTGCTCAGAGAGCATCAGAGAAGTTCCCCCAGATCTTGGTAGACTGATCAAATCTCAGAGTATGGGACCTCTTACAGGGAGATGGAAAGAAAAACTTATTTCCCTTAGCCAGAATAGTTTCTGAGACTTTCTGGCCTTGGTTGGTGTCAGTGCCCAAATAATTTAAGGTCACCAGGATCCCAGGGCTCAGTCTTGGGGCATAGTGTGGAGTATTGGTAACAGCATGGGCCCTGGAGTCCAGACACCTGTGTCAAAATGCCAGCTCAGCTTGTGATAGCCAGGGCACTCTGACAAACGGCTTCGATTCTCCATGCCTTCATGTTCTCCTCTTTATAAGATCCAGACATGGGGGGATTGTCTGGATCACATAAGATCCAGTGATGTAGGGATTGTGGAGGACTGAGTAGCCTCACAGACCACAGGAAGCATCTAGCCAGGTGCTTTTCAGTGTGTTATCCCATTTCAGAGATGAGTACAACTGAGGCTTGCAAAGTTGTTTAACTTGCTCCAGGTTCCACACAGCTGGTATTGGAGCCTGGTTTGGTCTGACTGTTATCACCGCATTTTAGTGACTACATCTGAGAGGACCTGTTACTTTGAGTTCTTAGGGTGTGCAGCTGAAAGAGCAAAATTCTACTGATTTTAAGCAGAATTATTTTTTAAATGAACAAGGGAGGAAAATCAGCCCATCCCCTACTTTCTAGAGTCAGCCTCTCCTAAATTGTGTTCATGATCCACACGTGAGATTATTTGGGGGAGTTCATGAAGGAGTGTCATGGGAGAATTTGTATTGAGTTTATGTGCATCAACAAAAATTTATATAATTAATCCAGTACTTCACAGATATTATGCTTAGAATAAGATTAAGTTAAAAAAAAAAAAAAAAGAACAGTTGAAGCTATCTAAAGTTGGTTTAGAAAAAAAAAATATTGAGGGCAGTCCCATACAGAGTTCGTAAAGCCTATAGCATAGCTGTTAAGAATCCAGGTTCTGGAACCAGACTGCCAGGGTTCACATGCTAAGCACTCATCAGGTGTGTGGCCCTGGGTAAGTTAAATCAATCACTTGTGCTTCAGATTCTTTATCTGCAAAATGGGAAGAATGATAATAAAGCCACCCTCCTAGAACTGCTGCAAGAATTAAAGCAGGGGATATGTGGATAAGCTCTTGGAATAGTTAGGTGTGCATAATAAGTTGATGACGGTGGTGATGATGGAGGTGGCGATGGGGACAGGGCTGAAAAACCTTGAAGATGGTGTGTATCCACATGATTAACATTTTAGAAACACTTTTTACAGTTCTTAGAGAAAGATCTAGTATTTCAAATGTAAAAAGCCTAGACCAGAAGGAAGCTAGGAAGGGTCCCAGCTCTCAGGTCACAAGTGGCATAAACAAGTTTCTTCCTGTTCCCAGGTCTGGGATCCACCTGCTAGACGTGGTGGTGCCCCGCTGGCATCAGAATGGCAGCTAAGCAGATTCGCCAGCTCTTCTCTCTGACATTGAACTAATCTTCGGGCCCAAAGCTCCCTTGATGTATAAACAGGCAACTGTTTAACCAAAAATTGGCAAATCCATCGAGAGCCTGGCCAGGAACCTCCTCCAAGCAAATCTGCTTTCAGGAGGCCCGTTGGTGCCAGCTTGCTTATCAGGAGAACTCTCTCCCCATCTGTCTTGTAGCACCATGATTGATGGGAGGAGATAATTAATATCTCATCTCCAATGGGGAAAGCAGATTGCATTCCCCTCTCTCTTTCCTTAAACCCAACTGGTGAGTTTATCGCTGTTTGCATGTTCACTTTGTTTAATCCAGTTATGGCAGCCATGTCAAAATAAAGCTTAGCATCACACAGGCACCCGCACAAAGCTGTGTACACAGCTCTGTGGGCCTCCTCATGAGTTTTGAAGTCAACTTTAGAACTTTTCTGTTTTCGAAACAATACATGTTGAAGTTAGACCAAAGACTAGAAGACAAGTTTGTGCACTGTCATCTCTGAGATAAAGAGTATGTTTTTTCATTTCCTTTTTTGCCTTATCTTTGTGTTCCATGCCTAGGGAGGCCTACATTACTTTCATAATTAGAATGTAATGCAGTAGATATTGTTTTTAAATTTGTGTGAAATTTAAAATAGGGAAAATCAATTAGTCCTCAGTGGACCTTTAGACTCTCAGAGGCACAAGCTGATTCAGGCCCTGAGTACTATAAAGAGCATGGGTCACCCAACCTGGGGTTCTTGGTTCCAGGATTTGGGCCCTGAGTCTGCATTTCTGCTTAGAATGGTTTTTCTTTCATTCCTGAATGTGAAACTCAAGTCAACTTTCTTCACCCGGAGTGTATGTAATATAGGGTTTACTGTGTGCAGATACTGTCCTAAATGCCTTATAGATATTAATTCTTTCAATTCTCACAACAATCCCATGATATAAGCACAGTTAGTATCATGCCCATTTTCTACATGGGAACATCGAGGCTAGAGAGATTAAACAACATACAGTTTGGGAATGGGGAAACAGACTTGAATGCAGGTGGTCTGGTTCCGGGGTCTAGACTCCAGGCCACTGTGCTACACTGATTCCCTGAGTATGTTCATCGTGGAGTTTCCTGCCACGTTCAAACCACATGTTCTTATGGAGGACATGCTCCTTCCACCAGTCAGGTCAGACCTGCCTCTCCTGTGGCTGGTCTCCTCTTACGTGAGGTGGTGAAGCTGAGCTTCTCCCTGTAGCCCTCACTCCCACCACTTTAGCTTCTCTTCACTCATTCAGGCTCCTGCACACACTATTTCTGTCTCCTATAAAGCTCTTCCCCACAACTCTTCAGATGACTGATTCCTTCTCATCCTTCTTGTCAGGGTCGCCTCCTCAGCAAAATCTTCCCCAACAATCTTCACTAATTAAGTCCCTGTCTCTTTATTTTCTGACACTGCACTCTGTTTTCCTGTATAACACTCATCACAAATGTCTAATTATATGTTCATGTATTTTGTAGCTCTTTATGACTACTTACTTATTTATTAGAACAGTTTTACAGCCTTGTGGTAAAGAGTGTGGAATCCAGAGCCTGACTGCTAGGTTTGAATCCCTCCCTTATCACTGACCAGGTGTGTAGCCTTGGGAAAATTACTTAACCTCTCTGTATCTTTGTTCTTGTAAAACGAGCTCTCATAGGATTGTGATGAAGACTAAATGAGAGAATATACTTTAAGTGCAAGGAATAGGACTTAGAAAGTAGTAAGTGCTCAATAAATGATAAATATTACTGATTTACCTCTCATTCTAGAAGAGACAGAAGGACAGGGCTCATGTCCATCTCCTTTACAACCATATTCTCAGCACATAGACTTGGAGAGCTGCTGAATGAGCAAATGACTCTTTTGGTCTTCCAACTACTGCAGAGTAGGGACTGACAGATGACTCCAGCCCAGGTCAGGAAAGGGCATAACCCATACTGGCATGTGAGAAATGGCCAGTGGACCCCTTATGGAGCTGCAAATTTAGGAACTTAATGACCTGAATCCTCACTGACTTGTGCCTTGGAAAGATGGGAGGGTTTCATATTTGTGGTTCTCAGACAGAATCAGGGTACATGTGAAGCTTGTCACATCTGCCACCACAACCAAGAGCATCACAGGAGACTCACTGTGGAGGCACTGGGTTTCTGTCCTTGGTGCTGAAATGAAATTGCTTTTCAGAACATAAAGGGTTTCTCCTTAGCCCTGACGTGCCCTACACATGCCTGTCTACAAAGTCCTAGAATACAGAAGAGGAGCGATTGAAGTTTTAATTTTATAGCTTGATTATGGAAAATGTTAAGTATCTTCATTCAGTTGTGTCCAATTCTTTGCGACCCCATGGACTGCAGCATGCCAGGCTTCCTTGTCCATCACCAACTACTGGAGCTTACTCAGGCTCATGCCCATTGAGTTGGTGATGCCATCCAACCATTTCATCCTCTCCCGTCCCCTTCTCCACCTTCCTTCAAGCTTTTCCAGCATCAGGGTCTTTTCCAATGAGTCGGTTCTTTGCATCAGGTGGCCAAATTATTGGAGCTTCAGCTTCAGCATCAGTCCTTCCAATGAATATTCAGGACTGATTTCCTTTAGGATTGACTGGTTGGAACTTCTTGCAGTCCAAGGGACTCTCAAGAGTCTTCTTCAACACCACAGTTCAGAAGCATCAATTCTTTAGTGCTCAATTTTCTTTATAGTCCAACTCTCACATCCATACATGACTGCTGGAAAAGCCATAGCTTTGACTAGATGGACCAAGTACTTGCTAAATGCTGAGTACTACACTAAGCCCTCTCCATATAAAATATAATCGCATTTAAACTCTGTGAGACAGGTATTATGATGATCACTGTTTCCCATAAGAAGCTGAGGTGTCTTGTATTCAGGTTGCCCAAGGTTAATGGCAGATCCAGGACTTGTACCAAATATTCTGGCTCCAGAGCCCCAAGTTCGGCCCCTGTGTCCCATGGCTGTTTTGTGTGGGCCCTTCACTAGCTGGCTGACTTCAAACACTGTGTTTTCATGCTTTGCTTCATGATTTTGTGTTTAAACTGAAATGCTTAGGTTGTACTTATACTGAAGAGTAATCTGGGTTCAGTGACATATCACTGGACAAGAAAAGAAAAGAAGTATTTTTATAGGCTGTGTGACTTTGGATGACCTTGGCTCATACATCCTCCCTGGGCCTCAGTGTGTTGGGGATTTTTATCTATAGATAGTTATATTAACTAATTGCTGAGATTTCTTCTTGCTCAAACATGCTGTAAAATCTGAGGGGCAGAGTTCTTCCTTTCAGAATTCATTATACGACAAGACAGTTCTGGAATAATTCCACACTTGATGAATATGCCGAGATTGTAGCCAGGGAATTAACTGAATTGAGAGATTTCTTTAGCGTCTGTCTTTCTGGGGCCATTTTCAAAGGCTACAGATTACTTTCTTAGCTAACTTTTTCTCCCCTGGGGGAGATTCAGAACCCCTCGCCACCCTCCATCTGATTAACTCTGATACTCACCTGGTCCTTGTGACGTCCCAGCAGAATCACATTTAGCTATGACTTTGTCCCATATTGTGGCAGTAGAGACAAATCTCAGGAAGACAAACCATTCCTGAGAGCCCAGGAGATAAAATCAAATGCAAACTATCCCATGTTTGCCCTCAAGTAGCCTGAAGACAGAAGTTCCTTGTAAGGTCTGGCAAGAAGCCTCTTCCAACCAGCAATGAGCCATTTTCTCTTGGTTCACTAATTTCTGGGCTCTGTCTTTTTGAGGAAGAACAAGTTCTCAGATCCTTAATTTGAGTCCTTTTGGAGGGACCCCAGCGACTTGGGATGAAGAACGGGAAAGTAGTAAAGCATTGGCATTGGATTCATTCAGACCCGAATTCAAGTCCTAACCTGATCGCTATGTGACTTTGGAGAAATTACTTAACTTTCCTGTGATTCAGTTCCTTCACCTGTCAAATGTGTGTTAGAAAATTTTGATACCTGGTTAACCAACAGCAGCTACATCCTGACTGCCTGACAGATATTGATGTTATTCTTCCCTTTTTTCATTCACTCAACATATTTATTGGGCACACGCTGTATGCTAGGCACTGTGCTAGACACTGTTCTAGGCACTAGGGATACCACAGTGATCAAAAAGAGACAAAAATGGGGAAAGGATAGTGAGGGAGTGTGGGATGGACATGTACACACTGCTTAGTGTTATGTGTCCTATGGGAGGGGAGCTTGGGGGAGAATGGGTACATGCATGTGTGTGGCTGAACCTCTTCACTGTTCACCTGAAACTTCACAACATGGTTAATAAGCTATACCCCCAAAGAAAATAAAAAGTTCAGAAAAAAAAAGACAAATATTTCTGCCCTCTTGGGCCTTATGTCCAGTAGTAGAAAAGGCAATAAATGAAATAGATACCTTGTGCATTGTATTAGAAAGTGAAGTGTTATGGAGAAAAATAAAACACCAAAGGAGGATTGGGGAGGGGTGTCATGTCTATGAAAAAAGGAACTGATGATTGGGTCGGCCCATTGTTTGGATTGAGTCTTACTAAACACTTTGCAAGGAATTTTGTAAATATCATGCATCACACTTTTGCAGCTGCTTTGGGAGCTTGTCAGAACAGGTGTCATGGGCTCATCCTACAGGTGAGGCAACTGGCATTCAGAGAGGGTAAATCAGCCCCACACCTCAGTGAGTGCAGAGACAGCATTGGTACCAGACCCTCTTCGTGTCTGTTCTTCTAGGATATCTCCTGTTGACCCTAGGTTTCCCAGCTAACTAGGTCATAAGCAAAACTAAAGAGGGGACAGCATCACTGGCCATCTTCTGTGTAATGGGCCTGTTGCTGCACAGCTTCCCTCCATCCCTCAGGTGGGAGAGCCATGTGCCTTTTCCTGGTGAGCCAACATTGATGAAAGATTCACCCAGATGTTCACAAACTTACTTTGGTTTCCAGCCTTTATCTTTTCAAATTATGGTAAATCCACATGGGGGGGTAAACAGCAAAATCACTGCCTAAACAGCTTGATTGTTTTTGCCTGATAGATTCCCACCCTCTGGGCCTCTTCCATCTTCTCTCAGTCCAGACCTAAGTTGCTCGTAGCCCCTTTCAACCCAGGAACTTTTCTGAGACCTGGGAAATCTGTGATCTCTATTTACTCATAATTAACTGAAGCATGCTTTTGCAGCTTATCGGTTTTGAAGGCAGTAAGTACAGCAGTCAATCTCCCAAACCCCGTAAATATTTTATTTTGGAGATTACTGCATAAATATTGTATTTGGATATTGCAGTCTGGGACATCACATTAAAATTGCAAGATGATGCTGTTATCCAATCTAATGGAACATGAAATTAAAAAGCTGGTCCATGGAAAGAAAAATTTTGCATGTCATCCCACCTGTATTTCTTCTCTCTCTCTCCCTCAGTTGTCTTGATTACCATGAAAGTTTTGATAAAGTATCTAAAATTTAAAGGTTTAAGCACAGTTAAGTGTACCCACCGGACATTATCATCTAATTGGCACCAGCCAGAGTCGAGATAGGATTTTCTTTTCCCTCCCTCAGTGTCTTCCTTCAGTGAATCAGTTATAGCCAAGTTTGGTGTCAGTAAGTGCCATTGTGGGTATATTGAAAACCTTTTACCAGGTCGCTCCCCAGAGAGAACATGGCTTTGCTAAGGATAGTGAATTTTACACTTGGAAAGAAAATGTTAGGGAAAGGTCAGGACCAGGGACATTGGAAACCTGGGTCTTCTGGTTGGCTTCTGCCCTGTGTGTCTTCAGAAAAGTTCTCAGCCTTCTCTGGGATCCCATGCATCCATCTAGTGCTTGCCCCACACCCTCTTCCTTGGTATAAGAGTGACTTAAGAATGTCACAGCTAAGTCCCTTGTTGTTGTTGAGTCGCTAAGTTGTGTCCAACTCTTTGCAATCCCATGAACTGCAGCATGCCAGGCTTGCCTGTCCATCACCGATTCCCGGGGCTTGCTCAAACTCATGTCCATCAAGTCGGTTATGCCATCAAACCATCTTATCCTCTGTCACCCCCTTCTTCTATTGCCCTCGATCTTTTCCAGCATCAGGTGGCCAAAGTATTGGAGCTTCAGCATCAGTCATTCCAATGAATATTCAGGGTTGATTTCCTTTAGGATTGATTGTTTTTCCTTTAGGATTGATCTCCTTGCTATCCAAGGGACTCTCAAGAGTCTTCTCCAGTGCCACATTTTGAAAGCATTAATTCTTCAGCACTCAGCTTTCCTTATGGTACAACTCTCTCATCTGTAGATGACTACTGGAAAAACCATAGCTTTGACTGTAGGGAACTTTGTCAGCAAGTGATGTCTCTGTTTTTCAATATGTTATCTAGGTTTGTTATAGCTTGCCATCCAAGGAGCAAGAGTCAGCAATGATTTTGGAGCTCAAGAAAAGAAAATCTGTCACTGTTTCCACTTTTTCCCAATCTGTTTGCCATAAAGTGATGGGACTAGATACCATGATCTTGGTTTATTGAAAGTTGAATTTTAAGCCAGCTTTTTCACTCTCTTCTTTCACCTTCAACAAGAAGCCCTTTAGTTCCTCTTCATTTTATGCCATTAGGGTGGTATCATCTGCATAACTGAGGTTGTTCATATTTCTCCTGGAAATCTTGATTCTAGCTTGTGAATCATCCAGCCTAAACAGTACCTTAGAGACTACCTAACTCATCATTATTACAACTGGTGGTCTGTGGGCTGGATTCAGCCTAGGGGTATGTCTTATTTATCAGAATTTTTTTTAAGGGATTTGAAATTCTTTTAGAAAATGCATTCTCTACATCTTTGCTGATTCTACCTACACTGTTATCGTATACTCAGCCTACCTCACACACTTACATTATTTGTCTGATCCCTGTAGGCATTTAATTTTACAACCTAGACCTAGCCCAACTTTGTCAGCTTCCCATGGGGGACATTAGTCAAGGTCATTATTTTACAAACTCACCCAGCTGGTTACTGGTAGAGTCACGTTGTGATGAGATGCAAAGCACATTTTAACAGAATTAAGTCTCTTCACCACCAGCATCATTGTAATCACCATTTTTATCACACTAGCATCAAGTTTTCCTAAGAATTAAATCTATTACACCATTGTGCTCAGTGAGTGACCAGTGTCTGGGGGCAGGTCCTCTATTTGTGCAGAAGAAAGTGCTATGGGTGTGGGTTTATTAGTGAGGTTTCAGGCAGTTCCCTCTGGCAGATTTGTGGGAGGCTCAGTGGGAGAGATTCTTTCTAGAACTGAGAGTGGCCAGGAGGGTGGGACCATCTCCAGCTACTATACTGTACAGCTGCCTTGCAGTGTTCCAGTACCTGTAAGGTAGGCAGAAACGAGGAAGTTTGGGTCAGTTCTAGTGCAGCATCTGTCTTGGAGGAGACAGGCAACTCTAATGTGAAGACAGAGGTGAGATCTGTCATGGAAACACAAAAACCTGTGGACACGCAATGGGGGATGCAGCCCGGCCTAGTGGAAAAGTGGCCCTAATGTGCCACAGCCGTGGCTACCTACTCTACCTGGAGGCTAAGAACATTTGCATCCATCACAGTAGTGATAAAGGTGAAATCGTTAAGGAATGTATTAGTCCAGACTTCTTCCATTGCAAATGACAGAACCCTATTCCAAAATGCCTTAAGCACATTACTGACAAGTCTGGCGGTGAGTCAAGGACAGCAAGATCCAGGGTCTCAAGCAAAGTCATTGAAGCTTTGTCTGTGTCTATCTCCTCTCTTGGAGAAGGCGATGGCACCCCACTCCAGTACTCT
Source organism: Bos indicus x Bos taurus (assembly GCF_003369695.1). Lineage (NCBI taxonomy): Eukaryota > Metazoa > Chordata > Mammalia > Artiodactyla > Bovidae > Bos > Bos indicus x Bos taurus. The sequence continues at coordinate 26,662,714 of NC_040100.1, read as the reverse complement.
TGCCTGGAAAATCCCATGGATGGAGGAGCCTGGTGGGCTGCAGTCCATGGGGTCATGAAGAGTCGGACACAGCTGAGCGACTTCACTTTCACTTTTCACTTTCATGCATTGGAGAAGGAAATGGCAACCCACTCCAGTGTTCTTGCCTGGAGAATCCCAGGGACGGGGGAGCCTGGTGGGCTGCCGTCTATGGGGTTGCACAGAGTCGGACATGACTGAAGTGACTTAGCAGCAGCAGCCACAGAAGCACCTCCTCTCTCTCTCTTTTCTCTCTTTGTTTTTGTGATACCTTCATGGTCAGACAACCTCTATCCACATGGTGACAAGATGGCTGCCTGCAACCCTCAGCTTACATTCTTCCAGACAAAAATCCCCAAGAAAAGCCTTCCTTCCTAGTTTTTTTCAGCAAAAATCCAGAACCCAGTCTCAGACTCAGCTTGACTTGTTCTCCCATCCCTGAAGCAATTATGGCAGCCAAGCAGGTGGTATACTCTGGTTGATCAAGCCAAGTCGCGTCCCCACCCCTGGTGCTGGGGCTGAGGCAAACCAAGTGAACTGAGAGTTGAGGGTGAATGTCCAAAATAAAATCAAGGTGCGGTTCCCACAAAAGCAAGGAATGGATGCCAGGCAGACAGACAGAAGGAGATGAAGTACCAATATGTGCTGCAATGTGGAGGAACCTTGAAAACACGATGATAGCTGGAAGAGGGCACACCTTGTGTGATTCCATCTCTATGAAATATCCAGACTAGGTAAATCCATAGATGGATGGCCAGGATCTGGAGGGAAGCAGAGTAGGAAGTAACTGCTGATGAGGATGGGGGTTTCCTTTAAGGGTGATGAACTATTTTGAAACCAGGTAAAGATGACGATTGCAGATGAACTAATGCTGTTGAATTATATGCTTTTAAATGGTTGATTTTATGTTGTATGATCTGAAAGAGCAACAAGATCAGAAAACTTGTAAATTATAAACTCCCAAGGAGACAACCAGCTCCTGAGGGGCAGGGATCATCTTTGCTTCTCCTTGCCTTCCACCAGGGCCAGCCCGTGCCTGGCACATAGTAGGTGTGAAATTAATGCTAAGTGAAAATGAACTGAGAGTTTGGGCCAGAAGTCTTGGCCCTAGCTCTGTCCACCCTCCCAACAGCCCTATGCACCTTACAAGCTCTTTGACCTTTGGTTTCTGTGTCTGTAAATTAGGGAATGGCGAATTTGCCTTGTCTGCCTCGAAGAATCCTGTGTGTGTGCACACGTGTGTGTGTGTGTGTGTGTGTGTGTGTGTCCTAGAGGAGGAGTTATTAATCTGAGGTTCATGGATAGAATTTAGGGGTCTGTGACTTTGAATAGGAAGAAAATTATTATTATTATTATTATTTTTTACTGTGCTGGGTCCTTGTTGCTCCGTGGGCTTTTCTCTAGTTTCAGTGAGTGGGGGCTACTCTCTAATTTGCAGTGCCCAGGAGTCAGTAGTTGCAGCTCGTGGGCTCAGTAGCTGTGGCTCCCAGGCTCTAGAGCACAAGCTCAGTAGTTGTGGTGCAGAGTCTTAGTTGCTCCATGACATGTGGGATCTTCCCAGATCAGGGATTGAACCTGTGTCTCCTCTATTGGCAGGCAGATTCTTTACCACTGGACCATCAGGGAAGCCCAGGAAGAAAAGGATCTTAATTTTCACTAAATGCTAATTGAGATCCAGCTAAATATAGGATAACAAACCATTATAGTATTAGCAGTTGCTGTTGGAATCATATATTTCCTTTTTTTGTCCATTCTTCCTGTCGTGTCCCCAACAAGTGATTGAACTCGTGACCCTTGCATTGTAAGTTCAGAGTCTTAACCACTGGACTGCAGATAAGTCCCAAATCACATTATAGTTGATGCATCCATGTCTAAATATCATTTATGCTCACCTCTTCTTCAAAATTACAATAGTGTTTAGACCTACTACAAGATCTTATTATTAAATGTGTTAAAAAGAAAACACATGTAATTATCATAAATTTGGTGTTTTTAAAAATATTTTGCAATCCTCTATATAGTGTATGAATCAAGAATCATGTGAATTACTATGCCATCACTTTGGTATTTATGGAAATATTTTGTAACTGTGTATTTTTGTTGTATTTAAAAGCATTATTCTGCAATGGGATAAATTTAGGAGTATAGGATTAACAGATAGTTATAAGTAAAACAGATGATCAACAAACCAAAGATTTACTGTATAGCACAGGAAACTATATTCAATATCTTTCAGTAGCCTGTAAATGAAAAGAATCTGAAATATATATGTGTGTGTGTGTGTGTGTGTGTGTGTGTGTATAACTAAATCACTTTGCTATATGCCTGAAACTAACACTGTATTATAAATAAATATAGTTTACTGATTAATTAATTTTTAAAAATAAATTTAAAAATAAAAGCACTGTTCTGAGATGAGGGTCTAGAGCTGTATTCACCAAATTCCAATGCATCTGTGGCATGAAAAGGTGATTTCAGAAGTCCTCTAAAGTGGAAGCAGATGTAGCAGATGATCGTTGCCATCTAACTGTGCTGGGCAGGCAAATGTCCTAAGCGCTCTAAGCCTCAGTGTCTTCATCTGTAAAATGGGCATAATAATAGTACCTGCCTCATAGGGTTACAGAGACCAGCCTCACTTGTGAAGGTCAAATGAGAAACTACACACAGACCCCCTAGCTCAGCACTGAGCGTGTAGTAGTGCTCAAAAAATGGCTTTATGGCCAAGACCTTCCCTGAGAGACAGTAGTTTTGACCATTTCTTTTGGACTCTGGGTTGAGCTCTTTCATGGCTAAGCATGACTTTGTCTTGTCCAGGTTCATCCGGAAACAGGGCCTGGACAGGCTCTTCCTGGAGTGTGACGCCCACATGTGGCGCCTGGGGGACCGGAGGATCCCAGAGGGCATTGCTGTAGATGGCGGCTCAGACTGGTTCCTGCTAAACCGGAAGTTTGTAGAGTATGTGACGTTCTCCACTGACGATCTGGTGACCAAAATGAAGCAATTCTACTCCTATACTCTGCTTCCTGCCGAGGTGAGTATCTGGGGAAAAGTCCCTGAGAAAGGTAGGGGCTGGCTCTAGCCCTTGGAGCAAAGTGGGTGCTGAATTTTTGGTGAAGCTACATGGCATTATCCTCCAAACATCCAGAGGAAGATGGGGAACTGTGCCAGCTACCAGGAACCTTACTCTTACCGTAGGACCCCTGGTCCCGTCCAGTCCGGAGGGAGGTCGTTGTATGGAGGAGATGCACAAGGCTGCCACCAGCAATCTATACAGTGTCTTTAAAAGTGTAAAGTAAAAAAAGGTAGTTCTTCCTCAAGATGCTTGGCTCCCATCAGTCATAAAATCATCACAATATACTAATTTTGTTAGAACAACTTTATTGCCATTTTTTAGAAAATTGCTATTGAAAAAAATACAAAGTTCTCATACCTACAATGTCAATGGTACCCACAGGGTTGTGCAGAGCATAACCTGCACAATTGTATATGCTGGCTTCTTTAGAGACACCCGTATCAACTTTTGACAGCCCCTCTTTTCCAGTAGTTTTGGCCCCATCAGTCACATCAGTTCTGGTGATCTCCAAACCAGGGCTATTGTTGGGTTTGCTCTGCCTCCTGCATTGACAGCCATTGTGGCCAAATGCTTAGGACCCAGTATTTCTTGTTAGCTTTTGCAGCTATTTGAAAAGGTCTCAGAAGTCTGCCACCACTTTTCAGACCTCAGGATGGGAAACTATCTTAGTTCAGAGTGCCAGAACAGGATACAATGGAATGAAGGTACTTCTTACAGTTTTGGAGGCTAGAAGTTGTAGGTCAAGGTGCCAGTGTGGTCAGGTGCTTTCTCTCTTTTTGGTTGCAGACTGCCTACTGACAGTTCTCATTGTGTTCTCACATGGCCCAAAGGGTGAGGGAAGGACACTAATCCCATTTGTGTGGATCCCACCCTCATTACAATCACTTTCCAAAGGCCCTACCTCCTGACACCATCACTTGAGGGTTAGGGTTTCAACCTATAAATTTTGCGGGGATGCAAACATTCAGTCCATTTCAGAAAGTCCTGTGTGTAAGATTGCAGGCTATTCTGAAACAGCCCCAGCCCCATCTGGAAATGGGTATGGACTCAGTGCTACAGTGTTGCTCCTGACAACAGCCAGCAGCCTTCTTATCAGACCTGGGCAGACAGATTCTAGATTAGTTCCCTGACCTCTAGTTCACTTTCACCCTAATCTCTAACTTCAGAAAACTCCAGTGCTGGCTGTTTCTATTAAGCCTGTGACACCTCCCATGAATGGCCCACCATTCCTGGCTGTGCCACATCTCAGGGCCACTCAGGTTCTGTGTTTCCAGGCCAAACAAGACAATGCATCTCATTTGATGGTTTCCACATCCCTCACCAACATCTGGGGCAGGGCCAAGCTCTGAGTAGGGCTGACTGCTGACATAACTCCTAAGGGATGATGGGCTTGTCATCACTGGGTCAGGTTTTGCTATTCTGTATACATGTTAAGTCATCAGCTTTTAATCATGTTTCAGCAAAACCCACTTTCTCTCTCAATTCCAATAACCTCCTCATCCATTATCTTTTCTGCATCATTACAAAAGGACACAAGACAATTGATAATCGGGTACCTACCCCACTGCTTGATGGAGAATATGTGCCTGTTTGGGCTTTTAGACAATTCAAGCTTAAAATGCAGGTTCACAGACATGTCATTTAGCATCACAAGAGGGTCAGCTGGGTGATGTGGATAGAGCCTCATTTTATCCACTCAGCCATTGAGAAGAGACTGTTTGGGACTTTGTTTGATTTAATCAAGGTGTGCATCCCAATGCTGGCTCTCTCTGTCCCACCCATCCCACCCTCTACCCCACAGAGCACCCAGGCACTTTACATTCCAGCGTCTCTATTAGATCCCACCTCCTCCATCCCAGCATTTCTGCCTTGCCTTTTTCCCAAACCACCTCTAAGGGATGAACTTAGAAGACATCTGAAGGCTGTGCCATGAGTTTGCAACAGGTGGACACATATTCCCCAATAGCTTCCCCTAGGAAGCAGAGAGCAGGGGAAAGCATATCACCCTGGTATCTGAGGTTGTTATAAAACAGTGTCCAAATAGAAGTCAGTGTGTGTGTGTCTTTCTCTCCCCATCTCTCTCTTTCAGCAGCTCCAACCATATGTCTCTGCTCTGGTCTCTCTTTTCACTCTCAACATTGCCTTTTTCTCAGATTCCTAGGAGAGGTTGGCCAACAGTCTCAGGAATAGGGGGAAATGATGGTGTCTGTTTCAGCACCATGGACAGCGGGAAGCCCCAGCACACCCCACCTTTCCTCCCTGTGTTGTAGTCCCTCCTCCTGTGACTGGGGCAGGAGGGCGTCCATGATTCTGGCGTCCCTCTCCCAGGAGTGAAATTCCAGGGCTTCAGTCTTTGTTCCAAAATATCTCAGACTGAATCCCTTTGGTTTCAGGTCTAGCTGTTTGTAAAATCAAGAGTCCTTTGGTCCAGGGTTTTTTAGAAAATTGTCCCAGTGTTTTCCTCTGGTCCTCATGTGTTGACATACCTCGTGCTGTGCTTAGTCACTCAGTTGTGTCTGACTCTTTGCGACCCTGCGGACTGTAGACGCAAGGCCCCTCTGTCCATGGGGATTCTCCAGGCAAGAATACTAGAGTTGGTTGCCATGCCGTCCTCCAGGGGATCTTCCCAACCCAGGGATCGAACCCAGGTCTCCTGCATTGCAGGCAGATTCTTTACCATCTGAGCCACCAGGGAAGCCCAAGAATACTGGAGTAGGTAGCCTATCCCTTCTCCAGTGGATCTTCCCAACCCAGAAATTGAACCAGGTCTCCTGCATTGCGGGTGGATTCTATACCAGCTGAGCTTCCAGGGAAGCCCTGAAGGGACTTTTTCTCTCTGCTGAACAGATGTACTGGGTCATAAGAGATGTCTTGAAATCAGTTTCTAGGCTGCTGAGAAGAGACATCTTAGAGAAACAGAGCAGTAACTGCTAAGCAGAATGCCACTCTGGGCAAAACTTCCAGGGTGCTCTGGCTAGGCCTGCATGGGACTAATTCCATTTGCAGAGAGAACAGCTGAGTCTGCAAGAGAGTCTCTTCAGTGTCAGGTGGTCCCTGGGAAGGACCCCCACCCCAGCCCAGTCGAAGAAGACTGGGCGAGGTCTCAAGCCAGGCCCTTCTCTCCCCCTCAGTCCTTCTTCCACACGGTCCTGGAGAACAGCCCGCACTGCGACACCATGGTGGACAACAATCTGCGCATCACCAACTGGAACCGCAAGCTGGGCTGTAAGTGCCAGTACAAGCACATCGTGGACTGGTGTGGCTGCTCCCCCAATGACTTCAAGCCGCAGGATTTTCACCGCTTCCAGGTGAGCTGCCCACCCAGCCCACCTGCCTGTGCCTTCCAGCCAGCATCTGCAGGTGTCCAAGACAGCCCTGCAGCTCATCACATCCCACACACTCCCACCCCAGCTGTTGATGATAACCATAACAACATCCACAATAGCCAACACTTACTGATCACTAACACCACGCAAGGGACCATCTAACCGCTTGGCCTGTGTCGACTCATTTACTCCACAACAGCCTCAGAAGACAGATAGACACAGAGATAGATTATTTTAGAGATAGGGAAACTGAGGTAGAGAGAGATCAAAAACTTTATGCAAGGTCACACAGCCCAACATATCTGTTTTCAAAGGCCGTACTTGCATCCATTTCTTTATGCTGCCTTTTGATCAGAATCTCCCCAAATATTTGTTTAAAATACATTTCTGGGTACAAACTTGGTTAGAGTGCAGAGTTTCTCAACCTCAGCACTCTTAACATCGTGGCTGAATAATTCTGTGTTAGGGTGGAGGGATGTAGGATGTTTAAGCAGCATCCCTGGCCTCCGCCCGCTAGATTCCAGAAGCACCCCACCCTCCACTGTGACAACCAGGATGTCACTGTTTAATGTCCCCATGGGGATCCAGTAGCACCCTGCAGACATGACAGCCAGGAATGTCTTCAGATATCACCAGATATCCACCGGGGGCAAACACATCCCCAGTCGAGAGCTTCTGATCTCCAGTGAGGCTCAGAAATTTTTATTTTTAATGTAGCAGACTTAGGGAAGTTCTGATGAGCAGCCAGGTTTACAAACCACCGTGCTCTGCGAACTTAAAGGAGTAACAAGAAGAAAGTTGCTTGCCATCACAGGTATCTCTGCAGGGCCCAGCAGTTCATGCTCTGGGGAGAGGAGAGGCAGAAGGGTGGCCAGTGTCCATCTGCTTCCCATGAGCCCCAAGGGTGCCTTAGACGCAGACCTATTCAGGATGGCAACCTCTTTCCATCCCACGTGAGCACGCCTCCTGCTCCCTCCAGGCCAGCACCCTGAATTCTTCCTCTTCTCCTCCTCCCCATGCCCAGCCTCAGCTGCCCAGAGCATACATTCACAGGCCACTCTGAGGTCACTAGAGCTACCACGCGGAGATGATATGCTGCTCCCCAAACCGCTAACTTGGAGTGATGGAGGGTGTTGGGGGCAGGGACAAGAATGCCAGGCTGATTACCCAATCCAAAGTGTCCCTACTGCCTCACTCTGGCACATAACTGAACCACAAGAGGACCGAAACTGCCCCGATGGAGCTTCCAGCCTCTTAGCCCAGCTCCTCGGAGTGTGGTCTGTAGAACAGCAGCATCAGCATCACCAGGGAGCTTGTTAGAGATGCAGAATCTCTGCTGCTCCTGGCCTGCTGAGTCAGAATCTGCATTTTAACAAGATCCCCAGGCAACAGGGAGGCTGTTCTGTTTGAAAAGCATGGGGTTGGGGTCTTCTGTGTCCCAGGCTATGTGCCAGGTTCTCTGCAGGCGTTGTCTTCACTGGGTAGAAATCATCTCCATTGTGCAGGTGGGGAAACCAAGGCACAAGAGGGAACTTACTTGTCCATGGACATGCAGTAGTGGAGTGGTAGGGTGGGAGGTCCCACACGGGTGTTTCCAGGTCCAGGCCTGAGCTTTTTCCACCAGACCCTGCTGCCAACCTGATTCCATGCCTGGTGGAATGTAGAATACACAGCGGGTTTTGTCCCATCATTCATATTCCCTCAAGGTTCCCACCTAACGCCTTTCACCCATGTAAGCAGTTACTGCAATGAGTATTCTTTAGGCCTGTTTTTGGTGGAAGACTGAAAGCTACCCAGGGGCCTCCTCAAACCCATGTTAATTGAGGTTGGGTGAACTTGGGTGACATTTTAGCTCCATTGTCTGTGCATAAAGGGTCTGCTGAGCAGAAAGGGGTGGCAAGGGGAATATTTGACCTGTTCAAAGGGGGACAAAAGAAACAGAACAATTCCCTCTTTTGTAGAGGATCAGCTTTCACCCTCATTGCAAAGGACCTTCATCATTTAGAGCAAGGAGATAGGGCAATTCTTGAGTGCACTGCCCCTCCTGGGCCACTCCAGAGCAGCAGCAGTTGTATTCCAGTCCCGGCATCCTGGGGACATTGTGGCCCCTGATAAAGATGAGCTAACATAGAGACCGAGTCACATGCTCACAGCTCTTCAATTCACAGCAAACAAAGATCAAGAATATTTCTCAACGTCTAGACTCAAGAAACTGCTGCCTGTAAGGAACTCTTGAGTTCTTACGGAAATAACTCCAAGGACGAGAACTATAAACATAGAAACGTGCTTTTTAGGAGCTCCAGGTATGATCAGAGACTCTTAGGAGGAAAAAGGAGGCTGCCCTGCCATTTACTCTGGTGCTCTGCCTCCAGAAAGTGAAGACTTAGAAGTCCCTGTAGTAGACTTAAAGGCATAGTGATAACAGTCTCATAATAGCTGCTAACACTGTGTGTCAGATTCTATGCTAAGGACCTATATTATTATTATACCCATTTTAAGGACTGGAAAAACTGAGGCCCTGGATAACTTCCCCAAAGACATATATAGCTAGAGAGACATAGAGTGGGAATTTGAACCCACATGTTCTGGCTCTTTTTAATGCTCCTATAAGGGAACTGAGCTAACCCCTCGACTGCAGAGAAAGGGTAGGGGTGGGTGTCCCAGGTGTCTGTGAAGCAGAGAGCAGATGGGATATTCCAAAACATTAACAAGAGTTTTTGTTATTGGGGCTTCAGATTCACTTGACTAGCAGTGTGATCCTAAGATGATATAATCAATAGAATTTGGGTTTTAGAGTCATCTGGGTTTGAATCTTATGACTGTGTGTTTGTACATTATCCCTTCCCTTCTCTAAGTTGAGTTTCCTCATCTGTAAAATAGGAATCGTAGCACCCGCTTTGCAGAGTTATTGGGAGGATTAGAGATAATGACAAAATGCAATGCTCTACGTATCGTATATGCTCAGTTTTTATTGTCATTATTGTTGCTCTTAATGCACTGAAGTGAGAACAATGCTAGACTTAAATGAAGGTCAAAATTTACACAAGATCACAGGCCCCTCAAAGGAAGGGTCTGTGGTTTAGTTGTTTCCATAGCCCTAGACTAGAGGTCAGCAAGCTACAGCCCCTGGGCTGCTCCAGCCCGCTCCCTGTTTTTGTAAATGACTTGTTTCTGGAGCACAGCCACAGACCCATTCATTTTCCAGTTTGTCTATGGCTGCTTTCACACTCTGACAGCAGAGCTGAGTAGTTGCAAAGCTGGAAATATTTATTATCTGCCATTTTGCTGAAAAGGTTTATTGATCTTGCCCCAGACCATGGTTTAAGACCTGGTAGATAACAAGTGCTCAGTACTTCACTTCTCTAACCCATGACCCTGGATCTGAATCCTGGCTCTCGCATTACCTTACTGTGTGACCTTAGATCAGTCCCTTTCCCTCTTACGCATTCAGCCCCTTTGAAAATTTTGTTTACATAAGTAGCCCTCAAACATGTAGCATAATCACCTGGGAGCCTTTTTTTTTTTTCCTATACAGATTCCTAAACCTCATCTTCAGAGATATTGACTCAGTCGGTCTGGAGAAGGACTCCAGAATCTGAATATTTTAAGGCTGTTTAGGTGACTGATCTGCAGCCAGCTCAGATGTCATTTGCCTTGTCCTCACACCCTAGTGAGCAAATGAATCACCTTTGCAGCCTGTTAAGAGTACAGATTTCTAAGCCTCACTTCCAGGGATTCTGATCAGTAAATCCAGGGTGTTCCTTCTGAGTCTGTAAGTCAATTATAATGCCCAGGAGACAGTAGGGAGTGGTAGGGGTTGTGGTGAGCCACAAGGCCCATACCCATCTAAAGGGACAGCCGCTATTCAGTTTTAACTATGTGTTATGATGCAGGAACGTAGTCCTACCGTTGCCAGATCATTTCTTTTTCAAGAGAAGCCAAAAGTTTCCATGAACTCTTCCACTTATAAAATGTTGCCAGTTAATTCAATTTTAAAACATTCTTCCGGACAACTAAAATACTTCTGTAGGCGGTATTTGCCCTAGACCTCCAGCTAAATGATTTCTGAGATCCCTCCCAACTATAACCATCTAAGATGTAATTATTTCACAGATATTTAAATGAAGCTGACTTCCGTGTCCCTCATTGCTTTCAATGCTTTACAAATATTAACTCATTCAATCCTAAAACCCTCTTGACAGATGAGGAAACTGAGAACAGAGAGGGCAGTAGGTGTCTGAACGGTGATGTGGATCCAGACAGGCTGGGACCGCAGAGCTCGCCTCCTCCATCCCCACCTCCCCCATCCCACTGGCTGACTCAGCTCTTTTTATCCCACGAGCACAGCAGACAGCCCGACCCACCTTCTTTGCCCGCAAGTTTGAAGCTGTGGTGAATCAGGAAATCATCGGGCAGCTGGACTATTACCTGTATGGGAACTACCCCGCGGGCACCCCGGGCCTCCGCTCCTACTGGGAGAACGTCTACGACGAGCCCGACGGGATCCACAGCCTGAGTGACGTCACGCTGACTTTGTACCACTCCTTCTCCCGCCTGGGCCTCCGTCGGGCCGAGGCATCGCTGCGCGCCCCCGGGGAGAGCAGCTGCAGGTGAGCCGGGAGGGGCAGGGTGACCAGGGACGAGGGACAGCCCTCCTCTGCGGGGGCTGCGGCTGCACCCCACGCTTCTCCCGAACAGTCAGCCACGCGGACTTCCCAGCGTTCAGAGCATTTCCTGTCTAAGCCCTCATAACCCTTTTACCTTCTCAGAATAGCAGATCTAATATTTACCTACTTATTTCCTTTCTGTGGACTCATTCTTTAAAAAAAAAAAAAATTATTTGGCTATACCGGGTGTTAGTTGCAGGCATGCATTATCTTTCAGTTGTGGCATGTGGGATCTGGGCTTCCCTGGTGGCTCAGACAGTAAAGAATCTGCCTTCAGTGCAGGCTCCATCCCTGGGTCGGGAAGATCCCCTGGAGAAGGGAATGGCTACCCACTCCAGTATTCTTGCCTGGAGAATTCCATGGATAGAGGAGCCTGGTGGTGTACAGTACATGGGGTCACAAAGAGTTGGACACGACTGAGCAACTCACACACACGCACACACACACACACACGCGCACACACACACACGCACACACACGCAGGATCTAGTTCCACCAGGAATCAAACCCAAGCCCCCTGCGTTGGGAGCATGGAATCTTAACCACTGGACCGCCAGGGAAGTCCTACCTTTCTGTGGACTCATTCTTTAGGCTAAATATACATATTTTAGAAGAAAGCTTTATGCACCATATTAGATAGTTCTGTTTGTTTTAAATGGAAAGTAATCATGAAAATACCGAACATTTTTGTTTTATTTTTTGTTTTAGAAAATGTCAGATATATACCAAATGGAGAGAAAAATGAAATCCCATCTCCCATCGTCAGCTCTAGTGATTACCGACTCCCAGCCAGTGCAGTTTCATCTCTGCCTTCACCCACCTTCCCCCTCCTCCCAGATCAGTTTGATTGAAGCAAATCCCATAAACATTTCATGTGTCTCTGAAAATTGACTCCTTCCTAAAACACAACCATACTATCTTTGTCAGACCTGAGAACATAACCAGTAACATCATGGAAGGCAGAACCATTATTTAAAACGTTCATGTAACCTTTAGACGGAGAAGGCAATGGCACCCCACTCCAGTACTCTTGCCTGGAAAATCCCATGGACGGAGGAGCCTGGTAGGCTGCGGTCCATGGGGTTGCTAAGAGTCGGACACGACTGAGCGACTTCACTTTCACTTTTCACTTTCATGCGTTGGAGAAGGAAATGGCAAGCCACTCCAGTGTTCTTGCCTGGAGAATCCCAGGGACGGGAGCCTAGTGGGCTGCCATCTATGGGGTCGCACAGAGTCGGACACGACTGAAGCGACTTAGCAGCAGCAGTAGCAGCAACCTTTAGAATCATCTCATCTACCACTGGTGGGTACTAGTTGATACTTCAGGAAAGAATGTTCTAGAATATTTGGAAAGAAGAGGGAAGGTGGGGAAAGGATTCAACATCACCCCCACCTCCCCTGCGTTTCCCTAAGCCTACCAAACCCTTTTAATTTGGGGCTGCTTCTCTTCCTCTTCAGCAATATGCATTGCAGATATTTCATAATTGCAAGGATTACGTGTCCTGTTTCTTTCGCTCAGCATTGTAATATTAGCCCCTCCTCTCCTTGCTCCTCTGCAGCTTTCCATAATGATAATGACCCTTTTTAATGTCGCTGGTATTCCATTGAGTAGAAATTCCAGAGTTTGCTTAATCCAGCCCTTTCCTGTTGCCATTGTTCTGATGAATATCTTTTTGCAGAAAGCCTTTTTTTTTTCCATTCTCCTTTCTGATTATTTTCTGAGGATGGACTCCCAGAAGTGCCTCCAATCAACTCTCCTTCTCTTTCTTGTTCTGCCTCTGCCTCCTCCTCTCACCTTCCTCTTTAACCAACAAAGAAAAAATTATTAGCATCAGTCTTTCTCCTCTGAGCCTTCTACGTGTCCCTCCTTGCCCTGCTCTTCCTTCCTCTCAAGAACGGAAGGGGGACAGGAAAGGAACTATTTTGTTCTACAAAACTCTGAAAACATGGAAGGTTTTCCTGACTGGGACCCCATGCAGATCAGCTGGGTTTCCACATGCCTGCAACAATTTTCTCCTCAGCCTTCTCTCTCCTCTACCTGTAGGTCCTGATTTAGTTTAAAAGAAGACCAGAATGGGTTAGAAACCCAGAACCTGCCATTTGAACTCCACTCTTACTAGCTATTGGCCTTGGACAAGTCTTGAACCTCCCTAAGCCTCAGTTTCCTCATCTGTAAAATGGGAATAATAATAAGCCTTACAGCATAAGGTGTTGTTAGGTTTAAAGGGGATAATCCTCTAAAACTACTTTATTAGTCATGTATTATTATTATCATTATCCCCATTTTAACAGTATTTTATATCTGAAGTGCTTTAGTAAATGCTTATGCCATTGTTGATATTTAGTTTCCAGTATTCTTAAGATGCAGCTGTGTGAGCTACTTGCTCCATCACTGGTCATATGAACTGTCTGTCAGTTCCTCTGTGCTGTCCTTTGTTGACTGTCCCCACTCAATCCACCTTTTCTGAGGCTTCCAGGGTCATCTCAGGTGCCATTTCCTCTGTGAAGCTGGCTAAGAGCTTCCCCAGTAGCCCACCCCTCACCTTTCCTCATTTGAAAGCAGATTTTCCTTTAACACTCAGTGCCTCAGGTCAAGGTCATCAGTGAGGATCAAGGTCATCAGTGAATGTCTTTTCCTCCCTGCTAGTCCAGGGGCAGAATCCCTGTCCCAGGAGCCACAGTATATGGCCCCAGGAGATGACACACGGCCTGGTGCTTGGAAGGCAAATATCGTTTCAAGAGTAGTTTTAATCCCAGGTTTCATAGCATTTGTAAGGTAAATAATCTTAGATGAAATTTTGAAAGACACCTCCAAGTGATTTATGATTGCTGAAGTTTTCTTCTGCTATTTGTTTTGGGATTAAGCAAGCCATCACGTTGCCTCAGGCCTGGAATCCTTTGGCTTCTACTTCATTTTTTATTATAATGGAACCCCTGTGCCTTGCTGTGGGCAAAGCCAATATATTTATTAATACAAGCCTAAAAATAAATCAGGACAAAGGACCCTTATCCCAAAAGGCAAAAGACAGTAAATTCCTACCCCAGAGCTATCTGGGGAAAAAGTAGACTTTATTTCAGAAATCTCATTTTCTCTGGACTTTCATGCAGATTGTGGCTTTCTAGTCTATAGTATACACTTTCATAAAAAAAAATGTTTATTGATTTTTTTTGTCATTAGAAGATAACATTTATTCATTGCAGAAAATTTCAAAATGGCAGATGGAGAGAACAAGAAAATGAAAGTTTGCTTGAGAGTCCCTTTCAGAGATAAGGATGTCAGTGTTTTATTACAGGTCCTCAAATTCAAATGTGATCTAGGGCCAGGAGGGAAGCATGTGTCCTTGGCTAAGGATGGACTGATCCTATGGACCAGGGGCCCCCAGGGTCCCGGTGCTGAATTGCAGCACATCCTTGCCCTGTGGAAATGTACACTTGGAGCTACCAATCACATCTCCTGATCTTTTCAGACAAATTAGAAATCCACATTTTTGTGTGAGCTTCCCAAATTTTTTAATGCCCACCTCATTTAAATAAGAAATAAAAACACCTTTGGGCCAAGCAAATGCACCAGAGGCATGGTTTAGGTTCTATTGTGTTGCATCTGACATCCTCTATTGCATGTAGTTACAACTCTCCTCTCAGTTTTAGTTACTTAATTACCATATACAGTCTAGAGTCGGTACCAAGGGACTTTGTGTTCAGTTCTGGTTTCCGGTTCCCTAGATGTATCTTAGAAGCAAAGGGTTCAAGAGAATATCCTTCTAGAATCTTCACTCAAACCTTAAGTATCGATTGAGCATCTACCATGTGGCAGGCTGTGTGTTAGGCACTGGGCACTCAGCCATGACCCAGACAGACCAGGCCCCAAGCTCAAGGTCCTCCCATTCTAGTGTGAAGACAAGCAGTACCCCAGCTCACAGCAACAAGAACAAAAGTCTCTAAAGATAAATGCTCTGCAGTGAGGATAAGCTCAAGTAACAGCAGTGAGTTGGTGACTTAAGAGTCAGCAGTCAAGGAAGATCTCTCTGAGATGGTAACATTTAGCCAAAAAGATAAGACAGAGCCCACCATGCAATCAGTAGAGGAAAAGAGTATCCCCAGCAGAGAGAATGTCCCGTGCAAAGGCCCTGGGCTAGAAGTGAGCTTAGGGTGTTCAAGACTTCAAAATAAGGTCCACGTGGCTAGAAGGTGGTGAATTGGGACAAAGGTAAACAAAATGAGGCTAGAGAAAGAGTCAGGACCTTGTAGACCAGCTAAGGAGGTTGGGTTTTATCCAAGCATAAGCAGAGCCCCTTGTGGTATTTAAGGAAGGGATGACAGATATGGCTACTCTGAGAATCCATTACAGCAGACAAAAGAAGGAAGAAGTTAAGTAAGGCAGCTCCAGCAAAGGTCCAGATAAGACATGATGGTGGCTTGGACCAGGATGCTGGCCATGCATAGGACAGTAGAGAATGGATTCAGGTGGAGAAAACAGGATTTCTTGGAAGAAGGAACAGGGGCAATGCAAGGTTAACTCCTGGGTTTCTTGACCATCACTTGTTTACCTGACCCCTTAGCAGCATCCCATACAACCGACTGCCCCCTTTCTGGAAACACTTGCTTCTTTTGACTTCCATGGTAATAATTTCTCCTGCTTTTCTTCAACTTTCACTAGTCCACCCACCTTCCAGAACGAGCCCTGACAGTGTATTATTTATCCATTGTAATAATGTCACATAACAAACTAGCCCCAAGTCGGTGTTTTGAAACAATAAGCATTTAACAGAGCCTTCAAGCTTGCACATGAGCTGAGCAGTATTCCTAGGCTCTGCTGGCATCTCTTCCGCTTCTGTAGCCAGGGGCGGGCCAGAAGGGAGGCTCTGTTGCCCTTGGCTGGGAGTTGTTGGTGGGTCTAGGAAGGCTTCGGCTGGGATACCTGGGGTGGCTCAGCTCTGCTCCAAACATCTCACCTTCCCACGTGTTAGCCCACCTGTGCTCTCACAGTGATCACAGAGGAGCAAGAGAGGGGATGGAAAATGTGCAAGCCTACCTGGGATCTGGGCTCAGAACTGGCACGATACCTCATCTCCTGCTGGCCAAGCAGGTTTGAGAAGGGGGAAATAGACTCACCTCACTGGTGCAAGGAAACCCACCAAGTCACGTGGGAAAGAGACAGAAGAAGTGACAATTTGGGGACATCAATGCAGGCAACCCCAGGACACTTTCACAGCACCATCTATGCTGTCTCCACAAGGAGACATTTAAGTTTAAATGAACTCAAATTTAAAGTGCGGTCCCTCAACCACACCAGCCATACGTCAAGAGCTCTGTCATCAGCAGTGGTTAGGGTTACTGGGCTGAATGGTGCAGATGTAGAACATTCCATCATGGCAGCAAGTTCTGCAGCACAGGGAGGGTTTTCTGCTTCCAAAGTCCAGACCCAAGTGGACCTGCGAGGGCCGGGAATGTGCGGTGAGCAGTCTGAAGACGGGGCAGGTCTTTTTGCTCAGAGCCCCGGAGGCACCTGATAACAAGGCAGTGATTTCAGGAGATGCATAACACAGGAAGGCAGCTTCCCTGTTATAATCAGAGGTAAAGACTTAAACTCCAGGGCAGGACCAGAGGGAAGGCAGTGAGCGGGACAGTGATTTGTGGAATGCTGGAACCAGAAGCATCCTGTAAGTGCCCTGCACCTCACACAGTGCAGAAGCCGGCAGCTTTTCATTTTGCAGCTGGGAAGGACAGAGACCTAGGCTTGTCCACGCTCGTCCTTCCTTCTCTGTCTGCTCTCCTCCCTCCAGCTCTGGGCATCTGTTTAGCTTCCCTGCCCCTTTCAGCCCCTTTGTGGATCAAAGACCTGCATCTTAAAACATGCTATTTGTCTATGTATGTATTTATCTCAGATTGGCAATACTTTTTAAGCATCATACCCAATGCATTGGTGAAAAGGACGGTGAGAGTGTAAATCGGAACAACCTTTCTGATAAACTTACACAGCAGACATCAAGAGCCTCTTGGAGATTAGAGAGGGAGAAAGATGTTTCCCAAAACATTTTTGCTCAAGGATGCTTACCGCAACATTGTTTAGAATGGCAAAAAAAAAAAATTAGAAACAAGTTGAACACTCAATGATGGGGAACTTTCCCTGTTTATAAAACCATATTTTGGTATTATAGTTCCATGTCACGGTATTACATACACTGGAATAATGTATACACACACAAAAAAATCGTGCTTTCAGAGACTATTCAAAGACATGATAATGATCAGGAAATACGATGAAGCAAAACCAGGATAGAGCCAGTGTGTATATTATGATCCCAGCTATAGAGAATTTATGTAAATATGTGCATAGAAAATAAGGCTGAAAGGAAATATGTCATGATGACATTGTTGGCACACCATTGTCGCTTCTCAGTACCCAGCACCGGAGGATCACTGAATATATCTGTGAATTGACATCATCTACCCCTGATGCTGGGAAAGATTGAAGGCAAAAGGACAATGGGGCAGCAGAGGATGAGACAGTTAGATAACATCAATGGACCCAATGGACGTGAACTTGAGCAAACTCTGGGAGGTAGAGGAGGACAGGGAAGCCTGGCATGCTGCAGTCCCTGGGGTCGCGCAGAGTTGGACACAACTTGTTAGTTAGCTGTTGTTAGCAACTGAAGGACAGCAACATGGAAGAAGCATCCAAAGTAGACATTTTTATTTTCATAATTGTGCTTTCATACAGTCGGTATGTTTTACACGTATGATCAGCAGAAAAGTTATTGTTAATAGTTATTGAGATCCTAGAAATACGGGAACAGCCTTCAGGAATGCAGTGAGCTTTGTATGAAGTGGGGGTTATCTTAGGAACAGGATCGGCATGATGGGTGAGGAGCCCCATCGTGACCGACTCACACCCAGTCCTGACCCGTGAGCTCGCGTGAGCCTGTGCGTGTTTTTCAGGTACTATCCAATGGGCCACCCAGCCTCTGTCCACCTCTACTTCCTTGCTGACCGTTTCCAGGGATTTCTGATCAAGCATCATGCTACAAACCTGGCCGTGAGCAAACTCGAGACCCTGGAGACATGGGTGATGCCGAAGAAAGTCTTCAAGATCGCCAGCCCACCCAGCGACTTTGGGAGACTTCAGTTTTCTGAGGTAGGAGGCCAAAGACTCTCTCACAACATTGCCTCTGGCCGCACCGTTGCTGGGTTCTATTCCTGCTCTGACACTTTTAGTTGGAAATGGAGGAGAAGGTGCCTTGAAGGACCCCAAAGATAAGCTCGCCCTGTGCCTGGAGAAGGTCCAGGGTGGTGCATATCAGTGCACCAACCAACCTGGAGCCTTGGTATTTCTTTACAGTAGAACTTCTATTCCTTTTCATTTTTTACCCTAATTAGTGATTCCTTCTAATCCTGTGTTAGTAATAAACCAATAACAAGCCAGTTTCCTAATAAAGTTGTGGCATTAGTCCCATCTTACAGATTGGAGAACTGAGGCCTATGGAGAGTCAATCATTTTCTGGATCATAGCTAGGAAGCAGAAGAGCCCAACACTGAATCCAGGTCACTTAGGCCACAAATCCTATGCTTAATTGTGCTTTTGCCTCCCCAGTTCCTAGAATAGGGTTTAACTCAGAGTCATCACCAGATCAGTCATTGAATGGATGAGTGTTGGATGTATGCATGCGTAGAGGATTGGACAGAGGTGTCAATAGATGGACAGATGGTCTGATGCGTGGATGCATGGATCTGTGGAACGCAGTTTCTACCTCCCAGGACTGCATCGGCTTTGAGTTATTTTTCTGCCTTGGGAGATGGATTCATCTAGCACCTCTCTTGTAACATCAACACCATCTTCAGACCTGAAAGGCACTACATAATCTGGCCTCTGTCTGCTTCTCTGGTCTCACCCAGGACCCACTCTTTTTCCCACTCACACTTCTTGCATCTTTATCCATATTCCAAGTTCTTTCCTGCCTCAAGCTTGTCACACCACATCCTCCTGCCCAGAATACTTTCCTCCAGGTTTTCACCTTTTTCCTGTGGTCATTCTGATCTTAAATCAAATGGTGCACCTTCAGAGAAGCCTTCCATGCCAACCCACTTTTATCACAATTTTTCATCCAGGACACCCCTATTTTATGTTTCTTAGCGTTTATCATCTCAAATGACCTTGTTGATTTCTCTGATCACTTGGTGATTGTCTGCAAGAGAGCAGAGACTAAAGCACTTGCTCATTGCTGTATCCTCAGCACACAGAAGAGGACACAGCCTTTGTAGATGCAAATAGGATTTCTGAATGAGTGAGTGTCTGTGCTTGGGTAGTGATGCTGGTGGGAAGGGGAGGCATGACCAAGCTTGGTGAGTGTTACCCACATGAAACTCCAGCACCTTATCTCTGCTTTCTGCATGTCAGCAAGTACCTAAAGAGGTGGTCCATCCCCGGACTTCAGCATTCCCAGTGAATCTGGCTGCTGGGTTAGGGGTAAAGAGTCTGACCATAGAATATGGAGAATCTTGGGGGCCAGGAGTGGGGTGGGAGGAAGCATCTGACCTGCTTACATTTTCCAGCCCCTGTGGCCCTGCCTGGGCAACCTAGGCCTGACTGGATGGGCACCACATCAGGCAGGGGTAGAAATTTCTTATTAAGTCACGGTTTCCTTTCTTTTAAAAGATTCATGTATTTATTTAGCGGTAGCGGGTCTTTTTGTTGCAGTGTTCAGGCTTCTCATTGCGGTGGCTTGTCTTGTTGCAGAGCAGGGGCTCTAGAGCACATGGGCTTCAGTAGTTGAGGCACAGGGGCTCTAGAGCACCAGCTCAGTAGTGGAGGCTCACGGGCTTCGTTGCTCCATTGCAATGTGGGATCTTCCAGGACAAGGTATCAAACAGGTGCCCCTTGCATTGCAAGGCAGCTTCTTAACCACTGGACCGCCAGGGAAACCCCAGGCCACCATTTTCAATGAAGGCTCCAAATGGATTGGCTGGATCTAAGCTCCGTGGGAGCCCACTTCGTAAATTACTGGTGTCAAGGAGCAATTAGATGCTGCCCCAGTTGGATTCTGTGCTGGGGGCCCAAGCAGCCGATTGAAGACATTAATGTCCCATTAAGGAGATGGATGCCTGGTCACTGGGCTCTCCCTGTTTATCAGCCTGCTGGTGGGTAACTGGGCACTTCTGGCAGTGACAGATGTTGGCCAATCCATGACTAGTGATTAGTTAGGGCTTGTGCTATATAGCTCTGGTACCCTGGGTGTGGGAACCACCCGGATCTCTGGCAGAGGAACAGCGTGGGGTGCAGGGAGCCCTGAAACTTGTGTCATGAATTTTTTTCTTGGTTTTAAGGTAAATGGTGTAAAATTGGACTAGAACGAGGGAATAAAGTACAGGGCCACTTTGTGGGCTGTTGAGAATCTCCATCGGGTCACACGGCCCTGGGGCTTTGCATAGGGCCTGGTTCGCACACTCCATCCCTGGGAGTCCCATGCTGATAGCATAGAGGAAGGATGCTCCTTCCGTCAGCAGGCAGTCCCCGAGTGCCTATGATGTGTGAGGGTGGGAGGGGCCGTGGTGAACTGAACAGACCAGATCCTTGTTGTCTTGGGATTGCTGTTTACTAGGGCAGCCAGCCAGTGATTGAGCAAATAAGTGAACCAAAGTATTCCAGTTAATGATAAGGATTATAAAGAAAATAAGACTTCATCCATGTTTTCTGAGGGTTTGACAGGCTGGTGGGACAGCTTTCTGTTACCAAAACAAACTTGGGTCCACTCGCCCGCACTCAGTAAAGCTTAGTCTATTGACATAGGGTTGTGGTGAAGGAAAAGTGTGGTGTTTATGTTTATTGCAGGTGCCAAGCAAGGAGACCAGGCAGCTAGTGTTCAAAAGGTCCAAACTCCCTGATAGCTTTCAGGGAAAGTTTTTTAAAGACAGGGTGAGGGAGGGCACTTGTGGGGTGCATGACCGGCTCGTGGATGTTCTTCTGATTGGTTGGTGGTGAGGTAATCCAGAGTCAACATCATCAACCTTATGGTTCCAATGGTTCGGGGCTCTCTGTGCTTGTGGGCAGCATACAGTTAACTTCTTCCACCTGCTGGGGATTTCAGTATCTGCAAAACGGTTCGAGGTTATGGCTCAGAATATTATCTATTGTCCTTGAGGAGAAACTAAAAGATCCTCGACTTCATTGAATGGCTAAATTATTATTGTTTTGTCTCACTTGACTGTTTTCCTTTCTTTCTGCATTTTCTCACACCTCTGATTAAATTCATTGTTTAGAATTTGAAGAAGGCTTGGAGGGTAAAGTTTTTATTACAGACAAGAGGCAGGTGAAGGACCTGGGGGATCTGTCCTGAGGAGGCCCCATAGGGTCTTACTGGGTTACACATTGATGGAGCGAATCACTCAGGAAGGCATTTCTAATGAGATAACTTCAGAGTTGAAACCTGTAAAGGAGTCAGCAGTGGGGAGACCTGGAACACTCTGGGATCTTCCAAAAGAAGAGCATGTGCAAAGGTCCTGAGGCCCCAGGATGGAGCTTGGCATGGCCAGTGAGCAGGAGGAAGGACTCGGGAGGACAGGGAACAGATCATGAGGGGTTTCACAGGCCCTGGAAAAAAGTTTGACTTGCATTTTAGGTGCAGTGGGAAAGAAGTCATGGTGGGCTTGAAGCTGGGGAGCAATATATTGAGCTTGATCCTCAATACATACTTAAATCTGAGTAATTGATCACTTGATGGTGAATGGCAGTGAACTTCCACAGTGAGGTCAGGTGAGATCTTGAGCCACAGACATGTGATAGCAATGGGACCCCTCTTGGGCAGCCCCACCTCTCCTTGTGCTGAAGACGGCAGCTGCCTTCCTCCTTCTCCTGTCCTAGATTTAGGACAAATTCAAGTTTCCCACTGTCAGCTGCTCTACAACTCTTCCACCTGGGTTACTTGGTTATAAAACTCAAACTTAGAGAATTATTCACCCCCATTTCTTTGGGGGATAGTCCCCTAATTGGTTATAAATCCCTCTGTTAAGTAGGACCCCAAAGGAGTTTTGTGATCATTAATCTATTTGCCCATAGGCTCAGCCCCTAATCATTCATGATGTAGATAGATGATGGATGGTTTGACAGAGAGAGATTGAGTGTGCTTGAGTGAGTACCGTGTGCTGAGCATTGTTTTAGACACTAGTGATATTTTGGTGAACAAGCCAGATGTGGTCCCTACCTTCATGCAGTCGACAGTTTTGAGCCATGAAGAGAGGCATGCCAATTAGAATGTGATACTGCACTAAATAACTACATAAATAAAAAGCTAAGCTTAGACAAGAATGTCAGGGATGCCTGTAAGCAAGGCAGGCTTCTCAGGAGTGGTGACACCTGGGCTGAGAGCTGGATAATGAGCTGGCCAGGAGGAGAGTGAGGAAGGAGAGAAGAGCCAGCCCGAGAGAGAGCCAGGCACAGACACAAGATCAGGGGGTGAGAGAGCCCGTCTGGCAGAGGTGCTGAGAGTGTTCCAGGGTGGCCTGGACAGGGTGGAATGGAGGAGGAGAGAGGGATATAGATGAGGCTGGAGTTGGGTGAAAAAGGACCAGACTTTGCAGGTCAGGACAGGAGGAGAGACTGGACTAATGAACAACAAGAAGGAACTGGAAAGGATTGTATGGAGGGAAGTCGCAGAATGGGACATCTCTAGAAAAATCTCTGTGATGTTGGGGCCTGGCTTGCATTGTGCTCGCTCATTCACTTATTCCCTCAATATACAGTGTTGTTCTCACTCCTCCTGTGTTCCAGCCACTGTGCTGGCTCCAGGGGTCCTCAGGAGGAGCAGTCCCTGCTCGTCCTCTGAGAGATCAGCTGCTACTCTGCATGACTCCCTCTGCTGCCCTGAGGACAGCTCCTCAAGGTCAGTCTTGGCCCAAAGGTGGAAACTTGAGGCAGGCTGTGGGCCCGTGATTGTGTATTACAACCACCCCTGGTAGGCAGTAGTTGTCCGACACATTTGTGTTGGGTGAATGAATGAATGAATGAATGGGTGAGTGAATAGGAGGCGATACACAGAAGAGTAAATAAGAACCCAGCCCCTGGGTCCAGACTTCCTGGGTCCCTCTTACTGACCAGAGCAAGTCATCTGACTGCTCTGAACCTCAGAGCATTTCCTCCTGTGTGAAGTGACAATAAGATCAAGGGTGCTCCCTCAATGGAGGTGGGAATGTTAGCTGAATCAATGCACCTATGCCCTTAGCAGTAGGCCTGGAACACCAGAAACTCTGGATAAATATTAGCCATGGAGCCCTGTGTCTTAGGGATGGGTATAGTAACTCATGGAGAAACAATGAAAACATAAACCAGCTCGTGTTTGCACTGCACGTGTGAAGTCTGCTCAAGGTGTAGACATGTTTACTCACACTTGCACCACCTCCTCATACCCCCCCACCACACACACACGCACCAGAGATGCTGCTCGTGGAAGGACCACAGAAGCAGTACAGGCCTTGTAGTGTGCTCATCGCCTGCTTGCATGTGCTCGCACACTGCGTCTTCAGAACCTTATACTAAACCTCCTGGGGGAGAGAAGACCCCTGATTTCATCTGACTTGAAATAGTAACAGAGCCCAGTATCGGGGATCTATGTCATTAGTTCATTTTTTTGCCAAGTTATTCATGCATGCATTCACTAGGTGACTGATGGAGCATTGACTGTGTACCAAGCAGTGCTGGACACCAGAATTCAGCAGGGGTGCAGTCACAGGGATTTGAGCAGTGAGAGGCCGTTTCACTAGGTTGTTCTGGATACTGGGTGGAGAATAAATTGGAGTCCCCAAAAGGGGAAAGATGGAAGCCAAGGGCAGATTTCTGGGGTCAGAGCCATACACACACACCCCACTGACTGGCAGGAAGGATGGATCATACAACCATCACTCCCCATAGGGTCCAGCTCAGGATGCTTTGGGGAAGCCAAAACTGTCTCTTCCTTGGAAAGCCATCTGAAATCCTGCATATGATAGGCGATGCTGAGGGACCCTCCTTTTCCCTAGCTTATGACAGGGCAGCTCCAAATCCTGAGCTCCACTCTTGTTCAAAGTGATTGCTCTAAAAAGATGCACGTGATCTGGAAAGCCAACGACCAAAGTGGAAATCAGCTGCACTTGTTGAGTGGCAGGAGTTATGTTTCCTTGGGATGGCCTGCAAGTGGACATTCATTCATTCCTCATGCACACCATGAACCAGACACAGGAGGCCCAAAGGAAATGGACCATAGCCCCCTAATCCTTCAGACCAGATCCAAATCCCAGATCTCCTGCCAACTGCCTGTCCAGCCTTAAATTACTGAGCAAGTAACTTAATTGTAGCCTCAGTTTCCTCATCTGTAAAATGGGTAAATGAAGCCCAGTAAGCAGAATCCTGGGCTTCCCTCGTGGCCCTCTGGTAGAGAATGCACATGCCGAGGCAGGAAACATGGGTTTGATCCCTAGTTCAGGAAGATCCCTGGAGGAGGAAATGGCAACCCACTCCAGTATTCTTGCCTGGGAAATTCCATGGACAGAGGAGCCTAATGGGCTATGGTCCATAGGTTCACAAAAGAGCTGGACTCAACTTAGTGCCTAAACAACAACCAAAGCAGGATCCTAGGCCTTTCTGGGATGGAGCACTCACATTCAGGCCCAATGATCTCAAGACTCGCTCCTGTGTTTCAGGTCGGCACTGACTGGGATGCCAAGGAGCGGCTCTTCCGCAACTTTGGGGGTCTCCTGGGGCCCATGGACGAGCCGGTAGGCATGCAGAAATGGGGGAAGGGCCCCAATGTGACCGTGACTGTCATCTGGGTGGATCCCGTCAACATCATCGCAGCTACCTATGACATCCTGATTGAGTCCACTGCCGAGTTCACCCACTACAAGCCCCCTTTGAACTTGCCCCTGAGGCCTGGGGTCTGGACGGTGAAAATTCTCCACCACTGGGTGCCAGTTGCAGAAACCAAATTCCTCGTTGCACCTCTGACCTTCTCAAATAGGCAGCCCATCAAACCAGGTGAGTACCTCCAGTATGTCTGTGGGGTAAGTATTCCAATACAAAGGGCCTCCCAGGTCCTCCACCTGGGCAGGCGATGCTGCTCAGACGTGGGGCACGTGGGCTGCCTTTGAGAGCAGTACTCGCCTCTCAGGATTTTTCCTGCTCATTTGTCATACCAAACCTTCTAATTTTCTGCCTGTCTCTGCACACAGAGGTGATGTCGTCTGTCTGTATTAGACACCTATTTATTAGATGTTGTCCCGCTGGACTTACAGAAGGCCCTAATCATATTTGAAACAGATGGGAAATAAACCCAGGCTGATATTGAGTTTCAGCAAATCTTGTTCACGGTTTAAAATAAAAATAATTAAAAGAGGAGTTTCTGTTCATCAAAAACATGATACACAGGGTGAAGAGACATATCACATACTAGAGGAAAATATTTGCCACACATTTAAAAAAGTACTCACATCTGAATATACAAAAAGTACTCAAATTCAGAAATTCCCTGAGTCAGAGGGAACTATAAGCCACAGGCCAAATCCAGCCCACTCCCTGTTTTTGTAAATAAAGTTTTATTGGAACACAGTCACACTCATTTACATGCTGATTATGATTGCTTTGGGGCCACAATGCCATTATTGAGTGGTTGCCCACAGAGCCAAAAGTATTTGCTATCTGGCCCTTTAGAGAAAGGGCCAATCTCGGATATAAAAGAAATAAAAAAGAGAGAGAAAATATATATGCACACATATAAAAAGGTGTTCAGCCTCATGAGTAATGAGAGAAATGCAAATTCAAATCAAAAAGAGATTCCACTTCACAACCACTATGTTAGGACATGTTTGAAGTTGAGACAACATTATTTGATGGTCAAGTTGGAGAATGATAACCATCTATGCATGTCCTGAAAGCCACCAGCTTCCCAGGTGATGCAGTTGGTAAAGAACCCACCTGCCAAGGCAGGAGACACAAGAGATGCGGGTTCGATCCTTGGGTCAGGAAGATCCCCTGGAGGAGTAAATGGCAACCCACTCCAATATTCTTGCCTGGAAAATTCCATGGACAGAGGGGCTCACAAAGCGTCAGGCACAACTGAGCTCACACACAATGAAGAATGATGTATGTCCTGGTGGGAGAGCCACATAATGAGTTTGGAAAATGCTTTAGCATTTGCTGGTAAAGTTGAACATAGATACATACCACACAGACATTCCACCCGAGGTAGAGGCTTGTGCAGAAATACAGCAGAGTTGTTCATAATAGCAGCAAACCAGAACCAATCCAGATGTCTGACATCTGATGGGCCATCAGTGTGGTCTGTTCTGACAGCGAAAGTCTACGCAGCAGGGAACCCAGTGCAGGAACACTCCACATGCTGATCTGGACAAGTGTCTAGAACATAACTTTGGGGGGTGGTAAATATAATAATTACAGTGCATGTATTTAAAGTTCAAAAACTGGCCAAGCCAACAATATGTTATTTCAATACTCATGTATCAGTAGAAAGCTATGAAGAAATGATGGGAATTATTAACAGGAAATTCAGGATGAGTAGGTCTGGGAGAGGGATATCAGACTCCTAGTGTGTCTGCCTTTTTTCTT
The DNA here is from genome assembly GCF_003369695.1 of Bos indicus x Bos taurus. Classification (NCBI taxonomy): domain Eukaryota; kingdom Metazoa; phylum Chordata; class Mammalia; order Artiodactyla; family Bovidae; genus Bos; species Bos indicus x Bos taurus. The sequence continues at coordinate 26,636,044 of NC_040100.1, read as the reverse complement.
TTTTTCCCAAAAATATTTCTTTTATTTTCCTATTTCCCCTCCTTTCCTCTTTCTTTTATCATGGAGACCATCTTCCTTAATCCCCCAGTGACCCAGCAGTAAAGAATTCACCTGTAGTGTAGGAGACATGAGTTCAACCCCTGGGTTGGGAAGATCCCCTGGAGGAGGGCATGGCAACCCACTCGAGTATTCTTGCTTGGAGAATCCTATGGACAGAGGAGCTTGGTGGGCTACAGTCCATGGGGTCACACAGAGTCGGACACAACTGAAGCTACTTAGCATGCACGGAGGCCCTCACAACATCTTCCTCCCTGCTCAGTTCCACCCCCTGGAGTGGCCACTGCCAAGAGTCCAGTGTGCATCCTTCTAGACGTTTCTCAGTGTTGGTAGCTCAGCTAGTAAAGAATCCACCTGCAATGCAGGAGACCCTGGTTCAGTTCCTGAGTCAGAAAGATCCCCTGGAGAAGGGAAATACTACCCACTCCAGTATTCTGGCCTAGAGAATTCCATGGACTGTGTAGTCCATGGGGTCACAAAAAGTCAGACATGACTGAGTGGCTTTCACTTTCAAATACAAAATAAATCACAAAGATATTATCATTTTTTGAAAAGTGGAATGATCCACTTTGTAGTGAAACTTGCTTTTTTTCACTTTCAAGTCAATATATGTAAAACTACCAGCTGCCTAGTATTCCTCTGAGTTTAGGATCCACAGTCTGTCCCCCACCTTAGTGGACACATACCTTCTTTTATTGTTGTTGTTACAGATAACACCACAAAGAAGATTCTTGAACCTAAAACAGTATATGCCCATGAAAATTCTTCCATAACACAGATTCCTAGAAACAGGATTTCTAGGTCTCTGGGTGTTTGAAATTGTCCATCTCCATCTAACAGATCAGAAACCCAGAAGCAAGGAACGCTTCATAGTCTCTGTTAGCTAAAGAGAGTTCTGGGCTGGGTGTCATTTAGCTACTGACACAAGGAGAGAGGGACATAGACATGGGGAAGGGCACTTGGAGTCCTAAAAAGGGAGTATTAATGTGAAGTCTGTCAATTTCTGCCAGGTTTCTGTGCTAACAAGCGGAAAGATTTGGACCTCATGTTTTCAGGAGAGGGACGTCTGCTTCTCCTCTGCCCCATGAAACAGGCAAAAGACAGTCCCTCCAGAACTAGCTGGGCCAGAGCCCACCCACTTAGGGTCCTCGAGTGTCACCCTGAAGAGGCTCACATTTTTAGCACTACTAAGGGTTCCCAAAGCCAGATGTAGAGGAGAGGCATGGAAGTGACCATCTCCTCTCAGCTTTCAATACATCTAGAACAAGAATGGCCCTGAATCCATCCTACCTCAGTAAAATGGCCCAGGGCCATGCACAGGGTCCCGATTTTTCCTCTTTTTCTCCTGGAGTTTCTAAAGACAACAAGCTCTTCCCACCCATGCCCAGGGTGAGCCAGGGGTCATTTTATCCCACTGGGAGCAGCCCCCCTGTTGTCGGTAATTGTATTTGTTAATGATGTTCCAGTGACAGGGAACAAGAAGGTGGGAGCAATGCAATTTGTAAAATGATTCATCAAGAGTAATTGCTATTGATGCATCCCTGGTAATCTCAAGAAATCTGATGAGGTGGAATTGAGGGAAATTTAATTAGAGAGGCGAGCATCGTGGGCTGATGCTGTAATAGCATTTCCCACATTAACCTCATTTTTCATAAGGGTTTTCTGCACCAACCACAATATTTGATTCCCAGTATTCAAATGTTTGTTAATTGCTCTTTCCACTTTGCAAGTCCTGCCTTTTCTCAGTTCAGGTGTCTCCCCGATCTCCAGCTTCTCATCTTTGCAATCTCTGCTGAGATGGGGGCAGGAGCTGCCCACCCTGTGGTGGGTATCAGGGAGAAATGGGAGAGAGCCAGACTTATTAATGAACTTGAAAAAGAGAGCCTCTGCTAAATACAGCAAGACAGGACATGCTTGCTTTCCTGCTTTCTCCCACCTGTCTGCCTCCTAACCACAGAGTCCAGCCCCCCCGCTTCCTGGGGCATTGGGAACTGAAGGAATGACTTTCTTGTATAGTTGTGTTTTTTTTGTTTTTTTTTTTTACTGGAGTATAATTGCTTTCAATGTTGTGTTAGTTTCTGCTGTACAGTGAAGTGAATCAGCTATAAGTATACCTGTATCCCCTCCTTCTTGGACCTCCCTCCCACCCACCACCGCCACATCCCACCTCTCTAGGTCATCACAAAGGACCAACCTGAACTCCCTGTGCTTTAGAGTAGGTTCCCACTAGCTATCTATTTTACATATGGTAATGTATATATGTCAATCATCATCTCCCAGTTAGTCCCACCTTTAAATGCCACGGACGGAAGAGCATGGTAGGCTACAGTCCTTGGGGTCGAGGAGTCAGACAGGACTGAGCGACTTCACTTTCACTTTATCTTTCCCACCCTCCTGGTGTCTGCGTGTCCATTCTCTATGCCTGCATCTCTATTTCTGTCCTGGAGATAGGTTCATCTGTACCCTTTTTCTAGATTCCACATATATGCATTAATATACAGTATTTGTTTTTCTCTTTCTGACTTCCTTCGCTCTGTATAACAGACTCTAGGTCCATCTACATCTTTACAAATGACCCCCTTTTTTTTCTTTTTGTAGCTGAGTTCTCTCTCTATATATATATACACCACATCTTCTTTATCCGTTCATCTGTCATTAGACATTTAGGTTGTTCCCACGTCCTGGCTATTGTGAATACTGCTGCAATAAACACTGGGCACATGCATCCTTTCGAATTATGGTTTTCTCAGGGGATATGTCAAGGCATTTTTTTTTTTTTGCCTTTCTTTTTTCAAAATGTACTTTGAATTGAAGGATAACTGCTTTACAATACTGTGTGGGTTTCTGCCATACAGCAACATGAGTCAGCCATAAGTATGCATGCGACCCCTCCCTCTAGAGCTTCCCTCCCGCCTCCCACGCTGTCCCACCCCTTTGGGTTGTCACAGAGCCCTGGCTGGAGCTCCCGGAGTCATACGGCAGATCCCCACTGGCTCTGTGTTTTACAAATGGTAGCGTGCATGTGTCCATGCTACTCTCTCCATTCGTCCCACCCTCTGTGCCCAGAAGTCTGTCCTCTGTCTGCACCTCTACTGCTGCCCTGCAAACAAGCTCATCAGGATCATGTTTCTAGATTCCATATATTTGTGTTAATATACGATATTTGTTCTTCTCTTTTGACTTACTTCACTCTGTATGATCGGCTCCAAGGTTCATCCACCTCATTAGAGCTAACTCAAATGTGTTCCTTTTTATGGCTAATATTCCATTGTGTATATATACCACAGCTTCTTTATCCATTCATCTGTCAATGAACGTCTAGGTTGCTTCCATGTCTTAAGTCAGTCAAGTGAAAGTGAAGTCGCTCAGTCGTGTCCGATTCTTTGCAACCCCATGGACTGTGGCCTACCAGGCTCCTCCATCCATGGGATTCTCCAGGCAAGAGTACTGGAGTGGGTTGCCATTTATTGTTAATTGTGCTGCAATGAACATTGGGGTCCATGAGTCTTTGTCAATTATGGATTCCTCAGGGTAAGGCATATTTTTAATTCAACTAGGTTTCTCATTGTTTTTGAAGTGCAGGCATATTTACACTGTCTTTCTTCCTCACTCAGGACTGCACATATTAGAAAATAACCTTCGGATTATCCAGGTTGTCCTGATTGTCTCCAAGAGTGACAACCACTTTCAAGTAAAGAGGAAGCATTGTCATCTTAATGCTGCATTGTCTTAGAAAGAGGTTTCTTCTAATCTCAGTGAGCTTGGCTATAGCAAAACCTGATTTGGTAAAACATGACTTAACAGAATTGTGATCTAGTTTTTCTTTAAAATATATTCTTGTAATTAGCAATGAAATAAGCCATGAGTGGGAGCTTCCTCAAAACAGAGATGTCTAGCTTCTTTTTGTCAGCCCAAATATCTATATTTTCTGCTTCCCCATCTTTAAGCCCTGGGAAACAGTCAGTGTCTCTCTTGTTCATATGTTACTTTACAAAGCACATGGGCTTTTCCCCGAGCCTCATGCCAGTCTTGTGAATCTAATTGCTGGAACGGTAAGTATCCCCATTTTGCAGTCGGGGAACCGACTCTGCAAAAGACTAGCCCCCAGATGGAAAAATAAAATAAAAATGAAAAGCGCTGTTTTAACGTCCTGTGGGTGTATGGGCTTGTTTACCATGTTTACTAACACAGTGTATGAATGACATGCTTTGGCTCTGGAGTCAGCCAGCCCTGGATTTAACTCCAGATCTAAACTATAGCTGCTTCTGTTTCCTCATCCGTAAAATGGGGATGATAAAAACCAGCCCTGTAGTTGTGTGTGTGTGTGTCTGTTGTGTACTAATAATGCCAATAATAATAGTCCTAGCTAAACTTTCCTGAATACCTCGAATATGCTGGGCGGCATTTTAAGCACCTCACATGAGTCAGCGTACTTAATCATCACAAACAAAGCTACGAGGCAGATAATAGAGGCAGGTAATAGTTCTCTACCCATTTTTACTGATGAGGAAGAAGTCAGATGCCTAGTGTGTGGGACGTGGAGATTCAAACCAGGCAGCCTTACTGTGGTCCCCGTGCTCTGGCCTAAGACCCTGGTGCTCAGCAAGGCAGAGCTGTTTCAGAAGCCAGTTGGACCTCCCACCTACCCAACTCTGGTCCAAGTTTTGGGCTCCCCAGGACTCCCTGCTGTGGTCTATTCATGCACTACACCTTGGACCAAAGGAGAAATCCCTGTCTTATAGAAAGCTCACGGTGGGCATTCAGCAGCCAAGTGTAGGACTCCTGTCCAGGCTTTGAAATCCACAGACCCTGGTTCAAACCCTGGCTCCAACTCTCATTACCTGTATGATTTCGGGAAAGGTGCTCCGTGAGGCTGAATACTTTCTGTTGCCAAAACGTGGAGTTCTCTTCTCCAGGATCTGTGTGTAGCTTCTTCCTTCATGTGAATCAGCACTCAGATCAGATGTCACCACCTCAGAGAGGTCTTCCCTGCCCATCCCATCTAAAATAAACACTTGGTCACTCTCTAACCCAGGAATCAGCAAGTTTTTACTGTAAAGGGCTAGATAGTAAATTTTTCAGCTTTGTGGGCCGTGTACAATTTCTATCACAACTACTCAGCTGTGCTGTGGTAACAGCCATAGACAATATGTGTCCAAATGGGCATAGCCATGTTCCAGTAAAATTTATTTGCAACAACAGGTGGTGGCCAAATTTGGCCCAGGGGCCTTAGTTTATCAAGCCCCTGCTCTGACTCCACACACCCCATTAATTCCTTTCATGACACTTATCAGTTTGGGGAATGACCTTATTTATTTGTTTGTTTCTTTATCGACATCATTCTTCCTTCATTGTCTGGTTTGCTCTACCACAGAATAGAGCCTGGCACTTAATGTATCTGCATCAAATAAATGAATAAATGAATGCCTTGCAGGTAGCAGATGTTTAGTAAATATGTGTTGAATGAATTACTGTCTGGACTATAGTAGAAGGAAAGCGAAATTGCTCAGTTGTGTCTGACTCTTTGTGACCCCATGGACTGTAGCCTACCAGGTTCCTCCTCCCATGGGATTTTCCAGGCATAAGTACTGGAGTGGTTTGCCATTTCCTTCTCCAGGGGATCATCCTGACCCAGGAATTGAACCCGGGCCTCCTGCATTGCAGGCAGGCACTTTACCATCTGAGCCATCAGGGACTATAATAGGGGCTCCATAAATACATGCTGAATGGATAAATGAATGGACCATGCTCTACACAAAGTGGGTTCACGCCTCTTGAAGGAATGTCCTCGTGGGCTCAATTTCTTTGCCTGTGCAATGGGATTTCTAAAAGGACTTCCTCATGAGATTGTCCCATGAACTGGACAGTGCTATGCAGTGCCCAGCATGGTGCCAGGCACGCAGTAGTAGGTGACTGCTCCGTGGCTAGTCTACTGATGTCATTCTTCCCTTTGGCTTTCAGAAGAGGCGTTGAGGCTGCACAACGGGCCCCTCCGCAGCGCCTACATGGAGCAGAGCTTCCAGAGCCTGAACCCTGTCCTCAGCCTGCCCATCAACCCCGCCCAGGTGGAGCAGGCTCGGAGGAATGCGGCCTCCGCCGGCGCCATGCTGGAGCGCTGGCTGGACTCGCTGGTGGGCGGGATGTGGACTGCCATGGACATCTGTGCCACAGGCCCCAGCGCCTGCCCAGTCATGCAGACCTGCAGCCAGACAGCCTGGAGCTCCTTCAGCCCCGACCCCAAGTCGGAGCTGGGGGCAGTCAAACCCGACGGCCGGCTCAGGTAGCACTGGGCACGTGGGGACCCCAGCGGATCTCAAAGGGAAAGCAGCCAGATGGCCAGTGGGACCCAGACCCTGACCTCCCACCCCTGGGGCTGCCTTTTGTGAGAGGGGCTCTCCTGGCCATAGGATGTTGAAGAAGGAAGGTTTGGACGCCAAAGCAGGTTCTGCCAACCACATGCACCCTGCATGCTGGCTACTGGGGACAGCAATGGCTTGGTCCCAGCACCGTGGTGGTCTTACCTCTTCTGGTTGATCCTCGAGTCCTACAGGTTCCTTGTATTCCCCCTCAATGACATGACCCTCCCAACCCACCCAGACAAGTGATTCCCAAACTTTTCTTTTGAGCAGCAAAGTATTTGTTTTACCGAGTCGTAGGTGGAGGTTCAAGCTACGGATGAAATCCAGGCTGCTTGGGTGGAAGCTGAGAGTGTGAGGTTCTATGTCAAAGCTCAGCCCACTGGGCAGTCCCTTTGCCAAGGGCATCTCCTAAGGTACCTCTTCAGAACCCAGGGGCTCTGCAGAAGCTAGTTTGGAAAGCAATGCCCAGAGGGTGGGTTTGATCTCCAGCCCTGCCCTTCAGCTCATCTTCCTGCTCCTCTGGGCCAGGAAACCCTTGTGCCAGCCTTGAAGTGACAGAACATGAAAGTCACATTCGTGGGCTCATTCCCAGGGAGGTAGTAGTCTTGGCAGGGGGTTGAGGGGGCAGCTTTGAGCCTCCCACCAACCCTTCTTGGGTTCAGCCATCCTCCTTGGTAACTAGATGAGCAGGAGAGCCTTGTGACGTGACTTGGCCAAAGTCCAACCAAAGTGTCACTGCCAGACATCCTGGGCTCCAGGCCACCCACTCTTGAGGCAGAAACGGGGTGATGCTCATGAGTCTGAGGCTAGCATCAAGCCCCCCAGCCATTCATTGGCCAGGAGACCAAGACCATGGTCTTTGACAGTGAGAACTTTGAGGGACCATGGCCATGAACCTCATAGAGATCGCTGGGAGCAAAACTCCTGAGCTGGTCAGCACAGCAATACCCCTCACCTGCCTGAGCCCTTCTTTCTGAAGTCGGGCGCTCAGAACTTTGTGAAATGTGTCTTTGGTGCTGCTGGGAGCAACCAAACCACATGGAACAGACTTTACACGGCGAGGAAAAAGCATTTCAGATTCGGTTTTTAAATTCATGGCCTTTCTTGTCCGAGGTGCCACCTGGCCCCGCCTGACATGCAATGTGAAAGTGGGAAGCTCTGAGTATCTGGTTGTTTAAAACCTAAAGAGTAGGATTATTCAAATTGCTTGAGTTACTAGAAACCCAAAGGGTTTCCTTGCCATGTGCCCATTGGAGGGTTGCCCTTCTCATCCAGCGATCCCTCCCTGAGAACCCCCTCCTCCACTGATCCCGCCCCTAAAGGTTCCCTCGGGAAAGTCCCAGCCCTGGGTGCACTGTCCTTTCCCAGGAGAGCCGGTGCTCGTTGGGTTTCTCTCCAGTGTGGCTTTGAAGGTACTGCCGATTGCTCCCAGTGAACTGTCAGCTGTCGCCCCCTACTCGCCCCACCCCACCCCTGCAAGGCAGGATGTCCTGTGGGCCATGGAGGATACAGAGAAGGGACACTTTAGATATTTATTATTTATATGTTTTAGTCAATGACTAATTAGTAGGTGCTGTTTTTGCAGCTTGTCAATTATGTTATCTTACTAACTGAAGCTGCCTTTATTCACAAAAGGCCCCCTCCTCCTGCCCTTCTAGTTCCCCCAGCCCCTCCTGTCTGCCTCCCTCCTGCTTTCTCTATGTATCCATCTATCTATCTACCTATGTCTGCCTCTCTGTGTCTGCCTTCCATCCTCCATGTCCTCAGTGGAAAGCAAGGGAGTTGGACACCATGAGGGAAATGTTTCAACCAGCAATGTCCATGGGCTGAAAGTGGGGTGCCCTTGGGAACATCGGTGCCTCACTTTTCTTCACACAGGGTGGAGGACCGCCCGGTTGGCCCTCCAGCTCTGGGGGTGTTGGAATTCCTGAGCCGTCCCCGCCAGCAGCCCCCAGCACAGGGATGCAACAGACTTACCACTTGTGGAGGTAGACCATCCAGCTGCAGAGCTTGGGCCGTCCATGCGTCTCCATCACCACCCTCCCACAGCCAGTTTAACCATGGGCCTCCCTGTGACCAGAGGACAGAGGGAAAGCAAGCTCCTTGCATGCCCAGGAGCAGAAGAGATCTATTTTAGGAAAAGGGTGGTGGGGGTAGCCAGACAGGCCAGGAGAACCCAAGGGCAGGGGCCTGGCATGGCTTTCTCAGAAAGCCCACATGATTGCCACGTGATTCTACAAGCTCACTGGGAGCCCAGAGGCCCATGGCACATCCTCTCTCTGCCCTCAGCCTCTGCTTCTGTCCAAGGACTCTTTGAGCCTGTGGAAGCTGACCAGGAAGCCAGCCTTGCTCCTCTTGGCCAGGCCTCTAGGACTCTGTATGTCACTTATGGTGGCTTATGGTCACTTGTGGTGGCTATGGGAGCCCTGCCCTGGTACATCCCTGCATGCAGCATGAGCCTGCAGACTCCTCAACGAGGCGCCTCCCGCACCCTGACATTGCTGACTCCTGTTCTATTGGGAAGATGTGGAGAAACGGCAGAGCTGGCTTATTACTCTGGTGATGGTCCCCTCCTGTCCCCTCACTCCCTGCTGACTACCAGGAAATTGGGAAGCTGAGCAGTCACACAGGATGTTCCTCAACATCTTCTGTTCTTGAACCAGAGAATCACTTTGAAGATGTTACATTTTGCTTCAAGGGAAAAAGAGAGAATTTCAAGCAAAGCCGAGGATAATTTGAGCCAAGGTGATGTTTTCCCAGGGGAGATAGTTTAACTCATTTTTATTGTCTACCTGAGAATGATTTATTAGTTCAAGGCCATTGGTCAGGCAGCCTTGAGCTGCGGCTGCCTGAGGTTTCAAAACCTGAGAATGTGGTCCCCTGGAAATTGTTTTAGAATTTAGAAGAGTGTGACTGAGTCTCTGACCGGGTCCCTGGACTTTAGGGGGCTTGAGAGGTGGGATGTGGGTTTGGGGGAGAAGGATGCATCCAATAAGCTGTGATACTTTGTCCAGTTGCCTACTCACCCCTGTATTGGTCAGGCAGAAGCCACACCCAGGAGGCAGACAACTCTGAGCCCTGCTTCCCAGGCCCAGCGCAAAACAGTCTGTCTCCAAGGAGGGCAGAGCGGTTGCTAGGATCCTCACATTCTAAGAAGTGTGTGTGCTCCTCCCTTTGGAAAAAGGCCCTTCTGATCTGACCAGGAGTCACTCTGCCTTCATTTGCCATTGTTGAACTTTCAAAATGCCAGTGGAGCTGAGGTTTCAGTCAATTCCCCGAAAAAAGGAAATGACAGCTGCTTTGGGCACAGGCCAGGATTGGGGGGACTGTGCTTCCTTCTGGTTCTCCAGTTTGCAGGTGCAAGGAGAACCCTGGCTGGAACCTTGATCTCTTTGCCAAGAGAGTCCCGAAGAGAGGAGAGCGGTAGCAGCTGGGTGTGGGGGCCTGAGCAAAGACCCCTTTCATAGTCCAGTTCACTGGGGTTGCAGGACCCAAGCTCCCTCCGCAGCACCCAAGGGGGATATACTAGAAACAGCTGTTGGCAAAGGCCTGCCAGGTCAAAGCCACACCCTCTGGCAGGGGTCGCCCGCGGCTATGCAGTCCAGGACACTAGCACAGACGTGTTAGTGAAGTTAATGAAGTGAATGAAGTGAATGAAGCGGCTGGTGTCAGACAAGAGGGAATGGCAGGGACTGTGGTCAGCAAGTGGGCTCCTGACACAGACAAAAAATACAGCTGCGTCTCAGCCCCAGTCTGAAGTTGCGAGTGAGAATACAGGCACGGTGCAGCAAAATCATCTAATTTGGTAAGAGAAGCCAAAAATCCATATTTTTATAGGAAATCTGATTTTCAAACATTGGCAAGTTTTGTTTTTACCAGAGTGTAGGCAAAGGGTTCAGTCCAAGTTCAGCCTGTACGCTGCCCGCTCTATGGAGAGGTGTTTAAAAGGAGGTTAGGTGGTGTCCTGGTGGAGGGGGAAAAGCCAGCATTGGGAAGGGGCAAAATTAACAGCATATGTGGAACTCTGAAGGGAACGAGGGCCTCTTACTAGTCGTTCCCATCCCGAAGAAATGGTCCCTCAGAGAAGTGTCCCATGAGAACTGGCTTGTTCAGCTCTCCTGATCTCAAGACAGTTTATACTGAAGGGGAGATGAAACAGGATTTGCTGACCTCAAGAGCTGCCCCTTGGACATCAAGGAGGTCCACACTGGCCCAGTCCCCACCTTCCAGAATTCCATCACACCAAGTGGAGATGTCCAGGAGATTGTTCATGGGGAGAAGTTGGCGTGTCAAATAACCCGCCGGCTTGCTCCAGATCCTGGGTTGTAGCGGCCACCTTGCCATGTGTCCAGAAGCATCTTTGGGAGCCGTGCTCACGGGAGGTCCTCTCTGCTTTTCGCCTCACCTACCTTACTTTGCCCATGGATCAACCACAGGCGCTACCTCATGTGTCTGCTGAGAAGTTTACCTTGGGGGAGGAGGGAGAGGAATAAAGGTGTCCAAAATCTGCTGGAGCTTGAATGTATAATCTATGCAAATTCTCTCTCTGCGTCTCTCCCTCTCTCTGTGTCTCTCTCTCAGAAGAAGTAGTATTTTTTTTAATCTGGCAAACAAGATACTGTACAGACCCCTCTTAAGACTGAGGAGGGCTTCCGCGTGCCACCTGTGTCTACCCCTCACGTTGTCGTTGGTTCTGTCCTTGCCAAGCCCCAGGCAGGGAGATGGAAGCCCTCTCTCTTCCCCTTCCCTTGGCTGGGAATACTCCATCCACCTCTGCCTACAGGCCCCACGGGAAAGCAGGTTCTGCGTCTTGCCACCTCCGTTCCTAACTCCATCCTCTCCATTCCTCATTTGCTCCCTTCTCTCCTTTCTCCACGCCACCTCCCCGCCCTCAAAAGCCTTAGGTTTCTCCGTTTTTAAATGTGGCCTTAAAATTATTTTTGGAAAGCTGACCACCCTGTCTCTCCCATTTCTACCAACATCCAAGAGAAAAGAGCATCTTGAAGCTTTCGGAGCAACCTCCTAAGCCAGGGGCTGCCAATCTGTAGCTTGCAGATGTGGTAGAAATGGCTTCTATGTGTCGTCTTGAAGAAAAATATCCTTCTATTTTTCCTATGGGTAAAATGAAGGCTTGGGTGCTCGTCTAAACCTCAGCCGACTCCCGAAGCACTCTCTTGAAGCATAACGCCGCTGTCAATAGGCTGGTTTAATTACCGGCAGGATGCCAACATGGGCTTACCAATCCTCCCCCTCCCCCGAAGACTTGGTGACTTTATGTACTTCATTCAAGGGTAAATCAGCAGAGGTTCTCAATTTATCTCTTCGTCCTTCCTGCCTGGAAAGTGATAGAATTTAATATTCCCAGTGGATGGTCATGTTCTCAAAGGGATCACACTCTCCCTACTTTCAGAGTCCCTCCTTTTTCCCTGCCGTTGCTCCAGGACTGATGGAGGCCAAAGACAACCCCAGGGTTTTCATAGGAAATTCACTGGAATTGAGCTCAATCGTCTTTGTCGTCCTTTGTCTCTTTTTTTGGTATTACTATATTGTCAATAGCATTTGGGTATTTTTTTAGAGGCCTCACAATAAGTTATTACCGTCCCTTTCATTGTTTTTCAAAGACATGTGGTGATATAGTTTTTAAAAATAACTATTTTGTTATAGATCATAATATGCATAAAACTGTACAGAAATATTTTGTAATGTATTGATTTTAAAAAAAGAGAGACTCTGTAAATAAAGTTTTAAAAAAAAGAGTGAATTCAAATGGCACACACTGAAAGATGTAGATATTTTGCTATTTATTTAAAGGAGTATTTTAAGAGATATTGAACTATCTGAAATTGACCAGTAATCAAATTCCAATCATCCGAATGCTTTTCCTCACGGTAGAATGTGATTCTCGGAAACAATTGCACTACCCGCCCATTTTTGCACCTTTTCTGTCTTTTCATTTAGCAGAAAAATAACAACAAAATTGTGCCTTAGCTGTATTTTTTTGTCTAGGGGAGTTTGTTTCTGTCTGACAAAGCAAAATCTTTTGCAGAAAACAGTGGATGTATTGAATACTGTATCATACCAAAAACACTGCAGGTGTATATAGATGCTTTCTGTCATACTGTGTTTTCAGATGCAGAATTTTAAAATTAAAAAAAAAATACTGTCTTTATGGAACAGTAGGTGTGTGACTTTTCAATGATATCTTGCATCTATCTCCATGCCATGCTGTGCTCTCCCCTCTCCTCTGCACCGCCCTCATGCTGAGACCACCTCTCCTGGGAAATCCTGACGTGTGCACACACTCCCTGATCAAGCCTGCTGTCATCTCTCAACATAGATGACAGTGAGGAAGACTGCCATCTAAAGGGGCAAATGTTTTGTATAGCCAACTGGCCGGTTGTGTAGCAAACCTGTTTTCCTTTCCTCTTCTCTACACAGCTAGACTACATTTCCCCCAAAAATTGTGCATTAAATCCATTATATACAAAGACTTGGGGTCCAGCAGTTAGGACTCCATGCTTCCACTGCAGGGGACACAGCTTCCGTCCCTGGTCAGGAACAAGAATCCTGTGTGCCATGTGCCCCAAAAAAGGGGGAACATTGGGGCCGGCAGAGGAGAACACTGGTTGCCGGAAGGAAGAGGGTAGGGGGTGGGTGAAATAGGTGGAGGGGACTAAGAGATATAACCCTCCAGTTATATAGTAAATAAGTCACAGGGATGTAATATACAGCTTAAGAAAGTGAAAGTGGTTGCTCAGTTGTGTCTGACTCTGTGATCCCATGGACTATAGCCCAGCAGGCTCCTCTATCCATGGAATTTTCCAGGCAAGAATACTGGAGTGGGTAGCCCTTCCCTTCTCCAGGCGATCTTTCTGACCCAAGGATCAAAGCCAGGTCTCCCACATTGCAGGCAGATTCTTTACCATCTCAGCCACCAGGGAAGCCCTGGATCATTAGGAATGCGGTCAGTAATGTACCCACTTTTGATGGGGACAGATGGTTAGTAGAATTAGCATGGTGGTCACTTCATAATGTATGCAAACGTCAAATCACTCTGTAGTACACCTGAAACTAACATACATCAACTCAATATTTCAGTTTAAAACAATAGAATAAAGTGAAAGTAACTGGGTGCTTGGAGGGCTGCTCCAGTTGAAGTGGGAGCAGAAGTAGTCTTTTTAGTGTCTCCCTCTCTCCCACTCCATCAGTCCCTTTGGTGGCTCCAAGGGGGTATGTAGCCAACAGGCCTTAAAACTCTCACCTCTCACGGAAGCAGCTGGGCCTTTGGTAAAACTGACTGGAGGCCTGGCTGCCAGGTGCTGAGAGTTGTGTTCTAGGCTGAGTCTCTGAGAATGAGACCAGACAGAATCATTCACCCCTTACCTAAGGTGGAATCGAAAGAGTGGAAAATTAGAATTGGTACCCAAAGGAGGTAGGTCAAGTGTTGAAGACTTGAGCCTGTGCCTCCATATTTAGTTGATTTGGTCTGCTGGGAAACTGCCTGCTGCCCAGCTTCTTACAAGAAAATGCTCTCAAAATATGATTTTTGATGTTCCTATCTGTGTTAGAGTTCTTTCACTTGGAACCAACAGTAGCCTAACTCAAGGTTAATCAGATGAGGAAACTGTTGGCTCCTGAAATTGCAGAAGGAAACAGTTAAAATGCAAAGGGCAAGGATGAGAGATTCTCCAGGAGACTCAAGACTGGGAACTAGAACCTTGACACTCTTTGTCCCCTTTTGCTCCATTTCTGCTGCTCCCAGTTTGATTCTGTTCCCCTTTACAGACAGCCACACCATGTGATAGAGACAGGAGGCCTTAGAAGTCACTCCCTAGCCTTCAAGCAGCACAGCAGAAAAACATCTATGTCCTTTGTTCTCATTGCCAAAGGAAGTGGTTCCAACAAATCACTGGGGCCAGGCAAACAAGGCACTATCATTGGCTGAGTCTGGATCATATATCTACCCCTGCGGCCAGGTGATTGGGCAAGAAACCGTGATTGGCAGCCCCATCCCAATCACATGGTCAGAATGGAAGAGGAGCATTTTCCCCAAGGATGTGCTGAATGGACAAAAACATCAGATGTCCATCCACTGGCCACAGAAACTCCAGGCTCAGGTGGATTCTCAGCTTGCCAGTCCAGTTCATTCCTGCTCTTCAAATGCCCAAATTGTCTCCACCCAGCTCCTAGCTATCTCCCCAAGGAGAAGGATTCTGGGTAGGTCTTGAGCAAATCATTTTAAATAAATATCACATAGATGGTTCAGATTTCATCCTCACTTAATTAGTCATGAGACAATATGATGAATCTCTCCTTTTCTCCTTGGAGCCTGGGCACAGGACTCATTTAAAAGACCCAAGTAACTGCCCTTTGCTAATTATGGTGGATGATTCTTACTTGTATCAAAAAGCAGAGTCTGTGTGCCGGCAAAGAAGAACTACATCTTCTCCAAGTTTGTGTAACATCGACCTGCTGGGATCCCAGTCTCTCCTCTGCCCCCGCAGCAGGGACCCAGATCCCCCATGCTAGCAAACTCATCCATAATGAGGTGATGGAGCCTTGCTGAATTGGTGTCAATATTCTAAAAATGGGGATGAGGTGGACAGCAATGGTTCACCCCGTGAAAAGCACTGAAAGCAGATAGATCGATGGGCATTATGGCAGACTGGATAGGACTCAGGACAAATATGGGGAGTACTTTTCAAATCACACTATCGAGCCTGAATGCCTACCAATTTTCCCGTGCCCCTGACCAAAATAAGGACCCTTCCTCCCAATTTGGAGTCAGATAATCCTGTGTCCAAACACAGGTTTCATTATGGATTAGTTGAGTCAGATTTGGGTCAAGGTCCCTAACATCTCTGAGCTTCAGTTTACCTATCTATATGGGGATAATAGTTACTTACTCATAAAACTGTTGGGAGAATTTTAGAAAGACAGTGCATGTGAAATACAAAGCCCACTGTCTATGCATAGGAGGAGCTTAAAAAATGTCAGCTCCTCTTGCCTTCACAACCAAAAGGTAAAGCTCCTTGAGGGCAAGGGATGATGTCTATATTTTCAGCATGCATTGAGGGGCTTGACACACAAAATGATGTCCCAGTGTGTGATGAAAGAATAAATGATCAGGACTGCTACTACTTCCATAATCTCTTTAGGGGCATTTCATTTTGTCTGTCACAACAATCGTTCTCTATTTGAGACTTGACGTCTTCTATTCATAAGATGGTATCACCTTGACTTCAAAGATTCAAGTGATATTTTTCAAACGCCCTGAACAAGGGAAACACAGCATTGCCCCCAATCTCTTTGGAGATTCTTGGGGACCCTCAAGTTCAGCTACCACCTGGTTCTAATTCCACTAAATTGGTTCATTTGACAAATCATTTCTCTATTCTGTGGATTCTTTATTTCAGTTCTAGGTACTTCTTCTGTAAGCATCTTTGCCATAAACATCTTTGCTGCAAAACATTTTTGCCTCACACCTAATCGGCCATAAGGCAATCGTGCTGTGAAAGGTAACCAGTTGACAGTTTGGTTCTAAGTGGTTGACAGTTTTGGTTTCATTTCTCCATTGACATAGGACTTCCATTTTTGCATTTCATCAATCTTAGCCCTCATAAGAGTCTGTGCAGTGATGAGTAGATGTGGCGCTCTTAAAATAGTGGACCGTAATTATGTATATGGACTTGACAGAAAATACTATGATAAAACTTACTGGACATGTGAATGAGAGAATGTAAAGTCAGGGCACAGGCTGTGCTAGAAAATGATAATGTCCTTTGCAAATCCTCCAGTGATTTAAAGGTGCAGAGTTGAATCCACACCTTCCATAGAACTTTGGAACGTCTATCAGTGGACATGTGACAATCTGCCAAGAACAAAGAGCTTTCTCAACAGGATTCAAAGCTTGGATGCAAATATGCATCCTAGAATTTGGAAGCTGATGCCCCTGTTAATGAAGAATTTTATCAAAATAGAAAAGTGTGATGCCAAGTGAGGAGACACATCAACGAGCCAAAAAAAAGTATAAAATTCTATGAATGAAAAACTTGGAAGACAAGTGCTTAGATATAAGAGGCAAAGTAAAATAAGTTATTTGCACAGTATTGCCATGAATCTAAACACATTTCAAATGGATTCAAATACATTTCAATAAAGCCTTTTTAATTTTTTTACTCATTTTTCATGTTTCATTATGTCCTTTTTAATGCCCTTCTTTTATATTTCCTTATTTTCTCTTTTACAACAAAATTGCCTTATGGTCAATTAGTTACACAGCAAAAATGTTTGTGGCTAAAAAGCTTACAGCAAAAATACCAGACATACATTTTCTTGTCTATGCACTATATCACCCCCTAATAAACACCCCAAGCCATCACTACCCCAAAATACTACTGCCAGGCTATGTAAACAGAAGATTTTGCCAAAGCTTTCAGGTAAGAAATTGCCTGAGAGTATTTCAAATGATTTAGAATTTAATATCAGATGCTCCCATTCACAAAAGCCCCAAATCCCTGATCAGCCACCTTCCCACACAACCGCCAGCATCCAGGCATGTGGGGGCCTCCTTCTCTTCCTCTGACTGCCTTCAGGTAACCCTCCCATAAATGCTCTATTATCTCTTGTCCCGCCGCCTCTTTGCAGACCAGTCTTTCAGGCCCTCACACTCCACATCTACAGAAAACTCTAAAGGTAAGACTCTCCTTGATTCTAGACAGACAGTTTTCTCCTAAGAGGAATGAGCTCTGGAAGCAGCTTCAACAACAATTACTCCAAAGCACTTTTCTCTCTTGGTTGTTCTGATTTAACACACTCCCTGGCTGCCAAGTGGTATCTGAGCACTTTGGCTCCATTCTTTAGCTAATGCTTTTTTTTTTTTTCTTTTTGTAAAACCTTTGGGATCTCCCTCACCATCACGGTAATCTTTTCAGCATGCCTAGATCACATCATGACCATCTGCTGATTTCACTGGGATTGGATGGTGAGCAGGTAAGATGCAAGGGGCCAAAGGAGAACTTGGATGAACTCCAGGATCAAGAATCAGTCCAAAGTAAGAACACTGATGTTCTTGGTTTGGTTCCAGTAAAGTATAGTCCTTCCTACCAACTTTTATTTTCTGACCTAGACTATTCATGGCCTGCATCCACAGATTCTGACTTTGAGCTTGTCATCAAGGACTCTAGGGTTTGTTCATCTAATATGGGTATTGACCCAAACTTAGCTTCAAAGACTGGCAACAGAAGAGGAAGGAACATCAGGGGTGTAAGGGACATGGAACCCTCACTAACTGCCCCCTAACTCAAAGTCAGATCTTTATCCAGAAACCTAATTGTTCTGTCCCTCAGTGTCAGTGTTCTCCAATAGGAGTTATTATTAGAATATAAGATTTACTATTATAAATAAGATTTATTATTATAAGGAATTGGCTCCCATGATTATAGAGGCTAAGTCCGCAGATCAGCAGTCAGCCAGCCGAAAACCCAGGAGAACTAATAATGTAAGTTGCAGTCCATGTCCAAAGGCCTGAGAAGCAGGAGAGTCGATGGTGCAGCTGCAGGTCCACAGGCTGGTAACTCGAAACCCGAGAAGAGCTAATGTCTCAGTACTGGACTGAAGAAAGGAAAAGACCAATATCCCAGCTCAAAGGATTCAAGCAGGAGGCTTTCCCCCATATGGGCAGGAGGGTCTGTCTTTTTATTCTACTCAGACCTTCAACTGATTGAATGAGGTCCACCCACATTAGGGTGAGTGCTTTATTCACTCAATTGAAATATTGATCTTATTCAAGATGCACTCAGAACAATGTTTAATCGTGTAACCAAGACCCTTTGGCCCTGTCAAGTGGAAATAAAATCAACCATCACACTCAGCTTCTCTTTCTTTGTAATGGGCATAATACTGGCCATCTGGAGGCAACACTGATGCAAATTGAAAAAGCACAAACGGCTAACATGGGTTTGAGTTCTGACCCTCCTGATTATCGGTTGCGTGACTTTGAGTTAGTCACTTGACTTTGTGATAGAGCTTTTTAATTTCAAGAAAGAAAGGAAAAGTGAAGTGAAAGTCACTCAGTCGTATCCGACTCTTTGCAACCCTATGGGTTATAGAGTCCATGGAATTCTCCAGGCCAGAACACAGGAGTGGGCAGCCTTTCCCTTTTCTAGGGATCTTCCCAACCCAAAGAAAGGAAGAAAGGAAGGAAAAGAAGGGGAGAAAGAAAAGAAAACAGAGGTAGGGAGAAAGAGAGAGAGATGGAAAGTGGGAGAGAGAAAAGGAGAAGAGGATAATCTTATCTGCCTCACCTACTAGTTAGGCTTTTACGTAAGGTTAGTTCAGTGCCTCTCAACAATGGCCACACAATGGAATTACCTGGGGAGGGTTTTTTAATGCTGCTCGGGTCACATTCTAGACCAATTAAATCAGAAGATGGGACCTAAGCATCAGTAATCAGTAAAGCTCCCTGGTGATTCTAATGTGCAGTCAAGGTTGAGAACCTCTAGATTAAATCTGTGAAACTTTTCCCCAAATGTTGGGAATTATCATTATCACCCTATGCTTATGTCAGCCCTTCATGTAGTAAGAAGAAATCTCCCATTTTGAGACTTTACACGTATATACCAGTGCCCCACCTTGTTCAAATCAGAGGCATAAGGATAAAAGTGAGGTTTAAGGTATTAACTACATTTGATCTTAACCAAAAGGCCGAGAAGCAATCCTAAAGGAAATCAGTCCTGGTTGTTCATTGGAAGGACTGATGTTGAAGCTGAAACTCCAATATTTTGGCCACCTGATGCAAAGAGCTGACTCATATGAAAAGACCCTGATGTTGGGAAAGATTGAAGGCAGGAGGAGAAGGGGACGACAGAGGATGAGATGGTTAGATGGCATCACGGACTCAATAGACATGAATTTGCGTAAACTCCGGGAGTTGGTGATGGACAGGGAGGCCTGGCGTGCTATGGTTCATGGGGTCGCAAAGAGTCGCACACGACTGAACTGAACTGATACTTTATTTTATTCTGCTTCGCTTTATTGCACTTCACAGATACTGAATAGTTTTAAAATTGAAAGTTTGAAGCAACCGTCCATCAAATAAGGCCACCAAATCATTTTTCCCACAGCATTTGCTCACTTCGTGTCTTTGTGTCACATCTTGGTAATTCTCATGATATTTCAAGCTTTTTCATTATTATTATATTTATGATGATGACCTGTGATCAGTGATCTTTGATGTTACTAGTACAACACACTGACGGCTCAGATAATATTAGGTATTTTTAGCAATAAAATATATTTTAATTAGGATATGCACATTATTTTTTAAGCATAGTGCTATTATTGCTCACTTAATAGACGACTACTGCTGCTTCTGCTGCTAAGTCGCTTCAGTCGTGTCCAGCTCTGTGACCCCATAGACGGCAGCCCACCAGGCTCCCCTGTCCCTGGGATTCTCCAGGCAAGAACATTGGAGTGGGTTGCCATTTCCTTCTCCAACGCATGAAAGTGAAAAGCGAAAGTGAATTCGTTCAGTCGTGTCCAACTCCTAGCAACTCCATGGACTGAAGCCTACCATGCTCCTCTGTCCATGGGGTTTGCCAGGCAAGAGTACTGGAGTAGGATGCCATTGCCTTCTCCAATAGACTACATGATAATATAAACATAACTTTTTATGCACTGAGAAACCAAAAGTTTATATGACTTATTTATTATAATATTCACTTTATTGCAGTAGCTTGGAGCTGAACCTGCAATATCTCTGAGGCATTCCTCTGTCAGGCCAGCACCCCATACCATCCCCCAGAATGAAAGCAATGGAAATTTGGATCCTGGAGAAAGTTGCAAGGCAAACTTTCCAAGAGGAAGAGGTCCAAGAAGCCTCACTTTAGGAGGTGGAGATAATAAGAGACCTTTCCATGTCCCCCTCACTCTCAAAAGATGACTTTTTCTTCTGACAGAATATTCAAATCTAGGGAGACAGGAAATATATTAGTTGCTGCCCAGGGCTGCCCAGGACGTATGGGCTGGGTTAGAAGATGGTGATACCTAAAGGTTACCATTTCTTTTTGAGGTGATGGAAGTGTTCTAAAATGGACTGTGGTGAGGGTTTTTACACATGAGTGAATACACTAAACCCACTGAATGGTTGAGTTCTATAGTGTGTGACTTATATCTAGCTCAGCTGGTAAAGAATCTGCCTGCAATGTGGAAGACCTGGGTTTGATCCATGGGTCGGGAAGATCCCCTAGAGAAGGGAATGGTTACCCACTCCAGTATTCTGGCCTGGAGAATTCCATGGACTGTATAGTCCATGGGATCGCGAAGAGTCAGACATGATTGAGCAGCTTTCACTATCACTTATATCTCATGCTGTTTCTTTTTTTAAAGATGAACTTTTTTCATATTAGTAGAGAATGCAGGGCAGTGCTTCCCAGGTGGCTTGGGCTTCCCAGGTGGCTCAGCAGTAAAGAATCTGCAGTGCAGGAGACACAGATTTGATCCCTGAGTCAGGAAATTCCTGGAGAAGGAAATGGCAATCCACACCAATACTATTGCCTAGGAAATTCCATGGACAGAGGAGCCTGGCAGGCTGCAGTCCATGGGGTCACAAAAGAGTTGGACACAACTTCATGACTAAGCAACAACAACAATGGAGAATATAGAAGCATCAGATGGAAATGCTGCTTGATGTTAAATCATGTATTCATTTGATAATTGTTTACTGACCTCAGAACATAAGCTTCATGAGGACAGAAACTTTGTTTTATTCACCAGTAGTTCTCCAGAGTCCTAAACAGAGCCTGACACATAGCAGATGCTTGGAAAAGATTTGATGAATGAATGAATGAATGAACATCTTGACCAAGCCTACAAGTCTCTGAAGCAAATCTTCTCCTTGTTCTAATGGAATAAGTGTGCTTCCTCCTTTCAAAGGTCTCTGGGGTGACACTGTCTTCCATAAGAGTAACTGGAGGAGGGTTCCCAAATAACCTGTGCCATTGGCATCATGCAGAACCCTGATTCCCAGAAGGCCCCAGATCCAACCATCACACCAGGATGGTCCTCTTCCATTTGACACTATCCATTTTAAACCAGCTAAGTCAGCACCAATTAACACTCATTAATCTAATTTTCATGAGATTGGACAAGCAGACCCAGAAGTTCACACTGCAGAACAAATTACTGGAAACCAGAGTGAAATACCTCTTCTGGCTTAGTAGCCTGCTAAGATGTAAAGGGCCCTTCCAGTGGGAATTGGAAAGCAGGTACAGTTCAAGGTCACCTTGCATGCAGATTGCTGCCTTACCATCATCAGAGGCTTGAGAAATGAAAGGTCTTGTAATAGAAGCCCTTTCAGTCTCGTTGGAACTGGAGCATAGTGAATCAATCACAGCACCCTTTCTGGCTGGTAATTCCTGGTGCCTGTCTGTACATATATGTCCTTTCATCCAACCCTGAGATTTGAGGAAGAATGGAATCTTCCATTTGATAAGTGAGAACATGAAGGCAAAGGAGATCAGCTTATGACTCGTTTATGGACCCAGAATCAGTAAAGGAGTCCTTGCAGTAAAATAGCTAAGCCCGTAAATTTTGAAGTCATCCCCAAGTTTGAGTACTAACTTTGCCAATCTCTCCCTGACCTTAGGCCGTCTTTTGATCTCTAAGCCTCAGTTCTCTCATCTACAAATTAAGTAGCAACTACAAATTGACTTCCCAGTGCTAAATAAGATAACATGTATAAAACATTTATCACAGAGCCCAGCAAAAAGTATATTCTCAATAAATGTTAGCTTAAAAAGAAACCATGCAGGCTCTTTCTATCCTACGTTTTGTGAAAAACTTCAATATACCATGTTCTGATCAATAATCATCCCAAGCCTTCACTTCCCTAATTCCTCCTGAATGAACCTCAGCTCAGATAATAAGATGGGCATTAAATCCATGGTGCATACAAACCTTCATCTGACATTTTCTGAAGGGTGAATAGATGGATGGATGATTGAGAATCAGTCATTGAATTATTGAACGAATGGGGAGGCAAATGGATGAGTGGCTAACAAAACTAAGGAATTAATGAATATACAATCTCTGTGTACCATATAAAGGCCCCTACTTGGATTTTATTTCAGGTCTGCTCAATTGTCACATTCCCAGTATTTTCCGTGATATTTTTATGTCATATATATATATATATATATATACATGTGACTTTTATATTTTTATTGCCTGTCTCCTCCTACTAGAATGTAATCTTCAAGAAGGCAGGGATTTTTGTCTATTTTATTTACTTTGGTGCCTTCAGCTCCAAGCATAGTGTCTAACAAATAGAAAAACCTAACCCTGGATTTGGAGAAGGACACAGCAATCCACTCCAGGATTCTTGCCTGGAGAATCCCATGGACAGAGGAGCCTGGTGGGCTATAGTCCATGAGGTCACGAAGAGTCAGACATGACTGAAGTGACTTAGCACACATGCACGAAACCCTGGATAAATATTTGTTAAAGGTATGATGGTGACTGCAGCCATGAAATTAAAAGACGCTTACTCCTTGGAAGAAAAGTTATGACCAACCTAGATAGCGTATTGAAAAGTAGAGACATTACTTAGCCAACAAAGGTCCATCTAGTCAAGGCTATGGCTTTTCCAGTGGTCATGTATGGATGTGAGAGTTGGACTGTGAAGAAAGCTGAGCACTGAAGAATTGATGCTTTTGAACTGTGGTGTTGGAGAAGACTCTTGAGAGTCCCTTGGACTGCAAGGAGATCCAACCAGTCCATTCTGAAGGAGTTCAGTCCTGGGATTTCTTTGGAAGGAATGATGCTAAGGCTGAAACTCCAGTACTTTGGCCACCTCATGCGAAGAGTTGACTCACTGGAAAAGACTCTGATGCTGGGAGGGATTGGGGGCAGGAGGAGAAGGGGACGTCAGAGGATATGATGGCTGGATGGCATCACTGACTCGATGGACATGAGTCTGAGTGAACTCCGGGAGTTGATGATGGACAGAGAGGCCTGGCGTGCTGCGATTCATGGGGTCGCAAAGAGTCAGACACGACTGATTGACTGAACTGAACTGAAAGGTACAATGTACCTTGATGCTCTCAGCCAACCAATGAGGAAGGTATAATTTTTGTTCTTGTATGACTAATGAAAACACTGAAGCCCAAAAATGTAATTTGCCCAAGGACATACAGCTAATTAGTGACAGAGCACAGATTCCTACTAAACCTAAAGAGCACTCTTGACTTTTGTCAAAAAGGAACAACAGACCCAAATGAAATCACTTGTGCTAAGCTCACATCACCAAACCAGGGCTTCATACCTAACCTAATTACTCTTTCAACCTCTCCCAGGAATGTAGTCTTAGCCAGTCAATTTGGAACTTTCTGGATAGCTTCAAAGAGGTAATCTGCCACACAGACCCTTCCCATCCCCCAGAGAATGATGAGGCTAATCAGCCAGTTTCTTGTCCCTTCCCGCTTCTGCCCATAAAAGCCTTCCATTCTGTACACCTCCTCAGAGCGCCTTTCTGCTTGCTGGATGGGATGCGGCCCAGTTCATGAATTGTTCAATAAAGCCAATTAGACCTTCAGGATTTACTCGGTTGAATTTTTCTTTAACACTATCAGGCAGTATTACCGCATTTTAGAATGAATGACTGCAGGTCAACTCTTCTAAAGACTTTCCTGGCTTCAGTTGAATTTCTGATAACGGAACACAGCTGGTCCCTAAGCAATCTTTCTCCTTCCCAGGTGGAACGATGATTGAATGAGGATTGCAGGGCTCTGGCTGACAAGACAGGGGGCATATCCCCCAACCTAGCACTCCTAGAGGCAGGCCAGACTCAGAGGAATGTGCTCAGGGAGCGCTGGACTCAAGTCTCTTTGTTTCAGCTTACAAACTTCAATTGGTTGCTAAGAGACTGTACAAAGGGAGGCCCATTAGAGGCCCTCAGAACCCACACACAGTTACATAATACCAGGCCCTTCCTTCATAGAAATGCAAATAATACAAGTCCAAGACCAGCCTGCAATCTGTACTGCCTGTGATAAGGGGATTTCTGTTTGGGGCCCCAAAGAAACCCCCTCTCAAGGGGGATGGGCTGTGGAGGAACCAAAGAATCCAGGAGGGGTGTCACTTCCAAAAGGACTTAAATATTAATTAACATGAGATCCAATCCCCACTCCACAATAACCGGAATTTATACAATCGGTATCCACATTAATTAATTCAATGATCCCATTGTGTTATTTCTAGCATTGCTTTTCTGGGATTTCCAATCAACAAGCAGGGAAAGTCATTTTATGACCCCAAGTGTTGCAAAAATGACATTTTTCTCATCAAGTATAAGTACTTCTCACTCTTGAAACTGTTTCCTGATCCATACTTATCAAATCTAATTCAAACAAGGGGTAACAAAGAATAACCAGGTAATCTCTGGGTGCACCTGTGTACCCTAAGTTAGCTTTACTTGGGATCTCCTGATATGGTGATGAATATGATTCCTGGTCAGCATAGGAAGGCAGGTTTTGTTATTCATTGTTTTAAATAACAAGAAACGTGTAGCCAGGATAACTCACCCACCCACCAACGCATAGCAATTACAGTGCCTTACATTCAATACACTTTATTCCACACATATTCACAGAGCATCTCAGTTCAGTTCAGTTGCTCAGTCATGTCCGACTCTTTGCGCAGCATGAATCGCAGCATGCCAGGCCTCCCTGTCCATTACTAACTCCCAGAGTTCACTCAAACTCATGTCCTATGTTCTAAACACATAGTTTAGTTTTCAAGAGGATGAGGGTACCACAGTGAACCAGAGAGACAGCAGCCCCATCCTCTTGGAGTTTACATTGTAATAGAGCAGAGAGGTAATACATATGTAAATAAAGAGTATCAGTTATTGACAAGTACTATGGACAGCAAGGAGATCAAACCAGTCAATCCTAAAGTGAATCAACCCTGAATGCTTATTGGAAGGACTGATGCAAAAGCTGAAGCTCTAGTACTTTGGCTACCTCATGTGAAGAATCAACTCATTGGAAAAGACTCTGACGCTGGGAAAGACTGAAGGCAAAAGGAGAAGGGGGCAGCAGAGGATGAGGTGGTTAGATAGCATCACAGACTCAATGGACATGAATTTCAGTCAATTCCAGGAGATAGTGAAGGACAAGGGAGCCTGGCATGCTGCCATCCATGGGGTTGCTAAGAGTCAGACACGACTTAGTGACTGAACAACAACAGTGAAGATTTTAAAGCACAGTGATGCAATAGAGAAGGCGTAAATAAGGAAAAGGGTAACCACACAACTTGACTAAACCAGGACTATTGTCCTGGTTTAATTGTTATAGAGCCCCTTTCACTAGGCAAATAAGTCCTCTAGATTTGACCATAAATTATATGATCACCTTATTAGTGATCCTACAGTGATAAGCTACATTAGACAAGGTAGTCAGGGAAAGCTTCTCTGAGGAGGTGACAATTCTGCTGCGACCTGAAGAATGAAAATAAGGCATCCTGAAAAGGGCATCCTGGGCTGAAAGAACCAGAACTATGAAGTCTGAAGGGAGGAATGAGTCTGACTTTCTGGAGAAACAGAGAGGACAGCGCAGCAGAACCATGATGAGCAGAAGGGAAGGTGCAAGATGAGACTGGAGAGATGGGCAGGGGTCTGATCACGGGGAGCCACGAACAGCTGCATCCAGATCTTTAATTCTAAGTAGTATGGGGGCCCGTTGGTAGTTTTTTAAGCAAAGGGGTGATGTGAGTCGGGATTTTAAAAGACGATTCTAACTGCCCCAAGGAGAATGGATTTTAAAAGACCGTGGGTCATCACAGAGTGCCAGGCTGGGTTCCCTGTGTTACATAGCAGCTTCCCACCAGCTACCTGCTTTACACATGGTGGGGTATAATATGTCAGTGGTACTTGTTCAGTTTTTCTCACCCTCTCTTTCCCCCACTGTGGGGTGGGAGGGAGACATAAGAGGGAGGGGATAGGTATGGCTAATTTACCTTGTTGTACAGCAGAAACCAATACAATATTGTAAAAATAAAAATAAAGTAATTAAAAATAAACAAATAAAAGACCACGGGTCAAATAGAAGGATTACTTAGGATGGCACTGCCACAGCCGAGGTGATGGAAGTTGGAAGCCTATAAGAAGATACAGGTGGTAGAGATGAAGAAAGAGGAATGAACTCAGGTGTGTTTTTGAGGAAGACCTCGCTGGACTTACCAATGGGTTAAAATGCACAGTGCATCAGAGAAGGGGAAGAATCCTTAGTTTTGATGGGAGTGACTTTGGGACTAGGCTGCAGTGGGGCCCAAGAGTTGAGTGGAGATGAGACTCCACAGACAGACTGAGCACTAAGCTAGTGGGGTGATCTAAGGAGGGACCCCCGTGGTCCAGGCACTATAATGATTGCTGCACATCTGAAACTTGCCAAGCCTCACAACAGCCCCATAAGGGTAAGATTATGAATGGGAACAGGATTCACTGCCCCAAAATATGTCTCCTTAGCATAAAGATTACGTTAGGCTGATTATTTTTAAGAAACAGCAGATGCAGGAAAAGTTCTGAAAACAGAGTAGAAATCATCTTTTGTAAGAGACATTTATATTTATGAGGGAAATATTCATCTGCAAGGGTGTCTTTCTCTTAGTACCAGGAAGAGCAGGATGGTTCTAAATCAGAGGAAACTCTTATCTGTGGAAAGGCTTGACTTAAATCTGTGTATCAACCACACCCTTGTTTACTATGCTCTGCCTGATAACCTCCTGTAACTGACACCCCAATATCTTCCTTTTGTCTTTAGCTGGATGTGGAACTAAAGGTAATGGCTTCAGCCATCTGGGGCGTTACTCAGTTTTCCTGGGTATCTCGCGTGTATGCAGAAGGTATGTGTGTGTACTTAGTCACTCAGTCGTGTCTGACGCTGCGACCCTATGGACTGTACCCTGCCAGGATCCTCTGTCCATGGAATTCTCCAGGCAAGAAAACTGGAGTGGGTAGCCATTCCCTTCTCCAGGGAGTCTTCCCGACCCAGAGATTAAACCTAGGTCTCCTGCATTGCAGGTGGATTCTTCACCAGCTGAGCCACTGGAAGCTATTCATTTTATTAAACTTCTGTTTGTTTTTCTTCTACTAATCTGTCTTTAATTATGGGGTTGGAGAAGGCAATGATAACCCACTCCAGTATTCTCGCCTGGAAAATCCCATGGACAGAGGAGCCTGGCAGGCTACAGTCTATGGGGTCGTAAAGAGTTGGACATGACTGAGTGACTGTCACTCTCTGACTGAGGGGGTCTCAGCCAAGAGCCTAGAAGGGTATAAAGAAAATGACTTTTCCACCCCTACAACATAGATGAAAGAAAACATCCTCAGAGAGGATACATGATTTGCACAAGTAACTAAGCTGTGGTTCAAAGATGTGCACTTGAATTCGTGTAACATCACACAGTACAGGAAATCCGGAAGAATTTCACACACACACACAGAGACCGATCCCCATTTTGCCAGATCTAGGATTTTTACTTTGAAGTAATCTTTAGATAATGAAGATTGGATTGAATTGGTTGGAACTTATCCTAGGGAAATGTTACAAGGAAATACTTTGGAGGGAGGTGAGGAAGGGGAAGTGTCCAGGGCAGGGCTGTAGCTTCTTTTCAGACTCTAAAAAATAAGGAACATAGTCAAAAGTCTTAAACAAGCAATTGAAAGAATCTCCCAAGATAAGTTTTTTCAAAAATCCCATAGAGTAAACTTTAAACATTTTCTTGGCTTTATTAAATGATTCCTGAGTTATGCAGCATCTAACACCTAGAAACGAGCTCTGAGGAGCTATACAGAATGAAAGACTTTTAAAGGCAGAAGGAAACAGAACAAGGAACTTATGCCAGACGACTTAGGGTTGGTCATGGCAAGGCCACTTTCCTTCAGGGGCTGGTGGGGGTCCGTCAGCAGATGACCTCAGCGGTGTGAGCAGGTGCTTCCTGACTGTCAAGATTCCATTTCTGAGAGGGCTGAAACAGTGGTTAAATTGAGTCTCAGTTTGGTGATGTGGGGCTTAGCATAAGCAACTACATTTGGGGTTTGTGTTTTGTTTTTAAAAATAAAAAGTCTTAGAATGAAGGATTCAGCCGCCAGGATAAATAGAGAGTTTTTTCCCAGGAATCTTCAATTCTTGACATGAGCCAAAGTTATTCCTTCTGAAATCCCAAGCCCTAGTAAGATTCCCCCAACTCTGAAGCAGACAGAGCACTGATGTCAGAGGAGATTTCCAGAGGCCCATTGCACAGATCAATGCATGTCTGTGAGTCCCAGCATCCTGGAAGTCTGCTTTGTCCAGATGGGACTGTCTGTTGCAAATCCCACTGTTAGTCTCACCTTGGGAGGGTCTGGCTTTAATCCAAACTGGTCCTCACCAGTCTAGCCTTTGGTGACAGTATCATCATTCCTCCCAAGGGCTACATTTCCCCCACCATCTGGCAGGGAATTACTTTGCTGAAATACAATGAAGGCTGGGCTCAGGGAGGAGAGGAGAGAATCCACCATGGTCTCAGGAAACAAGAGGAGGTTGAACACTTAGTTTCAGACAAATCCTATTAGCCATAACATGGATCCATGGAAAGATTCTGTTCAACAACTCTGAGGACAGACAGGAATGTGACAGTATAAATGTGCTGAACTTGTCAGGTTAAATGATAAAAAGTCAGTTCATTTTCAATTTTCTAGATGCAGGATCTGGGCCACTATTTTTGTTGCTTTTAGCTTCAGTGAGAGAGTGATGCCAGCCCAGGGGCTCTCAAAGCCCTCGCAGAGCAGGATTATTTGATTTTTGGTTTATTTTAATGAAAACATAGCTGTGGCCTCAGAATGGGAGACTCTACCTCCCAGGACGCATTTTGGAAATGTGTGGAAGCTTTGAAGTGAAAGTCACTTACTCGTGTCCGACTCTTTGTGACCCCATGGACTATACAGTCCATGGAATTCTCCAGGCCAGAATACTGGAGTGGGTAGCTATTCCCTTCTCCAGGGGATCTTCCCAACCCAGGGATTGTACCCAGGTCTTCTTCATTGCAGGAAGATTCTTTACCAGCTGAGCCACCAGGGAAGCCCAAGAATACTGGAGTGGGTAGTCTATCCCTTCTCCAGTGGATCTTCCCAGCCCAGGATTCAAACTGGGGACTCCTGTATTGTAGGTGGATTCTTTACCAGCTGAGCTACCAGTGGAAGCTTTGAGCTGCCCTGATTGTGGGGGTGGGACACCATGGGTATTGACAGGGTGGAGTCTATGCTGCAGAGAGGAGCACTTCAGGCCCTGCAGAATTGCCCCACATCCCAAGTGACTTTCTAATGTCCCTCTGGACACTCAATCACTGAAAAACTTATTTATAAGGTCTGCTTTCCCTAGAAACACAAAGTTATTTTTTCACAGTCTTAATTTATACCGAAATGTCTGTGGACCAAATTGTAAATCTTACTTAGTTTTATTCAGAATTTTACCAGAAATTTGTTCACTATTTCAGGAACCCCCATTACTGGTGGCAAAGCCATTCAAAGTAGGAGAGTCCCCAGTAAAATACATCTGTATCAGTTGGCTTCTGTCAGCATGCCATTCATGATGATTTTAGATAGAGATGCAAGAATCTGTCTTCATCATCTCTTCTATCGTCACAACCAAGCAGTTACATATTAAAATACAAATTATTTTATACAAACTACTTTCTCTTACTCTCCTGTATAATATAGGTAGGACATTCTACTAAATTTTATGAAATTATGTGTGAGTTATATAACCTATGAATTTCATTTCAGGATAGTTAAGGGGATGTCACAAAATATTAGCTATAAAAAAAGGGCATTGGATCTGACAGGGTAGAGAACCATAGAAACACAATGAAATAATGTTATTAAAGAAAATTTTGAAGACAAAGAAAATCACCCTGGTCGGTGATTCTTAGCCATTCCTTCCCAGTCCTCTTCCTCACACTTGTCCCCTTTTGAAGAGTTGCAATTACAGTTCACATAACTATACAGTCCAAGTTGCAGTTATACTTGAAATTAAAATTTGGCTATTCGCAGCCACCCTTTGAGGAAATCCACATGATGGATCTGAAATCTGAGGCTCAGAGAATTTCTGCATATTCACAACATTTATGAGCACCTGAGCCAAGTTTTCACTCCAACTTTGACTTCAGAATGGGCTGCTCCCAAACCAAAGTCTGTTTTCATGATAAATGTTCACTTTTGCTGGTGCTATTTGTGGCTCAGATGGTAAAGAATCTGCCTGCAATGCAGGAGAACTGGGCTCGATCCCTGGGTTGGGAAGATTCCCTGGAGGAGGGGAATAGCAACCCACGCCAGTATTCTTGCCTGGAGAATCCCAGGGACAGAGGAGCCTGGTAGGCTACAGTCCATGGGGTCGCAAAGAGTCAGACACTACTGAGCAATTTACACTTTCAATTTTGCTGGTGCAAATGGTTCTTGGATACAAGTAAGTAGTAGAGACCAAGGATGCAGGAGAAGAAGACTGGAAGGAGATGGAAAAGAAAGAGACAATGGAGGGTTAGAAAGTGGAGGAAGAAAAGGCGGTGGGGAGGCTGATGGATAAGGCGGATGGAAATGGTATGGACAGAAGGGAAGAGAGAGAGCAAAAGGAGGATATAGAAGTATTCATCTAGTGAGTTGTTTTATCCACAAGAAGGAAAACAAGATTTAATTGACAGATTTACAAGCCAAGATAAAATAAAAATGAAAGGTGGGAAATCAAACAAGGCCAGCAGCCCAAGAGTCTATAATCCCACCCCACGGCAGCACTGACAGGCAGCAGGTGTGTTCACTCAGGACAGGATCTGGGTCTGTTTTCAGCACCAGCCTCTGGTCTTGTCTGGGCCTCGCCAGCTGGTACTCCCGGGGTCTGCCTGGGGTCCACGCTGAACCTCAGAACTTGAGGGTGAAGCTGAGACCTGCAGCTGAGGCCCCCTGGTTTGTGGTGACTATCACCCAGCCATGTACAGCCCCAGCCTTTCTCAGGGGGACTTCAGGCTGGTGCCAACCTTCACTCTGTTGCTTGCTCTTGGGGGGCCATATGGGAACATCAGGGAGCCAATGGGATGGGGTGGGAGCATCTCATGGAAATACTCGGCTTGAAGCAATCTTCTGAGTTGACCCTGCCCCCTGGGAAGCAGGTCACAGGTGGAAGCCCGGGTCAGAGTGGAGGATGTCACAGGGGTGCTTGGTGGAGGTCACCTTCTGGACTGCAAGGAGGTCTTTTTGCAGCCAGCCTTGATTTTCTCACTGGGGGGTCTTCAGTTCCATAAATATCTAATTGATCTGATCAATTTCCACCTTCCCAGGGAACAGTGGCTTCTGAGTCAGCATCACCCCCCGCAAGATGCAACCCACCAACCACATGTCCACAGATATCCTGTTCCTAGACACAAAGCAGCTGCTCTGGGGTAGAGGACCATGGGGTCACACCAACCACGGTGTGACCTTCAGTAAGGATGTTGCCTGACTCCCTCTTGGAGGATGACCACCTGGCTCAGTAGCAGTTTGGCCAGCTGTTCTGGATCCAGTTTTTCCTGCAGAACCTTCACACAATGCAGCAGCTGGAAGGAGCATCAGGGTCTTCACCTCCTCAACTAAAAAGACTGCTTCACAGTCTCCATCAGGCTCTTGAGATCATCTGTGCAGGTCCATGCAGATCTTTATACTGTAGATCTGTCCTTGTTCCCCCTACAACTGTTCCTCTGATGGTGATGATGTTGGGGTGCTGGGCCTTGAGGATGAGGGTGACTCTCCCCCAGGAGCGTGATCAGAAGCCCTCTTCTCTGCTTGCAGCCCCTTCATAGCCACGATCCATCTGTTTCCTGTCCCTGCTCTCTGCTCCGCCCCTCGGCACCTCCTTCCATCCTCTGCCCTCTGACAGCCTTGGAGGCACATGGCTGCTGGGCGGCTCCTGTTTGAGCTCAGCAGGCTCCCAGGTTGGGCTTCACAGATCTCCTTAGACCCAGCACTGCTCTGAAGGGAGCCCTCGCCCACCAAATGCCTCCCTCTCCTTCTTCACTGTCCCCAGAATTTAGTCAAATCATACTCTGGAACAACTGTCGTATGACTTCACTCTGCCGCTCTTCATTCATTGCTTCAGCCAACCATCCAGAGGGTTCTTGGAGCTGCTCCCCACCTCTTGGTGGCCCCCCTGCTCAGTCTCCCCTCCTCCCCTCCTTCCCTTTTCCTACCCCACCCCCTTGTCTTACTTTGATGAACTTGGGCTGGAGTTCACTGACAACGATTCAGCTGGTTTTCCTTTCAATGTCCCTGATTTCCTGAGTCAGACAGCAGGTCTCTCTCTTTCACTTTCTCTTCATTTACTGGCTTCCCGCAGGATCCCCGAGTGTGCAGTTGTGTCCAGTGGCAACCTCACTTAATGCCACGCTCCTGTCTCAAGGTCCAGTAGCTGATGTGCAACTTCCCTCCAGCCTCATGCTCCCTGTGCTCTGCCTCCTCCTGCTGCTCCTTTCTAACTGCTCAAGGTGGCCCCTTCTCTCCTGAAGTGTTCTCTTGCCATCTCCCTCCTGCTTTGTCTTTCTCAGCGGACTTTATCTTGTTCTCAGATTTCTTTTACCCCGGCAAGCATCTCACCTTCTGCTGAATGGCTGTGATGCCTACCTTTCTCTTTTTGTCTTTCCTATGATGAGCTTTCTTTCCAAAATATTCTCAGGGGATTTGAGAGCCAAACAATCATGATCTTCTCTTCTATCTTCCACAGGATCCTCTCTTCCAAAGTATCCTTCCCTTCTCTGATCTCTCTGGCCACGAGTGGTCCCTCAGCTTCCCCTCCTCAAGGGAATCACATTTTGCACCCAAGTCATCAGAATTTGTTTAAGGATTTTATCTCTGCCTTCTCCTCTGGTTCTTTCCATGGTACCTTTGCCTGAAGGCTTTCATCTAAAGTTTTCACTTTCCAAGAGAACTTTGCATCACCCATTTGAGTGAATACCCTGTGCTGCCATCACTGGTCTCAGAACCTGAGACCAGAACCTGGTCACTTCCTGTGTTGGCACAGACTGATTTATTTACCCCAATCCAAGTTGTTTATTTAAGCCATAAGCGAAGAAAGAGAAGATCAGATTCTGGTAGGAAGGGAAGGAGATGGGGAAAGAGGAGATGCAGAGGAGAGGAGCTGGAGGGGAGGGGAGTAGCCAGGGAGGAGGAAGAGTTGGAGAGTGAAGAGGTGGGGGTGGGAAGATGGAGGAGCTAGTGGAAGACCCTGAAGTAGCATCGAGCTCTGCTATCTGTATGACCACAGGCCAGTCACTTCTCTGTGTCTGCTTTTCCATTTTCAGGTCTGCCTTGTAATTGCACAAGGTTGCAGAAAGGCCAGCCAGCACCACAGATGAGAGAGAATGCTGGGAAAGTTTAAAGGTCTGACACTGAAGTGGAAAGGGCCATGATCTAGCTTCCTTTGGGGGCCTCCCTGCTGGATACTTGGTGCCCCAAGTGGGTATGTTTGTGAGGATCGAAGTGTGCCTTCTCTCACAGCCCCACCCACACAGAGGAACCAACTGAAACCCAGCCATCAGCAAGCAGCCCATATGCCAAGATTTCCCCCAGTCTACGCCATTCCCATGCTAAGAGGACAGTCTTGGCCCGACCAGAGGGATATGTGAAGCATTTGTCACTGAGGTCCATTGAATTTTATTAGCAATTTTCTCCTTTGTTAGCAATTTCACATTGCATATTAGCATTTGTTTTCATATCATATTAGTATTCATCACAAAAGGCTAATCCCATTAGCACTTTTTACATTGTGTTAGAGAAAACAAATAATCGCTGGGTACCAACGCGTCACTGCAACAAGAATGGCCTTGTTCATCTGCTGTTTACTGCAGATCTGCCCCACCTCTCTGCAGAATTACCTACAAACAGAGAAAGCTCACAAATGTAGATTCTGTGAGCCACGTGAGCTGTTTCAGAATTGGGATTTGCACTTCCAAAAATTCCCACCCAATCATTCATGCGTTCATTTAATATTTATTGAGCTTATACGTGTACCAGGTATTATGCTAAATACTGGAGATGGAATGGCTAGTAAGACTCTTTGGACAAAAGACAACCAAATATTTTCCTCAGGTTACAGTAATATAGAAACAAATGGCAAGGATATATTTAAGCAGACTTTTAAAGAGCATCTTGTGCCTGGCTGACCCTATTAGAAATAATCCTGTATTTTCCTTATAGTTCATAGTTCAACATTGTCTTGATTTGTTTCTGAAAAAGTAAGGTGTTTTGAGCATTCTGAGCTTTACAAATGTAGATATTTGGAGCATACACACAAAATTTAAATAGATTTTTTAAAATTTTATTTTATTTAACTTTACAATATTGTATTGGTTTTGCCATATATCAAAATGAATCTGCCACAGGTATACCTGTGTTCCCCATCCTGAACCCTCCTCCCTCCTCCCTCCCCATACCATTTTATTTCTCTAAAAAATGAATCTACTTTCTTATATTTTCAGTTCTTCTCAAAGAAAAATTGACCACACCTCACTCATCAGGTCCAGATACTGAAATTCTTGCAATTTCTGGTAAATGGCTCATTTACCAGAGGAATGGCTTTTAGAACCCTGACATGGGTATGTCATCTGCAGGTGCCAGAGGCTATGCAGATGAAATGTAAATATGGGGGAAGAGACTTTACCAACTGTAAAACTTGCTACAAATGTGTAGAGCTATGATTACAAATCAAGTTGATGTGTTGTGCTAGGGGAAAACATGATGAAGACCAAGAGTTAGGAGTATTTAGAAATACTCTTAATTTAAGTATTTAAAAAATACTCTTTTTCAGAAGAAATCTTTAGCTGCCAGGTGAGGTCTATGAACTCCATCTCCGAAAATTTAGGTTTTTAGATATATAAAGTAAATTACATAGTAATTCAAAAGAAACATTATATTGAGCTATAATCACAATATTTTTTTAAATTGTGATAAACCAATATATGAGGTTATTTTTTAAATTTTAAACATTTATTTTTAATTGGAGGATAATTGCTTCACAATATTTTATCTGGCATACATCAACATGAATCAGCCATAGGTATAAAAATGTCACCTCTCTATTGAGCCTCCCTCCCACCTGCTACTCCATCCCATGATTCCAAGTAGTCACAAAATGCCAGGTTTGTGACTACCTAAAAATATTTAATGGAAAACTTAATCCGTTTAAATGACTAGCTGCTCCAGTAATGACTGGTGCTCTTAAAGAGCTTTGTAAAGAAATCATTTATTACTTACACATGAAAGTGTTAGTTGCTCAATCATGTTCAACTCTTTTAGACCCCATGGACTACAGCCTGCCAGGCAACCCCATAGATGGGATTCTTCAGGCAAGAATACTGGAGTGGGTTGCTATTTCCTTCTCCAGGGCATCTTCCCAACCCGGGGATCTAACTCAGATCTCCCGCATTGCAGGCAAACTCTTGACCGTTGAGCCAGATCAAAGAGAGTCCTGGTCCATAGAAGTGATGATGACGAGGATGATGATGATGATAACTGTACAACCTTTTGGGCCCCAATTCTTAATCCCTCTTTGTATCCACATCCTTGCCATAAAACTTTGCAATTCCTTTCACAAAAGAGAGGGGGTGTATTTCCTACTCTGACTTATGGCTCAACCACATGCCTTGCTTTGGTAAATGGGATATTAGCAGACATGACACAGGAGGGATCTAAAATAAACTTGTGTGGTTGAGCAGACTCTTTATGACTCTACCATCACCATGAGAAGAGCTTTCCCTGGGTAGCTGCCTCCCTTTCAGCCCAAGCCCCAGAAAAAACACATGAGGGTCAGAGCCACCCTATGCTGAAGTGAAATATTTATAATCATGTGCCATTAAGATTTTGTAGATGTTTGTTATGCAGCAATAGCCAGCTAATACATGGTGGTGAGGGCAATGATTATAATAATAAACAAATTCAAAGGAATTTTCCTCCAGTTAACAAATAAATTAAAACTAATAAACAAATTTGCTTCTATTTATAGAGTGGATGAAGGCCTTAGTGGTGAGAGCTGACCTGATTCAAATCCAGGTTCTGCAAATTATTATGTAATTAGAGCCTTCAACCCCTCTTAATCTCAGTGTCCTCATCTGTAAAATAAGAATCATATTTTTCTTACTGTGTAGTCATGAAGAATAAATCAGATGATGCCTAGTAAGTGCCTGGTACAGAGTAAGCACACAACAAAACAAGAAGAAAGAGAGGGAAGGAAGGGAGGGAGGGAAGGAAGGGAGAGGGAAAGAGAGAGGAATAAGGAAGGAAAGTTCATGAAAACAGAAAGTTCACCTGGAAATGAGGGCAAAGATTCACAGTTCACATTTCACCTGCCTCCAAATTCTTTCCATCCAGCCTAGAGACTGAGAAGGATGCTGCACCATCCTCCCTGGGCCTCCCAAGACAGACAGCATCTCCAGGAGTAGCTTGCCTGGTGTTTAATGCTCTCACAAGGCCTCTCTACCTTTTAAACCCGTTGCCACAGGAATACTGCTCCCATACTGGCAAAAGACTGGCAGGAAGAATGAGGAGGAGGGAAAAAAAAATCTACCCTCATGTATTCTCACTGGGAAATTATCCCTAGCCTTTGATACATTAAAATGAAGAGCCAGTAAATGCCTGTTGTCATGGCAACATTTTGCATGCCCCCCCATGATTGGTGGTGCAAGTTCACTTTCCTATGGGTGTTGCAGCCTAATTAACTGTTATTTTTG
The DNA here is from genome assembly GCF_003369695.1 of Bos indicus x Bos taurus. Taxonomy (NCBI): domain Eukaryota; kingdom Metazoa; phylum Chordata; class Mammalia; order Artiodactyla; family Bovidae; genus Bos; species Bos indicus x Bos taurus. Next base: position 26,598,851 of record NC_040100.1, on the reverse strand, counting down.
TCAGTGTGGAGGAAGAGCCCACACTTGGGGGGGTTTGGCAGTGATTGCAGCCCCTGCGGACCAAGTTAATTTTCATAGACTACAAAGAGAGAAATGGCTGAGTCCCAATCATATTTATAGTCTCAGGAAAGTTGCCAATGTTTAAGTAAGAGTCAGAGAAAATATTCAAGCACCTCCAACTTCACTCTTTGGCAATTTCAATTTCTCTAGGAGCCACAAAACTTATTTGGGTTGGAGAGGGGATAATTGCAGCGGTTAACCCACAGAAAGAATCAGACTTTTGTTCCTGGCTCCAACTGACTTGGCCCCCACTCCCTGCACCTTGCCTGCCCCACCAGGCACTCGTACATTCATATGCCTGGCCTCGCTAGAATGTCTAGCTTTGCACCATCATCCCATATAGGTTGGTACCGCACAGTAACAGCATGCAAGCAAGACTAGCAGGAACATGTGAAAGCTGTTCGATCTATTTCTCTATCTCCACACCCAACTATGTCCCAATTATGCTAGCCAACTTGGTGGAGCTGGTCAATTCCCCAGAGACCTCCAGGAAAGGAATTCCATGTTGCCAGAAGTCTGAACATCAGAAAACTGTCGTGTCTCAATTTAAACCAATTTGCTTTCAATTTAGATTCTTCGACGAGCTGGACTTGACCTGTTATAATGTGAATTGCTTAACTCATACTCTCTCTCTTGGTGTTTTTCCTGCTTGCTGCCGTGTGTTTTTCAAAAACAGAAACACTCTGCTCTTCAGGAAAGGGGAAAACAAATGTTGCACTGCTAAGAACACAGGTTCCATTCTTAGGAGAAGTAAGCACTTCCTGAGGGGCTAGGTGCTTAGAGCTAATAATATAACACATGCTTTGAGGGCTAAAGAATGTAGAGGATATGGGTGGAAAGTGAAGTTAATCTGGGAAGAGGGGAGAAGTAGAAGAAACCTTGGATTGAACCCCTAGTGCAGTGAACCTAATGCCCAACAGCTGTCTCAGGAGATCTTGTTGCTGTTCAGTCTCAGTCGTGTCCACCTCTTTGTGACTCTGACCACTCTGCTCCTTTGCATACCCTTTCTCTTTGTTGGGAGACTTCTCCACTTTGTGGTAGAAGCTTAAAACTTTCTTTCCCAGGAGCTCTTGCAGCAAGGACATAGGCATGTGGAATAAACTCCTCTAATCAGCCAAATCGGTGCAAGACTTTGAGGGGAAGCTGGTTGCCCCCAGAGATCTACTCTGGGAAGAAGGGCAGCAGGAATGCTTAGCTTCTAGAGGCAAGAAAGACAGAGATTCTGGCAACAGCATCACTTGCTGTGTGCCAGCAGTTGGACCAGAATGTCTGGATGGGTAAGCCCCTTGCCCAAGGCTGTAGAGCAGTTTCAGCTATGCTTCTGAATCCATGGCTTCTAAGCCAGGTTCTCTAGAGATTTTGTGAATGTGTGTGACAGATAGTCTTTAATAAAAAATCTCTGTGTATGTGTGTGCGTGCATGTGAGTATACATGTGTTGGATATAGCGGATTGGGGGTTCAAAGTAGAATGAAGCTGGTCCAAGGAATCTTTGAAACAGACCCCAGTTCTCATCCAGGAGATCACATCTGGGATTATCTGACACCATAACCTACAGAGCCACTGTGATCTCAAACTAATAATTAAGCCAGATTGGGTAATGTCTGGCTTCTTGGAGATAAGACTTTTCTGGCATCCAGGGAACTGGAGTTTGGTCCTGAGTTTGAGAAGTAAGAAGTAACTGACAAATAGTAACAAGTTAAGAAGTAACATCACAAAGTGTGATGTTATTGTAAGCAGTGGCCCATCACAAACATTTCATCTGTGTGGTTAGAGTGGTGTCTAAGTCAAAGGGGAGCAGTCGCCTGGCTTTCCACGCAAGGCTCTGTCTGTGGTTACACCCTCATGAAGAGATCATCAGTTCTATGGGTGCTCCCAGAACCCTGAGTTTCCTTTCCACAATTTAAGGTTTTCCACTCATAATTTCCCTTGTGGCCATTCAACCATCCATTTGACAGCTTAGTAATGACTGAGTGCCTACTGTATGCCTGGTACTGCACTGATCACATGAGAGAGAGATGTAAACCAAAGGTTGTTCTTATTGAGAATATCTCAGTGCAGAGCAGTGTTTAGCAGAGAGGAATGCCCATTTTTTCCCAAATAAGATCTTATACAAAAGGCACTGAAAAGAGAAATAAAAGTGAAGCCCAGAGGGGTCTGAGCTCAACCCACTAAACTTCCTCTTGAATCTTACTCCCCAATTCATTCTAAAGGATCGTAAAGAATCCTCCCAGAACTCTAAGAACTTTTAGCACAAAAACGGAAGAGCACTGACCTATGTAGGATGCATATGGGAATCAGGGCTGGACTTTGAAAGCATTTTTTTCCTATGTGTTCTCTCTTGAGGAGTTGAGGGAAATCTTTCTGGTTCTTCTCTAGTTCTGTGTTTCCATTTCTGAGTAAACCTCTCTGTAAGCTCATTCTGTCTTTCCCTCTTATCTTCATTCCCCCTGTCTCTCCTCAAATATCCACCTCCCCCATAACCTTCAGAACCCAGAGAAGACAGGAGGCAATGAGGCTTGACAAGTATGGTGGGCATTTTTTGGTTTTGTCTGATCATCGTTTCTTTCTCCTTCTTCTGGGTACAATACACCCATTGTCCTGAGAGAGGTCACACCTTCCTCCTGCTCTCAGACCACATCACTCAGGGGATGGTGACTTCATTCTTGACTCCAACCAGAAGTATGTGACTCAGGCTGGCCAATCAGAGCCCACCACATCCTCGATCCTTGGTGATTGGTTTATTGGAAGCAGGTGGCCTAATCAGAGCTTGGAGAAGCAAAAGTTTTTCTACTGAGCTTGAGCTGTGAGAGTGTAAGCCTGATTGTCTCCAGAGTGTGATATAGAGGGAATATAGGTCTCAGGCCAGCACACCTTCTTGGCCTCCATATGCACCTCATCCCACAGGTGAGAGGCAGCTGGAAGCGGCCAGGGGACCAGAGTGTCCAGGTCTCAAGTACATCCTTCACCAGGGTTCCACTTGCTCAAGATTTGTGTGCTCATCCTTAAAAAGACACCCCTCCCCATCGTTAGATCAACATCATTTAATAGTAAAGGGAGTGGTCTCCACTCCTGCTCCCACCAATCATGGGCTGCATGAATCAAGGGCCAAGTCACTTGGCCTCTCAAAGCCTCAGTTTCCTCATCAGTAAATTAGGGATATTAGCACTTCTGTCATTAATTGTTGTGAGAATTTAAGGAAGGCATAGAAGTGTGTACTTTATCACAGTACCTGGTTGTTAGTAAATATTCTAAAGTATCACTATTAGCTCAAAAGGGAAGAAAAACAAGAGTAGCTATCTAGGCTCTAGAAGACTTTGAATTTTCCATGGTCTCCCCCAGTAGGTAGGGGAATGGGCAGTCAGTTTATTCGATCACTTAGAAAGAAAAGACTTTGGGGGTGGAGTGGCCATGAGGACTGGAATATAAAATTTTAAGGAATGGTTTAAGACTTAGTCTTCAAAGAGCTGCCACTCCTTGACAGGAACCATTTTATGCTTGACTGTCAGCTGTGACAAGCGGGAAGTGGCCGATCTCTGCAGATGGGCAGATAGTGTAGCTCACATGGTGTCATGCTGGGTGTTGAAATGCTGCTCAAATCGATTCTACCACTCCCTCTTCAGTCTTGCCTTGCATTTATTGCCCTCTGATTCTTACTGAGCAGCCAATGAGCCCCACCAGTCTCTGCTCCATTCTTATTGCCAGCCAGAGAAGGAGGATTCTGTTCATGCCCACGGAATAACTCAAAACAATGGTGAGCTCGTGCCAGTGGCTGGCTCTCTGCTGTCGCCATAGTTGTCTCCTTATCAGCCATTATCATTAGCTTCTGTTGGAGATTCAAGCAGTGTCTGAAATCTCAGCCCCTTTCATTTCTCCTCTGCTTTGAAGGGAACAGCTATGCACAGCCCACCGGAGAGGCAATCTCTTCCTCTATCATTTTATGCCACATTACAACAGAAGTTGCATGACTCCAAAGGATGCTTCTGACTTTAAAGTTCTTGTGATCTATTTGTCCAATACACATGTTGAATTAGAAATTCAGTTGTCACTCCCAGATAATAGTGCTCAGAATGGTGCTGCCTGCATGAATCATTATCTTTGGCCTGGAGTTGTTCTACTAATGAATATGCATGAGCCCAGAGAGGGGGGCTGTGAGATTTGCACAACCTGTTTCCTGGAGGAGCCTCAGATGGTTCAGCTCAATGTTCTGAGCTGAAGCTTCCAGAGCCAAGCCCAGCGTCTGTCTCACCACCCACAGCTCGTTCAGGCTTCTCGAAACACCTGCTCTCTGGTGATGGTGAGTGCCCGGTGACAGTGGGGAGTCCACATGGTCAGGAAAACACTGCTGCTCATTCATTCATGAGCCATGAACTTAGCGGAGGGTCAGAAGGCAGCAGAAGTGGAAGTGGGCTCAGAGTGTCCTTCAGAAATGCCAGCTGGAGAGTCGAGAAACCACGAGGGATGCCTGCTGGCTCTGCCCCTAGGCAGCAGGAATTAGAAACAGGAGTCTAAAGACCGATTATCAATGACAGACAAATGCTGTCTGCTGGCTACAGCCATGATGAGAAAAAGGAGGCTTTTCCCAAATAAGCAGCTGAATGTCAAACAAAGGCGAGATGGGGGGATGCATTGGTGAGAAACAGCTGCCCGGGAGTCCCGTAGCAGCTTGGCCACATCTGCATGATGTCATGGTTTCAGGTCCTTTTCTCAAGATCTAGGCTTCAGTCTCTAAGAAAGAGCTCATTTCCTGCCACAGAAGAGGCAGTTCTTCAGAACACCTCCTGCCATTTCTATGGATTTCTTATCCGATCAAAATTTCTTTATGCTGAAGCTTTCTCTCATATCCTCCAGCTTGATCAGAAGGGATCATGTTTATGGATCAGTTACTCTGTTCTAGGCACTGCCCCAGATAAAACTACAATCATTTTTGAAATTGTGTATATCAATGTCCTCTTTCTTCCATCAGAGCACCCACTGCCCTGGAAAGGAAGCCTTGGGATAGTTATGTCAGAAACACAAAAAGAAAGGAGCAATGTCCAGCATTTGACTCACTAAAGAGGCTCTCATTGCCCATCATGAGCCAATAGTCTCTCTTTCCAATATGGAGAAAGACCGACAGATTGATTTACTAAAGGAATTGGCCCATGTGATGACGGAGGCTAAGAACTCCCATAGTCTGCTATTTGCAAGCTGAAGCCCAAGAAAGCTGGTAGTGTACTTCAATCTGAGTCCAAAGGCCTGAGAAACAGGAATGTTGATGGTGAAAGTCTTGGTCTAAGTCTGAAGGCTCAAGAACCAGGAGCAACAAGGTCCAAGCGTAGAAGAAATTGGACATCCCAGCTTGGACAGAGAGTGCATCTCTCTCCTTCCTCTGCCTTTTTTTTTTTTTTCTATTCAGGCTCTCAATAGATTGAGTGATGCTCATTTGTACTGGTGAGCATAGATCTCCTTATTCAGTGTACCAATTCAAATGCTAGCTTCTTACAGGAACATGGAGAGACCTAGAGATGATCATACTAAGTGAAATCAGAAAGAGACAAATACCATATCATTTGTATGTGGAATCTAAAATATAATACAAATCAATGTATCTACAAAGCAAAAACAGACTCACAGATATGGAGAATAGGCTTGTCATTGCCAAGGGGTTAGGAGTAGTAGGGGAGGGAAGGATCAGGAGTCTGGGATTAACAGAAGCAAACTCTTATATATGGGATGGATATACAATTGTTATAGCACAAGGAACTATATTCAATATCCTGTGACAACCATAATGGTAAAGACTATGAAAATATATAAATATATTTTTATATTTATATTCTTTTCATAATGGAAAAGATATGAAAATATACATACATGTGTATATATATATATATATATATATATATATATATATATGAATATATATATGGGCTTCCCTGGTGGCTCAATGGTTAAGAATCTGCCTGCCAATGCAGGAGATGTGGGTTTGATTCCTGGGTCGAGAAGAGCCCATAGAGAATGAAATGGCAACCTACTCAATATTCTTGTCTGGGAAATTAATCCAATGCACAGAGGAGCCTGGCTGACCATAGTCCATGGGCCGCAAAAGAAAATTAATACATTTTAAATCAAGTATACTTCAACACCACAGTTCAAAAGCATCAATTCTTCTGCACTCAGCTTTCTTTATAGTCCAAATCTCACATCCATACATGACCACTGGAAAAACCATAGCCTTGACTAGATGGACCTTTGTTGACAAAGTAATGTCTCTGCTTTTTAATATGCTGTCTAGGTTGGTCATAACTTTCCTTCCAAGGAGTAAGCGTCTTTTACTTCCATGGCTGCAATCACCATCTGCAGTGATTTTGGAGCCCCCCAAAAATAAAGTCAGCCACTGTATGGATGTGAGAGTTGGACTATAAAGAAAGCTGAAGTTTAGCAAGTGACAAAGAACTAATCTCAAAATATACAAGCAACTCCTGCAGCTCCATTCCAGAAAAATAAACGACCCAATCAAAAAATGGGCCAAAGAACTAAATAGACATTTCTCCAAAGAAGACATACAGATGGCTAACAAACACATGAAAAGATGCTCAACATCACTCATTATCAGAGAAATGCAAATCAAAACCACAATGAGGTACCATTTCACACCAGTCAGAATGGCTGCTATCCAAAAGTCTACAAGCAATAAATGCTGGAGAGGATGTGGAGAAAAGGGAACCCTCTTACATTGTTGGTGGGAATGCAAACTAGTACAGCCACTATGGAGAACAGTGTGGAGATTCCTTAAAAAGCTGGAAATAGAACTGCCTTATGACCCAGCAATCCCACTGCTGGGCATACACACTGAGGAAATCAGAGACAGGTGTTCCCCAATGTTCATTGCAGCACTGTTTATAATAGCCAGGACATGGAAGCAACCTAGATGTCCATCAGCAGATGAATGGATAAGAAAGCTGTGGTACATATACACAATGGAGTATTACTCAGCCATTAAAAAGAATACATTTGAATCAGTTCTAATGAGGTGGATGAAACTGGAGCCTATTGTACACAGTGAAGTAAGCCAGAAAGAAAAACACCAGTACAGTATACTAATGCATATATATGGAATTTAGAAAGATAGTAATGATAACCCTGTGTGCAAGACAGCAAAAGAGACACAGATGTATAAAACAGTCTTTTGGACTCTGTGAGAGAGGGAGGGGGGTGATGATTTGGGATAATGGCATTGAAACATGTATAATATCATATATGAAATGAATCACCAGTCCAGGTTCAATGCAGGATACAGGATGCTTGGGGCTGGTGCACTAGCATGACCCAGAGGGATGGTATGAGGAGGGAGGTGGGAGGGAGGTTCAGGATGGGGAAAACGTGTACACCCGTGGTGGATTCATGTTAATGTATGGCAAAACCAATACAATATTGTAAAGTAATTAGCCTCCAATTAAAATAAATAAATTTGTATTAAAAAATAAATAAATAAAGTGAAGCAAAAGTCAAAAAAAAAAGAAGAAGAAAGCTGAGCACAGAAGAATTGACGCTTTTGAACTGTGGTGTTGGAGAAGACTCTTGAGAGTCCCTTGGACTGCAAGGAGATCCAACCTGTCCATCCTAAAGGAAATTAGTCCTGAATATTCGTTGGAAGGACTGATGCTGAAGTTGAAGCTCCAATACTTTGGCCACCTGATACAAAGAGCTGACTCATTTGAAAAGACTCTGATGCTGGGAAAGATTGAGGGCAGGAGGAGAAGGGGATGACAGAGGATGAGATAGTTGGATGGCATCACCGACTCAATGGACATGGGTTTTGGTGGACTCCGGGAGCTGCTGATGGACAGGGAGGCCTGGTGTGCTACAGTTCATGGGGTGGCAAAGAGTCAGACACGACTGAGCGACTGAACTGAACTGAACTGATACTTCAATAAATTTTTTTTCAATAAATTTTTTTTTAATGCTAACTTCTAGGAAGACCTTCACAGACACACCCAGACATAATCTTTGACTAGCTATCTGAGCGTCATTTAGCTCAGTCAAGTTGACACAGCAAGTTAATGACCACAATGGTCACCCTGCAGTGGACACCAGCACAGGACATGCAGAGCCAAGACAAGAACCAGAAGCCCACCGTGTGGCCAGAAAGTACAGTGGACAGCACATGGATGGAGACCACTTCTCCTTGGCTTTGAAACACCTGACCTCTCCATGAGGTCGGACACCACCTTCAAGAAGTGGAGGAGAAAGAGCCCTGGAGAGAGGAGAAACCACCCCCTGAGGGCTTTGACTGTGACTGTTGGTCAAGACTGAGTTAACTGGGAAAGGGCTGTAAAACCAGGATCTCTTGAACTCCTGTCCCAGGCATCCCAGGGGTGGAAATATTGAGCACGATGAGATCAATTTAAAAAAAAAAAAAAAAATGGAAGACTCTACACAGATCCCTCGGTCATCTGAAGTCTAGAGAGAAAATGTTAAATCTCCTGCATGCAAGGCTGGTCCAGGGTCTCTGGGGATCTCAGAGCAGCACCTGATGGGCCAGGCCAGAACCATGAGCCATTGATGCAAAGCCACTGCTTTTCACAGCAGCAGACAATGCCCAGCTGGGGAAGGGAGCATTTGTGTGTGCATGTCCTGCAATCCTCTTACTGTGCTTGATATCCTGGAATGTTCTTTTTGTTTACTCATTTCTCCACAGCAAGCCCTGGAGTGGCATTTTGTCTAATGAAAGGGTGACAAAGACAAAGATTGTTAGACTCTAACATGGGAAGTTGCCCATTTGAAATATGACAGAAAGCTCTGTGGGCTCTGTGGGAGCAGAGAAGAGGGGAAACTGTTGCTGCCAAGTGAAAATTCAAGCATTTTGTGGCAGAAGGAACATTCCTAATGGCACATGCACTGCATCCTGGTTACTTCAAGTGTGGGCCACCATCAGCATTCACTGGGAGCTAGGGAGAAATGCAGATCCCAGGTCCTGCCCCAGTCCTGCCAATTCAGAATCTGCATTCAGCGCTCTGTGACAATGTAGAAGGGTGGGATGGGGTGGGAGGTGGGAAGGAGGTTCAAGAGGGAGGGGACATATGTATACCTATGGCCAACTCATGTTGGCAAATAGCAGAAACCAACACAATATTGTAAAGCAATTATCCTCCAATTAAAAATAATTTTTTTTAAAGAAAGACTGTGTTTTAACAAGATCCTGGGGGATTCATATGCACGTTGAAGTTGGGGAAAACACAAGGTTGGCACTCTATTGTGAGGAGCCTGGAGACTCTTGGGCCCCTAAAGCCCTCCATGGTCTGGCAGGAAGCAGCTGACAGCCCACACACCCACCCCTCTCTGGGTTCCCAGAGCCTGAGCTGTGTCACAAACTTTCCAGGACATAATCAAACTGAGAGTCCCCTGAGGCACCAGTGCACAGACTGTGGAAATCAGATTTTCCTTTAAATCAAGCTTTACAAAGTGTTTAAAATAGAGTTAGAAATGCCAGAGAATCCCACCTGCTAAGGAAAATGATACAACACAGAGCCAAAGAAGAACTTGTCAGAGGGAGAAAGAGATCCAAACGCATGTCTCAAGACAAAGAGAGAGCGAGAGAGACAGCATGAGTTGTGGTGAGAAACAGCTACTGGGAAGGAGGAATGAGAGGGAGAGAAATGGGACAGGAGGAGGTGATGGAGGGAGAGAGAAAGCCTGGGGAGCGGGATGGAAAAAGAGTGTTGGGGAAGAAATGGATGGAGAGAGCTGAGGGGGTAGAGAGAGTTAAGAAGCAGAGATGGGGGAGAGAGGAGGGTGGGAGGAGGAAGATGGAGAAGAGTTGGATGTGCTTGGGAGAGAGACGTGATCTGGAGGAGATGAAAGCGGGAAAGAGAAAGGAGTGAGAGAGGAGAAAGGAGAGAGGAAGAAAGAAAGATGGAGATGTTAGGCTGGAGAAAGAGGAGGGAAAAATGAGAGGAGAGAGAGGGTTCAAGTGAAATTGGAAATCAGAGGTGGAGAGGAAGAAGAAAGTCACCAAAAGAACTTATTGGACCCGCTCTACTTGCTGGAGTCAATCAAGTAATGACACAGGGAGAAGCTGCCCTTGGCCAGAGCCTGGGGTGCTCTGTAAGGGGCCCTAACTCCCTTTCCAAGTGGTCTTCACCCCCTTTCCAGCCGCAGCCACCGCCCCAACCAGCAGGCGTCTTTCCCAGATATGCTTTGTGCACGCACACTCCCATGCACTCCTGCTTTATCCCAGGGCAACTCTCAAGTGCTCTTCAAGACCTAATTTCAGTCCCAATTCCAGCACCTGTTCCTGGCCCAACTGGCTTCACACAGAATGAACTGTTCCATCCTTTACTCATCACAGTGACTCCACTCATTAGTTCCTTTATGGGACCACATTTCTCCCCAGCAAAGGTTCTTATCTGCATGTGTGTCTCCTCAAGCAGACCTTGAGCTCCTCGAGTACAAGGGACGATGTCTTATTCAGTTCTATAACCCCGTCTACCATATGCTTTGGATTACCATATGCTTTGTCAGAATTGGTACTCAGTAAGTGTTGGAGATCAATTTAGAATATTCATTGGAAGGACTGATGCTGAAGCTGAAGCTCCAATACTTTGGCCACCTGATGCGAAAACCTGACTCATTAAAAAAGACGCTGATGCCGGGAAAGACTGAAGGCAGGAGGGGAAGGGGACGACAGAGGATGAGATGGTTGGATGGCATCACCTACTCAACGGACATGAGTCTGAGCAGACTCTGGAAGATGGTGAAGGACAGGAAAGCCTGGTGTGCAGCAGTCCATGGGGTCACAGAGAGTTGGACACGGCTGAGTGACTGAACAACAACAAAAAAGTGTTGGTGGAATAATTTTATTCTTTCTGAGAGATATTGAAAGAAAATAATATCACAGCCTCAAAGAGTAGAATTTTCCTCAGTGCAAATGAGTATGAGGCCACAATCTAGATGTCATGAGACCAATATGTGGTTTAAATAAGCATTACCACTCTCCATCTCCATGCCAGTGGCAGACATCTCTAATCAATCAGGGCACTCTCCCACTGAGCCCAGATGTGACCTCAGAATCTTTCTCAACATAATTATAACCCAAACAGACACTGACAATTGACTGGAGTTAGCTTCTTGATTGCTATCACCCACATATTCAAAAGAACTAGCAAAACTGGTTCTGTTGGGTAAAAAAAAATGTTTTGTATGCAGTAAGCATTTATGAACATATGCAATATACATGTTTAAAACTATTACTGATAAAAGTTATTGGTTGTTGTGCAAAGTGCTTTCCATACATTTTCTCAGTTAATTCTCAGAAAAACCTCATGAGTTTGGGGGGGTTTAAGATGGGGGCACACATGTGCACCCATGGCTGATTCGTGTTGGTGTATGGCAAAAAGCATCACAATATTGTAATTATCCTCCAATGAAAATAAATTAATTAATTAAAAAAGAAAAAACTCATGAGTTTGGTACTACAATTACCCCCAATTTACAGACAAGAAAACTAAATTTCATGATTAGGTAGCTGTCCAGGTTAGTAAATAAAGTGGAAATTAAAGTCTTGTCTGAAGTCAAGATAAATGCAGTGAACAATTATGCTACAGTGGATGGAAGTCTTCAGTAGGAAAAACAATTAGTAAATTCAATGATCTCCTGTTCAAATTATTTCTGAGATGGTTCTCATCATTGTTGTTAATCATTTCTTCATTTTGCCATCAATTTTTAAAGGTTGCATCAGAGAACCAGATCTAGTCATTCCTTCTGTGTGTCTACATCTTTAAAACCAGGTATAAGATTTCACCCATTTTATAAATCTGTTATCATAATAGTTACGACTTACTGAGAATTAGCCATGTGCCTGGTACAATGCTAATTAGACAATCCCCTCGTCTGTCCCTCAGTATTCATGTGTGCATGCTAAGTTGCTTCAGTCATGTCTGACTCTCTGCAATCCTATGGACTATAGCCCACCAGGCTCCTCTGTCTGTGTCATTTCCCAGGCAAGAATACTGGAGTGGGTTGCCATTTCCTTCTCCGGAGGATCTTCCCGACCCAGGGATCAAATCCTGGTCTCCCTCCTTGCAGGCAGATTATTTACTATCTGAGCCACCAGGGAAGCCCACCCCTCAGTATAATCCTCTGCAAAAGGCTAATTATAAGATGCAGAAACTGAGGTTTAGAGAGGATTCCAAATGTGCTTAAGACTGCACAGCTGGTAAGAGTCAGGATTTGAACTCAGGCCATCTGACTCCACATCCTACATCCCTCATCCCCACACAGAGCCTCCAACAGGTCTCAGTACAGCTCTTGCCCTAACACAGCTATAAACACGCAGGATAAAAAAGACATAACAAATTCCACGATGCCTATAAACTAGAGTTTATTTTTACTTCCTAGTAAAATTGTTCCCAGTGCTGACTTACTTAGCAAAACATTAGGGTTTTTTTTTTTAATCCCATCTTTTTGCTTTCGTTAAACTAACTGCCATTCTTTGTCTATAATTTTCAGATTTCCGTTTTCCACTTCAAATCTATCATGTAAGTCGATGTTGACAAAAAACGAGCACAGGAGCTCCTGGAAGCGGGTCTCTTCCATCTGACGCTCTTTCTCCACCTGCCTGACAGCAGGAGCCATCACAGCCTGATCATTTCAGCTCCATGGTTCCTGCCATTCAGTTTCTGCAAAACTACCATCTTCTCCTCAACTGAAATATCACAGCTTTATTATTTGCAGGGAGATTCAGCTGGCCAGGGGAAGAAATTGGAGGTTGAAGTGTCTTGAGCAGAGGCAGAAATCTTGGGTGAGAATTTGCAGACAGAGGAGGTTGGAGCTTCTGGGCCACCGCTTCATTCTAAACGCATCCTTTATTAGGTCACCAAATAAGGAAATGATGATGTCTCTTTTTACCTGGTATGCTGGGATGGCAGCCAATTGCTTCTTAGGCTCTGCTGATCTTGTGCAAAGAGACAATATATTAATAACAGACCAGCTAGATCCAAATCCAGCTTTGCTCTTTCCTCCTAGCTGTGTAACCTTGGAAGGTTGATCAACCTCTCTTGGCTTCATGTTCCTCATCTGTAATATACGGATAAAGAACTTACTACAATGTTGAGAACTTACACTAGTTTCTGCCATGTGAATGTTAGCTATAAATATGAGGCACATTAACACATCAGGTTGGAGGAATATGTCTGACGTGTAGATATTGAAGGATTGATGAGACCTTATGTCTCCAGGGGAAGCAACAGGACACTCCCCTCTACCACAGCAGCTTCAGAATGGGAGGACTCAAGGGTGCTTCATCCTCCCCACTCAGGACATGCCCCCCTTCCTGCCCTTTCCTTGTTCTCATCTCTTGCCTTGAATGACAAAGATGGGTAATAAAAGTATGTCAGTCACATCATAATAACAGTTTCCATTTTTTAATAGCCTATGCTGTGCCAAGCATTCAGATAGGCAATTACATGGATGCCTTCCTCCTCCTAACAAGCAGGCAGGGTGCACATTAGTATCTCCACTCACTGGAGAAGCACAAGGAAGTTAAGAATGATACACAGGGGCACAGGGGTGGAGCTGGAATTTGAACGCAGTTCTACAGTCCATGGGGTTGCAAAGAGTCAGACACGACTGAGCGACCAACACACTTTCTGTCTGATTTCAGCTCCTGAGCTCCCCTTAGCAGTCACCCTCTGAAAGCAGAGCCTAAGACATGGGCACAGATGCAGGAAATATGCCTGGGAGGTGACTTAGGGGCCAGGAGAAGAGAGAGGAGAGAGTGTGATGGAGAAGGAGGGAGGGGCAGCAGAGTGTCAGTGGAGCTGCTACCACGGTGAGCAAGCAGCACACAATCCTGCAAGGACCTTCCGAGAACACATGGAGACTGTTGCGCAGCCTCACTCCAGCAAGTGTGGACCTGGGGCATTTCTCCCCCGATGCCCGTTGGTTGAGGGCAGGTGTCCAGGGACACTGCCTGCCGCATGCAGCCAGGTAACTTCTGCATATGCACTGAGCTCCCTGGTCATAAAAAGCCAGAGGCTGGGAGAGGGAAGAGACAACTTGCAGTTTGTACCTGAGGTGAGAAACCTGGAGTATGCACACAGCTGGCCACATGTGAAATCAGGTGAGCCAAAGGGGTGCCTCTCCAGGCACCAAAGGTATCCATAAACAGTACTACCTCACACAGCCTCATTAGATTCCTGGATATGTCTGGATGGGAGTTTGCACTTTTTGAGGGGAAGGGGCTACTATAGGTTGAATGTATACACTCAAAATTCATATGTAGAAGCCTAATTTCCAGTGTCATATTAGGAGATGGGGCCCTATGGGCGGTGATGAGGTCATGAGGGTGGAGCCCTCATGAATGGGATTAGTGCCCTTATAAAAGGGACCCCAGAAAACTCCCTTGCCATGTGAGGACACAGAGAGAAAACAGCTGTCCTTGAACCAGAAAGTGAGCTCTCAGCAGACAGTGAATCTGCCAGGTGCCTTGATGCATGCATACTAAGTCGTTTTAGTTGGTACGACTCTGTGTGACCCCATGGACTGTAGCCCACCAGGCTCCTCTGTCCATGGGATTCTCCAGGCAAGAATACTGGAGTGGATTGCCATTTCCTTCTCCAGAGGATCTTCCTGACCCAGGGACTGAACTCAGGTCTCTTATGTCTCCTGCAATGGCAGGCGGCTTCTTTACCACTAGCGCCCCCTGGGAAGCCCAGGTGCATTGATACTGAGTTCAGTTTTCACTTTCCAGTCTCCAGAACAGTGAAATATGAATCCCTGTCATTTTTAAGCCCCCCAGTCTGTAGTCTTGTTACACTGACCCAAAAGGACCCAAAATGACTTCCTTATAGCTCAGTTGGTAAAGAATCCACCTGCAATGCAGGAGACCCCGGTTTGATTCTTGGGTCAGGAAGATACCCTGGAGAAGGTATAGGCTACCCACTCCAGTATTCTTGGACTTCCCTTGTGGCTCAGCTGGTAAAGAATCTGCCTGCAATGTGGGAGACCTGGTTCGATCCCTGGATTTGGAAGATTCCCTGGAGAAGGGAAAGGCTACCCATTCCAGTACTCTGGCCTGGAGAATTCCATGGACTATATAATCCATGGGGTCAAAAAGAGCCGGACATGACTGAGCGACTTTCACTCACTCACTCAAAAGGACTAAGATGGGTACACACATTTCTCTTGCTTCTCACTTGACCTGGGAGGAAGACAAGCAAGATGTTATCACCTAAACTTTTCAGCTGCCAAAATAAAGGAATCTAGATGAATATGTGGGCTTCCCTGGTGGCTCAGTTGGTAAAGAATCCATCTGCAATGTGGGAGATCTGGGTACAATCCCTGGGTTGGGAAGATCCCCTGGAAGAGGGCATGGCAACCCACTCCAGTATCCTTGCCTGGAGAATCCCCGCAGACACAGGAGCCTGGCAGGCTACAGTCCACGGGATTGCAAAGAGCTGGACACAACTGAGCAACTAAGCACACACACAAGTGAAAACACATCTCTCATGTTAAACTACCAGGCTCCTAATTCTGCTGCCACACACTTGCTCTATAACTTTGGGGAAATTATTTTAAAATTCTACATTTCCATTTCCTCATATGTCCATTCTTCCAACAAGACATATCTACTGTGCAATAATGATCTATCTCTATGTGTCAGGCCTCATTCTAGGTATGAGGAATACTGTAGTGAACAAAACAGAACCCATCCACCCCAAAATCTCCACTCTCACTCACCTTACTTGCCACAGGGTGAAGACAGACAATACACATAAGAAATGAAGACAGTGTAAGAGACTGTGGATTAAAGGATGAAAGGGAGATATAGAAATGTGGGGTGAGGGGAGTGAGGAGGGGCATTCAGCATCGGGATGATTATCAGTTAGAGCCTTCCTGAGAAGGAGGCGTTTGCATCAAGATCTGACAGGGATGGAGAAGGAAGCATGTGGCTACCTGACAGAAGGGCTTTCCAGCCAGAGGAGACAGCAAGTGCAAAGGCCCCAGGGTGGAATCCCGCCAGTGTGTCCAGGAATATCAGGAGGGCTGTGTGATGAAGTGGGTTGAGTGGGAGGGGGGCATGTGAATAGGTGATGGAATCAGGCAGGAAAAGTGGGGAGTGGAACCCTGAGGACTTGGGATTTCACTTTGAGTGGGATGTGAAGCCATAGGAAAGTTGGGAGCAGAGAAGTGATGTGGTGTGACATATTTTTGTACCATCACTCTGGCTATGTGAAATATTAACAACCTCAGATGACACCTCAGATGCAGATAACACCACCCTTATGGCAGAAAGTGAAGAGTAACTGAAGAACCTCTTGATGAAAGTGAAAGAGGAGAGTGAAAAAGCTGGCTTGAAATTCAATTTTCAAAAAACAAAGATCATGGCATCCAGTCCCATCACTTCATGGCAAATAGATGGGGAAACAATGGAAACAGTGAGAGACTTTATTTTCTTGGGCTCCAAAATCACTGCAGATGGTGACTGCAGACTTTAAATTAAAAGACGCTTGTTCCTTGGAAGAAAAGCTATAATAAACCTAGACAGCATATTAAAAAGCAGAGACACTGCTTTGCCATCAAAGGTCCATCTAGTCAAAGCTATGGTTTTTCCAGTAGCCAGGTATGGATGTGAGAGTTGGACTGTAAAGAAAGCTGAGCGCTGAAGAAGTAATGCTTTTGAACTGTGGTGTTGGAGAAGACTCTTGAGAGTCCCTTAGATTGCAAGGAGGTCAAACTAGTCAATCCTAAAGAAAATCAGTCCTGAATATTCATTGGAAGGACTGATGCTGAAGTTGAAGCTCCAGTACTCTGGCCACCTGATGCAAACAACTGACTCATTGGAAAAGACCCTGATGCTGGGAAAGATTAAAGACAGGAGGAGAAGGGGATGACAGAGGATGAGATGGTTGGATGGCATCACCGACTCGATGGATATGATTTTGAGCAAGCCCTGGGAGTTGATGATGGACAGGGAAGCCTGGCATGCTGCAGTCCGTGGTGTCGCAGAGTTGGCCATGCCTGAGTGACTGAACTGACTGAACTGAACTCTGGTTGTGTGTTAAGAATAGGCTGAGGGGTCAGGGGGAGAAACAGGGAGAGAGTCAGGAGGCCACTGAAGTGATGGGGGTGATCTATGATGGGGCGTGGGCTAGGGTGATGTCTATGCAGGTGGTGAGAAGTGGTAGATTTTGTAAAATATGCATAACACTTTCCAGACCTTAGACACACCATCTCATCCAATTTTCACAAAATTTGAATGAGTTAGTGATGATCACTGCCCATTTTTACAAAGAACAAGAAGCTGAGCACCTGACCAAGATCACATACCTGAAACATGGTCAGACCAAATCGAGGACACAGGTCTCAAGTCAATTCTTTAGAGTATTTTCCCCAATCCAGTAATTCTCCTGCTGCATTTCAGTCAATAAATTGTGTTGTCTGTAAAGACTCCACTTCTTGAAAATAGTGCTTCCTAAATGTTCCCCACCACCAGGCCCTCACTTCTAGAGCCAATCAGGAATTGAGAATTAACAATGTTCTTGGCAGATCCAAAAACAAAAAAAAGAAAGAGAGAAGCAGAGAAGGGTAGCCACTGAAAATTCCAGTGCTTTGCCTGCAGGGATCAATTCCTTAGGGTATTTTTCTCCTTTACTTGAGGTTGTAAGTGGAAACATAATTAAAAGTGTGACTTGATTCAGAGGGGCACGGAGGATGTGACACTTTAAAAATATCACAGTGTTGGGCTTGGCAGTGATTCTGAGAAATGCCTCCCCGAGACTTCAGACATCTGCACACAGGATGATATGGAGGGAGACTTCAGCAAGACAGAACAGTACCATCCAACGTGTTATTATGTATAAAGGTGGTGAAATGTACTGCTCCAGCCCTGACCTCCCCCCGTAGCTCTAAACTTGTGTATTGAGCTGTGGACCTGCCTTTCCACTTGGATAGAAAATCAGCATTTCAAACCTGTAAGCCCCAAACGAGCCCCCAGTTCCCACCACCCCGCCTGAGCCTTCTGATCTTTCCAAATCAGTTAGCACACCCCCACCCACTCAGTGCCTCAAGCAAAAACTGAGCAGGAGTCCTTGACTTCTCTGTCTCCTCCTCCTCACCTCTAAGATCCAATGTCTCTTAAGCGCTTGCTGTTCCGTTTGCAGAATATGTCTCTACTCTTCCATTCTTTCCACCCCACTGATAATATTCTTGGTGTCGCCATCTTGAGCATGAGTTTCAGCCACAGCCTCCTAGCCCTGCCCCCCTCCAATCCACACGGAGCCAGCGTTAGCTTTTTACAACATAAATGTAAACCTGAACAGGTTTTGCAGCATGTGCAGTGGCTTCCCATTATTCTTAGAATAAAAGGCAAACTCTTTAAGATCTTGTGTGATCTGGCAGCTAACTTATTCTTTAATCTCTGCTAATACAGAGATTATGTCCCATTTATCACAGTTTACCAGCCACCTGGCCTCTTTTCTGATCCTCTAATGCACGAAGTCCTTTCCTTCCTATGGGCTATGCAGATGTTGTTTCCTCTGCCTAAAATGCTCTAAAAGTGAAAGTCACTCAACTCTTTGCGACCCCATAGACCGTAGCCTGCCAATCTCCTCTGTCCACGGAATTCTCCAGTCCAGAACACTGGAGTGGGTAGCTGTTCCCTTCTCCATGGGATCTTCCCAACCCAGGAATCCAACCCAGGTCTCCCGCATTGCAGGCGGATTCTTTACCATTTGAGCCACCAGGGCACTCTAGGGTCAGCTATTTTCAAGACTGGTTCCTCCTGCTTATCCTTCAGCTCCCAGATCAAACACACTCTCCTCGGAAAGATCTTCTCTCGTGACCCTTTCTCAGACTTTCTCAATCTCAGTTCTGTTGTCATCTGGGGCCGGGTCTCTGTCTGTTGGGACTGTCTCGTGCGTGGTGGGAGGCTTAGCAATATTCCTGGCTTCGACCCTCCAGATGCCCTTAGCACCTCCCTCCAAGTCATGACTACCAAAAATATCTCAAGTTATTGCCAAATGTACCCTGGGGAGGGGATGAAACAAGTCATCTACTGTTAAGAACAATTTCCCATCTAGAGTTTCCCTGACAGCTGTGTTTTATCTCTTAGCCCTTTTGGCTTTTTTTTCCCCCCCATATATTTCACATTCTCTGCAGTTAGCTTTTGTATTTTTATATGTTCTCATGTTGTTCTCAAGAATGTCATCTCCAAGAATGAAAGAACTTTGACTATTTTATTTATAGTCTGAACTCCCAGAACCTAGAAAAGTGGAAACTGTGTGACAGATCTCCCCTGAATGAACAAAGAGCAGTTGATGTTCTTTAAATGCCTACTGTGAGCTGAGCTCTGTGCTAAGTGCTGCTCGTGTGTGAGCTTATTTTAATGCAGCTAATGAGATTGGTAATACTGTTATTCCCACTTTCGGGTGTGGAAAAGAGGGATTCAGAGAGATCAAGTCATGAAGCAAATAAGGATCAGAACCAGAATATAAATCCCTGAGTTTGCTTAAATGCTGGGCTCTATTGCCTTCCTGTCTCCATTGATGAAAATAGCAACCATACAGTCTTCCGAGCTGAAGATTTTTGTTTTGTTTTTTTAATTTTTAGTGGAATGTAATTGATTCACAATGCTGTGTTAATTTCTGCTGTAGAGCAAAGTGAATCAGTTACACATATACATATGCCCACTCTTTTGTAGATTCTATTCCCATATAGGTCATTACAGAGTATTGAGAACAGTCCTCTATGCTATACAGTAAGTCCTTAGTGGGTATCTATTTTATATATAGTAGTCTGTATATGTCAGTCCCAATCTCCCAATTTATTCCTCCTCCTACCTTTTCCCCATGGGTAACCATAACTTTGTTATCTACATCTGTGACTCTATTTCTCAAACTGGAAGTTTTTTTTTTTTTAACTTTACAATATTGTATTGGTCTTGCCATATATCAACATGAATCCGCCACAGCTATACACGTGTTCCCCATCCTGAACCCTCCTCCCTCCTCCCTCCCTGTACCATCCCTCTGGGTCGTCCCAGTGCAGCAGCCCCAAGCATCCAGTATCATGCATCCAACCTGGACTGGCGACTCGTTTCATTTATACCCCAGTATACGAAGCAGCAAAAGAGACACTGATGTATAGAACAGTCTTTTGATTTGGGAGAATGGCATTGAAACTAGAAGTTTTGAATAATCATTCTTGATTCTTCCTTCCTTTCTGGGTCCTATCAACCCTTCGATCCCATTAATTAGACGTCATAATGCTGCTTATACTCAGCCCCTCCTCTCCTTCCTGTTGCCATCAAATTCAATAGGAGCCTCATCAATTCACAGTTGGTACTGGGAAGAGCCTCCTAAATCTGGCCTCTACACTGCCAGCCTCTACCCACTCTTTATCACTTCTATATGGCACCAGCGTTCACATCTCCATCAGCTCAGGTCATGCTCTGGCTTTGAAAATGTGTGTTGACTCCCTAGTACCTAGAAGACAAAGTCCAAACTATTTAATGTCACCTTGGGTAATTTATTGATCCCTCAGAACTTCAATTTCCCATCTATAAGAATGGGGAAAAGAAAATAACCTTTTCAGAAATATTTTAAGATTCAGTGGGACAAGACAGGTGATCACTTATAGTGAAAGTGAAGTCGCTTAGTCGTGTCCAACTCTTTGCGACTCCGTGGACTGTAGCCCCCCAGGCTCCTCCGTCCATGGGATTCTCCAGGCAAGGATACTGGAGTGGGTTGCTATTTCCTTCTCCAGATCATTTATAATGGATACTCAATAATGTTGATTTCCTTTCCTTTCTTCATTATTCAGATGTAATCTGAACCCAATCTACTTCTTCAGCTTCATCTTCAGTCAGTCTCCCCACTTATTCTCCTCTTCCTTGTGAGTCCCTATTTGTCCTTCAACTCACAGCTCAAAAAACTTGTTCAAAAGTTCACAATTCAAAAAACTCACGGTTCAAAGTGGGCTTCCCTGATAGCTCAGTTGGTAAAGAATCTGCCTGCAATACAGGAGACCCTGGTTCGATTCCTGGGTTGGGAAGAACCCCTGGATAAGGGAATGGCTACCCACTCCAGTATGCTGGCCTAAAGAATTCCATGGACTCTATAGTCCATGGAGTCGCAAAGAGTCAGACATGACTGAAAGAATTTCACTTCCTTTCACAGTTCAAATGTCTCTGACATAGTCATATCTCCCCCACTGTCTCTGGCAGAGTTGATGATACCAGGTCTGGAGTCTCAGATCTCTACTCTAGCATTTGACATGGTGTCCTTTAAACACGGAGTGATCATTATTTGTCTACACATCGTCCTTCTCTATTAGACCAAGGGCAGGAATCTGCATTTCTGGATGCTTCAGTTCAGTTCAGTCAGTTCAGTCACTCAGTCGTGTCCGAATCTTTACGACCCCATCAATCAAGGCACTCCAGGCCTCCCTGTCCGTCACCAACTCCCGGAGTTCACTCAGACTCACGTCCATCGAGTCAGTGATTCCCATCCAGCCATCTCATCCTCTGTCGTCCCCTTCTCCTCCTGCCCCCAATCCCTCCCAGCATCAGAGTCTTTTCCAATGACTCAACTCTTCGCATGAGGTGGCCAAAGTACTGGAGTTTCAGCTTTAGCATCATTCCTTCCAAAGAAATCCCAGGGCTGACCTCCTTCAGAATGGACAGATTGGATCCCCTTGCAGTCCAAGGTACTCTCAAGAGTCTTCTCCAACACCACAGTTCAAAAGCATCAATTCTTCAGTGCTCAGCTTTCTTCACAGTCCAACTCTCACATCCATACACGACCACAGGAAAACCACAGCCTTGACTAGACGGACCTTTGTTGGCAAAATAATGTCTCTGCTTTTCAATATGCTATCTAGGATGGTCATAACTTTCCTTCCAAGGAGTAAGCATCTTTTAATTTCATGGCTGCAGTCACCATCTGCAGTGATTTTGGAGCCCAAAAAAATAAAGTCTGACACTGTTTCCACTGTTTCCCCATCTATTTCCCATGAAGTGATGGGACCAGATGCCATGATCTTCATTTTCTGAATGTTGAGCTTTAAGCCAACTTTTTCACTCTCCACTTTCACTTTCATCAAGAGGCTTTTTAGTTCCTCTTCACTTTCTGCCATAAGGGTGGTGTCATCTGCATATCTGAGGTTATTGATATTTCTCCCGGCAATCTTGATTCCAGCTTGTGTTTCTTCCAGTCTAGCGTTTCTCATGATGTACTCTGCATATAAGTTAAATAAACAGGGTGACAATATACAGCCTTGACGTACTCCTTTTCCTGTTTGGAACCAGTCTGTTGTTCCATGTCCAGTTCTAACTGTTGCTTCCTGACCTGCATACAGATTTCTCAAGAGGCAGGTCAGGTGGTCTGGTATTCCCATCTCTTTCAGAATTTCCCACAGTTTACTGTGATCCATGCAGTCAAAGGCTTTGGCATAATCAATAAAGCAGAAATAGATGTTTTTCTGGAACTCTCTTGGTTTTTCCATGACTCAGCAGATGTTGGCAATTTGATCTCTGGTTCCTCTGCCTTTTCTAAAACCAGCTTGAACATCTGGAAGTTCACGGTTCACGTATTGCTAAAGCCTGGCTTGGAGAATTTTGAGCATTACTTTACTAGTGTGTGAGATGAGTGCAATTGTGTGGTAGTTTGAGCATTCTTTGGCATTGCTTTTCTTTGGGATTGGAATGAAAACTGACCTTTTCCAGTCCTGTGGCCACTGCTGAGTTTTCCAAATTTGCTGGCATATTGAGTGCAGCACTTTCACAGCATCATCTTTCAGGATTTGAAATAGCTCCACTGGAATTTCATCACCTCCACTAGCTTTGTTCGTAGTGACGCTTTCTAAGGCCCACTGGACTTCACATTCCAGGATGTCTGGCTCTAGGTCAGTGATCACACCATTGTGATTATCTGGGTCGTGAAGATCTTTTTTGTACAGTTCTTCTGCGTATTCTTGCCACCTCTTCTTAATATCTTCTGCTTCTGTTAGGTCCATACCATTTCTGTCCTTTATTGAGCCCATCTTTGCATGAAATGTTCCCTTGGTATCTCTAATTTTCTTCAGGAGATCTCTAGTCTTTCCCATTCTGTTGTTTTCCTCTATTTCTTTGCATTGACCACTGAGGAAGGCTTTGTTATCTCTCCTTCCTATTCTTTGGAACTCTGCATTCAAATGGGAATATCTTTCCTTTTCTCCTTTGCTTTTCACTTCTCTTCCTTTCACAGCTATTTGTAAGGCCTCTCCAGACAGCCATTTTGCATGTTTGCATTTCTTTTCCATGGGGATGGTCTTGATCTCTGTGTCCTGTACAATGTCACGAACCTCAGTCCATAATTCATCAGGCACTCTATCTATCAGATCTAGTCCCTTAAATCTATTTCTCACTTCCACTGTATAATCATTTAGGTCATACCATAATGGTCTAGTGGTTTTCCCTACTTTCTTCAATTCAAGTCTGAATTTGGCAATAAGGAGTTCATGATCTGAGCCACAGTCAGCTCCCGGTCTTCTTGTTTTTGTTGACTGTATAGAGCTTTTCCATCTTTGGCTGCAAAGAACATAATCAATCTGATTTCTGTGTTGACCATCTGGTGATGTCCATGTGTAGAGTCTTCTCTTGTGTTGTTGCAAGAGGGTGTTTGCTATGGCCAGTGTGTTCTCTTGGCAAAACTCTTAGTCTTTGCCCTGCTTCATTCCGTATTCCAAGGCCAAATTTGCCTGTTACTCCAGGTGTTTCTTGACTTCCTACTTTTGCATTCCAGTCCCCTATAATGAAAAGGACATCTTTTTTGGGTGTTAGTTCTAAAAGGTCTTGTAGGTCTTCATAGAACCATTCAACTTCAGCTTCTTCAGCATTACTGGTTGGGGCATAGACTTAGATTCTGGATGCTTAGCACTAAGTAAATAGGAGAAGGAAATGGCAACCCACTCCAGTGTTCTTGCCTGGAGAATCCCAGGGATGGGGGAGCCTGGTGGGTTGCAGTCTATGGAGTCGCACAGAGTCAGACACGACTGAAGTGACTTAGCAGCAGCAGTAGCAGCACTAAGTAATGGCCCAAGCACATAGTGACTACTCAATACTTTACATGTAGGAAGATAGCAACACAATTCTAGAATCACACAGACCTGGGAATCAATGCTAACACTGCCCCAAATTTGCTGGATAATCTTAAGGAATTTATGATTACTTTCTGAACCCTGTTTTTTTTTTTCTCTCTCTCTCTTAAGAAATAGAGATTGTTAAATATTCCTTAGAGGATATAGTAGATAATTAACATAAAATATCTAGCATAGGCCTACACATGGTTATCATTCAATAATGTATGATATTACTCCTACCCAAATTTATTTGCTAATTACTATATTCAAGTAAATTAGAGTATACTAATATTCCAGGGAATTAAGGAAGCTAAAATATTGATACTTGAAACAACTTGGAAATAGCATAAATTTTATACTTTTAAAAAGTATAAATTTTGTACTTTCTGCAAAAGTATGGAAATTGCATAATATAAGCCTCATTAAGGCCCAAAACAATAGTTGTTACATAGTGGTAGGAAGCTGGTCTGGAAGAGTCAGGAAATACTTCCTGGAAGAGGTGGCATGATAAATAGCCTTCAAAGATGGCCACCACCAATTCTTTCCCTGCTTGTTTTTACACGCTGCTCTAAGCACCAAGACAGGAACCCATTTCTACTCCCAGTGAAATCTAGATTCCCTAGTGACTTATCAACAGAATGAAAATGGAACTAACTCTTATGAGGCCTGGCTGCTGCTGCTGCTAAGTTGCTTCAGTCGTGTCTGACTCTGTGTGATCCCAGAGACAACAGCTCACCAGGCTCCCCCATCCCTGGGATTCTCCAGGCAAGAACACTGGAGTGGGTTGCCATTTCCTTCTCCAATGCATAAAAGTGAAAAGTGGAAGTGAAGTCACTCAGTCATGCCTGACTCTTAGCGACCCCATGGACTACAGCCTACCAGGCTCCTCCGTCCATGGGATTTTCCAGGCAAGAGTAATGGAGTGGGGTGCCATTGCCTTCTCCGATGAGGCCTGGCAGCTTCCACTTTTGTCTTGGAATCAGCCACCATTATACAAGGTTCTTGACCAGGACTACTGAATTATGAGAAATAACACAGAGAGAGATTCGTGTGAAGGAGAACTGAAGTACCCAGAAATGTGAGGGAAGTTTCTTGAACTTTTGATCCTGGCCCAGGCAGCCAAGAGGGTATCTGAGTGAAAGACATCAACCAACACCAATGGAGTATAAGAACCACCCTGCTGACCCTTGTCTCAATTCCAAATTCATAGAGGCATGAAAAATAATAAGCTATTATTGATTTAAACCACTAAATTTAGGGACTCTTTGTTGGAAAGCAGTAGATAAAAGAAAGAGGTGGGAATTTGAATGTACATAGGCCTGACATGAAGGGGCGGACATAGTGAGAAAGGCCTTCTAAATAGGGAAATTCAGTGTAATGTTTGGATCAATCTAATGACTACTCCAGGCTTCCCTGGTGGCATTAGTGGTAGAGAATCTATCTGCCAATGCAGGGGATGCGAGAGGAGTGGGTTCGATCCCTGAGTCGGAAAGAGCCCCTGGAGTAGAAAATGGCAACCTTCTCCAGTATTCTTGCCTGGGAAATTTCATGGACAGAGGAGCCCGGTGAGCTACAGTTCATGGCAGAGAGTTGAACACAACTGAGCAACTAAGCCCAGCACATAGCGATGACTGATCCAGGCTTACATTTCAGCTTCTCAACCCACAGCTTCCCATCTGTGAGTCTCCAAGCAGGCTGACTACCCCTCAGGCTTTCTTTCAACTCCCAGCCTTTGGACCTGCTCTTCCCACTGCTTCACTATTTCTAGTCCTTTTTCAGCCCCAATTTAGGCCTCAAATGTTGTTTCTTTAGGTTAGCCTTCTTTTGCTGTGTCCACAAGTCCAACATGTATCACAGTGTTGTTCTTGTTAGACTAATGACCTTATTTTTTCACAAGATCATTAATTAATTGGGAGAAGGGAAAGTGTTTTCTGTAGAATGTAAACTAATTGATGAGGAAGGAATAAACGAATTGAAAATTATCATTGGCAACCATCACTGTAATAACTGATTCAGGCACAAATCACCAACAGATGCTAAAAGGAGTGGGTATAAGTTTTATAAGGTAAGGGATACTTGCATAGCCTCAGAGTATATACCCTAAAATTCTTTACTAATTACAAAGGCATAAAAGTAATTCTATAATGGAGAAACCTTTAATCAAGTGATCAAAGTTAATACCAACTGTGATGGAACAAACCAATGCCATACACTTACTGAACGATTACTGAGAAGGGCACAATATCCCTTGTGTAATAATCTGGCAAAAATGTATAACCTGAATCTAATCAGGAGACAGCTGATAGACCAAATTTTATGGACATTCTTAACACTTTTCAAAACATACTAATATTCTAAAGACAAAGAAAGACTGAGGCAACATTCCAGAGTAAAGACAGAGTCATGAAAACTAACTGCAATGCATGATCCTGGATTGAATCCTGAGCCTGAAGAAATATGCTCTAAAGGGCACCTTAGGAACATTTGGTGAAAGTGTAATAAAGTCTATAGATTAGATAATTATATTGTGTAAATACTGAATTTTTCCTTATTTTGATTACTGTACTGTGACTTAAAAGATGGTTTTTGACAAAAACAAAAAAGCATTTCATGGTAAATGGGGCATGACATATTAAACAAAATGTTTTAAAAACACCATATATATATATATATATATATATATATATATATATATGCACATGTAGAGAGAAAACAATAAAGCAAATGTGGAAAATTAACAGTTGATAAAAACAAGTGAAGAGTATACATAGTTTGTACTAGTTTTGTAACTTACCTATAAGTTTAAAATTATTTCAAACAGAAGCATTTGAAAAATAAAATATAATATCAGATATTTGGTAGATAAAATACAATATCATACAGCTACACAGCCACCAAATTGGCTACAATGAAAAAGATGGACAATATTAAGAGTTGGTAAGGAGGAAGTAAGAGAAACCCAAGTACGACGGTAGGTGCTTCGAGAGGGCATCAGAGGGCAGACACACTGAAACCATAATCACAGAAAACTAGCCAATCTGATCACAAGGACTGCAGCCTTGTCTAACTCAATGAAACTAATCCATGTCATGTGGGGCCACCCAAGACAGACGGGTCATGGTGGAGAGGTCTGACAGAATGTGGTCCACTGGAGAAGGGAGTGGCAAACCACTTCAGTATTCTTGCCTTGAGAACCCTATGAACAGTATGAAAAGGCAAAATGATAGGATATTGAAAGAGGAACTCCCCAGGTCAGTAGGTGCCCAATGTGCTACTGAAGATCAGTGGAGAAATAACTCCAGAAAGAATGAAGGGATGGAGCCAAAGCAAGAACAATACCCAGTTGTGGATGCGACTGGTGATAGAACCAAGGTCCAATGCTGTAAAGAGCAATATTGCATAAGAACCTGGAATGTCAGGCCCATGAATCAAGGCAAATTCGAAGCGGTCAAACAGGAGATGGCAAGAGTGAATGTTGACTTTCTAGGAATCAGAGAACTAAAATGGACTGGAATGGGAGAATTTAACTCAGATGACCATTATATCTACTACTGTGGGCAGAAATCTCTTAGAAGAAATGGAGTAGCCATCATGGTCAGCAAAAGAATTTGAAATGCAGTACTTGGATGCAATCTCAAAAATGACAGAATGATCTTTGTTCGTTTCCAAGGCAAACCATTCAATATCACGGTGATCCAAGCCTATGCCCCAAACCAGTAACACTGAAGAAGCTGAAGTTGAACAGTTCTATGAAGACCTACAAGACCTTTTAGAACTAACACCCCAAAAAATGTCCTTTTCATTATAGGGGACTGGAATGCAAAAGTAGGAAGTCAAGAAACACCTGGAATAACAGGCAAATTTGGCCTTGGAATACAGAATGAAAGGGCAAAGGCTAATAGAGTTTTGCCAAGAGAACGCACTGGCCATAGCAAACACCCTCTTCCAACAACACAAGAGAAGACTCTACACATGGACATCACCAGATGGTCAACACCGAAATCAGATTGATTATATTCTTTGCAGCCAAAGATGGAGAAGCTCTATACAGTCAGCAAAAACAAGACTGGGGGCAGACTGTGGCTCAGATCACGAACTCCTTATTGCCAAATTCAGACTGAAATTGAAGAAAGTAGGGAAAATCACTAGACCATTCAGGTATGACCTAAATCAAATCCCTAATGATTATACAGTAGAAGTGAGAAATAGATTTAAGGGCCTAGATCTGATAGACAGAGTACGTGATGAACTATGGATGGAGGTTCATGACATTGTACAGGAGACAGGGATCAAGACCATCCCCATGGAAAAGAAATGCAAAAAAGCAAAATGGCTGTCTGAGGAGGCCTTACAAATAGCTGTGAAAAGAAGAGAAGCGAAGAGCAAAGGAGAAAAGGAAAGATATTCCCATTTGAATGCAGAGTTCCAAAGAATAGGAAGGAGAGATAACAAAGCCTTCCTCGTGATCAATGCAAAGAAATAGAGGAAAACAACAGAATGGGAAAGACTAGAGATCTCTTCAAGAAAATTAGAGATGCCAAGGGAACATTTCATGCAAAGATGGGCTCAATAAAGGACAGAAATGGTATGGACCTAACAGAAGCAGAAGATATTAAGAAGAGGTGGCAAGAATACGCAGAAGAACAGTACAAAAAAGATCTTCACGACCCAGATAATCACAATGGTGTGATCACTGACCTAGAGCCAGACATCCTGGAATGTGAAGTCCAGTGGGCCTTAGAAAGCATCACTACGAACAAAGCTAGTGGAGGTGATGGAATTCAGTTGAGCTATTTCAAATCCTGAAAGATGATGCTGTGAAAGTGCTGCACTCAATATGCCAGCAAATTTGGAAAACTCAGCAGTGGCCACAGGACTGGAAAAGATCAGTTTTCATTCCAATCCCAAAGAAAAGCAATGCCAAAGAATGCTCAAACTACCACACAATTGCACTCATCTCACACACTAGTAAAGTAATGCTCAAAATTCTCCAAGCCAGGCTTTAGCAATACGTGAACGGTGAACTTCCAGATGTTCAAGCTGGTTTTAGAAAAGGCAGAGGAACCAGAGATCAAATTGCTAACATCCACTGGATCATGGAAAAACCAAGAGAGTTCCAGAAAAACATCTATTTCTGCTTTATTGACTATGCCAAAGCCTTTGACTGCATGGATCACAATAAACTGTGGAAAGTTCTGAAAGAGATGGGAATACCAGACCACCTGACCTGTCTCTTGAGAAACCTATATGCAGGTCAGGAAGCAACAGTTAGAACTGGACATGGAACAACAGACTGGTTCCAAATAGGATAAAGAGTACGTCAAGGCTGTATAATGTCACCCTGTTTATTTAACTTATATGCAGAGTACAACATGAGAAACGCTGGGCTGCAAGAAGCACAAGCAGGAATCAAAATTGCCGGGAGAAATATCAATAACCTCAGATATGCAGATGACACCACCCTTATGGCAGAAAGTGAAGTGAAGTTGCTCAGTTGTGTCTGACTCTGCAACCCCATGGACTACAGCCTACCAGGCTCCTCCATCCATGGAGTTTTCCAGGCAAGAGTACTGGAGTGGGTTGCCATTTCCTTCTTCAGGAGATCTTCCTGACCCAGGGATCAAAGCCGGGTGTCCTGCATTGCAGGCAGACGCTTTACCATCTGAGCCACCAAAAACCCTCTTGATGAAACTGAAAGTGGAGAGTGAAAAAGTTGACTTAAAGCTCAACATTCAGAAAACGAAGATCATGGCATCTGGTCCCATCAGTTCATGGGAAATAGATGGGGAAATAGTGTCAGACTTTATTTTGGGGGCCTCCAAAATCACTGCAAATGGTGATTGCAGCCATGAAATTAAAAGATGCTTACTCCTTGGAAGGAAAGTTATGACCATCCTAGATAGCATATTCAAAAGCAGAGACATTTCTTTGCCAACAAAGGTCCATCTAGTCAGGGCTATAGTTTTTCCTGTGGTCATGTATGGATGTGAGAGTTGGACTGTGAAGAAGGCTGAGCACCGAAGAATTGATGCTTTTGAACTGTGGTGTTGGAGAAGACTCTTGAGAGTCCCTTGGACTGCAAGGAGATCCAACCAGTCCATTCTGAAGGAGATCAGCCCTGGGATTTCTTTGGAAGGAATGATGCTAAAGCTGAAACTCCAGTACTTTGGCCACCTCATGCGAAGAGTTGACTCATTGGAAAAGACCTTGATGCTGGGAGGGATTGGGGGCAGGAGGAGAAGGGGACAACAGAGGATAAGATGGCTGGATGGCATCAGCGACTCCATGGACATGAGTTTGAGTGAACTCCAGGAGTTGATGATGGACAGGGAGGCCTGGTGCACTGCAGTCCATGGGGTCGCAAAGAGTCAGACACAATTGAGCAACTGAAATGAACTGAACTGAAGGATATTGAGCTACTGCAACTTGCTTATGTTATTGAAATGGAATGCAAATTGTTACAACCACTTCAGAAAACTATTTGATTGGCAATGGCAACCCACTCCAGTATTCTTGCCTAGAGAATCCCAGGGATGGGGGAGCCTGGTGGGCTGCCATCTATGGGGTTGCACAGAGTCAGACACGACTGAAGCGACTTAGCAGCAGTAGTAGCAGCAGCTGAAATTTAAAATAGCCATATATGTCTCAAAAATTTCATGCTGAAATATAGGTCTATAAAAATGCACATAGGACTTCCCTGGAGTCTCAGTGGTAAAGAATCCACTTGCCAACACAGGAGGCAGAGGTTTGATCCCTGGTCTGTGAAGATACCATATGCTGCAGGGCAACTAAGCCTGAGTGCCACAACTACTGAGCCTGGGCTCTAGAGCGTGGGAGCCGCAACTACTGAGTCCACATGTCACAACTGCTGAAACCTGAATGTTCTAGAGCCTGTGCTCTGCAATAAGAGAAGCCACCACAATGAGAAGCCCATGTACTGTAACTAGAGAGTAGTCCCTTGCTCACTGCAACTAAAGAAGAGCCTGCTCAGAAGACATAAATAGACATTTTTCCAAAGAAGACATACAAATGGCTAATAGGCACATAAAAAGATATTCAACATCACTAATTATTCAGTTCAGTTCAGTTGCTCAATTGTGTCCGACTCTTTGTGACCCCATAAATCACAGCAGGGCCAGGCCTCCCTGTCCATCACCAACTCCCGGAGTTCACTCAAACTCATGTCCATTGAGTCAGTGATGCCACCCAGCCATCTCATCTTCTGTCGTCCCCTTCTCCTCCTGCCCCCAATCCCTCCCAGCATCAGAGTCTTTTCCAATGACTCAACTCTTCGCATGAGGTGGCCAAAGTACTGAAGTTTCAGCTTTAGCATCATTCCTTCTAAAGAAATCCCAGGGCTGATCTCCTTCAGAATGGACTGGTTGGATCTCCTTGCAGTCCAAGGGACTCTCAAGAGTCTTCTCCAACACCACAGTTCAAAAGCATCAATTCTTCGGTGCTCAGCCTTCTTCACAGTCCAACTCTCACATCCATACATGACCACTGGAAAAACCAGAGCCTTGACTAGATGGACCTTTGTTGGCAAAATAATGTCTCTGCTTTTGAATATGCTATCTAGGTTGGTCATAAGTTTTCTTACTCAGCCACTAAAAAGAATGAAATCATGCCATATGCAGCAACATGGATGGACCTACAGATTGCCATACTGAGTGAAGTAAAGTCAGACAGAGAAGAAGAAATATTGTATGATATCCTTTATATGTTGAATCTAAAAAGAAATGATACAAGTGAACTTACAAATCTGAAACATACTCACAAATTTAGAGAATGAATTTATGGTTGCCAGAGGAAGGACTGGGGGAAGGGATAGTTAGGGAGTTTGGGATAGACATGTACCCATGGCTATATTTAAAATGGATGACCAACAAGAGCCTATTGTATAGCACATGGAACTCTGCTCAGTGTTGTATGGCAGCTTGGATGGGAGGGGAGTTTGAAGGAGAATGGATACATGTATACGTATGGCCGAGTCCCTTGGCTATTCACCTTAAACTATCACAACATTATTTATTAATTGGCTATATCCCAATACAAAATGATTTTTAAAGTCTGCTCAACAACAAAGACCCAGCACAGCCAAATAAAATAAATAAGTATTTTTAAATCCACTTATAAGCAAATTCTGCAAAAAATATGCATAAGAATAAACTATAGCTTGGCTTTTCTTTGTTGCCAAAAAATAGAAACAACTCAAATGCACACTACACAGATAAACACAGCATTGCATATCCCCTAAATGGAACCTACACAGCAATGCAAAATGAATTATTTCTAACAACTAGGAGAAATTAACTCATAAAAATATTAAGCCGAATAAATCAAAGTAGTGCATCTTCTATGAGTACATTTATATTGAATTCAAAGGCATAAAAAACAAACTTGCAATTTTTAGAAGCCAGGATAGTGGTTACCCCTTGTGGGTAAAGCATTCTCCCAATGCTTTGTTTAGTGATCTGGGTGGTGCTTCCTTAGGTGTATCCCTTTTGGAAACTCATTGAGTTTTACCTTAATGACTGGGCACTTTTCTGTATGTATGTCACTCTTCAACAAAATGTTTACATTATTATTTTTTTAAGGATGATAAAAATGCCTTAGAGTACATACCAGGCACTGTTTTCCATGGATTTCTGGAAAAGTTCTTGTTTCTTCAAATTCGCAAGTCATGAACTGTGTGCTATTAGGGGGCAGTTATGGCTACACACCTGTCATTTTTGTAAATGGAGAAACTGAGGCCCAAAGTGGTTAAGCAACTTGCTGAAGGTCACACAGCCAGGATGTGGCTCATCAGAACTCAATTCAGGGGGTTTAGCTACCTACAGAGTCTGCAGTTCCTAGATGCTACATTCCACTGCATTTTAATGAAGAGCCCTTTGGTGTAGAGAGGATCTTCTTCATTCCTTCATCAAAGGGCCTCCTGAATAAACCCAGGATGTTAGGCATTATGCAAATGAACTTAAAGAATCAGACTCTGCTAATAAAGATGGAGAGAGGAACACAGGGCCAAACTGAAACGTGATAATGAGACTGATCTTAATGCCACTTCTCAGCCCTTATTTGCAAAATTAAGATCTAAGAGGAGGAGGGAAAAAAAAACACCCCAACCATAAAAGGCAGGGTGGATACCCATGAGATAAGATGGTTGAAGAAGTGCTAATGACCCAATTAAAAAACGGAATGCAGTTCTGTGATCCTTGTTCCAATTACCATAGAATCTGGGCCCTGTATGTTCACTGCTGCAAGAGAAAGTGTAGGAGGATACTGATGTTTTGAGTTTGTATCTACCTGTGGCAGATACATTTTTTGAATTATTAATCTGCAGCTTTTTCACTGCGTATGTGTTTGGTTTTCCATCCCAAGTTGAACTCAGGGATCTTTGCTGAGCAGACTGCAAAGTCTTTACAGTCAGTAAAATTTACTATATTCTGTTAAAGTTTCACGTGAAGAAAGGGATGAGGTAGCTTTACCAGATTCAGTGGAGTAGCAAATGGCCAGAGGGTGTCAGGGATAGGAAGAGGGTGAAGATGGAGAAAAAGGGTCACTTGAAGAGCAGAAGTTTTGGCCTGTGTAGGAGCAGTGCCTGGAAAATCAGGGCAGGCTATAAGAAGCCCCTGTAGAAGCTAGACCCCACATGCAGGGACCCTCAGCCTTACCCAAGGGTCTTGGGTTTCAGGCTTAAAATAAAGTGGAAGGTCCACAGACCACATGCTTCTCAGGCAGTTGGTCTCCTACAAATACGTGAGTGCGAGTATGCTAAGTCACTTCAGTCATGTCCAATTATGTGCGACCCTATGGACTGTAGCCTACCAGGCTTCTCTGTCCGTGGGATTCTCCAGGCAAGAATACTGGAGTGAGTTGCCATGCCCTCCTGCAGGGGATCTTCCCAACCCAGGGATGGAACCTGCATCTCTTTTGTCTCTTACATTGGCAGTTGGGTTCTTTACCACTAGCGCCACCTGGGAAGCCCACAAATAAGTATTCAACTCAACAAATACCAAATGAACTCTAAGGATGAGGAAGCTCAGTACTGACTGAAATTAATTTTTTTTTTTTTTACCAATCTTAAAGTTTGAGGGTTTGGGGTGAAACTGAATTAAAATAAGGAATATAAGGAGTGGTATTCTTTTACACTTCAGTCTAAAGACTTAGATGCATATCTCCTCCATATGAAATGAGTGATAACTACTCCATGTAGACTCTAAAGAGCATTTCGCATTGAGGAAAAAAAACCACTTGCATGGAAAGAAGGTTATCTCCTTAGCTTTTTCTGGCAGCTGCTTAATAATTCCCCAAGCCCCACTCTGCTGTGACAAGCAAGCCTGGATCTGACTGCACATTCCTTTCTCTTGACCTTGGGGTCCAATTGCTTATGAATTCCTGACGTTAGTATTTCTGTCAGGCAAGGCTGCTTTAAGATGACTTTGAGTCTTAACAAAACTGAATTAAACATTCAACCAAGAGGATCTCCCTCCTGTGAGTAAAGATATGATTGAAACTTGTGTGATGATGCTATTATCATCACATGTTATAAACCAGGTGTACCAAGCCAGGATATTTAAATTTACCTGCAAGCCAACTGCTCCCACTACCAGAAGCAGCAACAGAACTATTCAAGTACAGAATTGGGGGAAAAAAATGAGAATCATCATGGAAGCTGGAGTCATTGGCCCAGATGTGTAGAAGGCTTGCGGTGATGATAATTACACATCATTAGTGCATTCACAGAATGAGATCCCTTCTTTCAGCAGGAGAGGAAACTCTACCCAGTGTAGGTGAACACACAGCATCATGCTGGCCATTCATTACTGTCTGGGCTCCAGGAAAAGTGCCTCCTTCCCCAGAAACTTTTTCTGCAGGCACGAGCACACTGGAATATTCAGTGAAGGATAATTGGCTAACAGAGAAAATGGCTGTTATCTGGATACCAGACAGGACTGCGTAAGCAGAGTGTCAAAGCTGGATAGCAGGAGAAGATGTCTTGATTAAAAATGACAAGTGTTAGCAGGTGTATATGGACATCATTTGCAAATCCTCTCTGACATGAAGACTTTGTGCAGAATGGGAGAAATGAACGGACTTGGAGCCACAGGGCAGCACTTCGCTGGTGTTTTGGCTGGATGCATTTGTGTGGGTGATGTAAGCAGCTCCAGTCTTTGGAGAGACAACGTGTGGAGCACTGACATTGCAGAGTCACCCACGTAGGGGTTCAACTCATCGAACAGGACTGGTTGCTGACTGAAGGCTCTGAGGGCTGTGGGACTATGTTGACAAAGGGGAGGTTAAGTTTGGGTGCCCTAGGCAGGCAAGATTCGAATCCCTGATCCCTCATGTATTGGCTCCATGACTTTGGGTAGATGACATCACCTCCCTGAACCTCCCATTCCTTCATCTATAAAGTGATAGCCTCTCTCAAAAGATTGGCTTTCCAGGTGGCACAGTGATAAAGAATCTGCCTCTCAGTGCAGGAGACACAAGAGACACAAGAGATGCAGGCTCGATCCCTGGTCAGGAAGATCCTCTGCAGATGGAAATAGCAACCCACTCCAGTATTCTTGCATGAAAAATCCAACAGACCGAGGAGACTGGCGGGCTACAGTCCATGGGGTCGCAAAGAGTCAGACACAACTGAGCATGCACACGGACTCTCGAAAGATTATTGTGAGGGTTCAGTGAGATTTTCATGTCAAAGTACATGGCTCTATGCCCCACATACAGAGCTTGCTCACAAATGTTAACTGCTGTCCTCATGGAGGAAGGTGTAGAGGAGAGTGATACTGTGAGAAATGTATATTTGGTCTCTTCCCCCAGAGCCTGATATGGAGCTCCTGAATCCCTCAGAACTTCCTGGGTGAAGAAAACATCTTTTGTTCTAATGAGGTGACTCTCGATGGGCTCCTGGATACTTTCAGAATGGAGGTGGGTCACCAGAAAGAACAAGGTCTGTGTCCCATTCCCCCGTCCTCCAGGAAGGATGAGTTAATGATAGGTCATGGTCAGGTGAGGAAGCCTCTGTGAAAATCCGTAAACAATGGGTTTTGAAGAGCTTCCAAGTTGGTGAACACAGCCACGTGTTCGGAGGGTGGCACACCCCAACTCCATAGGAACAAGCTCCCGTGCTCCGCACCTTTCTAGATCCCCACCCTGTACCTTTTCATCTGGCTATACATTTTATATCCTCTGTAATATTCTTTATAATAAACCAGTCAACATAAATCAAGTGTTTCTCTGAGGGCTTTGTGAGTGGGGTGTGAGAACCTCCAATTTATGGCCAGTTGGTCAGAAGTATAGTTGACAACCTGGGCCTTGCAATTGGCATCTAAATTGGGGGATGGAGGTGGGCAGTCCTGTGGTACTGAGCCAGTCTGTAGGATCCACACTAACTCTGGGGAGCTCATGTCAGAAATGAGTGATGAGACCCTGCTGGTGTCTGGAAAATTGGAGAGTTGGTGGGTGTGGGGAAAATCCTGATACACAGATGTCCTGTGATAGAGAAATTATTTTCTTAACGGTGACTTCCAGGCAGTTTGTGGCTCTGTTGATATGAAAAGCACCAAGACAAATGTATGGGTGTGTGGGTGCTGTGCTCAGTCATGTCCAACTCTTTGTGACCCCCTTGGACTGTAGCCCGCCAGACTCCTCTGTCCATGGGATTTTCCAGGCATGAATACTGGAGTGAGTTGCCATTTCCTCCTCCAGGAGATCTTCCCAGCCCAGGGATGAAACTCATGTCTCCTGCATCACTAGGCAGATACTTTATTACTGAGTCATCTGGGAAGCCCGTATGGGTAGAGGAAAACAAATATAAATGTACTCAGAGTTCCCTTTGCCTCAACAACTTGAGGGACAAATGAGGTCATGAATAACAATCCATATTTCCATGATTTTTGACTTCAAATGTAAAATCCAGGACTTCTGGACCCACATTCACATTTCACACACTCACTTGTGAAAATGGCTCTTTTGGCTTCTCCCTACAGCACCATCCCCAGCCCAACCATGATGGAAGATGCAGAAATAAGTTAATGGGGCCAAGTAAGGGGCTGCTGCTGCTAAGTCACATCAGTCGTGTCCGACTCTGTGCGACCCCATAGACGGCAGCCCACCAAGCGCCTCTGTCCCTTGGATTCTCCAGACAAGAATACTGGAGTGGGTTGCCATTTCTTTCTCCAACGCTTGGAAGTGAAAAAAGAAAGTGAAGTCTCTCAGTCGTGTCTGACTCTTCACGACCCCATGGACTGTAGCCTACCAGGCTGCTCCATCCATGGGATTTTCCAGGCAAGAGTACTGGAGTACATTGCCTTCTCCTAGGTAAGGGGCAGACATAAAAATAGAAGCTAAGGTTTACTGAACACGTATCTCTATGCAAGACAGCAGGCTGAGTCCCAAGCACGCACTGCCATAGTTCAGAAAGCATGCAATGCCAAACCTTCAAAATGATGGCTCGTAGTAATTGTCCACATTTTGTGGATATGCAAACAAAGCCCAAAAGTTTAAGCAACTGGACCAGTATCATAGGTATAAGAATTGGGACCAAGAATGTCTGTCCCCAAAGCCACAGTCATCATGACTTTGTTCTCCTGAAGTATCCTGTGTACAAACCACCTTCTCAATTGCCCCTTATATTTCTATCACCACCATAAAATTAGCTCATTCACATAGATGCTTGATGGGCCCATAAGACTTCCTTAGATAACTTGAATCCAGGCAAAAGCAAAAATTAGGCTCAAAATAAACCACCACACCTCTTGACATAAATCAGGGCATTCATAAACATCAGAGAAATTGTAAATGAGCTGAGAGCCCAATAACTTGCCCCAAATTCAAAAAGACCATTAAAACCAAAAGTTAATAGACTTAGAGCAGCCTACTGGGTAGAGAGGCCATTAATATAAGATAAATAATGGTAGTAAGGTGAGTGAGAGCAGGCTTATAAATTCTCACTTGCTTGTTAAGGGACGTGTCTTTTGGCCTCACAGTTATAATGTATATGACTGCAGATAGGTAAATTATAAATGTATGTTTTCCTTAAGTATCAAATGCAGGCTGTTTTTCCTCCCAGATACAAAATAAATAACAAGCCAAAAAGGAATGCATTAAGATTTTGTTTATCTTCCTTTTATCAAAGAGAATCCGTCATAGCTGGAAGGGAACTTTGAGACTGGCTATCTTTTCCAACTCCCTCCTTTTGCACATGAGAAAACTTGCCATTTTGGCCACACCAGAATTTCAGATGATTTGAAATTCAAACACACTAGTGGAGCCAAACATATTTTAATTGACTCCTTACCACTGACAGCTCTAATCAAGGTCTAAGTCTTCTGTTCAAACACAACAACTGATTAGCCTTAAAGATGAATGGACACAGAATCCTAATTCATATTGATTCTAGCTTCAGGCCTTTGCTCTTATTTCAGTCCTGTACTTACATGGTTATTATCCATATTACAAAGCAGTATTGATTGTTTTCCATCTTCAGCTGAAGCACGAATCTTTTGAGGAGACTTTTTTGAAAGTCATTTGAAACTTCTAGGATTGTATATGCTGATAAACAGAATAAATATGATCTAGGATGATGAATGGAACCATAGATGAGTTTGGAGGACTCCTAGAGCAGAGTAGCCACTATCTCATTCTCCAGGAGTCTGTAAGATTATATGGAAGGTCCTTATCCAACATGGCGCCCAAGCCATAGAGTAGGAGAGGCTGAGGGGACTGTCTGGGTGGTTAGGGGTGACAGAAGTCCTGTAAACCCTGACCACATCGGTGTGGTGTGGGGAAAGCAGTTGAGAGCTCTCGATCTCCTGAGAAAGGCACAGAAATGGCTGCGAGAACCCAGAGACCAAACAACATCCTCAGGGTTGGCAGTTGTGGGTTGTGGAAGCTTTGACGTCAACACTAGAGGATAACGTCGAACCATGGTCAGCAGCAGTACAAGCAAAGGGCATGAGGTGGAGAGAGCAAAGGTTGATACTTCTCCCCATGATTCCGCACACCCCAAAACCAAGTCTTCACTTCACACCAGGATCTACAAGCATTCCCGGTGAGAAGGACAGAAGGGAATTTGAGAGAGAAACTTGGGTCAACTGAGTAGTATCCAAAACAGACTGACTTATAAGCCACAAGGGATTTCATTTCCTCTAATTCAATTTTCCAGTGCATAGTGGAAATGAGTGCTTGAGAGTGAAACTAAATTCAATTGGAGGAAAATAAAGTTCCACTTTTACCAATCTGAGTTTTG
Organism: Bos indicus x Bos taurus; assembly: GCF_003369695.1. NCBI lineage: Eukaryota > Metazoa > Chordata > Mammalia > Artiodactyla > Bovidae > Bos > Bos indicus x Bos taurus. The sequence continues at coordinate 26,559,435 of NC_040100.1, read as the reverse complement.
TTACTAGGAAAATACCTGCTGCATAAAATAAGCTCCTAATACAGTGTCAGGCTTAATAACTCTTGGCAGTTGTGACTACTGTTACTATTAATGTTACTGTTGTTATACTGTGAGCTCCTGGAAGCAAGCATAGCATCTTCTGCTTCTGTGTTTGCAAGGGTCATTACAGAATTTCTTCAGTACACATTGGTTGATTAAATGACTCAAAACTTGAATTTACCCTAATGAGCACTCAATGCTATCATTTGTAAAACCCAGTGTCCAGGTAGCACCTTCACTGTGTAGTTTCCTGAGTGACTGATGACAGAACTCATCAGCCAGTGTTAGGCCTAGAGCATGAGTGAGAATTAAACTTCTGCTGTGCTAAGCTGCTGAGTTTGGGGGTTGCTTGTTACCATAGCACAACTCAGCTCATCCTGATACAAACTAAAATGTGAAATGTATTCAAGAGAAAGTACCTATTCTGTGACATGCCCTTTTACTTCTTTTATGAATTTAATTTTTACTATCTGCAGTTTACAGTCGATGAATATACAAGTCAATTATATTAACTGATTTGTCTAAGACCATACAGTTAGTAAAGGACAGGACCATCTGAGTCCAGAATCCTGGGATTTTCCATAATATCAGACTGTCCCCAAATTAACCCCTTTTTGTAGCTACTTTTCAACTATGCATTTTACTTCGAATTTTGGTGAGATAGCTATTTGATTTGTATTCCTTTCCACTTCTCCAAGCAGTCCTAAAGTAAGTAATGTTTGGGATTGGGTACAAGGGATGATAGATGACAATTTAGAGAAATCCCAAGTAGAAATGAAATGTGTTACTGTAACATTTGGGGTAGATGTCACCAGTAGGAGCAGTCACTATAATGTGGCAGAAAACTCTGGTGGAGAAATGAACTGTCCTGTTTTCCTGTAGGCTAGAAGAGAATAAAAAAGAATGATAGAAATATTGGCAAAGATGGGGAACAGCCAGAACCCTCACATGTTGCTGGTGGGAATGTAGAATACTTCATGTACTCTGGAAAACAATTTGGCTGTTTCTAACAAAATTAAATACACTTCTACCCAATGACCTTGCAGTTTAAATTCTGGAATTATACTCAATATAAATTAGTACATATGTCCACAAAATAATTTGCACAAGAATGTTCATAGAAGTTTAATTCATAGTAGTTCCAAACTGGAAAAATGCAAGGGTCTTTGAGAAGGAAATCAGTAATTGAGTTATATTCGTATAATGTGCATTTGTGCAGTACTCAGTCATGTCAGACTCTTTGCAACCCCATGGACTATAGCCCACCAGGCTCCTCTGTCCATGAGATTCTCCAGGTAAGGATACTGGAGTAGGTTGTCATTTCCTACTGTAGGGGATCTTCATGACCGAGGGATCGAACCCAAGTCTCTTGTGTCTCCTGCATTGGCAGGAGGATTCTTTACCACCATACCACCTGGGAAGCCCATGTTCATATAACACTAATCATCAATTACAAAGTATGAATATAGAAAAACATAATAACATGGATGATTTTCAAAAACATTAAGTTGACCAAAAGAAGTTAGGTACAAAAGTATCTACTGAATGATCCAATTTATGAATAGCAAAAACAAGGAAATCTAATCTATAATGTTTAAGGTCAGATGGTGGTTACATCCAAGGTGGGGGCACTGGCTGTAAAAGGTCATGTGGGATTTTACTGAGATGATGAAAATGTTCTACAACCAGATCCAGATGGTGTTTACAGAAGGCATACACACGTGCATAAATCCACTGAGCTGTATACTGTATGTATGCCATGCCTCAACATAAAATAATAAAACTTAAGAGAGGATGATAAAAATTGTATCTGCCTCTTAAAAGGGAAAGCATGGCTTTTGGGTCCTAGAGGCCTGGGCACCCTCGCTCAGCACCAGAGAATGGCTGTGGAATTTGAACAGAGCAGGAGTGAACCACCGCTGGGATGGCCTAAGCGTGAGACTAGGAATGGGGATTCTATAAGGGATGGAAGGCCTGGTGGTGACTGCTCATGAATGTAATGAATGACTCAAGACTATAGAGTGAATATATGTGGCTGAGTCTGTGGTCCACAGACACATGTTCTCAGGAGCATCTCTGCATCACTAAGAACAAATGACCCAGGGCTAGCTCTCCAAAGCATCGTGGCACAGCTGAAGAAGCACCACTAACAATTACATCCCCAGGAAACTCAAAACCAAGCCTTATTTCACTTTTCTAACACCTCACAAGTCCCAAGATACTTCTATAACCCCAAGAGGGGGCAGGAGTCCCCTAAGAATGACTATCAAATTTCTCATCAAAACTTGTGGACTAAGGCTGAGAGCCAGAGTCAACCCTAGTTACTCATTCTTAAGTGTCATGGAAACACTAGAGTCACATTTTTCAAAGTCAGCCACCCTGAAATTTGCAATGAATGGCACCTGCCAGAAAGCGGAACCAAATGTCACTTCCTCGGAACCAGACACTCAACTCTAAATCAGTTTCAGCTACTTGCTGCAGTATAACCCTGGGCTTGTCAGTGCTCCTCTCTGAAATTCAGTGTTCACATCTATAAAATGGGGATGGCAGCTCCTCCTCCTCCCTTGGAGCTGTTATGATGAAATGAGAAAATATGTGTCATATAGGAAGCCCCTACGCATCAGCCACTTGGTTGAGTCAACTCCCTTGCCAGCTTTTTGCTCAGAGGCTGTGTGGAGGAGACATTCTATGTGAAGACAGTTTCTTTACCAGAAATGGACTCGCCGGGGTCCCCAGCCGGGAGCCTGAATCACTCATTGACAATGGTGGCTATTCAGATGAAGTGGTGTGGAAATAGAGGTGTGATGACCCAGGAAATTCTAGAGCTGGGAAGGTGAGCATCAAGGCGTGTAAGAGAAGAGAAATCAACAGGCTGGGGCTGATTTCGGAGGATGGTGGCCTTGGAGGCTGAATTCGTCATGCTGTCTGAAACAATGTTTTCTTACATCTTCTTCCCCACAAAGTAAATGCACATGCACACACACACACACACACACACACACACACACACACTGGATTCAGGGCTCAGAGACAGAATGGGACATCATAAAATGTAGTTTGAACCTTGTTTCTCATTGCCACCCAAATCTCTTCCTTTCTCATTGCCCCAGTCCAGCCCAACCCAGAGACATTCATGCTCTTCTGAAAATCCCTGTGGGTTAGACTTCTTCAGATAACAAAAGAGAATCAAGAGGCATACTGAGTAAGGTGCTACGGTAGAAAGGGAGAGGAGGAAGGCGTGGGTCTGGGTCCTGTCCTGGTCTGTCCCTTTCCTGCCATGTGATGCTATTAAGTCACTTCAAGGCTCTTGACACCAGTTTCTGCATCTCTATAATCAAAATGTAAAGGAATTAATCAGATAATTTTAATTTTGCTATTTTCAATTTTAGAAACTATTAATGAAGCAGTGAAAACCTGGCATATGGAAGTTACTTAGAAGACAAAATTAGAGGATATTCTTAATTCACCACTCACTAAACAGTTTGAGAACTAAAAGTTGAGTTTACAATGATGGAGATGCCTTTTTCCCTCAAGGAAATTAGAGCCTAGGGTGGAACCGCAGACTACATCCTGGTCTCAATTCAGCCCACTCATCTGGTGAGATGAGAAAGCATGACAGCAGGCAAGGGGCAGACAGGGACTTACAAAGACTGGGGGCAGGGGAACTTCCTAAGGACAGGACGCTTCAGCTGAGACCTGCTTTAACTTTTCCTCCTTGTGAACATATAGGTCAGTGAAAAGAAAAGAAACCTCACCTCTAGTCCCACTACTCTGAAGTAACCCCCTCAAACAAACACACAACCACACATGCCCACACTGATCCAGTCTTATCTGTGTGATATACGTACATGCAAACTCCTTTTTAAAAGGCTGGATCATGCAATAGATGCTATTTTTAAAAGTTAGCTCATTTTTCACTTAATATATTTTGAACATCTTCCTAAAACCTGAATTCATTTTAATAATTTCATATTATCCTATTAAGTGATTGTAACATAATTTGTTTAATGAAGACTCTAAATTTGGACACTTAGGTTATTTACAATTTTCTCTGCTACTATAAGCAACTTTGTGATGAATGTGTTTGCAGCTAATTTTTTGCACATATCTTCCTTTATTTTCTCAGAATGAATTCCTCTCCATGAAATTATTGAGTCAAAACCACGTATCTTTTGAAGGCTTTGGATACATGCAGCCAGAGTTTCTCTCAGAAGATTTTGTTAATTTTTAATATCACCAGAACTGCATGAATGTGCCAATTTCTCTCACATTCTCTCCATCAGCGGGTATTATTATTTAACTTTATGTATCAGTTATACTGACTTTGGCCTTTCAAAACTGCCTATTTGTGTTTTCCTTTCACATTAATTTGAAAAATCTCTTTATATATTAAGGACATTGACATTCTGGTCTATTATGTTACGAATATCTTTCCAGGTTTTCATTCATGTAAGATGTTTTTAAGCTATTTTCCTCACAGAAAAATTAGTCTGGTTATTTAAAGTTTCCATCTTCTGTTCCACATAAGAAATTCCTTCCTTACCATAAGATTCTTAAAATAGTCTCAAATTGTTTATCTTAATGCTTAATACGGAGAAGGCAATGGCAACCCACTCCAGTACTCTTGCCTGGAAAATCCCAGGGACGGAGGGGCCTGGTGGGCTGCAGTCCATGGGGTCGCTAGGAGTCGGACACGACTGAGCAACTTCACTTTCACTTTTCACTTTCATGCATTGGAGAAGGAAATGGCAACCCACTCCAGTGTTCTTGCCTGGAGAATCCCAGGGACGGGGGAGCCTGGTGGGCTGCCGTCTATGGGGTTGCACAGAGTCGGACACGACTGAAGCGACTTAGCAGCAACGCTTACTAGCTTGGTTTTATTTTTTTATTTATTTATTTTTATTTTTTAACTTTACAATATTGTACTGGTTTTTCCATATATCAAAATGAATCCGCCACAGGTATACATGGTTTTAAAGCGTTTAAATCTTGACTCAGGTGATTTGCCTCTGGGATACCATAGAGATGGATGAAGGTCAGGTTTCAATTTTTTACTTTTGTGTACTTTAGTCATACTGGTCTCAGGATTTTTTTTTTTTTTTAAACAATGGGCAAGGATCACTTTCATAGTTTAAGAAATTATAAAAATGAAGGAATTCCCTGGCGGTCCGATGGTTAGGACTCCAAGCTCTCACTGCTGAGGGCTCTGGTTCGATCCCTGGTTGGGGAACTAAAACTCCACAAGTCACGTGGTACAGCCCAAAAAAAAAAGACTCTTCCAATTATGAAAAATGTGTCACCACTGGGCTTTTCTTTTGAAATCTGATATATAGAAATATAATTTTTGTTGGCTTTCTAAAAGGTTCCACAGATGCCCAGAAGGAGTTAACCAGGCAAGGAAGGTGAAAAGCATGTTTTCAGTGAGGGGAAGCACTCTTTCAAAGAGGCTAGAGCACAGCCAGTGTGTTCAGGGAATTCCAGGTTAGCCCAAGCAACAGGAGGACAAGGAATTTGAGAGATTCCTTTCAAATTCTGAGGGGATTTGAGGGAGGGATACATTTAAAAACCTCAGAATTCAAAGATGAGCATCATCCTGACTTGTGACAAAGTGCCCACCTTCTATTATAACTATTAAACTTTTGCTATATTTGCTTTATCATCTTTTAATAAAAGAAATAAGACATATGAAGGAAGACAAGGTTCCCTCTGATCAGCATTCCCCATTCCTCTTGCTTGTCTGTGTTCATGTGCTTCGTATGTTTCCACTTTTGTTCCAATAAATTATCCTATGAATGTGTATAAGATTAGCTTTGGCTACAAATAAAAGAAACTCCCCAGGTAAATGGAAGAGCAGTTTTAAGAGATAAATATTTATTTCTCTTGCATGTAAAAGTGCAAGAGATCTGATGTGGCTTCTTTAGATTTCAAGAACTCAGTTTTTTTTGTTTTTTTTTTTTTTTAATCTTATAGCTCCTCCATGCACGAATTCAATTCTAAAACTTACTTCTTGGTCCAAGATGGGTGTTCAAGCCCCTGCCATCATATCCACATTCTAATGAGAAGGAAGAAGAGGAGATGCCATGGTTTGAATTGTGTCCTCCAGAAGATATGGTGAGGTCCTAAGCCTCAGTATCTGCAAATGTGAGATTATTTGGAAATGGAGTTTTGCAAATGCAATCAAGTCAAGATGAGGTTCATACTGAATTAGTATGGGCCCTAATCTGACTAGTGTCCCTGTTGAAGAAAAAGGGGAGACTCAGACACAAATACACATGTGAAGACAGAGGCAGATATTGGAATGATGTGTCTGCAGGCCAAGGGATGCCAGGGATTTCCAGCAACACTAGATGCTGGAAGAAGACGCAGAACAGATTCTTCCCTAGAACCACTAAGAGAGCACAGACATGCTGGTAGTAATGCCGGTCTCCAGAGTCAGGAGAGAATAGGCCTCTGTCATGCAATGGCACCCCACTCCAGTACTCTTGCCTGGAAAATTCCATGGATGGAGGAGCCTGGTGGGATGCAGTCCATGGGGTCGCTAAGAGTCAGACACGACTGAGCGACTTCACTTTCACTTTTCACTTTCCTGCATTGGAGAAGGAAATGGCAACCCACTCCACTATTCTTGCCTGGAGAGTCCCAGGGACGGCGGAGCCTGTTGGGCTGCTGTCTATGGGGTCACGCAGAGTTGGACACGACTGAAGTGGCTTAGCAGCATTTAGAGTTACTTAGGTTAGGTTGCTTTGTTATAACAGTGGTAGGAAGGCAACACAGAGAGCCAAGGGGTAGAAGAGGAAGAAACTGGAGAGGAGAAAAGTTTAAAGGCTCTTTGCAGATACACTTCAGGAAGTTTCCTGGAAGCTGCCGAATAACAGTGCTCACATTCCATGGAACACAGTGAGGCATGGGCTCACCTCCCTGTAAGGAAATCTTTATTCTGGATTTCCCTGTCCCCAGCTCAGGTTTTTATCACAGTGGGGAAAAAAGTGGAAGAACAGCAGTCTTTAAAATGTACATAAATGGCATTAACTATCGTGTTCCTTTGTAACTTTTTTTTCCCACTCATTTCTTTAAGGTATGTATCTAGGTTGAACCATGTAGTTATAAATCACTATATTTAAGAGTGATATACTAGTCTACTATGCATATTCATCACCATTTACCTTCTGAGTGATAATAACATTTTTTTCACTTTTTGTCTTACAGAGCTGCAATAAATGTTGCACTATCTCTTCTAATGTATATGGGAGTATTTCACTAAAGCATGTGAAATTTCTAAGTGAGAGCATATACACATTTTCATTTTTAAATTTTATTTTATTCATTTATTTTTTTGGCTGCCTGTCATATGGCATATTAGTTCCCTGACTAGGGATTGAACCCACGCCCTGACCCTGACTCCCGGCATTGGGAGCATGGAGTCTTAACCACTAGAATGCCAGAGAAGTCCCTACATTGTCAATTTTTTAAAATATTTCCAAATTGTTTTCTCAAGTAGTTGTATCAATGTACATGTTTTCCTTTAGTGTATCTTGTTTTACCACCAACAATTTTAATGGACTTTAATGGACTTTTAAAATTTTCCAAAATTGTAAGTGAAATAATAAAATGTATTCACCTTAGGTGTACAGTTAAATAAATCTTGACAAGCATATAACCCCAAGTAAATATTTGACATGTCATAATCAAGACATATAACATTTCTATCACACAAAATAATCCCTTCATATACTGTAGAAAGGTAATAAGCCAACAGATTTGAAAATTTAGATGAAATGGGAATTTTTCTTTAAAAACAGTTTAGCAAAATGGACATAAGAAACATCAGAAAATCTGAATACTTCCACAGCTAATAAATAAATTGCATTTGCAATTACAATCCATCTCTCCTGTCCCCCACCCCACACACACAGCCCAACTCCTGGCTCAAATAACTTTACCAGTGAATTCTTCTGAGTATTAAGGATAGAAAAAACACCAATCTAAAAATTTTTCAATTAATGTTTCAATTTAATACAATCTCATTCAAAATTCCAGCTGGAGTTTTTGTTGTGGACAATGACTCCAAAGTGTATATGGAAATGCAAAGGGGCAATAAAGACCATATTGAACAAGAATAAAGTTGGAGGTAAGCTGACAGGATGGTTAGTATATCCTGTACCTTGTCCAGGAGGTCGTCTCATAGGCGTCATCACTTTGCAAAAATTCAATGAACCACAAGTCCGTTCATTACACTATCATGTGTAAAATAGACAGTTGGTAAGAAGCTGCTCTGCTTTTGAACTGTGGTGTTGGAGAAGACTCTTGAGAATCCCTTGGACTGCAAGGAGATCCAACCAGTCCATTCTGAAGGAGATCAGCCCTGGGATTTCTTTGGAAGGAATGATGCTAAAGCTGAAACTCCAGTACTTCGGCCACCTCATGCTAAGAGTTGACTCATTGGAAAAGACTCTGATGCTGGGAGGGAATGGGGGACAGGAGGAAAAGGGGACGACAGAGGATGAGATGGCTGGATGGCATCACTGACTCGATGGACATGAGTCTGAGTGAACTCCGGGAGTTGGTGATGGACAGGGAGGCCTGGCGTGCTGGGATTCATGGGGTCACAAAGAGTCGGACACGACTGAGCAACTGAACTGAACTGAACTGAAGAAGCTGCTATATAACACAGGGAGCCCAGCCTGGTGCTCTGTGATGACCTAGAAGGGTGGGATGAAGGTAGGGGAGGGAGGCTCCAGAGGGAGTAGATACACATATACATATAGCTGACTCACGAGTTTGAGCAAGCTCCAGGAGATAGTGAAGGACAGGGAAGCCTGGCATGCTGCAGTCAATAGGGTGGCAAAGAGACGGACACGACTGAATGGCTGAACTGTACAGCTTTTTCACTTTGTTATATAGGAGAAACTAACACAACATTGTGAAGCAATTATCCTCCAATAAATAATAAATAAAATTTTAAAAAATTCAACATGCTCTTCACTTGAGACTTATCCACATCGTTTGTATGTTATGGTTACATGTTAATTAAAATGTTTACAAAGCAAAGCACCACCACACTAAAACCTCTCTACTTAAAAATAAAATAAAATAAAACTCTCTACTTGCCAGGAGCAAAGGTTCATGGAAAGCTCCCAGAATATTGGAAATAAAAGCAAAAATAAACAAATGGGACCTAATTAAAATTAAAAGCTTTTGCATAACAAAGGAAACTATAAGCAAGGTGAAAAGACAGCCTTCAGAATGGGCGAAAATAATAGCAAATGAAGCAACTGACAAACAACTAATCTCAAAAATGTACAAGCAACCCCTGCAGCTCAATTCCAGAAAAATAAACGACCCAATCAAAAAATGGGCCAAAGAACTAAATAGACATTTCTCCAAAGAAGACATACAGATGGCTAACAAACACATAAAAAGTTACTCAACATCACTCATTATCAGAGAATGCAAATCAAAACCACAATGAGGTACCGTTTCATGCCAGTCAGAATGGCTGCGATCCAAAAGTCTACAAGCAATAAATGCTGGAGAGGATGTGGAGAAAAGGGAACCCTCTTACACTGTTGGTGGGAATGCAAACTAGTACAGCCACTATGGAGAACAGTGTGGAGATTCCTTAAAAAACTGGAAATAGAACTGCCTTATGACACAGCAATCCCACTGCTGGGCATACACACTGAGGAAACCAGAATTTAAAGAGACAGGTGTACCCCAATGTTCATCGCAGCACTGTTTATAATAGCCAGGACATGGAAGCAACCTAGATGTCCATCAGCAGACGAATGGATAAGAAAGCTGTGGTACATATACACAATGGAGTATTACTCAGCCATTAAAAAGAATACATTTGAATCAGTTCTAATGAGGTGGATGAAACTGGAGCCTATTATATAGAGTGAAGTAAGCCAGAAAGAAAAACACCAATACAGTATACTAATGCATATATATGGAATTTAGAAAGATGGTAACGATAACCCTGTATGGGAGACAGCAAAAGAGACACAGATGTATAGAACAGTCTTTTGGACTCTGTGGGAGAGGGAGAGGGTGGGATGATTTGGGAGAATGGCATTGAAACATGTATAATATCACATTAGAAACGAATCGCCAGTCCAGGTTCAATGCAGGATACAGGATGCTTGGGGCTGGTGCACTGGGATGACCCAGAGGGATGGTAAGGGGAGGGAGGTGGGATGAGGGTTCAGGATTGGTAACACGTGTACACCTGTGGCGGATTCATGTTTATGTATGGCAAAACCAATACAATATTGTAAAGTAATTAGCCTCCAATTAAAATAAATGAATTTAATAAAAAAATATATATATAAAAGAAAGTTTCTATTATTTACACCTGGCACTTTTTAGGCTAGACCACTGTATCTAAAAGTATTAGAGCAGAAATCAGCTAGGCTCACTTTCAGATTGGGCTCTGCTCCTTGGATTGATATAATGACTTTGTAAAATGGTCTAGAAGTGAACATATGCGTAGCCTGTGACAGGAATTAAACTACTAGGCATATACTTGACATCAGTGAGATACAGGCAAGTGATCAAAAACACAAAACAACTCAAGTGCTAAAGGACGGACCATTGTTGAGTCAATTACGATACCTCTTTGAATTTTAATTTCTACATCTTTAAAATGGACATCAAAACACATATAGCTACTTCACAGAACTGTGTCCAGGCAAGAAAAGTACCTAAGACTAGCATCTGGCATATCGCAGACATTCAGTGAACAGTGGCTGATATTTTTACTAGGCTTTTAAATAAAGATGCCATCATTCATACCCTTGTTGTTGTTCGGTCGCTAAGTCATGTCCAACTCTTTGGGACCCCATGGACTGCAGCATGCCAGGTTTCTCTGTCCTTCACTATATCCTGGAGTGTGTTCAAACTCATATCTATTGAGTTGGCAATGCTATCCAACCATCTTCTCCTCTGTCGTCCTCTTCTCCTCCTGCCCTCCCCTTCTCCTCCTGCCCTCAGTCTTTCCCAGCATCAGGGTCTTTTCTATTGAGTTGGCTCTTCACATCAGGTGGCCTCTGCTTCAGTGTCAGTCCTTCCAATGAGTACTCAGGGTTGATTTTCTTTCGGACTGACTAGTTTGATCTTCTAGCTGTCCAAGGGACTCTCCAGAGTCTTCTCCAGCACCAAGGTTTGAAAGCATCAATTCTTTGGTGCTAAGCCTTCTTTATGGTCCAACTTTCATCTTCCCTGGTGGCTCAGAGGTTAAAGCGTCTGCCTCCAATGCAGGAGACCCGGGTTCGATCCCTAGGTCAGGAAGATCCCCTGGAGAAGGAAATGGTAACCCACTCCTGTATTCTTGCCTGGAGAATCCCATGGATGGAGAAGCCTGGTAGGCTACAGTCCACGGGGTCACAAAGAGTTGGACAACTGAGCGACTTCACTTACTTACTTACTTACTCACATCTGTACATGACTACTGGAAAAACCATAGCTTTTATACCCTGAATGAAAGTATTAGTCATTCAGACATGTGTGACTCTTTGTGACCATATGGACTGTAGCCCACCAGGCTCCTTTGGCCATAGGATTTCCCAGGCAAAAGTACTGGAGTGGGTTGCCATTTCCTTCTCCAGGGAATGTTCCTGAACCAGGGACTGAACCCCGGTGTCCTGCTTTGCAGGCAGATTCTTTACGGTCTGAGCCACCAGGAAAGTCCCCTAATAAAGTATAAAACATCTCTCCCGCTTATGGCACTAGACTTTCTCCCAACATCAGTATTCGTGTTAATGTTTTCCAAGTGAGACAACTAGTCTGGGAAATGTTCCTTCATTTGAGAAATCTCAACGTGGTCTACACCAAAGGTGGCTGCTAGACCAAGGGAAAGGACTCTGAAAAGCACTGCAACCCTCCTTGGGGCAACAGCACCCTCTCTCATCCCTGTGTCTGAGGTCACAATCCCCTGGTAGTTCACTGAGGATTTCAAGTCCCACCCTGTCCTCGCGTCTCCGCGGGATCGCCAGCCTTCAAGGAACTGCCTCTGATGAGTTCACTCCATCAGGAATCCTCTGGGAAAACAGACATGGATTGTGTACACCGCAGAATTAGCCTTTCTACATCATCCTGTGTCTGTTGAGGCGGCGGTGAACCAGATGTGGTTTTCGGCAGACATGACTTCAAAAGCGGTAAACACAGTTATCAGTAAACTGCAATTCTGCAACAGTCAAGGTCGCTGACAGGTGACATGGCAAATCAAGGGAGATTAAAAGCCATGTCTTGTCTGACACGAGCCCATTTGATACTTACCAATGGCCAGATACGGAACATTGCCTGCTCTTGATGGGAAGGCATTGAACATAGTGTAATTTCTTGAAAGTGAGTCCTTGTCATTTTTCTCCAAAAGGGGTGGAAAGAAAAAAGAACAAAATACAGGTAGCTCTCTGTTGATCATCTAGATGTTTTCACTTATTTCATACTAACCTTATTCAGAGTTTGTCATTGGTCAGGTTCGCTGCTAAGCCTTCTCTTTCTTCATCCTCAACCAAATGTATCCTCACTTTAATAATTATTTTCCCTTTCCATTCAGGGAAACTGAGACTCAGGATTTATGGCCACCATCCCAAGCTAGTCAGTGATCAGACGAGACTGGAGCCCAGAGATTATGATATAGTGCTTACTCATCATGACAGAGATTTACTCTGGGTGAAGGAGGGAGTATATTAGGATGACATCCAGATGGCATGGCTTTCTGGCAGGGTAACAGTTGGCATGCAGAGTGAATCCTACCTATTTTTTGGACACAATGCTCTCTGCAGCCTGGAAACATGCACTCTAAAGAATTACTAGAAATGGTCATTTGCATGCCAGGATGGCAGTGCCAACAGCCCTTCATTCTGCATCACTGTGGCATAAACAAGATTTTCATAAATGGGACTTTTTTCCACCCCACATAACATTTTCTGTGTGCCAAGGAAACATACTCTTTGAAAAAGCCCACTCGTGAGAAATCCTTTTGTGTTTCACCTGTTAATCTATTTAGTATTAAATGTAGATGTTAAAAATTTTGTTGAGGACTTCCCTGGTGGCTCAGTGGTTAAGATGCTGCCTGCCAGTGTAGGGGACATGGGTTTGACCCCTGGATCTGGAAGGTTTCACATGCTTAGGGGCAACTAAACTCTCACGCCACAACTACTGTAGTCCATGTACCTAGAGCCCATGCTCTGCAACAAGAGAGACCACCCCAATGAGAAGCCTGTGCACCCTAACAAGAGAGTATCCCCCACTCACCACAACTAGAGAAAGTCCATGCACAGCAATAAAGACCCAGAGCAGTCATAAATAAATAAAATTTTTAAAACAATTTGAAAATCAGGTTTAAATCATTGGGTGTATCCCTAAGAACAAACCAAATTAAGATTATATGATTCTCCAAGTATTTTGTGTCCTAAATATATTCAACCAAGATGTAAACAGGGTCATGACCCCTTCCTTGAGTTTTGAATATATTTGACCTGAGCTCCAATCCCAAGTTCTGTGAGCCTAACATTCTCCCAAGATTTTTGTGAATTCTCCAGCGTCTATGTTCCTCTTGATTACTTGTGCCTCCAAGTCCTTGCTCCTCTCCTTCTCTCCCATGGTTCACATTTTCTCTCTTAAGGCTATTCTGTCTGTACAGCATGGACCCAGAGAGTAACAGCCTCTTTTGCTGATGTTTCTCAAGCTGTCCAATTTATTTGTCCTTGTCCTCATTTTGGGGTGATTAAGAGGGTTTCTAGCACCGTAACACCAACATCTTAAAATTGTATGTTAAATAGCTCAAGTATATTGGACTTCTGGCTCTCAACCTCTACTTCATACCTCGAACCTGGCAAAATAAGCTTCAATGCCAGCCACTGTGGCCGCTCGTGTTTCCTCAGTCAGGCCAAGTTTGCTCCTACCTCAGGGCCTTTGCACTTGCTGGATGGTTTTCTCTCCCATAGCTTCATGAATCCCTCAGTCACTTCTGTCAAGTCACTGCTTAGTGTTACCTTGTCAAACGCAACTTCCCAATCATCCAACATAACGACACCTCAGTCTCCCCTTTCCTCCTTTATTTGCCTCCATAGCTCTCAACAATACCTGCTATATTGCATAATTACTTGCTTGCATGTTTTTGTTTTTTTTTTTACTGTCTCTCATGCTGGAAACTCAAGCTCCATAAAGTTGGTGATGTTCTTGCCTAATTGTTCTCTCATGTATCCCTAGAGTCTGGAATGGAGGAATACATAGCAGGGATCAATGCAATGTGTTAGAGTAAAAAAAAAAAAAATCCTTGAAGACACTTTCCATTTAATTCAAGTTTTCTTTCCAGAAGCAATGGCAACATGGCCACTTTACAAAGTAATTAAGTACTTAGGATGATATTTTGCCATTACAGAGAAGGCAAGGCATGGGCCACATTACAGCAGAGGAGAACTCAGGATTCGGGCAAGAATCTGCAGTGGATTGAGAAGGAACTGAGATCAGTCCTGTGGAGGGAGGGACCAGGATGCTGTGATTCAGCAGTTAGAGCAGACGATGTGGTGTGAAAGCGTGAGGGACCTGAATCAGCAAGAAAGGCTACAGCCAGGAAGCACATTACAATTGGGTTTTGCTGGTGGCTCAGATGTTAAAGAATCTGCCTGCCATGCAGGACACCTGGATTCGATCCCTGGGTTGGGAAGGTTCCCCTGGAGAAGAGAATAGCAACCCACTCCAGCATTATGCCTAGACAGAGAAGCCTAGCAGGCTACAGTCCATGGGGTCACAAAGAGTTGGACACAACTGAATGACACAGCTTTGACTTTTTGCGTTAGTGGTATGGTGGTGAGGATAGCTGCCTTCCAAGCAATTGACTCGGGTTCAATTCCTGGCCAACGTGAGTTTTCCTTTGGGCTTCCCAAGTGACTCAGTGCATAAAGAATCTGCCTGCAATTCAGGAGACACAGGAGACGCAGGTTTGATCCCTGGGTCAAGAAGATCCCCTGGAGGAGGGCATGGCAACCCACTCCTGTACTCTTGCCCGGAGACTCCCATGGACAGAGGAGTCTGGTGGGCTACAGTCCATAGGGTCGCAAAGGGCTGGACACAAGTGAAGCGACTCAGCACACACACACGTAAGTATGAGAGGCATACCTGATTACAACACTTAACAAAAAAATGTAAAATATCACATTAATAATTTTAGATTGGTTACAGAATGAAATAATAATATTTTGAGTATTGGGGGATAAATAAAGTATTATTAAAATTAATGCTACCCTTTTGCTTTAGTTTTTAATATGCCTATTAGAAAATTTTTAATTACATCTGTGACACATTATATTTCTACTGGACAGTACTGTCTAGATTCTCTCCTCTTACGCCCACACACATTTATATATACATATGTAATGTTTTCATTAAAAAGGAGTGCATTATACATATTATTTTATAAACCTATTATTTTTATACCATGAACATTTTTGGATTTAAGTAACCTAAAACTTTCATCGTCATTGTCAATGGCTCCAGAGTAATAATAAAAAATACTGAGTAAATGCATTGGAGTTTATTTAAACTGTAATTGAACATTTTAAGACTATTTTCTTATTTTGTTTCATTTTCTCCTCTGCTCTCTTTTTTTCATTTCTTTTCTTTCTTTCTTCTTTTTTTTATTAGTACATAAAACCCTGGAACAAGTTACATTGCAAGAACTACACGTACCATTTCTATTACTTCCCTAGGATAAATTCCTGAAACATATTTAGGGTTCATGAAAACAAAATAAGTGACAAGCTCCTCAGACCAGCAACTTTATGGAGTAAGGATGCTCCTACATGGAGCAGCAAGATGATTTCAAGCTTTTAACAAATTATCTGTGGTTCAGAACTGTGCAGCCCCAGGACACAGGAAACTGTGTGATGGATGGTTGGACACACCAGCTGTAGAGGCAGATAAACTAGGTCCTAATCTTGCTTCTCTGTCATTTTTAATGACCTCCTACTCAGTTCTATAGCCTCTCTGAGCCTCAGTTTCCATATCTAAGAAATGGAAGCACTAAGGGTACCTCCCTGATAAGATTACTCTTAGGACTGAATGAAATGCCATACGTAATTGTTCAGCACAGTTCTTGGCTCTTGGTAAATCCTCAGGTAATGTGATTATTAACATTTCTGAAATCTTGTTTGGACATGCCAATCAACACACACACACATACATGTATAGCTTTCTGCTTTTTATCATACTCTCCCTGCTCTCAACTACTTTTTTTCAAATAGAGATCTATTTGCTAAAATAAATTGAAATGGGTAAAGAATATGAGGCACAATTTATACCAGATATATCTGCAATTACTAACTCTGAATTAAACATATCCCTTCATGAATAATGAAGCAGAAATAGGCCAAAGGAAAAATGAGATAAGATCTTAAATCCATGTATTTTTAATTGCTTCATTATCTAAAATTTGCTATGAATAGCAGTGGATACAGTTTGCTGTTTAAAGCACAAAAAGAAATAAGAATTTTCAGCCAAATCACAAAAGGCTATCAAAAATTAATTTTGTGTGCTATGATCACTGAAAATGTAAGTGATTTTGAGGCAGAGTGACATTTAAAAATGCTATTTATATGCTAATAATAAATGAGTCATTTTTCATTTTGATGC
Organism: Bos indicus x Bos taurus; assembly: GCF_003369695.1. Classification (NCBI taxonomy): domain Eukaryota; kingdom Metazoa; phylum Chordata; class Mammalia; order Artiodactyla; family Bovidae; genus Bos; species Bos indicus x Bos taurus. Next base: position 26,542,761 of record NC_040100.1, on the reverse strand, counting down.
AAAATAAATTTTTATTTTCATTTTAATGAACTGTAGTGAATTATAAGCTTTTTCTTCTTATCTGTAGGTAAAAGTTTGGGACAGATAGCAGACGGTTGGCCAATGATAGGCAAGAGGTCTTGGAGGGAGTGAAGATGGCGCAGGTTCTGTCATCTGGTACTGACCTCCTAAACTGGATGGAAATTTTGGAGTTGAGATGGTTTTTCTCCAGGTTTCTAGAAATTTCCAAAACTTAGATTTACCTTAGAGGTGGCTAACTTCCAATTAGTATCATATCAGAAAAAAATATTTATGAACTTTACTGAATTAGTGATCCTTTTTTTTTCTTATATGAAACAATATTCACATTCTAGACTTTAAAAGGAGAACACAGTTAGTTAAGTGATTCTTGGCATGCACATTGCTCTCTGAAGGATATTTTTCAATAATGTTTATTCTTTATCAGAATGTCTATGTCAGACATTTTGCTAAGCATTATTATGTTCGTTCTTTTATCTAATCTTCCTGACAGCCCTAAGAAGGTGGTATTGTTACAAGCCTCATTTTACAGATGAGAAGCTTGAAAGAGAGAGAGGGCAAGCAGTTTCCCCACGATTTGACAGACTGTAAGTTGTGGAGTTTAGATATGAGCTCACATCTGTCTGTGAGTTAAGTGCCACACATTTATTTATGAACAATGCCAAGTGCTTTTAAAAAAGAGAAAACAGAAAGGTATAAATGTTGAGCCCAAATGAATTGTGAATGAAGAAATCTCAGGCATCAGTGAGAGCTTATGGTGACTCCCGGAAGAGATGCCTCGGGTACCCTAGGAGGTAGCTGTCCATTCTGCCTTCAGGATGCACATGCCTGCTGGACACCTGGCCTGTGCCCTAGCTAGGTTTAAAGCTCAGTTAGTTGCTTTCTCTTCATGCTCCTGTAGACTGAATGTGTGTGCTTAGTCACTCAGTCAGGTCTGACTCTTTGAGACCCCATGGAGCCTGCCAGGCTACTCTGTCCATGGAATTTACCAGGCTAGCATACTAGAGTGGGTTGCCATTTCCTACTCCAGGGGTCCTTCACCCAGAGATCAAATCCACATCTCCTATGTCTCCTGCACTGGCAGGCAGATTCTTTACCACTAGTGCCTCCTGGGAAGCCCATTATAAAGCTAGTTACTTTATCAGTTCTGAAAAGTCGGGGTGCTCAAAACTTTCACACGTGTGTGTCAGGGCTTTGGCAAAAAATATCTAGAACTCTGCTGGGCTGAGAGGCCATTCATTTTTATCAAGGGCCTGATGTTATTCTCTGATGTCTGACTTCTTTGAAGTGAGAAGCCAAGTTTGCAAATTCATTTCTATGTTCCTCACATTCCTTACTCTTAGATCTTGTGTTGCCTTTGCCAGATTTGATTCTTGATGTTAATTCTCTTTAACCAGGGTCTCTTTAAATGGGACCTTGTGAGTTATGGAGCAGTAATTCACCCCTTCAGATCTAGTGGACTCAAGGCCACAGGCCAGCTCCTATTAAATGGAAAGGCCTGAATTATTATCCTATAATTCACCTCCTGGAAGTGTCTTAATTCAATTACACTGTGTCCCTGAATGACCATTAAAAGAAATAGAAAAAAAGTTCTGCATCTTTCTTGTTACAATCCAAAGTAATTTTCAGTGCCAAAGAGTTCTTCCTTTAAAGTCATTAGAAAGAAAATTAAACAGAAAAATAAAGAAAAGGGCCTCTTATCACTGGAAATGATGCACTGTAGACAATCAATCACATTTAAAACCATGGGAACATGGCAGAGATCACAGCAATCAAAAATCTTCTTTGTGGCCAAATCCTTTTGATTTATATCTTCCCTCCCCTCCCATTTTTTTTTGATTGTTTTACTAGTAAGTTTGAGTTAAAACTAATGCTAAATTCTGTTATCTTCCAGCCTGTGATCACATAAGACTTCATATAATAAATACAAATAGCTAATGCTTGGTGACATGCCTAGTTCCAACAGAAGGAAATATAATCTGAGTTTTGCAAAAACAAAGGAACTTGAGGTGCTCCTGAGTCTTAGTTTGGGTGCTCTCAGAAGCAGATCTCAAGACAAAGATTCATATATGCATAGCTGGTTTGAGAGATAAAAGCAAGGAAATAGTGAGATTGGAAAGGGAAATAAGCCATCACAAAAAACAAGTTAGTCCTACTGACACCCAAAGCCCAGTCCTGCTAGGGACGCCTGGGTGATGGTGTAGAAATAGGTACCTAAAAATGGTGAGGGAACTGAGGTATTTATACACCAATTGCCTTCAGGCATATATAGAGTGCTGCTCAGGAAAATGATAAGGTTTCCCTGGTGGCTCAGATTGATAAAAATCTGCCTACAGTGCAGGAGACCCTGGGTTAGGACAATCCCCTCGAGAAGGGAATGGCTACCCACCCCAGTATTCTTACCTGGAGAATTCCATGAACAGAGGAGCCGGTAGGCTGCAGTCATGGGGTCGCAAGAGTTGGACACGACTGAACGAGTAACACACCACCACAGGAAAATGAGGAATTGGTCAACATTGTCTTTGTTGTCATCTTGTGTTTCAGGAACCTAGAATTCTCACTTGATCATCCAGTTAACTTTGTTCCATTCTACCTGCAGAAATGAACGGACGTGAAAGTCGCTCAGTCTTGTCTGACTCTTTGTGACCCCATAGACTGTAGTGGATATGGTCAAAAACTACAAAAATGCCTTCTGAAGTTAAAAAACCCTCATTCTCAATTCCAAACATCTATGGTCGAATAGACAGTAATGAATAAAAAGCTCACATAGACCCAGGCTCAAATACTGTCACGTGAGCAGTCATTATTATCGCGTGATCATGAGCAGTTACTTCTCTTGAGACCTGGGCTTCTCACCTTCAAATCGGAGGTAATATTTCCTAGGCTGCAGTAAAACAAATGAGAGGATTGACATGTACATACTGCTATATTTAAAGTAGATAACCAACAGGGACCTACTACATACACATGCAACTCTTCTCGATGTTATACGGCAGCCTGGATATGAGGTGAGTTTGGGGGAGAATAGACGCATGTACATGTATGCCTGAGTCCCTTTGTTGCCTACCTGAGACCATCACGACATTGTTAACTGCCTATACTTCAATATAAAATTAAGGGCTAAAAAATAAATGAGGTCACCCTGATAAGGTCCTATCTTAGTAGGACGCCCAGCACACAAGTGACCATTATGATGCTGATGAGGTTGATGAGGCTTTGCTTTAGGGGTAGGAAAACTATTTCTTCCTCCAAGTCTAGAATCCACCAGCCCCTCCTTCTTAACCTGGCCCGTTTATAACTTTCTGATTTGCTCTTATATGCAGAAAGCAAATGGCTCCTAAGAATCTCAGTAGCAATCACCGTCTGATAACTCACAAGCCACATCTAGGCAACATGGTTTCAGAGAAATCCTACAGAGTCTCTTAAGACAAAGTCATTTAAAAACTCTGATTTCTAGTTCTGTTGAAGCATCAAAAGATCTTGCCACACTGGACCCAACTGCCATTCTGCAGCATCGGCTGGACATGAGGGACAAGTGTTCCTTCTAACCTGGGTGACCCCCTCTGGTTCCACCAGTCTCTGTTTTCATGACTTGCTTCCTGCCTTCTCATGACCTGCCTGGGCGTCTTTGAGTTTGCAACGTCTGATTTATCTAACCAAAAGCAGTTGCTCTAAACATACTCTTGCCTAACAACAAAGGTCTATCCAAAATTATTTATCTTGCCTCTCATTTTATTGCAATGCGATTCATATAATCAGCAATGAATACAGTATGCAAAAGAGTGGATTTTGCTGCTGCCTAAAAAATATCAGTGGAAACATTAAGGGTTAGAATTGGAAATTGTGCTCTACCAGCAGTAATTAGAGAACCAGGCTGGGAAGTCATTGGACTGAAGGGCTGAAGAGACAGCTTCAGTGCCTACCAAGCTGAAGTATACGGCCCATGGAGATGAGTTAAGGAAGACACCTGAGTTTAGTCTAATAGCCTTGTAATGACTGATCTCCATCTACCTCTGGTGAACAGGGCATCTTTTGTACTTGGGGTGATTACAGACGTGAAAATGAGGGCCTGTGGGTGGTAATTACTTAATGAGGAGTGTTAACCAAGTGGTGGAAAATCACCTCTGCTGAAGCATAAAGGAAACAGGAAGGCATATGGAAAGACCTGAAGGGAAGAGGGTCATCCTTGAGCTTCTGGCTCACCTGTTCCTTTTTAGAAATTTGCTGACCACGTCAACAGACCCCATCCGTGGTCATAAGTCTCCTTTTCCTTGGTTCAGGGTTTCCCAAATTGGGCATCACTGGCATTGGGGACTGGATGATGCTCTCTTTAGGGGGCTGTCCCACACACTGAAGGATTTAGCCACATCCTTGGTTTCTATCTATTAGATGCCCCTAATACTCCTCTCCCCAGATGTGAAAGTGCAAATGTCTCGAGACATTGCCATCATCCCCTGGGAGGCAAAATCACTGCCAGTAGTGAACCACTGCTTTTGGTTGTGCAGTATTTATTAATATTTCTTTAAATTACTAGGTTATCTTTAAAAATCAAGGAATCTCACTTTAAATCCTGATTTTTGGTCTCTCTGTGCCTATTCTCTCTCTCTTTGCCTCTCATGCTCACGTTCACTCAGCCGTGTCTAACTCTTTGTGACCCCATGGACTGCAGCCTGCCAGGCTCTTCTGTCCGTGGAATTTTCCAGGCAAGCATAGTAGAGTGGGTTGCCATTTCCTTCTCCAGGGGATCTTCCTGACCCAGGGATAGAGCCGAAGTCTCTGGCATCTCCTACACTGCCAGGTGGATTCTTTACCACTGAGCCACCTGGGAAGCCCTGTCTTGGCCTTGGTACCCCTCTAATCCGCCTCCTGTACTCCTGACCTCATCAACTCCTGCTCTGTACAGATGGTCCCCAAGTTGTGATGCTTCAACTTAGAACTTTTCAGTATTATAATGGTGTAAAAGTGATGGTTCACCTTCAGTAAAAACTACTTCAAATTTTTAATTCTAATCTTTTCCCAGGCCACCAATATATGATGCAATCCTCTCTTATGAAGATGAGTTGTGGATATGCTCCTGTCAGTTGCAAGATCCCAAGGGTGAACAATCCATACCTAAAACCATTCTGCACCCAGAGAGAGATTCTGGTATGTTGCTTTTGAACAGTGTTCAGTGGACTTTCCAGGTGGCTCAGAGGGTAAAGAACCCATCTGCCAATGCAGGAGACACAGGTTTGATCCCTGGTTGGGGAAATCCCCTGGAGGAAGATATGGCAACCCACTCCAGTATTCTTTGCTGGAGAATCCCATGGACAGAGGATCCTGGCAGGCTACAGTCCCTAGAGTTGCAAAAGGGTCAGATGCAACTTAACAACTAAACAACAGTATTCAAAAAATTATATGAAATATTCAGCACTTGGTTTTAAAATAACCTTTGTGTTAGATGAGTTTGCCCAACTGTAGGCTAATGTAGTAAGTGTTCTGAATACATTTCAGGTAGTCTAGGCTCAGCTATTATGTTCGGTAGGTTAGGTGTATTAAATGTATTTTCAATTTCCAAATTGTAAGGAATGTCAAAAAAGTTGGAAATGGGGGACAGAAGGAGCATAACTTGGGCTCAGAATTGACAGAGCTCCCCTGAAGAGGTGACATTTTAGCCCCACAAGGTGAAGCTGACCAAACATCCAAGGCAAAGAGGTATTGCAGGCAGAGAATATAATATGTGCAAAGGCCCTGAGGTGAGGAAGAGCAAGGAACTAGTAGCAGGCCAGTAGAGCTGAACTGCATAGTGTAAGCCGAGCATCAGATGTGATGGAGATTGAAAAGGTTAGAAAAGGGTGGATCACATTGGACCCTGAGAACAGGTTAAGTATCCTGAATTTCAACCTTGGAAAGTGAGAAGGGACATCATCTACCCACAGATTGAAACTCTGGGAACCAAAACTACTTCCTATCTACATGAACATGATTTTGGCTTTTTCTTCTGAGTTCATTAGCATGACTTTCTTTGTTTCTGGGAGTTTCCCGCCCAGGCAAATGATCTGACATTCATTACAAGAACTTGAGAAAAAGATTCATCAGCTCTTCAGTGGAAAACATGGACTCTAGGGATTTTTAATCCTTTTCCTCAAAATCCACCCCTTTGTATATTCACCAACCCTGAAGTGTTGCATCATGATCCTTACCAATCCTAAGGAAGCCACCTCTTTGAAAGATTCCGTCTTAAATCAAACCTCCAGTTCCCATTAAATTGTGACTTTCCCTTCCCTGAAGGCACATTGCTATCACTTTGCAAGGTGGTGTTCTTCATTAGAGCCATAAGCAATAAACTCACTTTATCTTCTCAACTGGTTCTATTGGTGATATTATAAGCAGCTTTTGGAAGGAAAAAGCTCTCTGCAGGAGGCCTCGTTGTCTTGTCATTAACCTTAAACTAGACAGCCCCATGTTCTACTCATTTCTGGCCCTAACAAACCTTTCAAATCTTTTGACCTCACAGTTGTTCAGTTGCTAAGTTTTGTCCAACCCTTTCTAACCCCACAGACTGCAGCCCGCCAGGCTTCTCTGACCTTCACTGTCTCCTGGAGCTTGCTCAAACTCATGTCCATCGAGTCAGTGAGGCCATCCAACCATCTCATCCTCTGCTGCCCCCTTCTCCTGCCTTCAATCTTTCCTAGCATCTGGGTCTTTTCCAATGAGTCAGTTCTTCTCATCAAGTGGCCAAAGTTTTGGAGCTTCAGCTTCAGCATCAGTCCTTCCAATGAATATTCAGGACTGATTTCCTTTAGGATTGACTTGTTTGATCTCCTTGCTGTCCAAGGAACTCTCAAGAATCTTCTCTAGCACCACAGTTTGAAAGTATCAATTCTTCGGTGCTAAGCCTTCTTTATGGTTCAACTTTCACATCCATACATGACTACTAGAAAAACTATAGCTTTTTTATTTTTTTAAACTATAACTTTAATTAGACAGACCTTTGTTGGCAAAATGATGTCTGCTTTTTAACACTTTGTCTAGGTTTGTCATAGCTATTTTTCCAAGGAGAAAGTGTCTTTTAATTTCATGGCTGGAGTCACCATCCACAGGAATTTTGGAGCCCAAGAAAATGAAATCTGACACTGTTTCCACTTTTTCCCCATCTATTTGCCATGAAGTGATAGGACCGAATGCCATGATCTTCATTTTTTGAATGTTGAAATTTAAGCCAGCTTTTTCACCCTTCTTTTTCACCTTCACGAAGAGGCTCTTTAGTAACTCTTCACTTTCTGCCATTAAAATATTATCATCTGCATACCTAAGTTTGCTGATACTTATCCTGGCAATCTTGATTCCAGCTTGTGATTCATCCAGCCCGGCATTTAACATGGTGTACTCTGCATATAAGTTAAATAAGCAGGAATGACAATATACAGCCTTGATGTATGCCTTTTCCAATATTGAATAGTTTCATCATAGGGGACTAGAATGCATAAGTAGGAAGTCAAGAGATACGTAGAATAACAGTCAAGTTTGGCCTTGGAGCACAAAATGAAGCAGTACAAAGGCTAACAGAGTTTTGCCAAGAGAATGCACTGGTCATAGCAAACACTTTCTTTCAACAACACAAGAGACGACTCTATACATTGACATCACCAGATGGTTAGTACCAAAATCAGATTGATTATATTCTTTGCAGCCAAAGGGAGAAGCTCTATACAGTCATCAAAAACAAGACTAGGAGCTGACTGTGGCTCAGATCATCACACTTGGCTGAAAAATTCAGGCTCAAATTGATGACAGTAGGAAAAACCACTAGGCCATTCAGATATGACCTAAATCAAATCCCTTATGGTTATACAGTGGAAGTGACAAATAGATTCAAGGAACTAAATCTGGTAAACAGAGTGCCTGAAGAACTGGGTGGGGGTTTGTAACACTGTATAGGAGGAGGTGACCAGAACCATCCCCAGGAAAAAGAAATGCAAAAGGCAAATTTGTTGTCTGAGGAGACCTTACAAATAGCTGAAAAAAGAAAAGAAGCAAAAGGCAAAGGATAAAGGGAAAGAGATACCCAACTGAAAGCAGAGTTCCAGAGAATAGCAAGGAGAGATAAGAAAGACTTCTTTAGTGAACAGTGCAAAGAAATAAGAGGAAAACAATAGAATGGAAAATACTAGAGATCACTTAAAGAAAATTGAAGGTATCAAGGGAACATTTCATGCAAAGATAGGCACAGTAAAGAACAAAAACAGCAAGGACCTAACAGAAAAAGAAGAGATTGAGAAAAGGTGGCAAGAATACACAGAAGAAATGTACAAAAAAGTTCTTAATGGCCCAGATAACCCTGATGATGTGATCAGTCACCTAGAGCCAGACATCCGGGAATCAAGTGGGCCTTAGGAAGTATCACTACGAACTAAGCTAGTGAAAGTGATGGAATTCCAGATGAGCTATTTCAAATCCTAAAAGATGAGGCTATAAAAATGCTGCACTCATTATGCCAGCAAACGTGGAAAACTTAGTGGCCACAAGACTGGAAAATGTCAGTTTTCATTCCAATCCCAAAGAAAGACAATGCCAAAGAATGTTCAAATTACCATACAATTGCACTCATTCCACATGCCAGAAAGATTATGCTCAAAATCCTTCAAGTGGCTTTTGCAATACGCTAACCAATAACTTCCAGTTGTATAAGCTGGATTTAGAAAAGGCAGAGGAACCAGAGATCAAATTGCCAATATATGCTGGATCATAGAAAAAGCAAGGGAATCCCAAAAAAAATCTACTTCTGCTTCGTTGACTATGCTAAAGACTTCGTGTGGATCACAACAAACTGTGGAATATTCTTAGTGAGATTAAGAATATTACCAGACCACATTACCTGCCTCCTGAGAAATATGTATGTAGGACACGAAGCAACAGTTAGAACTGGACACGAAACAATGGACTGCTTCCAAACTGGGAAAGGAGTATGTCAAGGCTGTGTATTGTCACCCTGCTTATTTGTGAAATGCTGGGCTGGATGAATCACAAACTGGATCAAGATTGCCAGGAGAAATATCAACCTCACAATACCTTGCTTAATCTGTTGGTTCTTTCCACAAATAAAAGAAGCAGAAATGGAGAATCATTTAATGAACAGATGACCAGATCTCTTCCTTAGCTTCCCCTTCAGAAAGGTCCCAAACTGTGAACAAAATAGCATCTAAATGTGATACATATATACAATGGAATATTACTCAGCCACTAAAAAGAATGAAATAATGCCATTTGCACCATGTATGGACCTAGAGATTGTCACACTGAGAAAACAAAGTCAGATAGAGAAGGAAAAATATTATATGACATCTCTTATATGGGGAATCTGAAAAGAAATTATACAAATGAACTTATAAAACAGAAAGAGACTCAGTAACTTAGAGAACAAACTTATGGTTGTGGAGTGAGGGGGAGGTTTGGGGGAACAGATAATTAGGGAGTTTGGAATGGACATGTACACACTGCTATATTTAAAGTGGGTGACCAACAAGGACCTACAGTATAGCACAGGCAACTCTGCTGAGTGTTATGTGGCAGCCTGGAGGGAAGTGGAGTTTGGGAGAGAATGGGTATATGTCTATGTATGGCTGAGCCCCTTTCCTGTTCACTTGAAACCATCACAACAGTGTTAATAAGCTATACCCCAGTACAAAATAAAAAGTCAAAAATAAAACACAGCATCTAAAGAAAAATGACAGAAGTCGACAAGCCTTTCCACAAGCCTGCACACAGTGGGAGATGTCAACAAATGTGATGACTCCGACCCCTGCCATCTCAATGATTAACACTGATTTTTTCCCTTTTTCCCCAAGGAGAGAGGGGTCTGGAATTCGCAAGGAGCAAAAAAGGACAAACTTTTTTTCTTTCTCCACATTCCTTAGGATTATATACCAATAATGTATCCTGCCTAAGGACAGTCTTTGGATTCAAACTTCTGTTATTTTAAAATGTTAATTATGGGAGTATACCTGGTCTTTACAAGGATGTATCTTGCCTGAGGACAGTGTTATCTTAAAATGTAAATTATGGGAGTAGGTTGGAGGAGGTCTTTACAACCTCCAGACATTCTTTGGATTATATAACCTCATTGTTAACACTAGCAAGCGGGTACGCTTTCTGCCCCCTTCTGATGCCTATGTCAGAAGCTTTCTCTATCTCCTTTATACTTTAATAAAACTTTATTACACACACACACAAAAAAAACTTTTCTGGCTAAGCAGAATCTTCAGAGATGGTTTTGGGGTGACACTGAATCCGCCATCTCCCCAGATTGTTGGCATTCTGATTAAAAGCAATTTTCCTTTTTACCAACATCTGTCTCACTCAAGTACTAATTTTTGAGTGAAGAGCAGCTAGACCTGATTTAGTAACAATATGAGGTTTCAGACTGGAACCATGGCAGGAATTTCAACGAGAAAGTGACAAACACATGTCACAAATCTGGCATTGAGTGAAGTTCAGAAAGCATCTCAAAATAGCATGCTACTTGCAAATAGAATCTGGTTTTCTTGGTCACCTTCAAGCTATCTAGACAATTGTGAACACGCAAAGCCAGTAGGACAAAGGAAACAAAAGCCACCCAGGAGGCCATGATAAAGAGAAGCAAATCCACACCCCTGTCATGCTTCTCTCCTGTGGAATCCAGGCTCTGAATTCTTTAAAGATGTTTTTCAGTTTCTGCCTTAACATCATGCACTGGAAATTGCACAGGTTTGGGTTTTGTCTTTAATCAAGTGAAATTGCACCATAATTTTGTTTAGTCATTAAAATGTTCTTTAGCAAATCTTGTCAACAAGAGCCATTTAAAGGGTTTTAATCAGGCTTCGTCATTCTCAAACAAGGTAGAGGTGCAATGTTTGCAACAAGACAAGTGGGATGTGAGATGCCCAAGGCAGGCAGCCTGAGCACCCTGCCTTCGATTCTCAGAGAGCTGTTTCTGCTCTACTTGCTTTTTCAGCCCTTCAGACTTGCCAGTTTTCACAGCCATCACCATGTCCAACTTGGCTTACATGCAACAAGGTCATTTTTGAGGGTCTTAGGGCTTATGTGTATCTGTACAGGTAGGAACATGAAGGCAGAACCTGTGAGTGGATACTATTATCCTCATGGCAGGCAGACACTCTTTCCAGATTTAATTTTAAAAAGAAAAAATATCCATTATGTGTCCTTATCTCCCAGAAGACATTACATTATAATTTGCATGAACATTATTATAGTCCATGCAAATCCTATAAGGATTAGAGACCCCTGAGAAAGCAGAGGGGGCTTACCTGGTGGCTCAGTGGTAAAGAATCCACCTGTAATGCAGGAGACGCAGATGTGTGTTCGATCTCTGGGTTGGGAAGATCCCCTGGTGGAGGGCACGGCAACCCACTCCAATATTCTTGCCTGGGAAAATCCCATGGACAGAAGAGCCGGGTGGGCTACAGTCCATGGGGTTGCAGAGTTGGACATGACTGGTGACTGAGCATGTATGCTAGAGAGGAGGGGAGAGCCAACAATGCACTGCCAGAAGTAGAACTTAAAGGTATCACCAGACTGAACATCCAGCCTATCCCTCTCTCCTGAATTTTACAATTTCAGATCATCATTCACGTCTCTATGTGTTAGGATGCTTTCGCCAACAGTAGCAGAAATTCCAACTCAGACTGGTTTACATGTTAAAGAAATTATTTAACAAATTGCTACTTACTTGTCCTACCAGAATCTTCAGCTGAACATGTCTAAATAGTTTGATGAGAGTCTGAATTGTCTGAAATGGTAGAGTGTGGATTCTGGAGCCAGCCAGTCTGGGTTTGAAATCCTGGCTCTGCCATTCACAAGTTGTGTGGCCTTAGAAAAGTCACTCAATCCTCCTTGCCTTGGGCTTCCATCTGTAAAGTAGGGGTATGATGGCCCTTCCTTCAGAGATTGCTGGAAGTGAATGTTTGTAATCTGCTTAGAACGGTGCTCAGTCCAAAGTGAGCTTCATATGCCTTTGAGTTTTATTCGCCTCCCCAAAGCCCTACCCAAACTTGATCTTCCTCCTGAGTTTCCCTTCTCAGAAAATGGCATCACTCTCCACCCAGACACTGAGACTGAGGCAGGAGAAAAATGGACCCCAGGCTGAACAGTTTCTGCTCTGTGGACAGAAACTCCAAAATAGCAGGACAATGGAGGAGGCTGGGCTCTGCCCAGATAAGAGGTAAAAGACCACGTATTCCTCCTTCTTTAAATGAAGGAGATGTCCCCACCTACACATGTACAGACGAGCTCCTTGGAGGTCAAAACAGGAGGAGTGCCACCCCATAGTAAGTGATGTCAACTACCCATAGGCCTCTCTGCTAGAATTCACCTGGCTAAGAGATGCACACACGCACCAGGGAGGAGCCCCAGATAAACCAAATATGGACTCAGAACCAGGCAAAGTAAATCGATTGGTCCGAGGAAACCTGGAAGAAACGCCATATATATATATATATATATATATATATATATATATATATATGATTGAAACTGCCACAAGGGTGCTCCTCTCTCTCAGTGAACCCATGTGTCAATCTACATGTACTCCTTTTCCTCCTAAATGCTTCACTTTCCATCTCTATGTGGAAATTCATTTCTACACAGCTGACAGGCCAGGGCCTTGTCACTGATCATGAGTCCCTGGTGATCTAGTGGCTAGGATTCAGCCTTCTCGCTGTAAACTAGACTTCAATGTCTGGCCGGGAACTGAAACCGTGCTTCAAGCCACTGCAGGCCAAGGCCACTGGAGATCCATAACAGATGGCTATATCCTCCAGACTGGGAGACATACTTCTTTGTTATAATATTTATGAAAAATCCAAATGTGAATGATTATTTGTCTATTACTATTAGTTTAATTGTGTGTCTCCCTCTCCTTAAGATCTAAGTTAAGTCTTTGTGTCTTGGTCATCAGTGACTTGCACACAATATTGAATGCATGAAACAGTTGGAGGTCTCATGAACTGTTAACAACCAGAAACTTTTAAGAAGTTATGAAAACTGAAATCAACAATGAATCAAGGAGCATGATATTGTGATTTCTTCTAAGAAACACATGTGTTTGGTCTTCATCTCTGTTTCAGACAGGTACATGAGCACTAAATCACTTCAGTTGTGTCCAACTCTTAGTGACCCCATGAACTGTATAGCCCGCCAGACTCTTCTGTCCGTGAGATTCCCTAGACAAGAATACTGGAGTGGGTTGCCAGGCCCTTTTCCAGGGGATCGAACCTGCATCTTTTACATCTCCTGCATTGGCAGGAAAGTTCTTTACCCCTAGCACCACCTGGGAAACCGGTTTTAAGCATAGAGCTCCTGAAATCCTAAATGTGGTAGAGCAGAGTAATCAAGGGCTTCCCTTGTGGCTCAGCTGGCGAAGAATACACCTGCAGTGTGGGAGACCCCTGGGTTCAATCCCTGGGTTGGGAAGATTCCCTGGAGAAGGGAAAGGCTACCCACTCCAGTATTCTAGCCTAGAGAATTCTGTGGACTGTATAGTCCATGGGGTCACAAAGAGTCAGACACGACTGGGTGACTTTCACATACATAAATACATAGAGTAATCAAGATGTCTTTTATTATGTTAACTAGGTCATTTGTGGAAACTACCTGAAGATGGAGGCTGGTTTCCTGTGGAGCCAGGTTTTCAGTGACTCAGCAGAGCCTAAGTAATTAAGCCTCCATGAGAAGTGAAAAGGACCAGGTTCAAAGAGCTTCCAGGCTGGTGAACACAGAGGGTGATACTCCTGAAGAGGGCAGGGAAAGTCTGTGCCCTCTCTCCACGCCTTGCCCCGTGCATCTCTTCCATCTGGCTGTTTCCGAGTTATAACCTTTCATAATTAGTTGGTGGTCTAATAAGTAAAATATTTTCCTGAGTTCTGTGAGTCATTTTAGAAAATTAAACAAACCCAACAAGGGAGTCATTGGAAGCCCCAATCTCGAACCAGTTGATCAGAAGCACAGGTGAAAATCTGGGGCCTCTGCCTGCCATCTGAAGGAGGGACACAGGCTGGGAGGGGGAAGTAGTTTTATAGGATCTGATACAGATAGTGTCAGAATTGATTTAAATTGTAAGACACCCAGCTGGTGTCTGAGAATTGCTTATTAATGTGAGGCACGCACGCGCGCATACACACACACAGTGGAATTGAAGACTAGAATCCTATTGGTGAAAAAATCATTCACTGCTTCACTTGATGACATAGTCAGGGAAGGGGGAAAGCATCATGTGGAAGCAGCTAGGATTACCCTTGTTTAGATTGCTTGACTTTCTCTTCAGGATCATAGGAAGACAATGCCTGCAAGTGTCGCTTGGAGCTGTCTGAGGGGTGGAGCTGGGAGAGTGTGGATGAGAGGGGAAAGGGCACAGTTTACACAAGAAGGCCTAGTAGAAGACATTGCTTCCACATTTCTTGATCTTCTGCTTTCTTAAGTTCAGGGCCATATTTCCAACTACCTTCTGGTGTCCAACCAAGTGTCCTTCAGACAAACCAAATAAGTCAGACATTGAATTAACCCATTTAGTCTCCACATCTCCTTTTCCTGTGTCTGTGACACTAATAGTCACCTAACAGCAATCAGGAAGGTCACCCTCAGTTCCACTCTGTCTCTCAGCCTCTTCTTGCCCCATTGATCTGAGATCAGAAGTGAAACCAAGAAATTCTTCATAAAATGTCTGGATGGCTGGTCTGGAGATATTAGTCCATAAGAGGGTCCCTCAAGTGAGTTCCCTTCTCTGCCAGACAGAACACCCTGTGCTCATTAAGGATCCAGTCAGCTGAGACTGTCTTCATTATCATAAAAATGAGCACAACACTGAAGATGTCCTGACCTGCTGAAGTTCCTCTACATTTGCTTATGGAAATGAAGATATTCCAATTCTAGACTCCATGTCCTTTCCCTCCCTCAAGGCAGGCTATAGATGAAAGACATCATCATTGAATTTTCTGTTTATCTCATATCCTCCTCATATTACAGAGGGATCCCTTACTTGTGAAGGATACCCACTTTATCAGCACACACTCTTGTCAGATGACAAGGGCCAGGTTTCCTGTGCGGAGGACCAAATTATCCATCCTGCCTGAATGGAGGAGCTCCTAATGTCTTTCCCAACACATGGGATATAGACCAACCTCTTAACCCTAGCCCGTAAATTCCAGTCCCTGTCTACTCCAGCCTCCCCTTTCTCTCTCTGGCTCTAACACACTCTATTCTGGCCACACTGGTCTTTATCTATTTTCATTTCCTTCAACATGCTGTACTAACATCCTGCTGCTCTGAACCTTTGCACACTCTCTCCTCTACCTTCTGTGGCCACCTGGGCAGGGCTACTCTGCCCGAAGACCTCAGCCCTAACATCACGTCATCCTCAGCATTCACCAACCCTCCCAATGTTGCTGAAATTCAGCCCCTGTAAACCAGAGCCAGATTAAACCTCAAAAAGAGAGTTTGGGTGAAATAGAAATAAGTAACTTTATTGCTTTGCCAGGCAAAGGGTGCCACTGTGGGCTAATATAATACCCTTAAGACTGTGCATCTACCCTGGAGGAAGGAGTGAGGAGTCTTACAGTGTTCAAGGAGCAGGGCATGGTCAGCTCATGGATGTTCTTCTGATTGGTTGGTGGTGAGGTAACCAGGAGTCAGCATCATCAACCTTCTGGCTGTAACTGGTTTGAGGTCTATGTGCTTGTGGGAAGCATGCAATTAACTTTTTCCACCTGGTGTGGGTTTCAGTATCTGCAAAACAGTTCAGGGATATGGCTTAAAATATTATCTATAGCCCTTGAGAGGGAACTAAAGTGCCCTTGACTTTGTTTAATAGTTAAACTATTATTATTTTGTCTTGCTTGACTGTTTTCCTTTCTTTTCACATCTTCTCATTTCCTCATTAAATTTATGCTTTGACTGAAGCTTTTGTACAGACAAAAAGCAGGCAGAGGACGTGAGGGGAGTCTGTTCTAGGAAGGGTCCTGTTCCTTTACACCAACATTATCCCTCTCCCTTAATTAACAGCTTCAAAGGCTTGAGTACTTCCAGTGTTAGTTTCACTTGGTCTGATTCTGTCTTTCCCACTAGACTACACATTTCTTATGACAGGGATTATGGCAATGTAGTCCCAGAATCTAACACAGCCTCTGATACACAGGAGGCACTCTGAAATCTTTATTTACTTACTTAATTAATTACTACCTGGCACTGGACACAAATAGATGAATCAGATGCATACAATCTATTCTCAAAAAACCCACAGACCCGTCAAGGAGCTGGAAAGAATGTAGGAAGTTACAAAAGAGGTGCCATTAAAGAGGGTAGTACTTGTTAACTTGTTTTTAGTCAGAAAAATAGGAGGTAGTAGAGGAGCTAAACCTTGAAGTTTACATTGAATTTAGACTCACAGGTGGCAGAGAATGACCATTCAGAGGAAGAAACAGTAAGTGAAGGTATAAGGCTGAGAACAGGCGGACGACTAAAAATCAAGGTGAGACTTTAACGTGCTCTGGACAGTAATCCCTGCCAGCCGAGCAATGAGCTTCACCACCCCCAGAATGTTCCCGGAGGAGCCAGAGATGGAAGCTTTGCAGATAAATGTCAAAGCATCAGCCCCATGTTATCAATGGCTCAGCCAGGTGACCTGCACACAGGGCTCCCATGAGGCTGAGTCCGATGATGCATATGCTGGGAGCCCCCACCTCCCAGCTAAGCCTGAAGCTAGCACACAGATTTTCAGCCCTTCTCCATGGCTGTAAGATGTCCTCACACTCAGTGACCTAAACTCTCAGCCCTTTTGTGATCAGGCTGCAAGAAAGAGCTTGATTTGACTTAGTTTAGGTGTGAGTTTCAAAGACAGTGTCCCCACCCCTGAGTAAATAGGATCTTCTACTCTGATGGATGCAATCAGCATTCCATGCCCACAAAGAGCCCTGAAGCAGAGACAAGGCAGGGCAGGTAGGTGTGGGGGACTGGAGATAGGCGAAAAAACGAGAGGAAGGGGAAGGTGCCATTCCCTAAATAGGGGAAATAATGGGAGACAAGAGTTATCCTTTCTGTTCCTTTGGCCAGATGCAACTCTCCCTTTTGACTGGATTAACTCTTTCTCAAACCTCAAAAGAGCACAGACATCTATCACCTCCAAAAGTTTCCTCCTATCTCTTATTTCTAGATATCTATTCAATTAAACATTTTTTTCTTTGGTAGTACAACCATAGAACATAAGATCTACCTTCTTAGCAAATTTTTAAGTGAACAGTACAACATCATTGACTCAATGGACATGAATTTGAGCAAACTCTGGGAGATAATGAAGGACAGAAAAGCCTATCAGGCTGCAGTCCTTGGGGTCGCAAAGAGTTGGACATGACTTAGTGACTGAAAAACAGCAACAAGATTGTCAAGTCTTAAAAATGAACTTTTATACAAAACAGAAATAGGCCCACAGACATAGAAAACAAACTTACAGTTACCAAAGGGGAAAGGGGAAAGGAGTAGGGATAAGTTAGGAGTTTGGGATTAACACATACACATTATCATATAGAAATAGTTAACCAACAAGGACCTACTGTATAGTATGGGGGACTACACTCAACACCTCATAATAACCTATAAGGGAAACGAATGCAAAATAGAATATATATACATATACATATATATATATATACATATACATATATATACATATACATATTATATATACCTGGGAAGCCCCAGCAAATCAACTATACATGAGTAAAATAATAATAATAATTTACTTTAAAAAAGAATGTTATGTGTCAGCCTTACGTTGTACAGTAAATCTGCCAAACCATCTTTTAAGTGTTTTGTTTTGTTTTTAGAAAAAGGCAAGCACAGAACAGGTGTCACATTGGGCCCCTGTGAATGCCTTCTTCCCAAGGACTGCCTCTTCCCAGGGCTGAGACCCCAAGGCCTTGGCGCTGGGACAAAGAGTGTCGCCTGCAACTTCTCCTTTACTAGTGGAGCATGGGAAACACTTCTTTCACACAGAAGAGAAACAGCTCCTAGGGTGCGGTGTGGAGATGGACTCCTGAGACTCTGTCTGCAGCAGCTTCCATGCAATCAGTCGGTTAACCCTCTAGCCTGCCTGCCTCTACCTCCCAGGTCAGATTCAACCCAGTGGTCTCTCAACACTATGACCCACTGTTGGGTCTTAGACCCATGTGTTGGGGCCTAGAAGTTGGTTACTTTCATATTCAGCCCAGACTCAGTGGCCTAGTTTCATATTCCTCCCCCACTTCTCGCCCACTCTTGTCCTCTGATCAAGCTTTTATTTACCTAGGTCCCCATCTTCTATCATAATCAGGTTTTAAGAAACTTTAAAGTGAGGAGTTGAACCTCATTTATCTGTATATCCTTTCCCATACATTCACAAAACTATTCCCACCAAAATATAATTATTTTGCATAATATGGTGAAGGGTTCCCTGATGACTCAGCTGATAAAGAACCCACCTGCCAATACAGTAGACAAAAGGGACATGAGTTTGATCCCTGGGTCTGGAAGATCCCCTGAAGAAGGAAATGGCCATCTGCTCCAGTATCTTGCCTGGAAAATTCCATGGACAGAGGAACCTGGCAGGCTACCGTCCATGGGGTCACAAAGAGTCACACATGACTGAATGGATGCGGGCACACAATCTCACACACACACACACTATGGTGAAGTCATCATTCTACTGCTTAGAGCTGAGTGACCTTGGAGAAGTTCATCTGAGCTTTCACTGTCTTCCCTTTGTCAGAGTCCTGATCTTCTAAGACTATGGTAAGGATAGGTTAGGTGTGTAAAGGGGTCACAGTAAGAGCACAGTAGGTATTAGCCATTGTTACTAGGTGCTCAATCAGCATGTTTATCAAATGGAATTAACAGACCTCCCTTTATGGACTCTGCTTGGCAGTAAATGTAGTGTGTGTAAATGTTGAGAGCAGGATGGGGAAGGAGGAAGGGGACAGCAGATGGGAGCCCCCAGGTTTCCTTCCCCCAAGCCTATTAAGAAGAAAAATTGTCCACTTGAGTTTGAGGTTTAGCATGAGAACAGTGAGTGGAAAGATAAACGGAGACTTGTCAGTCTTCTCCAAAATCTGAGGCATTAGCTCATTTTCTTTTTAAAATAAAATAGGTCGACTAAGTGAAATTGTGTTCTCAATCAAAGATGCTCTATGCACGTTTCTGAGTGTGAGTGTGTGTGAGAGAAAGAAAGAGAGAGACTCAGCTAGGGAGCTCTGAACCAACAAGGTTTCCCTGTGCCAGGACCTTAAACCAAGAACCTCCTTGTGGGATTTCACACTGTTCCTGTCTTCTTTCATGAGAATACAAATAACAAGCAGAAGACTCTTCTGTTACTGATTGTGTGTGTGTTTTCAGCAGAGCATCGTGGTTAATAAAGCCAGATCTCTTTGACTCTAATAATAGAGTCAAAGAGATCTGGCTTCAAACCCCAGTTTTGCCACTCACTCTGGGTGATCTTGAACAATTCACCTTAATCTCTTTGAGCCTCAGGATCTTCCTATGTAAGGTGGAATCAACATTCCTTACCTTGGTAGGTTTTTGTGAGTATTAAGTTTCATCGGATATATCCAGTGGTATGCACATAGAAGGTCCTGAAGATAAAAAGGCGGTTGCTAGTAGTCGTAGTAGTAGTAGCAGCAGTAGCTGTAGTAGTAGTAGTGTTAGGGGAAGCACACTGATTGAAACCACCCACCCTGGCCAGGCACCATAGTAACCATTTGCATGAGTTGTTTTATGACAGGAGATCCTGATAAGGAATACAGAACTAATAAGCCACCATCAACCGGAAGAGTTTGGGAAAGGTTGAAAGGAAACACCGCGTGTCCGTCCACTTCCCAGAATCCCTCTTACTAGCATCCATCTTGGCTGAGCAATGCATGCGCCACCAGGAAAGACTCTGAATTAGAATGATTGGCCAAAGACCACCCAGAAACTAATCCTATCACCATAAAACCCGAGACTGCGAGCCACGTGGCAGAGCAGTTCTCCTGGGTTCCCTTACCCTACTGCTCTCCACCCGGGTGCCCTTTCCCAAAAGAATCTCTTGCTTTGTCAACACATGTGTCTCCTCGGACAATTCATTTCCAAGTGTTAGACAAGAGCCCAGTTTCGGGCCCTGGGAGGGGTCTGCCTTCCTGCAACAGTAGGAGAAGGAGGAGGAATAACAGTAGTGATAGTATCAGTAGTAGTGGTAGTAATAGCAATAATAGCTGCAGGAGTAAGTAATACAATAGTAATAGCAGCAATAATAGTAGTCATGAGGGTGGTGGTGCTTCTAGTACTCGTAGTAGTAAAGTAGTAATACTAGCAGTAGTAATAGTGGTATGAATAGTAGTGGTAGTAGCAATAGTAACAGCAGCAGTAGTAAGAGTGGTAAAATAGTAATAATAATAGTAATACAGTAATCATGGTGGTGGTGGTGATAATAGTAAAGTAGTAGTGATAATAGTATCAATAGTAGTAACAGCAATAGCAGCAGCAACAGTAGTAAGAGTAGTAAAATAGTAATAGCAGCAGTAATAACTCAGTCATGCTGGTAATGGTACTCATAGTAGTAAAGTAGTAGTACTAATGACAGTGGCAGTAGTACTAATGGCAATATTTTCTAGACTCTTCTTTTAGCTATATTCTCTCTCTCATAAGTTTCTAGCATCTAAGACCATCTTCGGAATCCTTGATAATCTTCTCAATAATTTAGCACATAACAAGGACTCAATAAAATTAAAATGTATTCGTAAAGTCTCTCATTAAACCTGAGCAGCACGTTAAGGAAACAAAGAAATGCTGCTTCATTTATCTTGGTATCTGGGTTTATCCTAAAAAGAAGCTGGAACTAGTTAATGAAAAGTCTCTTCTGTAGGCCAATAACATATTTGCAAGTCTGCTTTTAAAACTATATCATCACATCATCTTATAAAGTGTGGCAATGACTGTGGCAAAAGAAAACAACAACAACAACAACACATTAGTGTGGATAAAACCCTAGAAAGAGAGAAGTGCTTAGTTCTCAAGCTTGAAATCCTCCCTGGCAGACAGCCGCCAGCTCCAGTCAAGCGTATCCACTCCTGCAAGACAATAAAACGCTTTGAAAAACTGCCCACCATTCAATGGTGATCCCAAATCATTTTCTTTTCCCATTGATTCCTTGTTTAAACTTCTGGGGAAGCTAATTTGAAAGAAGGTCAGTGCTTTAAAAAGGGGGCTTGTATTTCCTGCATGTCTGGTTTAGGCTGTTTGAAGACAATAAAGAACATCAAGAGGTTTTAAGCTGTTTCCTTTCCACCAAAATCACTTTCAGCATGAAAACCACATGTGACCTCAGACCCAAACCTATTTATAAGTTTGTCTCCCCCGTATGTCACTGTGAGAATTAGGCCAGACGGACAGGTTCTGAGGGCAGTGCTGTTTAAATGGAGATCACAATGGTGATTTCTGGGTGTGTATAACCCTTGCCATCAGCAACCCTGCAGAGCTGACTATTCCCTACAGACACTGATGGCTCTGATCTGAAAGTTGCTGGAAGCCTTGTGTTTAAAGCCAGTGGTATTTTTTTTTTTTTTCTCCAAATGGAATTCAGGGAAAGTTTGCTGGAAAGAGTGAGGGATGTAGAGTACTTTTGTAATATCAAGATCAAGTTCCAAGCCTCTGCCTGGCTCCCAGGAGCTCTACCTATCTCTGTCTGCATCAGAAGTAGTTTCACCAAAGTCTTCTGAATTCCCTCTGGGAGCAACCAGCAGAAGACAGGCCCGTGTCCAGCAAAGAGCAAAAACCTGAGCCCAGAGCTGCTCTTCAGATCAGAGTTCACCTCAGCTGTCCGGCCACCTAGAAGTTTCTGCTTCTGTGACAGTTTGAACTCTGAACCCAGGCTGCAGGAACTGTGGAGCATCCCTGAGCTGGCTTCTCTGAGCTACATTCCTTTCCTGCTTCATAGCAGTCTCTGCCTGTTTCTTTCATCCTTGACACTGGAGTCTGACCTCTGCGATTCACTGACTTTCTATGGTTCTTCTGTGTGAGGTCATCATCTTCCTTCCAGCTAGACTCTTGCCCCAGGGTCCTTCTGTTCCTCTCTGTACCACTGAGCCTGCATCCTGATGACTCAGGACCTATAAACTCATCACTTCTAAACAACAACAATGAGTACTAGGAGATGGAAAGTTTTTCAAATGTCTGAGAGAAAATTCTGCAAGAGACATTTTTAGACATAGATGGATCCAAAATGCACTCTTTCTTGGGAAGCTACTGGATGGATGTACTCCACCAAAAGGAGAGAGTAAAAAAAGGAAGAGGAAGAAACAGGATCTGAGGAATCCAACGTGGCAGACCAGGGATAGTAAGTCACAAAACCTTGAGCTATGGACTTAAGGAGTGAGTCATCCAATGAGAGTGATCAGCAACATGCTGATCATCATGGAAAAAAGACAGAACCTTTAGAATGTGGACAACTGTGTCTGTATATTTGGAAAATCATTGACTGCTATTAACTGAGTAGTGGGGAAATTCAGAATTAAAGAGAAATACATACAGAGGAAACTAAATTTATATGTCATAAACAAAATTTACATAGTCATGACAAATGGGCTGGATGAAGCTCAAGCTGGAATCAAGGTTTCTGGGAGATATATCAATAACCTCAGATACACAGATGACACCTGCTTAATGGCAGAAAGTGAAGAGGAACTAAAGAGCCTCTTGATGAAGGTAAAAGAGGAGAGGGAAAAAGCTGGCTTAAAACTCAACATTCAAAAAACAAAATCATGGCATCTGGTCCCATTGCTTCCTGCAAATAGATGGGGGGGAAATGGAAACACTGACAGACTTAATTTTCTCGGGCTCCAAAGTCACTGTGGATGGTGACTGTAGCCATGAAATTAAAAGACACTTGTTCCTTGAAAGAAAACCTATTACAAACCTAGACAGTGTATTAAAAAGCAGAGACATCACTTTGCTGACAAATGTCCTATAATCAAAGCCATGGTTTTTCCAGTAGTCATGTACAGATGTGAGAGTTGGACCATAAAGAAGGTTGAGAACCCAAGAATTGATGCTTTTGAATTGTGGTGCTGGAGAAGACTCTTGAGAGTCCCTTGGATGGTAAGAAGATCAAATGAGTCAATCCTAAAGAAAACCAATCCTAAATATTCATTGAAAGGACTGGTGCTGAAGCTGAAGTTCCAATACTTTGACCACGTGATGTAAAAGGTGGTCATTGGAAAAGACCCTGATGCTGGGAAAGATTGAAGCCTGGAGGAGAGGGGAAAGAGGATGAGATGGTTGGATGGCATCATTGACTCAGTGGACATGAGTTAGGGCAAACTCAGGGAGACAGTGAAGGACAGGGAGACTTGACATGCTGCAGTCCATGGAATCACAAAGAGTTGGACGTGACTGAGCAACTGAATGACAACAATATGATGACAAAAATATTATTATTGATTTAACCAAGTATTTTGATATAATTAAATTGAAATAGTAAATTGAGACAATGAAGTGTGGGAAGAGAAAGTGGTGAAGTTTACTGAAAAGAGCTAAACCTTCAACCAACATAATCAGAAGCCAATAGGGAATTTCTAAAACTCATTATTTCAGTAATAGAAAGAGAAGCATATTAAATAAACATATGGAAGGAAATATCCAAAAAAGTAGCTGAAAAAGATTTAACAGTAATTTCCGAGAAGCTAGACTTGATCTATTACATTCTTGGCCTTTTAAGATTTTTTGCTTTTTAATGATGTATATGTATTACTTTGATAAAAATGGAAAAAAATTAAGATGTAATGTGTGTTGCCCAAACCAGAAAACATAGGAAAATATAATGAAGCAAATGAAGAATGCTAACAATCTCACAATCTTGAGAAACCACTATTCACATTTTTCTGACTTTCCTTATAATCTTATTGTGTGCATTTTTGAAGAATTGATGGTTATACAATATTATGGTTTTCTTATTTTACATATTTCATCTAATATTATATCATGAGAATGTTCTCAAGTCATTAAAATTGTTTAAAACATTACTTTAACATCTGCATTATAGTCCATTAAGTAGATTTACAATAATTTACCCCATCAGTCCCTTAGTATTACACATTTAGGTTCTGCCCAATTTTTCACTTTAATTTTTTTTTAAGCGTCCCAGTGAACATTTTGGTACATAAACCTCTTTCCTTATCTCTCATTATTTCCTCAGAAGTGAAATTCCTGGATCAACAATGAGAAATACAGAAATATTTAATGAGCAAAAAGCAGCAAAATTGTTATATGAACTTTAAAAAACCCCTGCATAATTGTTATAGGTTTTTTAAACACTACATTTAGAAGATCCTCCTTAAGATGTTCACACCCTGGGGCAAGTCACATCTGCCAACTTTTAGGCAAAATGTTGGTTAGATTGCAGTTGGAAAGGAATGCTTATTTAGACAATGACTTCTACATGGAGAGATTACTGAGAACAGTCAGCATCATAAAATGATCTGCCCTGGAGCTTCCCCACTTCTTTTCTCCTAGCTTATCCTGAGAGAACATCACAGGCTTGTCCATATTCCGTGGCAGAGCTGGAACCTGAACCTTGGATTTTGTCCTGATGCCCAGTCTGATGCACAGTGTAGTGTCACTTGATTCGAATAACTGAGTGAACATTTAACTCTTTCACTCTCTTGACTGGTCATGACATTTAAAGACAACTGATGAAATCGACGTTTCACACACAGTTAGCCAAAGAGTTTTCAGAGAACTTAAATAATACGCACATGATTTCCTGAAAGAAAAAATAAGTCATTGATGGAAACAGAATTTATAATTTTATCAAATACAAGGAAAGGGAGGAACCCAATCCTTATTTGGATTGTAGAATAGAAGGTCAATTCAAATTATTTGAGGCTTTAACATAAAAGAAAGAAAACAAAATGTTTCTTAGGTGTCTTTTGTTTATATTAATGACCTCAGATTCTTTCTTCTTCGTTGCTGTTGTGCAGTCACTAAGTCCTGTCTGACTCATTGCGACCCCATGGATAGCCCACCAGGCTATCCCCTGGAGATTGCTCAAACTCATGTCCATTGAGTCGGTGATGCCATCCAACCATCTCATCCTCTGTCACCCCTTTCTCCTCCTGTCCTCAATATTTCCCAGCATCAGGGTCTTTTCCAATGAGTTGGCTCTTTACGTCAGCTGGCCAAAGTATTGGCACTTCAGCTTCAGCATCAGTCCTGCCAGTGAATATTCAGTGTTGATTTCCTTTAAGACAGACTGGTTTGATCTCCTTGCTGTGCAAGGGACTCTCAAGATTCTTCTCCAGCACCACAATTCAAAAGCATCAATTCTTCAGTGCTCAGCCTTCTTTATGGTCCAACTCTCACATCCATACATGACTACTGGAAACACCATAGCTTTGACAATGGGACATTGGTCAGCAAAGTGATATCTCTGCTTTTTAAAATGCTGTCTAGGTTTGTCATAGCTTTTCTTCCAAGGAGCAAGTGTCTTTTAATTTCATGGCTGCAATCACCATCAGCAGTGATTTTGGAGCCCAAGAAAATAAAAATCTTTCACTGTTTCCACTTCTCCATTGGTAGATGATATTATATTTGCCCAAGTCTCCCTTCTCTCTTGAAATGGGTCACTGTCAAAGAAGTATATTTCCCAGTTGCATTGAAGGTAGATTGGTAATATGACTAGCTTTGGCCAGTGGAATGCAAGCAAATATGTACAAGTTTAGGACCTGGGACTTAGAAGCATCTGGTGTTTCTGATCACCCTTCTTGTGTTAGGGGAAGCACACTGATTGAAACTGCCCACCCTGGCCAGGCACCATAGTAACCATTTGCATGAGTTGTTTTATGACAGGAGATCCTGATAAGGAATACAGAACTAATAAGCCACCACCAACAGGAAGAGTTTGGGAAAGGTTGAAAGGAGACACTGCTTGTCCGTCCACTTCCCAGAATCCCTCTCGCTAACATCTATCTTGGCTGAGCGATGAATGAACCACCAGGAAAGACTCTGAATTAGAGTGATTGGCCAAAGACCACCCGGAAACTAATCCCATCACCATAAAACCTGAGACTGCGAGCCACATGGCAGAGCAGTTCTCCTGGGTTCCCTTGCCCTACTGCTCTCCACCCAGGTGCCCTTTCCCAATAAAATCTCTTGCTTTGTCAGCACATGTGTCTCCTCGGACAATTCATTTCCGAGTGTCAGACAAGAGCCCAGTTTCGGGCCCTGGAAGGGGTCCGCCTTCCTACAACACTTGCATGGCTATCATCATCATCATCCATGTAAAGCAGACCTAAACTCAGTTTGCATCCTAAAGCAGAGCTGTCTCAGCCAAGCCACAGACCAATGGGCCAAATGAATATATAAAAATACATAAACGTATAAAATAAAATAATATATAATTTAAAAATACTCTTGTAAACCAATGAGATTCTGTGGGTGTTTGTCACACAGCATTGACACAACTAATCCATACAACTTTTATTTTTAGAACTTCCCTCATTCCGCATGCCATCCTCAGAAAGAGCTTGTTGATCCTACACAAAGAATAGTAATCTCCTAAATCATAAATCATGTTATAATTAACAGGGCATCTTATAATTAACTGAGTATATTATACTGTTTTATTTAATTCTCACAGCAGAAAGTGAAGCTGAGAGGTAATATGACTCATATAAGGTCACACACTGACTAAGAGATAGGGCTATGGCTTGAACTCAAGTCAGTTAAGAAAACACTCCCCACACATACAGAACTACAGCAGTGATACAAAAGGTCCCATCAAATTCAGTTGCTAAGACATTAACAACAAGCACCCTCCAGGAGATTATGGCCAGTTGGGATGAAAAACAAGGAGAATGGCATGATGTGGTTACATTCCTCTATATTCAGGGAGCAATCTGACATGTCAATGTTATTTGAAAAGCCAACCTTGCATTTCCTGGGGAAATTCTTCCCTCATGATATCCCGGGGTACAGCTCTGTGGCCACATAAAATGTTCCTGTAAACAACTCAATATATATTTCAAACGTTAATTGCCTTCCCAGACCTTGGAATTTCTCACTGAGCTCACTCACAAGTTTTATTGAGGGCATAAAATTTACTGTGTTGACATACCCTTTAGAGTGCTGAATTCATCAAGGCCAAACCCAGCCCAGATGACATAATAGAGAGTGAGTCAAATTTTTTTATTGAAAGTTTTCTTCTATGCTTCTCTTTTACATCACAACCCAAATTAAGCCACAGTAGGGGGTGGGGGATGCCATTTCTTTCTTTTTTTTTTTTTAATGTGATCATCCTTTTCCAGGCACATTCCTACAGCACTGGCATGAAGCCACATTATCTGTTCTGAAGTCTGGGCCTCCGCAACCAAAGTGGTGAGAGTCTGCGTTTGAAATATCTCAGTGTGGCAACCCAGAGCCAGAGACGCCCCTTGAGAGTCTTCAATAAAATGATGAGCTTAAAGATTTTTGCTATGAGAACTTCTGACTTGTTTACAGAAAAGTTTGCTGTTACCTGATACCCTAAAGTGATAATTGTTCAAAAATTTGCCTCTGAGAGGCTTTGCTTGCAATTCACATATTGACATGCCTGGTGAAGAGAGTATTTTAAAATATAAACAACTCTGAAAGATAGAGGAAAGCCTAGACTTCTGTGAAGAGCTGAGCAAAATGAACAGAAAGATGAAAAGGGGCATAGGATGCTTCTAGAATAAGTACTAATGAACCAACAAAATTGGACAGTACGATGTTGACAACAGAGCTGGTAGTAAAGAACCTGCCTTTCAATGCTGGAGACGTAAGAGACATGGGTTTGATCCCTGGGTCAGAAAGATCCCCTGTAGGAGGAAATGGCAACCCACTCCAGTACTCTTCCCTGGAGAATCCTATGGAGAGAGAAGCCTGGTAGGTTATAGTCCATAGGTTCACAGAGTTGGACACAACTGAAGTGACTTAGCATGCATACACATGGACAATAAATAATGCTATGGACACCAACAAAAAAATAAATAAAGGTATCTAGCTCCCAGGGACAGTACTCAGAAGTCACAGGTCAGTTTCCTTTCCTTACGTAAACACAAATGCTTGTTAAGAATTCCGAAGCCATGGGGGCTTCCCAGGTGGTGCTAGTGATAAAGAACCCTCCAGTCAATGCAGGAGATGTAAGAGACTCGAGTTAGATCCCTGGGCCAAGAAGATCCCCTGAAGGAGGGCATGGCAACTCACTCCAGTATTCATCCCTGGAGAATCCCCATGAAGATTGGAGCCTGGCGGGCTACAATCCATAGCATCTCAAAGAGTCGGACACGACTGAAGCTCCTGAGCACGCACGCACTGAAGCCCACTCAGATCAGATCAGATCAGTCGCTCAGTCGTGTCCGACTCTTTGCGACCCCATGAATCGCAGCACGCCAGGCCTTCCTGTCCATCACCAACTCCCGGAGTTCACTAAGACTCACGTCCATCGAGTCAGTGATGCCGTCCAGCCATCTCATCCTCTGTCCCACTGCCTGGGTTCAAATCCTGCCTCCTCCAATTACATGTAGCTGTCAATTTAGACAACTTAACTATTTTCTGTCTTGGTTTTGCATCTACAAAATGATGATATAATACTTTTTCTCATAGGGTTGTCATAAAAGTAAAAAAAGTTAGCATTCTCAATTCTCAGCATGTTAACTATGATAATGAAGTACTGGGAATAAGAAAAGAAATAAAACATTCAAGTTTATTGTGAAGCTTATATTCTAGTAATATAAATAATACCCTAAGTAAACAATTATAAATGCAGTGTGAAAAGGATTGAAAGGCCATTGTAGGGGTTCCTTAGAATGGCTACTTAGTCTAATGAATATTTGCCTGGATACAATGGTATCTGCCCCACTCATCAGTAGAGAGAGGCAAATTCAGACTGACCCATAGATGATCACACCTGTTTGACTATTTATTATCTATCACTGCATCACAAACTACCTAAAACTTAATGACTTAAAACAACAGATATTTATCACCTCATGCTTTCTGTTTCTCAGAAACCTGAATAGTATCCTGGCTGAGCACTTCTGACTCAAGCTGTCTGCCAGGGCAGCAGTTTCACTTGAAGAGTCAGCTTCTGGGGGATCCATGTCCAAGGTCATTCAGGTGGATTTTAGCAGATCACAGCCCACAGTCCTTGCTGTGTGGATCTCAAACGTAGAGCTGATCCCTAAGAGGGAAGTTGGCTTCACCTGGAGTGAGTGATGAGAGAGAGAGAGACCAAGATGGAAGCTACAGTCATTGTATAAACCAAACTTGGAAATGACAGCCTACCATTTCTGCCATACTTGGTTTGTCAGAAGAAAATCAGTATGTCCAGCCAACACTCAAGGGGTGCGAACTACACCAGGGCATAAACACCAAGACGCGGTGGTCTTGAGGGGCCCCCTTCTAGGCTGTCTGCCAAACTCTGTTGGATCATCTCAGGATATTTAGAAGGAATTTGGCAAAAGCACAGGAAGAAAGGAAGTTAGAGATTCTACTAGCCACTGTTTTTGCCACAAACCACCAAGCTAAAACCAAAAAAAAAAAAAAAAAGGAGAGAAGTAAATCTATTGGTTAAGTGTCCATTCAAATGCCACCTTTTCAAAGCAGCCATCTTCACAATATATAGTGTGGTCCCTCCTCCCATCACTCGTTATTCCACTACCTTGTTTGATTTTCATCATTATATGATATATTCTTATTTATTTGCCTATTGATTATTTTTTTTCCAGCCACTGTATCACAACCTCTGTGAAGACAGGGACCTTGTCTATCTGTAAACTTCAGTACATGGTAAATATTTATGAAAGGACTGCCAGGATCTCTACACAAACAAGAGGTACTTCTGACCTTAAAGTTCCTGAAATGTGGTTAGAAAGATCAGGAATAGTCAGAAATAAGCATTTGCCATAATTTTGTCTTTAGCTGTAGTTTGGCTAGAAGACTGAGGAAGCCACAGAAGGTGGAAGAGTCAGAGGACTCTCAGCGAAAAAACAGAAGCTGAGCAGGGCTTGGACGGTGGTCTGAATTAGGCAGGAAGACCTCCTTTCAAGGGAGAAAAAAGATAGAAGTAGGATCATGATCAAACAGCTTGGAAATCTAAGAAGAGCTGAAAGCCAATTCCAACCATCACCAGTAGCCCACCTAAGTGATACACTGAGGTCAACGTGCCTCTATGCACTGATCAAATACATGGACGAAGCCACTGACGTTGTCAGGCTCTTCCCAGATGTCTTCAAAAATGTCCTCAAGTGTGAAACACATCATCGGTGTCTCTCGAGACTGATTCCCTGCCATCTCATCCTCCCGGCATGAGTTAACATCCTTGAAGATAACCTGATTCCCTTTTCCTTGATTTCATGTTTACCAGAAACCCGTAGACGAATGATTTGACAGCTCAAGTGTTTCCATGGTGACCCAGCTTAGGACCAGCTTAGGCCAAATGCCCATTCCTGAACAGTCCCTCTGTCCAGGTGAGGGACAAGCCCGGGACACATGCTTCCCTGTTACCAAAGAGTAAGGTCAGTCAAGTCACAACAAAGCCACATGATCTAGAAAGAGAGAGGGGATGGTGCCCCAAATGAAAACTGAGGTATCTTTAACCAAAGAAGCTGAGGGATTCTGAGAAGGGAAAACAACAGATGTTCACAACACATCCTATCCTGAATTACCCTGAGCACCCCAAGAAACCACCCCAGGGTTCTGAGTACGAGTCTCAGAATCACAGCACTTCATGAGAGGCTTCCACACAATCAGATGAAGACTGTGTGGAAAAATGGATCTAAAGATAATAAACGCCAATGTCCACAGCAGCACTGATTACAAGAGTCAAGGGTGGAAGCAACCCAAGTGCCCATCAACTGATGAATGGATAAAGAAGATGTGATGTAGGTACAATGGTATATTACTCAGCCATAAAAAGAATGCTATCTGCAGTAACATGGATGGACCTAGAGATTATTACTCTTAGTGAAATAAGTCAGAGAAAGACAAATACCATATGATGTCACTTACATGTGGAAGCTGTAAAATAAAACAAACAAATGTATATAGCAAAACAGAAATAGACCCACAGAAATAGAAAACAAACTAGTGGTTACCAGTGGGGAGGAGGAGGTGGCGGGAGGAGTAGGTGTACGGGATCACGAGTTACAAACTACTGTGTATAAAACAGATAAGCAACAGGGAAACCCTGCTCATCTATTTTAAAGCATGGGCTTCCCAGGTGGTAAAGAACCTGCCTGTCAATGCAGGAGACGAAAGAGGCGTGGGTTCAATCCCTGGGTCGGGAAGATCCCCTGCAGGAGGGCATGGCAACCCACTCCAGTATTCTTGCCTGGGAAATCCCATGGACAGAGGAGCCTGGTGGGCTACAGTCCATAGTGTCGCAAAAAGTCAGACATGACGGAAGCAACTTAGCACACACAGGCAAACATAGGCACTATTTAGTAGTAACTTTTAATAGAGTATAATCTATAAAATTACTAAACTGCTATGCTGTGCACCTGAAATTAATATAATATAGTAAATCAACTATAATTTTTAAAAAGTGGGAGAGAAAAAGAGATAGAGAGAACAGAATTTGTTTAAACCAGAAGCCAGTGAGAGAACTCCAAGGCCTGGAAACACCTATCAGGTACCCTATAAAGAAAGATAAAAGTGTTATTAACCATTTATTCCTAAAGAGTAGGACCAGGGAAGCAGTAGGCCCTAAATGTTTGTTATAAGTGGCAGAAGCCAAAGCGGGAGAGGCAACTCTCACAGATTTAAAAAACTTAAGAGCATGTGTATGCAAATGTACATATGTTTTCTTTTCTCTTGGGTAAATAACCTGAAATGGAATGGCCAGATTATATGTTAGTTTGTATGAATTAGTTTGCCATGGCTGTTGTAACAAATTACCACACACTTAGTGGCTTAAAACAATCCAAAGTTATTATCTTACAGTTCTGGAGATCAGAAGTATGGAATGAATTTTCCTGGAGTAACATTGAAGTGTCAGCAGATCTGAGTTTGTAGGTCCTAGGAAAGAATCCAGTCTCTTGCTTTTTCCAGCTTCTAGAAGCTACTTGTATTCCTGTCTCCTCTTCAAAGCCAACACTGTAGCATCTTTACATTTCTCTCTCTGACCCACCATCCTCTCTCTTATAAGGACCTTTGGGCTTCCCAGATAATCCAGGATAATTCTCCCCATCTCAAGATTCTTAAGCATATCTGCAAAGTTCCTTTTCCTACCTAAGGTAACTGACAGGTTCCAGGAATTAGCATGAGGTCATCTGGTGGAATGTGGGGAGGGAACTATGCTGCCTACAACAGCATATATTTAACTTTTTAAGAAAAAGCCCAATGTTTTCAAATGTAGCTATACCATTTGACATCCCCACAGATAGTATATGAGAGTTCTAATTCTTCCCCATCCTTGCCCATACTTGGTAGGTCAGACCTTTTTACTTTAGCCATTCTAATATATATGCAGAGATGCCTCATTTCTGGTTTTAATTTGCATTTTCTCCAAATAACAATACTGAATATCTTTTCATGCGCTTGTTTGTCATTTGTATATCTTCTTTGATGAAATGGCTGTGTAAATTTATTTTACTTCGGTTGTTTTCTTATTATTCAAATGTGAGGGTCTTTTCTGTGGGCCCAGAAAGTGCCAATCTTGGACTTCCCTCGTGGCTCAGGTGGTAAAGAATCTGCCTGTAATGCAAGAGATCTGCGTTCAGTCTCTGGGACAGGAAGATCCCCTGGAGAAAGGAATGGCATTCCACTCCAGTATTCTGGCCTGGAGAATTCCATGGTCAGAGAAGCCTGGTGGGCTATAGTTCATGGGGTTGCAAAGAGTGGGACACGACTAAGTGGCTAATACTTTCACTTTCACTTCTGTGTAAAGTCCTTTGCTGAATACACACTCTGCAAATATTTTCTCACCCTCTCTGTGGCTCGTCTTTCATTCTTTTCACAACTTTACTTGAAATAGACAAATACTGGAAACAATTCAAATGTTCATCAGTAGGTGAGTGGGTAAATAAATCATGGTGCTCCTCAACCAATAGAAAGCTAGTCAACAAAAACAGAGGAATAAACTATTGATACTCCCAACAACATGGATTAATCTCAAGCTAATCATGAGTGTGAGAGAAACTGCACAAAAAAGTGTACATGCTCTATGGTTCCATTTATATAAATCTCTAGATAATATAAACTAATCTATGACGACAGACAGCAAATTAGCAGTTGCACTTCAATGGAGGGTGGTGGCTGGGGTGGGGAGAAGCCAAGGGGAGATTAGAAAGAGGAACAAAAGAATTTAGAAGGTGAGAGGAGCATTCACAGTCTAGACTGTGGTGATGGTTTCATGGTTACATACATACATCAAAGCTCATCAAACTGTACACTTTAAGTATGTGTAGTATACTGTGTACCAATCATGCTTCAATACGGAGAAGGCAATGGCACCCCTCTCCAGTACTCTTGCCTGGAAAATCCCATGGACGGAGAAGCCTGGTAGGCTGCAGTCCATGGGGTCATGAAAAGTCGGACACGACTGAGCGACTTCACTTTCACTTTTCACTTGCATGCATTGGAGAAGGAAATGGTAACCGGCTCCAGTGTTCTTGCCTGGAGAATCCCAGGGACGGGGGAGCCTGGTGGGCTGCCGTCTTTGGGGTCGCACAGAGTCAGACACGACCGAAGCGACTTAGCAGCAGCAGCAGCATGCTTCAATAAGCCTGCTTTTTGAAAAGGAGACTTAAGAGATTTACCAAATGCAAGACATGGGCTTTATTTTTATCTGGATTTAAACAAATCAACCAGAAGGAAAACAAGTAGGAGAAACTTGGGCACTTATCAGATATAAATGATATTAAGAAATATGGGTTAATTTTTGAATTCTTATCATGGCACCTTGGTAAGATTTTTTAGTCCTTTTCTCTCAGAGGTGTATACTGAATGATTAGCTGATGAAGCGGTGTGATTTCTGGGATCTTTTTAGAAGGATCATGGAAGACAGTGGAGCAAGTGAGGCTGGAAGACGCAACAAGGTTGGACACATGTTAATAACTGCACAGCTGGGAGATGGGGAATGGGCGTGAGGAAATCCATTCTACTATTCTCTCTAGCTTCATGTATATTCTAAAACTTCCATCAGACTGAGTCAATTTTTTTTTTTTTGGCCATGCTGTGCAGCTTGTGGGAACATACTTCCCTATCAGGGATCAAACATGAGCCCTTGGCAGTGAAAACCTGGAGTCCTAACTACTGGACCGCCAGGGAATTCCCTCCTTTTTTTTTTTTTAATTTTTGTTGAATGAATGATACAAGAAGGCATGTTTCTACTCAATACAAGACTAATATTTTCTAAAAACAACACCTCTCTGAAAATGGACTTAAGATGGGGTCTTAAGTCTTAAGATGTAGTCAGTTGACGAGTAGAACAAGGGATGTTCAGAGGCTAGCGGATCCTTTAGAGGGATGCTACAGAGCAGGATCAATGGTCTATGGCCCCTGGGCCAAAGCCAGCTCTCCACCCACCAGCTGAGAATGGTTTTTACATTTTTACATGATTGGAAAAGCTTTTTTAACAATTTTTCTGACACATGAAAATTATATGAAATTTAATTTTAAGGCCTATAAATAAAATGTCATTACAACACAGCCATGTCCATGCATTTGTGTATGGCCACTGGCTGCTTTCATATTATAATGGCAGCGGGGACTGTATGACCTGCAAAGACTAATCTACTTACTATCTGACACTTTAGAAAGAAAGTCTGCTAATTCTTGATTTAGAAGATAACCTCGAACCCTGAAAGTGTTTTCCTAAACCAGCAGCACTCCAGAAAAGTGAGTGGGAAAAGCAGGGCTTGAACAGGTCCACTTTAGGCTCTGTTCCTCCCACCAAAGGGACCCCAAGGATCAAGGAAGATGCTATTTTCAATTCCTTTCAGTAAGTTCGTTGTCATTTCTGGAAACATGGTGAGTTTGAAAGCTAAGGGAGTTAGGCTTTCTCACCAACCTTAGAGCTCAGTACTGTCTTTTACAGATAGATTTTTATCATTAAATTCTATAGAGACGTTTAAAAAGCAAGGTGTACATGTGACCTAGCAACTCCACTCGTATTTTGAGAAAAACAAAAACACTAATTCAAAAAGATACATGAACCCCAATGTTCACAGCATTATTTACAACTATCAGGATATGGAAGCAGCCTAAGTGTGCATCAGAAGATGAGTGGATAAAGAAGATGTCGTATATATACCATGGGACACTTCTCAGCCATTAAAAAAAATAAAATTTTGCCATTTGCAGCAACATGGTTGGACTTGAAGGACATTATGCTAAGTGAAATAAGTCACAGAAAGACAAATGCTCCATGATATTACTTACATGTGGAATCTAAAAAATACAACAAACCAGTGACTGTAACATAAAGAACAGACACAGAAATAGAGAACGAACTAGTGGTTACAGGGGGGGAGAGGGAAGTGGGGTGTAATAGCAGGGTAGAGGATTAAGAGGTACAAAGGGTTAGGTATAAAATAAACTACAATGTATAGCAGGTAATATGGCCAATATTTTATAATAACTATGTAAAGTGAAAGTGTTAGTCCCTCAGTTCAGTTCAGTTCAGTCGCTCAGTCGTGTCTGACTCTTTGCGACCCCATGAACCACAACACGCCAGGCCTCCCTGTCCATCACCAACTTCCAGAGTTTACCCACACTCATGTCCATTTAGTCAGTGATGCCATCTAACGTCTCATCCTCTGTCGTCCCCTTCTCCTCCTGCCTTCAATCATACCCAACATCAGGGTCTTTTCAAATGAATCAGCTCTTCGCATCATGTGGCCAAAGTATTGAAGTTTCAGCTTCAACATCAGTCCTTCCAATGAACACCCAGGACTGATCTCCTTTAGGATGGACTGGTTGGATCTCCTTGCAGTTCAAGGGACTCTCAAGAGTCTTATCCAACACCACAGTTCAAAAGCATCAATCCTTCACTGCTCAGCTTTCTTTATAGTCCAACTCTCACATCCATACGTGACTACTGGAAACACCATAGTTTTGACTAGATGGACCTTTGTTGGCCAGTAATGTCTCTGCTTTTTAATATGCTGTCTAGGTTGGTCATAACTCTTCTTCCAAAGAGTAAGCGTCTTTTAATTTCATGGCTTCAATCACCATCTGCAGTGATTTTGGAGCCCAAAAAATAAAGTTTCACACTGTT
The DNA here is from genome assembly GCF_003369695.1 of Bos indicus x Bos taurus. Taxonomy (NCBI): domain Eukaryota; kingdom Metazoa; phylum Chordata; class Mammalia; order Artiodactyla; family Bovidae; genus Bos; species Bos indicus x Bos taurus. Next base: position 26,506,475 of record NC_040100.1, on the reverse strand, counting down.
TCTCCGTCTATCTGCCACGAAGTGATGGGACTGGATGCCATGATCTTAGTTTTCTGAATGTTGAGCTTTAAGCCAACTTTTTCACTCTCCTCTTTCACTTTCATCAAGAGGTTCTTTATTTCTTCTTCACTTTCTGCCATAAGGGTGGTGTCATCTGCATATCTGAGGTTATTGATATTTCTCCCGGCAATCTTGATTCCAGCTTGTGCTTCATCCAGCCCAGCATTTCTCATGATGTACTCTGCATAGAAGTTAAATAAGCAGGGTGACAACATACAGCCTTGACATACTCCTTTCCCTATTTGGAACCAGTCTGTTGTTTCATGTCCAGGTCTAACTGTTGCTTCCTGACCTGCATACAGATTTCTCAAGAGGCAGGTCAGGTGGTCTGGTATTCCCATCTCTTTCAGAATTTTCCACAGTTTATTGTGATCCACACAGTCAAAGGCTTTGGCATAGTCAATAAGTTACTCCCTCAGTTTTGTCCAACTCTTTGCAACCCCATGGACTGTACCTGCCAGGCTCTTCCATGGACAGTGGGTTGCCATTCCTTTCTCCCGGGGATCTCCCCAACCCAGGGATCAAACCCAGGTCTCCTGAATTACTGGCAGATTCTTCACCATCTGAGCCACCAAGGAAGCCAAATAATAACTATAAATGGAGGATAACCTTTAAAAATTGTGAATCACTCCATTTTATATCTATAATATATAATGTTACACAGTAACTATACTTCAATTTAAAAAGTACAATAAAATCAAAATAAATAAAGAGCAAAGTGTAACTGTCTGCTCTTATCAGTGTCTGATATGCTCCTGTGTTGACTCATTTGTTCGTTACCTGGACTCTCCCAGTGGTTCCTGGGGGTAGTGACTCCATCTGTCCTATACATTGCCATATCCCATGCCTGGAGCAGTGTTTGGCACATAGTAGGCCTCCAGCCACACTGAAGGAATGAATAAATTGAAGGAAGCCTCACCAAATAGAGAAGGAATGGAAATTATGACACTGAGGTTTAGGGATAAAAAGTAGCTTTCTTCTTGCACAATGAAAACTCTTTATTCCCATATTCTTCTTCAGTTCAGTTCAGTCATTCGTGTCTGACTCTTTGCTACCCTATGAATTGCAGCACGCCAGGCCTCCCTGTCCATCACCAACTCCCGGAGTTCACTAAGACTCATATCCATCGAGTCAGTGATGCCATCCAGGAATCTCATCCTCTGTTGTCCCCTTCTCCTCCTGTCCCGAATCCCTCCCAGCATCAGAATCTTTTCCAATGAGTCAACTCTTCACATGAGGTGGCCAAAGTACTGGAGTTTCAGCTTTAGCATCATTCCTTCCAAAGAAATCCCGGGGCTGATCACCTTCAGAATGGACTGGTTGGATCTCCTTGCAGTCCAAGGGACTCTCAAGAGTCTTATCCAACACCACAGTTCAAAAGCATCAATTCTTCGGTGCTCAGCTTTCTACACAGTCCAACTCTCGTATCCATACATGACCACTGGAAAAACCATAGCCTTGACTAGATGGACCTTTGTTGGCAAAGTAATGTCTCTGCTATGCAATATGCTATCTAGGTTGGTCATAACTTTCCTTCCAAGGAGTAAGCGTCTTTTAATTTCATGGCTGCAGTCACCATCTGCAGTGATTTTGGAGCCCAAAAAAAATAAAGCCTGACACTGTTTCCACTGTTTCCCCATCTATTTCCCTTGAAGTGATGGGACCAGATGCCATGATCTTCGTTTTCTGAATGTTGAGTTTTAAGCCAACTTTTTCACTCTCCACTTTCACTTTCATCAAGAGGCTTTTGAGTTCCTCTTCACTTTCTGCCATAAGGGTGGTGTCATCTGCATATCTGAGGTTATTGATGTTTCTCCCAGCAATCTTGATTCCAGCTTGTGCTTCTTCCAGCCCAGCATTTCTCATGATGTACTCTGCATAGAAGTTAAATAAGCAGGGTGACAATATACAGCCTTGATGTACTCCTTTTCCTATTTGGAACCAGTCTGTTGTTCCATGTCCAGTTCTAACTGTTGCTTCCTGACCTGCATACAGATTTCTCAAGAGGCAGATCAGGTGGTTTGGTATTCCCATCTCTTTCAGAATTTTCCACAGTTTATTGTGATCCACACAGTCAGAGGCTTTGGCATAGTCAATAAAGCAGAAATAGATGTTTTTCTGGAACTCTCTTGCTTTTTCCATGATCCAGCGGATGTTGGAAATTTGGTCTCTGGTTCCTCTGCCTTTTCTAAAACCAGCTTGAACAACTGGAAGTTCACGGTTCAAGTATTGCTGACACCTGGCTTGGAGAATTTTGAGCATTACTTTACTAGCATGTGAGATGAGTGCAATTGTGCGGTAGTTTGAGCATTCTTTGACATTGCCTTTCTTTGGGATTGGAATGAAAACTGACCTTTTCCAGTCCTGTGGCCACTGCTGAGTTTTCCAAATTTGCTAGCATATTGAGTGCAGCACTTTCACAGCATCATCTTTCAGGATTTGAAATAGCTCCACTGGAATTCCATCACCTCCACTAGCTTTGTTCGTAGTGATGCTTTCTAAGGCCCACTTGACTTCACATTCCAGGATGTCTGGCTCTAGGTCAGTGATCACACCATCGTGATTATCTGGGTCGTGAAGATCTTTTTTGTACAGTTCTTCTGTGTATTCTTGCCACCTCTTCTTAATATCTTCTGCTTCTGTTAGGTCCATACCATTTCTGTCCTTTATCAAGCCCATCTTTGCATGAAATGGTCCCTTGGTATCTCTAATTTTCTTGAAGAGATCTCTAGTCTTTCCCATTCTGTTGTTTTCCTCTATTTCTTTGCATAGATCGCTGAGGAAGGCTTTCTTGTCTCTTCTTGCTATTCTTTGGAACTCTGCATTCAGATGCTTATTTCTTTCCTTTTCTCCTTTGCTTTTTGCTTCTCTTCTTTTCACAGCTATTTGTAAGGCCTCCCCAGACAGCCATTTTGCTTTTTTGCATTTCTTTTCCATGGGGGTGATCTTGATCCCTGTCTCCTGTACAATGTCACGAACCTCATTCCATAGTTCATCAGGCACTCTATCAGATCTAGGCCCTTAAATCTATTTCTCACTTCTACTGTATAATCATAAGGGGTTTGATTTAGGTCATACCTGAATGGTCTAGTGGTTTTCCCTACTTTCTTCAATTTAAGTCTGAATTTGGCAATAAGGAGTTCATGATCTGAGCCACAGTCAGCTCCTGGTCTTGTTTTTGTTGACTGTATAGAGCTTCTCCATCTTTGGCTGCAAAGAATATAATCAATCTGATTTCAGTGTTGACCATCTGGTGATGTCCATGTGTAGAGTCTTCTCTTGTGTTGTTGGAAGATGGTGTTTGTTATGACCAGTGCATTTTCTTGGCAAAACTCTATTAGTCTTTGCCTTGCTTCATTCCATATTCCAAGGCCAAATTTGCCTGTTACTCCACGTGTTTCTTGACTTCCCACTTTTGCATTCCAGTCCCCTATAATGAAAAGGACATCTTTTTTTGGTGTTAGTTCTAAAAGATCTTGTAGGTCTTCATGGAACCATTCAACTTCAGCTTCTTCAGCGTTGCTGGTTGAGGCATAGACTTGGATTACTGTGATATTGAATGGTTTGCCTTGGAAATGAACAGAGATCATTCTGTCATTTTTGAGATTGCATTCAAGTACTGCATTTCAAACTCTTTTGATGACCATGATGGCTACTCCATTTCTTCTGAGGGATTCCTGCCCACAGTAGTAGATATAATGGTCATCTGAGTTAAATTCACCCATTCCAGTCCATTTTAGTTTGCTGATTCCTAGAATGTCGACATTCACTCTTGCCATCTCTTGTTTGACCACTCCAATTTGCCTTGATTCATGGACCTGACATTTCACGTTCCTATGCAATATTGCTCTTTACAGCATCGGACCTTGCTTCTATCACCAGTCACATCCACAGCTGGGTATTGTTTTTGCTTTGGCTCCATCCCTACATTCTTTCTGGAGTTATTTCTCCACCGATCTCCAGTAGCATATTGGGCACCTACTGACCTGGGGAGTTCCTCTTTCAGTATCCTCTCATTTTGCCTTTTCATACTGTTCATGGGGTTCTCAAGGCAAGAATACTGAAGTGGTTTGCCATTCCCTTTTCCAGTGGACCACATTCTGTCAGAATATTCTTCTTCACAAATCCTTAAATATAGCACCTGGAATCAGTGCAATATGAGTAGTGAGGGAATTTTCCCCACCATAATTTAGTACAAATTTTGTGCAAATGGGAATGAAGTTCAGCTCCCACTCCAGCAAGCAGCCAGTGTTCAGAGTTCTGCTGCATCAGATAAACACAACTTTCTCCTCTGGGATAGAGGATGTGCTTTGATTGGCTGTATGACCCTGTGCAGATGACTCACTTTATCTCTTCTTCATATGTATAAAAGTGGGCGAGCATCATAGGTTGTCATGAAGATCAACATGAGATAATAATCCATGAGATGGCAGGGCTCAATATCTGAATCCAAAACAGTCTTAGTTTTCTGTTCTCAGTGACCTTCTCCACCATCTGTGTGAAGAACCTTGGGATCCTGAGTCACGTAGTTCACAAGAGTCCAAATGTGGAAACATCCTCAGTGTCCATCAACAGAAATGGATAAACAGAATGTGGTCCAATCATACACTGAAATTTAATCAGCCATGAAATGAATGAAATACTAGTACATGCTGCAACATAGACAAGCACAAAGATACTCTAGGTAAAAGAAGGGACTTCTTACCAGGTGACGCTAGTGGTAAAGAACCTGCCTGCCAATGCAGGAGATGTAAGAGATGCGGGTTCAGTCTCTGGGTCAGGAAGATCCCCTGGAGGAGGGCACGGCAACCCTCTCCAGTTTTCTTGCCTGGAGAATCCCTGGACAGAGGAACCTGGTGGGCTACAGTCCACTGGGTCACACAGAGTCAGACACAACTGAAGCGACTGAGCAGGCATGCAAGTGAAAGAAGCCAGACACAAAAGACCACACATTATATCACTGCATTTATATGAAATATCTATATACAAGAGGTAAATTCATAGAGACAGGAAAGGAATGAAAGGTTCATGGTGGGTGGAGGAGAGGCGGAAAGATGGAGTCAAACCTGTGGACAGTTATAGCGGTGACACTGGTGCGTACGTGAATGTCTCTGATGCCACCGAGTTTTACACTTACCAGTGGTTGAAAGCACAAGTTTTATGTTGTGTATACTTTACCATCAAAAACAGACTTTGGAAACTGTGACATCCTGACTCAAGGAATCTGGAACCAGAATTTCTGGATTTGAATCCTAATTCTGCAAGCCGTGTAAACTTGAGAAGCCTTTCACATTGTTCTGTTCCATTTCCTTATCTGAAAATGGGGATGAGAACATAATTTTATCTCCCACATGTTGTGGGAGTTAAAAGAGCTCATTAATGGAAGTACTTTGAAGCATGCCTGCCTATATGAAATGCTCAGTAAATGCTAGCATCGGACCTTGCTTCCATCACCAGTCACATCCACAACTGGGTATTGTTCTTGCTTTGGCTCCATCCCTTCATTCTTTCTGGAGTTATTTCTCCACTGATCTCCAGTAGCATATTGGGCCCCTACTGACCTGGGGAGTTCCTCTTTCAGTATCCTATCATTTTGCCTTTTCATACTGTTCATGGAGTTCTCAAGGCAAGAATACTGATGTGGTTTGCCATTCCCTTCTCCAGTGAACCATATTCCATCAGACCTCTCCACCATGACCCACCCATCTTGGGTTGCCCCACGGGCATGGCTTAGTTGCATTGAGTTAGACAAGGCTGTGGTCCTAGTGTGATTAGATTGACTAGTTTTCTTTGATTATGGTTTCAGTGTGTCTGCCTTCCGATGCCCTCTTGCAACACCTACCATCTTACTTGGGTTTCTCTTACCTTGGACATGGGGTATCTCTTCATGGCTGCTCCAGCAAAGTGCAGCCGCTGCTCCTTACCTTGGATGAGGGGTATCTCCTCACCGCCACCCCTCCTGACCTTGAACGTGGAATAGCTCCTCTAGGCCCTCCTGCGCCCGCGCAGCCACCAGTCCTTGGAAGTGGGGTTGCACCTCTCGGCCACCGCCCTTGGCCTCAGGCATTGGGTAGCTCCTCCTGGCCACCGCCCCTGGCCTCGGACGTGGGGTAACTCCTCTTGGCCACAGCCCCTAGGATATTGTATACTGTCACCCTGCTTATTTAACTCATATGCAGAGTACATCATGAGAAATGCTGGGCTGGAAGAAACACAAGCTGGAATCAAGATTGCCAGGGGAAATATTAATAACCTCAGATATGTAGATGACACCACCCTTATAGCAGAAAGTGAAGAGGAACTCAAAAGCCTCTTGATGAAAGTGAAAGTGGAGAGTGAAAAAGTTGGCTTAAAGCTCAACATTCAAAAAACGAAGATCATGGCATCTGATCCCATCACTTCATGGGAAATAGATGGGGAAACAGTGGAAACAGTGTCAGGCTTTATTTTTGCAGGCTCCAAAATCACTGCAGATAGTGACTGCAGCCATGAAATTAAAAGACGCTTACTCCTTGGAAGGAAAGTTATGACCAACCTAGATAGCATATTGCATAGCAGAGACATTACTTTGCCAGCAAAGGTCCATCTAGTCAAGGCTATGGTTTTTCCAGTGGTCATGTATGGATGCGAGAGTTGGACTGTGAAGAAAGCTGATCGCTAAAGGGCTGAGCATCGAAGAATTGATACTTTTGAACTGTGGTGTTGGAGAAGACTCATGAGAGTCCCTTGGTCTGCAAGAAGATCCAACCAGTCCATTCTGAAGGAGATCAGCCCTGGGATTTCTTTGGAAGGAATGATGCTAAAGCTGAAACTCCAGTACTTTGGCCACCTCATGCAAAGAGTTGACTCACTGGAAAAGATTCTGATGCTGGGAGGGATTGGGGGCAGGAGGAGAAGAGGACAACAGAGGATGAGATTCCTGGATGGCATCACTGACTCGATGGACGTGAGTCTGGGTGAACTCCGGGAGTTGGTGATGGACAGAGAGGCCTGGCGTGCTGCAATTCATGGGGCCGCAAACAGTCAGACACGACTGAGCAACTGAACTGAACTGAACTGAAATGCTAGCAAGTATATATAACAAGGGGCTTCCCAGGGGGTGCTAGTGGTAAAGAACCTTGCCTGCCAATGCAGGAGACATTAGAGATGTGGGTTTGATCCCTGGATCAGGAAAATCCCTTGGAGGAGAGCATGGCAACCCACTCCTGTATTCTTGCCTGGAGAATCCCATGGACAGAGGAGCCTGGCAGGCTACAGTCCATGGGGTCACAAAGAGTCAGACATAACTGAAAAGAAAGAAAGTGCTCAGTCATGTCCGACTCTTTGCAACCCCATGGACTGTAGCCTACCAGGCTCCTCAGTTCATGGAATTTTCCAGGCAAGAGTACTGGAGTGGGTTGCCATTTCCTTCTCCAAGACATAACTGAGTAGCTAACAAACTTACAGGTTACAACCCGAAGGTTGGAAAATACTACTGCTGAGCTAGTTGACTTTATTTTACCAAAGACCAATGAAATCTCCAGACATTTTAGTCCCACACTGCACCCCCTGCATCACTCACTGTACCCATGAGCATTTCAGGCTTTTCAGGCTCACCAGCTTTCCTGCTTCTAGAATGGACCAGGATTCCATGCAGCACAGGAGCAATCAGTGTCTCAGGCTTTTCATAGCTTTTGATTAACATGTATATGGATAATACATATACACACTTTTTCATGGAAGCCATAGGAGTGGGTAACAGCTAAGACCACTTCCAATTTTGCTTTTTGGTGATGCTAAGACCATTGTTCTTAACCAGATAGATATAAATTTGGAATAACTGAGGGGAAAAGTTTAATTCCAGGGGATTGAGTCACATTCAAATTTAATCTACATTTAACACATCTTCCTATTTCTCCTCTCTCTCTCTTTCCCTCTCTCCCTAGTAAGCAGCACATTGCCAGGCACTGTGTCTATCCCCCAGAGGCAGGATAGACACAGAGCCCCTGAAGCCCTCTTCTGCCAGCTCCTGAGACATTTACCACTCATGCACAACAGAAAGAACAGCCAAATCCTGCCCTGAGCCAGAGTAGGAGTTGTTGGAAGGAGAGCTTCTAGATGTAATCAGCCAATCCATTTTTTATAATCTACTATCACAGAACTGGGCGGGGGCAGCTAAAAGGACCTTTTCTAAGAACAGAAATATTTTCTCATTTAAAATGTAAAAGGCTGAATCATAGAATCCTTTCGCAAAGCACTCTCTACACAATTTTTTTTTTCCCTTAAAAAGTTACTCACCTGAGGTTAATGGTGAATAATAACAGCTGACATTTACTGACAGCTTGCTACAGGCATGGCTCCATGGTAAGTCCTTACATGATCATTTCATCATCCCACGCGTTCTAGGAGACAGGTGGCATCCTTACCCTCCCCATTTTGTAGAAGGAGATACTGAAGCACAAATCCCATAACGACTTTCCCTAAATAACAAGGCTCCAGAGCCGAAATGCTGGGAGTTAAACCCAATAGGGTTGCAGATGTAGCCTATAAAAATACAGAATGTCTCTTGCATGAGACACGCGTATATTCAAAAACCATTTGTTGTTTATGTGAAATTCAAATTTAACTGAGCATCTTGTTTCTCATCTGGCAATCCTAAACTTGGCTGGTTTGAATCCAGAGCTCTTATTCTAAGGCTTCTGCCTGTGGTTATTAAAGTGTGGTCCCAGGACCAGCATCATCATTATCACATGGGAAATGCCTAGAAATGGCAAGTTCTTGGCTTTACCAAAGAAGGAGAATTCATAATGCCGTAGGACAAATTGGGCAAGAGATGCCTCCCAAGTCTTGGTCAAATTTATGGCAAAGAGGAGGTGCTGTGGACAAAAAAATGCCTGCTACTCCCGTAAACAAAATATGTCTCCTGCCATTCCAGTAAACAAGGAATGCCATCAAGCCATCAGCCACTGCAGCTGTCCCCCTTCCATCCTCCCAACCCCCCATTCCAAAATGTAGAAAAACAGGAACATATGCTTAGGATGGCGGCTTCCTAGGTGGCTCAGTGGTAAAGAATCTGCTTGCCAATGCAGGAGATGCAGGAGGCATGGTTTGATCCTTGGGTTGAGAAAATTCCCTGGAGGAGAAAATGGCAACCCACTCCAGTATTCTTGGCTGGATAATCTCATGGACAAATGAGCCTGGTGGGCTACTGTCCAAGGAGTCACAAAAAGTTGGACATGACTGAGCTTGCACACATGCACACACATACTTTGGATACTGGCTCTAGATAAAATGCATATCTAAGGAATAATTTCAATGAGCTAAGATTCTTGCATCTTCCCACACATAGAAAAATGCTAAAATCATTAACTTGAGATGTCTATTTTTTGTGATTAGCAGTGCTGTTTAACATATATTTTTTTTTCCGCAAAAACCCCTATATGTCTTGGCTTCTCCCTTACCTCTTTGGAACAGCTCCTCAGAGCTTTCTGAGAGGGTGCCTCCCAGGCTCTAAGTCCTCACTAAGTTCCCCAAATAAAACATGATGTTTAGATAGAGGGGTATTTTTTTACAGTAAACAGGCTCCACCCCAGACCTACTATGTCAGAAACTGTGGCTGGGTCCCCAAATCTGGGCTTCAACAAACTTTCCAGGCAGGTCCAATCCACACTCAAGTTTGAGCAGCACTGCAGAATACAATATGACCACCACAATATTCTAAGGCAAGTAGAGACACAGTCAAACTTAACATCAGGTCCCTGAACCTGAACATCAAGGTTTTCCCACGACTCCATATATCTTTCCTTTTCCTCTTCTTCTTCATCCAGTCAAATCCTATAGACATCAACCCCCATTCTCAGTGCAGATTTCAACAACATACTTTGCTTTTGCACAGTGTACTTTTTCACATTCATTCATTCATTCATTCATGGAGGCAGACACTCAAGCATTCAACAAAACCTTTTTAGGTACCATTGTGGGCACTGTGGCGGACACTGAGCAGTTTACTTCATATTAAAGTTGCTTGTTTAAACACAGCTGATTCCTGCATTAGATTAAGAGCTCCTAGAGGGCTGGGAGGATAGGGAGGAGAAATCTTTTAAATTACTGAGTCTCTAGTTCTGAGCCAAGAGTCACAAAATGTTTAAGTAGAATTAAATGGGGAAAAAATGTGAGAAGAATTCTCACATCCTTCTCGTTTTTAATTCAAAGTCCTCTGGGTCTGAGTTTACTGCCTGTCCTCTCCTCCTCCTCAAAGGGAAATCATCAAAGCAGCCTGTCACTCTCCCAGGCAGGTTTGACAACTCGGTGCTCCTCAGCCCTGATGCCTCCGTTGTGGGTTCCTCCGTTTGTGGTCAAGAAGGTAGAGGGGTCATTCAGGTTTCACTGCCAAGAGCTATTCAAATTCTCTGTCACTCAAAACAGCCATCTTTACTTCTTGCCCACAGAAAAGGGGCTAGAATTGGGATGGTTAAGAGATACAATTGAAGACGGCATTTTATAGCTACAAGACACACACGCATACACTGGCTTTCGTCTTGTAATTTGCCAAGGGCCAATCGCAAACCTTCACTCAGGGAAAATATTCATTATGGGAATGATGTCAACCCCTCTTACAGAGACAACTCATCTGCCAGGACTCAGGGCTGTCAACCGAGCTGGGAAAACACGCAACGGGAGTCTCCCACAACTGCAGTTGGAGCTAACACCATTTTTTTTTTAATTTTACTGAAATATAGTTGACTTACAATGTTGTGTTACTTTCAGGTATACAGCAGAATGATTCAGTTATACATATATTCTTTTTTACAGTCTCTTCCATTATAGATTATTACAAGATACTGAGTATAGTTTCCTGGGCTCTACAGTAGGTTCTTGTTGGTTATCTAATACTTTACATACAGTACTGTTTTTTTAATAGACTGAGGTTGAGCATGAGAAGCAACTATACCATGAAAATGGCCTCCAGCTTGCAATGTTCTTTACATTTCCCCATTTTGCTCAGGGATCTTCTTGCCCTTCAGATCTCAGCTTAAATGTCACCCCCTAAAACCAGGTCAGATCCCACTCTTTGCCCTCACACATCTCCTTCCTAAAAGCCATCAGTCAGAACTAAATCATTGAGCAATTAGTTGCCCTCAACTAGAATATAAGCACCATTAGGACTTGTTCTGTTTGTTCATTGTTGCGTTCCCTGCCTCTAACACAATGGTAGGTGCTCAACAAATATTTATTGAAAGGGTCGGTTGAATGAATCCCAATTCAGCCCCTCCCCCCACTATATATGTGACCTTGGGCATGTTATATGATTCCTTTCATTAAACCTCAGTTTCCTCATCTACAAAATGGAGATAAAAATAGTACCTGCCTCTCAGGGTTGCTGTCCGATCAAATGAAACGTGTTTAAGAGATAAGCATGGGACCTTGGCACCCAGTAGATTTTGGAGAAAAGTCACCCTCTAGCCTATTAGCTATGTTCGCTACCCAAAGGCAAAAAGCAAGGTTATATTGCACCTAGAACAGTATCTGGGACATAGAAGATGCTCAGTAAATCTACATGAAATAAATAGAATGCATTCAACATGAATTCTCCCAGTAAGTCCTAATAGTACATGCTATCGCATCAATATTCCTGTCTTCATCCCTAATGTACAGAAAAACAAGCAGGGGCTTACAGAGATGCTCAAATCACCCAGTGATATGCCAAGTGGCAGGTCCAGGTTTTGAACCCATTTGCTTGATAACACTAGACTGTCACCCAAATTCTTTGTCCTCTCTAAATCTCAGTTTGCTTCTCTGGAAAAACAGAAAGTGAAAACCCCAGCCTAGTTGGTCCCAGAGGTACCCTACAGAGCAGGCACTCCATGAGAACAGTGGGTGTAATTCTTTCAAACCCATTTGCCTGAAGCACATGCGGTTGGGAGAACTGTTTACATTTTAAGTGCTCATTTTCACCACACGACGTGTAGCTGGGCTCTATGAGGACTCCTTCCATGCTTTAAGACCAAACCAGCACCAATGGACTCAGAGAAGAGGGAGAGAGTGAAGACTGGTGGGCTCCTATCTTTATTTTGAGATGCAGCCAGCTCCCGACTGAGACCAATACAATCAGTTTCCCAGCCTATTTCCCCGAGCATCTTAACCATCTCTGGTGCTTTAATTTCCTACCACTTTGTTTCTAAGTCCTCAGCTTTCCTTCCACAGATGTTGGGTCTGTTCTCTGCACCTGTCAGCAGGGCATGAAGCTCTCCTGATCTCCCGAGGCCCCTCCACTTCCCTTCCTCCTCCCCTATCTTTTGCATGCCTCAAACAGCAAGCTCAAAGCATAAATGTTTCCCATCCAGAATGCAGCTAAATCTCTTTAGCCTAGATTTTGAATCAACACACGTTTGGGAATGCAATCATGGCGACTGGCTTAATGGATACCAGAGTTTGCATGTCTATTTCCACTTGTGATTGACATTCGTGTACTGCTATCAGAATTAGTAGCCATCAGTCAAGCAGAAAGTTATTACTAGGCAGCACTAAACAAACCCAAGTGGAATCAAGGTTTCTCAATAATGGATGTCTGAGTAATTTAACTAATCGCTAGATTCAGCCTAGCTGAGCTGGTTGTTCCTTTTTTCCCCCCTCTCTCTCATACATAAGTAAACAAAAATCTGGAAAGTTATGAGTATGGTACAAGCAAATGATCTTTGGATAGAAATTTAACTTGTAGGAATCAGCAAAATCCTCTCCGTTTCCTTTGAATTATCTGTTTGTTTCTATTTCTTTTAACCTGTTTCTTTCAGCCTGTGTCATGCAGAGTTTATGCCAGAATTTAGACTTAAGCTGATGATGAAAGGAAAACTGTTATGGAAAAGAAGGAAGCCACCCACTTATCCTATTTGGCAATTTCTAAAATTATCAGTCTTTTTCTACTGTCCTAGAAAAATGCTTTTCTCACATTATAATATGCCTCTTGGCCTCTATCCATTTTTACCATGTATATTTGCAGCAGACAAAAAGGTAAGGTTTCCCCTTAGATCAGAGAAAGCTATCATTTAGTGAATGCAATGATTGAAGTTTGAATATTATAAAATGCTCAACCCAGCATGCACTGGGGCAGGTATTTTCCGTGGATAATGATGGGTTTGCTCATAATTTTACAAATACATCAGCCCTTCTCCCAAGAGATTATGAACAGAAAGAAGCTAAAATGGCTTGTCCAAAGAGGCTGGGAAAACGAACAGAGAAATATTCTCAGGATTGTATATTAAAAGGAACCCAATATAACAGCAGAAGAACTGGCCTATGATCAGAATTCAAGACATGTTTCTTAAAATATGAGGAGAAATACACGGATTTAGCACATTGCAATGATTCTGAATGTGAGTTTTGGCACCAGACAAACCTGGGTTGAGTCCAGGCTCTGTCTTTTACCAGTTTTATTGAAGAGAATTCTTTAACCTCTCTTGGTCTTAGTTTTCCCATTTGGGAAATAAGGATAACATTTGTACCTAACCCACAGGATCGTTATGAAGAATCAATGAGCTAATGAATGAAATATTTCATCAGGACCCAGTCAGTGGTGAGCTTCAATATTATCACTAACATTAATGTACAGGATGGTTCCAAAAGTCATTACTGTGGTTATCATTATCTTCACTGCAATTAATGATATATGTTGGTCCCTGAATTGAGGATTTTTCCCCAGTTTTATTGAGATATATTTATAACACTGTATAAGTGCAAGATATACAACATGATTTGATACATGTTTATATTATAACATATTTACCAAGATAAATTTAGTTAACACATCCTTCACCTCACATAATTATCACTTTGTTGCGGTGGTGGTGGTAAGAACATTGAAGATCTGCTCACATAGCAGCTTTCAAGAATACAAAAAGTATTGTGACATATGGTTACCATGCTGTACATTACAACTCAAAGCTTATTCATCTTATAACTGGAACTTCATGCCTTTTGACCAACGCCTAACATTTCCCTCAACCACCACTAATCTACTCTTTCTTTCTATGACTTCAGCTTTTTTTTAGATTCCACGTATCAGTGAACTCATTCAGCATTTGTCTTTTTCTGACTTATATCACTTGGCATAATGTCTTCAAGGTCTATCTCTGTTGTCCCAAATATCAGGATTGTAGTCTGCCAGGCTCCTCTGTCCATGGGATTCTCCAGGCAAGAAAACTGGAGTGGGATGCCATGCCCTCCCTCCAGGGGATCTTCCCAACCTATGGATCAAACCCAGCTCTCCTACACTGCAAGGGATTCTTTACTGTCTGAGCCACCAGGGAAGCCCAAGAATACTAGAGTGGGTAGCCTATCCATTCTCCAGAGGATCTTCCTGACCCAGGAAACGAACCGGGGTCTTCTGCATTGCAGGCAGATTATTTACCACCTGAGCTACCAGGGCGTGTGTGTGTGTGTGTGTGTGTGTGTGTGTATGTATATATTTACCACATCTTCTTTATCTGTCATCTGTTGATGGACATGTGTTTACACATCTTGGCTATTGTGAATAATGCTTCAGTGAACATAGGAGTGCAGATAGCTCTTTGAGATAGTGATTTCATTTCCTTTAGATATATGCCCAGAAGTGGGATTGCAGGATCATATAGTAGTTCTATTTTCCATTTTTTGAAAAAACACCATATTGTTTTCCATAGTGGCTGCACCAACTTACATTTCCACCAACAGTGTACAAGTGTTCCCTTTCCTCCATATCATCTTAAATATAAGTTTCTTCTTGTGTTTTGGATGATGGCCGTTCTGACAGATATGAGGTGATATTTTATTGTAGTTTTGATTTGCCTTTCCATGATGGTTAGTAATACTGAGTACATGTTCATGTAGATGTGGCCAGTTACATTAATATGTCTTTTCTTGTGGGGTGGGATGTCTATCCTGGTCCTTTGCCCATTTAAAAATCAGATTATTTGAGTTTTTTGCTATTGAGTTATACAAGTTCCTTGTATTTTCTAAATATTAACCCTTTATCAAATATATGGTTTGCAAATATTTTGTCCCTGGAATGAGGATTCTAAAGACTTAAAGCTTAATTAAAATATTGCCAGAACAGCTAGTGCAGTGTGGGCACTAGAAAGAGTCTTTTATCACTGAATACAGTAAGTCCCCTACATACGAATGAGTTCCATTCTGAGAGCACATTTGTATGTCATATTTATTCATAAGTCAAACAGAGTTAGCCTAGATACCCAACTAACACAATTGGCTATGTGGTACTGCTCTGTAGTAGGCTTATAATATTTTTCACATAAATAATAAATAAAAACAAACACAAAAAATAAAGAAAACTTTTAGTCTTATAGTGCAGTAACTTGGAAAGTATAGTGAAAGTGAAGTCGCTCAGTCGTGTCCGACTCTTTGTGACCCCATGGACTGTAGCCTATCAGGCTTCTCCATCCATGGGATTTTCCAGGCAAGAGTGCTGGAGTGGATTGCCATTTCCTCCTCCAGGGGATCTTCCTGACCCAGGCATCGAACCCCGGTCTCCCGCATTGCGGGCAGACGCTTTAACGTCTGAAACACCAGGGAAGCTCGACTACAGGGTGATCAAACCTGTAAAAGAAATCAACCCTGAATATTCATTGGAAAGACTGTTGCTGAAGCTGAAGCTCCAATACTTTGGCCACCTGATGCAAAGAGCCAACTCATTGGAAAAAGACCCTGATGCTGGCAAGATTGAAGGCAAAAGCAGAAGTGGGTGGCAGAACACGAGATGGTTATATAGCATCACTGACTCAATGGGTATGAATTTGAGCAAACTCCAGGAGATAGTGGAGGACAGAGGAGCCCAGCATGTTATAGTGCATGGGGTCACAAAGAATCATACACAGCTTAGTGACTGAACAACAGCAGTACTACAACAGCTGGCACATAGGGGCTGGCATCAAGAGAATAGGCAAGAGGAGTTACTGACTAGGGGAGGGAGAGGGTGTGGGAGATGGTAGAACTGAAGGATCATCAGCAATGGGAGACTGAGGGCAAGCTGCAATTCCACTTATGCCTGATATTGATGGCACAGGTTCTGGTTTCTTCATGGATTCAGTTCTATCTACCCTCTTGAAATAATGATCCAGTGATGTCTGGATAGTGCTATATCAGCTACATCACCAGTGCCTTTGCACTTGCTTCCAGACATCCCGGGCTTGAAATAAAGATACTGTACTCTGTACCCTATGAAGTACTGTACAATAAAGTACACAGAAGCACAACCACTTGTAGAGGATGCACGCACAGGACAATGTACACCAGACATGTGAACTAACCTAATGTGACTGGACATGTGAACACGTGTTCCATCTTTGAAAGTTCTCAACTTGAAGCTTCGTTCATAGGGGGCTTACTGTAGTAACCTAATTCTGTGAAAAAGCTGTGAAATTGCAAAGGAATTTGAAAGCTATTTGTTTCTAATATATATTTAATAACTTATTATTGCAAAAATGATATTACAAAAATACTGCCTTTTCTCTGCCTAGAAAAGTTTAGAGAAGGTTAAATGGCATGTTCTACTTATATACCCCAGAATCCCTTTTCATGTTTCTGCAGACTTCTTCAATTTTGTACCCTGTGGCACTAGTAGTAAAGAACCTGCCTATCAATGCAGGAGATGTCGGAGACAAGGTTTCGATCCCTGGGTCGGGAAGATCTCCTGGAGGAGGAAATGAAAACCCACTCCAGTATTCTTGCCTGGAGAGTCCCATGGATGGAGGATCCTTGTGGGCTACAGTCCATAGGGTTGCAAAGAGTCGGACACGACTGAAGCAACTTAGCAGGCATGCATATGGCTCTGTCTCAAGGGGACCCTCCTACGAAGTGGCTTTATTCAGAGTCCCTAGGGTGGTCTTTGACCAATGATTGCTGGGCAAGGGAATTTGAAAGCTCTTAGGTTAGAACAAGCCTGAAGTGTAATTTACACCCCAGAGTTTCTCTGGAGGATCAGGCTGGAATTATCCTCTGTGGGGTTTGGCCCGAATTGGCATCCTTGCTTGGCTTTCTCCCCTTTTCTGTCTTTCTTCCCCCATTCCCTTACCAGTTTATCCTGAGGCATTTCCTTAATAAATCTATTGCACACAAATTCTTCTCAGGATCTGCTTCTGGAGAGCTAGACCTAACAAAAGGACAATGAATACTGGCATCTATCCTTTCATTATATGTGTGCAAGTGTGTGTGTGTTTGGATACTTTATGATCTCCAAATCTGACAACTGTGAAGTTGCATGGTACATATAATTTGTTTTTCATTTAAATTGTTATCATTACCATCTTTTCATGTCTACAAATATGATTCAACAAGATGTTTCTAACAGCCACCTGGCATCCCATTGTACGGTGGTGCCATAATTTAACCAGCTCTACTCAATATTTTGTTGTTGGTTATCACTATGGTAACAATGCTGGGTTGAATAATCTTTCAGGCAAATTTCTGTGTTAAGTCCATTTACTATTAATCTACTGAAAACACTGTTCCTGGCTTATGGTAGCCCATTTCCAAGGATTATGATCCTTATTTCCAAATGCTCCTCAAAGCAATTGGGCTAATTCACAGCCCTGCCAGCACCATCCTTGGTCTTCACCCTACTCCCTTCCTCCATGAAGAAGACTAAAAAATGGTAGGCACAGCCTCTGAGGAAGTCTACAGTTTGCATAATGCCAACAGAAATGTGGGTCTTCAAACTAGTTTGATTGCCATCTGTTTTGCATTATCTGAGCTTAGGCTAGTCCACATTTTAATTTTCATCTCATGTGAATTACAGTGACTTTTCCTAGAGGTTTCAAATTTCCTGATTTCAAAACTTACTACATAGCTCTTGTTGCTGTTGTTCAGTTGCTAAGTTGTGTCCAAGTCTTTGCAGCTCCATGAACTGTAGACCTCCAGGCTCATCTGTCCTACAAACAATAATCAAAATAGTGTGTTACTGGCATAAGAATAGACATAGTCCAATAGGATAGAACAGAGAGCCCAGAAATAAACCCTCACTTATATGTTCAAATGATTTTCAACAAGGATGCCAAGTCTATTTAATGGGAAAGCAGGGTTTTTTCAACAAATGGTCCTGGGAAAACTGTATATCCACAGGCAAAAGAAAAAAGTATAGGCCTCTCTGATGACCCAGTGGTTAAAAAAAAAAAATAATCCACCTAACAATGTAGGAGATATGGTTTGATCCCTGGTCTGGGAAGATTCCACATCCCATGGGGCAGCTAAGCCTCTGTGCCACAACTAGAGAACCTGTTCTCTAGCGCCAGGGATCCAGAATTACTGAGCCCACTTGCCTCAACTCTGAAGACCATGTTCCACAAGAAGAAAAGGCACCGCAATGAGAAGCCTGCACCGCAACGAAGACCCAGCACGGTTAAAAGTTAATAAATAAGCAAACATTAAAAAAAGAATCAAGTGGGACTTTTCATTTTATACCATATACAGAAATTACCTCAAAATGAATTAAAGGCCTAGATTTAAAAGCTAAAACTTTAAAATGCTTATAAAAAAACAAAGCGGGAAATCTTTTGACATTGTATTTGGTAATGATTTCTTACTTATGACACCTAAGGTACAGGCAACGAAAGGAAAAAATACATGAATTGGACTTCATCAAATTAAATTTTTTTGTGCATCAGAGGACACTATCAAGAGAATTAAAAGATAACCCATAGAATGAGAGAAAATGTTTGTTAATCATATATCTGATCAGGGATTAATGTCAAGAATATACAAAAAAACAAACAGCAACAACATAAACTCCCATAGCTCAAAACAAAAAAGCAACCCAATTCAGAAATGGACAAAAGTCTTAAATAGACACTTTTTATTTTATTTTGGAGCATAGCCAATTAACCATGTTGTTATAGTTTCAGGTGGACAGCAAAGGGACTCAGCCATACATATACAGGTATCCATTCTCCCCCAAATCCCCCTCCCATCCAGGCTGCCACATAACATTGAGCAGAGTTTACAACCTGAGTAGGCATTATTCTAAAGAATATACTCAAATGACCACTAAGCAGATGAAGAGATGCTTACCATCATTAGTGACTAGGAAAACTCAAATGAAAATACAAGATACCACTTCACACCTATTAGCATGTCTATTATTAAAAAAACTGAAAATAGCTAATGTTGGAGAGAATGTGGAGAAATTGGAACCCTGGTGCTTGGCATGTGTGCGTTAGTTGTTCAGTTGTATCCGACTCTTGGCAACCCCATGGACTGTAGCCCGCCACGCTCCTCTGTCCGTGGAATTCTCCAGGCAAGAATACTGGAGTGGATTGCCATTTCTTTCTCCAGGGGATCTTCCCGTGGAGAATTGAACCCAGGTCTCCTGCATTGCAGATGGATGCTTTACCCTCTGAGCTACTAGCTGGTAGGAATGTAAAAAGGTGCAGCCACTATGGAAAACAATTTAGTGGCTCCTCAAAAACTTAAACAAGAATTACCATTTGGAGAAGAAACTGGTGACCCACTCCAGTACTCTTGCCTGGAAACTCCCATGGACAGAGGAACCTGGTAGGCTGCAGTCCATGGGATTGCTAAGAGTTGGACATGACTGAGAGACTTCACTTTCACTTTTCACTTTCATGAATTGGAGAAGGAAATGGCAACCCATTCCAGTGTTCTTGCCTGGAGAATCCCAGGCACGGGGGAGCCTGGTGGGCTGCCATCTATGGGGTCGCACAGAGTCGGATACGACTGACGTGACTTAGCAGCAGTAGCAGAAGAATTACCATATGATCTTGTAATTCTACTTCTACACAAATATCCAAAAGAAATGAAAGCAGGGACTCAAATACTTTTACAATAATGTTCATAGCACTGATTATTCACAGTCATCAAAAGGCTGAAACAATCCAAACACGAATCAATAGATGAATGGATGAACAAAATGCAATCTATACATGCAATGGAATATTATTCAGCATAAAAAGGAATGGAATTCTGATACATGCCATACCATGGGCAAACCTTGGAAATAGTTCCTAGGTGAAAGAAACCAGACGGAAAAGGAAAAATATTGTATGACTCCATGGACAAGATTTACCTAAAACAGGCAAATTCATAGACATAGAAAGCAGAATGGAGGTTTCCAGGGTCTGGGTTCCCCTCTGGGAATGGAGAGTTAGTGTTTAATGAATAGAAACTAATGTCTGGGATGATGACAAAGATCTGGAAGTGGATGACTGATGGTTGCCAATCATTGTGGATGTACTGGACACACACTTAAGAACAGTTAAAATGGTAAATTTTATGTCATGTGTATTTTACCACATTTTAAAAATTGCAAAATAAATTACTTTTCCTGCTGACTGGGAAAGAAAAGATAAACTTCCTGTCCTGTACTCAAGATGACATTCAAAGTTGACAATAGTTATGAAGGCTTTCTTTAAGAAGCAGTATAGCAGAACAGTTAAGAATGTTGGAATTTGCATTTTGATAGTCTGAGTTCAAATTCCAACTCTGCCCTTCCATGCAATGTGACTCTGGACATCTAGCTAAGCTCCAAGCAACTCGCCTGAAATCGCCTGTAAAATGGAGAGAATATTGGTCCCCACCTCATGATGCTTTACGGGTGTGAAATAAGATAAGGCTTTGACATACTTAACTCAGTGTCTGACACATAGCTTTAAAAAGCACAAGTAAAATATAATTCTGGTTATTGCTGTTATTTGGTGTTACTGTCAACATTACATTAAAGTACTTAGGACACTTTGATTACCTCTATTGATTACTTTTCATATCATTAAGGAATAGGCTGCAGGAAATCAATCTGGTACATTTTCAACTCTGAAAAACCCTGATCCTTGTTCCCTTAAAACAATATTTTCTAATTATGCAAATTATAGTGTTCCTGTAACTTTCTGATCTCTGTCCAATAGACGTGTGTGCTATCAATTTGGTCCTCTTTGCTCTCATTGTGAAACTGAAAGTCACTCAGTCAAGTAGGACTCTTTGCGACCCCATGGACTGTAACCTGCCAGGCTCCTCCGTCCATGGAATTCTCTCGACAAGAATACTGGAGTGGGTAGCCCTTCCCTTCTCCAGGGGATCTTCCTAACCCAGGGGTTGAACCCAGGTCTCCCGCATTGCAGGTGAATGCTTTACCATCTGAACCACCAGAGAAGCCCAAGAATACTGGAGTAAGTAGCCTATCCCTTCTCCAACGGATCTTCCCAAACCAGGAATCAAACTGGGGTGTCCTGAATTGCAAGCAGATTCTTTAACAGCTGAACTACCAGGGAAGCCCATTATCAACTAGATAAATTTAGAGAGGACAGTCCTTCAAAGGAGAGGATTCTGCGGTGGTTAGTTCCTGGTATGACAAATCTACCTTAAAAGGCAGAAAAGCTGAACTGCCAAGTGTCCAGCCCTCCACATTCACATGGTTGTAAAACCCATGCTGGTTGAGAAGTGTCCTTTTTCATGAGATCCACTCCAGTAACTGTGCATGTATGACATTCATATAATGTCAGCCCCTGGCTGAGGAATGTTGTATTTCTGGTGTGTAACTCCCATCTCTGCCCTTTCCTTCACCTAAGGGTGCGTGCGTGTGGGCTCAGTTGCTTCAGTCATGTCTAACTCTTTGCAACCTATGGACTGTAACCCACCAGATACCTCTGTCCATGGATCCTCCAGGCAAGAATACTGGAGTGGGTTGCCATGTCCTCCTCCAGGGGATCTTCCTGACCCAGGAATCAAAACCATATCTGCTGTGTCTCCTGCATTGAAGGCACTTTCTTTACCCACTGAGGCACTTGGGAGGCCCCAGCTAAGAATATAGCAGGCTTACTTGGAAGGACTCAGAAGACAGACTCAACATTTTCCTTCTGATGAATTAGTTTCTACTTGGTCATGCTGAGAGGATTGACTTACTCGTGGTTTCTGCATCTGAGTTCAGTTTGGGAGACCAAAGATCCTCATTCCAATCTGATTTGGCCATTAACACCTGTGTAACTCTGGGCAAAACGTGTTCCACTGGAGAAGGGGATGGCCAACCACTTCAGTATTCTTGCTTTGAGAGCTCCATGAACACTATGAAAAGGCAAAAAGATGAACTCCCCAGGTCAGTAGGTGCCCAATATGCTACTGGAGAAGAGTGGAGAAATAGCTCCAGAAAGAATGAAGAGATGGAGCCAAAGCAAAAACAGTGCCCAGTTGTGGATGTGATTGGTGATGGAACTAAAGTCCAATGCTGTAAAGAACAATAGTGTATAGGAACCTGGAATGCTGGGTCTGTGAATCAAAGTAAATTGGAATTAGTCAAACAGAAGACGGCAAGAGTGAACATCGACATTTTGGGAATCAGTGAATTAAAACAGCAGAATGGGAGAATTTAGTTCAGATGACCATTACATCTACTACTGTGGGCAGGAATCCCTTAGAAGAAAGGGAGTAGCACTCATAGTTAACAAAAGAGTCCTAAGTGCAGTTCTTGGATGCAGTCTCAAAAATGACAGAATGATCTGTTTGTTTCCATGCCAAGCAATTCAATATGACAGTAATACAAATCTATATGCCAACCACCAATGCCAAAGAACCTAAAGTTGAACAATTCTATGAAGACCTACAAGATATTCTAGAACTAACACCAAAAAAGATGCCCTTTTCATCATAGGGGACTGGAATGCAAAAGTGGGAAGTCAAGAGATACCTGGAGTAACAGGCAAGTTTGGCCTTGGAGTACAAAATGAATCGGGACAAAAGCTAACAGAGTTTTGTCAAGAGAACGCACTGGTCATAGAAATCATTCTTTTCCAACAACACACGAGAGGACTCTACACATGGACATTGTCAGATGGTCAATACTGAAATCAGATTGATTATGTTCTTTGCAGCCAAAGATGGAGAAGCTCTATACAGTCAGCAAAAACAAGACTGGGATCTGACTGTTGCTCAGGTCATGACCTCCTTATTGCAAAATTCTCACTTAAATTGAGGAAAGTAGGGAAAACCACTAGGCCATTCAGGTATGACCTAAATCAAGTCCCTTATGATTATACAATGGAAGTGACAAATAGATTCATGGATTAGATTTGATGGGCAGTGTCTGAAGAACTATGGACGGAAGTTCGTGACATTGTACAGGAGGCTGTGATCAAAACCATCCCCATGAAAAAGGAATGCAAAAAGGTAAAATGGTTGCCTGAGGAGGCCTTACAAATAGCTGAGAAAAGAAGAGAGGCAAAAGGCAAAGCAGAAAAGGAAAGCTACACCCGTCTGAATGCAGAGTTCCAAAAAATAGCAAGAAGAGATAAGAAAGCCTTCCTAAGTGATCAATGTAAAGAAATAGAGGAAAACAAGAGAATGGGAAAGACTAGAGATCTCTTCAAGAAAATTAGAGATACAAAGGGAACATTTCATGCACAGATGGGTACAATAAAGGACAGAAATGGTATGGACCTGACAGAAGCAGAAGATATTAAGAAGAGGTGGTAACAATACACAGAAGAACTATACAGAAAAGATCTTCATGACCCAGATAACCGTGATGGTGTGATCACTCACCTAGAGCCAGATATCCTGGAATGCTAAGTCAAGTGGGCCTTAGAAAGCATCACTACGAACAAAGCTAATGCAGGTGGTGGAATTCCAGCTGTGCTATTTCAAATCTTGAAAGATGATGCTGTGAAAGTGCTGCACTCAATATGCCAGCAGATTTGGAAAACTCAGCAGTGACCATAGAACTGGAAAAGGTCAGTTTTCATTCCAATCCTCAAGAAAGGCAATGCCAAAGAATGTTCAAAGTACTGCACAATTGCACTCATGTCACACTGTCAAGTAATGTTCAAAATTCTCCAAGTGAGGCTTCAACAGTTTGTGAACCAATAACTTCCAGTTGTTCAAGGTGGATTTAGAAATGGCAGAGGAACCAGAGATCAAATTGCCAATATGCTTTGGATCACAGAAAAAGCAAGAGAATTCCAGAAAAACATCTGCTTCTACTTTATTGACTATGCCAAAGCCTTCAACTTGATCACAACAAACTATGAAAAATTTTTAAAGAAATGGAAATATCAGACCACCTTACCTGCCTCCTGAGAAACCTGTATGCAGGTCAAAAAGCAGCAGTTAGAACCAGACATGGAACAATGGACTGGTTCCAAGTTGGGAAAGAAGTATGACAAGGCTGTATATTGTCACCTTGCTTCTTTAACTTATATATAGGGTACCTCATGCAAAATGCCAAGCTGAATGAAGCACAAGCTGGAATCAAGATTACAGGGAGAAATATCAATAACCTCAGATATGCAGACAACATCTCCTTTATGGCAGAAAGCAAAGAGGAACTAAAGAGCCTTTTGATAAAAGTGAAAGAGGAAAGTGAAAAAGCTGGCTTAAAATTCAACATTCAAAAAACTAAGATCATGGCATCTGGTCCTATCACTTCATGGCAAATAGGTGTCTAAACAATGAAAGACTTTATTTTCTTGGGCTCCAAAATCAGTGCAGATGGTGACTGTAGCCTTGAAATTAAGAGACACTTGCTCCTTGAAAGAAAAGCTATGACAAAGCTAGACAGCATATTTAAAAGCAGAGACATTACTTTGCCGACAAAGGTCCATCTAGTCAAAACTATGGTTTTTCCAGTAGTCATGTATGGATGGAGATTTGGACCATAAAGAAAGCTGAACACCAAAGAATTGATGCTTTTGAACTGTGGTGTTGGAGAAGACTTTTGAGAGTCCCTTGGCCTGCAAGGAGATCAAAACAGTCAATCCTAAAGGAAATCAATCCTGAATATTCATTGGAAGGACTGATGCTGAAGCTGAAACTCTAATATTTTGGCCACCTGATGCAAAGAACTGATTCATTACAAAAGACCCTGATGCTGGGAAAGATTGAAGGCAGGAGGAGAAGGGGATGACAGAGGATGAGATGGTTGGATGGCATCATGAGTTTGAGCAAGCTCCAGGAGTTGGTGATGGACAGGGAAGCCTGGCATGCTGCAGTCCATGATGTCACAAAGAGTCGGACACGATTGAGCCACTGAACTGAATTCCAGGCAAGTAAATATAAATCCATAATTGCTTCAGGGGTCAAAGTTCTATTCTTGGGTAAGATGAAAATCAGATATACATGTGCATTTGAAAAAGCATAAAGTGTATATACACAAATGTAAGTACTATGATTGTTCTCCCTTGGGGAAAAAATATTGATGTAGTTAAAGACCCATGAGAACACTAGAGCTGTAAGGCTCCTCAGAGATTTAAACCTTTCAGTTTACAGACGGTGAAATGAAGGTTCAGAGAGACTAGTGGAGTTTTCCAAATAAAGGACAAAGCTAGGCTCAGATGCCAGCTTTTATGACTTTCAGTCAGGATTCCATGAGCCCCTGTGTGATGTGTCCCCCTCCTCTCTGTCGGAGCTTCCTGAGTGGCTCAGACAGTAAAAGGATCTGCCTGCAATGTGGGAGACCCAGGTTTGATCCCTGAGTCAGAAAGATCCCCTGGAGAGGGAAATGACAACCCACTCCAGTATTCAGGCCTAGAAAATGCTATGAACAGAGAAGCCTGGCAGGCTCCAGTCCATGGGGTCCCAAAAAGGCAGACCCAACTGAGTGACTAACGCTAGCACTAGCCTCTCTGTCAGCAAACTCAGATTTGTCTGCTCATCGCTCAAAAGACAAAAATTCGCGAGGCAAGTGTCAGTAGAAAGGAATGTCACTTTAACCAGAAAAGCCAGCAATCTGGGGAGAAGGTGGACTGGTGTCCTGAGACCAATGACAAAGACTATGCTCAGGCATGACAATTTTTAAAGGGAAAAGGGTGGGAAGGAAGAATCTCAGTGGATCACGGAGGCAGGGGGTTGGGTTCTATAGCCTTCTCACCTGCATGAAGACTGACTGACACTCTTCAGATGTTGTCTTGCCCATATGATCTGCCTTCAGGATTGCTAAGTGGGCTGCTGGGGTAGAGAGCTAGTCATTCTTCGATTACTTAATTCTTCACTTTTCCTTCTTTTAAGCTAGGGAAGGCATCAACAGGTTAGGCAAGGCATGGCATGCATTTAGAAGCACATAAGCCAGGAGCTTAAATTACCCAGTGATCTCATTCCAATGAGATTACTCCTTTCAAGGTTAGAGGGAAATGCTAAGTCGCTTCAGTCGTGTCCGACTCTGTGCAACCCCTTAGACGGCAGCCCACCAGCCGTCCTGGGATTCTCCAGGCAAGAACACTGGAGTGGGTTGCCAGTTCCTTCTCCAGTGCATGAAAATGAAAAGTGAAAGTTAAGTTGCTCAGTCGGGCCCAACTGTTAGCGACCCCATGGACTGCAGCCCACGAGGCTCCTCTGTCCACGGGATTTTCCAGGCAAGAGTACTGGAACGGGGTGCCATCGCCTTCTCCTTAGAGGGAAATAGACACGGGCAAACAGGAAAGGGGCAAAAGAGCTTCTTTTACCTCCATGACTTTTCTGAACTCACCCTTTTCCATTGTATTCTAGGCAGCACACCCTGTTTGCTGTTATACTAACGTGTTTAGGGAGCTGCACTGACTGTTCCACCTGCTATTAAAACATGAGCCTTCAGAGAGCAAAAAAGGTCCCTCAGAAGTAAAAGCTGCGATGGCACAAAGAAATCCTTTGGGAAGTATGAAAGGGTTAGTAGATTAGATTGACAAATATTTCCAGAACAGAGTAAAAAGACAAAGAAATGTAAAATAGGAGAGAAGAAAGAAAATTTTTAAAATTAATCTCCTTTTTTATTAGATGAGGAAACCAATGTACACAGCATTGAGATGTTTATTAAAAGGTTCACACCTTGAGACCACATCAAAGGTAGGATTGGACCTCAGGCAGTTTGTCATAATCCGTGTTTTTTGGTGTTTCTCTGACACACCATCATTTCCTTGGAAGACCTCATAATGATGAGGTATTGTTACCAATTACATTCTTTTTTAAAGTAATTTATTTATTATAATTGGAGGCTAATTACTTTACAATATTGTGGTGGGTTTTGCCATACATTGACATGGATCAGCCACGGATGTACATGTGTCCCCCCGTCCCAAATCTCCCATCCTCTTCCCTCCACATTCCATCCCTCTGGATTGTCCCAGTTCACGAGCTTTGAGTGCCCTGTTTCATGCATCTAACTTGGACTGGTCATCTATTTCACATATGGTAATATACATGTTTCAATGCTATTCTCTCAAATCATCCCACCCTCACCTTCTCCCACAGAGTCCAAAAGTCTGTTCTTTATATCTGTATCCCTTTTGCTGTCTCACATATAGGGTCGTCGTTACCATCTTTATAAATTCCATATATATGCATTAATATACTGTATTGGCGTTTTTCTTTCTGACTTACTTCACTCTGTATAACAGGCTCCAGTTTCATCCACCTCATTAGAACTGACTCAAATGTGTTCTTTTTAATAGGTGAGTAATATTTCATTGTGTATATGTACCACAGCTTTCTTAACCATTTATCTGTCGATGGACATCTAGGTTGCTTCCATGTCCTAACTATTGTAAACGGTGCTGCAATGAACATTGGAGTACATGTGTCTCTTTCAATTCTAGTTTCCTCAGTGTGTATGCCCAGCAGTGGGATTGCTGGGTCATATGACTGAAGTGACTTAGCATAGCATAGCATAGCATGGCAGTTCTATTTCCAGTTTTGTAAGGAATCTCCACACAACACTCCATAGTGGCTGTACTAGTTTTTGAATACAGAATCTACGTGTAACTAACATGAGTTTTAGAAATAAAGGGGAAAAAAACAGAAAAAAAAATGGAGAGGAAGAAATAACTCATTATATATTCAAGAAAATTCTCCAGGACTAAAGGGTTTGTGTTTCCAGCTCCAAAGGCCCTAAACAATGGCCAAGAAACATTGTCATTGAATTTGAAAAGGCTGACTCAGTGAAGTTTCACAAGATTTCCAGGAAAAAGTGTGGGTTCTATACAAAGAGTCAGAAAAGAGTGGCTTTTCAGCAGCAACTCTAAAATCTAGAAGATGGTAATGTTTTTAAAATTCTGATGGAAGTGATTTCCAATCTCAGATTCTATATCCTACATTATATATAACATCTCCAAAATAATAACAACAGTAATTCCTTTTTCAGAAATCTGGTAAAAGAAGTGCTCAACTAAACTGAAAGAATAATTAAGGAATGTTGAATACATGGCCTATGAGCAATAGAGCAGCCACTTCAGAGGACAAAGGGGATGACAAGGGGGATGGCCGTGGCGGTAGGGGTAGGGGAATGGGGGGAGATGCAGAGTAAGAGCTAGTGACCCCGCCATCAGGACCAGAGGCGCAGGTTTGAAGACTTTGAACTCCTGGAAGGTAAATCTGATAGCATATCTGATGAGAATAGATTACCAGCCAAAAATTGGAGGTTGAATTAGTGACAAGAATGTGGAAAGTTGAGCAAGCTTTTTTTTTTAATGGAATAAAGTGAACTCTCTATAAAAATGTAAGTAATGATTTTATGCAAACTGGTAAAAAAGGAAAACCCTTGGCATAAAAAATAACAACAAAAAGAGCAAGAACAAACACACACAGAAAAGTTGCTCTTTTGAGGAAATAAAAACAAATCCATAACGGAATATAGGAAAAAAAAACACTTGTGTGGGACCAAGCAAGTAACCAATAAACAGATTCTGGTCCTCTGATATTGAAATTCTCTCAGAAGCATGATTCTGTCAGTCCAATTATATAGTAGAGAGCAAAATATGATATATAATATCATGAAAAATTATACTATAAAACTGCCTGTTTTGGAAATTTCAGGCTAAATCCACAGCCTTGAAATTAATTGACATTTATTAAAATAGCAAAAGGTCAATTGATAGTCATCTTTTAGAAGCTTCATAAAACATGAAAGCATATATCTAACTTTAGATAATAGTCAGCTATCTTGGTGGTTTTTAAACTTATTTTATATTGGAGTATAGCTGATTGGCAATGTTGTATTAGTTTCACATGGACAGTAAAGGGACTCAGCTGCGTATATACATGTACCCATTCTCCCCCAAACTCCCCTCCAATCCAGGCTGCCACATAATATTGAGCAGAGTTCCATGTCCTATACAATAGGCCCTTGGTGGTTATCCACTTTTAATATAGCAGTGTGTAAATGTCAATCCCAAACTCCCTATCCCTCCCCCCATCCTGCACCCCCACTCAATAACCAACATTATCCTCAATGATGAAAAATTTGAAGCACTTCCTCTAAAATCAGGAACAAGACAAGGCGCCCACTCTCACCACTACTATTTAATATAGTTTTGGAAGTCCTAGCCACAGCAATCAGAAAAGAAAAAGAAATAGAAGGAATCCAGACTAAGCAAGCTTTTAAAAAACAAGTATTAACTTCAAGAAAAACCAGGATTTGTGTAGTAAAGGAAAAAGTCATAGAATACATATTACATAGTTCACCTGTGGAAGCTAATTGACATGATCATGATGTTGAAAAAAAACATATTGAACTATCAAAAATCATTGAGAAATTCAGAGACAGGAACGTGTGTATAGTGTGTGTGGTGGTGAAAGCAGAGAGGGGTGACCAGAGAGCTAAATTCTCATTTTTTTTTGAAGGAAATAACCAATATGCCTAAATATGACAAATCAGTATGTAACAATATAAGCAGATTATTTAGATATCTGGAGGTCCCAAAACAATCAACAAGAAGAGTCAACAGAGGTTGCCTCTGAAAGGAAGGAGATGGGAAGACGTGAATGAAGGGAAGCAAGTTTCTGTCTTTTTTTTTTTAACTATCAGCAGAATACCTTTGTTTTTGTTTTGTTTACTGAAATACAGTAAATTTACAATGTTGTGTTAGCTTTGGGTGTACAGCAAAGTGATTCAGTTATATGTGTGTGTGTCTGTGTACATATGTATATATGTGGACTTCCTGGTGGCTCAGTGGTAAAGAATCCACCTGCAGTGCAAGAGACTTGAGTGCAACCCCTGTGTTGGGAAGGTCCCTGCAAGAATGAAATGGCAACCCAGCTCCAGTATTCTTGCCTAAGAAATCCCATGGACAGAGGAGCCTGGGGGGGCTACAGTCCATGGGGCCACAAAAGAGTCGGATATGATTTAGTGACTAAATAACAACAGCTTCCCAGGTGTGCATGTGTATGTGCTAAGTCACTTCAGTCATGTCCAACTTTGTGACCCTATGGACCACAGCCTGCCAGGCTCCTCTCTCCGTGGGATTCTCCAGGCTAGAATACTGGAGTGTGTTACCATGCCCTGCTGCAGGGGATCTTCCAGACCCAAGGATTGAACCTACATCTTCTGTGTGTCCTGCATTGCAGGCAGATTCTTTAGTGCTGAGCCACCAGGGGAGCTTCCCAGGTGACTCAATAGTAAAGAATCAGCCTGTCAATGCAGGAGATGTGGTTCGATCCTTGGGTCGAGAAGATCCCTTGGAGTAAGAAATAGCAACCCACTTCAATATTCTTCCTAAGAAACCCCATGGACAGGGGAGCCTGGAGTCAGACACGACTGAGCATGATATATTCTTTTTCAGATTATTTTCCCTTATAGATTATTACAAGACACTGAATATATTTCCCTGTTCTATACAGTAGGCCCTTGTTGTTTACCTATTTTTCATGTAGTAGTTCAGTTCAGTTCAGTTCAGTCACTCAGTCATGTCCAACTCTCTGCGACCTCATGAATCGCAGCACGCCAGGCCTCCCTGTCCATCACCAACTCCCAGAGTTCACTAAGACTCATGTCCATCGAATCAGTGATGCCATCCAGCCATCTCATCCTCTGTCATCCCCTTCTCCTCCTGCCCCCAATCCCTCCCAGCATCAGAGTCTTTTCCAATGAGTCAACTCTTCGCATGAGGTGGCCAAAGTATTGGAGTTTCAGCTTTAGCATCATTCCTTCCAAAGAAATCCCAGGGCTGATCTTCAGAATGGACTGGTTGGATCTCCTTGCAGTCCAAGGGACTCTCAAGAATCTTCTCCAACACCACATTCAAAAACATCAATTCTTTGGCGCTCAGCTTTCTTCCCAGTCCAACTCTCACATCCATACATGACCACTGGAAAAACCATAGCCTTGACTAGACGGACCTTTGTTGGCAAAGTAATGTCTCTGCTTTTGAATATGCTATCTAGGTTGGTCATAACTTTTCTTCCAAGGAGTAAGCATCTTTTAATTTCATGGCTGTAGTCTATGTATGTTAATCCAGAACTTCTGATTTATCTCAGCCCCCACCCATGCTATCCCCTCTGGTAACCATAAATTTGTTTTTTATGTCTGTGAGTCAGTTTCTGTTTTATAAATAAGTTCATTTGTATCATTTTTTTTAGATTCCACATATCAGTGATATCATAATATGTGTCTTTCTCTGTCTTACTTCACTTAATATGACAATCTCTAGGTCCATCCATGTTGTTGCAAGTGTCTCTATTTCATTCTCGTTTGTGGCTGAATAATATTCCATTGTATATATGTACCACATTTTCTTTATCCATTCATCTGTCAGTGAACACTTAGATTGTGTCCATGTTCCTGGCTATTGTAAATAGCACTGCTATGAACATTGGGGTGAAGATATCTTTTCAAATTATAGTTCGGTCTGGATACAAAGCCAGAAGAGGGATTGCTGGGTCATATGGAAACTCTATTTTTAGTTTTTTAAGGAACCTCCATATTGTTCTCCAGAGTGGCTGCACCAATTTATATTCCCACCAACAATGTAGGAGAGTTCCTTTTTTGCCACACCCTCTTCAGCATTTATTATTTGTAGACTGTTTAGTAATAACCATTCTGACTAGTGTGAGCTGCTAGTTGGATCATAAAGAAGGCTGAACATCAAAGAATTGATGCTTTTGAATTGTGGTGCTGGAGAAGATGCTTGAGAGTCCTTTGAAGAGCAAGGAGATCAAACCAATCAATCCTAAAGGAACTCAACACTGACTATTCATTGGAAGCACTGGTGCTGAGCTAAAGGTCCAGTACTTTGACCACCTGGAAAAGACCCTGATGGGGAAAGACTTAGGGCAAGAGGAGAAGGGGGTGACAGAGGATAAGATGGTTGGATGGCATCATTGATTCAATGGACATGAGTTTGCACAAACTCAGGGAGGTGGTGAAGGACAGAGAAGCCCTGGCGTGCTGCAGTCCATGGGGTCACAAAGAGTCGGATATGATTTAGCAACTGAACAACATCAATGTTTCTGTTAGTGGAAGGAGAGTCTGGAGACCCTTCCATCTATGGGCCTCAGTTCTTCTTCTGCAAAGAAGAATCTAAAGTCGTACTCATTGCAAGAAAGTTTATGAGCAGTAAGGAAGGAAAGAATATGTTGCCAAGAGTTGGACATGACTCAACAACTGAGCACACACAAAGAAAGAAAAGAGAGACTATCTCGAGAGAGGTGGGCCATGCCAAGGGAGGCAAATGGCCCTGGAGGACTGGGGTACAGAGTTTTTAAGGCAGGGCAATTTGCATAATCCAGGGGCAGGATCATTGATCGAAAGCCTTGATTGACAGCTGAAGGTTATCTAACAATATGCTTTACTGGGCATGTCCTCCTCATAATTCAGTCTGCAATAATAAAATGTATGTATTCCTGGGATATTTATGAGTAGTTAATGCGTTCAATGGCCCCCAAAGGTTAGTGTGAGGTGTGTGCATGTGCTAGAGTAGGGAAAATCCCACCCATCTGGACTGGTGGTGGGTTTTTCCAGTCCCCTGACTATTTTTGGAGTCCTGGTGGGGGTGTATTAGGGGCAGGGCTGGTAACTTGCTTAGTGGAATTAGGCTGCTGTTGGACCTTTAGCTGAACAGGTCACCGCTTAGTGCTCTCAGCTAACTTCCTGCCTATCAATTCCTTAAATGAAAACACAAAAAACTTTCATCATATATGTGTGTATGTTTATATATGATGATATATACATATACAAGTTAATATGTGTGTATGTGAATATCCATATGCATGTGTATATGTATATATAAAAATCAATCAACAGGCATACATAGTAGAGGGAGTTTTAAATTTCCCTGAGCCATGGGAGAAACTGAGTTTGTTGGATAATGAGAAGTTGTTGATAGCAAAGCTTGACACTTGAAGGGATAGCCCTGGGAGTAATACACTAAGTGGGGGTCTCTTCGTTTGGGAGTTATTGCCAAGAAAACCTTGGTATGCAAAAGCCTACAAAGCACATGTAAGAGGCTGACAATGTGGTATTGATACCCCAAAAGCTCTGGAGAAAGCTTGGGGTGGGGATCCCGGTTGTTGAACACAGACAGCAGACTCTGGAGCAGGAGGGCACGAGTAAATTTGAGTGCAAATAGCTACATTTTTCATCTTATATTTTTGTTTTACTTAGTAAGATGGTAACTATGGGGAGTTGTGAAGTTTCTTAACCAAGTTATATAGAAATAAAAGTCTGGGGGAAAAAAGCCAATACAAAATAGTAATGGCAGCCTTGGAAGGTAGCATTGTAGCATGTAATTCATTTTCCTCCTTATTTCCTACATATGTCTTCAAACTTAGGAATACTTCTTTAAAAACAAAATCCTAGTATGTTCGCTTTCCTTTGCTTTTTTTTTTTTTTTTTTGCTTGCTGAAACTAGCGTTTACTTACATTATTTCTGATATCTCTGAGTTCTATTTTCTGCTTGCATAATCCACCCGAGTAAAACATGGTTGCTAGGGAGACCTATCTTTAAATTAATCAGCAAACATCTTATGGAAGGTTGACTTAAAAACAAAAACTTACAAAGTGGCTCTAAAGTCTCAATTTAAGAGAAAATTTTCCAAGGAGTCACACTTAGAGAAACATTCGTTTTGCAACATGAGGATGGAAGTTAGGGGAGAATGTTCTGAAAAATCCTTGGATTCTGCTGGAGCTTCCCTCTCTGCCCGCCTCCATCTTGCATGAGCCACTGGAGTCTTGTAACAGCTCTGAACTTCATTCTCACTCCATATTCGGCACCACAGCAATAAAATTAATGGGTTGAGCATTTTCTACCTAATAAGTGCTGTAGATATAAATGTCTCAGCCATTTGTCTTTTCAGTGGGGGTTAGAAAAAAAAAAACAAAACTCTTCTACTGTAGCCTTGCCTTCTCCCATTTTGGTTAACATTATCATTTAAATTGCATCTCACATGTTACTAGATTAAAGAAGAGGGGCTGTTTGAATGGGTTACACTTTGCTTTTTTCATCCACAAGACTGTTTAGAGTCTCAAATCAATTCCAACTGACTTTCTAAAATATGTTAGGGGAAAAAATACATCGTGATAAAGAGCAATTGCAGTGCAAATACCAGGAAGGAAAAAAGACATTCAATTCATTTCAGCAGGAAACCGTTCTATATGTGGAATATGCCCGGCCCTTGTTTTCTTTTATTTTCTTCCATTGGGAAGAATTTTAACCATTTGACTGTTTACTAACATTTCCAAAATGAACAAGGAAAAAAGCTTATCTCAAAGGCTGTTATCTTAGAATAAAATGCCTGTTAGCCTAGCCTGTGCATTTTGCTCTTCCCCTAACACTCTGCCCTCCATCGCCAGAAACTCCTTACTGTAGGAGTGATGGTGTTCTTTGGTGTCATCTGAATGCCAGCCCCTCTGGCTGTGTGCCTTTGGGCAAGTCATTTTCCTCAGCTTAAAATGCATGCTATATCAAGACTTACTTCAGGACAGTGTTAAGAACGGTATTTTTCAAACTTTTATGACCCATGGACTATAGCCTGCCAGGCTCCTCTGTCCATGGAATTCTCCAGGCCAGAATAATGGAGAGGGTAGCCGTTCTCTTCTCCAGGGAAATCTTCCCAACTCAGAAATCAAACTCAGGTCTTCCACGTTGTAGGTGGATTCTTTAACGTCTGAACCACCATGGGAGCCCTCATAATCCATAAGATTACACATTTTACATCAAAGCCCAGAACTCAGGTGTTACTAAGTACACACACACACACAGACATACACACACATATACATACATGTGTGCCTGCTAAGTCGCTTCAGTCATGTCTGACTCTTTGTAACCCTGTGGACTGTAGCCCGCCAGGCTCTTCTGTCCATGAGATTCTCCAGGCAAGATTATTGGAATGGGTTGCCGTTTCCTTCTCCAGGGGATCTTCCTGACCCAGGGATCAAACCCACATCTCTTACGTCTCCTGCAGGCGGGTTCCTTACCACTAGCACCACCTGGGGAGCTCCGCATACGCACACATGCGTGCATATATAAGCACATATATGAAATTTAAATTTCCAAGTAGAGGCTTATCCATATTCGATATGATACATTCACATAGTTTTTGTTCTATTTTGGTTTGTTTCATGTTTTTAAACAATTATTTTTGCTGCACACTAGATTGATTCTTTCACTCATGGGTCACAACCTGAAGTCTGAGAAACACTGCTTTGGAAGAAGTGTTGGCAAACTGTGGCCAGTGGTTCAAATTGGGCCTGTTTTTTACAAAGAAAGCTTTATTGGAATACAGCTGTGTTCGTTTGTTTACATATATACTATGACTACTTTCTTGATATTAATACGATGGGAAATTTGAGTAGTCATCACAGAGATCTTCATCTGCAAAGCTAAAATAGTTACTCTCTGGCCCTTGGTAAAGCGTCTGCCGGCAATGTGGGAGACCTGGGTTCGATCCCTGGGTTGGGAAGATCCCCTGGAGAAGGAAATGGCAACCCACTTCAGTATTCTTGCCTGGAAAGTGCCAGGGACAGACGACTCTTGTAGGCTACAGTCCAAGGGCTTGCAATGAGTCGGACACGACCGAGAGACTTCACTTCACTGGCCCTTTAAGAAAAGATTTGCCAATCGCTGGTTCAGAAGGCAAAATGCAATCCATTCAATGTGGTGGGTTGAGTACAATGCCGGTGTATCTGAAGAATTCGATAAATATTTTTTTTATTATTATCGTAAGTAATTTTTTTGCTATTGCTATCTAATATTAACTACAGCCAAAGCTAACTAGCCATAGAAAGAGGTTTTTTAATAAAATAAACATGATAAAAAGGTTTAACTTTAAAAACTGAGAAGGGATTTAAACAACAAACAAGGAAGAAAGACTTTGTAAAGTAAGCACCAACTTTCATGCTGAGAGTCATTCATTCTTTTTTATCTCAAGCTCCAGGCACGTATATCAGTGCAGTTACTTTTCTGCACTGGCATTAGAACCCTCCTTACTGCCAGGCAAACCAGCAGACAGAGAGAGGTTAGACAACATGTAAGCTTTTAAACCCCTCAGATCCCTCTACTGAAGGTGCCCTGCTCTTCTTCCTGTAGTCATTAGAGAATAAATCTCTGATAAGCAAAGTAAATTAGATGCAGTGACATTCTGCTAATTGAGTCATCCCCTCTGCTTGGCTCGGCTGGGCTGTTAATTACCAGCTAATCTTATCAATATGGCGGCTGACTGGCAGATAGTGGCTCGTGGAGAGAAGGGTAAGGACCCCAGTTTGCCCCCAGTGTTTCTCATTGGGCAAAGTGGATATCAAACCTGCCAGTCCCACCTGAAACCATCCGAACATTGAGGCAATATGGTTTAGAAGAGAGACAAGACTGTCATTCAAGAATCATGCAGGGAAAGCGCAGGGAAATGGCAAGCCTCCAACAAAATGTTAAGGTGAAGAAAGAAAGGGCCAAGATTGCAGATCATGCATTATTAAAGCTGCATTCTTCCCTCTCTCCATCTCCATCAAATTTTATTTCAGCAAGGCACAGGGGCTTAAAGAGAGATAAAAGACTTTAAAATATAAATTAAGTCCTATTTATTTCACCACCTTGAGTCAAACTTGCTGGATTCAGTCTGAATATGTTGCCCAGAAAGGCTGAATGAGTTGGCTTTCAGCTCGATGAATGTCTGTGATTTGCTGACAT
This sequence comes from Bos indicus x Bos taurus, assembly GCF_003369695.1. Classification (NCBI taxonomy): domain Eukaryota; kingdom Metazoa; phylum Chordata; class Mammalia; order Artiodactyla; family Bovidae; genus Bos; species Bos indicus x Bos taurus. The sequence goes on along the minus strand of NC_040100.1, from coordinate 26,469,588 downwards.
CTGGCAGAAGGGGTCCTGCAGCCAACCAAATCAAAGCCCCCCTAGAAACCATGAGGTTCTGTTGAAAGATCTCCACTCCCACTTCTTTGCAGAATTACCGTGATAACCATTTGTGAATACTCCAAAGAGCCTAAATGAGCTCATGGCAAGTTAGAGGGAGGCTTCCTCTTGCTTGCATTCACCAACAGCCTTCTCAGAGGCCCGTATACCCTGATTTTATGACAGGATCCAGTTGTCAGCATTTCAGCAAAGGAAAATGAGGCCATCAGCTTGGCAAAAAGTAAATTAATCTGTAGTACCCGGTACTGGCAAGGTTGTGGGGAAACAGTCTCCATGTGTTGGTGGGAATGGAAATTGGTAGAGCCTTTCCTCTGGAGAGTGTTGGAGGGTGAGATGAGGGGTTTGTGACTTGGCAGTAGGTACTAACATATTCAATGCATATATGCTTTGACCAATGGCACCCCACTCCAGTACCCTTGCCTGGAAAAAGCCCATGGACAGAGGAGCCTGGTGGGCTGCAGTCCATGGGGTCACAAAAAGCCGGACATGACCGAGCAACTTCATTTTCACTTTTCTCTTTCATGCATTGGAGAAGGCAATGGCAACCCACTCCAGTGTTTTTGCCTGGAATATCCCATGGACGGAGGAGCCTGGTGGGCTGCCATCTATGGGGTCGCACAGAGTCAGACACGACTGAAGCAACTTAGCAGCAGCAGCAGAAGCAGCAGCAATTCTACCCCTATGATACTAGTAATAATAGAAAATTCTTACATAGTGATTAGGACGTGGCAAGGCACTGTTCTAAGCACTTCATAGAGTCTATATTCTCATTATTATATTAACCTGTCCCTTGGACGGTACCTTGAAAATTATGCATGTTATCCAACACTGAGGACATTCTATGCATAGGCACAGTGCTAAGGGGTGGATTTTCTCACAAATCCTTACATCGCTGGAAAGACTACATTTTTAAATTATTTGGTTGTACTGGGTCTTAGTTATGGCATGTAGGATCTAGTTTCCTGACTAGGGACAGAACCTGGGCTCCCTGCATTGGGAGTGTAAAGTCTTAGTCACTGGACCACCAGGGAACTCCCCTATAAGGATTCAGTTCAGTTCAGTCTCTCAGTCGTGTCCAACTCTTTGCAACCCCATGGACTGCAGAACGCCAGGCTTCCCTGTCCATCACCAACTCCCGAAGCTTGCTCAAATCTTAAAATCCTATAAGAACTATTGCATGCTAAGTCGCTTCAGTCATGTCTGACTCTTTGCAGCCCCATGGACTGTACTCCATCAGGCTCCTCTGTCTGTGGGATTTTTCCAGGCAAGAATACTGGAGTGGGTTGCCACGCTCTCCTCCAGGGATAAGGACAATTAACTTTCCCATTTTGCAGATGAGAAAGAGGACATGTAGAGAGGATAACTAACCGACACAAGATGACTGACTCAGCAAGTAGGTGAACTAGAACTCCACCCCAGACTGTGGGATGACCAAGGGTCAGTTCTGCACCCCTGCCCAGTTCTACCTTTCACCAGAGCGCCACAAAGGTGTGCACACGAAGTTGTCCATCACTGAATGGCTTGCAAGAAGTCCCCCTGTTATACAGGGGACCACCTAAAAATCCATTAACAAGAGATCATGTTTGGCCATGCTGTGAAATTCTTTGCAGCTGTAGTAAAGAACAATATAGGTTGTCATGTTCTGAAATGGAATGGACTCCAAGACAGGTTAAGGAAAAATGCAAGTTATATGTATACTGTAATCCCATTTACTTTTTTAAAAATAAGCTTTAGTTTTGAGTAGGTTTAGGTTCACAGCAAAATTGAGCAGAAGATATAGAGATTTCTCATGTAGGCCCACCCTCATACATGCACAACCTCCCTTGTTATCAACATCCCCTACCAGAGTGGTACATGTGTTGCAAATGATGAACCCACATTGACACATCACGATCACGTGAGTCCAAAATATATCTTAGGTTTATTCTTAGGTGTACATCCTTTGGGCTTGGACAAACGTATAATGACATGTATCCACTGTTATGGTGTCACATAGAGTAGTGTCATTGCCCTAAAAATCCCCCATACTCTGCCCATGTACGCTTTCCTCCTCTCTAACCCCTGTCAATCACGGATCTTTTTACTGTCTCCATAATTTTGCATCTTCTAGGATGTCATGTAGTTGGAACCATATAGCATGTAGCCTTTTTAGATTGGCTTCTTTCACTTAGTAATATGCATGTTAATTTTCTCCATGGTCTTTTCATGACTTGTTAGTTTGTTTCTTTTTAGTGCTAAATAATATTCTGGGGTCTGGGTATACAGCAATTTATTTATCCATTCATCTACTGAAGGATATCTTGGTTGCTTCCAATTTTTGGCAATTGTGAATAAAGCTGCTATAAACATCCTGTTTTTCACATGGCTCACTTCCTTTTGAAAATAGTGTGCTTTTGTGCATACGTGTGTGTTTAAATCTCAAAAGTATCATACCAACCCTTAATCACGGTTACCTCTGGAGAAAGAAATAGAATCTAGTGAAAAAATAAATTGAAAAATACATTTTATTATTTTTTAATTCTTTGGAGCTGTGTATCATTTTAATATTTTTGCATTGAACATATATTCATGAAGCTACTTGACTAATTACATTAAAAATTAAAAATGGGGAAAAGTAAGATGAAACAAAGAGTAATATTTCAAGCAAAGCCCATAAGAGATGAGCCTTATATTTCCATATTCCACTGCAAATGCTCCATAAATGTTTGACTTACTCATCTGAGTCAAGGTTGTGCAGTCAACCCTCATTATTCATGGATTCTGTATTTGTGAATTTTCCTACTCACTAAAATATATTTGGGACCCCAAAATAAAAGTGGCATTTTCACGGTCATTTATAAACATGTGTATGAGGAAACTGAGGCTTAGAAAGGTGGTGGTAGCCTGACCATGTCCACAGTGGCCACACACTGGCCACTACGGAGTGCTGCCTTCATAGCAGAAACACCAAAAAGGCAGGTGTGTGTGAACAAACATTAAATGAAAGTGTTGAAACAGAGTGTGAGTGACATCATGAAGAGAAAAAAACGAGGGCTCAACATGTACAGTGATGAGCAGTCACCTCACGGAAGCTGGGCAAGAACAAGGAAGCAAGAGATGGAGCTCTGTGCTCATGTAGAGTGTCCATTTGGTAACGAAAATGTGGTAAATATATACAATGGAATACTACTCGGCCATGAAAAATAATGGGATAATATTATTTGCAGCAACATGGATGGACCCAGAGATTACCATATTAAGTAAGTCAGAAATAGGAAGACAAGTACCGATGATACCACTTAGAGGCGGTACCTAAAGCATGGTACAGATGAACTCATCTAGGAAACAGAAGCAGAGCCACAGACAAAGAGAACAGACGTGCTTCAGACGTGTGGCCACGGAAGGGGCAGCCCTGGGGGAAAATGGCTAATTTCCAAAGGGTAGCCACGTGTTCCCATTTTTTAAGAGAGGCCTAACAGAGAACAGACTGTGGTTACCAAGCGGAAGGGGAGATGGGGTAGATGTTCGGGATTAGCAGATGCAAAACATTGTATATAGAATGGATAAACAGCAAGGACCTGTATAGCACAAGGAACTATACTCAATATCCTGTAAACCATAATGAAAAATAACTTTTAAAAGACTGTATATTATGTATATGCATATATATATAACTGAATCATTTTGCTGTATAGCAGAAATTAACACAACATTGTAAATCAGCTATACTTCAATTTTAAAAGTTTTTTTTTTTTTAATTAAAGAGTGTCCATTTGAGCTGGAGGAAGAACTGATATGTCTCCACCCATTGCCCGCATCCTTTCCTCTTCCCACAGGCAGTCAGAAGCTGGAGTCTCAGCACTGAGTCTGTATCTGAGGGCTCTCCAGCTGTGCTCAACCTGAGCTTGTGCCCAGAGTAGCCTAGGCCAATGGCTGGCAGAGACTGGATTCTGACCTTCTGGTGGTGTGACACTGAGTCATGTCTCTAAGTGGCTCCAAGTGATAATCTCTGTCTCTAAGTGATAATCTCTGGGTCCATCCATCTCCTCGAGAGTCCCAGTGGGACTGGGCCCTCCTTGCTGTCATGAGTAATCAGTTCAACCACACATCATGTACGGGCTCCTGAAGCTTCCTTGCTTCACTGCCCCCTTCCTTACTAGTGCTGCTTTGGGTTCCTTCCCAAATAATCTTCTTGCACCCAAATCCTTGTCTCAGGTTCTGCTTCTAGGGGTGGGGGGCAAGCTCAAAACCATCAGCTATCAGTTGTGTGGGAGTATAATATACTGGCATATTAATTACAGCTTTGTTCTCATTCTAATAAACAAGTTGACCTTGTTAAGATGAACATAGAGAATAATTTTATTCTTCCATTTTTCTTTAAGCCTCTTGTCATTTTCAGTTAGCATATTGCCATAGACAGCAATGGGCAGAGGATAGCAGAGTAGAAAATAGAAAGAACCCAGGTCCAACCTGGATCTGCTTGGCTCAGACTTGCTCTTTAACCACTATTTACTGGGTCTTTTGTTGCTGTTGCTGTTCATTCACTAAGTCATGTCCAACTCTCTGCAACCCCATGGACTGCAGCACGCCAGGTTTCCCTGTCCTTCACTGTCTCTCTGAGTCTGCTCAAATTCAAGTCCGTTGTGTCAGTGATGCCATCCAACCACCTCATCCTGTGACACCCTCTTCTCCTCCTGCCCTCAATCTTTCCCAGCATCGAGGTCTTTTCCAATGAGTTGGCTCTTCACATCAGGTGGCCAAAGTATTGGAGTTTCAGCATCAGTCCTTCCAATGAACATTCAGGACTGATTTCCTTTAGGATTGACTGGTTTGATTTCCTTGCTGTCCAAGGGACTCTCAAGAGTCTTCTCCAGCACCACAGTTCAAAAGCATCAATCTTTCAGTGCTCAGCCTTCTTTATGGTCCAACTCTTACATCCATATATGATTACTAGAAAACCACAGCTTTGACTATATATATATGTGTGTGTGTATATATATATATATATATATATATATATATATATATATATATAACTTGTGGCTCAGCTGGTAAAGAATCTGCCTTCAATGTGGGAGACCTGGGTTCGACCCCTGGGTTGGGAAGATCCCCTGGAGAAGGGAAATGCTACCCTCTCCATTATTCTGGCCTGGAGAATGCCATGAGGTGTGTAGTCCATGGGGTCGCAAAGAGTCAGACGCAACTAAGAGAATTTCCCTTTCACTTTGACCTGCAGTCAAATGCAATCCCTATTGATACAGGCTCCAAGATGCTTTATAAAAGCAATAGACAAGGTTTCAGTGGTAATTCTGCCCAAAATGGATGGCCTGTATCTAATCACAAAGAAACATTCAGTTCAGTTCAGTTCAGTCGCTCAGTCGTGTCCGACTTTTTGTGACCCTATGAATTGCAGCACGCCAGGCCTCCCTGTCCATCACCAACTCCCGGATTTCACCCAAACTCATGTCCATCGAGTCGGTGATGCCATCCAGCCATCTCATCCTCTGTCATCCCCTTCTCCTCCTGCCCCCAATTAGACAAACTCAGAATTATCCTACAAGATAACTGGTTGTGCTCTTTTAAAAGGTCAAGGCCAAGAAACACAAAGAACCAGGAACTTTTCCAGATTATTGGAGATTAAAGAGACAAAACATGTAAATAGAATCTGTGATTGTAGGTTGAATATTGGACTGAGAGTGAAGTGAGGAAAAACATTTGATATTTGGTGAAATTTTAATATAATCTGTGCTATAGACAATAGTAGTATAATCAATGTTCCTGAACTTGATAACTTGAACAAAGGCTATGAAAAAGAATGACCTTGTTCTTAGGTATTCAGGGGACAAAAAGATACATTCAAACACTTCAAAAATACACATGTGTACATATGCATGAAGAGAGAGAATGAAAAAACAAACGAAGTGAAATATAAACAATTGGTGAGTCAGGATACAGGCTATAATCAAAGTTCTTTATGTTATTCTTGCAACTGTTTTGTAAACTTGAAATTACAGCTAAATTAAAAGTTATACAAAAAATAAGGCACGATAAGCACTTATACTGTCAGGTATAACCTCGGCTTACCTCTGGGTTCTTTCTCCCTCTTCAGGACTACACCAATGGAGGAAGAGTAGAGAAAAACAGAAAAACTGGATTGAGAATATAGACAGAATATGGATTGAGGACTAATTGTTAAGATAAAGAAGTGCAAATCATCTTAAAATGGTTTGATTTTAAAGGAGTCATCCCAAGTAAGTCAAATCCTTCAAAATTTCAAAACTAATAGCTAGTATATGGAGTATTCACCACGTGTTGAGCACTAACTGCTTTATGTGTATTTTCTCATTTAATTTCGTCCCATTTAATCATTTAGTGTCTAATTCTTGAACATCAGAGATAAATTTATAATGATAAATTTATGGCAATGAATCTAATTGTTTACATTGATAAATTTTAATCTATTAATATCATGTAATCATTTATTATGCATTAATAAAAGTTACTATTTTGTACCTCATAATATTTAATCATTTAATTTATAAAAGCAAAGCCTCAGAGTTGTTTTTTTTTTTTTAATTTGGCCAATAGTTAATGATACTAAAACCTGACATTCACTGAGCCTTTAGCACATGCCAGGACAGGTTCTAAGCATTCAGCATTCACTGCCTCATGGATAAATCAATTCTTACAGCAGCCCAGGAACTCATCATCAAATTATCCCCCTTTCACACCACTGAAATTGAGAAACTTGTTCAGGTTCTCCGTGTGATGGATGGAGCTGGATTAAAACCCAGATCAGTGTTACTGCAGACCCAACCAAGAGCTGCTTTTGAAAGTACAGGTGTGTGTTGAGACAATTGACTGAGCCTTAGTTCAGTCAGGTATGTGGTCAACCTCAGGACCCAGCTGAGGTTGGGTAAACTAGAAGCAAAATCAACTGCCCCCCTTCTTTTTTTTAAAAGATAAAATTGCTTCACAATGTTGTGTTAGTTTCTGCTGGACAACAAAGTGAATCAGCTGTGCGCTTAGTTGTTGAGTCGTGTCCGACTCTGCGACCCTATGGACTGTAGCCCGCCCGGCTCCTCTGTCCATGGGGATTGAATACTGGAAGAATACTGGAATGCGTTGCCATGAGCTCCTCCAGGGGATCTTCCTGACCCAGTGATCGAACCCAGGTCTCACACATTGCAGGAGATTCTATACCGTCTGAGCTACCAGAGAAGCTCGTGAATCAGCTATGTGTGGGCATACATCTCCCTCTTGAGCCTTCCTCCCACCCCCTCAGCCAATCCCTGTAGGTTATCACAGAGCAGCAAGCTGAGCTCCCTTTTGCTATGCAGAAGCTTCCCACGAACTGTTTTACACATAGTACTACACACACACAAACACACACACACACACACACAGTGTATAGATTTTTCTAAGAAACTCATGGTCTGGAAGCTTCCACAGTTCAGAATCCCAGATTACAGACCCACACACTTCAGCAGCTCCAAAGAGTAGTTTATTTAAATTCTATTGTACATGCTCCTTCCTCTCCTGATGTGTGTACTTAAAATCAGCTTCAAAAGCACTTTAATCTTTATGATTTTTAGGGACTTCCTGGGGCTTACAGCATGCCACGTCAATCGTCCTTTCTGTTAAAAGTGCATCGAAGTTGGTTGAGTCCCAGCAAACCCCACAGGTTCCTAAGGCCTTTGGATTAAATGTGGCTAAAGATTAAAGCCTAGTTAGTGAACTGTGTCTTTCACAAAAGGACCTCAAACAAACTGTAATAATGTTGAGAAAGTGCAGTTAACACATTTAGAACAGGTCGTTCATTTCAAGGTAGCGTTTTTGCTTTCTTTCCACTCTGCTGGAATTTGCTTTTATTATTTATCCTTTGGTTCCACTCTTACAAATAAGGTATTTTTTTTTTTTAATCTAATCCTATGTCATACTTTCCATCCCCTCCCTATCCACTGTTCTCCCCTCTCTCCCCTGCTTCCCTTTACCCCACTATCAATTAAAAAAAAAAAAAGAACAATTGAAACTGGAAAAGATTTCCACCCTATACAACTTTCCACCCTTTTTGATGTCAAAGCAAAAACGAACTGGGCAATGATAAGAGCTAACAGTCAAAAGTGAACATAAATACCCAAGGGGGAATAGAGATTTTTCCATTTTTATGAGTTTCCAACTTCCCTGATGTCCTTTGTAGGTCTGGTTTATGCGACCTTGGCCTCAATTCTTACAGCAGCTGCCTAAGTATCAGGGACTGGAATTAGGGTGAGACAACGAGGGGCCTGGGACACAAAAATCTTAGGGAACCCTGACTCTTGGGGTTGTGTGGTTGCCCTGGGGACCCCACTCGCTCATTGCAGTCCCAGCCCAAATGGTCTCCTACCGCCATCTCCAGCATCTTTCCAACCTCTCTTCTCATTAACCTCTTCAATAGCCAGAATCATTATTCTGCCCATCTTCTGATGGTTCAGCACACTCTCAAGATAAAAGCTAGACTCCCTGGCAGGACTTTACAAAGCCTTCAGCTCTGACTTCTGCTCACCTCTCTCTCCTCCCTTCCTGTCCAGTCTGGGTTTCACAGCTGCCACTCCATTTTGTTTGAACAGTCCTCTCTCCCTATTTTTCCAGCTATCTCCACCTCATTTCAGCTCTCACTGGAAAAAAAAGACCAAGCAGTAGGTCAAGAGAGAGGCTGAATGATAGTCACAGGCTGGCTTTGAGTCCAGCTCTGCCAATTACTTGAGGAAGTTGCCTAACATTTCTGGGTTTGAATTTTCTCAGCTTAAGTCTGTTTCTCCTTGCAGTCTACAGGTCTAAAGGCTGAGACGGGGTCTGTCTTGTTCACAGCAGTCCTGCTATCATACTGCCTACCACACAGTAGGTGCTCAAAAACTATGAGTTGTATACACTCATCAACGGTACAAGTGACACAGCCACTATAACAAAGCCCGTCCCAGCTCTGGAACAAGCAATAGAAGACTTGGAAGAACCTGTGATTGCTCTGCGGAGTTCAACTGCTGAACGGGAGAGCCTCAAACTGAACCAAATATTAACTCAACCAAATGTGAATGGCCCATGTGCCAGGCATTGTGCTCTGCAATAGGAAATACAAAGATGAATAAGCCCTCTGCCAGTTCAGTTTTCATTTGTGTCTTGTCTCTTATTTCACTGTGTCCATGATTCCTTATATTTGACTGAGATTCAAAAAAAAGAACCTATTAAAAAGTGAGGTGGTAGGAGAGATCATTAAAACTTGAAATGATCCTCTTTTCACTCTGAGAGAAAAGACTTTGCTGATCTGAAATGCAAATGAATTCAAGAGTACAGTTTATTAAATTGGACATATTTGGGTTCAAATCCCACAGCCTCACAACTTGCAAACTCTGTGACTGTAAACAAGTTACTTAACTTCTCTGAGCTTCCAGGCTTTTTACCTATAAAAGGCAGATATTAATAGTACCACCTGAAAGGTTGTAATGAGGAAATGCAGAAACACACACAGTTCACCTTGGCACAAAGGCATGGCAAATAGAAAATACATCGTAAATTTTCGTTGGTGTTACTATTACTGTCTTCAGACCCTCACTGACCTAAGTCCATGTACTCTATTTGCTGTTACTCTCTTCTGTGAGCTGGCTCTCTCTCTCTCTCTTTTTTTTTTTTTTTATTGCTTCAACTTAAAGTTGGAAAAACACACATTTGAGACTCAGAGCTACTTGGCAGCATGAGGCAAAACTAATTTTTTGTAACCAGAAGAGTGTTGGAACACTTTATTTCCAACCAATTGCCAACATAGAGCAGCAAGCCAGGCCAGACCCAGAGCTTCACAGTCTTCCTTTTGCTGCGTGTGGATGGCTTCTAAGAATTCACATCTTAGAATGACCTGTGGCCCTGAGATAATCTCCTGGGAAATTCTTTGTCTTTTATGGTAGATTTTGAGGAAGTTAGAGACAGATGTTTTTTCTCTATCTCAGAAGTTTCTTTCTTCTTTCTCAGTTTGTAGTATTGCTTACCTGAGGCACAGTAAGGGGGTATAAAAGGAATAGTAAACAGGTCTCTTCTCTTATGTCTCCTCTTATTGATTGTTGGTGGATGCCTGGAGCATCAACTTAAGAAGGATTCTGATGCAGCTTTTGTTTGGTGGAAAGAGAGCATTGATTGATTAGTAATGTCTGCCCTGGGTTTGTGGGTGGGGAGGGTCAGAACTGAATGTCTCTGGAGGAAAAACACTTTTTTTTCCAGAGGCTGGAAATCTCTACCTCCTCTCCATATTCCACATGCTATTTGTTTCTCTCCATCTTACTTTCCTGTCTGATCCACTGCTGCATGAAAGTTCAAAAATAAATGTACTGTTACTTCAGTTGATTTCTTTCCATTTGGAAAGAATAAAGCTTCAAGGGTGATGCACAGAAGAAAACTCAATAAAATTTAAGTAGGGGTCATACACTGCCAGTGAAATCAGTAGACATGTCTCCCATTCAGAGCACCCTTTACAAAATCAAGGTACTTGAACAACAAAATTCAATAATCAGAAGGAAGATAAAAGTAATAGTAATAGCTAAATTTGTTGAACAAGTACCATGTGCCAACATCTTGTGATCCCAATATTCTTTGATCTTTAAAAAAGTTTTATCCCAGTGATAAAATACTGATAAATCTTGAACCTGTATGATGGATGTATGGAATTATACTACTTTGGTGCACATTTGAAATATTTCGTAATAGAAAGTTTCAAAGTTACAATGCCAGATATTCTGATTTAATTGGCCTGTGAGAATCTAGGCACTGATAGACTGAGAAACCTTCTCCAGCTGATTGTACTGTGCAATCAGGTATGCGAACCACTGGGTGGAGGCTCTGTAGAATTTATCTCATTCAGTCCTCACAACTAACCTAATACCCACCCCTATCTTATTGATGAAACTGAACTGAAGCGACAAAAAGCACCACACTTGGTTGAGCCACATTTTAACCCAGGTTGACCTGAACTCTAAGCCTGGGCCCTTAGCCTCTGGTGTTAGGTTAAATATAAATTTTTTAGCCTTGGAATATAATTGAAAATAAAAATTGTCTACCTTTAAGGTGTGCAATGTGATGTTTGGCATACATATGCATTGTGAAACCTTCACCACAACCCAGCTAATGGATACATCCACCGCCCCACATAGTTATAATTACAGTCTACTGTCTTAGCATATTTAAAGTATATGCGAAGAATGGCATTGAATCATGTATAATATCATATAAGAAACGAATCGCCAGTCCAGGTTCGATGCAGGATACAGGATGCTTGGGGCTGGTGCACTGGGATGACGCAGAGGGATGGTATGGGGATGGAGGTGGGAGGGGGTTCAGGATTGGGAACACGTGTACACCCGTGGCGGATTCATGTTGATGTATGGCAAAACCAATACAATATTGTAAAGTAATTAGCCTCCAATTAAAATAAATAAATTTAAATTTAAAAAAATAAAAAGAAAATTAGAAAATCAGGAGTCCATCAACAGGAAGATGGGTCAATAAACTGTGGTATATTAACAAAATGGAATGCTATGTCTGGTTGACAAGAGATATTCAGGATGTATTAGGTGAAATAAAAACCTATTGTAAAATGCAAAAAAAAATAAAGTATATGGTTAGATATTATTAACCATGGTAATGGTTTCTGGGACTAACTCATCTTGTGTAATTGAAACTTGGTACTCTTGACCAACATCTCCCCACTTCATCCACTTCCCAGCTTTGTAATAACCATTCTACTCTCTGTTTCTATTGGTTTGACTTTAGTGGATTCCACATATAACTGAGATGATGCAGTATTTGTCCTTCTGTGTCTAGCTTTGTTCACTTAGCATATGCTCTTCAGGTTCATCCACATCGTCGAAAATGGCAGGATTTCTTTCTTTTTTATGGTTAAGTAACATTCCACTCCTTGGAAGAAAAGTTATGACCAACCTAGATAGCATATTCTAAAGCAGAGACATTACTTTGCCAACAAAGGTCCGTCTAGTCAAGGCTATGGTTTTTCCAGTGGTCATGTATGGATGTGAGAGTTGGACTATGAAGAAAGCTGAGCACCGAAGAATTGATGCTTTTGAACTGTGGTGTTGGAGAAGACTCTTGAGAGTCCCTTGGACTGCAAGGAGATCCAACCAGTCCATTCTAAAGGAGATCAGTCCTGGGTGTTCATTGGAAGGAATGATGCTAAAGCTGAAACTCCAGTACTTTGGCCACCTCATGTGAAGAATTGACTCATTGGAAAAGACTCTGATGCTGGGAGGGATTGGGGGCAGGAGGAGAAGGGGACGACAGAGGATGAGATGGCTGGATGGCATCACCAACTCAATGGACGTGAGTCTGAGTGAACTCCAGGAGTTGGTGATGGACAGGGAGGCCTGGCGTGCTGTGACTCTTGGGGTCGAAAAGAGTCAGACACGACTGAGTGACTGAACTGAACTGAACATTCCACTGTATGTATGTAACATATTTTTTCTTCATACATTTGTTCATCAACAGACACTTGAGCTGTTTCCATAGCTTGGTTACTGTGAATACTGCTGCAAAGAACTTGGAGGTGCAGACATCTCATCAAGATCCTGATTCCATCATTTCCTTTGGATATATCCCAGAAGTGGGATTGCTGAATCATATGGTTGTTCTGTATCTAGTTTTTTGAGGATGCTGTTTTCCATAACGTCTGAAACTTTCTGTGGTAAAATATACATAGGATGGGCTTCCCAGGTGGCACTGCTGCTGCTGCTGCTGCTAAGTCGAGTCAGTCGTGTCTGACTCTGCGAGAACCCATAGACAGCAGCCCACCAAACTCCCCCATCCCTGGGATTCTTCAGGCAAGAACACTGGAGTGGGTTGCCATTTCCTTCTCCAATGCAGGAAAGTGAAAAATGAAAGTCACTCAGTCATGTCCAACTCTTTGTAAACCCATGGACTGCAGCCTACCAGGCTCCTCCGTCCATGGGATTTTCCAGGCAAGAGTACTAGAGTGGGGTGCCATTGCCTTCTCCCAAATATTGGACATGCCTAATCAAATACTTTCGGAGAAGGCAATGGCACCCCACTCTAGTACTCTTGCCTGGAAAATCCCATGGATGGAGGAGCCTGGTGGGCTGCAGTCCATGGGGTCGCTAATAGTCGGACACGACTGAGCAACTTCACTTTCACTTTTCACTTGCATGCATTGGAGAAGGAAATGGCAACCCACTCCAGTGTTCTTGCCTGGAGAATCCCAGGGACGGGGGAGCCTGGTGGGCTGCTGTCTATGGGGTCGCGCAGAGTCGGACACGACTGAAGCAACTTAGCAGCAGCAGCAATCAAATACTTACAAAAGCAAGGTCTTGGGACCATGTATTTGCTACTTCAGAACACTTTAGTTGAACTGATGAGTAAAATGAGATTGGTTTCTCCCGACTGAGCTGGAGAAAGTGGGGAAATAAAAGGATGAGCTCAGGACGTCAAGGTCCCAGCTCAGTCTCTGCATAAATGACCTGCAAGCTTCTGCTTCTGTCCTAAAAGAAACGCTTATCTATCTCTCCTGTAGGGCTGAGGCTGCTCAAAACCAAGCAGAGTCTTGTCTGGAGAGCTGTTGAATTGCAACACAAATTGAATTCACAGCCTGACGGGCATTTGTTGTCAGAGTGAGGCATTGATTAGCAAGGAATGGAATCCTGGAAATTGGAATGAGGACATGTGAGCAGATCCCAATGCATCTGGGGACATGGGCAAAGTCTTCTTTACCAGTGATACAGTCCTTTCCCCTTTTCCTACCCACTCCGCCCCCAAGAAACACCTGCTGCACCGCATCCTGTCTAGCAGAAGGTTAACCCTTCTTTGCTAGAAGAACCTATAACCATCTCCCCAGAAGTAGTCACTTTGCAAAGTACTGTTGATTCTCTCAAGACCTGGCCTCATCTTTGCTTCTAGACCTCTAAGTAGACTCAAGTCCCAACAGGTCACAAAGAGTAAGGTACAAAATGTGATCTACGAAGAATTATGCCTTTTACAATGAATAGACAGAAATCCTGGAGATGTGTGTAAGAATGGATATTGAGGGGTGGGATAATAGTAGAAGGAATATGAAGTTGGGGATCAGACCAAATTTATTTATAGGAATCTGCTAAGTAAAGAATCTGGATTTAATGTTGCAGCTTGGGGTGGTTGGTTAGAAAGGGGTCTAGTTCTTTGATTGGTTAGTTAGTTGGTTGGTTGGTTGGTTGGCAGGTTGGCTTGTTCTCTGGTTGGTTAGATGGCTGGTTGCCTGGTTGCCTGCTTGGTTGGTTGGTTGAAACATAGAGCAAAAGGTGGCCTACAGTAAGTGAAGTTGAAATGTTGAGTCTGCTTTGGTATACTGCAGAAGATGGTAGGGGACAGCATTCAAAGGCTTCAGGAGATTGGAACATCAGACAGATTGACTGATGATGTAAGGCTTTCTCATCCTCCCTGGGAGGGTCACCACAACTGTAAGAAATAAATCTGTGAGGAGGGCCCCAAGTATCCTTGAGTTCTGCAGTCACTTTTCTCTGTGTCAGATATCACAGTGGGAACTACGGCTATTAAGCTGTGATCCCTAAATGCAATGGGGATAATTGGATCTTGGATATCAGGGCCATGTGGCAGCACTTAATCACCAAAGACAAGGTGGGCATGGTTACAGAAATGGACAGAAAAGTCAAAACAGTACTCATAATAGTCTAGCTCACAGAGATGTATGGTATTGGCCAGCTGATCACAGTGTAAATAACTAGTAAATAAACAGATGGGCAATCTACTACAGGAGTCTAACTTGAATCACTGAAACGGAGAGTCATGGCCCACTAAGCAATTGCTACTTCCAGACTTGAGTCGGTTAATAGATCCAGAACACTTGAGGCTGGGTCCCCTGAGGAAGGACCATGCTACACTGCCAAATTTTTATATGGTTAACCTTCCTCCCAGCCTTACCCAAAGGGATTTATGGCCTTTTATCAAGGTGACTGTGCATCAGAAAAAAGGAAACAATTAGACCTTTGGTGGGTACTGGACACTGGTTCTGAACTGAGACTAGTTCCAAGGCACCACTCTGGTCCATCAGTCAGCAGGGGCTTATGGAGGTCAGGCTTTCAATCAAAAGGTTTAGCTCAGGTCCATTTCACAGTGGGTCCAGCAAGTCCCTGAATCCATGCTGTGGTTATTTCCCCAGTGCTGAGTGCTTAACTGGAATAGAATACTCACCAGCAGAAACCCTATAAACACTTGCTATTTACCTGAAACTCCAATTGAACTGGTATTCTGTATTTTTATTTGCTAAATCTGGCAACCTCTCCTTCAGGAGATCGCAGGTGAGGAAAGGCCCCCTGTGAGCAAAGACTTAGAGGGCAGGGGAGTGAGGTTTGTTAGGTAGATTGCAGCCCTGAGCTCAACTTCTAGTTGGTATAAAACAAGGGTCAAAGGATGTGAAATTCACTAGGGCTTGTGAAAGTTCTGGAAATTTAATTTTTAAAAAAGAAAGAGGGGGTTAAGGATTAGCTGGAAAGAAGTGCAAGGGAATCTTTGGGGAGAGAGAAATGTTCTATATCCTTACTGTTGAATCTTATTAAGCTATACACTTAAAATGGGTACATTTTTAAGAACTTCCCTGGTGGTCCAGTGGTTAAGACTCCATGCTTCCACTTCAGGGAGCGCAGATTCAATCCCTGGTCAGGGAACTAAGAGTCTGCATGCCATGGAACACTCAAAACCAAACCAAACCTTTGCAATTTTCCTCAGTTGATTAATTTCTAGGAAATTTCTTTTATTAGGTCTCGTGATTATAAAACAAATTGTCTGGAAGTGATGATTTAAACAGTGCATTGGCAGGGAAGAATATTCACATGAAAGGAATCTTATTTTCTTTGAGCTCATGGGATAGCTGCTTTTGTGAATTTGCTGCTTGGACAATATGCCTGAAGGTGGTAAGAGGTTAAGATATATAAAGTAGTTTGAATTGGTTGGTCAAAGGAAGGACCCATCACAGGTGGTTTAAGTGCTATATATCAAAAGATTTAAAAATGTACATACATTTTGTCACAGCAATTCCACTTTGTACAATTTATCCTAAAGCAAAAAATCAGCATAAAGATGGATGTTCTAGGATTTTACTGCAATGATGATTATAAGTGAAAAACTGGAAATTGCCTATATATATGCTTACTAAGAGAAAACGGAGTAGTGTTGAAACATGCATACAATGAAACATTACCCTTAAAAAGGACAGTGTAGATTTTTTTAAACATAGGAAAAATGTTGCCAAGCTATTGTTAAATTTCAAAAATTATAACACTAGATCTAGTATGATATTTTTGTCTAAAAAGGAAAAAAATATATGCTCGAAGGAGAAGATGACAGGAAAGAAATTGCTGTGATGGTCTTCTGAGTGACCATGGAAAGTAGCTTTGGTCTTGTTTAGCTTATCTGCATGTCTCAAGTTCTTCTAGGAAAAATATGACTTTCTTAAATAACCAAACCATTTTAAAGAAAATAATTGGAAGCTATTTTTGAGTTTTGTAAGAAGTGTGAAGACACAGAACCTGCTTTTTCACAGCTTTCCATACAGGAGCCCTCAGGGATGCTCCAGAGATGTTGTAGAGGCTGCAGAGTGATTTCCCAGGAACCATAGTTCTTACAACAGCAGCATATTTCCCACCCCTTGTCATGCACCTAACATCTTAATCCCAGCTCCAGAATACACTCCATGTATACCGAGGAAGAGTTGCACTTACTGTATAGACCATCTCACTCTTTGTCCTTTCCCTCCTCCTCTGTTCTCCATCACCCCCAAGGCTACAGTTGTGTCTTTGGGATACTTCATCATGCTTACCATAGAAACCATTGACAGTGTTGCTTTCCTGCTTGTTTAATGAATCATCCAATTTCAGCTAGTCTTCTCTCCCTCCCCCCCACTCCCCATCACTTTTCAAATCATTCCCCAGTTGGTCACTGTTTCCATACTGACCAAAGACACTCAGGGTGGCAGCATCATTCCTTCTGAAACTGAAACCTGGTGGTCTCCATCCTTGCTGCATCTTGGAATCACATGGAAGAATTTCTTAAAAATATGATACCAAGACGGCCTTCCCAGAGACTCTGATATATTTTGTCTATAGTGGAGAGTGTTTTAAAGTCTTTCAAGTGATTCTAATGCATAGTGTGCGTTGTGAAGCCCTGCCTTAGCCCCTATAATCCACGTGGCATCTGCAGGGCTAAAAGAAGGAAAGTCTAAGGTAACATTTCCTCTGCAGAGCAGCACTGGCCTTGGGTGATTTGTGTCCAGGTGGACCTGATAGTCAAGTCCACTGCCTAAAATTAACCATTGCAATTGAAAATGTTGCCCTTATTTCCTAAGGTTATCGTCCAAAAGGGGAGGCTGACTCAGCTCTGAAGTCCCACCTTGCCTTGTTCTTGAATTGACTGATGCGTATTTTCCCTCCTAAATGCACAGAACACCCTGTATGTCTCTCTTCTGCTGTCACTCAGAGCCTGTCAGGGACGCTGACAAAAATCCTTCCTGCTCTTGCAGAAGGTTCACCAGGCTCTATCCGGTAGAGTCAAGCTTTTTTCCTCTCTTCTATTTATCATCTCCTGCATGGACCATACAAGAGCTTCCTAACCAGTCTCCCTCCCATCCCTGCCCCATCCAATCCATTCCTGCACCCCCAGTCTACGGATCCTTCTAGATTCTCTTTTCCTTGAGCACATCAATCCCCTGCATAAAAATCTTCAACAGCTCCTAACTGCCTGACTCATAACACTTCCATTAAGGATACAATTAATTTTAATGGTTATACATTTTTGAGTTTTTGCTATGTGCCAGGCACTGGGCTGAGCATGGTACATGCACAGTTGCTTTTTCCAAAATGTTTTATTATGAAAATGTTCAAACATATGAAAAAGGAGAGAGGATAACACAGGCCCCCCACTCTCCCTGGTTTTAAAATTCAAAAAGCTCTGAAATCCAGAAGTTTATCATACATTTGGTGCTAAAACTCACCTGGTAGCAAAAACCTGACCCAAATAAGAATGAAATTACCCATGTCTTTATTTAATTCACTTTGTGTGACTATTCAAAAATATCACTGCAGACGTATTAATATATTTTACTATAAGGAACTGTCTAGGTCCCCATTAAGGGTGTGATGTAATAATATACAGTGCGTGTACCTGAATGCCTTTCTAAAATCTAGAAACATCAGACTTCAAAAAGAAGATTTGGATAAGGAATTATATACCTCTACAGTGAGTACCTATATACCTGCAACTTGGATTTAAAAACTGTTAGCATTTTGATATCTTTGCTCTTCCATCATTCTATAGATGTAGATGATGAAGACATAAACGATACAGATATAGATATTGGTTGGTTGGTTGTGAAGTTGCTCAGTCGTGTCAGACTCTTTGCAACCCCACGGACTGAAGCCTGCCAGGCTCCTCCGTCCATGGAATTTTCCAAAAATACTGGAGTGGGTTGCCATTTCCTCCTCCAGAGGATCTTCCTGATGCAGGGATTGAACCTGGGTCTCCCGCTTTGTAGGCAGACGCTTTTACCATCTGAGCCACCAGGGAAGTCTATATAGATAATATCAATTATAGATATAGATACTGTTTTAGCCCTCTGTTAGTTGCTCAGTCGTGTTGATTCCTTGAGATGCTGTGGACTGTAGCCTGCCAGGCTCCTCTGTCCACGGACTTCTCCAACCAAGAATACTGGAGTGGGTAGTCATTCCCTTCCCAGGGGGTTCTTCCTGACCAAGGGATGGAACCACATCTCCTGCATTGCCGGCAGATTCTTTACCATCTGAGCCACCAGGAAAGCCCATTGTAAACCCTTCCCCCCAAATATAACCACATCAAATCCCTAGAAGCTGTAAATGTTACCTTATTTGGAAGAGTTCTTTGCAGATTTACTTAAGGATCTTAAGGTATGTAGATCATCCTGAATTATCCAGAGGGCCCTAAATCCAATGAGAAGTATCCTTAAAAGAGACACAGAGACAGAAGAGAGGATGCATTGTGAAAGTAGTAGCAGTGAAAGTCACTCAGCTGTGTCTGACTCTCTGCAACCCCATGGACTATACAGTCCTTGGAATTCTCCAGGCTAGAATATTGGAGTGGGTAGCCTTTCCCTTCTCCAGAGGATCTTCCCAACTCAGGGACTGAACCCAGGTCTCTGTATTGCAGGCAGATTCTTTACCAGCTGAGCCAAAGGGAAGCCCAAGAATATTGGAATGGGTAGCCTATCCCTTCTTCAATGGATCTTCCTGACCCAGGAATCGAATTGGGGTCTCCTGCATTGCAGGAAGATTCTTTACCAACTGAGCTATTAAGGGAAAGTGAAGGCAGAGATTTGGGTGATGTGGCCACAAGCCAAGGAAAGCAAGGCACGTCAGAACTGGAAAAAGCAAGGAAGGAGTCTCCTCTAGGGCCCCTGGGTGGATCAAGTTTCCGCCAACATCTGAAGTCAACATCTTGATTTCAGAATTCTGGGCCCCAGCACCATGAGAGAGTAAATTTCTGCTGTTTTTAAACTCCAGTTTGTGGCAATTTGTTGCAGCCATGACCGGAAACTAACACATATTTAAATATAGATATAGATATTGACAGGGCTTCCCAGGTGACCCTAGTGGTAAAGAACCTGCCTGCTGATACCAGAGACATAAGAGACCTGGGTTTGATATCTGGATGGGGAAGATCCCCTGGAGAAAGGAATGGCTACCCACTCCAGTATTCTTGCCTGGAGTATCTCATGGACAGAAAAGCCTGGTGGGCTACAGTCCATAGGGCTGCATAGAGTGGGACACAACTGAAGCAACTTCACGTGTGTGCACAGACACACATAGATATTGACCAAGCTGTCAGCATAGGCTGAACCATTTGAAAGTGCTTACAGCCCTCATGACCCTTCACTCCTCAATCCTTCATGCCTGCATTTCATGCTGCCCTCTCAGAGCCCATGAGAGATACGTACATATAGGCACATCTTGCTTTACTGCTGTTCACAGATACTGCGTTTTTTATAAACTGAAGTTTTGTGGCAACTCTGTGTTGAGCAAGTCTATTTAGAGCCATTTTTTCCCAAAGCATTTGCCAACTTCATGTCTCTGTGTCACATTTTGGTGATTTGCATAATATTTCAAACCTTCTCATTGTTATTGTATGATGATGATCTGTGATCACTGACCTTTGATGTTACTGCTAAGACTTGCCTGCAGGCTCCATTGATGGTTAGCATGTTTTAACAATGACATATTTCTTTTAAAATAAAGGTGTGGGGGGCAGTGACGCCCTACAATGTTTCTGCACAGCATTAGCAGTATGAAGTATGCATGAGAGAGAACAGTGACCCAATAACCTGAAATACTTACATTTTTGCAACTCCTTGTAGGTTTTGGGACTTCTAACCCCACCGCCCACTCCATCTGAAAACCCATTATGCCTCCAACCCCAGGACAATCATACACTCCCCACTGAATAACAAAAGCATTAAAGTCATTTTAAATTAAGGTACGTAATGTATATTACTTTTTTAGATATAGCGCTATGGCACACTTAATAGACCACAGTAGAGTATAAACACAAATTTTATACATACTGAGAAACCAAAAAATTCATATGACTCACTTTATTGTGATATTCACTTTATTGTGGAAGTCTGGAGCCCAACACAAAATATCTCCAGGAACCCAATGCAAAATATCTCCAAGATATGCCTGTATTTTTACCAAGTTACACAACCATCACCATAAATCGGTTTTATAACATTTCATCACTCCAACATGATCCCCCATCCACACTTACTGTTAGTTCCTGTCCCGCCCCATGCACCCACTTATCAACTATCTATCTTCATAGTTTTGCCTTTTCTGGATACTTTTTACAAATAGACCATACAGTATATGGTCTCTTGCTTATGGCTTCTTTTCCTGAGTATAATATTCATGAGGTTTGTCTATGTCATGGTGTTATCTATAGATGGTTCCTGTTTATTGCTGAACAGTATTCCATCGTAAGGACTTAACACATCTGTCTATCTATTTGCCAGGTGATGGACTTTTAGGCTGTTTCCAAGTTTCATCTAGCCCAACACATTTTAACCTAGGGCTAGAGGGTGGACGTCACAGCTTCTGTCAGTTCCTTGACATGACAAGCAAAATGTGTGTGTGTGTGTGTTTTTTCTCTTTCTGCCCAAGGTAATAAGACAGAATGTGGTGTGAAATACACAACTGTGTCCATTACAGAGGCCAGGAATGGAGGCATAGGAAAAGTACACCTAGTTCCTTTTTTGCCACTCTTGGAGTCAAATTCAAAGCAAAGAGATTACAACTGACCTGTCATGGAATGAACAAGCCAGCATTCCGGAAGGAGAGCTTAGGGACATCGGAGACCGGCCAAGAGCAGGCAGCAGAAATTATCCTGAAACTTAGCAGGGAAACAGTCACGCTCAGGCCAAGAAGGAGAGCATCACTGGCTGTGGGAGCCACACCTGCTCTACCTTCTGATGCTTTGTCCTTCCTGCCCCCATGATGTTGATGGAGATGACAGGGCTGAGATGGCTGCCTCCTTAGCAAGGAAGCCTGTGTGTGTGTGAGCAAGATGCTACAGGTAAATATTGCTACTGGTTTAGCTATGCCAAGGTGGGAGCTGCCTGAAGACCTGACAAGACATAAATTGGAGAGGAATGAGACTATTAGATGGTGGAGGTAGGACAGAACACTGGAGTCTTTGCTGTAACTCAGGGAAGGCATAGCATTTTCCCCAGGAAGAGGTCATCTGAAGAGCAAATCAAATAAGGATGCTTATTTAGAGGGGGATTTATGACTCTATTAAAAAAATGCTCCATGGGGCTTAGGCAGGGAGCTAGGAGAAGAGGCAGAATCATTAAGCCTCTTATCCTTAAAGAAGAGCCTCCTTGGTGAAGAGAGCCTTCTGGCATTTTGGAAGGGACAGCTCAGAAAAGCTTGCCAAGGGGCAGTCTGCAAGATGCCTCAGAGATCCTGTTGGAGCAGGAAGGACAAGGCAAGCAGATATCCCACAGTTACCCACCCTCCAATTTAACCAAAGAAATAAGTTGGTTTATATAAAGATATTTAAGCAACTTTATTTAATGAAAGGAGTTCTCATGTCAAAAACCTCTTTTTTTGGAAACCCCAGTAGCACATCTTTCAGCTAAGCCACAAGATTCATCCCATGATGACAAATGAGCTCTTACTATGTTGCAGGCTCTGTGCCAGGTGCTAGAGACAAGGTGTGAACAAAGCAAGGATGGTTCTCAATGTCTTGACATTTACAGTTTCCTGGGGCAGTGAGACACTGGAAAGAATGAAATCACAAATAAATAAATGATTATAAGTTGTGATAAGTCCAACATAGAAAATACCAAAATTTAGAAGAAACCAAAATATAGAAAAAAAACATTTAAAAAGACACATGTACCCCAATGTTCATTGCAGCAGTATTTACAATAACAAGAACATGAAAGCAACCTAGATGTCCATTGACAGATGAATGGATAAAGAAGCATACATATACACAATGGAATATTACTCAGCCATAAAACAGAGCACCTTTGAGTCAGTTCTAATGAGGTGGATGAATCTAGAGCCTATTATACAGAGTGAAGTAAGTCAGAAAGAGAAAAACAAATATCATATATTAACACATATATATGGAATCTAGAAATTATCCTAGATGGTACCGAAGAAATTATTTTCAGGGCGGCAATGGAGACACAGACATAGTGAACAGACGTATGGACATGAGAGGTGGGGAAGAGGAGAAGGGGGATGTATCAAGAGAGTAACACGGAAACTTACATTACAATATGTAAAATAGATAACCAATGGGAATTTGCTGTGTGACTCAGGGAACTCAAACTGGGGCTCTGTAACAACCTAGAGGGGTGAGATGGGGAGAGAGAGGGGAGGGAAGTTTGAAAGGGAGGGAATATATGTATACCTATGGCTGATTCATGCTGATGTTTGGCAGAAACCAACAAAATTCTAAGCAATTATCCTTCAATTAAAAAATAAATTTTAAATTTTAAAAATATAGAAAATGGTGATGTGCAGCAGAAAAGCAGCAGCGAGGGTTGGGTTGGACAGAGGAGGCTTCTCAGAAGTGACACTTAAACTGAACCTGGAAGTGGAGTGGGAATTAACTGGCAAAAGAAATGTATTTGTGGGCTTCTCTATTGGTTCAGTGGTTAAGTATCCACCTGCCAATGCAGGGGACATGGGTTTGATCCCTGATCCAGGAAGATCCCACATGCTACCAGACAACTAAGCCCGTGCCCCACAGCTACTGAGCCAGTGCTCTAGAGCCCATGAGCTGCACTACTGAAGTCCATGCATGCCTACAGCCCGTGCTCCACAACAAGAGAAAGCACTGCAAAGAGAAGCCCATGCACTGCAGTGAAGAGTAGCCCTCAGTTGCCTCAACTAGAGAAAGCCTGTGCAGAGCAACAAAGTCCCCGTGTGGCCATAAATTTTTAAAAAATAACTAATTCATTGTTTTTAAAAAGAAATGGATTTGTGAGGAAGGCCAGGTATTTACCTAAAATATTACAACTTTCACTGAATAATCCATCCATGCACAGAGGGAGTAGCACAGCCCTTAGGAAAGAAATATTCCACATGTATTGAATCTTTTCTAACTTTTCTACAGATTGAGCTGATTTCCCATCTATTCAGTGCCAGTGGTCTGGATGACATCAAATACAGTGGAGTCCTCAAAGGCAAGGACCCTGAGCAAAACATTTGCAAAGAGAGGCTCCCAGAAACCTTAGTTCATCCATCCACTTAATCAACATTTGCTGTTTATTTATGATGGGCTACGAGCTTGAGAGGAACAGTGGAAAAGTTGAGAACCTACGTCCTACAAAGCTTAAAACAAAGTAGAGAAAGACAGGTATCTAGGCAGTGTGAGAAGGGCACATCTAGAGGACATTGCTGAGAGACTACAAGCCTCAGATAACATGTGGCAGGTACTCGAGAATATGGATGGCAGTACCAGGCTACCATTACTCCTCGTCCCAACCCAAGAAGTTCTGCTCTAGCTTGTCTTCAGGCTGAGAACTATCTGGAGTAAAAAAGAAGAATGGAGGGCTCTGGAGAAAACTCCACCTCAAAAAGATACATGCACCCCAATGTTTGTAGCAGCACTATTTAGAATAGCCAAGACACTGAAGCAACCTCAATGTTATTGACAAGTGAATGGATAAAGGACAGTGGAATATTACTCAGCCATAAAAAGGAATGAAATAATGCCATTTGCAGCAACATGGATGAACCTAAAGTTTATCATACTAAATGAAGTAAGTTAGACACAGAAAGAGAAATACCATATGATATCACTTATCTGTTCAGTTCAGTCACTCAGTCGTGATATCTTTGAAATAGCTGGAATATCACTTATATGTGGAATCTAAAAAAAAAAATGACACAAATAAACTTATTTACAAACCAGAAGTAGACTCACTTATGGTTACCAAAGGGAACATAGCAGAGGGTGGGAGAGAGATAAATCAGGAGTTTGGCATATACACACTACTATATAAAAAATGGATAAACAACAGGGACCTACTGTATAACATCAGTTCCATTCAGTTCAGTCACTCAGTCATGTCTGACTCTTTGTGACCCCATGGACTGCAGTATGCCAGGCTTCCCTGTCCAACACCAACTTCCACAGCGTGCTCAAACTCATGTCTCTCGAGTCGGTAATGCCATCCAACCATCTCATCTTCTGTCTTCTCCTTCTCCTCCTGCCTTCAATCTTTCCCGGCATCAGGGTCTTTCCCAAAGAGCCAGCTCTTCTTTAGGTGGCCAAAGTATTGGAGTTTCAGTTTCAACATCAGTCCTTCCAATGAATATTCAGGACCTATTTCTTTTAGGATTGATTGGTTGGATCTCCTTGCAATCCAAGGGACTCTCAAGAGTCTTCTCCAACACCATAGTTCAAAGGCATTCGTTCTTCAGTGCTCAGCTTTCTTTATGGTCTAACCCTCACATCCATACGTGACTACTGGAAAAACCATAGCTTTGACTAGATAGACCTTTGTCGGCAAAGTCTCGTCTCTATTAAATGCTGTCTAGGTTGGTCACAGCTTTTCTTCCAAGGAGCAAGTGTCTTCTTTTAATTTCACGGCTGCAGTCACCATCTGCAGTGATTTTGGAGCCCAAGAAAATAAAGACTGTCACTGTTTCCATTGTTTCCCCATCTATGTGCCATGAAGTGATGGGACTGGGTGCCATGATCTTTGTTTTAACCTATAATAAAAAAGGGGGGAGCTAAATTTTTTTAATGTATAATTAATAACCTTCCAAAACAGAAAGCATCAGGCCCAGATAAATTCATTAATAAATTCTACCAAAAGTTTAAGGAAGAAATTATACCAATTATATAATCTCTTTCAGAAGATAGAAGCAGAGAGAGTACACACCTAACTCATTCTATGGGACCAGCACTCTCCTAACACTAAACCCAAATAAAGATATTATAAGAAAACTATAGTCTGATATCTCTTATGCAAAAATCATCAACAACTTATTACCAAGTCAAATCCAACAATGCATGAAAAGAATACAGATCACATCACAATTGAGGGGAGATTAACCCCAAGTATACAATTGTGGTTCAACATTTGAAAATCAATTATGTGATATTAATGTAATATGTAAATTAATGTAATCTATCACACCAACAGGTCAAAAAAGAAAAATCACATGATCATATCAATAGATGCAGAAATATAATTTGACAGAATACATTATTAATTTATGATTTAAAAAAAACCTTCCATAAACTAGGAATAGAGGAAAATTTCCTCAGCTTGATAAAGAATATATACAAAATCTACAGCTAACCTCATACTTTATGGTGAGAAACTTGAAGCTTTCCCACTAAAATCAGAAATAAGGCAAGGATTTCCCCTAATACCACCACTTTTCAGCATTGTACTGGAAGTCCTATTTAATGCAATAAGACAAGAAAAAGATATAGAAGTAATACAGGTTGAAAGCAAAAACTAAAGCTGTCTTTATTTGCAGATGACATAACTGTCTATGCAGAAAATCTGAAAGTATTTTTAAAAAATCTCTTGAAACTAATAAGTGATTAAAGCAAGGTTGTAGAATACAAGGTTAATATGCAAAACTCAAAAGGTTAATATGCAAGGTTGTAGAATACAAGGTTAATATGCAAAACTAAACTGTTTTCCTATATCAGAAACAAATAAGTAGAATTCGAAGTTAAAAACACAATATCATTTACAATTAGTACCCCTAAAAATGAAGTACTTAATAATGTATCTAACAAAATAATAATCGTGTCCAACTCTGTGCGACCCCATAGACGGCAGCCCATCAGGCTCCCTTGTTCCTGGGATTCTCCAGGCAAGAACACTGGAGTAGGTTGCCATTTCTTTCTCCAATGCATGAAAGTGAAAAGTGAAAGTGAAGTTGCTCAGTCACGTCTGACTCTTTGCGATCCCACGAACTGCAGCCTACCAGGCTCCTCCATCCATGGGATTTTCCAGTCAAGAGTACTGGAGTGGGGTGCCATTGCCTTCTCCAACAAAATATGTACAAGATCTATATGAGGAAAACTATGAAACTCTGATGAATGAAATCAAAGAACTGAATAAATGGAGAGATATTATTCCATGTTGATGGATAAGTGGATTCAACACTGTCAAGATGTCAGTTCTCAGTCTGATTTATAGATTTAATGAAATCCAAATCAAAAGTTGAGAAAGTAATTTTGTGGATATTGATGAACTGATTCTGAAGTTTACGTGGAGACAGAAGATCTAGAATAGCCAACATAATGTTGAAGGAGAAAAACAAAGTTGGAGGATTCTCAGTAATTGACTTCAAAACTTACTATAAGGCTACAGTAATCAAGACATCCTTCCCACCTAAGGATTAGTTATTTCCCTACTCCCACATGAAAGGCTAGAGTTGACTGGGGTTATTTTCTTTTCCCCAGGTCAGTTAGGCTCTTAAGAAACCCTGAAAGCCTAGGCTCTGGTTAACTAGTTTCTCCCAAAGGCAAGCTTTAGTTTCAATTTTTATTTTATTTTATATATGCTGGGAAAGATGGAACGCCGGAGGAGAAGGGGATGACAGAGGATGAGATGGTTGGATGGCATCACCAACTCAATGGACATGAGTTTGGGTAAACTCCAGGAGTTGGAGACGGACAGGGAGGCCTGGCGTGCTGCGATTCATGGGGTCGCAAAGAGTTGGACACGACCGAGTGACTGAACTGAACTGGAATATAATTGCTTTACAATGTTGTGTTAGCTTCTGCTGTACTAAAAGTGAGTCAGCTACACACACACACACACACACACATACACACACACACCACACACACACACCCCACATATATCCCCTCCCTCTTGAACTTTCCTCCCACCTCACCCCCTGTCTCACCCATCTAGGTCATTACAGAGCACCAACCTGAGCTCCATGTGCTTTACAGCAGGTTCCTACTAGCTCTCTATTTTACACATGGGTATATATGTCAATCTTCATCTCCCAGTTTGTCCCACCCTCCCCTCCCCCAACCCCATGTCCACACGCCTATTCTCTACATCTGCATCTCTACTCCTGCCCTGAAAATAGGTTCCTCTGTACCATTTTTCTAGATTCCATGCATTTGCATTAATACACGATATTTGTTTTTCACTTTGGATTTCATTCTGTATGACAGACTCCAGGTCCATCCACATCTCTACAGATGCCCCAGTTTTGTTCCTTTTATGGTTGTGTAATCCTTCATTGTATGTGTGCACCACACCTTTATCCGTTCATCTGTTGTTGGACATTTAGGTTGCTTCCTTGTCCGGGCTACTGTAAATAGTGCTGCAATGAACACTGGGGTACGTGTGTGATTTTGAATTATGGTTTTCTCAGAGTATATGCCCAGTAGTGGGGTTTCTGGGTCATATGGTAGCTTTTTAAAGAAGGAGAGAATATTCTGGCATATTTAAGAACAGTCTCTTTTCCCTTCCCCACTGCTGGAAGCATGGGGGATTTTTCTCCAGTGTTTACTGTAGGAACTCAGTCAAGCTCCTGGAGGTAAACCTCACAAAACTGTGGAGGGCCCACCCTGACCACCTCCTTCTAGAGTTTTTACTCTCAGAGTTGTCTACACTGAGCCTCCAGTAATTCATCCATTGCAGTTCTGGCTTTCCTACCTCAGCTCAGGTTCCTCTGGTGGTTTCCACTCCAGTCTCTGCTCCAGTAAAGCCACGACTCCCTATGTTTCCCTGTCTGTCTCCACAGTCTTGAAGGCAGCAGTTGCCTGGTGTCTTCTCTTCTCTTACAGATCCAAGTAGAGTTGTTAATTTTTCAGACTATTCATCTTTTTTGCTTATTGCTACTCAGTTCAGTTCAGTCGCTCAGTCATGTCCGACCCTTTGCGGCCCCATGAATCACAGCACACCAGGCCTCCCTGTCCATCACAAACTCTCGGAGTTCACTCAGACTCACGTCCATCGAGTCAGTGATGCCATCCAGCCATTTCATCCTCAGTCGTCCCCTTCTCCTCCTGCCCCCAATCCCTCCCAGCATCAGAGTCTTTTCCAATGAGTCAGCTCTTTGCATGAGGTGGCCAAAGCTGGAGTTTCAGCTTCAGCATCATTCCTTCCAAAGAAATCCCAGGGCTGATCTCCTTCAGAATGGACTGGTTGGATCTCCTTGCAGTCCAAGGGACTCTCAAGACAGAGAGGTAATTCTCAACCTCCTTACATGTGAAACTAGAAACTGAAAGTCCTGTTTCCCCTATTATTAATAATTTGTTTTGATGCAGTACATATCTTACATCTGATAGGTCAATATTGACAAATTATTATTAATTGAAGTTAATAATTTACATTAGGGCTCACTCCTTGTGTTGTCCATTCTATGAGTTTTGACAAATGTATAATGACATGTATCCATCATTACGGTATCACACAGAATAGCTTTCACTGCCCTAAAAATCTCCTGTGCTTCACTTATTTATCCCTTCTCTCAACCCCTTGGCAACCACTGGTCTTTTTACTGTCTCCATAGTTTTGCCTTTCCCAGAGTGTCAAACAATTGGAATCATACAGTATATGGCTTTTTTAAATTGAGTTTTTTCATTTAGTCATACGCATTTAAGTTTCTTCCATGTCATTTCATGGCTTGATAGATCATTTCTTTTTTAGCTGAATAATATTCCATTGTCTGGATGCACCATGGTTGTTTATCCACTCATCTACTGAAGGATATCTTGCATGCTGCCAAGTTTTGGCAGTTATGAATAAAGCTGCTATAAACATCTGTGTGCAGGTTTTCCCGTGGACATAACTTTTCAGATCATTTGGGTAGGTACCAAGGAGCATGATTGCTGATTTGTATGTTAAGAATGTGTTTAGTTTTGTAAGAAAATGCTAAGCTATCTTCCAAAGAACTGTATCATTTTGCATTCCGCTCAGCAATGAATGAGAGTTCCTATTACTCCACATTCTCACAGGTGGAGGTGAGGTGACAACACCTCATTTGGTGTGCTGGATTTTGGCCATTCTAATAAGTAGTCTTAGTCCATTCAGGCTACCAGACAGAATACCACAGACTAGGTGGCTTATAAACAACAGAAATTTGTCACAGTTCTGGAGACAGGGACATCCAAGATCAAGGCACCAGCATATTCAGTGCCTGGTGAGGACCAACTTCCTGATTCATAGACAGGCATCTTCTCACTATGTCCTCACATGGCAGAGGCAGTGAGGGAAATCCCTGGTATCTCTTTTATGAGGGCACTTGTCCTATTTATGAGAGTTCTACCTTTGTGACTTAATCAATCACCTCCCAAAGGCTCCATCTACAAATCCCATCATATTGGGGGTTAAGATTTCAATATATGAATGTGGGGGGAAATGAATATTGTCTATAGCAAGGTATGTAGTGGTGTCTCCTTGTTAATTTTCATTTCTCTAATGATGGATGATGTTGAGCATCTTTTCCTATGCATATTTTTAATCTATATACCTTCTTTGTTTAGATGTCTTTTGTCCAGTTTTTAATTGTTTCCTTGCTTCTGAGTTTGAAAGCTTCTTTGCATATTTTGGGTGCCCACCTTTATCATTGCATTTTGCAACTATTTTCTCCCAGTCTATGGTTTTTTGGATTTTCATTTTAGTTCAAATCTAAGTTTATAAACAATAGATCAATTTTTTTAAGTGTTATGAAAATATAGGAAATCCCTATAAAAAACTACAGGTGACAATAGAAAATAAATTTCAAAGGCAATACACAAATGAAGAAATTCAGGAAACACTTCTTTAGGCTAAAGTGTTTCTCTCTCCCTCTTTCACACACACACACACACACACACACACACACACAATGAGTCAAATTCCACCTCTCAGAATGTTCTTGTCTCAGCAGGTAACATTTCAGACTCCAGTTTACATAGCACAGGTGGGTTATTATTCCAGCAGCTTGCACATCTGGGAGTTCATTATTTCAAGTCTGTTAGAAATTATTTTTACCAAGAAGTACAGGCACTACACACACACACATACAAATACACACACCTTAACTTAAGTTTTAAGCCCAAATGAAGGCTGAAAGAAAGGAAACTGGTAGTTTCAATTTTTTTTTTAATGCAGTGCCTTAGTTTAACAGAATTCTCACTCATACACAAAATGTCTTCCTCGGGTCTCTAAATTCCTGGAATCTCACACATTTCCCCTTGTGTATCCACAGAAGCAAGAAAGACATATTCCCCCAACATCTTAGATTCTTGGAGCCACAGTGAGACAAATGGCACGAGCTAAGGCTGGAGGCAGAACAGATACGGGTTGTGTTCAATGACCTAAGAGAAGGTTGGTGGCCATAGTGCCACAGGGTTAATGGGAAGCGACACGAGGTCAGGGAGGTGGGCAGGGGCCAGTTTATGGGGAGGTCTTGAATGCCACTTTAAAGATTTTTGAAAACAAAGAGAAGATCACAAAATAAGTAGTGCTGGGGCTGATATGATAACATTTGACTTATAGATTAAAAACAAAAGTAGTTCCTCTTCATCAGATATTCCTGAGAACGGTGGTTTCAGTGCTAGAAAATTGGATCACTTGAGTTGCTTATTGCTTTTTGGAGAACTGGGAGTGAAGCAGATGCTTAATAGGCTATCAAGGAAAAAGCATGACCCTAGGAACAGACTGTGGACTAGTTGAAGATGATTTTTTTTGCCTGTACTTTTTTCCTTAGAAACACAATTCCCACCTCCTTTTCCTGTATGTGGGGTGTATGTGTAGATCATTGTACCATCTTGGTCACTTTCTAGGACTTTCAGTGAAAGCGTGAACCTACCAACACCTTGGTCTCAGGTTTCCAGCCTCTAAAACTGTTTCTGTTGTTCAAGCCACCTAATTTGTCATACTTTGTTACAGCAGCTTTAGCAAACCAATACAGTGAGCAACAAATCACCATACTATTTGTAGTATCAGAGACATTGTCACCAGAATGAATCACAGATATCCTCATATCATGTTTTAAATATTACAGATATTCCAGAATATCATTTATGCTCATCAGCATTTTGAAACACAATTGTTTTTAAGCCTGCTGCCAAACATGTTAATAAAAGAGCACATAGGGGGCTTCCCTAGTGGTTCAAGTGGTAAAGAATCTGCCTGCAATGCAGGAGACCTGGGTTCAATCCCTAGGTAGGGAAGATCTCCTGGAGAAGGGAAGGGCTACCCACTCCAGTATTCCTGCCTGGAGAATTCCATGGACAGGAGGGTCTGAGCCAGTCCATGGGGTCACAAAGAGTCAGATACGACTGAAGTGACACACTTTAAAAAAAAAAAACAAGTTACTATGTCACAATTTTTTAAATACTTTCCGAACTTCATTTCAAAACTTTGAAATTCTTTCTTCATAACCATCTGTATTTTATGTTGTGCTGTGCTGTGTTTAGTTGCTCAGTTGTGTCCGACTCTTTGTGACCCCATGGATTGTAGCCTGCCAGACTCCTCTCTTCTTGGGGATTCTCCCAGGCAAGAATACTGGAGTGGGTTGCCATGCCCTCCTCCAGAGGATCTTCCCAACCCAGGGATCAAATCCAGGTCTTCTGCATTGCAGGCAGATTCTTTACCATCAGAGATATTTTATCTTACATGTCTTAAAACATTATTCTGAGAAAGGGTTCATAGAATTGCCAAAGGTGTTTCTAGTAAAAAACATGCTAAGAACCCTGCTTTAAGCAGAAGAGAAACAGTATAAAGATATATACCCACATCTTATAATCCCTTCCCCATCACAGACAGAGTTCTGGGACCAGTGTGACAGATATGTGAGCAGGTGTATGTTCATGGAAGGGAATTGCTTTTCTAGTTAGAAAGTATGATATGCAAATTTTTCATAACACATGACAAATCAAGTGTAAGGCCTCCCCCCACCCCATTCCCGTGTAACAAAATGTAAGCACCCAATGGTAGCAGCTTTGTTTAATTCTGTGTTCCCAGATGTATTGGTCTGGGTTCTCCAGAAAAACAGAACCAACAGGTTATGGAGAGAGAGAAAGTATGTCAAGTAGAGAGACTGATTTATTATAAGGAATTGGCCCGTAAGGTTATGGACACTGAGAAGTCCCAAGATCTTCAGCTGGCAAGCTGGACACCCAGGAGAGCCTGGAATAAGTTCTAGTCTGAGTCAGAAGCTAAAAGCAGAAAACTAATACCACAGCTAAAAGGCAGACAGGCAGGAGGAGTCACCTCTTACTAGAATGTTAGCCTTTTTGTTCTGTTCAGGCCTTCAACTGATTGCATGAGGCCCATCCCATCAAGTAGGGCAACCTGCTTTACTCAGTATACAGATTCAAATGCTAATCTCATCTAGAAACACCTTCACAGATACCCCAAAATAATGTTTTACCCAGCATCTGGGCATCCTCTGTCCCAGTCAAGTTGACATGTAAAATGAACCAGAGTAAGTCTAAGCTGTACTTAGCATACCACTGCTGCTGCTGCTGCTAAGTTACTTCAGTAGTGTATGACTGTGCAACCCCATAGACGGCAGCCCACCAGGCTTCCCTGTCCCTGGGATTCTCCAGGCAAGAACACTGGAGTGGATTGCCATTTCCTTCTCCAATGCATGAAAGTGAAAAGTGAAAGTGAAGTCACTCAGCTGTATCCAACTCTTAGCAACCCCATGGACTGCAGCCTACCAGGCTCCTCCATCCATGGGATTTTCCAGGCAAGAGTACTGGAGTGGGGTGCCATTGCGTTCTCCAAGCATACCACTGGTACTCAATAAATACTTGTGGAGTTAATGAATGAGTAACAAATGCTGGAAATATCTAAATGGGGCCAGGAGGAAGGGGAAGAAACAGGCTGAAGATATTAAGTGTCCATCATGGTTCCCTGAGGATAAGAGGGAGAAGATTCAAGACCTCTGTTGGCTTCTGTGCACACGGTTTGCTTTTGACAGATGCCCGGGGAGCTGCAGGGACTGCTTAAGGCTATGCCTGTCAACTAACAAGTTTCCTAAACTGCAGCAGAGGAGCTGAGCTGGGCAGGAAAACTTTGTACAAAGCTGTCAGCTAACATCACCAGGCAAATGGAAGACCTGCAAAGAGATCCGGGCACTCAGAGCTGACTCCAGAGGCTTCAAGACTCCTGGGACTACATGGCAAGGATCTGGGTCATGCTGGCAGTCTTGAGCAAACTCCACCAGCTCTACACATCCACCCCCATACACACAGACCTGCCTTGTAAAGTCTCCAAGGGCCCTGGGGACACCGAGGACAGCTCTCAGGAAGGTGAGCCACTGAGTGACTGCCCCTTTGAATGTCAAATCCTTTTGAATTAAGGCCTCCCACAGCTGAACTAAGGCTTCCCTGGTGGCTCAGATGGTAAAGCGTCTGCCTGCAATGTGGGAGACCAGGGTTCGATCCCTGGGTCGGGAAGATCCTCTGGAGAAGGAAATGGCAACACACTCCAGTACCCTTGCCTGGAAAATCCCATGGACAGAAGAGCCTGGCATGCTACAGTCCATGGGGTCACAGAGTCAGACACAACTGAGTGACTTCACTCACTCACTCACAGCTG
The DNA here is from genome assembly GCF_003369695.1 of Bos indicus x Bos taurus. Taxonomy (NCBI): domain Eukaryota; kingdom Metazoa; phylum Chordata; class Mammalia; order Artiodactyla; family Bovidae; genus Bos; species Bos indicus x Bos taurus. Next base: position 26,435,435 of record NC_040100.1, on the reverse strand, counting down.
AACTGCTACTCTTGACATATCACAGGGGTTGCTGTGAATGACCCAGACTCCAAACCTCAAGGGGCACCGTGGATGAAACCCACCCTCAAAGGACTAGAGGAGAGTGAGGCTGTGAAGTCTGAAGATCATTATCTCTAGCTGCAGGAGAGGCAGGAGGAGTCCCATCAAAAACTCCCAGGTAGTCACTGAAGCAACGGCTGCAAGGTACCCAGAGTGCAGGTTGGTGCAAGGCAGGAAAGCCAGGATGCCCATCAGTCAATGACAGACTGGCTTTCCTCTTTGGGGAACCCTATTGGGCTTCCCTGGTGGCTCAGATAGTAAAGAATCTGCCTGCAGTGCAGGAGACCCAGGTTCAATCCCTGGGTCTGGAAAATCACCTGGAGAAGAGAATGGCTACCCACTCCGATATTCTTGTCTAGAGAACTCCATGGACAGAGGACAGGTGTGTGGGGTCACAAAGAGTCAGACACAACTGAGAGCCTTTAACTTTCACTTTTTCACTTAATTGTCTGTGAGACTGCTTTCTTAAAGGTCTCACTTTGCTCACATACACACTTGAAACTGTTAGCCATGAACTCCATTCTGGAGGTTTATGCAGCAGGTAGAGTACAGCTGGGGCTGTCTGCCATCCAAAATTGAGAAGAGTAGAAGAGTATGGGCTGACCGGCCAGCCCTGGGTTACCTCCTCCCATACAGTGGTTGCCATAGCAAAACTTGCTCAGCCAAGTAGTGAAGATAAAGAGACCTGGGCGTAGATCACCTCTTTTCCATAGCAGCGCATTGCAGCTGAGATAAAGAACAAGAAAATGTGCATGGTGCCACAACCAAGGTGGCAGCGAATCTATTTCAGTCGGGGACTCTTAGTCTGGGGAGAAACTTCAGCAAGAATTTTCACAGCTTTCAGGTTCCCTGGCAGTTTGTCTGTACTCACTGTATAAAAAAGCCATTTGGGCACTATGCCACTGAGTGACTGAATAACAAAATGCCCTGAATTGTATCCCCTCCCCAGTGCATATGTTGAAGTTCTGATCCCCAGGACCTCAGAATGTGACTGTCTTTGGAAATAGGCTCTTTAAAGAGGTGATTAACGTGAAATCAACCCTGAATGTTCATTGGAAGGACGATGCTGAAGCTGAAGCTCCAGTACTTTGGCCACCTGATGCAAAGAGCTGACTTATTGGAAAAGACCCTGATGCTGGGAAAGATTGAAGGCAGGAGGAGAAGGGAGTGGCAGAGGATGAGATGGTTAGATAACATCATGAACCCAATGGACATGAGTTTGAGCAAACTCTGGGAGATAGTGAAGGACAGGGAAGCCTGTGTGCTGCAAAACATGGGGTTGCAAAGAGTCAGACATGACTTAGTTGACTGAACAACAACAAAGGTGAAATGAAATCATTAGGGTGGGCCCTTATCCAATATAACTGGTGTCCTTAGAAGAAGAGGAAATTGGGACGCAGAAGGAAGACCACATGGGGAGAGGGAGTATCTACAAGCCAAGGACAGAAGTCTCAGGAGAAACCAACCCTGATCATGGACTTCCCTCATCTGGAACTATAAGCAATATATTTCCATTGGTTAAGCCACTCAGGCTGTGCCGCCTTGTTATGGAAGCCCTAGAATATTCACAGGCTCCTCAAGATAAAGAGCACAAACACAGCCACCAATCAAGGGAGCTGACCATTCAAAGGTGTCCCAGGCCAGATGGATTCCTATTTAATGCCTGGTAGTCTCCAGCCAATTTTGTAATGTCTAAATTTCAGTATTGTGTGTAAAGCTCCAGTTCCCCACCCTAGTTTTAACTTTGAATCTGAATGGAATCTACATAAGGCTTGTCTCTCTTGACATCTGCATGCCCTTCCTGAGTGCATTGTCCATGAGCCCTCAGGGATGCCTCATGTACTGGAGACTGAAGGTCTGGAGGAAATGAAAAATGGTGGGGCAGAAGCAGCCCTTGGGGCTTGATCCACATTGACCTGGAAAGACTTTGACCACATGACATTTCCAGTCTCTCAGAAATCCTGGGATGGGACTTCCCTGGTGGTCCACTTGCTGTGTTCTGGTATTCCAGTGCAGGGGACCTGGGTTCCATTCCCTTGTCAGGGAACTATTAATAGGTTCCACATGCCACAACAAAGATGGAAGATCCTGCTGTCATAGCTGGAACCCAGCAGAGCCGAATAAATAAAAATCTACTCTACCACCAGGCTGAGTACAGTGCATGGCACACAGTAGATGCCTATAAAATGTTGGTTTAAATGAATGTTAAATAGAAGTCAGATATGTGGATGTGGGGGAAGGGGCAGCAGAACAAGGTACCATCCTTTTCTCACATCCAGACATTTCCATGGGTAAGGTCCAGAAAGAAAAATGTTAAAAAAAAAAAAAAAATACATCTTGACTTTAAGTCAAATAGTGAGTGAGTGAGTGAGTGAGTGAAGTCGCTCAGTCGTGTCTGACTGTTTGTGACCCCGTGGACTGTAGCCTACCAGGCTTCTCCGTCCATGGGATTCTCCAGGCAAGAATACTGGAGTGGGTTACCATTTCCTTCTCCAGGGGATCTTCCCAACCCAGGGATCAAACCCGGGTCTCCAGAGTTGGAGACAGATCCCTGAGCCACCAGGGAAGCCCTAAGTTAGGTAGAAGTTGGCCTTAAACCAACCATCAGACAGAGGAACTAGAACCCTGACTCCAGAGGAGTTCATTGTTACACTACCCTGGCCTCCAGGTAGGAGATAAGACTTGCCTGATATCATCTTTTTCCACTCTGAGTTTCCAAACTCTATCAATGAAATTCAGTGATGGATAATCTTTTGGATGGGGAAAAAGCTCAGGTTTAACCAAGACACTCCTAGGAAATTGTTTTTGCAAACCAAGAGGCTCTGTTCAAAAGTAAAAACTGAGTGTTGCCACTCAAATCCCCTTGTCCAAAACTCAGACATGTGCCCACACATTGGTGCAAAGAAGACTGGAAAATGTAATCTTTAGGCAACCTAGAAAAGTCACTTTACTCTGGAAGAAAGGGAGCCTCCATATGGAGGGGCAACTGGTAGTCCTTTGCTCTGCATCCTCACTGCAACGCCCCCTACCTAGGCAGTCTGCATTCTCTGTCAGAGTTCACAGAACTCCCTGACATGAGTGACAGCAGCAGAAAGTACCCACGCTTCATCCCAAGATTTCTAGGACCCACTGGGGCATGACATGAACCATCAGATGGGAAAATTTTAAGCCTTTCCTCAAAGCCCTATTGCCCCTTTGCATCATCTCCCCGCTCCATTTTATTACACTATATTTATGATTTTTGCAACTTGAGAGACACCAGGTCTAATGGAAAGATCACTAACTCTGGTCCAGAAGACCTGGATTTGAATCTTGCTTCCCTAATGGCTAAGATGATAAAGCATCTGCCTACAATGCAGGAGACCCAGGTTCGATCCATGGGTTGGAAAGATCCTCTGGAGAAGGAAATGGCAAACCACTCCAGTATTCTTGCCTGGAAAATCCCATGGACAGAGGAGCGTGGTAGGCTATAGTTCATGGGGTCGCAAAGAATCAGACACAACTGAGTGACTTCACTTCACTTCAAGCCCCTTACAGGATGTATGGCCTTACAGCATTTAACCCATCTCTGTCTCATTTTCTCACCTGCAAAATGGGGATTATAAGATCTCATGGGAGTGAACTGAAGACTAAGTGGCTCACAGTCAGGGCTCAGTAAATGGCAGCGACTGTCTTCACAATGCTTCTTTTGGTCACTGAGGTCATTGCCGCTGACTTCTGCATAATCACCCAACAAGTGGAGTTTATTAACAGAGCCTCCATTCCAGGGGTGACACGGGGTTTTCAGAAAATCAATATAAGTCACCCAATAGACAGAGAGATGCTATAAATAAAATAGGATTCAAGAACTGTCCCAGATGGAACAGACCTCGGTACACCCTGGTTTATCATTTTCCTGAGTGTTGCTGTTGTCACAATTGCTAATAACAGTAGCAACAGCTGTCATGTGTCTGATGCCTCCTCTGTGCCAGGCACCGTGCTTTTCAAGCCGCACAATATTCCCACAAGGGAAATTTTCTCATTCTTCTTCCACAAGCGAGGAGTCTGTGTTCAGAGGGAAAAGGTGATTTACCCCAAATCACCCAGAGCCAGCCTAGTATTCAGATCCAATATAAAACAGTACTTTTTATTTATTCATTTGCTCCCTTTATATTTCTTTACGTGAAAAATATCCCCCCAAAAAACACTAAGAGTAAAAATCACCCATTATCACACCACTTTCTTCTTTTGAAGTCTATGATGAAAGAAAAACTAAAAGCCATCCCACCCCCAAAAATAACCCCTTCATGTGTATGCAGCTTAATATTCTATAAATTGTCATTCTCACTCTCTTTGAAACAAATCATTTCAAATACGATGAGCTAAAACTGCTGTGTTAAAACCTGCTGGGAGAAATGGCTTCCACACTGTATATGCAGGCTTCTGTGGGTATTTTCCATTCATTTATTCATTCATTCATTCATTCAACAAATATGAACCAAGCACCTTCATGCGTGTGCTGTGCTTAGTCGCTCAGTTGCATCTGACTCTTTGTGACCCCATGGACTGTAGCCAGCCAGGCTCCTCTGTCCATGGGAATTCTCTAGGCAAGAATACTGGAGTGGGTTGCCATGCCCTCCTCCAGGGGATCTTCCCTCTGGAGGGATCAAAGCCAGGTCTCCTGCATTGCAGGTGGATTCTTTACCAGCTGAGCTGACTGGGAAGCCCTAAGAACCTCACTCAGGCTCAGGCTCTGTCTTGGAGGAATCACCAGCACAGAGAGAATGACCATCACCCATTATAACACAAAATGAAAAGAGGTATAATGTATATCAAGATGAAGATGGAAAACGAGAAGACCCATGCTAAGAGATGCTTGCATTCAGGATTAGATGATGCATTGACTATAGAGAACAGGGGGCAAGTCATCCCAAGCAGAGGCCCATAGGAGGGAACCTGGAGGCCTTTTGTCTGGTTAGAACAGCAAGGAAGGGGGCTTCCCTGGTGGCTCAGTGGTTAAGAATCCACCTGTCAATGCAGGGGTCACGGGTTCAATCCCTGACCCAGGGAGACTCCACATGCCTCAGGGAAACTAAGCCCCTGCACCACAGCTACTGAGCCCACACACTAGGGGCTGCGAGTCACAACTATGAAGCCCACACACTCTAGAGACTGTGCTGTGTTCTCCACCACTATGAGAAACCCGTGCACCACAATGAGGAGTAGCCCCCGCTCATTGAAGCTAGAGAAAGCCCATGCCAAGCAACAAAGACCCATGCAGCCAAAAGTAAATAAATAAATAAAATAAAAAGAACAACAAGGAAAGGGATGGAAAAGAAACATGGGACTTGAAAACATTGTTTAATTTTTAGAAATGTTAATAAGAAAGAGAGTTGCCAACATTTTTAAATCCATCATTAAGAATATAACCTGGAGATAAAGGGAAATAAACCACCAACACAGACACCAACATAAATAAACCTTGAAAACATGATGCCAGGTGAGTGCCGCCAGTCAGAAAAGACCATATAGTGTTTGACTGCATGTATATGAAATACCCAGAACAGGCAAATGTATAGGGACAGAAAGTAGATCCATGGTTGCCTCGAGGTGGCATGGTTTTGGGAGGAAATCAGTAGAGACTGCTAATGGGTATGGGCTTTGTGGGGAGGAGGTTAAGAAAATGTTTGAAAATCGATTGTGGTGATGGTTGCACAACTCTATGAAAATACTAAAAAACATTGAATTGTACACTTTAAATGGATGAATTGTATGGTATGTGAATTATGGCTCAATAAAACTCGTTTTGAAAAAAAAAGCTTAACAGAGAAGAAGAAAAACAAATAACTCAATCATTAGAAAATAATGCACTCCTGGGAAACTGCCAAAAGTAAATATGTGTTCAGGATCAGCTTTTGTTGTCACTTGTTTTCCCATGATTTCACTTTGGACAAAGGGAAAATCTACTTTTGAACTTGAGTTACCTTGAGAGCTGGTTGGTCAGTCAACAACCCGGTCAAATTTTTTGTCTCCTCTGTTCAGAGGTTACCTAGAGAACAGTGCCTCTCAAAGCCTGTTCTACCAACTGCATCCATCAGAATCGCCTGGAGGGTGGGTTATAAATGCAGATTCCTGGGCACGACCCAGACCCATAGACTTTAATTTGGAGATGCAGCAAAATTTGAAGACCTCTGCTCTCTACTATAATTCTCAACTTGTAATTTCCTCCACTGCATGATGACGGCCCCCAGCTGATTTCTCTGGCTGAGCTAATTGTAAATAGTCACCCAGATCACTGAGGCAATGGAACCTCATCAAGACAAATGCTTAGTGTGGAAGAACCTTTGCAAAGACATATGAAAATACATATAAATTGTGTGTGACTGTAATAGATAAGGTGTGAGAGGTTGAGTCTGAATGGGCCAATGGAAAGCCTCACAGAGCATGCTCAGTCAGGAAGAAGTGCATGACCAGAAAATAAAGGATTTCAGATTTGGGATTGCCCAGATTTAGGATTACAGCCCCAAATACGATTGACTGGATGACCTCAAATTTATTTATTTTTTATTTTTTTTAACTTTATTTTATTTTTTAACTTTACAATATTGTATTGGGTTTGCCATATATCAAAATGAATCCACCACAGGTATACATGTGTTCCCCATCCTGAACCCTCCTCCCTCCTCCCTCCCCATACCATCCCTCTGGGTCATCCCAATGCACCAGCCCCAAGCATCCAGTATCGTGCATCAAACCTGGACTGGCGACTCGTTTCATATATGATATTATACATGTTTCAATGCCATTCTCCCAAATCATCCCACCCTCTCCCTCTCCTACAGAGGCCAAAAGACTGTTCTATACATCAGTGTCTCTTTTGCTGTCTTGTATACAGGGTTATTGTTACCATCTTTCTAAATTTCATATATATGTGTTAGTATACTGTATTGGTGTTTTTCTTTCTGGCTTACTTCACTCGGTATAATAGGCTCCAGTTTCATCTACCTCATTAGAACTGATTCAAATGTATTCTTTTTAATGGCTGAGTAATACTCCATTGTGTATATGTACCACAGCTTTCTTATCCATTCATCTGCTGATGGACATCTAGGTTGCTTCCATGTCCTGGCTATTATAAACAGTGCTGCTATGAACATTGGGGTACATGTGTCTCTTTCAATTCTGGTTTCCTCAGTGTGTATGCCCAATCTCAGTGGTGGGCTACATCACCCAAGAACATGACAGACTACCCTTTTCCCACCATCTGGATTTTTCCAATCTGTAGTGCATCCTTCTGACCTCTATGGTTTGCCCTCATCAATTCTTCTCCCTAAGACTCAATCCTCCATATGTGAAATGATGGGTTTGATCCTAACTATCTACAGGTTCTCTGCTGACTACGTCATCACAAGATCAGATAACTTAAGGGGAAGATTAGGAAGATGTCTATCATGATTTTGACTCAGAATTAAGACAAGAAAGGATATGGCCAGTATTTTCCAAGATCCATTTTAATGATGTCTAATTTACATATGTATGGATGTGAGAGTTGGACCAAAAAGGAAGCTGAGCACCAAAGAATTGATGCTTTTGAACTGTGGTGTTGGAGAAGTCTCTTGAGAGTCCCTTGGACTACAAGGGAATCCAACCAGTCCATCCTAAAGGAACTCAGTTTTGAATATTCATTGGAAGGACTAATACTGAAGCTGAAGCTCCAATACTTTGGCCACCTGATGCAAAGAACTGACTCATTGGAAAAGGCCCTGATGATGGGAAAGATTGAAGGCAGGACGAAAAGGGGACAGCAGAGAATGAGATGGTTGGATGGCAACATCGACTCCATGAGCATGAGTTTGAGTAAGCTCCAGGAGGTGGTGATGGACAAGGATGCCTGGTGTGCAGCAGTCCATGGGGTCACAAAGAGTGGGACATGACTGAGTGACTGAACTGAACTGAATTTACATATGATCAAATGCTTCCATTTTAAGTGTACATTTTGGTGAGTTTTGACAAACACAACTTTTGTCCTCACCACAATGATCAAAATATGGAGTATTTCTAGCTCTCCAAAGAGCTCCCTGTCTCCCTCCCTGATGATCCTCCCTTGGTGTTTTCTATCACTATAGATTACTTTTGTCTTTTCTAGAATTTCATGTGCTGGAATCATCCAACATGTGCTCCTTTGTGTATAATATCTAGAGATCCATCCGTGTGGTGCCATGCAGGCATAATGCCTTTCTTTTCTTGCCAGCCTTGTTATCATGGGCCTGACAAGAAAAAAGCAAGCATCTCTTCCTAGGAAGGGCCTCCCCTGACCAGGCCAACCCTAGGATTTGCTCCCACATGCCATACACCCCACCACTGTAGCCCTCACCAGCAACAGTGGTTTTCCCAAAGGCTTCCCAAGGGTGCCCAGAGGAAATCCTGGATGTGTGGGTGTTCCCACTACCCAGGATGCCACTGCATCGTTTCTAAGGTCCTGGCCCCTGGTTTTAATCTGATGGTCCATTTATCATTATGTCCTGGTGGCTCCTTGCAGAGGGCCTCTTGTGGTTACCACGTTCCAAGTCTGCACTTAGTCTGCTAAATGGAAGACCCTTTCTCACATTCATTCTCCAGTCTGAAGGTTCCATGCAGATGTGCTGTGCTGCACTTAGTTTCTCAGTCATGTCTGACTCTTTGTGACACCATGGACTGTAAGTCCGCCAAGCTCCTCTGTCCATGGGGATTCTCCAGACAAGAATACTAGAGTGGGTTGTCATGCCCTCTCCCAGGGGATCTTCCCAACCCAGGGACTAAAGCCAGGTCTCCCTCAGTTCAGACAGATTCTTTACCATCTGAGCTACCAGGGAAGCAGATGATCACTCCCAAATAAATGAACTTCTATCTCCTCTTGTCCTGTGGCTTATCAATAAGGAGATATTGAAGCTTATGGAGCAGAAACACATGGACAGTCCATGGCTGGAGACTGTCTTTTATGACCTTAGAAGTCCTGTGAATTGAGGAAGTCAGTTCAATATGTTGGCTTGAATATTCAGAAGGGGTCTCTTTCCAATCATCTCCATTGTCATTTTACATGTATTGGTGTGGCTGGTCAGTTACTGTCTCTTTCCCTATGGCATGGCAGGCTTCAGAGGGTGGGAACTGGTCTGTTCTGGCTCCCCACCCCAACCTGCATGCTTAGGATACTGCCTAATACACAAAAGGCACATCACAAGTATGTGTTGACCAAGCCACTGAAGGGGAAGAAAGAAGTAAACAAGTAAGGGGAGGGAGGAAAGAAGGGAGGGAGGGAGTACGGAAGGAAGGCAGACCAGAGCACATTGTTGGGCTTCCTCCCGCAACACTTGTAAGAAGGGGAGATCTGATGAACTAGAACATCAAACACTCCTTTACTTATGCTCTTGTATTTTGTACTGTGGTTCTCTCTCCCTGCCAAAAGACATGTTCCACCCTCAACCCTGATACTTGTGAACATGACCTTATTGGGAAATAGGGTCTTTGCAAGTAAAGATGTGGTCATCCAGGGGTCGTTTGGAGTCTGAATTCTATATGACTGGTGTCCTAATAAGAACAGAGGAGATACAGACGCACTCAGGTAGAGGCCATGTCATGACAGCGGCAGAGATTGGAGGGGGGCATCTACAAACCAAGCAACACCAGGGATGCCAGCAACACAGCTCCCACTGGGAGCTGGGAAGAGGTCAGGAGGGACTCTCCAGAGCCTTTGGAGACAGCACAGCCCTACTGACACCTAGGTGTGGAGCTTCTAGCTCCCAGAACTGTGCAAGAATAAATTTCTGTTGTTTTAAGGCACCAAGTTTGTGATTATGTGTTATGGCAGCCCCAGGAAGCTGATACATACCCCGATCACAAGGTTCATAATTGCCTGTTTGCTGGTCTATTTTCCCTGCAAAAGGAGAAGGCATGACTCGTGCATCTCAGCAACCCCAGGATGAGGACAGAGTGGTACCTGACAGAGCTGTTTTTTGGTCTCTACTACCTGAGTGGACAGGAGGAACGGGCTGGTGGCGGCTCCACCGGACCCTCTCAGGCCCTCTGGTGTCACTGGTTCTCCTGGGAAACCAGCCCAACAGCACCACCCCTGCCTGGGACTGTAACCGGGCGGATTCCTCCTCTGCAGAAAGTGAACTGGAGAAGTGACCCTAAGTAATTGCATCCCAGGGAGGACTGTGAATTTGAAAAACAAACACGCTTCCTTTTAGCTACTTCCCCTCTCCCCCCAACCCCCAAACTCCTTAGCTACAGAAAGCCTCACCACCAACCCACTCCTCTGTCCAATAAAATTCTTCACGTTGACACAGAGCAAAATAGCTCATCAAGGACCAGGTTTGCAGGTGACTGAGCTGTACTGAGAATCGCAGTTCATTTTTAGAAAATAAACTCCAATTAGCAATCTCAGCTGCTTGTTTCATTTCCTGGCTGTTCATTTTTCACTTGTGCTGCTGCTGCTGCTGCTGCCAACATCTCTGTGGGGACTTCAGACCTGGAGGCCCTGGGGAAACATGTGGGTCTTGGTTCTAAACCTGTCGAGGGAACTTGAATTCTGCCGAGGTGAGGTCTGAGCATGGAGGACACGTGGTTGACATGTTGATTTCCTTTCGTGTGTTGTACCAGACACAAGAATACTCCCTTTACAGACTTGTCACATGTGGGCTATTGATCCTATCTTACAGATGAGGAAACGGGGGCTCAAAGAGGTTAAGGATTTTCTGTCTCAGAGAATGTCATTCTTCCTTCCCCCACCCCAGTTGCCCAAGCCTGGGCATTCTTCTTAATTCCAAAATCATTAATTACTAACTCTTTTCTTTTTGTCTCCAAATTAGGTTTCAAATCCACATGCTTCCCTGCATCCCCACCCCCTTCATCCTCATCTAGGTCACCATCACCCAACAAGCAGTCATCGGTTGCCCCATGTTTACCCAGCCTGTTCCAAACACTGGGGATACATGAAGAAACCACACTGGGCAAAGATCCCAGCCCTCGAGAAGGCTTTGTTACCTAGATCTCTTGCCTGGATCTCCTCTCCTCCCACACAAACCATTATCTACAGTGCAACTCACTTTCCCGAAATCAAAATGTGATCAGGTCATTCCCCTGTACAATTAATGTAAAGACTGAGGTCTATCCTCCTCAGTGTGATTTACAAATCCCTTTTATGACCTGGCCCTTGCCATCTCCCCATCCCAACTCTCCACCTCACATTCCATGTTCTACTTCCCTTCATATGAACTTTTCTGTATTTCAGAATCTAGGGTCCCGTACCCTTCCCAGTCCCCTGGCTTCCATACGTGGAGCTTTCTGTGCCTGACACAAGGTTTGCCTCCTTTACGTCCCATTCATTCTCCAATTTCAGCCTGGACACCACTTCCACGGTTGCCTTCCCTGACCTTCCGCCCTGCCCAGGTTACACTGCAGCTTCTGCTCTGTGATCTCATAGCAGCGGTCTTCCCACATGCTAGCACAGTCATGCTTTATTAGGGCTGTCTTTGTCACTAGATTGTACCTTTGAAGACAGGGATAACATCTGCCCTGCTCATCACTGAATCCACAAACCAAAGGCAGCCCTCAGTATTTGTTTGTGGAGTGAACGCATATTAAAGAAGTGCCAGGTCTCTGTTTCCTAGACAGTAAGTGGCAGGAATGGGATTTGAACTTCAAACCCCTTCTCCCAACCACTGTGACACATGGTGAAAGATGTGATCAGAACACACCATCACTGTCATAAATCTCCCCAATCAAAAGCAGAGACTCAGGCTAAGGAGGGGTTTCCCAGGTGGCGCTAGTGGTAAAGAACCCATCTGCCAATGCAGGAGACATGAGATTCGAGTTCAATCCCTGGGTCAGGAAGATCCCCTGGAGGAGGGAATGGCAATCCACTCTAGTATTCTTGCCTGAGAATCCCATGGACAGAGGAGCCTGGAGGGCTACAGTCCATGGGGTCGCAAAGAGCTGGACACGACTGACATGACTTAGCACGTACACTGGCTAAGGAGACAGGGAAGAGGATGAGACACAAGATTCAGTGTCGGTGTTTCATCGTCTTAGTAGTAGTTGGAGTAATAGTAGTAGTAGTGTTAGTTGCTCAGTCATGTCCGACTCTTTGTCACCCCATGGACTATAGCTTGCCTGGCTCCTCTGTCCATGGTATTCTCCAGGCAAGCATACTGGAGTGGGCTGCCATTCCCTTCTCCAGGGGATCTTCTCGATTCAGGGATTGAACCCAGGTCTCCTCCAGTGCAGGCAGATTCTTTACCATCAAAGCCACCAGGGAAGTCCATTTCATGATCTTAGGTCTTTAGAATGATTGAGCTTCTTCCTGGTTACCAAGAGAATGGCAGAAACACAGAATATCCAAAAGAGGATGAACTTGAGACATCGCCTTGTCTTTCAGGCCCATAAGAATTGAGGTCCAGGGTAGGGAGGATGTGCTCCTTCAACTTACACGAAGTAAGAGGCAAGTTTTGGCCTGGAACTCCAGGTTTCCTGACACCAGACACCATGCTTGTATCATGAGTATAACTAAAGTCTAAGTCCTGAGTCATTATGAAGTGGGTCAAAAATCCAAAAAATTCTACATTTGTTCCTATACTCAGAGCTGTGACTGTGGAGGGGGGAATCTTTACTTCTTGATGGAAAATTCCTTTGTAAGAAGGAAAGGTGAATACTGACACCACTGGGGTTAGTACAGGAACCACTGTGGGCCATTTCAAGAAAACCAAGTGGGTTTTGTTGTTGTTTTTTTTTTTTTTTTTAACATAGTGTCTACCTTAGTCATTATTTCCTCATTTTTTTTTTCATTGTTCTTTTCATTTGTTTGTTTTGTGGCTGCACCACACAGCATGTGGGATCTTAATTCCCTGACCAGCCATGGAACCTGTGCCCTCTGCAGTGGAGGTGCATTGTTTTAACCACTGGACCACCAGGGAATTCCCCAACCAAGTGACTTCTCTCTTAGTCATCCACCAGCAGGGAAGACAGGGAGAAACAGAAAGGAAATCTGACCTACTTGTGGGGCTACTTACACTCATCTCCACTGGGAGGAAACAGAGAGGTAGGGACTTGTGGGCACACTGAGTAAGTCTGTTAATTTACTGTGTTCCATGCATGCTAAGAACATCACATGCCTTGTCCCATTCAGTTCTAGCAACCCAATGGGACATGTGCTCATAATTGTACAACTAGTAGGTACTGAGCTGGGTCTTGAATCTGATGTTAAGCCTGGGTTTCCCAGACAATGTGCGACATTGACTCTCAGACAACAGAACTGTTGGTTGATGGTAACTAGATGACCACTGGTCAAATGCTGCCCAGTTTAAAACCGTGTCATCTTCCCTATCCTAGGGGAGACTCAGAAAAAATAAGAATGATGTCCAAGGTCCCTCAGGGAAGCCCTAAGGGGGCTTAGCCCTGGAAATACCTAAAGATCATGAGAACTAGAAAAAGTACTGACCTCACGCATTCTAGAAAGTCCTCAATCCATTGAGAACAATGAAAACAATTACTAAACATCTACTATGGGGTTTCCATAGATAACTTCAACCTGTGTGAGGCTGACCTTGAGAGATCATTATAATTTCCATCTCTGTTTTATCTAAAGTACCTTCAAAGAAGTCAGGTAATGGAAACAAAGCCAGGGTGGTGGTTAGGGGTAGGATTCAAGCCCAGATCTGCCCTTCACCACCATGGGACGCCAAGTTGCCACAGCTAGACCACCAACACAAAGGTTGCACCTGGTTTGAGCTCCAATGTCCTGACTTCTGTGTTTTGATTTCATCTGTTAGAAAGAACCTGCCTCCAGTGGGGATCTGAGGGTAAATCAGGCAATCTCAAAACACACTGGAGTTCTGCACCATGCAAATACAGACTCTCTTGCTCTGCTTTGAATTATTATTATTCATTGTCCTTGGAGAGAAATGAAGGTAGGAGAAGCAATTTATTGCTAAGTCTGCAGCTGGAGAAAGACATGACTTAGGATAAAATTGATTGGGCAAGGGGGGGGGGTCACTATCCTTCCTTTCATTTGCATAAATGCAGATTCCTGAGAAGTAAACCTACAGCCACTAATACCATTTGCTGCGTCTCACCTTGGAGTGAGCTCACCACCACTCAAGTCTCCCTGCATCCTTCATCCCCAAGCTTCTCCCGTGCTGCTCACTCCCAGAGTCCTTGGTAAAATTAAAATTATAAAGATGGTAAAATTCAGCAACTCTTCCTGTGACATCTAAAGATTAAATATCAGCTTTCTTCTCCCAGCAGCAGTGTCCTGCCCAGAGATTCTAAAGCAAGAGATTGAGCTGGTTAGCGCTTCCTCGGGAGCTACAAACCAGGCTCTGGAGCCAGACAGTTAAACCACAGCCCTTAAAGTTAACTGCTGTAAGCCTCCCTCAGTTTCATCATCTGTAAAAGGGGGACAAGAATGGAGGCCTCCTCATGAGAGTGTGGTGGGCATTCAAAGAGCAGATTCCTTTTAAAAATCTTTGCAATAGACTAATATTCATTGGAAGGACTGATGCTGAAGCTGAAGCTCCAATACTTTGGCCACCTGATGCGAAGAACTGACTCATTGGAAAAGATCCTGATGCTGGGAAAGATTGAAGGCAGGAGGAGAAGGGGACGACAGAGGATGAGATGGTTGGATGGCATCACTGACTTGACGGACATGAGTTTGAGCAAGCTCTGGGAGTTGGCGATGGACAGGGAAGTCTGGTGTGCTGCAGTCCTTGGGGTCGCAGAGTAGACACGACTGAGCAACTGAACGACAACAACATGTTGTAAATATTCTGTAAGTGGCAGTGAGGGGCTGACACACCCTCATTCAGCTGGCTTAGGGTTAAGGACCTGGGCTAGGGGTGGATGGGCCTGGGTTCAAATCCCAGTGGTCCATTTTCGAGTTGCATGACACTGGGCAAGCTTGTAACCTGAGGCCGTTTCAGGTTAGTCTTCAGGTGGGAAGACTGGAGGAAGGGGAGACGACAGTGCCTGCCACAAAGGGCTGCTGTGAGGATGAAGTGAGTGACTATGCTAGGCATGTGGTGGGTACAGCCATCCACTAGGGCAGCTATAACAAAATGATGCAGGTTGGGTAGCATAAAAAACAGACATTCTTTTCCTCAGAGTTTTGGAAGCTAGAAGCCCATGATCAAAATGCTGCTGAGTTTGGTTCCTGGTTAGAGCTCCCTTCCTGTCTTCCCTTTTCTCCTGTGCTCATGTGGCCTTTCCTCTGTGCACTTGGTGGGGGAGAGAGGGGAAGAGAGAGAGAGGGAGGGAGGGAGCACTCTGGTGTCTCTTCCTCTTCTTATAGGGCGCAAGGCCTATGGGATAAGGGCCCATCCTTATGACCTCATTTAACCTTATTTATCTCCCTGAAGACCTTCTCTCCAGGTAGTTGCACAGGAGCTAGAACTTTCACGTATGAATTTTAGTGGGACTTAGTTCAGCCTATAAATGTGTTCAAACAACATTAAGTATTTTGAGCAGTCCACTCAGGGAAGTAGCTGGAACTAAAATATTAATGCAAAAGTAGAAAGCTGATTCCATGGTTCTCCTGCCTTCTGCATTTCCCCTCCAGCAACCAAAAAACAGCTGTGGTCACCCCTTCCAGACAAGCCATGTCCTCCCCCAGCTATGGAGGCTTCAGTCACTGTTGATGTGGAATCTGCTTTCTCCTTACTTGAATGTTTTCTAACCTTCTTTTCTTCCTCCCTGGCACCAATGAGAGGTAACACCACTCATCCACAGAACTATCTGAAAATCAGTTTTGCTACACTTAGCAGCTGGTGGCTTTGCTATGGGGCAAAATATTTAACCAGCAGCAGATGGGGCAACTGGGGACTTCCATCTAATACCAGGGAATTTGGGTACCTCAGAGATCCAGGAATTCCATGAGAATCCTCAAGAGAGGGGAAAAAAAAACAAAAAAAAAAGGATTGTCTTAGTTATCTGTTTTATGGTATTACTAGTATGTAACAGCTGTTTGTTGAGTATCTACCATGTAGTATCTGCTCAGCAGTATCTGAGAGCTTTACATGGGTCACTTCATTCAACCTTCTTAATAGGTCCATGGCAGTGACTCTCTGGGGGAGAGGCGGGGGGGGACACTGTGCCCCCAGGAGACTTGGCAATGTCTGGGGTCAGTTTTAGTTTTCGAAACTGGGGTTGGGGGCTGGAGAATGCATTACTGGGATCTAGCAGACAGAGGCCAGGAATGCCATTCAACATCCGACAACACACAGGACAGCCCAAATATCTGACCCCAAACGTCAATAGTGCCAAGGCTGAGAACTCTGCTCTGTAAGACAGCTGCTGCTGCTGCTGCTAAGTCGCTTCAGTCGTGTCCGACTCTGTGCGACACCATAGATGGCAGCCCACCAGGCTCCCCCATCCCTAGGATTCTCCAGGCAAAGACACTGGAGTGGGTTGCCATTTCCTTCTCCAATGCATGAAAGTAAAAAGTGAAAGTGAAGTCGCTCAGTCATGTCCGACTCTTCGCAACCCCATGGACTGCAGCCTTCCAGGCTCCTCTGCCCATGGGATTTTCCAGGCAAGAGTACTGGAGTGGGTTGCCATTGCCTTCTGCAGTAAGATAGCTACTCTTTTTAAAATAATTTTATTCATTTATTTATGGCTATGCTGGGTCTTCATTGCTGTGTGGGCTTTTCTCTAGTTGCAGGGAGCGAGGGCTACTCTTGAGCTGCAGTGCTTGTGTTTCTCATTGCAGTGGCTTCTCTTGTTGCTGAGCGGGGGCTCTAAGGTGCACGGGCGTCTATAGCTGCAGCACGTGGGCTCAGTAGTCATGGTTCCTGGACTCTAGAGCACAGGTTCAGTAGTTGTGGAGCAAGGCTTAGTTCCTTCGTGGCATGCAGGATCTTCTTCCCGGATCAGGGGTCAAACCAGTGTCTCGTGCATTAGCAGGCGGATTCTTTACCACTAAGCCACCAGGGAAGCCCTAACATAGCTACTCATTGTTTCTTCTTTACAAGCAAGGACACTGATTACCAGAGGAATGAAACAATCAGCTCAAATCACAGAGGAGGCAGGGTCTAAACCCAAGACACAGATTTCAGAGCCTCTCTCTCCACCAAGTCCTATAAACAATCATGCATATGCATCAGCATATGCATCAAACACCTCGCTCCTTGAAATAAAAGCTATGACAAACCTAGATAGTGTATTAAAAAGCAAAGACATCTCCTTGCCAACCAAAGTCCACATAGTCAAAGCTATGGTTTTTCCAGTAGTCATGAGCAGATGTGAGAGTTGGACCATAAAGAAGGGTGAGTACTAAAGAGCTGATGCTTTTGAACTGTGCTGGAGAAGACTCTTGAGAGTCCCTTGGACAGCAAGGAGATCAAACCAGTCAATTGTAAAGGAAATCAACTCTGAATATTCATTGGAAGGACTGAAGCTAAAGCTGCAATACTTTGGCCACCTGATTCAAAGAACTGACTCATTGGAAAAGACCTTGATGCTGGGAAAGATTGAAGGCAAGAGGAGAATACGATGGCAGAGGATGAAATGGTTGGATAGCATCACCAACTCAATGGACATGAATTTGAGCAAACACCAGGAGCTAGTAAAGAACAGGGAAGCCTGGTGTGCTGCGGTCCGTGGGGTCACAAAGAGTCAGACATGACTGAGTGACTGAACAATAACAACAACAACATATGCATCAACATAACATTCTGTCTTTATTCAAGCCATTGGTGTTTCTGAGACTGTGGGACCACGGGTGGACACCACCCATCGCTGTAGACCAGCTGACTGAAACAACTCTGCCGCGTACTAACACTAGGAACCAGCTCACATTTGACCCCAAGTCATCTTTGAACTCTCAGAACAGATATTCTTCACAAAAGAAACTGATTCATGAATTTCCCAACTGTTTTTTCCCCCAGCTGCAGTTAATATAGGTATTTCCAGCTATAGATTATATTGAATCTTTGGGACTGAAAAAAAGGGAAATCAGCTTCAGGTGCTGAGCTAAAGAAAGACGAGTTTTAGAAGAAGGAGAATGATTTGCCCTAACTCTCCATATTCACCCTCATGCTTCAGATCAAAAAGTAATTGCCAATTGTTGTCATGTTAAGAGAGAGGTAACTGTGTAGGTCAAACTTTCTGATTTCTTATTCAGGGAAATTTTCCACTCCCTAACTCTCATCAAAAAGCCCAAATCTAAGAAAGCCGTGCTGCCAAAAGGGGCTCAGAAAACACAAATGATTTTCTTTAAAGACTCTTTTGTCCATCAGAAAGCAAGCCACTGGATCAGACTAATTATTTCCCAACAAAGAGATGAGATTTCTTTTTGCATCTGCTCGCTTTTGCTATCAAAGGAAAAAAAAAATTTTTTTAATGTACCCTGGACAAGGAAGCTCAAAAGAGAGGCACATGTCCGAAGCGAATAATATTTTTTCACATTATTTCCAGTTGAATTTGCTTAAATCTGTCATATTTTACTCCTTGTCATTATTTGAAATCTTCACCATGAGTTACAGCTCGTGAGGGACAGGAAGGCACTCCTGTGAATGATGCTGGGTAGCAGAGGATGAAAAAAGACAAAGATAGGTCCAGGGTGACTGATGAATAAAGGGAATAAGGAAGAGGTGACTGTTTTATCTCCATAACATTATTGATATCTTTGTCTGTATTAGAGGCATACAGAGACTATATATGTGAACTGAATAGGGATTATTCCAAAGGAAAAGCAATATTTGGATTAAAACGGGTTTATGAGTTACATCAAATGAGCATCTGTTGCCTCCGGATTACCCAGAAAGGCCTGTGCATATGCATACACCTCGCCTTTCCCCTAGCATACACGAGCACTGCGGATTAGCTGTGGGAAAGGGGAAAGTGCCCTTTCAGAGAGGGTGATGCAAAAATGAAAGTAATTGCAGTGAAAGCCAAGATTGATTGAGCTATGTGTGCCAGATACTGTTACAAGTTCTTTGTATCAGTTCATTCCAATAGCCTTTAGGAAGTGGGCAGCATTACCACTATCTTCATTTTACAGATGGAGAAATTGAGGCACAAGTGTAGGTTGAAGTATCGTGGCCAAAAGCTGCAGGCTTTTGCAAGTGCAGGCTGGCTCAGCTCAGATTCTGATTCTGCATTTGCTAGCTTTGTGATCTTGACCAAACAGAGGGTCAAGTTACCTTCCTGAGTCTAGTTTCCTCATTAGTAAAAAAGAGATGATGACGGCGGTGGTAACGAAGATGATGGTGACGAGATGATGATGGTGGTGATGATCAGTTCAGTTCAGTCACTCAGTTGTGTCCGACTCTTTGCAAACCTGTGGACTGCAGCTTGCCAGGCTTCCCCATCCATCACCAACTCCTGGAGCTTGCTCAAACTCATGTCCATCGAGTCAGTGATGATGATGATGATACATAGCTAATTGTCAATGGGAGCGTTTTAAGGATGAAATGAGATAATCCAAGTAAAGTACTTAGCATTCTGCCTCACAAAAAGTACTATCAATAAATATGAATGCTTCATTATTCACATTTCAGAATTGATGGTGAATTCATTATTTTAATTCCCAAGCAGATGTAGACTCAGTCTGGCCCCATGGAAAGATCTTTACATTTAAGCAGATCTAACTGCTAATGCCTGCTCAGCTCCTGTGTGACCCAGGGCAACTAAGTTGATCTCTCTGAACCTCAGATATTGGTGTGTGAAATAGAGTCTAGTCCAGTGGTGGCCACGTGTAATTTATATACATTGCTTAGTTAATAAAAAGCATCTTTCTTTTTTAAGCTGAAGTATAATTTACAATGTTGTGTTAGCTTCTAGTATATATCAAAGTGATGCAGTTATAATATGTATATAGACATGTACATTCTTATTCATATTCTTTTCCATTACAGTTTATTACAACATCTTCCTTTTTATTTCAAAACTGCAAGACTCTCCTTTCCTTTCTCTGTCAGTCTCTGTCATCCCTCAGCCTCTCCCAGCCCTGAACCAATCCTGAACAAGCTCTGGTAGGAGTTTGGAATTCAGCCTGGAGTCCTGGGTCTATCCTTTGCCACGACCCCCAGATGCCTGTTGACCTCCCAGAACAGTCCTGTTTTCCTGTCATACTCCATTCCCCCAGGGGAATCAGGGTCTCCCTGTATTGTCGAGTCTACGACCAAGCTTGGTCTTAGCAGCCCTCTGATCATGGGAGGCTAGACCCTGCCCACTCTTGCATGTCCCTGAGCTGTTAGCCCAAGTCCTACATGGAATCCAGAATGCAAGTCACCACCCACCAGATGCTTCAGAGTCGAATAGACATGAGTTTAAATTCTGGCTATGACTGATCAAGTCATGCCACCTCTCCAAGACTCAGTTTTCTTACTTGTGAAATGGAAATAAGAAGCCCTATTATGTATGGGGGTGTTGTGAGGATTAAACATAACACTGTATATAGAGCATTTAGGATAGTATTTGGTTCATAGTAAACTGTCAATAAAAATTAATCACTTCCTGGGGACACTTTTAATAATCTCAACCCTCACATCCCCACTCACATCAAGCCCCTTCAATGTCATCTGCAGCAGATACAGCCCAAGTTGACCACAGCCCTTTCATGCCAGGTTAACTCCCCAGCCTGGGTCCTTTATACTCCTGACATTCTTCCTTTCTTTCAATCCCCCTCAGAGGTTCTTGTATAACCTAATAAAGCTTCCGCATTTTACATCACAATGTCATTCAGCCTCTTGAGGGTTCCTCTAGACTGTGTGCTTTAAGGACTGCTTGGTACTTTCCAGGTACCAAACCATTGCCCAATATTATTAGGAAGACAGGCAGGTCTAGGGTGAAAGATGCCCTCAGACAAAGTCCGCACCACATCATTCCCCTCAAATCAATGGTTCTCTAGTGAGACTCTGACTCCTCACAACTCCTCACAACTCTTTTGATTGCAAGTAACAGAAACTCGCCTCAGTATAGCTTAAGTGAAAAAGTAAATTAGTTGGCTTACATTAAAGGTCCAGGGGCCTTCCCAGGTGGCACTAGTGATGAAGAGTCTGCTTGCCAATGGAGACAAGAGTTCAATCCCTGGGTTGGAAAGATACGCTGGAGAAGGAAATGGCAACCCACTCCAGTATTCTTGCCTGGAGAATCCCCATGGACAGAGGAGCCTGGTGGGCTACAGTCCATAGGATCACAAAGAGTTGGCCACACTGAAGTGACTTAGCATGCACACAAAGGGCCAGAGGGCAGTCTGGCTTTGAGCAAGACTTGATCCAGAGTCCAGGAGAGAGCATCAAAAGTCTGCCTCTATCTCTCAACTCTTTCTTTCTTATTGGCTTTATTCTGAGACAAGCCCTTCCCTGTTCACAGTAAAGATAGCAGCTCCAGGAGACACCCCTACCAGCTTAGCATCCGGTGTCTGCACACAGTAAAGCCAATCTACCAACACTGGGTTATGGTGAAGGAAAGTGTAGCATTTATCACAAGGCCAAGCAGAGAATACAGACAGCTAATGCTCAAAAGAACCAAACTTTCCAATAGACTTCAGGGAAAGGTTTTTGAAGACAAGGGTGCATGATCAGCTTATGGATAGTTTTCTGATTTGTTGATAAGGTAATAGGGAGTCAACATCATCAACCTCATGTTCCAACCAGTCTGGGGTCTAAGGCTTGTGGGCAGCAAGCAGTTAACTTCTTCCACCTGGTGGGGGTTTCAGTATTTGCAAAACAGCTTAAGGATATGGCTCAGAATATTATCTATAGTCCTTGAGGAGAAGCTAAAGGTCCTTGACTTTGTTTAAGGGCAAACCTATTATTATTTTGTCTTGCTTGGCTATTTTCCTTTGTTGCTGCATTTTCTCACTTCTCTGATTAAATTTTCCATTTGAGGAAGGTGTAGGAAGCTGAAGTTCTTCTACAAACAAGATACAGGTTGAGGATGTGGTGGGGGAGAGGCTCTGTCGAGGGAAGGCCCCCTAGTGTCCTGCTCAGTTACAACATGGTCAGCCCTTACCCAATCACTGTGGCCAGGGAGATAGTACGTTTTGATTAATCAGATCTGCAGTGTATGTCCACCCCTGGCACTGAGGGGAGAATCAGGCCCCCTCAAAACACCTGGACTGAGTGAAGAATGGGCAATTCCCCAAGGGTCAAGCTGAGGCTCTGATTAGAAGAAAGGAGATTGTTGAGCAAAAACAAAGATGCATAAACTGGCTGGGAGTTATAACAACCTGATAAGACACTCCAAGCCCAGAGTCAGATTTGGCTCAACTCCACTCAAGAGGAGTCGGACACGACTGAGCAACTTGACTTTCACTTTTCACTTTTATGCATTGGAGAAGGCAATGGCAACCCACTCCAGTGTTCTTGCCTGGAGAATCCCAGGGACAGGGGAGCCTGGTGGGCTGCCATCTATGGGGTCGCACAGAGTCGGACACGACTGAAGCGACTTAGCAGCAGCAGCAGCAGCAGCCACTCAAGGAATGGTCCTGTGGATCAATCAGAGATGAAACGTATGACTTCAGACTTCACTTGGCATCATTCTCCTCACCAGCACAGTTCCCTTCTTCCTTCAGCTGTCAGTCTTTCACCCCCGCAACACACACCTTGCTGATGCTAATCTTCCAACCTACTGTTGATACCTTGTGACTTAATTTCCACAGATGGGTGTCTATGTTTAAGAGCACGCCTTATTGTCATTGAAATAACAGGATGCTAAAACCTTTATAAATTGATATGCCAGACAAGAGGGAGGCAAAAATGAATGCTAAGTTTCCTTGCATAATACTCTGTGGGATGTGTTTTTCCCCCTAAGAATATTTTAGCATTAATTAAGATAAACAATGATATATGCTGAAAGACAATTGAATCTGTTCTTGGTTAAAAATGTCCTCGTTGGGTAAAAATAGTACCCAAATTATAGCACATAAAGATGCAGGGGGAAAAACACTGTAAACCTATAACATGATTAAAATAGAAATGCAAACTGGTAATGATGAGGCCTGCAAGAGATCTGGGGGAGGAAGAGAAAGATGGGGAAGTAGCAAGGCATGTCATCAGGCTTAATTTATTCACCTCCCTCTGGGATTCTCTTTACTGTGCTTCTCTTTAATAATAATCACCATTTATCATGGTATGGTTAACATAGGTTTTCAATGAAAATGGTGTTGTTATTACCAGTTTCTAAGTGGGGAATCTGAGCTTTAGAAAGTTTAAGGCAAGGTCACACAGGTATAAAATGGCAGAACCAGGCTTTGAACCAGGTTAACTTAACTTCCCAAACATTTCCCAGCTCTCTATGCTACCTGACTGTACCCATGCTCTCCTCTTTGAGAGTCCCCCATATCACCTAACTAGCTCATCTCTTCAGAGTAGAGTACAAATAAAGCTAATAGTTCACACAGGTCACATTTATGATGTGCTGGGTCTTCCCTGGTGGCTCAGACACTAAAGAATCCGCCTGCTATGCGGGAGACCTGGGTTCAATCCCTGGGATGGGAAGATCCCTGGAGAAAAGAATTGAAACCCTCTTCAGAATTCTTGCCTGGAGAATTCCATGGACAGGGGAGCCTGGTGGATATTCTCCATGGGGTCACAAACAGTCAGATACAATTGAGCGACTAAGCGCAGGCACTGTTCTAAGCTTTTCATATGTATTGGCTTATTAATAGTCACAATTACTGTAACAATATTGAGAGGTCATTACTTTCATTAGTCCCATTTACAGATTGGTATTGTTCTTTTAGTTGTGGCCAATTCTTTGCAATCCCATGGGCTGCACCACACCAAGCTTCCCTGTCCTTCATTATCTCCTGGAATTTGCTCAAATTCATGTTCATAGAGCCAATGATGGTATCTAACCATCTCCCCCTCTGTCACATCCTTCTCCTCCTGCTCTCTGTCTTTCCCAGCATCGAGATCTTTTCCAATAAGTTGGCTTTTTGCATCAGGTGGCCAAAGTTTTGGAGCTTCAGCTTCGGTCCTTCCAGTGAATATTCAGAATTGATTTCCTTTATGATTGACTGGTTTGATTTCCTTTATGATTGACTGGTTTGATCTCCTTAGTGTCCAAGGGACCCTCAAGAGTCTTCTCCAGAACCACAATTTAAAGGCAGCAACTCTTTGCCACTCAGCCTTCTTTATGGTCCAGCTCTCACATCCATACCTGACTTCTGGAGAAACAACAGCTTGGACTAGACAGACCTTTGTCGGCAAAATGATGTCTCTGCTTTTGAATACACTACCTAGGTTTGTGATAGCTTTTCTTCCAAGGAGCAAGTGTCTTTTAATTTCATGGCTGCAGTCATCATCCATAGTGATTTTGGAGCCCAAGAAAATAACCTGATTTGCCATGAAGTGAGGGGACCAGATGCCATGATCTTTGCTTTTTGAATGTTGAGTTTTAAGTCAGCTTTTTCACTCTCCTCTTTCACCTTCATCAAAAAGCTCTTTAGTTCCTTTTCACTTTCTGCTGTTAGAGTGGTAATGTTGTAGCCATGCGTTCCGGGGAACAAACTCACTCAGAAGGACAATGCAGATAGTGGAGTGCAGTTTATTACACCGGCGGGCCCAAGGCAGAGTCTCCTCTTAGCCAAGGACCCCGACCAGTGAAAACCTTGTATAATCTAAGTGTACATGCCCAAACCCACCTCCCCAAATTCCCTGAAACTAGTCTGAACAAAGGAAAAGAAAGATACAATCAAAGCTAACCCGTGATTCATATGCCTTAGGCCTAGGTGGTTAATAGTGGACAACTATCAATAAGCCTGTGGTCATATCCCAAAAAGCACAATAGAATTTATGATTCTATTCAGGTACACAGATAATTAGGGTATTCTTTTAGGCTATGGAGAGTCTAGGTACAAGCCCTTGGGCCCTTCCATCCGGGGGTCTGGTTTTCCAGTTGGTATGTTGTTTCCATAGATACTGGGCATATAGATCAAAGTCCACAGTCCAGCCCAAGATGGAGTCCTACTTTCAAGACAGAGCCTGTTCTGTCTGTTTCCTCCTTCAGTATCATCTGCATATCTGAGGTTGTTGATATTTCTCCCAGCAATGTTGATTCCGGCTTATGATTCATTCAGCTCAACATTTCGCTTGATGTTCTCTACATATAAGTTAAATAAGCAGGGTAACAATACACAGCCTTGACGGAATCCTTTCCCAGTTTGGAACCAATTTTTCCAAGTAAGGTTCTAATTGTTGCTTCTTGATCTACAAACAGGTTTCTCAGGAGACAGGTAAGGTGGTCTGGTATTCCCTTCTCTTTAAGAATTTCCCACAGTTTGTTGTGCTCCACACAGTCAAATGCTTTAGCATAGCCAATGGAGCAGAAGTATATGTTTTTCTGGAATTCCCTTGCTTCCTCTGCTGCTGCTGTAGCTGCTGCTAAGTCGCTTCAGTCGTCTCTGACTCTGTGAAACCCCATAGACGGCAGCCCACCAGGCTTCCCTGTCCCTGGGATTCTTCAGGCAAGAACACTGGAGTGGGTTGCCATTTCCTTCTCCAATGCATGAAAGTGAAAAGTGAAAGTGAAGTTGCTCAGTCGTGTCCGACTCCTAGCGACCCCATGGACTGCAGCCTACCAGGCTCCTCCGTCCATGGATTTTCCAGGCAAGAGTACTGCAGTGGGGTGCCATTGTCTTCTCTGTTGCTTCCTCTATGATCCAGCAAATGTTGGCAATTTGATCTCTGGTTCTAAATCCAGCTTGTACTGTGGAAGTTCTTGGTTCACATACTACTGAAGCCTAGCTTGAAGGATTTTGAGCATAACCTTGCTACCATATGAAATGAGCACAATTGTACAGTAGTTTGAACATTCTTTGGCATTGTTCTTCTTTGGGGTTGGAAAGAAAACTGACCTTTTCCAGTCCTGTGGTCACTGCTGAGTTTTCCAAATTTGCTGGCATATTAAGTTCAGCACTTTCACAGTATCATATTTTAGGATTTTAAATAGTTCAGCTGGAATTCCATCACCTCCACTAGCTTTGTTTGTAGTAACGCTTTCTAATGCTTTCACACTGTTACAGATTGTTGCCATTGTTCAGTCACTCACTCGTGTCTGACTCTTTGGTACCCCACGGACTGCAGCATGCCAGGTTTCCCTGTCCTTCACCATCTACCAGAGTTTGCTCAAACTCATGTCCATTGAGTCAGTGATGCCATCCAGCCATCTGGGGAAAATTAAATAGCTTGCCCATGTCAGACAGTGGTGGGAGCAGGAATTCAAGGCAAGTGACCTGGCCTCAGAGTCCATGCTCTTTATTGCTGGGTTGCCTGGTTCTTCCTTTTCTTTGGGGAGCCATTTGTGATCCATGGTGTCATTTTCCCCAGAGTTTCTGTAGAGATGACTATCTACGCATCTATTTGGATATAGCCTTGCATTTCAGGAGGGGATAATTTTATGTCTTTGTCTAACAGCTACTTTGTAAGTCTGATAACTCCTTGAGAGTCAAGAGCTTCTAGGACTCCTCCCATCTCTCACAATGTTGCTGGTTAATGCTTTGCCCATGATAAGGGTTCAGGAGTATTTGACAAGGAGGCTGATGGAGGCTAGTTAATTTTTCTCCTTCTATAGCTGCCATCTGCATGCTGAGAGCCAAGAGATCATTATCCTCCATTGGATCTTTGTGCCAGGAAAGACTGGGCAAGGATGATGGATGGCTTTCCACAAATCCACCTGCAATTGGAGGCATAACTCAAAGCTGTGTCTGGATTTCTTCTTAGGTACAAATTTATTCATTCATCCATCGTCTCGCCTATTCACTCACTCACTTATTCTACCCTCTCTTCCCTTGTTTTCTCGTATTTGTGCATTCTCCCAACAGTTACTGAGAAGCTGCATTGGGCCAGATGGTCTGCTTGGCCCTTGGGAATAAAATGATGCACACAATCCCATCTCTCCTCACCCAGATGGACAGAGGACTGATGAAAGAGTGGCTCCCAGCCTAGCCAGGGCATAAGGAAAACAGCCCTATTAGCTATTAATTTCTGCAACCTCCAAGCCCTGCAAACTCAAAGCAGTGGCAAGAAACGGAAGGCCCATCTCGTGTCTTTGGCTTTGCTCTTGTTTGAAAGGTCAATTATCAGCACACCTGATGCATGAGGTCCACAGCTCAAAGTTCTGGTTGTAAGATAGCAGGCTGAAAATCTGTCTTCTCCTCTCCATCATTTTTGGACCTCATGAATCAAATCTGCATTTGCTTTTCTTTCTAACAAGAAGACGGTGTGTGATCTTCTTTCTGGCTAGCCTTGGCTTCTCCGAGCAAAGTTCTTTTTGTCTCCACAATGACAACAGCTTGACTGGATTCTGAGAGTTATATTACTTTCCTTTCAGTCATTTATCATGTGCCTACTGCATGTCGATAAATCTACATGTGTTATCTTTAAGATGGGTGCTGTTATTGCCTGCTTAAAAGTGGGGAAACC
The DNA here is from genome assembly GCF_003369695.1 of Bos indicus x Bos taurus. Taxonomy (NCBI): domain Eukaryota; kingdom Metazoa; phylum Chordata; class Mammalia; order Artiodactyla; family Bovidae; genus Bos; species Bos indicus x Bos taurus. The sequence goes on along the minus strand of NC_040100.1, from coordinate 26,407,992 downwards.
CATGAGCCTTGTAAAAAACAATTTAAACAATTTAGATAAGTATAAGGAAGCTCAATAACTGAAAATGTTACTTTTATTTATCTTGAGTTTTCTTATATGTATCTGTTCTGTTTGAGTTGGTGATAATGTTTTCACAGCTTGCTCTCTCATATAATTTATATATATATAATATACATAATTTAACATAAATGGGATTATCACTAATGCTTTTTATTGTGCACAATTTTTAACATTTCTCTGTGTATAATATGTATTACTTCTTATAATTAGAGATACAATGTATGCCTTAATGTTTGTAGAGCATTAAGCAGTGTGTGGGTGTGTGTGCACACACACACGTGCCCACTTAGTCATTGAGTCATGTCCAACTCTTTGAAACCCCATGACTCCTTAGCCCACTGGACTCCTTTGTTCATGGGATTCTCCAGGCAAGTGTACTGGAAGTGAAGTGAAGTCACTCAGTTGTGTCTACCTCTTTGCAACCCCATGGACTGTAGCCCACCAGGCTCCTCAGTCCATGGGATTTTCCAGGCAAGAGTCCTGGAGTGGGTTGCCATTTCCTTCTCCAGGGGATCTTCCCGACCCAGGGATAGAACCCAGGTCTCCTGCATTGTAGGCAGATGCTTATCGTCTGAGCTACCCTTTTCCGGGTGGTGGGGGGGGGGGCGGGTCTTCCCCACCCAGGGATTGAACCCTGGTCTCCTGCAGGATTGAAGGCAGATTCTTTACCATCTGAGCCACCAGGGAAGCCTATGAAGCAATATAAAAATGTGTAAGTAGGACATGAAGATTCTCTTGAAATCCTTCCCACCCTTCCAAGCAACCAGCACTAGTTCGGTAAGAGCTCCTGGCATCAGGCAGGCTTTTCCATCATCATTAGAACACATTAGCCAGCCAGAGAGGAATATTTTCAGCAGTTATAATGAACACTTCTTTTCTTTTTCCTTTCTTCCCCTTCCATCTTTTATTTCCTCCCCAGGTAAATGATGTCGGGAAGCAAGATATATCTTTTCCTCCCTTTGTCCATGTTCATCTAAATATAAGCAAACATTTGATTTATCAAAAGAGATTTTGTGACATATTTTCCATATTTTGCTTGCATCATGAACTAGAAAACACAATTCAGTGTTTGCATTCTAATAAATTAATAGATTTACTGCCACATTCATTTTAACAGTTGCATTATGACCAACCTAGATAGCATATTAAAAAGCAGAGACATTACTTTGCCAACAAAGGTCCATCTAGTCAAGGCTATGGTTTTTCCAGTGGTCATGTATGAATGTGAGAGTTGGACTGTGAAGAAACCTGAGCGCCAAAAAATTGATGTTTTTGAACTGTGGTGTTGGAAAAGACTCATGAGAGTCCCTTGGACTGCAAGGAGATCCAACCAGTCCATTCTAAAGGAGATCAGTCCTGGGTGTTCATTGGAAGGACTGATACTAAAGCTGAAACTCCAGTACTTTGGCCACCTCATGCAAAGAGTTGACTCATTGGAAAAGACTCTGATGCTGGGAGGGATTGGGGGCAGGAGGAGAAGGGGACAACAGAGGATGAGATGGCTGGATGGCATCACCGACTCGATGGACGTGAGTTTGAGTGAACTCTGGGAGTTAGTGATGGACAGGGAGGCCTGGCGTGCAGCGATTCATGGGGTCACAAACAGTCGGACATGACTGAGCAACTGAACTGAACTGAACTGAATGGTCCATGGTTTGGGACATTTTCACATATTGTCTTTTCCCCAGCCTGACGTTTTACCATTAGAAAGCATCAGGCTCAGAAGTTGTGGGTGTCCCCCTTCCCCAGGCTAATCTGGAAATGGAGAAGACCAAGACCAGGGAACTCTTATTCTTTTCTGTCTCCCTCAAGTCTGTGCTTCTGACATTCAAAAGACTCTTCTTGTTCTTTTTGCTGTCCTATTCTTTCTCCTGACAGAGTGAACATAGAAGGTTTTGGCTAGGACTTCCTTGGTGGTCCAGTGGCCAAAGTTCCCTGATCACAATGCATGCAGCCAGGTTCCATCCCTGCTTAGGGAACTAGATCCCATGTGCTCCAGCTAAGAGTCCAGCTTCCTGGACTGCGTAGGTAGGATTCTTGATAAAATAGGGCAATGAAAAGGTGAACGCTGAAGCCCAAGGTCAGGGCTTAGTTGAGAAGAAGGTTCAGAGGAGTCTGACTGAAGTTTGGTTGAGCAGAGCATCTTTGTCAACTTCAGGCCACATTTTAGAAGGTAAAGTAGTAACAGTACCACTGCATCTATCTAGTCCCTCTTTTTTTTTTTTTTTCCCTTGTTAAACTTGTTATGTTGTACTAGAGTATGGCTGATTAACAATGTTCTCATAGTTTCAGGTGGTCCAGTCCCTCTTCTTGCCCTTCACCTTTTCATTGCCCTATTTTATCAAGAATCCTACCTACTTAGATTAGTTTAGATTGAAACCTCCCACCCCCGTTACCTGATCACCCTCGATATATGATCAAATTCCTCATTCTTCACCCCAACCTCCGGGTGATGTCTGATCACCCAGACCTGCCAGAATCTTGGCAAGGAATTCACCCAGAATTCATGATCAACCTTCCCTTGACTTTTAGCCCCAAGTTATCCAAGCAGAGTTTCACTTCTTGTGGTGGTAGAGAAACATTTGACCTAGCTCCAAATGAGGAGCATCATGTGACTTCTCCAAAGTCAGTGAAACTCAGGAAGACTTTTGCTGAGAATGCTGGGACAGAGTTAGGCTCTCTACCACACTAAAGTTGAAACTTCGAGGATATAAGCTGAGCATTTCTGCAGTCATTTCACCATTAGGAGGAGCAAGGCTGTGGAAATGGAGTTAACACAGAAGAAAGCAGAACTAGCAAGACATGGAGTCCTAATGAAACCACTGGAGTCCCTAGATCCAGCAGTGCCTAAAACTAGCTCAGTTACATAAGCCAACAAATATCCTGTTTTGCTTGAGCCAGTTTGAGCTGAGTTTTCTATTTCTTGCTCCTAACAAGTTCTGATACCCATAAATCAGGAAGGCAAAGAAGCTGTTAACCAGTAATCAGAGGGGGAAGCCTAAACACTCGCTGGCAACACACATCCCACACCAATGATTGGTGTTATTCCAGGACACAGTCATTTCAGAAGTTGGCTCTGGGGTCCTAGAATCATATGGATATAAACGGCAGAGCTGAGATCACCTGACTCCCAGTCCCTTACTTGTTCTCCGATGCCCCACTTCAAAGTCATCTTTATAGGTCCAAGGTGGAAATGCATTCCTCACAAGAAAGATTCCAAAGCAGTAACATTCCCTCTCTCCTTCACCATGATGAAGGCACCTCTCCCGATCAACAATCCTTTCTCACCTTCTTCAGTCTCTATTTAACTGACTGATCTAGGCTCCACCCACACACCTGCAGAGCCAGGAAAGAATGGAATCTGCCATGCACCCTGCTATCTGGCTTCCTTGCTGTCATCACACACAGCAATTAAGGTAGAATTTCCCATGATTGCTGAATTCTAATCACCCTCCACAGTGGCATCTAGGCTGTTCATTATCTGACAAGAGGGAAGTAACTGACTATTTGGTGTCTGATTTTGGCTGCAAACTGCAGGTCATTCTGGCTGGTGTGTTATAGCAGAGCATGGAGGACCAGGGGAAACCTTTCATCACCTTCAGAAATGACAGCCAGGCCAAGCTCTAATTTCCCTCCACGAAACAAGGCAGTCGAGTGCATCCATAGGACACGGGACTATGCGCCTCCAGGGACACAGGTCTGAGGAACTAAAGCCAGTCTGGGACCTGAGTTGGCATTTCTGATGTCCAGAGAAAGTGCAATGGCTCCAGGCTGTCACCTGCTGTACATCTTCATCTCTTTCTGGTAAATAGGAGGTAAAAGAATAACTCCTTCATGACCACCCAGGTGAAGGAGTAACTACTGTTTCTCAGCTGAGCAAGAAGAGCAAGTCAGTGCAGAGACTAGAACTAAACCTACATCTAGACCTTTACTGTGACCTAGTCCTTTTCCTGGACCTAGACCTTAACCTAGACCTTTAACTACACCTAGAACCAGAACCGTGCTGTCTGATCATTGGTCAAGATGGACAGAGGGCCATGGGAAAACCGGAACCAAGGTCATGTTAAGTATCATCGTGATGACCTCATTGTACTTCATGCAACTGTTCTGGTTTCAGCCTTGTAGCATTGCTGAATCTTTATAAGGAAACCATCTAGAAAGCTTTTCCTGTAGAGTAGTTAGAAGGTGGTATTAGTAGTTAGAAGGTGGTCAGGGCTGACCATAGCTTACCATTTTTAAGAGTATTCTGCACTAATATGTCTTTTCTATATAACATAAAGCAGAAAATTTTATTTTAAAGTTAAATATAATCCTCCACATATTTTCTTAACTACAGATCATATGCAATTGAAGGCAATATGCAAAGAAACAGGTTCTATTTGGTAATTTTCTGACTGGTCCTTAAATCTTATCAACCCCTCTTGCTCTCAGCCAGCCCATACTAGTCACTTGTCAAAAATACATCTTAATGTTTAATATAGCAACACATTTTATAAGTGCTAACACCTTATACAGATGTAAAATTAAAATACCCACCTGACCCCTCCCTTAGTCCTGCTGCATGTGGGATTTTCCAGGAGCAGCCTCCTCAAATATTTGCATCTCTAATCACGTGGAAGCTGAGCTCCTTGTGATGCCTTTAAATCCCCACCCAACTAGATATACAACCATGAGATCACACTTAAAAGTGTGGCATCACAAAATCCACTCTTCTCAGAATGTTACTACTGAACACTACGCTGAAACCAGCATCATAAGGTTTTTTAAATAGACACAAAGCAGTTTCTCCTTCTAGCTTTTATCAAAGGAGGGCTCAGATGGGGGTCATGAAAGATGGGAATGGATCACTCCAGCCAGCTAAGTTCTGTTGGTCAGAGGAAGAGAGACTCAGGTTATGTACAAGATGGAAAGTACTAAATGGTCATGGGATGTGGGATAAGAAGTTGCACATGAGTGGTGTTCTCAACATGGGTCGCTGTCCTCCCAGCAAAGGGATGTATGCGGAGTTTCCTCCATAAAGGGTAGGGTTGCCCAGCAATGCTCAGTGGAGTGGCCTCCCCTCTGTCTCACAAGCATGTGGGTGAGATGCCATCATTGAAATCACCCTTTGGCTCTCCCCTCCACGTGTTCCTGTTACTCCTGACTCTTCCCACGCTCTAATGGCAACTAGACTTTATAACATTTATTTAAGGAAGGGGTTGCAGAAAAGTAGAGAGAAGACTAAACTTTAAATGGCTCATATTTTGAGGCTCAAAACTTGGGCTTCTGAGCTTTAGAAGTGTACCTAGAAAGAAAATTAAGGTGTATAAAAATTAAGCTGGGACAGAGAAAAGTTCCCATCCCCCCACTGGAAGCATATATTGAGGCTGGAGAAAGGAAAATGTTAAAAAGCCAAGGGCATGGAAAGAGAGGAAAGTCAGTTGGATCTGGGATGAAAAGACCACACACACCTGCAGAGAACTGCCTGCCGAGAGATGTGGAGACCCCCACCATCCCCTCAAATGTCTCCTGGAACGAGGACTCTCATTACCAATCCTGGGAACTGCCTGGGAGCCCCGCTGGGTCACCCCTGAGCATTGAGTCTCTGCTGTCCTTTTCAGTGAGCTAAGTTAGCACCGAGGATGCTTGGGAACCAGAAAACAAGTTAGGGATGCTTTCCTGCAAAGGGATGGTTCCCAAACTCTACCATGTGTCGGAAGACCTGTTCACACACAGATTGCTGGGAGCCACTTCCAGAATTTCTGACTCAGTATGTCTGGAGTGTGGCCCAAGCATTGCATTTCGAGCAATTTCCCAAGGGCTGCTGATGCTATTCCTCCCAGGGAATTCCTCCACTTAGAGATCCACTCCTCTAAACAGGCCGTAAAGAAAAAAAAAAAAAAAACACCTCATCTGTGAAGCCACCCCACTAACCAGGCTTCTGCCCTTCCCCACAAGAGCAGACCTTTCTACCTCCAGCTTCCATGAGAAAAAAACTGGAGCTCAGAGAGGTGAAATAAGTTGATCAAGGTCACAGAGCATAACGGAGGTGGAGGCAGAACTGAAATCCAGGTCTTGCGGGGGTCCATCCAGTTCTCCATCCTTCCATAGTGGGGCTGGCATTAGACCTCGAATCTTTGCTGCCAGATAGGGTGGTCTGCAGGCATGCAGGTCCCAGCAGAAGTCCTGCTCCAGGCAGCAGAAATCCCAGTTTCTGGGAGCAGTGGTCAGCCCCGAGCACACGGGGCATTATGGATACTGGGAAGAGGCTATTTCACACAAGTGTGGACTGTTCTTCCAGGGGATTGCAGACCCCTGCTGCTCCTGTTATTTGAGTTATGTGTTACAGCTCTCCAGGGACAGATTTATCTTGGTTTTACTCACTTTTGGAGCACCAGCTTTGCCCACTTAGTGCTTTTAGCTTTATATATCATTATCACATGCTCCGTCCTTCTAGTGCAGAAAGTTTAGCCCTTTTTTACGTTAATTTCTCTCTTGGTGTTCCTACCAGGGGACAAAGGGGAAGAAAAATGGTCCCTGGAAGAGCGAGAAAGAAGACTGGATCTCAGCCTGGTGGAGAGAGCGCTCAGAGCAAACCCCTCGTGTGGGCAGAGGCTTCCCTCCTTTTTCATCATTTTGCAGGAGGTGGTATGGTGAGAGGAAAAGAGCAAAGGCTTCACGGCCAATCCCTCTATCTATCAACTTGTGAGCTGACACAGTAACATTTATAGCTCTCAGCACTAATGCTTATTTAACACTCTGCCAAGCAGCTCATTATTACATTCAAATCTACTTCTTTCTCTTGGTACTGGGGGGACTCGAACCCAAGACTGTTCCTATTTCATATCCCACACTCTCAAGCTCTCCAGAGAGCCCACACTTATCGCTGAGGAAAATACTGGCTTGCCTTGGGTTCATCTCTGGAACTTGGTCCAGTGCCTGCCATCTCCACAGCCCCCTCGTCACACTCATCTTCTATCCTTGGCATCCAAGAAGGTCAGTCCCCACACCTGCTCACAGAGAACTGTGCTTAGAGCTTGGTTATCTTCCCAGGGTGGTCCCCAGACCCTGGGGGTTGAGCATAGAGATGTCTCTGGAGCCACAGTGGAGTAGAGCAGAAGCCCAGTGCATATCCAAGTCTGCACCCCTGCTCCTCCTGCTCCCAAAACACATACCTGCCCCCATGAGGAGGGCTCCATATTTATCTGTTGGTATTCAAGAAGATTAAAGGGAAAGTTGGAAACTACTGCCTTCCTAATTTCCAGATAGGAAACAGGGAACTCCCATCCATCTCTATAGCCAGGACCCCCTGAGGATCTTGGGCTGACTTATGGACTGCAGAACTTGATGTCTGATCAAGAGAATCTTGGGAGATCCTGCTAATAAATGGCATCTGTTGTGGGATAAGTGGCAGAGAATGTTCCAGTCCAAGTCTGACTCAACAAATGAGATCTTAACAGAGTGAGACCAGCTGCCTTCTCACTCCCTATCGACTTCCAACACATCATCCTGGATTCTGACATTCATATGACAAGGCGAGAGTGACCGGGGAAGGTTACAACAGCATTGCTAAGTCTGATTTTCAATTTTCTTACTAAGCTTTTTCCTTTTCCAACTGGGCCATGATGAGATGTCCTGAATCTCCAGACATTACACCAAAAATCCTACTCATACTCTCTTAACATGTCCCAGTTTGTTCCATTGTGGATGGAGGGGCAGGAGAAGGGGAGGACCAAAGTGGAAGGCATCTTTTGCTTCTGTCTAATGCTCCTTACCCTCTCAGTGTGGGATTGGCAGAGCTGCCAATCAAATGATACCACCTCTATCAACTGGGCAGGTGCACAAGAAAGTCCATCAGAGTCTCCCATCTTAGTCCTCAATCTTGATGGAGGTGGTCAGGACACTGTGGTCATCCTTGAGGCAACCCAAAAGACAAATCACAAATCTCTGTTGTCAAGATTCCCAGAGGGGCCCTGACTCCTGATGTCTCTAAGAATTGTTGATTTATCTGTTTCCCTGAGTCCTTCTCGTAAGTAACCTTTACCTACTATTCATGTTGGAGTTGATTTCATGATACAAGTGGATAAAACTGTCTTTAAGCAAACCTTTCTCCAGATAGAGCTTGCTCAGCTCCATAAACTGGATGTTGAAGATGTAGTTGTGTGCATCCTAGGCCAAAGAAACCTATCCGACTTGAGAAAATATCAAGTATTAGGAAAGAAAGCAAATCTTGAGAAGTTCCTCCACCGTCCTCAGAATTCACTACTAATTGCATCTGATGTTCAAGCCCATGTGTATCAGTTATCTCTTGCTGCATAACAAACCGACCTACAATTCAGTGGGTTAAAACAGTAAGAGTCTTTTTTTGACCATGAGACAGTGGGTCAGTTGACTGGTTCTTCTTATCTCAACTGTGGTCCATAGTCTGGTCTGCTGTGGTCCATAGTCTGGTCAACTGTGGTCCATAGTCTGGTCAGCTATGAGTCAGGTAGGTGGTTCTGCTGTAGGCTGGGTTCCGTCTCACATTCATGAGATTAGCTGGTCCCAAGCTCAGGCACCTTGGCTGTTCTCCATGAGGCCCCTTGTCCTCCAGCAAACTAGTCCAGACTTGCCCACACGACAGAGTCAGGCCCCATAGGAACCAGCAGAACTGTACAAAGTCCCTGAGGCCCAGACTTGGAGCTATCATAAGGCAAGTCCCAAGGCCTGCTCCAATCCAAGGGCTGCAGACACAGGCTCCAGGTCTTGATAGCAGGAGCAGGGAACCCGTGCAACAATGGGCAGGATGAGGAGGCTAGAGAACCAGTGCATTTTTGCCAGCCGTCTTTCATATCATCTAAAATTAGGAACATAACTTAGCAAACAGTGACCCGGAGTCACAAACTATTTTAGAACAGGGTTTCTCGTCATCGGCACCGCTGACGCTTGAGACTGGATCATTCTCTGCCGAGGGGGCTGTCCTGTGCATATTGATGTTTGTCACACCCCTGGCCTCTACTCACTAGAAGCTAGTGTCCCATGGAGGGCACATCGCCACCCCCCAGTTGAGAAGCACAGCTCTAAAGCCAAGACTAGGACGCCCTCACTCCCCTCTGCCAGGCACCAGACTCAGACGCCAAAGTAATTCTCAACAGAGTTCAAGACAAGCAGGCGCCGTGATGACCAGGACAGTTTGGGAGCGACCAAAGCAGCCCCTCCTCTCTTCTCTTGCTCCCTCTGTACGTGTTCTGTCCTGGCTCTCCATGGATCTGGATCCAGCTGCCAGAGAGGCTTCAGACGTGGGACCGCGGGGCTGCCCTCCCCCACCCCCACCACTCACACCGCCAGCCGGACCTGGTTCCCTGTAACAGGAGACATTGGCCCTACAAGATGAGAGCAGGCCCGTTTTCAATCTCAGTTAGCTTTTACAGCCGTTTCTCCCATTTGCTGGCTGAATGTGAAAGCGTTGGCTGTTTCCTTCGCTGGGTATTTTTCATCCTGTGTCAATTAGCACGATGAAGGGAATCTAATAATGATGTATGAGCTGTGCTGGGGTGGCTGGCGCTGATGGATCTGCAAGGAGGGTGGGTGGAGAGTGAAGCTCAGGCTGGCTCAGCTCTGGACGCCACTGGACCTGATTCTCGGGGCTCCTGACAGCACCCAGAGATTTGTGTCTGTCTACAGTTTGACCCAAAGTGAAAAAAAAAAAAAAAAAAAACACACACACACACAACTAGAGAGATCTTTGTCTCTAAACATATCAGGGCTGAAGGGGATCTAGGGGTCATTCTTCCAACCTCCTCCTCACATACGTAAGCCAGCTTAACCCCACAGAGGTCAGTTGGCTTGTCCAGGGTCAGCCATCCCCTTAATACCAAATCCAAGCCAAAAAGTCAATTTTTCTGATGCTCAGTCCAATATTCTTTTCACGCTTTTTTTTCCCTTTGCCTTGAAACACATGCTTTCTTTTTTCCTTTCTGACCTCTCTCTGTTTTCCAAACCACCTTATTCTTCACTGAAACTTAAACCCAACAGGTATCAAATGTCTTCTATGCACAAAGGTCTGGGTTAGAGGACGCAGTCTCTCCTCTTCCTGCAGGAATGACACAATCTGATTAGGGGTAAGAGGTTAGGAGGGAAAGAGAGGACAGCACCAAGAAACTAACACACAGTCAGAACTTGTTCAGTCCACGAGAGCTGTGGAGGCGTGGTCAGCGACACAGGTGAGAGATTCGTCCCATGTCAGAATGTGGGTATGGCTTTTGCCCTCCGCAGGTATCACTGAAAACAAAATCAATCCATGTTCAACCCAGGGCCAGAGTGATGAGAAGGACCAGGGCTGGGGACCTGTGACTTTGATCATTCGTTTTGGACAGCCAGCAGCCAGGACAGGAAATTCTGATAAATTCAGAACCAGCACCATCTGGTGGTCACATTAAAGAGAGGCAGGGAGCATCTCTTCATGAAATTTTCCAAGAGTTTCTGTGGATGGCTTCAGTCTAAAAAGTGGCTTGCCAATATGAAATGACCCCATTTAAGTAAAAATTTTAAGTATGATAGAGGTGCAGATAAATATATAATGATACATCTGGAAGGAAGCTCTTTAAAAAGAGTGATATGCTAAAAGTAGTATCTGAGTGATTTGTATTGTGTTCTATGTACTTCTTATCACAATTTTTAAAACAATGAACACAGATATTTTTTAGACAATGAAAATGATAAAATTGTATTCATTTTGGAGGGGAAAAAAATAGGTTCAGAGATTTAAAGTGTCTTGACCCATAATAAATTACTGGGTTAGTCCTGTGTGCTGGTTAACTTTTCAATAGGCATAAAACCAGGTCAAATGGAAACTAATGAGTCGCCTTGAGGTGGGAAAGTAGAGAAGAGATGTTATACAAGGACGGGCATAAGACTAGACCAGTAAGTAAACCCTTTATATTTATGTAACTCCAAGTAATCTACAAAGCAATGATTCTCTAACATGCAAAGTGCTCACCTAGCTTCATGGCCTGAAGAGGCTCCAAAAGCTTTGTTTTTGTCTCTGCTTGGTCTCTGCCTAAGCTGCGTTATAATTTATCTATGATGATCATAACAAATAACACTAAAACTGATTGAAAATTATGTTGTCAGGCACCGTGCCAAGCATCCTACATACATTACTACATTTTGTTCTCACGACAGCCCTATGAAGTACACAACTTCATGATCCTTAGTGAAGAGATGATGTAACTGAAGCTCAGGGAACTGACCTGTCGCCCACTCACTCTTGAGACTCATGACACCAAATGGTATATTGTACTTGGTTTTACAGCCCCAGTCGGGCTTCCTTGGTGGCTCAGATGGTAAAGAATCTGTCTGAAATGCGGAAGATCTGGGTTCGATCCCTGAGTGGGGAAGATCCCCTGGAGAAGGGAATGACTACCCACTCCAGTATTCTCGCCTGGAGAATTCCATGGACAGAGAAGCCTGGCGGGCTACCGCCTATTGGGTCACAAAGAGTTGGACATGACTGAGCAACACTTTCACTTTTTTCTTTTTTGCATACCCAATACCTATGTGGTGGTGCCTGGGTGAGTTGATGGCTGAATCAATGGATGGTGTATTGAGAAAAGTACAAATCTAGGAAAAAAAAAACTCCCATTGAAATGGACTTTATTGGGCACCTACAGTGCACTAGGCAGGCTAGTAAGTGCTGAGAGTGAAAAGATGTGTAAAACCAAATCCCCTGGCGCTCCATTCAGTGAAATAGCATCCCTAGAAAAGGGCTGTTTTGTGCAAAGGATTAGAATTCTATTTTTATCATTACCACCATCATTATGATTATTCAGTTAGAATCTCAATTGGGAACAGAGACAACACTCAATTTGACATACTTTGAAGAGTTCGTTGGGCTTCCCTAGTGACTCAGTGGTAAAAAATTTGCCTGCAATGCAGAAGACACAGGTTCGACTCTTGGGTTGGGAAGATTCCCCTGAAGAAGGAAATGACAAGCCACTCCAGTATTCTTGCCTGGGAAATCTCATGGACAGAGGAGCCTGGCAAGTTACAGTCCATGGGGTCACAAAAGAGTTAGACATGACTTAGCACCTAAACAACAACAGCAATGAAGAGTTTGAATCAATGAATCACAGCAATGAATCACAAAACTGTGGAAAGATTAAATGAAGTGACTCTCAAACTTCAGCATGCATCAGAATCATGCTTTTTCAGAGTACTAGTTTAAAATGAAGTCAGCTGGGCCCCACACACTGTTTCTACTTCATAAGGATTGGGGACATGGCCCCAAAATTTGCATTTTGAGAAATTTCCCAGGCAACGCTGACACAGCCGGTACAGGGGAACCGCTGTGAGCGGGGAACATCTATCTGGGGAGAGCAGTGTGGAGGAGCCCCCAGCCTGCAGGGACAAGCAGAAGGAAAGACGCCAGTGCTTGGAAAGAGGGCATCTTAGAGAGAAGGCTGCCTTGAAAGGGGCTGAGGCTCCTTTCAGGAAGGGGCTGGGAAGAAACCCTGCAGCCTCCTTCTTCTCTCCTCCTAAGAGATCTAACCCAGCCAGAGTTGATGAGATTGAAATAGCTCCATCTCCCAGAAACAGCAGATCTGGGGGACAGATGGAAGATATTTGGATGCACATGTTGAGTTTAAAGTATCAGAGAGATATCCAAGAGGAGATTTGAATAGGAAACGAAGTGCAGATTGGAGCTCAGAGAGGAATCCTGGAGACCAGGAAGGCAGACTGTCACATCTGCACTGCTGGAGCTCCAACCAAGCCACCCAGAGACTCAGAGGGGGCCCAAGGAGAGGAGAGACCTCAAGTCAGGCTCACAGAGCTCAAGAAGCCTGGCCCAAGAGGTCAGGACAAGCAGAGAGAGGACTCGAGATGAGGATGAGAGAAATTCAAGTGCAAAATTAGAGCAGGGTAGGAATGGGGCTAAGAAGGAAGAGAGCGCATTACAGCCCCTGGAGCACTGATGTCAAGAGGAAGCAAGAAACTGCTGCATCAGAAAGCAAATGTGGCTCAGCATGGCACCAGCCCCGAGGGAAGCTCCATCCACAGGGCCAGGCAGTCTGACTCACTCGACAGACAGCTCCCTCTGGACCTGACGCCCCCTCTTCTCGTGCGTTTGATTTCACAAGTTCCCTGCCCACTCTGGTTCCACAGAGCTTCATCAGAAATCTGCTGTCTGACAACCACTAATTGTAAACTGTTCTATGGCGTGACGTTTTTGGACCTGGGACTTTGAAGAACATTATAAGAACCCCTGAGAAAATTAGGATCGTAGAGGGGGAAAGCCCTCCCCTACAGTATTAGTTTTTCATAAGCTTTCCGACGCCTCAAATTTTACCATTAAAGATTCATTCCTTTGGCTTAAGGCTTTAATCCTGTATTAAATGTAAATCTCACTGGCAAGCCAGTAGCGTTTGGGGAATGAGGTCATACATTAAGCCTTATCTATCACTGACACCTCAATGAGAGTGAGTTGACAGTCTTTGCAAGAGTCAGGTTTAATAAGGGAGAAGGGAGATAAATGTAAAGGTACTGGGGAATTTAGCAGCAGAGGGAGAGACATTCAAGAAGATAGGATCGGAAACTAACATTTATTGAGGCATTATGCTAATAAGAAAAAGAAAAATAGCTACCTTTTACTGGCTGCTTAAATGTGTCAGGTTCCATGCTGTGCTTTTTACATATGGGGGATAATTTACTGTGATATCTGTTTGTGTTCTGTTCTGGTTGCTGAAGGATGCTCAGAAGACCAAGAGGGGGTTTCCTTGCTTCATCTTAAGAACAAGTCACCAAGCCTTGATGTTCCAGGATGGTGCTCCCTCATATCCACTCCCACAGTCATCAATTAGAGTGACTTTATATAATAAAATCCCCCCAAAATTGGCTTAAACAAAGGGCAAAAGATCTCATTTCATGTGACAAGAAGTCTGGAGGTGGGAGGCTGGACCCACTCTCTCCTTTCTTCAGCTCTGCCCTGCTCAGTGGTTACCTTGATCCTTGAACTCACCACTTGATGGTCACAAGATGGAAACTGCTATCCATTATCATGACACGAAGCTGAAGAAGAGGTTCTGTCCGCCTCTGTGAACCTTTTATTATCGAAGTCTCATTCCCCTTCCCACTCAATGCTCTAATGTCTTTTAAAATATGAACATCATGCTCTTGGTTCAAGACAGCACCACCCACATTCCAAGCAGCAGAACAGGAAAAGGGAAAAGAAGATGGGACAAATGAGAGGCATGCACTGTCTCCTGACGAAGACTCCCAGAAGTTTCTACCCTCCCTTTCTCCTTAGATCCCGTTGGCTAGAAATAAGCTGTACAGCTACCCCCAGATGTTAGGCAGGCTGGGAAATGTCAGCCTTATTCTGAGCATCTACCTGTACAGCTAAACATCCCACTGGCATGAGAGAAGGAGAAACTTGACAGTGGGGACAACTAGCATCTTAGCCAAAGGCCCGAAAGCATAAATTATGAGATGACCAGAAGGCAAATTTCACCCTAGTTTTGCTTTAGGAGGTGAAAGCTCATTGATAGGAGGGAAAATAGGCTGATGGGGTGGGATTGGTGGTGTGGAGGCAGATTAAGCACTGCCTTCTCTATAATAGGAAGGATACAAAGATTTGAGGTTTTCACGAGCAATAGAACTGGTATCCTGTTTGAACACAGATCTCTGTGGGATACCAGGGAGGCTGAACAGGATGCTGAGACTTTGACAGCACTAGCCAAAAAAAAAAAAAAAAAGTCTGGTCAAACCTCAGGCTAGAAAAAGATACAGTAGTAACAAAAAGCATCCTCCTTTGGGGGGGCAAAGGCTGAGGGACCAAGCAGGATAAGTACAGTGATATCATGGAGCAGAAAGAGTATCAATAATTCTGAGGTCCAAGCCCCTCCCTTATTTTTAAGCCCCAACATACGTTTCCTAAACTTTGTATATCTGTGGGGATCGGCAGGGAATGCCCCAAACATGCCTATGATTCGATGTGTCAACATTCTAGCTAGGCTCCTATCTAGAAACTTAGGCACAAATGTTAGAGAGATTGTCTTAGGTAAGATGTATAATTGCAAGTGACAGAAATAAAACTGAAATAAGCAAAATAACAATGATATGATAAATTTTTTGGTTTAGAACTCTAGGGCATCCACATGTCATCGGGCTTCATTTTTGACCCAATATAGGCTTTCCCCAAACCTCAGGTCTCGTTTCCCCTGCGTTGGTTTGATCCTTATATGGGCCATCTCCGTGTGGCGAAAAGATGATGGCCAGCAACTCCAGGCTTATATTGTACTAGATCGGAAGCCCCAGAAGCAATGAACACAGCTCTTATTCAATAGTTCTATCAAAAGTGTCAATATGCTCTGTGATCTGGATGAAGCCCTGTGTCCACCCCTGAACCAGGTCACAGAAGGCAGAAAGGTGGAAGACAATGATCTGAGTCATGTCCGGATTAAAAGTAGGAGAAGGTGATTTCACTAGAGACGGGGGCATAAATGTGGTCAGGCAGCAGCAACAGATATTCATGGCAGGGAACAAAGCAAGTCAACCCCAAATGTACACACGTATGCGCACATATGTATGAACACACACACATACACACGCACTCATGAGTTGCAAAGGTCAACAAATCAGGCTTCAACCAGTTCTGGACCCAATCAGATCGAGTAATATGAGTGCAAATAGCCACTCTGTACAACCCACTCTCAAAAGTCCCTCCTGTCCCTTCCGCAGTAGAGAAAGGGACACACAGGCAGCAGGAACATGAACCTGTTGAACACCCCCTTAACATTTGACAGAAGACAGACTCTCTAGGAAACAGAGCCCAGGGACAGCCATTCCCTTTTCCAACCCAAGAGCTTTCAGACTGGTGGTTTGGGTGTATTTCAAAGGTGCGACTGTGAAGGGATAATAGAAATGTGCCTGGATGGCAATGCATTCACGCTCAATTGTGTTGCAGGAAAGGTCCCCCTAGTTCTGAACCATCTGCCACCTTGGAAATGACAGTAGCAAGTCTTAAGCTGCCAGATTGCTTATATAACCTGCATATCCACATAGCAGAAACAGTGATGCTACGCAAATCAGTCAAGTGGCTTCATGGAAGGCATGGACACATCCATGTCACATTTCCCAAATAAGCAGATTTTCCATGGTTACATCAAAGTACAGATACCCTGTCTTCACAGACAGTCTCTAGACTCAGTACCCCAATGCCACCCTGCCCCAGGGTGAGTCTGAGGATGCCTCATGGGTTTTGAATGTTCTCTCTATGGACTCTCCAAAGATTCAAGCTGTGCTTCTCCCCATAATCCTGGTGCCTCTAAACATCCAGAAACCAAAAGCCAGATTTTCACACCAAGGTAGAATTTTCAGACTCCGGATTCTTAGAAGAGGTGGACAGCATTGACCAAACCTACAATTGTGAATAATGTCATTCACTGGGTTAACACAAAACATACAGTCCCTCTCTGGCAAGTGTTTAAAACATTTGGGTGAGTATTTGCATTTTAGCCTCGCTCCCGTCTTCATCTTCTCTTTCCTACTTTCACCTGGTCCTTGATTCACTCCCCTTATTTGCTTATCTTCATGATGGCATGGTTAGTATCTGGGCAAGCAAACTTTAGTTGTCTCGGAAATGAGGTTGTGTGCAAATAAACTCTCCTAGAGTCCTTTTCCATTGATGGTGCTGCCATATACTTGATGCCCAAGCTAGAAATACAGGAGTCATTCACCTCGCTTTCCTCTTTTCATTCCCCATCCTATTAGTCAATACTACAATACTGTTCTCCTTCCTAAATATTTATCAAACCTGCCCCAAACTCTCCACCCTTCTGCTACTGCACAAAAAAAGGTTGTTAACAGCTCTCCACTTCCAGTCTTGCCCTCTTTAAATCCATCTTCAATATCGATGCTGCTGTGATCTATCCCAGATTCAAATCCATTTTGTTCATCTCTGCTTTCAATTCTCCCATGGCCCTTGTTTCCATACTCCTCTGATAAACAGTGAGTGGCATCAGAAGTAGTTTTTGACCAAAGCAACTAATGCACCAATGTTTGTGAGTGGCTTCCCTTTCTCCACAAGGATTTGAACAGTTTGGAGAGAGTTGGAACAGGCATAATTAATGTGACAAGCCCCCTTCTAAAATGTATTAGTTTCTTAGCTCTGCCATAAAAAAGTATCACAGACTGGTTGGCTTAAACAACAGAAATTTGGTTTCTCATGGTTTTAGAGGCTAGAAGTCTGACGTCAAGGCTTTGGTAGGGTTGGTTTCTTCTGCGGTCTCTCTGGCTTGTAGACGGTTCTGTCTGCATCTTTCATATCAGACACGAAGTGTGTGCCTGTTTCCAAACGTTCTTTTCTTATAAAATCATCACTTTTCTTAGATTAGGGCTGAAATGACCTCATTTTAACAGTTGGATGGCATCACCGTATCAACGGACATGAGTTTGAGCAAACTCCGGGAGGTAGTAAAGGATAGTGAAGCCTGGCGTGCTACAATCCATGGGATCACAAAGAGTCAGACACGACTTAGCAACTGAACAACAACTACCTCTTAAAAGTCGCATATATGCTGGGTTTTGTGCATGCCCAGCCTGGCCAGCCTTCCTTCCAGTGATGGCTGTGCCATTCACTAGTTCATCCGTGAGCCCTTTATCTTGTGCTTAGTGCCAAAGCTCATGGGAGTTATGTGGGAACTTGAGCCTGGTGATGGGACATGAAGATCAGTCCTCCCGTCTCATGCCCTTTTGTGCCCGAGAGTGGAAAATGAAGTTGCTGGATCATTTGCATTACGCCCACAAACTCCTTTGCATGTCTCCATCTCGCTTTCTCATGTTCTTTGCTGAGCATGAAGAGTTGAATTAGATTAAGTCAATACACAGATGATTCAACTCCACAGTAAAGGGTTTGAGCTATTTAGATATTATATCTGTTGCTGGACTATCTTTCTTTGTCCTCAACTTCTCTTCAAGCTCCAAGCCGGATGAGTCCAGGTTTTTTAAGGAAACCTGATCTTTTCACATACTTGTTGGCTAGAGAAAGGGGTGCACATATAGCCATTGAGTTAGTAATTCTGGATAAGCCTAGTGTGAACTGCTGTTAACCTGTGGGTAAATTATAAGGCTTCTGGAGAGCAAACAGGCCTCACCATGCTCTGTCTACTTCTTCAACCACTACCCATGACATACTTTCTCCTCCAGAAACACCAAATCACTTTCTATTACACACATACACACATCTTTTTATTTATCTTCTCCACTTATTTCATCCCATGGTCTTGTCTTCCTAACAGCAATTCATACTAACATTATGACCAAGGAGGGCTGCCTCCAAGAATCCTTCTTTGGCTTAGATTGGGAAGAGTTTCTTCCTACTATGAAACTTACCACACTATGGTAGCATATATTAATATCAATGGATTGACCTGCTCTGACATTTGAGCTACTTGAGACCAAGGACAATTCATTTTTGTATCCCTAACACAGAACCTGGAGCATGAAAAAGGCTGGAACTTGGCTAAGTCCAAATTTTCCTCCCTCTAGGATTTTAGCTAGTTGGTTCCATTACCCCAAAACTGGATTCACCTCTTGGTGGGTGCAGAGCCAAAATACATAAGCAAGCCAAAGAGCAGGAGAAGGAAGGATTACTACTTGCATTAAGTAAGGAGAACACCTGGAGTATTTCCCAAGCAGTGTCTCCCCAACAACAAAATTGGGGAAGTTTTCATCTTAGAGTGCAGGCATAGTTATGAGGGTCTTGAGCAGAGGACTGTTCAGCATAGAACTGGGGCAAACTTCCACAGAGTCCAATCTCTAGATGACAGAAGTCACAAGCATCAGCCAAGGTTAGCATTATCCCTCCTTAGGTTCCAGTTAGTCTGGTGACTGAGTGCTCAAGGGAATCAGGGTCCTGCAAAACAGCTCAAGAATATGCTTCAGGGTCATCTTTACCATTGAAACAGAACCAGAAGCCTTTACAACTGAAATATTGCTCCCCCTACCCACCCCTCCACAGTTACAGTATCTCCCTGGCCTGGTAATAGCTGTTTGTTCTTCCACTCTTTTTCTTCCCTTAAAATCATACTGAGGTTTGTCCTTCTGCAAGGGCAAGCCCCATGCCCAGGCACAGATATAAAATGGCTTCAGCCTAAAATGGCTTACTTTATGTCGAGAAAGCCATGTCTGATTCTCTTTCTCCAGGGACCCCCTACCCTATCTGCACCAGATACTAAGGCCACACGGCAATCTAAGTAGAGTATCTTCTTTACCCCTGGCTGAGCAGGGGTTCTGATTAACTGTGCTGTTGAGTGTGACCTTAGGCTCACAGCCAAATCCGGCTTTCCTTCTATCTCTATGTGTAAACCTTGAAAAGCAAGGACAAAGGAGGTGATAAGGAAAAGAGATTTGTCACCATCATCACCAGTAGAAAAACTGATGTCAGTAAATGATAAAAGTGGTCAGTGTTTGACTCTTTCTAGAAAGACAGCAAGTTTATTTTTTTTAACGACAAAACTCACAGAACCCTCCTACATTGTTGATAGTAAGTTGGTGCAGTCATTATGGAAAACAGTATGGAGGTTCCTCAGAAAACTAAAAATGGAATTATCATAGGATCCAGCGGTGCTACTCCTGGGCATATGTCCGGACAAAACTGTAATTGAAAAAGATGTGCTCATAGTAGCACTATTCACAATAGCCCATTAGCCACATTCACAACAACCTAAATGTCCATCAATGGATAAAGATGTGACATAATGGAATACTACTCAGCCATAAAAAAGAATAAAATAATGTTTGCAGCCACATGGATGCCACTAGATACTATACTACTTGAAATAGGTCAGAAAGATAAAGCCAAATATCACATGATATCACTTATATGTGGAATCTAAAATATGATACAAATGAACCCACCTATGAAACAGAATCAGACAACATACCGGTGGTCGCCAAGGGGGCAGGGAGTTGGAGGAGGGATGGACTAAGAGGTTAAGGTTAACAGATAGAAGTTTTCATAAAGAGAATGGATAAGTAACAAGGTCTTACGGTATTACACAGGGAACTATATGCAATACCCTATGATAAATCATAGTGGAAGAGAATACCAGAAAAAGAATATATACACATGGGTAACTGAAAAAAATATCAAAACCCATAACGGTAACAAAATGTACTACGAAGAAACAGGCTTCATCAAAAGAGGAAAGTGGTCTTTTCCAGGGTTTTGAAGACAAGATTGCATAGGGAAGTCAGAGCGAAGCTTTGGTGCTTTCTATCATCACCCCAGGTGGCTCAGTGGTAAAGAATCTGCCTGCCAAGCAGGAGACACAGGTTCAATCCCTAGGTGGGGAAGATCCCCTGGAGAAAGAAATGGCAACCCACTCCAGTGTTCTTGCCTGGAAAATCCCATGGAGAGAGGAGGCTGGAGGGCTACAGTCCCTGGGATCACCAAGAGTTGGACACAACTGAGCGACTGAGCATGAACACAGTCATCTCTCCAGTGTTGTCCTAGCAAATAAAAACCCGTTCACAGCTGGAAGAGGTCACTCTGGCAGCTGCCCTGCTGCAGTCCACCCAGAGGCAAAGCTTCTTATAAAGGGGTAGACTGCTAGGCTGAGGATGTCCCCACCTGCTCAAGGGATTATAGGTGACATCAGAAACTGATATAAAGAGAACCAGAGCGATGTATTTAGGGGGCCTATCAGACAAATCCAACAACATCTGTTAAAAATGATTTAAGTGCATCTCCTTCCAAAAGTCTACCAGGAGACATTTCTGAACAAAAGAAATACAAAGGACTCCTACATGTAAGAAAAGGTGCTGACTTTCTCACCAAGGAGAAATGCCACTTAAAACTACAATGAGATGCCATTTTCACCTTATCAGAATGGCAAGAATTATAAAGTTTGATCATATATTGTGTGAGGGATAAAAGCTCTTTCATATATTATTGATGGGAGGATAAATTGGCATAATCTGTATGAAGAGAAATGTGTCAGTATCTACCAAAATTACAAAAGCCCATAGCCTTGGACCAGCAAATTGGCTTCTGGAAATTTGCTTTATAGATACAGCTGCATAGAAACAAAATGGTGTTTATACACGGTTATTCAATGAAGCATTGTTAATAAAAAAAGAATGGAAGGGATCTGCATTTACATCAAAGGGGATCTATTTAAATAATTTATAATGTATCTATATGATGGACTATTACGTAACAGTAGAAAAGAGTGAAATTTAATTTTATGTACTGATATAGAAGCTTTTCAGTATATATTATAGTGGTGGTGGGGGGAAGGAAATTACAGAAGAAAATCTACAGTATGATACCACTTATGTAAAAATGTATGTGTGTATTTATGCAAATACAGAGGAAAAGGTCTGGTTACCAGGAGTGTGATGGTATTTCTTGAAGGCAAGTTATTCAAATGAATATGATGTTGACACGGGTGTTCCCTCTGGGTATTAATGTTCAAAAATTGCCCTTGGTAAATATTCGTATAATCACAGACATTTTGAAGCTGAAAGAGTTCTTAGAAATTATCAAGCCCAACCCTCTTACTTTACAGATGAGTGAACTGAGGCCCAGGTTGTTGAATACCAAAGTCTGGGTAGAAACCCAGGTCTTCCCCAACATGACAAAGGCATCCACCAAAAAGGCTCCAGTCTTCATTTCATTCTTTATCCCAACTGCTACATTTTCATGGAAGTCTTCCCACCTGCTCCAGCCCCATCCCAGCCCCAGGAAAATGTTTCCCTATGCTAAACCAACGTGAGCGAAGCAAGTTCATCTCACAAAGGAGAAGGCTGCTTGGGAAATCAAGTGTGGTCTTTCTAATTGTACAGGGTGATGCACCAGCAGTTTAATTCCTATTCATTTGCAGCGCTTATTAGAGTGTCTGAAAATATAAGCTGAGTAATTGGAGCATTAGAATTGATTAATTGAAGTAGGCTTTTGGTGTAAATACACCTGGAGAGATTTTGCAAGGTGGGATTCTCTGCTAAAGATTTGGAGAAATTCAGACCTCTGCACATGGAAATAAGAATTGTGTGGTGGTTTTAAAACATGGCTGCAAATATTTTATGTTCCTGCTATAAGAGGTGAGGTCTGTGTCCCCTCCCTTTGAATCTGAGTGAGCTCATGACTGCCTCAGCTTATAAAGTACAACAGAAGGGATGCCATGTGACTTCCAAGACCAGGTCATCCACAGCCATGCAGCTTCCAACTGGCAGCTTCTACTTGCTCTCGGAGGTATAAGTCACAGTGAAAGAAGTCTGACCACCCTGAGGCCTCCATGTTGAAAGGAAACCCAAGCCACTGGAAGAGACCACATACAGGTACCCAGGGGACAGTTCCAGCCAAGCCCAAGTGGTAGATCTGTGAGTGAAGGAGCCTCCAGATGATTCCAGGGCTCACCCATTCGAGTCATCACCAGCTCCTCCCAATTGATGGCCCAGACAAGGTAGCCCCAATATTTCCTGCCCAAAGCCCTGACCCTCAGAGACTGCGAATGTCATAAAACAACTGTTTTAAGCCACTAAATTTGTGGTGGTCTGTTATCAATGTAGATATAGCAATAGGTAACCAGAGCAGATAGATGCGGTGACAATAAATTGCTTAATTCCTGTGGCCCTAAGAAAATAACTGCTCCAGACACTGGTTTTGACTCCCAGGCTGAGATGATTTCTTACCTCTTCAACTGAGCCACACCTTACTCTGCTTGTACCTTTACTTTAGGAACAATAACCCATTGCTATTTCTATTGGCCTATCTGCTTCCACCTTGAGACGAGGATATTCTCAGACACAGAGCTCTCTCTTCTTCATCTTCAGAACCCTGTAACCCAGTGCAGTGCCTGGACCCCATGAGGAGCTCATGACCTGTTCATTGGAAGGACTTCTGCCCTTGCACAGCAAAGACTCTCTACTGTGTGACCTGAAAGACAGGACTCACTAATCACGAGAGCTGAAAATAATGGCAGAGTTTGTCAGACTTGCCCTGCCACTTTATCGCACGCTGAGAGAAGGCATGACCATCCCAGGAGAACACAGCTGGTTAGTTAACTCTGCCCGGTGCCCGCTGCCATCCTTTCCCACACCACCACTGAGGTGAGTCCTCAGAGGAGGCAGGTGGCAGGGTGCTTAGAAGCATGAGCTCCAGACGCAGACAGCCCTTATCCAAGATCCTGACTGGCCACCCTCTGTTGGTGTGTAGTGGTAGCTTCTCCAGAAGGAGAGAAGGGTTTGATTTTTCACATCCCATCAGCCCCCACCCTCCATGAAGAATAAACATGCTCCGGCTTCCCTGGTGCTTCAGTGGACGAGAACTCGCCTGCCAATGCAGGGGACAAGGGTTTGATCCCTGGTTGGGGAAGATCCTACGTGTCGCAGGGCAACTAAAGCCGTTCGCCACAACTACTGAAGCCCGTGCACTCTAGAGCGCATGCTCCATGACAAGAGACGTCACCACCACGAGAGGCCCACACACCGCAACCAGAGAAAAGCCCACAAACAGCAACGAAGACCCAGCGCAGACAAAAATAAATAAATATCAACCTAGAGGGGTGGGATGGGGAGGGAGATGGGAGGCAGCTTCAAGAGGAGATATATGTATACCTATGGCTGACTCATGTTGAGGTTTGACAGAAAACAGCAAAATTCTGTAACGCTATTATCCTTCAATAAAAAATAAATTTAAATAAATAAATAAAATTTTAAAGAAAAAACAGGCTTTTTTTGAGTTTCCAAGATCTGAATCCTTCCTTTTAGGATCGAAACCCCTGTTGCTGGGGAAAAGCAGTACAATAAGTTCTTTTGCGTTGAATGGCTTTAAACAACACCAGGGTTTGGAGCTATGGAGAGTGAACTGTAGGGAAAGGAGAAAAGGAATCCGAATCCAGGGGATTGACCTTAGAGAGGTCAGTAGACAGGCCAGTTGTTCTCAGCATGGGGCCTGTGCCCCCAGGGGACATCTGACCACGTCTCAAGACACTTTTCAGCTGCCACGAGTGGCATCTAGTAGATAGAGGCCAGAGATTATGCCATACCTCCTGCAATGCACAGGGCAGCCCTGCAGTAAAGAACTGTCTAGGACTTCCCTGGTGGTCCAGTAGTTAAGTTTCCCCCTCCCAACCTAGGCAATGTGGTTTGATCCCTCGTTCCGGAAAATTCCACACGCCACGGAGCAGCTAAGCCTGCGCACCACAGCTACTGAGCCTGCGCACCACAGCTACTGAGCCTGCGCACCACAGCTACTGGGCCTGCGCACCACAGCTACTGGGCCTGCGCACCACAGCTACTGGGCCTGCGCACCACAGCTACTGAGCCTGCGCTCTAGAGCCTGAGAGCCACAAGTGAAGCCTGCAAGTTCAAGAGCTGTGTTCCTCAACAACAGAAACAACTGCCATAGAAGCCCGTGAATTGCAACTAGAGAGTAGCCCCACTTGCTACAACTGGAGAAAGCTAGTGTGCAACAAGGAAGACCCCGTGCAATCAAACACAAATAAACTAATTAACTTTTTAAAAAAGAAAAGAACTATGCTGTCCAAAACATCAACAATGTCAAGGCTGGGAAGCTCTGGGCTGGGGAAGGGGCAGCCGTGAGGTGGTGCCTGCAAGCTCCCAGGAGCAGAGGCCAGGGCCCAGGGACGGCTGATTAAGGTCCTCGTGGGTCTTCACTCTGCCTGCGCTTTGAGATTTTCTCCTCTAAACTGGCTGGGCCCCGCAGAGGATGATGAGTTTAAGCAAACTCCAGGAGATAGTGGAGGACAGGGAGCCTGGTGTGCTGCAGTCCATGGGGTCGCAAAGAGTTGGACACGACTTAGCAACTGAACAACAAGTGAGGATCCAATAAGCTTCAGGAGACAGGAGTGGGGACGGTTATGGGGACAGACTAGGACACATCATTGCATCTGAACTTGAACACGGACGTCTGTTACAACATCTGAGCTGAGTTCTCTGGGCAAGGCCTGTGGTGAGAGAGGTGGTAGAAGATAGTGTGACTGCTGGGACTAAGCCGATGTCTCCAAAATCATTAAAGCAAAAGTGACTCCGACCACCCGCTAATGATTGTGATTATGTGGCTGCCTATGAGACAGTTTAAGAAATGATTTGTGAATTTAAATTTTAATTAAGGCAGAAACCCTTGGGGGCCTCTGGAGTTCAAGCATGGAAAAGGAAAATCTACTGCTGAAAGGAGAGGGCTCAGAGGCCCCTGGCCTGGGTTTAGTGCCCTCCTGCCCTGGTCCTGTGGTCCAGCAGCCTGCAAGGGAGCCCAGGGCTGAGGTCACTGGGTCAGGGCTGGACACTCAATGGAACTGTGCACTTTGGTGTTCTGGAAATTTCTTTAGATAAAATAGTAAAAATAAGAAAAGCATCGAAGTTTTCCACTTCTTTCTTGAGTTCTAATCTTAAAAATGAGCTATACTGGGACTTCCCTGGTGATCCAGTGGTTAAGAATTCTCCTTCCAATGTAGGGAACGTGGGTTCGATCCCTGGTCATGGGACTAGCATCTCAACATGCTGTGGGGCAACTAAGCCAGTGAGCTGCAACTAGAAACCCCTGCATCACAAGAAGAGAAAACCTATGCACCACAGTGAGGACCCAGTGTGGTCAAAAAAAAAAAAAAGGAGCTACACTGCTCACTTCACTAACACTGCACCCAGCACTGGAATTTCTGAACTCTAGTCTCCTCTCCACCACTGAAGCCCCAAGTGATCTGGATGTTCCATTAATCTTGGCTGAGTTTGGTTTCTCCATGTGGGATTAACACTGCCACCCCTGGTTACCTCACAGGGCCATTTGCAGCCTCTATCCCAGGGGAGTTGAAAGCATTTGGCAATAGGTACTCTTTGGCTTCCCTGGTGGCTCAGATGGGAAAGAATTCATCTGCAATGCAGGAGACCTGGGTTTGATCCCTAGGTTGGGAAGGTCCCCTGGAGGAGGGCATGGCAACCCATTCCAGTATTCTTGCCTGGAGAATCCCATGAACAGAGGAGCCTGGCTGGCTACCATCTATGCGGTCACAAAGAGTCAGACATGACTGAGCAACTAAGCACAGCACATGCTCTCTGACAGGTCCTCCCCGCTCACCTGGTTCCCCCTGAGGGCCGGCAAGAGCATCCTTTTATTTCTCAAGGGGGCTAGGGCAAAAAAAAAAAAAAAAAAAAATGCCCAACCTGAGACAAATTCACAGCCCTTGCCCCCAAATAATGCAGACAACATTCTCCCTCAGGATTAACTCCACTGAGACTCCATAGTGACATGGGTTCAAGTCCTAAGTCCACCATAGACAGTTTTTTAAGATTATTCTGGCTAAAGACAGCATTATATTTACCATTTTAACATGTCCAGTTCAATAGTGGTAAGTATAGTCATATTGTTATGCAATAGATCACTAGAACTCTTACATCTTACAAAATTGAAACTCTGTGCCCACTAAACACTATTTCCTCTTCCCCGAAGTTCTGGCCCCTATCTCTCTGTTTCCTGTTCCTATGAGTTTGACTACTTTAGATACGTCATGAGTGGAATCATACAATCTTTGTCCTTTTGTGGCTGGCTTATTTCATTGAGCATAATGTCTTCCAGCTTTATCTAGGTTACAGCAAGTATCAAAATTTCCTTCTTTTTTAAGGCTGAATATCTTGTTTTCATGCTATGTACCATATCTCTTTATCCATTCATTTTCTGATGGACATTTGAGTTGGATCCACTTTTTTGCTATTGCCATTAATGCTGCAAAGAATATAGGTGTACAAATATCTCAAGATCCTGTGCTTTTTTTCATTTTGGTGTTTTATTTATCGTAAGTTTGCTTTTCATGCTATGTTATTCTATTTATTTACTTTTTCAGCTTTATTGAGGTATAATTAACAAATAAAAATTGCATATATTTAGGGTGTACATGATGATTTTATATATATATATATACACATTGTAAAATTATAACCACAGTCATTAATTAACATATCCATCACCTCACATAGTTACCACTTTTTATGCACACTTAAGATCTACTCTCTTAGCAGATTTAAAGTACACTATATGTACACTTTAACTGTATGTACTCTCTGGTTTTATGAGTCTTTTTATTTTTATTTATTTATTTATTTTATTACTTTACAATATTGTATTGATTTTGCCATACATTGACATGAATCTGCCATGGGTGTATATATGTTCCCCATCCTGAACCCCCCCTCCCACCCTAGATCCCCGCAAAATGTAATAAATATATATACAATGGAATAAAAAAGAAGGAAATCCTGCTGTTTGTGACAACACAGATGATACTGGAGGACATTATGTTAAGTGAAATAACCCAGACACTGAAAGACAAATACTGTATGCTCTCATTTATCACACAGAAGCTAGAAAAACCAAGATCCTGCTTTGAATGTGGGATGGTATGAATTCAGAAGTGGGTGATTCTATTTTTAATTTTTTGAGGCAACTCTATACTGTCTTCCACAGAGGCTGCACTACTTTGCATTCCTACCAACAGTGCACAAAGTCTCCAATCTCTCTGCATCCTTGACCACATTTGCTATTTTTTTTTTTTTTTGTCTTTTGAAAATGGCCATCATCATATGTGTGTGGGGGTCACTCCTGAGGGTTGTGAGAATTCAGTGCCCCTCTCTAGGTCAGGACAAGGGAAACCAGCTGAATTGGTTTAGATCTTTCAGATTGATCTCGGCTCTGAAAATCTCAGTTAGCAGATAAGTCTTGGGGTGGGGATCAGATGAGCTCATGGACATGAAAAAATAATCTCTGTCCATTGAGAAAGGCTATACAGCTGTCAAAGGTCATATCATGTAAAGTCTAGGAAAGAGTGGACTTGATGGTCAGACTACCTCAGGTCAGTACTCAGATACGCTGACCACAAGCCGTGTGTGACACTGTCCGTTTCTTTACCAGTAAGATGCAGGGGATAACCCCCAGCTCCACACTGCGTGTCAGAGAGTGGATGAAAAGACCAGCACAAATCACAGGAAATATCAGGCTTGAGTGACCAAAAGGATGCTGTTTCTGGCTAAGAGTGAGAATTGAAACTATTTGTTTCATTAACAAATAAGGCACATAGAATCTTACCCTTTTAAATGGTTTGATTATATAGCCTATGACTTAAATCTCCGTAAACTATTTTTTAAAATGGGGCACATAGAGGCTCTTCAATAAGGTACTGCTACTTAGTGTTAAGGGAGACATAGAACCCCAGAAAAGACACAAGCTTCAGGGTCAGACAAACCTGGATACATCTAAATCTCAGCTTAGCCTCCTAGTTACTGTGAAATTTTTGACTCTCTCTGAGTTTTGTTTGGTTTACTCAGCTGGAACACAAGGATTTTTTGAAAATTACTTTTCAAGATTGCTCTATCACATGTAATACATCTGCCTGCCACATAATAGATGTTCAGTAAGTGATAACTATTATTTCTGTGTTGCTGTCCCTTCCTAAGAAACCTGGCCCTCCTGAAGGTATTAGTGTAGCCCATGGTACACAGCACGTGCATGCTCAGTCAGTCAGTCGTGTCCGACTCTTTGCGACCCCATGGACTGTAGCCCCTAGGCTCCTCTGTCCATGGGATTCTCCAGGCAAGAACACTGGAGTGGGTTTGTATTTCCTTCTCCAGGAGTCAGGCCCACGTCTCCTGTGTCTCCCGCGTTGGCAGGGGGATTCTTTGCCACTGTGCCACCTGGGAAGCCTAAGGGCCTCCCAGTGCAGGAGAAACAGGTATGAGAAAATGGGGAGAAGCCGGGGTTTTGTATTCACAAATACTCCTTTCCCAGAAACAAGCTATTTATCAAAGTACCAGCGTCTCCTTTACTGTCAAAACACAAAGGCTAATTACATTTGAAGAACAATGAACTACAAGAGCGAAAAAGACAGGCCCTGTTCAATTAATGGGGAGTGGAGGGGGGTGTCTCCAGCATACAATATTTTGGACATTGGATTGCAATGGTTTAATTAGCCATTGCTACGGACTTTGGATCATCTGTCGTTCTAGAAGCCATTAGTCATCTGTAGCTCTTAAGCATATCATTTAGATTCTCTCATTCAACAAATACTTTCGGAGCATTCGATGCACGCCAAGGCCCTGGGCTCAGCACTGGGGATATAGCACAGTCTAATGGAAGACAGATGGCTTAGCCCACTAATGGGCATGTCAAACTGATTCCAGCAAAGCTCCAGTTTTATCCAATCCCATGCCTCTCCCCCATCACCCACCTTTCAGTAAAAGGCCTCTGACTCTGCCCAATTGTTCATGTCATCAACCATGGAGTCATCCTTGAACTGTCTCTATGAGACCTTAGCTCCAAGATATCAACAGGTCCTGTTGGTTCTCTTGCCAAAATAGTTCTGCTTCCATCTCCTCCTCTGTAGGCACACGACTAGCCCTCCTGGTTCAAGACACCAGCTCAGCAAAACCCTCTCTTAGGAAAAAAAAGTGATTTGTCTTCTGTGTCTATACCTCCTTCCCATTGCAATCCATATGACATCTGGGGTGATCTTTTAAAATGATGAATCATGCCATGCCATTGCTCTGCTTACAACTTCACAGTCTGCCCACTGCTCTTAGAATCTCTGAGATAGCCTACAGGTTTTCACACGCTCCATCCCCACCCACTCCTGTGACCTCAATCCAGACTTCACCCCTGATTGCTGAATAAGCTCTGGGCCCATCAAGCCCTGTCTTACCTCCAAGTCCTTGGCCTGATATTCCCTTTGCATTCTCTTTCCATCTGTTCACAAGCTGAGTCCCTTCCCACCTTTCAGTTGAAATAGTACTTTCTCAAAGAGGTTTCTCCTGACTTCATCATCTAAGTGACTTCTCCCAGATACTCCCTAGCTCATCATCTTATTTGCTTCTTGCACAGCATTCACTCCACTGATAACCATCTGCTGCATTTGTTGGTTCACTGGATATCATTTTCCCACTGGTTGATGGGTACTCTGATGGAAGGGGCCTTGTCTATCTTATTCACAGATAGACTGTTTAGACCAATGGAAGGTGAGCAAATATGTGTTTATGTTCTCAGTAGCTCAGTCATGTCCAGCCCTTTGCAACCCTTTGGACTATAGCCTGCCAAGCTCCTCTGTTCATGGGAGTTTTCCAGATACTAGAGTGGGTTGCTCTTTCCTCCTCCAGGGCATCTTCCCGACCCAGGGATCAACCCAGGGTCTCCTGTGTCTCTTGCATTGCCGGTGGATTCATTACCACTGAGAAATCAGGGAAACCCTGATCAGATATAACACACACCATATCCAGGCAGGCTATAAGCACACTCCTATGGTTTGGTTCTGCCTCTATTGAGCTTCCATCACTCAGCGTGAGAGCAACATGCCCCCAAGGATGGTAGCTCCTTGAGAAGACATGTGGAACAGGGCCAGCCCAGCCCAGCCCAGCCCAGGAGAGCCATGGGCCACCTGCAGCTCTGATGGAATATAAATTAGAAACTTACACCTCTGGGATTGGGGGTTGTTTGTTGCTGCAAGAAAAGCTGACTATGACATTTCCGAACTCTCGGTGACCTCCTCTAAGTGACTTACTCTCTCTCATTCCTAATGTTCTCATTGGTGAAAGCACTAGAGGATTCCAAACTCCTTCCTACTCAAAAACTGTGGAGTTTTGGTTAAGATTGTGTCAATTCTGTAGATTACAGTATAGTTTGGTAGTTAAATCTTTTTTTCTCTTTACAAATACACAAGTTAACTAGGCAACGTCAGCTTACTAAACTCCAGAGAGTCAGTTACTAATGCTGAACTAGCTAGCACAAGCCCAGAGTGCAAAGGCCTGGGATGGTTTAAGCTGCTGAAGCAGAACTTCTATTTTGAAGACCCTGAGATTAAAAAAAAAAAAAATCTATAGAGCACAAACCTGCCGCATTCAGCTGCCCTGGTTATTTATACGAGCATTTCCTGATTCAAATTGCATGCTCAAATCAAATTTCCCTGGTTTATGCTTTCTTCAGCAATTACTTAAAGGCAGTTTACCTCTCTCTGGAGGAACATAGCAGAAAGGCCTATAGACAAAATCTCGTTGACTCAGGGAGAGATAAACGAACCCCAGGCCTGGCACTCCAGAAGTCACTTTGCCCAGAGAAGTGAACACTGATGGGCCTCCCGGCTGCTTTTCTGCCTCGCTGATGAGAAAAAATAATTCTCTAAGGAGGAGGTGGAGGCCCATGGAAATCGAAAAAGAGGGGTAAGCCTGGCAGGCTGGGGAGAAAGGGACCTCCTTCTTTGTACAAAATTCCTTTTGTTGGGGTTAAACAGGCTCACGACTAAAGCTGTTCCCCCTTCATGGAATTAAAAGAAGGCAAAGTAGGACAGAGAGACCATGATCATTTCTGTAACTGAAAGCTTCAAGGTCCTTGAAAATTCACCTGAAACAAGAAGAAACCTAATAAAAAACTATACAGTGGGCAAAATTTACCTTCATGATGCTGTCGTTTTGTCTTTAATTCACTTCACTTTTCATCATTTGGAAGGATTCTCTCGTCCTCCACCAAAGAAGCATCATTTGTTCATTCACTTACTCCACCAAGGGCTCTCATTGGTTAGGCTTAAGCTACATGATTATCCTCAAGCCTCTGATTGGTCAGGTCATGCTTCTATTAGTTTATTCCCCTAGTCACTTATTCTATCTTATATTTTCTTCTTCATTCTTCTTCATTCAGTTGTTCAGCTTGATGGATCTTATTTTGGTTTGCTTGCCTTTTCTTTTAGTAACAGCACTCTAGATTTCTTTAGGGGGATAGTTCCCCTCTGTTCCCATCCACGCAGAGTAGACATGACTGTGCTACTCACACCCTCTATTCTATTTCAGTACTCTTGCCTGGCAAATCCCATCAACAGAGGAGCCTGGTAGGCTACAATCCATGGGGTCACTAGGAGTCAGACACGGCTAAGCGACTTCATTTTCACTTTTCACTTTCATGCATTGGAGAAGGAAATGGCAACCCACTCCAGTGTTCTTGCCTGGAGAATCCCAGGGACGGGGGAGCCTGGTGGGCTGCCATCTCTGGGGTCACAAAGAGTCAGACATGACTGAAGTGACTTAGCAGCAGTAGCAGCAGCAGAGGAAATAGAATAGAGGTTGTGAGTAGCACATTCTATTTCCTCTACAGCATACTAAAACCCAGAGACATTACTTTGCCAACAAACGTCCCTATAGTCAAAGCTATGGTTTTTCAAGTAGTCATGAACAGATGTGAGAGTTGGACCATAAAGAAGGCTGAGTGCTGAAGAATTGATGCTTTTGAACTGTGGTTCTGGAGCAGACTCTTGAGAGTCCTTGAATAGCAAGGAGATCAAACCAGTCCATCCTAAAGGAAATCAATTCTGACTCTTCATTGGAAGGAATGATGCTGAAGCCAATACTTCAGCCACCTGATGCAAAGAGCTGACTCATTGGAAAAGACCCTGATTCTGAGAAAGATTGAAGGCAGGAGGAGAAGGGGACAACAGAGGATGAGATGGTTGGATGGCATCACCTACTCAATGGACATGAATGAGCTTGAGCAAGCTCCGGGAGATGATGAAGGACAGGGATCCTGGCCTGTTGCAGTCCATAGGGTCACAAAGAGTCATGTCCAACTGAGTGACAGAACAACAAAGTGTTATATGCATTACACAGATCTCACCAATCAGAATGTCTGACCCATGGCAATTGGTTTGAGGATATACATCTGGCACAGGTTTAACCAGTGACTATCCTCCCTGAAACTTTGACTGGAATTATCAAGAGAAAGGAGGAGAAATTCTAATATCTTACTGTGACTAAATGAATCAAGACAGGAAGCATTAACATAGACAAAATATCTCTAATTACAAAAAATAAAGTGGAAAGAAGAGTCAGAGCTGCAATCTAGAATCTACTACTTACTAGCTTGGAAAACTCCGGGCAAGTCACCTCCATAAATGCCTCCTATCTGAAAAGTGGAAATGAAATGAGTATTCTCCTGCCTGATAGTCTATGAATATGCCACACCCCTTCTCCCATCCAAGTGGCTGGAAGTAAAGAACTCTGAGATGGTGGTATTGTAAAATGAAAGCATCCCAGATCTCTGAGTCACTGTTCAAGAAAAACGCCAAGGAGAGTCGCCAGAAATACCTCCAATTGTTATGGGGAAAAGATAAATATCTTTGCTTTACTAGGCTAGAAGTGTGGGGTTTGTTTCACTACAGCATATAAGAGCCTAGCCTGATTAATATAATAATTATGCACTCAGATATTCACAGATACCTGGCAAGTCCATGATATAAAGCCATTTTGCCAAGCTGTGACTTTGAACGATGTGTTCTGAGGCAGGCATATGGTAACGAAGGAAAGGGATGCTATTTCTTCTGCTCAGCATCTATTTCCAGGCCATCTCAATGGTTTGTGAGAATGAGACTATTTGAAATCGGGACTGTTCCTGTGATTCACCCTAAGTCTGTGGGGATTATGAAATAATCTCATTGCATCACCAAGAAAAGATAAGGACCAAGAATTCAACCACAGGAAGGGACAGATCTGGACAAGCCAGTAACTGACTTACTGAAAAGGAGGCAGGCAGAGGTAAGGCCCATCATGAATCTACAAGATTCTTAATATCTTAATTGGTAATATCCTCTGCAGCGGAGCACAGTGATTGAAATCATGAGCTTTGGAATTAGTTTAATGCAACAAGGATTAAATGCCAAGAGTTAATGGAACAGTGTTTGAATTCCATTTCTGGCCCTTGACTAGTTGAACAAGTCGTTTTATCTCTCAGCCTGAATTTTCTCATCTGAAATATGAAGATTAAGAGAGTCCCTACCTCATGGTGTGTTGTAAGGATGAAATTAAATGATCCATGTAAAGTGCTTAGTACACAGTAAGAGCTCAATAAATTATCATAATGACATTATTGGCATTGTAAAATAGTGGACAAAGAGGGATATCTGGAGGAGATGAAGGAATTAAAGGAGAAAGATGATGATAATGGTAGTTGGGGAGGGAACCAAGGGCTACTAACAATAAAAAGAAGCTGCAGGAAGGAAACGGCAGATAGAAGATGACCCTTACACAAGAATAAGCAAGAAGTCTTCAATTCAGAGATGGTACTCTGTCTGAAATCCACAGAAGAGGAGAGGAAATGAAAATGAGAACCTAGAGAGACTGGAACAAAGGAAGGAAAAAAAAAATGAAATTGGACTCTATGTCAGTGATCCCCAGAAAGAGAAGAGAAATCCAAGAAGAGATAAAGAATAGGGACAAGATGAGAAGGAGAAGTAAAATACAGGGTTTCAAGGGAGGAGAGCTAAGCACTCAGAGGAAACCATAAAGGATTAAATAAAAACACAGAAATGTAGGAGGAGCCTGATTTAAAGTAGAAATAGGTGATAGAAATAGCTTATAAACACAGAACAGGAGAAATTACAATGATTGCAAGGGTCCCTGAATTCCAAAAAAGCTTGGGAAGCCAAATATATTTTCATTAACATTTGGCACAAGTTCTTTGGCAGCAAACTGAACTTGAGCTGATGTGAGGTTATTTATATTTTTTATCCCACACCCACTTAGCATGAACGCGTTCGTTGCAGTTGTGAACTGATCAGAAGGGGCTCCCACAGCCCTCTTGAAGGCAGGACGTTTGGAATGCCTGGCAAATGCACCAGGCTACTTTTCTAGTTCCCACAGCATTCTGAAACTCTGAAACATTCTGAACTCTGAACTTTGAACTCAAGGGTTCGAGGTCAGGGTTTGTGAGCTTGTATTGGAAGACAAAGACTGGATATGAGAAACCTGTTTCTAATAATGAAGCTGTTGAAAACTGCCATTTCCTGAGTGTTTACAACATCCTAAACACTGTCTATTCACTAATTTAATCACCACAATATATCAGGTCCTTGTAGGCATGGCAAGGGAGGCTTAGAGAAGTGATTTGTCACCGGTCTCTGCAGAGATGGCAAAAGACAGAATTTAGTATTGGAACCCAGCTGTGCCACTTCCAAGCTTGCACACTTAACCACAAAGCTATCCTGCTTCTCTCCTTAACCTTAGGAAAAGAATGGAATTAAGTCTTTCTTGGGCCCTCACTATAAAAGCCATTCCCAGACATGATCTTGCATAAGTCTTATAATAACTCAGTAAAGCCATATCATCATTTCCCAAACAACTTGTTCAAAGTCTCACAGTTAACTGGTCAGATACCCTCCATTATTCTCTCCACTGATTGTTGCAATACCAAAAATGAGCTTGTGAGAGCCTTGTTCAAAAGAACAGGCAGAAGAAAGGTGGGGAACCTCTGCTCTAGAATAAAGATTCCCCAGGATGTTAGTAGTAGTGGTGGCAGGGAGTAAGGAGTAAGGAGGTTTTGTTCCCCAGTAACATCCATAAGTAGGGCTTCCCTGGTAGCTCAGCTGATAAAGAAGCCTCCTGCAATGCCAAAGACCCTGATTCGATTCCTGGATCAGGAAGTTCCCCTGGAGAAGGGATAGGCTACCCACTCCAGTATTCTTGGGCTTTCCTGGTGGATAAGACAGTAAAGAATCTGCCTGCAGTACAGGAGACCTGGGTTCAGCCCATGGGTTGGGAAGACCCCATGGGTTGGGAAGATCCCCTGGAAGAGGGCGTGGCAACCCACTCCAGTATTCTTGCCTGGAGAATCCCCATGGACGGAGGAGCCTGGTGGGCTACAGTCCATGGCCTCACAAAGAGTCAGACACAATTGAGCAACTAAGCACAGCACAGCACTACATCCATCAGCACCTCCCTCATCCCTTGATATACACAACTGAAATTTTCTCATTCTTAAATACTAGAGAAATGTACTTCTAGTCAAAACTTCCCTTCCAACTCAACTCCTAAATCCAACCTTTATAGAAATTCTGAAATTAGATAAGAGAAATACAAACACTAAAAAGTAGTGTTTTATAAAACTAGGAGGAAAATGTACCAGGAGGGTAAAATACACAATCAAAATGAATGAGGAGATAAGACAGATGATGATAAAATAATGAAAATTCACCAAGGAATGGATATGCAAATTCTGTGAATATTCTATCAGCTGTGATGATAGGAGAAACTATTTCACACTCATATGGTTTTACAAAAATTTGTAAGGCTCAAAATAACAGGTGATAAAAAGTCTAAAGTTCTGGGTCTTTGTAAAGCTTCCATCATGTCATAGTTTGATCTTGAACAATTAATTCAACTTCTCTGAGTTTGATCAAACATCTGTTTCTTGCAACCAAACACCCCATGCATGTGGGCATGGGGTGTGTGATATGCAAAGGAAAACACTGTCAACTTTTATACTTTTTAATGTTTCCAATCAACTATAGGTGGGACATTTTGGACATGATTTTGAGCGTGCTTGTCTGAATAGTTCAAAACTTCATTTGCTTCCTGCTCTAAATACAGCAACATCCACATCCTTCTGGACTTGTTTGCCAAGCCAAAATATTTTGTGTGTAAAGATTTACCACCAGTTCCAATGTTTTGATTTTTTTGTTTTGTTTTGTTTTTGATTTCAACAGTTTGGCAACAGTGTCTTTGGAGGGCTTGATATGGGTCTCAGGTAGGATAAGCTAGTTGAGGCTGTGATAACAAATACACCCAACTCTCACTCACTTAAAACAGCAAAAGATTTCTTGCTTGAAGTTTGACCCATAGTTTGCTGGGGGAGGCTGTGCTCATTAAGCACAAGCTTACAGAGGAGCTACCATCTCAAACACTACCAGTTGCTATGGTAGTGAGGCAATGGCACCCCACTTCAGTACCCTTGCCTAGAAAATCCCATGGACAGAGGAGCCAGGTAGGCTCCAGTCCATGGGGTTGCTAAGAATCGGGCACGACTGAGGGACTTCACTTTCACTTTTCACTTTCATGCTTTGGAGAAGGAAATGGCAACCCACTCCAGTGTTCTTGCCTGGAGAATCCCAGGGACAGGGGAGCCTAGTGGGCTGCCGTCTATGGGGTTGCACAGAGTCGGACACAACTGAAGTGACTCAGCAGTAGCAGTAGCAGTATGGTAGTAAGGAAGAAAGGAGACCAGATAGTTGTGGACTAAAGGCTCCTTGCCAGAACCAGTGAAAATTACAACCCATCAGAATGCCTTAGCAGGTCTCACCCAACCACAAGAGGCCAGAAAAAGTGTTCCAATCATGTATCCAATAAAGAGGAGAAACAGAAATCCACATTGATCAGAGTTAAGGACTACCTCCCTCTGAAACAATGTGCCTGATGCCATATTAACTAAGCTCTGTTCCAGGCCAATCAGCAATTCAAGAATGTGATTCAAAAAAAAAAAATGAACAACAAAACAAAAAAACAGAAACAAAAACCAAGCTACAGTGTTTCCAAAGTACTTTTTCTAGCTTCACTGTACTTTGAGATATAATTTTTAATTCACACCATAGCTAGGATAAGGATAGTATTCCAAAATAAATTGCCTAGCATTGTTCTTCATTTTTCCCCAGCAAAAAGGGAAAAAAAAAAATGTAACTTGTTTTTGCAAAATACTTTTAGGCAAAAATAGAAAATACTGATTTTTTTTTAAATTTGTTTCTTGATCTTGATACCAAAAAAAAAAACCTTTAAACATCCAGGCTCTTGTTCAACTCGCCCAAAAAAAGAATTTGGGTGATGAACACAAAAGAAAAAGAAAAACAAAAAACACTGAGGCTGAGGAGCAAAGGGAGCAAAGAAGCAGTTTATTTAGAGCAAGAGCAAAAGTTACACACTCAAAGAAGAGTGCAGTGTCCTGGCAAGTTGATCCCTCTTTTATCTTATTTTTAGCCCTTTGAATACGTGGGTCTTTTTAGTTAGGGGTGGAATATTCATTGAGAGGAAGGTTGAAGTGTGGCCTGGATTGCACCCGGTTCCATCAGTTCCTGGTCTTGAGTATTTGTCTCCTGAAGCCACCGTACAAGTGTGCTGAGAGTTGTTTTCGCTTAAACTTCAGTAGTTGAGCACCACACGTGAAAGGTCCTATGGTTTCATCAGCAACACGTGCATTTTTACTGCACATGCTCCACAGTTTTCCTGGTCGCTTTCTTGTTCCGATGTTATAAAGCTTCTGTGTTAGATGCCATTCCTCCACTCGTCATACCTCGTTAAGTGGAAAACAAGGAGGAGGCTTGTCCTTCTGCCTAATACCTGTACCTGAGGAGACTGAGACTGTTCTTGGGCCCCGCCCTGTCTTTCCTGCCTTAGTATCAGGTGTTTTTGTTTTTTGTTTTAAGAGCTTGCATTTAGGGAAGAAAAAAAAAAAGTGTGGCCTGAGAAAAGAACTTACTTCCAGTACCGGAAGGAGTAGAGGAGAGAAAGATACAGTGAAGAGCAGATGTCTAAAAGGCAGTTTTGCAAGTAACCTGGCTCTCAGGTTAACAAAGGGCAGGGATGAACTTGGGAATAGATTTATTATGTATGTAAGTTTTAAGCCCAAACATAGAGATGAAGGAAACATGAATTTCTGTATTTTACAGTTATAAGTTGGTATTATGTGGTCCATGTCCTTTAGGCTCTGAACCCCCATCCCTGTCAACTGGCAGGAAATTTAGCCTCTTCTTACTCAAGGCTGATACAGAGGACCTAGTTTCATGTCGCTGTGGGCATTTGGGGGTGTCTGCCCAAACTTCAGCCCACATGGGTACCACCAGGGTGCCGTCTGCTCCGGTCTCCATGGTGGCTTCAGTTCTAAGGGCTCTGTCATTTACACACCACTGGGGACTGAGGATCCCTGGAAGGCTAAGGGCACCCCTGGGAGCACCACCAGCCTTCCCTGGAGGTCTTGATAGCTTCGAGGAACATTCTGAGAGAGCAGCGTGCAGTCCCCACTGCTCTCTGAACCAGACAGCCCCTCTTCCTCTCAGTCTCGGGAATTCTCCTTCGCAGCTCACCGCTCCTTCAATATCCCCCTCCCTCAGGGTCACCTGGCATCAATGGGACCCGCTTCTAAAACAATAGGAAACCCCATTGTCTTTAGGCTGCTTCTGCTTACAACTGACAAAACTCCTGAATCATGAGATGAAAGCGCAAACCTTT
Source organism: Bos indicus x Bos taurus (assembly GCF_003369695.1). Lineage (NCBI taxonomy): Eukaryota > Metazoa > Chordata > Mammalia > Artiodactyla > Bovidae > Bos > Bos indicus x Bos taurus. The sequence continues at coordinate 26,368,950 of NC_040100.1, read as the reverse complement.
GGAAGAGCAAAGATTAGAGGAATGTGCCTCAGAAGGAGGCAACAGAAGGAAAAAGACACCAAGATGGGTGTAGAGACCAGCATGGCTCTAAGGGAGCGAAGGAGGAAGCAAGTAAGTGAAGGATGAGACCAAATTAGTGATGAGTCCAAACTATCCAAAAAAGGCAATTTTTCAGTAACAATGACCACATGATACATACTAATGATACAACTACAAGCCAGGACAGTCCTAATTCCTAACAACCCTACAAGATGGCACTATTATTATTTCCATTTCACAGATGAGGAAACTGAGAGTCAGAACAGAATGGTCAATTGCCTGAGCAAGTGCAAAGAAACCAGGACTCAGGCTTGGTCAGATCCTCCAGAACCGTAACGTTTAAACACTGCGTCATACTGCCCATCAAAGCACAGAGTCATACAAAAGAAGAGTCAGGAGAATCAGAAGACAAGCCACAGGCTGGAGAAAATATTTGCAAAAGACATATCTGATAAAGGACTGTTACTCAAAGCATATAGAAACCCTTAAAACTCAGCAGCATTTGAAAAATAAATGGGCTAAAGATCTGGACAGATACCTTACCAAAGAAAACATACAGATGGCAAATAGGCATATGAGAATTGTTCAAAGTCATATGTCATCAGGGAATTGCAAATTAAAACAACAATGATATATTACTTCACACCTATCAGAATGGTCAAAGTCCGGAACAATGATGACATCAAATGCTGGCAAGAATGTAGCAGCAGAAACTGTCATTCACCACTGGTGGAAATGCAAAATGGTGTGGTTGGTCCTTCTGAAAGACAGCTTGACATTTTCTTTTCTTTTTTAAATGTTTATTGGGGTATAAATGATTTACAATGCTGTTTTAGTTTCTGCTGTACAGCACAGTGAATTAGTTATACATATGCATATATCCATCTCTTTTTTAGATTCTTTTCCCACATAGGTCATTACAGAGTATTGAGCAGAGTGCTAGACAGTAGGCCCTTATTAGTTATTTACTTTATATATGGTAGTGTGTATGCGTCAATCCCAATCTCCCAATTTATCCCTCTTCCCCCTCCCCCCTTGCCAGTAATCATAAATGTGCTGTACCTGTGACTCTATTTCTGTTTTGTAAATAAGTTCATTTGCATCATTTTGGATTCCATATATGGGATATCATAGGACAGCTGTCTTTCTCTATCTGACTTACTTCACTTAGTATGATAATATCTATGTCCATCCATGTTGCAATAAATGACACTATTTCATTCTTTTTTTGGACTGAGTAATATTCCTTTCTTTATACAAAGCCTTCTTTTTTATCTATTCATCTGTCAGTGGACATTCATGTTGCTTTCCTAGGACAGCTTGCCATTTTCTTACAAAACTAAACATACTCTTACCATACGATCGCGTACTTGGGGTTTACTCAAAGGAGTTAAAAAATTTTGTCCACACAGAAACCTACACACAGATATTTACAGAAGCTTTATTCATAATTGCCAAAACCTGAAAGCAACCAAAATGTCCTTCCGTATATGAATGGACAAAGAGACTGGGGTCCATCCAGATACTGGAATATTGTTGTTGTTTTAGTCACAAGTCATGTCTGACTCTTTTGCGACCCTATGGACTATAGCATGCCAGGCTCTTCTGTCCATGAGATTTCCCAAACAAGAACACTGGAGTGGGTTGCCATTTCCTTCTCCAGGAGATCTTCCTGACCCAGGGATTGAACCCGCATCTCCTGCATTAGCAGGCAGATTCTTTACCACTGAGCCACCAGGGAAGCCCAATGGAATATTATTCAATACTAAAAAGAAATGAGCTATCAAGCAATGAAAGCACATGGAGGAATCTTAAGTACCTATTACTAAGTGAAAAAAGCCAGTTCTGAAAAGGCTATATTCTGTTTGATTCCAATTACATGACATTCTGGAAAAGAGAAAACTAGGGAGGCAGTAAAAGAAAAGTAAAAGACAGTAAAAGTGATTTCCAGAAGTTAGGAGGGAGGGAAGGATGCACTGGTGGAGCCCAGAGGACTTTTAGTGTGGTGAAACCATCTTGTATGACACTATAATGCCATATATGTCATTACACATTTGTCAAAACCCAGAGAATGTACAGCACGGAGAGTGAACTCTGATGCACACCATGGACTTCGGCTGATCACAACGTTGTCAGCGTAGGTTCATCATTGTAATAAATGTTCCATTCTGGTGCTGAATGCTGATAAAAGAGAGGCTCGTGGGGGAAGGCAGGGGGTATATGGGAAACTTCTGTATCTTCTGCTTAATTTTGCTTTAAAGTAAGTTGCTCTAAAAAAATAAAATCTACTTAAAATAATAATTTAAAAATAAAATAATAATTTAAAATGTGTGTGGTGGGGACTGGGGGACCCTAGCTCCCTGGAGGCAGAAGAAAAAAGTGAAGTATAGGGAAATGGATGCAGATTCACTTCTCAGAAATATATATATCTATATATCTATATAAGGGCCTATACATTTGATTTGTTTATCATTTATTTATTCACTGAGTAGCCATACCATATACTATGAGAGACAATGGTGATAAATCAATAAAGAGACAAGATTCCTGTCCACATGAACTTACACTCCACCCCCTCTGAGAATGTCTCATATCAAATCTTTCAGAAAGAGAATCTAACTGAGCTAATTAATCATAATCTTACATGGAGGCAGGATTCTCACAAAGGCCACCTCCATAGGCTGCTTTTGGCTCAAGTGCCAATCTCTACCCAGCTACCTACGGTCAAGAAGAGGGTTCACGTGATATTAAATATGGCACCTCAACAGAGGGCTCCAAAGAGAGCTGGGGATGTAGAGGTCCTTGGAGTCTTAGAGACACTCTTCCAGGAAAACATAGTCTTAAAACTCAGTCTCAGTTACTCTCCTCAGAGTTCTATTTGACAGGAGCTCAAGGAGAAGCATTAAATTTGAGGGGAAGAAACACAGACAAAGAAACACATAGTTATACAGAATTGGAAAAACCAACCCCGCAATTAGACTCCAATTCTTTTATATCCAAGACAAGGCTCCGTTAGTGCCTGTTACAGGAGATGCATTCCGGCCCAATCTCCAGCTTTCAGTACCATCTGCTCCCTTTGTGTGAAGGATTGTGATTTTTCACAAGTGAAAAGTATAAACAGATTTCTAAAAGGTTTCATTAATAAAGGAAACTAAAAGGCAAGAGAAAAATGAGTCTGATTCCCCGGTTCTGATTTGTCAGGTGTCAGTGAGCAAGCAGGGCTCTTTGATGCCAAGTGGAGGGCAAGGCTTTGAAATTGCAGCACTACCCCCTGCGCACCAAGAAGAACTATTTTGCTGGATGGTGGGATTGACTGGCTAGTGTTTCTGGCTAAAGGATAGTCTCTTGCTACTCTTTGGCTAGTGGGATTGAGTTTGGTTTGATCAGCTAGGACCCAAAACAATTTGTGTTGTTTTCCAGCATCACTGGAATTTTTCCTTTCCATCTGTTGCTGCTTGATTATTTTATTTTGTCCATGATGTCATTATTTTTGCTGTGGCTCATTTGGCATGAACTCAGTCCTTTCCCTCCACCACGTGTGGCTTATACAACATCACCAGAAAAACAACTTGGAGAGCTTGATTGATGGGTGTTACTGAGTATGAATCACTAAATCAGCTTCTTAGCAGCTGTTTCATGGCACATCTTCCCCTTTATGTCCCCTTAACCATTTCTAATAGTATCACAGGGTCTTCTAAGCCTTGAACACAAGGGAGAAAAATCCAGAGATCAATTATCATTTTAGTAAAGTTCTCATGAGCTTTGAGACCTAAGTAGCAATACTGGTCTATGTCTCGATGCTCTGGGCCCTGATGGGAGAAGAGAAACTGACACTTGTCTGAGCTGAGAGGCTCTGAGAACCAGCAGACCTGCTTTGGGGGCCTGATGGCCAGACTCCATCCTCTGCAGCAGAGGGACATGACACCAGTGCCCTGCAGAGACTGTGGCACATTTGTGAGGAACCCAAGGTGCCTGTTGCACCCAGCAGAGTGGTAGGGAATCAGCCTATCCTGGAGAACCCCAGCAGCAGTACAGCAGAGAGTTGGTACCCTCAAAAGGTCTGCGGGATACATTTCAAGGAAAGACTTGGATGAAAGAACCTGAGTGGGATTGTCTCTCAAACCTGTGACACATCCCTGGAGGGCACCTGGAAGCCAGTGGGGTTCCAACAGGAGGAAGAAAAAGCTATGAGCCTCTGTCACATGGATGTATATCTCAAAGTGACTTTATTTGTACCAAAAAGCTGGTGAGCCTGGGATATTTGTCTTATCTGAAATAATTTGAATTACTCATAGTGAATAATCAATAAGAATAGAGTCGTGGAAACAAGATACAGGAAAGAAACAGGCCTCACATGTCACTCACTATCCTGCCAAGAGCCTGCCCTTCTAAGGCGCCTTCAGTTATGATAACCCTATATTTAAATTTTAATTATAACAAAAATTGTCTCCTGTCCAGAAGGATGTGTGAAAAACCAATCATAAACACTTGCCAACTCAGTGCTGGAAAGTTATCTGCTCCAAGGATAGATTCTTTGGCTCAGTCTTGGAAGGAGAAGGTGGGAAAGTTTCATTCCAAGACCTCACACCAGGCTGACTGGGCAAAGTTAAGCAGATTCTGAATTACCCAAATTGCTTGTAGCATCTATCCGCTCTTCCCAGTCAGGGTCCTCTGATTCCTGGGCTTATTGGACCAAATCTGAGGCTGCTAATCTTGGTGTGGGCCACCACTGGACCCTGCCAAATGCCAACACTGTCCTGGAGTAGGTGAAGGTTCCCCCTTCAGGAGGACTGGGAACAGGAGGAGGACGCATCTCTTTTGACAACTCCAGTGCAATGTACAAAGGCTTGACATTAATCAAACTAAATTCCTCAGGATGAGAAAATCAGCCAGATGCCAACTAGTAGGTGGGAAACATAAGTTCTCACCACCCGAGAAGCATTAAATGAAGGTTGAGAGGCTGAAGTTGGAAAGCCAGCCAAGACACCATCCCAGGAGGCTGGGTTTGGAAATCAATTAGGGAGAAGGCGAGGATGGGGGCTCTGGCACGTCTCAGCTGCAGCAGGGGGGCAGTGCAGCTTGACTGGCAGGCCTATATTGGTATCCTGCAGCATATGTGTCTCCACCTCTGCTTTAACTTCATGGGGAGAAATCAATAGAGAGGAAAGAGAGACCTAGACTAAGCAGGAGAAAAATTACTGTCCACCAGCAAACTTCAGAGGTATCAGGGAATTGCAAAGGGCAGTCTGGTTGATGGCAAAAGGAGAGCTCCTTTTCAGGGGAGGCTGTGGCTCTGTAGCAACTGACCTGCCCTCTCAGGACACCTCCTTGGTGTCCAGCTGCCTCGGCTTTGGGCTCCAGTGATGTCAAGGACAATTGCTTGTGGGGGCAAAGAGGAACTCATGCTATTTGGAGATCAGCTCCAGTGTCTCTCTCACTCTGTGCTCTTATTAGCAAAATCAACCTACCTTAAATAGTACAAATAACTTGAAATGGGAATTCTCCTGGACTCTGGGAAGCTGGAAAGGCATTGTAGCTGTGCTGAACAGTGCAGGGCACTCGATGACCCATGGTGCTCCAGGCCCCTATGGGGCAAAGCCTGGTTGCCATGCTCCAGGATACGTGACTTGAGGCCATAGTCACAGCTAATTGGATCAAGACTAGTATGGGAGGCAAGGTGGTGTGAACTGTAAAGAATCCACCTGCCAATGAGGAGATGCAAGAGATGCCAGTTTGATCCCTGGGTTGGGAAGATCCCCTGAAGTAGGAAATGGCTATCCACTCCAGTATTCTTACCTGGAAAATTCCATGGGCAAAGAAGCCTGGTGGGCTACAGTCCATGGGGTCGCAAAGAGTCAGACATGACTGAGCACACAGCACATATATATAGGATGGAAGAGGGAAGACAAGACAGTGGAGGTGGCCAGCTGGGTCTGCTATATCCTGGAGAGCAGTTAATCAGGGGAGGCTGCTGTAGGGCACCTTCCAGAGCCCCCTCTCAGGCTCTCATCTGCCCCACCCCCACCACTCTGGGTGCTGGGACTTAATGGATCTCAGCTGCAACCTGGGGATCACCCTCAATGGAAGAGAACCACCTCACCCAAGGTCATGTCTGCCTTATCCCAAGGGCAACCCACATCCAACCATGGGTCAGTGTCAAGGAACAGAGACTTAACCTGCTTTCCTGAAGGGAACAACTCTGAATGCCCAACCCAGCCCAAAGTACCTATGGGATCTGCTGAGGTCTTTGTTAATGTTACTGAGCCAAACTTGGGTCCAGTTGCCCATGAACATGAAAGCCAATCTATTGATGCTGGGTTGCAGTGAAGAAAAGTGCAGCATTTACTGTTAGTTACCAAAGAAGGACTCTGGGACACTAGTGCTGAAAAAGCCCAAACTTCTAGATGGGTTTCAAGAAAGCATTTTTTTTATCAGAGTATATTTGATTTACAATGTTGTGTTAGTTTCTGCTGTAGAGCAGAGTGAATCAGTTATACATATACATGTATCAACTCTTTTTTTAAGATTCTCTTCCCATATAGGTCACTACAGAGTATTGAGTTCCTTATGCTATTAACCTAGACAGCATATTAAAAAACAGAGACATTACTTTGCTGACAAAGGTCCATCTGGTCAAGGCTATGGTTTTGCCAGTAGTCATGTATGGATATGAGAGTTGGACTATAACGAAAGCTGAGCACTGAAGAATTGATGCTTTTGAACTGTGGTGTTGGAGAAGACTCTTGAGAGTCCCTTGGACTGCAAGGAGATCCAACCAGTCCATCCTAAAGGAGATAAGTCCTGAGTGTTCATTAGAAAGACTGATGTTGAAGCTGAAACTCCAAAATATTGGCCACCTAATGTGAAGAGCTGATTCATTTGAAAAGACCCTAATGCTGGGAACGATTGAAGGCAGGAGGAGAAGGGGACAACAGAAGATGAGATGGTTGGATGGCATCACTGACTCAATGGACATGAGTTTGGGTAAACTCCAAGAGTTGGTGATGGACAGGGAGGCCTGGCTTGCTGCAGTCCGCAAAGAGTCAGACACGACTAAGCGACTGAACTGAACTGAACTATTAATATATAGTACATCCCTGCATGCGTGTTAAATCACTTCAATTGTGTCCGACACTTTGCAATCCCATGGGCTGGAGCCCGTTAGGATCCTCTGTCCATGGGGATGCTCCAGGCAAGAAAACTGGAGTGGGTTGCCATGCCCTCCTCTAGAGGACCTTCCCGACCTACGGATCGAACCCACATCTCTTACCTCTCCCGCATTGGCAGGCAGGTTCTTTACCACTAGTGCCACCTGGAAAGCCTAATTGTAGGTCCTTATTAGTTAGCCCTTCAATTCAGTTCATTCGCTCAGCCATGTCGGACTCTTTGTAACCCCATGGACCGCAGCACACCACACTTCCCTGTCCATCACCAACTCCCAGAGCTTGCTGAAACTCAAATCCATTGAGTCAGTGAGGCCATCCAACCATCTCATCCTCTGTCATCCCCTTCAATCTGCCTTCAATCTTTCCCAGCATCAGGGTCTTTTCCAATGAGTCAGAACTTCATGTCAGGTGGCCCAAATATTGGAGTTTAAACTTCAACATCAGTCTTTCCAATTAATATTTGGGATTGATTTCCTTTAGGATTGACTGGTTTGATCTCCTTGCAGTCCAAGGGACTCTGAAGAATCTTCCTCAACACCACAGTTCTAAAGCATCAATTCTTTGGAGCTCAGCTTTCTTTATAGACCAACTTGCACATCCATACATGACCACTGGAAAAACCATAGCTTTGATTAGACGGACCTTTGTCAGCAAAGTTATGTTTCTGCTTTTTAACATGTTGTCTAGATTGGCCATAGCTTTTCTTCCAAGGAGCAAGTTTCTTTCAATTTCATGGCTGGAGTCACCATCTGCAGTGATTTTGGAGCCCAAGAAAATAAAGTCTCTCACTGTTTCCACTGTTTCCCCATCTATTTGCCATGAAGTGATGGGACCAGATGCCATGATCTTCGTTTTCTGAATGTTGAGTTTTAAGCCAACTTTTTCACTCTCTTTCACTTTCATCTAGAGGCTCTTTAGTTCTTCTTTGCTTTCTGCCATAAGGGTGCTGTCATCTGCATATTTGAGGTTATTGGTATTTCTCTCAGCAATCTTGATTCCAGTTTGTGCTTCAACCAGCCTGACATTTCGCATGATGTATTCTGTATATAAGTTACATAAGCAGGGTAACAACATACAGCCTTGATGTACTCCTTTCTCTATTTGGAACCAGTCTGTTGTTCCATGTCCAGTTCTAACTGTTGCTTCTTGATCTGCATACAGATTTCTCAGGAGGCAGGTCAGGTGGTCTGGTATTCCCATCTCTTGAAGAATTTTCCACAGTTTGTTGTGATCCACACAGTCAAAGGCTTTGGCATAGCCAATAAAGCAGAAGTAGATGTTTTTCTGGAACCCTCTTGCTTTTTCGATGATCCAATGAATGTTGGCAATTTGATCTTTGGTTCCTCTGGCTTTTCTAAATCCAGCTTGAACATCTGGAAGTTCACAGTTCATGTACTATTGAAGCCTGGCTTGGAGAATTTTGAGAATTACTTTGCTGGCATGTGAGATGAGTGCGATTGTGCAGTAATTTGATCATTGTTTGACAATGCGTTTCTTTGGGATTGGAATGAAAACTGACCTTTTCCAGTCCTGTGGCCACTGCTGAGTTTTCCAAATTTGTTGGCATATTGAGTGCAGCACTTTCACAGCATCATCTTTTAGGATTTGAAATAGTTCAATTGGAATTCCATCACCTCTACTAGCTTTGTTCGTCATGATGGCTCCTAAGGCTCACTTGACTTTGCACTCCAGGATGTCTGGCTCTAGGTGAATGATCACACCATCATGGTTATCTGGGTCATGAAGATCTTTTTTGTATAGTTCTTGTGTGTATTCTTGCCACCTCTTCTTAATATCTTCTGCTTCTGTTAGGTCCATACCATTTCTGTCCTTTATTGTGCCCAGGTTTGCATGAAATGTTCCCTTGGTATCTCTAATTTTCTTGAAGAGATCTCTAGTCTTTCCCATTCTATTGTTTTCCTCTATTTCTTTGCACTGATCACTGAGGATGGCTTTCTTATCTCTCCTTGCTATTCTATTCTAGTTGTCTATTATAAAGCATTTTTAAAGGCCAAGTGAGGGAGAGAGGATCACAGGTGTGTGATCAGCTCAAGCACAAGTCTCTGATTGGTTGATGGCGAGGTCACAAGGAGTGTCACAGGGGTTAGCACTACCAATCCTTAGGCTCCAGTAGACCTGGGGGCTATGCACCCGTGTTCATTAAGTAGTTAACATCATCCATTTGTTTCATATCTGTAAAACAACTCAGGATGTGTAGCAGATACTGTTATCTAGGGACGTCAGGAGCTAAAGCAGATGGTATGGGGGAGGGGTCTGTCCCAGGAAGGTCCCATAGGGTCCTGCTCCATTACATTAAGACTGCATTACAGTTCCACTTCTCCTCTGTCCTGTCCTCTTTTCTTAGATCCTCCAGGATGCTAATCTTAAATATTCTCCCTGAAAATTCCATCAGGCAAATCTCCATCTGAGAGTCCATTTTCCAGGGAACCAGATCTTAGATGCCATCCAATCTGATCTTCTGTTTTGGGAAGGTTGACTTGAAAGATAGATAAATGATAGTTAGCTGGGGCTTCCCAGGTGGCTCAGTGGTAAAGAATCTGCCTGCCAAGCAGGAGATGTAGGCAGAGGATGCAATCTGAGTCAGGAAGATTCCGCTGGAGAAGGAAATGGCAATCCACTCCAGTATTCTTGCCTGGGAAATCCCATGGACAGAAGGAGTTGGTTAGCTAAGCTACAGTCCATGGGGTCACAAAAAGTTAGACATGACTTAGCAACTATGCAAGAACAAGATAGACAGATAGGGATGGGGTAGAAAACCAGAGGCACACAGAGAACTCAGGAAGCACAAGGCAGTGAGGCAGCAGAAGACACAAGGCAAGAGAAGCCAAGAATATGCAGACTCCATGAGTTAGAGGAAAAGCAAGGTTAGTGGACAACCTAGAGGGGTGGGAAGGAAGCTCAAGAGGGAGGGGATATATATATGCTTAGGGCTGATTCATGTTGCAGAAGCCAATACAACACTGTAAAGCAATTATCCTCTAATTTAAGCAAATAGCACATTATCCACTGCCAAGAGGGTGGCTATTGGAGCTTTTTATTTCCCTTTAAAAAATTTTAATTGTAGTAAGATACACACACTGCGAAGTTTACCATCTTGCCCATTTTTAGTATACGCACAGTTCTATTGGAGCTTTCAGTTTCCTTACTTTCTTCATGAAGCACAAAAACATCTGGAAGGAGGGAGTCTCTGTTTCTGAAAGACCTCAACCCAATGCATAGGAGGTGAGAGTAGAGGCTTAAAGATAAACAGACCCGAGCGCAGACCCTCATTCTGCAACTTTCTATGAATGAAAGTAGACCTTGATAAGCCTTGATGTCTTCATCATGGGCGCAGAGCAGATAGGACAGCACAGTGACGGGGAAATGCAGGTAGACAGATCAGCTCTGGCACAGACAGAAATGGGATGCTGGGCACGTTTCTTCTCTCCCTGAGCCTCAGTGATCTCATCTGTAAGGTGGGAAATTATAGTGCCTCCCTCGTAACTTTATACAAGGAGCCAATGACACAACCCTCACAGTATTCCTCATACTGTAAATTCTTTTTTTTTAATAAATTGATCATTTTCTTTTTGTTTTTTCTTTTTATTATTATTGAAGTATAGCTGATGTAGACTGACACTGTAAATTCTTGATCATTGGGAGCTACTTCTTCACTGAACTCTTTAACTCTGGTTAAAACAGCCAGAGCTGAATTAGGAAATGTGTGTGGGTTTTAAAAAGTGTTTCTCTAATGGGAAAGAATAAGGCCACGACTTAAATCTCTAGGCAGCAGGAAGAACTCTCCCTGCCACAGAAAACACCATCTTCCACGTGTTAAAAAGCCGCCCTGGTACAAATCAAGGTCGGTCCTCCCACTGTTCCTCCTGTTCAGCGGCAGTGGCTGAGGCCAAGTCCGGGATTTAGATGGAAGCTTCCGCCTGAGCTTGCCAGCAGGGACTCCTCCTGGCCCCAGATTTTGGAGCAATAAATAAGGCTCAGAGGCAATGACCTGGTAGGGCAGCCGTCTGGCAGAGCAGCAGGCTGGTGGGAAAGAATGGGTTGCGGTGGGGGGTCCCAGTCTGCATGTCTGCTCCCGCGGTAACAAACAGATACACACAGGCCATGAAGACTCTGCTGTGCTTGGTCCTTCTGCCTCCCCCTACCAGCCTGGCCCAGCCCACTCCGTCCCAGCAGCCTTTCCCCAATTGTTCTTTCTACTCCACTGGCCCTTTGCAGCTCAATCTATAAACATGAAGCAGCACGTCACTGGCCCATCACCCCATCACCCCATCACCCCGACATCCTGAGTTTGATGGCACCTTACAGAGCCTGTCCTGTATCCCCCACCTCCCTGGCCTTTCTCCCATTCCTTCTGCTTCTCTATCTCTGTGTCCCTCTTGCTCTCTCCTCCACCTCTCCTGTTCCTCTCTTCTTCCTTCTTGAACTCTGCTTCTCTCTGTGTTTTAGCTCTCTACTTCTCTGTCTCACCTCTAGCTCTGTTGCCCAGTTCCCTCTGAAGCCCCGTGTCTCTGTATTTCTTGGTCTTTCTATTTCCCTCTCACCAATCTGCTGTGTGACCTGATGGAACTCCTTTGCCCTCTCTGGCTCTTAATCTCTTCTCTGTAAAATGAGGCTCTTTAGCAAATGTTTTTAACAAGGCTCTGGGACAGCCACACCCAGTCAAGGCCTAGCTTCACCTTGGACTGAAGGTCAACCAGCACCTCTCTATACAACCACACGAGCTGTTAAAATATTTAAATAATCATCCTACTGGTGAGAGTTACTTGCCTGAACTCCTAAGATCACCCTCTATCATTCTGGCTCCTCCTGCTTCTGTAGGCTGTGATATGTGCTCAGTCATGTCCTATTCTTTGCCGTCCCACAGACTGTAGCCCACCAGGCTCCTCTGCCCATGGGATTCTCCAGGCAAGAATACTGGGGTAGGTTGTTCTTTCCTAGTCCAGGGGATCTTCCCAAGCCAGGAGTTGAACCTGCATCTCTTGGCATCTCCTGCATTGACAAGAGGATTCTTTACTATGAGTCCCACCCAGGAAGCCCACACCTGCTTCTGCTGCTGCTGCTGCTAAGTCACTTCAGTCGTGTCCGACTCTGTGCGACCCCACAGATGGCAGCCCACCAGGCTCCCCCGTCCCTCGGATTCTTCAGGCAAGAACACTGGAGTGGGTCACCTGCTTCTAATTCCTACAAATTACAAAGGAAAGTACCCAAACCTGGCACAGCCAGGAGTGTCCACAATTTCTCATTCTGATTGGATGCTTTCCTCTTTTTGTTCTTAAACGATAATCCCGCTGTGTAAGCCATCCAGTCTATGGTATTTTGTTTTAGCAGCCTGAGCCAGCTGAGATTCCTACCAATAGGCTTTGAGGAGAAATGTTACTTATTATTTCCCCATTTGTGTGTATAATTGCTGGTGTGAGGCCCCTTACTCTGTTGTGGGAGTCAGGCAGCCACCATGAGCCTGACACTCATTGAAAAGGTGACATGAAGGACTTCCCTGGTGGTCCAGCTTTAGCCAGGCTCCGAGCTCCCAAGGCAGGAGGCCCAGGTCTGATCCCTGGTCAGGGCACTAGATCCCACATGCTTCAACTAAGAGTTCACATGCCTCAGTTAAAGATCTCATACACTGCAACTAAAGATTCTGCATGCTACAACAAAGATCAAAGAGCCTGTGTGCTGCAGCTCAGACAGTTCAGTCACTCAGTCATATCTGACTCTGCAATTCCCATGGACTGCAGCGTGCCAGGCTTCCCTGTCCATTACCAACTCCTAGGGCTTGCTCAAACTCATGTCCATCAAGTCAGTGATGCCATCCAACCCTCTCATCTTCTGTCATCCCCTTTTCCTCCTGCCTTCAGTCTTTCCCAGCATTAGGGTCTTTTCTAATGACTCAGTTCTTTGCATCAGGTGGCCAAAGTATTGGAGCTTCGGCTTCAGCATCCATCCTTCCAATGAATATTCAGGACTGATTTCCTTTAGGATTGACTGGTTTGATCTCCTTGCTGTCCAAGGGACTCTCAAGAGTCTTATCCAAAACCATAGTTTTAAAACATCAGTTCTTCAGAGCTCAGCCTTATTTATAGTCCAGCTCTCACATCCATACATGCCTACTGGAAAAACTATAGCTTTGACTAGATAGACCTTGGTTGGCAAAGTAATGTCTGCTTTTTAATAGTGCCATAACTAAGTTCTTAACTTAGTGCCACAACTAAGACCTGGCATACCCAAATAAATAAATATAAATATTTAAAGAAGAAAATGTCACATGAGCAAAAAATAAACTTTTGTTGTTTTAAATAACTGAAATCAAGGGTTGTTTGTTCCAGGAGCATCAGATCAGATCAGATCAGATCAGTCGCTCAGTCGTGTCCAACTCTTTGCGACCCCATGAATCGCAGCACACCAGGCCTCCCTGTCCATCACCAACTCCCGGAGTTCACTCAGACTCACGTCCATTGAGTCAGTGATGCCATCCAGCCATCTCATCCTCTGTCGTCCCCTTCTCCTCCTGCCCCCAATCCCTCCCAGCATCAGAGTCTTTTCCAATGAGTCAACTCTTTGCATGAGGTGGTCAAAGTACTGGAGTTTCAGCTTTAGCATCATTCCTTCCAAAGAAATATAACTCAACTTAAAAAATCAGCATTTATTGATGACAACAACATATTAATATTATATTTTTTGTATGATATGTGATTTGGTTGCTGGGGGATTTGTTTTGTTTTGAAGGTTATTTTTTGGTGTTTTTCTTTGTGGAAGGTTACATTTACTCAGTTCTTACTACATACCAGACACTGAGGTTTTTATACATGATCTCAGTAATCCTCTATAGGAAATCATTCCTTTTTTTATTCATTCATTCAATAAATATTTGTGGAGTGCCAACCAGGAGCAAGGTGAAGAAGATAGACATAGTTGACCCTAACCTCATGGAGTTCAGTCTGTGCAGGGAAGGGTGTTGAAGCAGATGTAATTAAATAATCTAACAGAAGAGTAGAAACTCAAACTGCAATGTGTCTCTGAGAGAATTCGTGCTGTGAATGTGGATCACGAGGGCGTCTACTCTAGACTGAGGGTGGGAGTGTCGTGTTGGGGAAAGCTTCCCAGGACTTTCTCAAAATGAAGTTAGATGAGCCTAGGCTAATAGCATTATTATTCCATTTTACTGTTGAGAAAACTAGTGTTTTCACAAGATGGCTTGTAAATGCCAGAACTAAGATTTAAACCAAGCTCTAACTCCAAAGTTAACCTTAACCACTGTAACCACTAACTGTACTATAGACATATCTTTGTATTCAGAATAAAATGAGTAGTCAGTATTATTCAGATTTTCAACTTTAGTCTCAATATTCTAAGTAAAACTAGAATTTGGATCAGATTATGATGTTTCCCAAACCATCCAGCTGCATGAGTATGGAGACATATTTTAAATGTTTAAGTAAATATACTTGGGGTGGAGTCAAGTATGCCATTTCCTAACTCATTTAGAAAAGAAATAGAATTGAAGATAAAAAAAAAAAAAAAAAAACCTAAAGGCAGCATCAGCTAAACCAGCAATAAAAAGAGCAATTAGAAATCAATTTTTGAGCCACAATCAAAAAGCCCCACCCCATTCTCTGCCACATCTCTTCAAAACAGATGATAAGTTAATTCCCCACTCTTTGCAATTCATATTGTCTGTTCTCCAAAGGAATTCTACAGCACAGCATATCAGTATGGTTAATTATATCATGCTTATAAAGCATTTTGTAAGTAAAAATTGCTGTTGAAGGAACAGGACAGTTGCTAGCAAAAATAAAAAGGCAGAAGTTGAAGGATGGAAGAAAACCAGGTATCAAGATTTCCCCCACTCTAACTTCAATCTTTCTAGATTCTGATTGAGCTAATATGCACTCTCATTTAATTCTCATCTGAAAACACACACACACACACACACACACACACACACAAAACCCAGTCTTCCTTTTGGGGAATTATCATCTCTCTATTATAATGTGGTCATTGTGGGACTGTAATAAGCAAGACCTTTTCCCTTTGGAAAGCCCTTCTGGGGATGCTCTCTTTCAACAATCTTGAGTATATAAGGAGGAGACCTGTGACCTAGGATATGGAATTCTGAGCAGAGGGATGCAATGACAAGATTCCATGGATGTCAATTCAGTCCAATTTAGAGAAGACACTAAGGTGAGAATGATGAACAATTTCTTCTACCAGGAGCATCTCTCTTTAAATTCTAGTTCTTCAGTCTTCCCACTGATGAATCTTTCAGTGAAGTTCCTTCTGTTGCTTGCAACCAAAGATTCCTCAGCTGATAATAAGCTCTTCGCATCAGGTGGCAAAAGTAGAAAATCCTAAATGCACCACCAGGAAACTAATAGAGCTCATCAATGAACTCAATAAAGTTACAGGATACAAAAAGAATACACAGAAATCTGTTGGCATTTCTATCACAATCTTATTTACCAATCACATCAAAAAGAATAAAATACCTAAAACTAAACCTTCCTAAAGAGGCAAAAGATCTGTACTCCAAAAACTATAAGACACTGATGAAAGAAACTGAAGATGATACAAATAGATGGAAAGCTATACTACGTTCTTGAATTGAAAGAGTCAGTATTGTTAAAATGGCCATGCTACTCAAGGCAATCCACAGATTCAATGAAAAACTTATCAAATTATCAATGGCACTTTTCACAGAACTGAATTTAAATTTTTTAAAAAAAAATTTACAGGAACACTAAAGACCCCACATAGCTAAAACAATCTTGAGAAGAAGAATGGATCTGGAGAAACCACAGTCTCTGATTTCAGACTATACTACGAAGTTACAATAATCAAATCAGTATGGTATTGGCACAAAAACAGACACATAAATCAATGGAACATGATAGAAAGTCTACAACCTACATTCTTATGTCAATTAATCTACAACAAAGGAGGCAAGAGTATATAGAACATAAAAGACAGTCTCTTTAATAAGAGATTGTGTAGCACAGGGAATTATATTCAATATCTTGTAATGACCTATACTATAAGGAAATGGCAATCCACTCCAGTGTTCTTGACTGGAGAATCCCAGGGACGGGGGAACCTGTTGGGCTGCCGTCTATGGGGTCACACAGAGTCGGACACGACTGAAGCAACTTAGCAGCAGCAGCAGCAGCAATGACCTATAATAGATTCTGAAAAAGAATATATTTGCATATATGTGTGTGCACATATGTATTCATAAGTCATTTTGCTGCACATCTGAAATATTGTAAATCAACTATATTTCAATTAAAAAATTTTAAAAGAGAGTGAAATGTTCACTCTTTCACCCAACCATTCCACTTCCAAGAATCTATTCTAAGAAACAATGAATAACATCAGTGTTCAAAGCATCATTGTTTATGAAACTGAAAGTGAAAACTACTCTAAGTGTTAGGGAGGTAAAAAAATGGTTAATAATTATGCAAACTCTTTAATAAGTTGTTCTGAGAAAATTGGACAGCTACAATAATAAGAATAAAATTAGAAATTCTCTAATACCATACACAAAAATAAGCTCAAATTGGCTTAAAGACCTAAATGTAAGACTGGATACTATAAAACTCCTAGTGGAAAACATAAGAAGGACACTCTTTGACATAAATCATGAAATGTCTTTTTGGATCAATCTCCTCAACTAATGAAAACAAAAGCAAAAATAAATGGGACCTAATTAAACTTTTAAAATGTTGTATATCAAAGGAAACCATAAATAAAATGAAAAGAAAACCTACAGAATGAGAAAAAATATTTGCAAACAATGCAACCAATAAGGAATTAATCTTCAAAATATACAAACAGTTCATACAGCAAAATATTTTTTTTAAAATACCCAATCAAAAATGGGCAGACCTAAATAGACATTTCTTCAAAGAAGATATAGAGATGGCCAATAGGCACATGAAAAGATGTTCAGCATTACTAATTGTTAGAGGAACATGAATCAAAACTGCTATGAGGTATCCCTTCATAATGGTCAGAATGGCCATCATCAAAAAGTCTACAGATAATAAATGCTAGAGAGAGTGAGGAGAAAAAGGAACTCTCCTATGCATTGGTGGACATGTAAATTGGTACAACCACTATGGAGAACAGTATGAAGGTTCTTTAAAAAATTGAAAATAGAGTTACTGTATGATCCAGCAATCCTACTCCTAGGCTGTATTCAGAGAAAACTCTAATTAAAAAAGATACATGCACCACAATGTTCACACAAGCACTATTTACAATAGCCAAGACACAGAAGCAAACTAAATGTCCATCAGCAGATGAATGGATAAAAAGGGTGTGGTATACACACACACACACACACACACACACACACACACAATGGAATACTACCCAACCATAAAGAAGAATGAAGAATGAAATAATGCCATTTGTAGAACATGGGTAGAACTAGAGATTAAGTGAAATAAATCAGACAAAGATAAATATGGTATCACTTATATGTGGAATCTCAAAAACATGATACTAATGAACTCATTTACAAAACAGAAATAGACTCACAGACATAGAAAATAAATGTATGATTACCAAAGGGAAAAGGGTGGGGAGGCATAAATATGGAATTTGGGATTAACAGATACACCCTGCTATATAAAATAGATAACCAACAAGGATCTACTGTGTAGCACAGGAAACTATGCTGTGCTGTGCTGTGTAGCACAGGAAATTACAAGATTATTCAATATCTTGTACTGACCTATAAGAGAAAATATTCTGAAAAAGAATATATTTGCATATATGTCTGTGTACATCTGTATTCATAAGCCATTTTGCTGCATAACTGAAATATTGTAAATAAACTATACTTCAATTTAAAAATTTAAAAATTTTTAAAAGACAGTGATATGTTCATTCTTTCACCCGACCATTCCACTTCCAAAAATCTATTCTAAGAAACAATGGATAACATCAATGTTCATAAGCATTGCTTTAGGGATATAAGAAAATGGTTAGTAATTATGCAAACTCTTATGGACAATTTATTCTGGATTTTGTGCTAATCTCATTTTTGGTGACCAAGAGAATGTACCTCATAGATCTCTGGCTAAAGGGAGAGTAACTGACCAAGAACCCAAGTGCTACTGCTGGAAAGCTATCACTATATTTGCATGGTGGCCGTGTATCCCACAGGGTGCTTCCAAATAATGTCTGAGAGCAGCAGGATATCAAGACAAGTTATCCTGGGAGACTTGAGACTCCTCTGACAGCCAACATTGTCTCAAGATCTCCCTGATGGCTCGTGAATTTTCCTAAGCTGCGTGATAGTCTAGAATACTTCCACCCAACCTCCTGTCCCTCTCTCCTTCACTCAGAGTCAGACTTGCATTGTGACCTATGGCTCCTCTAGCCTTCTCATTTCACATGCTAGCAAGGTAATGCTCAAAATCCTTCAAGCTAGGCCTCAATATTACATGAACCAACACTTGCAGATGTACAAGTGGGATTTAGAAAAAGCAGAAGAACCAGAGATCAAATTGCCAA
Source organism: Bos indicus x Bos taurus (assembly GCF_003369695.1). NCBI lineage: Eukaryota > Metazoa > Chordata > Mammalia > Artiodactyla > Bovidae > Bos > Bos indicus x Bos taurus. The sequence continues at coordinate 26,350,207 of NC_040100.1, read as the reverse complement.
CATACACGGAATCATAGAAAAAGCAACAGAATTCCAGAAAAACATGTACTTCTGCTTCATTGACTACACTAAAGGCTTTGACTGTGTGGCTCATAACAAACTTTTGAAAATTCTTAAACAGGTAGGAATACCAAATCACCTTATCTGCCTCCTGAGAAACCTGTATGCAGGTCAAGGAGCAACAGTTAGAACCAGACATGAATAAATTGACTGATTCAAAATTGGGAAAGGGCTACGTCAAGGCTGTATATTGTCACTCTGCTTATTCAACTTAAATGCAGAGTACATTGTGCAAAATGCTGGGCTGGATGAAGCTCAAGCTAGAATCTTGAAAAACTATGGACAGAGGTTCGTAACATTGTACAAGAGGAGGTGACCAAAACCGTCCCCAAGAAAAAGAAATGCAAGAAGGCAAAGTGGTTGTCTGAGGAGGCCTTACAAATAGCTGAGAAAAGAAAAGAAGTGAAAGGCAAAGGCAAAAGGAAAGGTATTCCCAACTGAATGCAGAGTTCCAGAGAATAGCAAAGAGAGTTAAGAAACCCTTCTTAAGTGAACAATGCAAAGAAATAGAGGAAAACAGTAGACTGGGAAAGACTAGAGATCTCCTTAAGAAATTGGAGATACCAAGGGAAACTTTCATGAAATGACAGGCACAATAAAGGACAAAAATGGCAAAGACCTAACAGAAGCAGAAGAGATTATGAAAAGGTGGCCAGAATACACAAAAGAACTGTACAAAAAAATGCTTAATGACCCAGATAACCATGATGCTATGGTCACTCACCTAGAGTCAGACATCCTGGAGTGTGAAATCAAGTGGGCCTTAGAAACCATTGCTACAAACAAAGCTAGAGGAGGTGATGGAATTCCAGCCGAGCTATTTAAAACCCTAAAAGATGATGCTGTTAAAGTGCTGCACTCATTATACCAGCAAATTTGAAAAATTCAACAGTGGCCACAGGACTGGAAAAGATCAGTTGATCAGTTTTCATTCCAATCCCAAAGAAACACAATGCCAAAGGATGTTCAAACTACCATACAGTTGCACTCATTTCACATGCCAGCAAAATTATGCTCAAAATCCTTCAAGTTAGACATCAGTAGTACATGAACTGAGAACTTCCAGACGTACAAGCTGGACTTGGAAAAGGCAGAGGAACCAAAGATTAAATTGCCAACACTTGCTGGATCATAGAAAAAGCAATGGAATTTTTAAAAAATCTATTTAAATCGATCCCTGTTTCATTGACTATGCTAATGTCTTTGACTGTGTGGATCACAACAAATGTGGAATATTCTTAAAGAGATGGAAATACCAGACCACCTTATCTGCCTCCTGAGAAACCTATATGCTGGAAAAGAACCAACAGTTAGAACTGAACATGGAACAATAGACTGATTCAAAATTGGTAAAGGAGTACATCAAAGCTGTATATTGTCACCCTGCTTACTTAACTTATATACAGAGTACATCATGAGAAATGCCAGGCTAGATGAATCACAAGCTGGAGTCAATATTGCTGGGAGAAATATCAGCAGCCTCAGATATGCAGATGACACCACTTTAATGGCAGAAGCTGAAGAGTAATTAAAGAGCCTCTTGTTGAAGGTGACATAAGAGAGTGAAAAAGCTGGCTTAAAACTCAACATTCAAAAAATGAAGATCATGGCATCTAGTCCTATCAATTCATGGCAAATAGATGGGGAAAATATTGAAACAGTGTCAGTTTCCATTTTCTTGGGCTCCAAAATCAATGCAGATGGTGACTGTAGCCATTAAATTGAAAGATGCATGCTCCTTAGAAGAATAGTTATGACAAACCTAGACAGTGTATTAAAAAGCAGAGACATCACTTTGCCGACAAAGGTCCATATAGTCAAAGCTATGATTTTTTTAGTAGCCTAGTACAGATGCGAGGGTTGGACCATAAAGATGGCTGAATGCCAAAGAATTGATGCTTTTGAACTGTGGAGCTGGAGAAGACTCTTGAGAGTCCCTTGGACAGCAAGGAGATCAAACCAGTCAATCCTAAAGGAAATCAGTCCTGAATATTCACTGAAAGGACTGATGCTAAAGCTGAAGCTCCAATACTTTGGCCACTTGATGTGAAGAGCCGACTCATTGGAAAAGACTCCAATGCTGGGAAAGATTGAAGGCAGGAGGAGAAGGGGATGACAGAGAATGAGATCACTGGATGGCATCACCAACTCAATAAACATGAATTTGAGCAAGCTCTGGGAGATAGTGAAGGACAGTGAAGCCTAGAGTGCTGCAGTCCAGGGGGTCACAAATAGTCAAATATGACAGAGCAACTGAACTACAAAGCCTTCTCTAGCTCCCTCACTTTTTCCTTTCACAAGCATGTCCCCTAATAAAATCCTTAATCCTGTCTTGGTATCTACTTCTCAGAAAGCAGGAATTAACTAGAACTAACCCATTGGAACTAACACAGGTGACGGCAGATATGGACTGAGAAAACAGGCAGTAAGATGGGGATTTGAGACTAACTCACCCACTGCAAGGAAAGGTGAAGAAGATGGTCTCCTGGTTGGTAGGTGAATATGGATAGTCTCTGTCACAAGGTGGTGGCCAAACTGCTAAAAATTTCACCAAGAGTGACCTGAGAAGATGTCCCCATGAGAGGAAATGCTATAGCAAGGATGATAGAGGATGAGATGGTTGAATGGCATCACCAACTCAATGGACAGGGGTTTGAGCAGACTCTGGAAGTTGGTGATGGACAGGGAAGCCTGGCATGCTGTGGTCCATGGGGTTGCAAAGAGTCAGACACGACTGAGTGACTGAACTGAACTGAGTGATGTAAGTGGTTTAAAACTAGAGGGCCAGCAATACAGAGTTGGCTGGTTACTACCAAATTGTATTGATGTCCTACAGAAGACTATGGAGAGATTGGAGGCCGTTAACAAAGAATTAATGGCAAAGTGTGAGACCCAGAGAGACTATTTTCTATAAAGGAAGAGCATACACAGCTGAATAGCAGGCTGATAACTTACTTGTTAGAACTTACAGAACTCCAGAGACGTTTGTGTGCTTAGCCAAGGTAGGTGTGTTATGCAAAGGTTAGGGGCCTGGTTGAGAAAAGTGGGATCCTGAAACTTGGGATAGAGAAATCTAGTTGGAGACCAACCAGGATATGAAGGACATGGATTCTGCAAACCACCCCCTGGAGTCTCTGGGTTTGCACAGATGTCCCGCTCTTCCCCAGTAAGAGCTCCACTATGCTGGAAGATTTTGCAGAAGTTCTACCTGAGAAGGCAACAGGTGCTCCCCCTCGGGAGCTGCCCTCTGATCCTTTTGTGGATGCCAGGCCAGTAGCTAGGGCTAAATCCTAGGATAAGCTGGCTGGTGAGGTGCTGGGCTTGGTAAGGGAGGAGAGAGAATACATTTCTAATGACCTGAAAGAATTATCCAGCATGTACCTCCATGCTGCTTGCCCCAGGCTGCCCCCAGACAATGCCTGTGCCTGTCAGGGTTGCTGAGACAGTCCTGTTTCCTGGGAGGCACTGGACTCCTGTGGTCAATAAGAATACAAAAATAGATGTGAAAATAAGAGAAACAGATATGAGTTCAATTTCTTATAAAATATAGTCTACACTTACAGGCACACATACACAAAGGAGAGGAATCCAAGAGAAAGGAGTGCCTATACACCAAAAGATACTTTCAAGAATGTTTGGGCTTTATTCATAAAATATAAAAACTGGAAACAACTCAAATGTTTATCAATGGATGAATAGACTGTGGTGTAAGATACAACAGAATCACAATATAAGAGCAGGATAACAATAACAAAGGAAATGGATGCATCCATGCCCAGTCGCTTCAGTTGTGTCTGACTCTTTGTGACTCCATGGACGGTAGCCCACCAGGATCCTCTGTCCATGGGATTCTCCAGGCAAGAATACTAGAGTGAGTTGCCACACCCTCCTCCAGGGAATCTTCCTGACCCAGGGATGAAACCCACATATTTTATGTCTCCTGCATTACAGGCAGATTCTTTACCACTGAGCCTCCGGGAAAGCCCAACAAAGAGTATAGCTACATGCTATAACAAGATAGATGAATCTCATGAATACTGTGTTGAATAAAAGAAGTGATACCGACAAGGGATACTCCATATGAGTCCATAAATATTAAGTTCAAAATCATGGGGACTATTGCAAGAAGGACCAAACTAATAGTACCCTGGGAGACAGAGAGGTGAACATTGATTGAAAAGGGAATTGAGGGTGTGTGGAGTGTTGTTGGAAACATTGTTTTTCTTGATCAAGATGGTGGATACCTTATTGTATAAGTAAAAATTCATTATAATTTGTATACTTTATCATATGATTGCTATGATTCAATAAAATGTTTCAAATACAATAAAAAGATGAGAGAGTACACCAAAATGTTAACACTGGCTATCTCTGTTTGATGGAATTATGAAGAACTTTCAATCCCTTCATTATAAGTTTCTGCATTTCTTCAATTTTCCCTGAAGAGTGTATTTGTCAAAAAGCAAAAACAACAAGAGTTATTCTTAAGAAGGGAAATATATCAGGCAGTGATGTGCTAACTTCACACTGATGTCACGTGGGGCACTTTACATGCAAAGCTGGTATCATGAACTGTCTGGGTTACAGAAAACGCTACTCTTTGTCCTGATTTTGCCCAATTCATCACAATCCTAAAGCAATAACAGCACTGACAGTATAGTTAAGTAACTCTATCTATGGTAATGTTCTCTAGAAATTAAAACTTGAGTCTGTAATTTGGAACCCAAAAGCCATGGTACTTCAAGTATTTAGGCCCACTGCACATTGTTCCTTAAAAAGTACCAACAATACCTCAAATCAAGCCACAATTATAGACCTGTAAATGTAAAGCCATTATTATGTCTGGGCAAATACCTCAATTCCACTTGCATTTTAATAGTTGTTTTCCAATATTGAAGTTGCTAATGCTTTTGTTGCCTCTTAATGACTATTCTTAGCAAACAAATTTTGTGCCTTACAATTAGTGATTTTCTTCCTAATTATGGCTTTTTTCAATTTTCACATGAGATGACAAAAAATTTATGTTTTACCCATGAACTAGCTTATTACTTAATGAAAATTTGTCTAATAGCAGCCTTCTAGATATCCTGTCAAAATCAAAAGCAGCATTCAAAGAAGAGAGAGGTTGCTTTCATATTAACATTCAAAATTAATTTCTGGGTAGGGGCTGGGAGTGAGATGTAGGAGGCATAATTTCTTCCAAAAAGATTTAAATAGATTTTCTTACTTGGAGTCCATGGAGTTTAAAAGTGTTAAATATTTCTCTCTCCTTCCTTCTCTCTATGTGTGTCTCTCTCCCTCTCCTTTTCCCCCTCCCTCTTGTGTGCCTTTTTCTTTGCCTATGATACACAGATATATATATCCAACCTTTGGGATTCAAACTGCAGAATGGGAAAAGGATTACTCTCCTGTGTTAGAGTCTGGTAATTTCAACATTGCTATATGATCAACTGTCAAAGTACCTAATTTTCCACCTAGGCTTAGATTATTTAATTTCACTTCCATCCCCCACCCTCCACCAAGACACATTTGGCATGTCAAATGCTTTTGCTAGCCAGGACGCTCTGTCCTAGGACAAATATCCTACCTGTTCTTTGGGTTTTGAACCATAAATACAGCATGCTGGGAGTGGAACGCAATCTAATATTGTCCCCTAAACAAGCAGCCCTATTCTCTCTGGCAGATGCAGTCTGGTTCACTTGGCTGGGTTTGTTAATAATATGGAGGAGAAGCAAACTTTATCAAAAAGTAGTGACTCATTTTTCTCATCGAATAAAATCCATAAAAGATTTAGGCACGACCCAAACAATTTACATCTTAAATATTCATGCCCTAGTCTCAGCCCTGAAATGACATTTAAATTGTGTCTGGGGAATTTGTTGTGAGCTAACTGCCATGGCCCACTTCGGAGGGCTTCAAAGACGGGGAGAGAGAGGGAAATATTGAGACCCGTTTTCCATTTCAGAGATTTACGAGGGAGCAAATGAAATTCGCTTCTGCTCTCAGACCTGGCCCCCTGGGAAAGGAAACACTGTCCGAATCAAGTAAATAAGGTCCTTTGTGTCAGCAAAGGCTGTGGTGGATGAAATTAATGTTTGAGTGATCCTGGAATTTCTCAGACAGGCTGTTTAAAGCAAAGTTTCTCGGCTTCAGAACTGTTGATATTTGGGGCTGGATAATTTTATTGTGGGGACTATTTGTGCATTGTAGTATGTTTAGCAGTATCCTTACAGGCCAGCAGCATCCACCAAGATGTGACAACCAAAAATGTCTGCAGACATTGCAGAATGTTCCAGGGGGTGCGGGTGGTGGGAGGAAGGAAGATCAGATCTCCCTTGGTCAAGAACCACTGTTTTAAAGACAAAGAAGTCATTTGTCCCTGCTTTATCCTAAACTTGGGGAGATAATTTTTCTTTTTGACTTTTTCCTCCTTCCAGCATTTTAAAAATTGAGCTATAATTGACACATGCATTATGTAGGTTTAAGCTGTACAACATGTACAGACATATTGATACATTTATATATTGAAATATCATGTCACATAGTTGCTATTTCCTTTTGTGGTGAGAACAACTAAGATCTACTCTCTTAGCAACTTTGAAGTCTATAATGCAATTTTGTTGATTATAATGACTATGCTCTACAGTAGATCTTCAGGCATTCAGTTCAGTTCAGTCGCTCAGTCGTGTCCGACTCTTTGCGACCCCATGAATCGCAGCACGCCAGGCCTCCCTGTCCATCACCAACTCCCGGAGTTCACTCAGACTCATGTCCATCAAGTCAGTGATACCATCCGGCCATCTCATCCTCTGACGTCCCCTTCTCCTCCTGCCTCCAATCCCTCCCAGCATCAGAGTCTTTTCCAATGAGTCAACTCTTCGCATGAGGTGGCCAAAGTACTGGAGTTTCAGCTTTATGTATCCACTAAATATCCAAACGTAGTTGTAAGTTTGTACCCTTAAACAACATCTCCTCAATTCCCACAACAACACCCCAACCCCTGGTAACCACAATTCTATTGTCTGTCTATGAATTTGTTATTTTTAGATTCTACATATAAGGGAGGTCATAAGGTATTTATTTTTCTCTGTCTGACTTATCTCCCTGAGGATAATGCCCTCTATGTTCATCCATATTGTCACAAAGGGCACAGTTAGTTGACCCACTATTTGCCAACCACTTATTGATTACCTATCATGTACCCAACTTCACTGTACCACGTGAGATACAACAGTGCAGAACACAGAAAAAAACAATTTTTCTTTCACAGAGTTTGCATTTTTGCAGTTGGATAAAGCCAACATAGAAAATAAGTAAATCTGTGACCTGTTAGATGACAAAAGAAAGAAAAAGTAGAATGGGGGAGGAGGACCTAGAGTGCAAAGAATTTGGAGTCGGGGCAGGTCAAAATGTGGAAAGAGCAACGTCTGAGCAAAGAATGGAAGGAGGTGAGTACGTGAAGAGAAAAGGCGAAGGGATGTGTGACGGTCAGAGAGAACCATCAACCCAAAGATCCTGAGACGGGAGGGGAGCAGGACAGTGTGTGGAGCAGAGTGAGTGGGGAGAGAGTAACAGGAGATGCAGTCAGGAAAATGGTAGAGACAGATCCTGGGAGGCCTCATGGGCGATTCTAAGGACCTGGGCTCCCACAGAAGTCAAAATGAGGAGGTTGTGGAGCACATAAATGACACAATCTCACATTTGAACAGTCACTGCCTGCTGCGTTGGGAATAGACTGAATAGGAACAAGTTTGAAACAAGAAAATCAATTAGGAGGTTTTTGCAGTAATCCAAGTGAAAGATGATAGTGGCCAAGGGCAACGGAGGTGGAGAAGTGGCTGAACTATAGATATGTACTGAACTGTAGATATACACTGAAGGAAGAGCAAAGAGGGTTTCCTGCAGGGGTGGGCATGGGATGCAAAGGAAAGAGACATTTGACCTCATCATTTGCAAGGATGGAGCTGACATCAACTAACATGAGGAAGGCTAGAACAGATTTGAGTAGGGAGAAAGATCAGAAGTTTGGTTTTGAATATGTTGAATTCGAGGCATCTATTGGAGAGAAGTCCAAACTAGAGAAATAAGTTAGAGTTGTCACTATAAATATGATACCCAAAACCATGAGGCTTGGTGAGATCATCAAGGCAAAGAATACGAAGAACAGAAAAGGACTATGAGATGAGTTCACTAGACTCCAACAGTAAGAGTTTGGGAACCAGCCAAGGGTTCTGAGAAAGTGCAGTGAATAGAGTAAAGGAAACCAGGGGAGCATATAACCTAGAGGTCAGGAGAGAAGGGTGAGATCAACTATGTCAAGTAAGGCTGCTGGGTCAAACAACCACTGGTTTTAACAACATGAAGGTCAACATGAAGGTCATTGGTGACCTTCACAAAAGCATTTTTAGTGTAGTGCTATAGCAAACTGGAGCAAGATTCTTTTAATGGAAGGGAAAGAAGTGAAACTAGGCAGTACATAAAGATCTTTTGAGTTTCAGTGCAAAGGAAAGAAAAGAAATGAAGTGGTATCTGGTAGACAAAGTGGGGTCAAGAAAAATGAACATTTTTTCCATTTTAGAATAGTTTTAAATTTACAGAATTATTATGAAAATAGTATAAGTTCACAGTTACCCCATACCCAGTTCCCTATTATTAGTATCTTACATGGATTTTCGTATTTTTATTTGTATTTTAGTATTTGTCACAATTTGTGAACCAATCTTGATATATTATTATTAACAAAATCCATTTATTCGGATTTCCTCAATTTTCCCCCAATACCCTATCTCTATTCCAGTGTCCCATCCAGGACACCACATGACCCTTAGTAGTCACGTTCCTTAGGCTCCTCAGTTGGGCAGTTCCTCAGACTTCCCCTGTTCCTTATGACCTTGACAGTTTTGAGGATTATTATTATTGGTTGGATATATTGTAGACTGTCCCTCCATTTGTATTCACCTGATATTTTTCTCATATTAGACGGAGATAATGTATTTGGAGGAGGAAGAACACAGAGGTAAAGTGCCATTCTCATCACACTGTATTTACATCTTACCCCTATACTCCCATCATTATGAAGTTCTTCCTTCCTTCCTTCCTTCTTTCTTTGATATTTTTCACTGCCACTTCAAGAGGCTCCAGGCTTATCTATCTTGTATATTTCCTGACCAAGCCCTAAAATCAGTATCTCTAAGTAGCCTGGCTCAAAGGGGTGTTTTTTTAAGATGGAAGAAAGAATAGTGTGTTTACAAATGAAGAAAATTATTCAGAAATGAGAAAAAATAATGATGTAGGAGGATGGGCACATGTGGGAAGTCAAGGTTGGTGAATGCCAACGCCAGGACGTGGGAGACGAGCTTGTGGGTCAGTGTCAGCTCACTTCTGGTTGATTCATTTTTACCAATGAAATAAGAAACATGATCACCAGCTGAGAATGGGGAGCAGATGGGGTTTGAGAAGAGAGAAGAGGTATTAAAAAATTGTTTAAAAAAGTAATAGATACTATGGAAAACAGCATGGATATTTCCCAAAATGGTTACAAATAGAACTACCAATATGGCCCTAAAAATCCCACTGCTGGGTGTTCAGGCAAAAGAAATTGAAATTGGTATCTTGAAAGATATTAGCATTCCTATATTCCTTGCAGTACCATAACCAAGATACGGAAACAACCTAAGCAGTCGTCAGTGGATGAGTGGATAAAGAAAATGTAGCATATATATCTCACCTTCCCAACTGGTGCTAGTGGTAAGGCATCTGCCTTCCAATGCAGGAGATGCAAGAGATATGGTTTCAATCCCTGGGTTGGGAAGGTTCCCTGGAGTATGAAGTGGCAGCCCACTCTAGTATTCTTGCCTTGAAAATTCCATTGACAGAGGACCCTGGTGGGCTACAGTCCATGGGGCTGCAGAGTCGGACATGCCTGAGTGAGCACACAGTATCTGCATACAATGAAATATTATTCAGCCTTCAAAATAGAAGGAAATCCCATGATGTGCTATAACATGGATGAATCTTGAGGACACCGTGCTGAGTGGAAGTGAAAGTCACTCAGTTGTGACCGATTCTTTGTGATCCCATGGACTATATACAGTCCATGGAATTCTCCAGGCCAGAATACTGGAGTGGGTAGCCTTTCCCTTCTCCAGGGGATCTCCCCAACCCAGGGATCAAACCCAGATCTCCCACATTGCAGGCAGATTCTTTACCAGCTGAGCCACAAGGGAAACCCAGTGAAATAAGTCAATCATAAAAGAACACATGTGCATCCCATGGCTGATTCGTGCGGATACATGGCAAAAGTCATCACAATATTGTAAAGTAATTATCCTCCAATTAAAAGAGATTAATTTAAAAAGAACAAATACTGCACAATTCAACTCACATGAGGCATCTAAACTAGTCAAACTCATGGAATCAGAAATTAAAACGGTGGTTGCTAGGGACTGGGAGTGGGGGATTTGGAGGGCAGGGGCAGAGCTTTTTCCTTTTGGAGAAATCAGTCACAGTCACAAGAACTTGTGATAAGAACCAAATGAGATGATGTTGGATGCTGGTAAGATGATTGGAATAGTGGTTCTCTACGTGTGGTCCCTGGACTACGAGGCTCAAAAGCACCCAGAAATGTGAAAAAGGCAATCCTCAGGTCCTTCCCTAGACAACTACTCTGGGGATGGAGCCCAGTAATCTCTGTGTTAACAAGCCCTTGAACTAATTTTGATGCATGCTAAAATTTGAGTATCACTAGAACAATACTGGCTTCCCCGGTAGCTCAGAGGTTAAAGTGTCTGCCTCCAATGCGGAAGACCTAGGTTCAATCTCTTGGTCGGGAAGAACCCCTGGAGAAGGAAATGTTAACCCACTCCAGTATTCTTGCCTGGAGAATCCCATGGATGGAGACGCCTGGTAGGCTACAGTCCACAGGGTCGCAAAGAGTCAGACACGACTGAGCGACTTCACCATGACTAGAACAATACTACTGATTACAGTAAACAGAATGACTTATCATTTTATCATTATCATCATTATGTTTGTTGTGAAACAGCTTTCCAATGCAGGGGAATTTATTGTTTTTCTAGTGAGACAATAACATATAACATTTATTAATTAATAATATATTTCTAGGCAATAATGTAAGTACTTTATATGCATTATTTCAGCTAATTCTCTCAACAACGTCTGAGTTGCATTTTATTATAATTCTCAACATACAGATGGTGAAACTGAGGATCAGACTAAGTAGTTCTCTGAAGTTCACACAAGCAGTCACATGCAAGATCTGGATTCAAACTTAGGAGTCCCAGCAGCCCTGAAAATCAAAATTACTCTTTGGAGTAATTTCACTTCTAGTATTTCTAACCCAGGATAAAGAGAAATTTGTTGTTACCAACAGCATAAATAATGTAATAACAACTGTGTGAATTTGGGGAAAAGTCATTATGAGTTTGATAAACAACAGTGTACTAAACAACCAGCAACCAAGAAAAGAATTTTCAATCAACCAATGTCAACATGGACATGATGTGATAATGTCTAATAATGTCTAATGTCTAATATATGTCTGCTGCTGCTGCTGCTGCTAAGTCGCTTCAGTCATGTATGACTCTCTGCGACCCCATAGACGGCAGCCCCCCCCCAAGGCTCCCGTGTCCCTGGGATTCTCCAGGCAAGATGTCTAATAATGTCTAAAATAAATGAGGTCACTAACTTTTTCAATAAAGGAATAATTTATCCCCAAAAAAGATATTTTCATTTACGTACTCATTCTCAAGAGTATACTCATTCTCAAGAGCATTAAAATTTTGAAAAGAAAATGATTACAGTTGATGACATTGGTGAATTTCAATTCAGATTCTTGATCAAATAGTCATCCTGGTATCAGTTCAGTTCAGTTGCTCAGTTGTGTCCGACTCTGCGACCCCATGAATCGAAGCACACCAGGCCTCCCTGTCCATCACCAACTCCCGAAGTTCACTCAAACCCAGGTCCATCGAGTTGGTGATGCCATCCAACCTCTGTCGTCCCCTTCTCCTCCTGCCCCCAATCCCTCCCAGCATCAGAGTCTCTTCCAATGAGTCAACTCTTTGCATGAGGTGGCCAAAGTACTGGAGTTTCAGCTTTAGCATCATTCCTTCCAAAGAACACCCAGGGCTGATCTCCTTTAGAATGGACTGGTTAGATCTCCTTGCAGTCCAAGGGACTCTCAAGAGTCTTCTCCAACACCACAGTTCAAAAGCACCAATTCTTCAGTGCTCAGCTTTCTTCACAGTCCAACTCTCACATCTATACATCTCACATCTCACTGGAAAAACCATAGCCTTGACTAGATGGACCTTTGTTGGCAAAGTAATGTCTCTGCTTTTGAATATGCTGTCTAGGTTGGTCATAACTTTCCTTCCAAGGAGTAAGTGTCTTTTAATTTCATGGCTGCAATCACCATCTGCAGTGATTTTGGAGCCTAAAAAAATAAAGTCTGACATCTTGGTATGGGAATCACAAATAGCTTCAGCTTTGTCTTATGTCTAGATTGCTTCAGTTTCCATTCATTTTGCCAGTTTTACTTGCATTATGTTTTTCTTTTTGACAAGTTCGAGTTATTTTAGAAAAGTTAAGTCTTTCCCTTTCCTCCTTCTTTCTTAACAGTGGACTCTATCTCACTGAAAAATAATAATAATAAGGCCTTTAATAAATCAGCCAGTTAGTTGATGGCAAGGTAACTTTACAATTTCTTATCTGGATCACAAAATCATAGGACTTTCTAAAGAAGAAGCATAACCATTCAAATTTAATATACATAAAAAGTTGCCAACCACTTCAGTTAATTAAAGGAATAAAATACAAACAACACAAGCCATTTTTTACTTAACAAAGATGAAATACCAAAATACTATTGGTGTATGAGTATATTCATAGAAAATATTTCCTTGGTTAGCAATTAGGCATTAAAATTAAAATTTTAAAATTCCTATTAAAATTCCTTGTCAGAGTAATTTCAGTTCTAGACTAAAGTCATAGAATTTTAGAGCTGAAAGGGAATTTATTAGAAATATCCAGAGCAACTCCATCATTTCCAAATGAAGAAACTGAGGCACAGAGAGCTACCCAAGATCATACAGACAGACATTGGTAAATTCCTTTCATCTTTCCCAAGATTTCCACTAGAATTTGGTCCAGGATATTCTAGTTGTGAATTTAAAATCTCCTATCTTCAGAAAAAAAAAAAAAAAAAACAAGATTTTTTCTCATGCCTATGTAACATATTAACCAACTTATTTCATTATCCCAGAACCATTGAAGGAAATGTTGATCCACTGAGCTAAATGTTTTGAATAACAGTATGATGACAAATTTGAACCTATTTTATTTAAAACCTATTACTGGTATTTATCACTTTAAAAAATTCATTGAAATATAGAGCAAACACTTTAAAACACACCTGCTACCATGATGTTCTCTGAAATATAAAGTTTCTGAAATACAGAAACCGTATCTTGGTTTCCATCTTCATACCAAGGACAGCGCCTACCACCCAGGAGTTACTCAATGAATTCAATCATTGAAGAGGTAAGAATTCAAAATATCATGAAAAAAGTTCTTAGAAGATACTCCATATATGAAAAGTATTAGTGAAAAGAATGGAATGTAAGACACTAAAATCCACCTTAAAGTTAATGTCAGGTTGCTCTAACCCCTGGGCTCTGGAAATTCAAGCCTGGCTGAGGACATCTGCTCAGACCACATACTCACAAACTCACTCCAAGAACTCAAGTGGCTTTTCCTCCCTGTGGGGGTGTTCTTAGGATCAGCCCAGTTGCCCAACAAATCCCATGTTACAACTGAAGCCCTTAAGAAATTTCTTGTCCTCAAGTTAAAAAAGAAATAGCTTTTAATCAAAGAAAATCCATCCTTTTTGTGTGGGAAGGCCCTTGTTGTCACCTAGGCATGAAGGGAAGAAAATGGAATTAGATGTATTGTTTAAACATTCCATTTTTCTGGCCCCCTTCTAAAGCCAGAACTCAGTCTCTGCTTCTAAAAGATCATAAGAGCATAAATGATTGCAGCTCAATATGCTGTTCATAAAGGCATAATCATCACCTCTTTATTTCTGACCCACTGAACTTCTCTTCATTATGATACCCCTATGGGCAGAAATCTATCTCAGTCTCATCCAAGCCCTACAAACACCATCTAAGAGAAATTAATTGGCAGTAGGCTCTATGGTGGCAGTTCCCTGAGTCCGAGATCTGCCTCTTACAAGCTATGTGATCTTCAGCAAATCAATTCACTTCTCTGTTTTCACTTAGCAGCAAAATGAGGATAATACAAGAATCTATCTCATAGTACCACAGTGTGTCTTAAATGAGATACTAGGTGCAAATGCTCAATAAGCTTTTCATTTGTTTTTGTTGCTAGGCAGCATGCATGATCTTTGTTCCCCAACCAGGAATCGAATCTGTGCCCCCTGCAGTGGAAGTGTGGAGCCCCGACTGCTAGACCGGCCGGGTATTCCCAGTAAGTTGTCATTTTTATTGCTAACTACTACAGGTAATCATCTATGGCCTTTTGTCCTCATTGCCATTGGGACATCTCCACACTGACACATTTATCACATTTTCTCTTACAGTGAGGGCCATCCTCCCCCTAGAAACTTACTAACTCCACAGTTACAAGCCTTGAAAAACCTTTCTCTAAACACTCCAAATAACAATAATAATGTCAGCTAATATTTACTAAGGGCCTGCTCGGTATGTAGCATTTGCCAAGCATGTTATATGTTGGCACATATAACATGTGCCACCTTAAGTACTTATATAATCTTGCAATGTAGATTTCATTGTGAACTTCATTTTCTAAAAGTGAAAACTGAACCTCAGAGAATGAAGGGGCATTCCCAAGATCACCCAGCTAATAAGTGATGAGGCTACGATTCATATTCAGGTAGTCTGTATCCAGAATTTCATTCAGTACTCTGAAATGTTCTCTCCCCTTTCAGAAATCCATAGGTAGCCCACCTGGGTTTCACTGTCCTCTAACTTTCCATGTGACTTAACATTAAATCGTGAACTAGACTCCCCAGTCCTTGAGAGCAGGCTCATCCTCCTATCCTTGGGTCCAGCAGAACACCTAATCTGATGCCTATACCTAGTGAGTCGTTGCTAGTTGAATATCTCCCTCATTCCAACAGTCATCATATAAAGCAACTACAATTGTTTCAAATGACCTCCTCTCCTATCACTCTCCCTTTCACTCACTCTGGTTGAGACTCACTGCCCTCCTTGCTCTTCCTTAAACACACCAGGCACACATCCACTTTGAGAAATTTGCATTTGCTGGTTTTGTTCCCTGGAATGTTCTTCCCACAAATATCCACGGGGCTTACTGTCTTGCCTCTTCTAGACTTTGCTCAAAAGTTCCCTTCTCCAGGACTTTCCCTGACTCCTTGTTTAAAATTAAAACCTTATTTCCTCAAGTTATTTAAAATGGAATTACCGTATGATCCAGAATTCCCACTTCTGGGTATATATCCAAAGGAAATGAAACTATTATCTTCTTAAAAACGCTTATTGGAGTATAGTTGATTCACAATGCTGTGTTAGTTTCAGGTGTACAGCAAAGTGAATAAGTTATATATGTGTGTGTGTGTGTGTGTGTGTATATATATATATATATATATATATATATATGCTAAATGCATGCTACAACACTTCAGTCATGTCCAACTCTTTGCAACCCCATGGACTGTAACCTGCCAGGCTCCTCTGTCCACGAGATTTTCCTGGCAAGAATACTGGAGCAGGTTGCCATTTCCTCCTCCAGGGACACACACACACATATGTGATATATATATATACATATATATTTATATACCTCCACTCTTTTTTAGATTCCTTTCCCATTTGGCCATTACAGAGTACTGAGTAGAATTACCTGTGCTATACAGTAGGTCCTTATTAGTTATGCATTTTATATACAGTAGTGTGTGTATGTCAATCCCAATCTCCTAATGAAACCATTATCTTGAAGACATATCTGTATTTCCATGTTCACTGCAGCATTATTCACAACAGCCAAGGTATAGCAACAACCCAGGTAGTTGTTGATGGATGAGTGGATAAAGAAAAAATGGCATATACGTACAGTGAACTATTATTCAGTTTCTAAAAAGAAGGAAATTTGGCCATTTGCAGCAATAAGAATGAATCTGAAAGGCATTACACTAAGTGAAAAAAGCCACACAGAGAAAGGAAATACTGCATGGTTTCACTTATATGTGGAATCTAAACAAATAAGTCAAACTCATAGAAACAGAAAGCAGAGGTGGGGAAAATAAGGAGAGGTTAGTAAAAGGGTACAAGCTTTTGGTTATAAAGTCTGAGAATCCAGTGAAACAGGGTGACTGTAGTTGACAACACTGTATTACATAATTGAAATTTGCTAAGAGTAGGACTTAAAGGCTTTCATTTTTTAAAAGGGAGGGGATTAATATGTGAGGTGATGGATGGTGTTAATTAACTCAGTGGGGGAATCCTTTCACAAAGTATACATACATCAAATCATGTTGTAAATTTCAAATATTTTACAGTTTTGTCAACTATATTTTAAATTTTTAAAAATTAAATTGTAACCTCCTTCACTCCATCCCTGCTTTCTCTATCTCACTGCCTTGCTTAATCTTCCCCATGGAACTGATGACCTTCCAATAGACTGTACATTTTCCTTTTTGTTTGGTTGAACACTTATTTCTTCCCACTAGAATATAAACTAGTTTAAAAAAAAAAAAAAAAGACTGGGACCCAAACCCTAGTGCTCTTTCTATGACATCATATTAAATTCCTATTTCTGATATCCCCAGAACAGAGACTTCTGCCAGTTCTGTTGGCTGTCTCTCAGAATATGACTTGCAATATAATAGGTGTTTTAAAATATATTTTAATTATCCCTGCTTCCTGCTTGGCCTTGCCTCCTCCCACAGTAGAATCTGCAAAGAAAAAGAGCTTCACTTCCACTTGCTGGGTCTTACAAGCAGCCTAAGGAACAGCTGTTTTCTTCCACCAGCCCAGAAGTTACTGAGAAGTCCATCTTCCCCACTGGGCAAAGTCAGGCTTTCAGCGATGCATATAGCCCAGGAATAAAGTCTAATGAAGCAGTTGAGGCCAAGCGGCCTTCACCGAAGAGGATAAAAATCAGTGGGAAAACCAGCCAGGCTCAACCTGAATTACACAATTTGTTACTGCAAAGTATGAGTCTGTTTCTCCAAAAGAAACAGTCTGGAAAATGAGCAGACCGGTGGTCCGAGGAGCATTATCCCACCAGGAATAAGTCCCATTCAGCAGTGAACTCTCCCTGCTTCACCACCTGTCGAACAGGACAAAAGACCAAAGCCTGTGGACCACGCCGCACTGTACCTTGCACTCAGGCTTTCTAAGTTGAGAGCAGTGCGCTATATATCTTTTCCCATCAACCGTTAAAGTGCCTTTCATTTGCAGCGTGGTGCCTATTTCACCTCGGAGTTGTCTAAGGCTTTAGAAACCTCTCCTCGCCGTCAATGTCTCCAAGGTTCATGGAGGGTGAATACAGTCTAACTCAAAGGGACATCTTTATATTCATGAGAAAAGAGACTGGCATCCAGTGACTTACTCTAATTGGAGTCTCCAGGTACCCTCCTTCACTCTCCATCCTGGCGGAATCAGGGTGCAGAGTCCCATCTGGTGCAAAAGAAGAAGTGGGAGTCCCAGCACTGCCTTTTTCACTTCATCATTAGACCTTTGGCAATCCAGTGAACCTCTCTGGACCTCAGTTTCACTGAGCACTTATTATTATGCTAAAAAGAAGGAAGTAATGTCAACAAAGAATGATGCTAAAGCTGAAACTCCAATACTTTGGCCACCTCATGCGAAGAGCTGACTCATTGGAAAAGACTCTGATGCTGGGAGGGATTGGGGGCAGGAGGAGAAGGGGACGACAGAGGATGAGATGGCTAGATGGCATCACTGACTCGATGGACGTGAGTCTGAGTGAACTTCGGGAGTTAGTGATGGACAGGGAGGCCTGGCGTGCTGCGATTCATGGGGTCACAAAGAGTCGGCCATGACTAAGCGACTGAACTGAACTGAACTGAATGTCAATTGAAGGCAGAACCAGAATTCAAACCCAGTTCTCAAAGCCTGTGACCTTAACTCCTACGTTATATCATCTCCCTCATCCATCTTGACAATCCAGTTCTCTCCCTCTAAAATCTTAGTTTCTCTTCTCTCAAACAAGGAATCTTTTTTTTCAAGTTATGTGGATGGTTTTGACAAAACAACACATTTGCTTCTTTGATATCATCTGAAATAATCACAGTCGCTACTGTGCATCGTGCTTCCGATAAAAAAGGCAAGTGTAAACAGTATGTCTTTCCAAGACTCAATTTACACAAATTACATATGAGATGAAGCAGGCCGAAGAAAGGCGTCGTGTCTGGAGAAGGGAAAGACGGTGAAAGCAGCAGCAAACAGCCGGAGCGCAGCCCAGAGAGCTTTAAAATGTGATGCAGCAGAAAGGGGGTGGAGAGTGCAGACTGCGAAACATTCTCCTCTTTTACAATGTCGCTATTTTCTGGTTTAATTAGAATCCGATAGTGTGCAATATAATCATCACCTGATAACATAATTCCGTCAAACATGGAAGAGTAATATTCAAGTGACTGAAGCATGAACATAATTCACCTCAAGCAAGAGAGAGAAATTGTATTAGCAAAATGCCGCCAGATTCACTAATTAATTTGCTATATTATGCATGACAGGAAACAGCATAGAACAGAAAAGAAAAGCCTGATTTTTCTGAGTTAGGGAGGTAGCAACGGACGTACTTCCCCATAAATTATTTCTGCAAGGGGTTCATTATTTGACCAAGAATTGGCTAAAAGGGGATTTCACGGGGTAGAACAAGAACACAGTGATGAGCTGGTGGAATTGGTGTACTTATCCAGTTAGCAAATGTCAAAATCACTCTGCTTTACCACTAGCTATCTTCATTTATAGATTTCTTTCTCCACTGAAGCACTCATCTGTATCCTGCTTCAATACAAACCTAAGAAATGGGCCAATTAGCAGGCATGTCCCTTGGCTGATTCATCGGTACAGGTTGATAGCATTCAGCTCTACTGCGTTTGTCTCCCATTAATTGCTGGATGTCTAAAGAAGGCAAACAAAATAATATCACATTTTTACTGTCTCACCTTGAAGGGATAGACACTCACAAGGATAAAATTTTAAGTACATCCTTCAATCTATATATTGATAACAATTCATTGTCATCAATTAATTGAGATCAATACTGCATGCCTTCAAATTATTTATGTACAACCTCCCCACATAATGATTAAGATTTTAAACTCTGGATTCAGATAAACCTGGGCTCAAATCTTGGCCCTTTGCCACTGCACAGTCTTGGTCAGGTCACTTGTAAGTCCTTCTAAGCTTCAGTTTTCTCATCTGTACTCTAGAGCTGTAACAATTACATCTACCACTTTGAGATAATACTCCCCAAGGACAGTTGAACCTGCCACCTTGTAATTCTGCCATATTGCTGCTTCTGTTGCTTTTGGGGCCCAGATAACAGTGTAGTGAGTGGGATACAGCTGGCCTCTGCTGAAGACCCCACTGTCCAGAATGGAACAGGCCTTTTTTTGTTCGCTACAGCTCAGCAGAGACCATTCTGAGAATTTGCAGAAGATTTGAATGTGATGGAAAGAAGGCACAATACCAAGTATAAAACAGCAAGTTCTATTTTAATCCAACCACATCAATAATTATATTAAATGTAAATGGTCTAAGTATACACCTTAAGGGAAAGAAATTGACAGGCTGGATTTAAAAAAGCAAGACCCTACTCTATGCTATTTATAAGGAATTCACTTTAAATATAAACACACAGGTAAGCTAAAATGAAAAAATGTATACCATGCAAACACTATTCAAACTATATTTTTTTTATCTTTTAAAAAATTTATTTATTTTTTAATTGGAGGATAATTGCTTTATAGAATTTTGTTGTTTTCTGTCAAACCTCAACATGAATCAGCCATAAGTATACATATATCCCCTCCCTTTTGAACCTCTCTCCCATCTCCTTCCCCATCCCACCCCACTAGTTTCATGAAGAGCCCCTGTTTGAGTTTCCTGAGACATACAGCAAATTCCCATTGTCTATCTATTTATGTATATGTGATTAACAGAACAGCTTCAAAACACATGAGGCAACACCGATCAAACTGAAAGGAGAAATAGACAAATCCACAAGTTCATCTGGAGACTTTAGTTTTTCTCCCAGTAACTGATAGAACAAAGGGCTTCCCTGGTGGCCCAGTGGTAAAGAATCTGCCTGCCAATGCAGGAGATGGGGGTTCGATCCTTGGGTCAGGAAGATCTCCTGGAGAAGGAAATGACAACCCACTCCAGTATTCTTGCCTGGGAAATCCCCTGGGCAGAGGAGCCTGGAGGGCTACAGTCCATGGGGTCACAAAGAGTTGGACATAACTCGGCAACTAAACAACAATAACAAAACAATTGATAGAACAAGTAGAAAATCAGTAAAGATATATAAAACTATCAACCAAGTTGCCCTAATTGACACACAATATTCTATTCAACAACAGAATACACATATTTTTCAAGTTCACATGGATCATTTAACAATATATTCTGGACCATAAAACTAACTTTATCAAGTTGAAATGATATGAAGTACATTCTTTCAGTATGGTGGAATTAAGTTAGAAATCCATAACATAAACACATCTGAAATTTCTCCAAATACTTGGAAATTAAACAGCACCATTCTAAATAACCCAGGGATCAAAAAAAAAATGTATAATGGAAATTGGGAAATATATTGAACTTAATTTTTTTTTAAAAGCTGACACATCAAAATGTATGTTGTTGTTGCTGTTCAGTTGCTAAATCTATCAGATAGAATCCCTTGAATCTATTTGTCACTTCCAAGGTAGAATCATAAGGGATTTGATTCAGGTCACACCTGAATTGCCCAGTGGTTTTCCCTACTTTCTTCAATTTAAGTCTGAATTTGGCAATAAGAAGCTCATGATCTGAGCCACAGTCAGCTCCAGGTCTTGTTTTTGCTGACTGTAAAGATCTTCTCCATCTTTGGCTACAAGTAATATAGTCAATCTGAAGCCTAGGGGATGGGCAGAGGAGTGGGGCTCAGTGGCTCCAAGTTGGAGACTGAGTAGGGAGGAGAAGTGTCCACAGGAATAGCAGCCTGGCCTGGATGTGGGAATCTAGGCAAGGAGAAAAGAGTGTCCACTCAGAAGGGTGGTCTGGCCAGAGCAGCCAGAGTCTAAATAAGGTATGGAGAGCCGAGGAGGGTGAGGAGGGCATCGTGAGTGGAAAGAGGTTGAGTGGCAATAGCTACATAAAGCGGGACTGATCAAGTAAGTATAGTTGTACATGGGAGATTAGATGGACGTGTGCTCATCTTCTCCTGCAAGAATACCAAAATCCCAACTAGCTGCTGAACAACTATTGACAAGATGATGTTGGAACCCACAGAAAAAAAAAGATACCCCACATCCAAAGACAAAGGAGAAGCAGCAATGAGACAGTAGAAGGGGTGCAATCACATTAAAACGTGTGAAACATAGATGATAATCTTTAGAGGGAAATCTATACCATTAAATGGGCTTCCCAGGTGGCACACAATGGTACTGAATCCACCTACCACTGCAGGAGATGCAGGTTCAAGTCCAAGGTCAGGAAGATCCCCTAGAGTAGGAAATCACAACCCATTCCAGTATCCTTACCTGGAAAATTCCATGGAAAGAGGAGCAAAGAGTCAGATACTACTGAGCAACTAAGCACGCATGCACTATACCATTAAATACTTATGTCAGAAAATAAGAAAAGTTTCAAATCATGGCCTAAGCTTGCACCTTAAGAAACGAGGGGGGAAAAAGAAAAGGAAAATAAATTAGACTGAATACAAGCAGAAAGAAGGAAATAACAAAGATGATGCAGAACATTAAAATTGAAAACAGAAAAGCAGTAGGGAAGAATCAGTGGAACCAAAAGTTGATTCTTCTAAAAAATCAGTAAATTTAATAAACCCTAGCCATGAAGCGGTACTCATGCCTGGAAAATCCCATGGGTGGAGGAGCCTGGTAGGCGCAGTCCATGGGGTAGCGAAGAGTCGGACACAACTGGGCGACTTCACTTTCACTTTTCACTTTCATGCATTGGAGAAGGAAATGGCAACCCACTCCAGTGTTCTTGCCTGGAGAATCCCAGGGATGGGGGAGCCTGGTGGGCTGCCGTCTATGGGGTCGCACAGAGTCGGACACTACTGAAGCGACTTAGCAGCAGCAGCAGCCATGAAGCGACTTAGCAGTAGCAGCAGCAGCAGCCATACTGATCAAGAAGAAAAAAAGAGAGTAGACATAAATTATCAATATCAAGAATTAAAGGACTCCCTTGGTGGCACAGTGGACAAGAATCCTCCTGCCAGTGCATGGGACATGGGTTCAACCCCTGGTCAGGAAGATTCCACGGGCCAAGGAGAAACTAAATCCAGGTGCCACAACTATGGAGCCCACGGTCTGGACCCCATGAGCTGCAACTACTGAAGCCCATGAGCCTAGAGCTCGTGCTGAACAACAAGAAAAGCCCCCGCGATGAAAAACCTGAGCGCTTCAAGGAAGAGTAGCCCTCTCTCAGAACAACTAGAGAAAGCCTGTGCACATCAACGAAGACCCAGAACATACATAAAACAAAATAAAATAACACTGGTTTCTCTTTAAAAAATGAAAGAAAGAAAGAAATTCCATGTCCAAGTATCAGAAAACCCAATGTGATTAAGATGGCAGTTCTCTCCAAATTGGTCTATAGACTCAACGTCATTCCTATCAAAATCCTGGGGGCTGTTTCCCAAAAGATGTTACTAAAATAGGTATATAAAAGCAAAGGACCTAGAGTCTCCAAGTAATTTTGAAAAAGAACTGTGCTAGATGACTTGCGTGTTCCAATTTCAAAACTTATATGAATATTTACAAGAACATTAAAAGACATGAAACAGAAAAAATATGTACAAAATCTATATGCTTAAAACTACAAACACTAATGAAAGAAATCAATGATAACCTGAAAAAATAGAAATATACACTTCGTTCATGGGCTGAGAGACTCACTGTTAAGTTGCCAATTCTTCCCAGGTATAAATTCAGTGCAATTTCAATCAAACTCCCAGTTGGATACTTTTTGGTATAAATGAACACCTGATTCTACAATTTATATAGAAAAGCATAAGAATAGCAAAAACAACTCTTAAAAGGATGAACAACATTGGAGACTTCATATTATCTGATTTCAAGACTTACTATAAAGCTACAATAATTCAAGAGGGTGTGGTATTATTTATAAAATAAACACATAGTTCAATAGAACCGAATAGGGAACCCAGATGGTTCCCTATTTAACCCTAAATATGGTTAAGTTGTTTTTCATAAAGGTGCAAGAGCAATTCAGTGGTACTGAAGTAATTACTGCACATTTATATGCAAAATAAGGAACCTTGATCCTGATGCTGCACTATCTGCAATAATTCACTCAAAATGGATCATGGAATTAAATAGAAGATCATAGACTTAAATATAAAACCTAAAACATCTGAAGGAAAATATGGCAGAAAATCTCAATAGTCTTGAGTTAAGCAAAGATATTTTATATGATACCAAAAGCATAAAAGAACTGACTCATTGGAAAAGACCCTGATGCTGGGAAAGATTGAAGGCAGGAGGAGAAGGGAACGACAGAGGGTAAGATGGTTGGATGGCATCACTGACTCAATGGACATGAGTTTGAGCAAGCTCTAGGAGTTGATAATGGACAGGGAAGACTGGAGGACTGCAGTGCATGGGGTTGCAAAGAGTTGGACACGACTGAGTGACTGAACTGACTAACTGGAAAGCATAATCCAAGAAAGAAAAAAAGACACATTTGACATGACCAAAAATTAAAATGTCTCTCCAATAGCCAATGCTAAAAGAATGAAAATGCAAGTCACCAACTGGGGTATGCAAAATACATATCTGATATCTGTACTTATCCAGAATATATAAAAAACACTTAATAATAAACAAGCAATTCAATAAAACATGGGCAAAAGATAGGAGCAGACCCTCTACCAATGAGAATATGTGAATGACAAATTAGAACCCCCAAAGAAGATCCACACCATTAGCCATTAACTAAAACCACCGTGATATACTGCTACCCACCTATTAGAGAGGCCTTTTTTTTAACTGACAATACCACATGTTGGCAAGGATGTGAAGCAACTAGATAGAGCACTGTACATCAAGTGGGAATGCAAAATGGTACAGACACTTTGGAAAGTATTCTGGAAGTTTCTTGTAGATTTCAGCATTTATTTACCATATGATTCAGCCACCCCACTCCTAGGATTTAGCAAATGAAATAAAAATGTATGTTTACACAAAATCCTGTGTGTAAATATTCTGGCAACTTTTTCATAGTCATTCAAACTTGGAAACAATGTAAACATCCTGCAGCTGGTGAATGGATAAACTGTGCTATGTATACAATGAACTCAATAATGAAAAGGAATGAACTATTGACACATATAACAGCTTTATGAATCTAATATGCTAAGTGAAAGAAGGCCACAATTCCATTAAAATGACGTTCTCGACGAGACAAAACTATGGAGACAGGAAACAGATCAGTGGTTGCCAGAGGCAGTGGCTAGAAGGAGGGCTGACTACAGAGACACAGGAGATGATTTTTTTTTTGGGAGCGGGGGTTAAAATCACCTGGATTGAGGTGGTGATACATATGTTTGTAAAAATTCACAAAAGAAAAAAGTCATAGGACCAATGCTTTCTGATTTCAAAACTTACTACCATATAATAGGACCAAAAAACATGAAATGTTATATATCTTTTAAAAGTTGAGTTTTACTGTATGTGAATTATATTTCAATAAAAAAGAGTGAATTTTTCTATATGTAAACTATACCTCAGTCTTCCCTGGCGGCTCAACAGTAAAGAACCCACCTGCCAATGCAGAAGATATGGGTTTGATCCCTGGTTTGGGAAGATCCCCTAGAGTAGGAAATGACAACCCACTCCAGTATTCTTGCCTAGGAAATCCCATAGACAGAGGAGCCTGGAAGACCACAGTCCATGGGGTCACAAAGAGTCAGACATACTTATCAACTAAACAACAGCAAACTATGTCTCAATATTTTTTAAATGTGATGTCTACTGATGGGCACCTAGGTTGCTTCCATGTCCTGGCTATTATCAACAGTGCTGCAATGAACATTGGTGGAGTATTACTCAGCCATTAAAAAGAATACATTTGAATCAGTTCTAATGAGATGGATGAAACTGGAACCTATTATACAGAGTGAAGTAAGCCAGAAAGAAAAACACCAATCCAGTATACTAACTCATATATATGGAATTTAGAAAGACGGTAACAATAACCCTGTGTACGAGACAGCAAAAGAGACACTGATGTATAGATCAGTCTTACGGACTCTGTGGGAGAGGGAGAGGGTGGGGAGATTTGGGAGAATGGCATTGAAACATGTATAATATCATGTATGAAATGAGTCGCCAGTCCAGGTTCGATGCACGATACTGGATGCTTGGGGCTGGTGCACTGGGACGACCCAGAGGGAGGGTATGGGGAGGGAGGAGGGAGGAGGGTTCAGGATGGGGAACACAGGTATACCTGTGGCAGATTCATTTCGATATTTGGCAAAACTAATACAATATTGTAAAGTTTAAAAATAAAATAAAATTTTTTAAAAAAACATAAAAAAAATAAATGTGATGTCTATTTCTCATCTTATTGAGGGCAGGAGGAGAAGAGGGCAACAGAGGATGAGATGGCATCAGTAGACATGAGTTTGAGCAAACTCTGGAGATAGTGAAGGACAGGGAAATGGTGCAAATCCATGGGGTCTCAGAGTCGGGCACAACTTAGCGACTGAACAACAATAAAGTATCTAGAACCATGTCTGGCCCATAATAGATGCTTAATAAGTATTTATCCAGTCATTGTCATTAAACTGACTTTTTGTCTTTGCTGTGGCTGTTGTTTTTGTCTGCTCAGCACCTTACACCCCCACCCCAGCCCTGGTTATACTGCCACCTCCCTGGCCTCAATAATCCGGCCTGCCATCATGAGCGTGTGACAAAGATTTGGCCAATCAGAGTCTTTTCTTGGGCTTTTTTTCCCAACTGAAACTAGTGATCAAAGGAGCTCTTTTCCTTTCTGGTCATAGACAAGGTGCCAGATCAGCCTGAAGCAATACCTTCTTCCAGTAGAGAAGCTGTTCCAGAGCCTGAAACAGACATGAAGGGGAGAAGCAGAAACAAGGGAGAACTGATGTGAGTCCTTGGACTCTGTTGTCCTGAGACCAAAGCCACTCCTGAATTTTCCTAGGTTTTGTTACACGAATCAGTAAATATTCAGTTCAGTTCAGTTCAGTCGCTCAGTCATGTCCGACTCTTTGAGACCCCATGAATTGCAGCACACCAGGCCTCCCTGTCCATCACCAACTCCTGGAGTTCACTCAGACTCACGTCCATTGAGTCAGTGATGCCATCCAACCATCTCATCCTCTGTCGTCCCCTTCTCCTCCTGCCCCCAATCCCTCCCAGCATCAGAGTCTTTTCCAATGAGTCAACTCTTTGCATGAGGTGGCCAAAGTACTGGAGTTTCAGCTTTAGCATCATTCCTTCCAAAGAAATCCCAGGGCTGATCTCCTTCAGCATGGACTGGTTGGATCTCCTTGCAGTCCAAGGGACTCTCAAGAGTCTTCTCCAACACCATAGTTCAAAAGCATCAACTCTTCGGCACTCAGCCTTCTTCACAGTCCAACTCTCACATCCATACATGACTAAAAAGAGTTTCTATCACCTACTACCAAAGATTTTGAAAACCAATAGTAACAGTAACAATGAAGCCAACATTGATTAACTGCCTACCCTCTGCCAGCCACATTTTACCCACCTATCACATTCAGCCCTCCCCCTCAAATCTGTGGGTTAGGCACTCTTTTTATCCAAATTTTATGGAGGAGAAAACTAAGGAAACTCAGAGATCAAGTCATTCATCCAAGGTCTCACAGTAGTTGCAGGAGTATAGTGAGTATCCATATGGCATTGGTAGCATTGATTTTTCTATCCTTTAAATCATTTAAGAGGGAAACTCTAAAGTCTAAAACAAGGAGATAGAACCAGTCAATCCTAAAGGAAATCAACCCCAAATATTCACTGGATAGACTGATGCTGAAGCTGAAGTTCCAAAACTTTGGTCGCCTAATGCAAGAACAGACTCATCGGGAAAGACCCTGATGCTGGGAAAGATTGAAGGCAGGAGGGGAAGGGGGTGACAGAGAATGAGATGGTTGGATGGCATCACCCAGTCAGCGGACATGAGTTTGAGCAAACTCCAGGAGATGGTGAAGGACAGGGAAGCCTGGCGTGCTGCAGTCCATGGGGTTGCAAAGAGTCAGACACAACTTAGCGACTGAACAACTGATTTACAGCTGTGGTCTTCACATTAGAATCACCTGGAAGACAAAACAATTCCATTGACCAGGCCACATCTCGAGACCAGCTAAATCAAAATCTCTTTGTTAAAATCCAAATGTCAATGAATTTTCAGAGCTCCTCAGTGATTGCAATACATGGCCCAGGTTGAGACCCCTGTCTCAAGGTTTAGATTTGTCTTTCTCACCAAAGGCACCCCTTCATCCCCTGCCCTGCACTGAAACAAAAAGAGAAATATGCTTGGTCTTCCACAGAATGAATCAGAATCTATAAATTCAGATTTCCAGAAATTCTATAATTAAACTTGGGATCTTAGTTTAAAATATTTTCAAGGGAGAAAAATAAGACTTCTGTGCAGGGACTTTTAGAAAAAAACATATAGAGTATCAACATATAGTTGATTTTTATAGTATTGTTTATTTGGGCCCCAAAGGGAGGTCATTAGAACTGTAGAACCCTAAACTTTACTAAGTTCCCAGTGATGCAGGGCTTTTGCCAATACAACCAGCCATCAAAACAGGAAAGATGAAGGAATAATATTATCTGAGCCTCGGTGACACCATAATTATTTCACATTTGGGTTTTAACTCCTGAACCCTGATTCTTATGTAATAGCAATAATAATAACATGTGTCACCCAGACAGTGGGGCTTTCTGCCATATTTGCATCCCATTTTCAGGGAATGTCTAAAAGGACAAAGTCTTTTTCTTTGGGGAGACTTGCAGACAGATAAAACTTGGGATCTGTCACTGTGTTTATCCATCAGTCTGTCAGTGGGCTGTAAGGAACAAATTCATCACTCCCTTGTTCTTCCCTTCTCCTGCAAGGAGAATTGCTACTGCTGTTCTCAATTTGGCCTTTTAGACAGAAATAAAGCTGTCCCTTTCTCAGTAATGAGTTTTATTATATTCTCTTGATGAGGCTGAGCTATGTGGGATTCTAGTCCCTGGGACAGAAAACATTAGTCTGTACCTGCTGGAAGGATTCGGATTCATCCTGCCAAGTAGTCATGACCTTACACTATCCTTCCAGCTTTAGGACTCCAGCCCCTGTAGAGGAGACAGCCCCATGCCCAGGTCACTTTCTGTAGAGATAATTTTTTTCATAATGTTAAATCTGTGTGCACTGGTGGATAGGATGTATAGTTAGAAGCCAGTTGGCATGGGGATTAAAAAGATGAGACCTGGACCCAGGCACACTTGGGTTCTGTTCTAGTTTTCTCCAGCTGCCATAATAAAATACCACAACCCACATGGCTTAAACAAGAGAAATTCAATTTTTTCCTCATAGTTCTGGGAGGCAAGAAGTCCAAGATCAAGGTGCTGGAAAAATTCAGTTTCTGGTGAGACTTCTTTTCCTTGCTTACAGAGAGGTACCTTCTCTCTGTGTCCTCACATGGCAGAGAAAGAGAGATGTCCAATGTCTCTTTTCCTGTAAGGGCACCAGTCCTATCAGACTAGGTACCCACCCTGAGGACTTCATTTAATTATCTAGTCAGAGCTATGGTTTTTCCAGTAGTCATGTAGTGATGTGACAGCTGGGAATAAAAAAGGCTGAGCACCGAAGAACTGATGTCTTCAAACTGGTGCTGGAGAAGACTCTTGAGAGTCCCTTGGACAGCAAGAAGGTCAAACCAGTCAATCCTAAAGGAAATCAGTCCTGAATATTCATTGAAGGATTGATGCTGAAGCTGAAGCTCCAATATTTGGGCCACCTGATGTGGAGTGCCGCCTCATTGGAAAAGACCCTCATGCTGGGAAAGATTGAAGGCAGGAAGAGAAGGGGATGACAGAGGATGAGATGGTTGAACGGCCTCACTTACTCAATGGACATGAGTTTGAGCAAAGTCCAGGAGACAGTGAAGGACAGGGAAGCCTGGCGTCCTGAAATCCATGGGCTCACAAAGATTTGGACAGGACTGAGTGACTGAACAACAACAACCTTAATTACCTCTCTGGCTCCAAGCACAGCTGAGTCACACTGAGCATTATTAGGCCATTAACATATGAATTGGGCAAGAGTGGGAGGACACAATTCTGTTTGCAGCAAGTTCCATCCCAGCTGCAACTGACTGTGTGACTCTGGGAGAGTAAATCAACCTCTCTGGGCATCATGTTCCTCATCCTGTCCAGTGGAGATAAGAGTATTAATTTGTAATGTGGCTTTGATGACTGAATGAGGTGATGCTTGTAAAGGGATTAGCACAGCACTTCTCACATAGTAAGCATTTTTTTTTAATTACCATTTTTATTTAGTTTGGCAACTGAGGTTCAAGCAACAATGGACTTAGTGAAGCAATGAAGTGAATTTGGATATATTTTGAGGGCCCCATGTTTCCTCACAGCCCCTGGTCCCATCACAGAATTCTCAAGGACTCAACCTTTCTTCTCCAGGCTGAAACCAAAATCAGGATCTGCTCCATCTGCTCTCCGCGGTCAGAGCTCATATTTTCACTGGGTATCATGGCCTTTGGAGTCAGTGAAACCTGAGTTCAAATGCAAACTCTGCCACTCATTAGCTTTGTGGCATGATGCAAGGCTCAGGTTGCCATAGCTAAATACCACAGACTGGGAGACATCTGTTTCTCATGGTTCTGGAGGTTGGGAAGTCCAAGATCAAGATAACAGCCCACTTAGCTCCTGGGGAGACTCTCTCCTAGTTTGCAGACAGCTGCCTTCTCTCTTGGAGAAGGAAATGGCAACCCACTCTGGTACTCTTGCCTAGAGAATTCCGTGGACAGAGGAGCCTGGTGGGCTGCTGTCCATGGGGTTGTACACAGTCAGACATGACTGAAGCAACTTAGCAGCAGCAGCAGCAACAGCCTTCTCTCTGTGTCCTGAGATGGTAAACAGAGAGAGAGAGAGAGCTCTGGCCTCTTCCTCTTCTTATAAGGACACTAATCCCATCAGGGGAGCCCCACCCTCATGAGCTCACTTAAACTAGATCACTTCCCAATGGATCTACCTCCAAACACCAGGGGGATTGAGGCTTCAACATATGAACATGGGGACATGAACATTCAGTGCATAACTCTGAGGCTGTCTTCATCAGAATTTCTTCCATTGCAAGTGACAGAAAATCCAGAGTAAAACTAGATTAGGCACAGAAGTGATTTTGTTGATTCACAAATAGATAAGTCCTGAGACATTCTGGCTTGAGGCATGTCAGGACTCAGATAATAACAACCAGGACCATTCTCCCAATTCTTTTATGTTGGCTTTATCCTCCGGTAGACCAAGATGCCCCATCTCCTCTGTGCTCACATTCTATAACCCAAGCCACTCAAGCCAAGAAACATAACAGCAATTTCTCTAAGCCTCCAGCTAAAGTCCCACACCAGCTCTCACTGGTCTCATACATCCACTCCTGAACCAATCACAGGGGCCAGAGGGGTAGGACATTCATATTGGCCAGTTCTCAGGCACAAGGAGCTAAGAGAGGGTTGGTTCTACTTGAGCTGAGGACTAAGAGCAAAAGAGGGTGTAAATGCTGGATAAGAAGAGACAGCAGATGACCACTACACAGCCCCAATCTTCTAGTCTACAATGGGAAAAATATACCAAACTCTCAGGATTTCTGAGAACAGAATTAAATATGTGTTACTGTAATATTGCATAGCACTAACACGACAAGTGCTACTATATTTACAGTACACATGCACACACACACACATGCGCACACACACATACACCTGTATTCCAATATTCTAATTTCATAAGGCCCTGCCCTTGCTTTCCCCTTCAGTGGCAATCATACATCTCCTATAAACCACAGTAGAAATGATCAGTAGAAAGCATTGTTCAGGCATACCGACCCTCCTGAAGCAAGATGTTAATTAATGAAACCCTAGAAGAGATGAGTAACTCTTCCAAATAGACATCTCCAGATTCGTCCCAGAGGAAGAGACCAATGCCCCCTAAATGCTTTGGATGTGGAAGCCACCAAGGTCTCAGGAATTCCCCTCTGAAATGCAGATGGAATAGGAAGGGCTTTATCTTAAACACCAGCTAATAGGTACTGAGCTGTCACTTAGCACAGCAGCAGGGATTATCTGAAATGGGGCTTGATAGGGACTCTGGAGGGAGAAAGGAAAGAAAGGCATATCAGGTGACAGTAGAGAGAGGAGAAGGTGCCTAATTTCTGCTTTTCAGTTTTCACACACTTCTCTTTCAAATTTAGGCTAGTGAATGATTTAAAAGAATAATAGCAGCTACAGTTTAGAGAGCATTCCCTCTCTCCATGCTAGGCACTCAGGAGCAAGATAACACCTGTGTGGCCTTGGGCATGTTACAGCAGCTCGATGAGACCCCTTTTTCTCAGCCAAAACATCTAACATTAAGGAGATAAAATGAATTGTTTACCATACACCAAGCATTTTTAAACATGTATTAACTCATTTAAGCTTCATAATATCTGTATGAAATACAATGATTATTTCTATTTTATGAATGAGATTACTAAGATTCAGAAAGGTTAACTAACTTGCCCAAGGTCACACTGTTTCCACTTTTTCCCTATTTGCCACAAAGTGGACAGCAAGGAGATCAAACCAGTCCATCCTAAAGGAAATCAGCCCTGAATATTCATTGGAAGGACTGACGCTAAAGCTGAAGCTTCAATACTTTGGCCACCCGATGAGAAGAGCTGACTCACTGGAAAAGACCCTGATGCTGGTGAAGATTGATGGCATGAGGAAAAGGGGACAACAGAGGATGAGATGGTTGGATGGCATCACCAATGCAATGGCCATGAGTTTGAGCAAACTCTGGGAGATGGTGAAGGACAGGAAAGTTTGTCATGCTGCAGTCCATGGGGTCACAAAAAGTCAGACACGACTTAGTGAATGAACAACAACAGGTCACACAGACAGGAATTGACAGAGCGCAAATTTGAACCCAAGCAAAGTCCATGCTCTTGGCCCCTATATTGCCTCCTAACTCTGAGTTCAGCAAGCAGGAAGCTTTCAAACATATCAGCTGTTATTGCTATTTCTCTGTGTTAAGATGAAGATATTAATAATGTACTCATGCTAAGTCACAGTCGTGTCTGACTCTTTGCAACCTCACGGACTGTAGCCCACCAGGCTCCTCTGTCCATGGGATTCTCCAGGCAAGAATACTGGAGTGGGTTGCCATGCCCTCCTCCAGTGGATCTTCCCAACTTAGGGATCCAATCTGCGTCTCCTGTATCTCTTACATTGGCAGGTGGGTTTTTTTTTTTTTTACCACTAGCACCACCTGCATATTTTTATCATCATTATCATTATTAGAAGATTCAACAAAGACATTTTCATTTTGGAAAATAAAAATAACGAAATGTTATTCACATCTGTATCACCTACAGGTATTTAAAAGCAAGCAATAGACACTTACCCAAACACATTCAAGAAAGAATTAATATTTATTGGAAAGATATTTGGAAGACCGCAGAAATGAAGGGAAGATATAAATATACAGATTTGAAATGGAGCAGGACCCCATGGTCTTCCCCCCACCAACCATGTCCTCAGTCTGTCTTTTGTCTATGGAAAAAATTTAGCCAAAGAATAAGTGAGAAAATGTAGATGCAAAGAACAACAGGACAAAACAATAATAATTTAGTCAGTAAGACAGATACTTGGGCTTCCCAGGTGGTTTGGTGGTAAAGAATCTACCTGCTAATTCAGGAGACTCAGGTTCGATCCCTGGGTCAGGAAGATCCCCTGGAGTAGGAAGTGGCAAACACTCCAGTATTCTTGCCTGGAAAATCCCATGGACAGAGGAGCCTAATCAGCTACAGTCTGTGGGGTTGCAAAGACTCAGGTACGACTAAGCAATTGAGCACATAGCTAAGACAGATACAGGTACAGAGATAGAGATGTTGATGGATGTGTTAACCAGATAAAGGACTCCTTTTACATTGTACATGTGAATCAAATCATCACAGTGTGCCCTTTAAATATCTTACAATTTTACTTGTTAATTATATCTTATAAAGCTGAAATTTTTTTTAAAGAAGTGAGAGGGAGCAGAAACTCATCAACAACCTCAAAATTAAATAATCTTGTTTCTACCATCTCCCACCCCTATGTGTCTTGACTCAAGACTCAAGTTCCCAGAAAAGAGAGCTTGGATGGACCAGTGAGGGTCACAGACCCAGCCCTCTAGCCAAGCAGCAGAAGGATGGGGGAGTTCCATGATTGACAGTCACTTCAGAGCCCTGCAACACACACAGGGGAGTTCCCCAAGGAAAGTGACATTGAGCAAACAGAAACAAAAACAGTGACATACAGAGCCACTCCCGTAGCACCAGGGCTCCTTCTAAAAGTGACAGAACCTCGTCGGAGGGGAGGTCCTCATCTAATCTTTAAGATCTATCATTAGAAGAGCTTCCAGACAGGCACAAAGGGCTATAATAAAAATAACACAGATAATGTTACACCAGTGAAGAGTCTGACATGTCTCAGACCCTCCTTGAGTTTCAAGGCCAGAGCTGCGTAGGACCTTCAAGATACTTAAGCAGCTTCCCAAGGTGCAACACCCGGAAGAAAATGCTAACTGGATTTATGGGGCACGTTATTGATAAACCCAATGTCCATGTGTCATAATTTAATACTCTGAAGAATCTAATGGCACTAAAGGCTTTGTATTAACTAGAGAGACCCTGAACCTGATTTATATGTTGAGTGCAAATTGCTCCCAGGGGCACCCACAATGACAGGTCTAAACTACCTCTTGTGTCTTTGTTTCTTGACTCCTTGGTTTGTGTTTGAAACAATTCTCTAGGCAGTGCGACCTTTGCAATGTCATCATTGCTTGTTACATCTGTGCTGACAGCTAGACGTAAAGTTATGTCAGAGGTGGAAGCACACCCGTGAAGTGGACACAGCCAGTGCTGGACATGGTTAAAATACTTCAGAAAGAGCTATCACCTCCCCCATCTTTCCCTAAGAGTTGGTTTCAACATACAAAGCCATTCGTTTCTGTGTTTGGTAACAAAAACATAAAAGCTGTAACTCCTACCTTCAATGTTTCTCACAGACAAGTGGAAATTGAGCATGTTAGAAAATGTACTAAAATAGGAGTGAAAAGACCTAAGGTTCTTACCTATCTGGGCCACTTATCTATTCAAACACAAGCATATCACTTACTCTCTCTGATTCCCAGTTTTCTCATCTAAAAGATGCAGATAATAGTAAATCTACACCTATACCAATGGCCATTAGGAAGTTCAAACTACCTAAAGCACGTTGAATTGTGTACTTCGAAGTAATCCATAAATTCAGTATGATTCTCACATTCATGATGATTACCATACATTTCTCGAGCACCGATTATTCACAGGCTCATGCTGCAGACTTAAGATTTGAATCCACTATAGTGTTTTTGACTTCAAATAAAGAGATTCCCATTTGTTTTGCTCTGCTAAGGCCACATAACAAAATACCACAGGCTGGGTGGTTTGAACAACAGAAATTTATTTTCTCACCATTCTGGAGCCTGGAAGTTCAAGATCCACGTTGGTTTCCAGTGAGACCGCTCTGCTTGGCTTGTAGATGACGTCTTCTTGCTGTGTCCTCCCATGGCCTTTTTTCTGAGTGCAAGCAAGCTTGGTGCCTCTTCCTCGTTACAAGGACAACAGTCTATTAGACTAGCCCCCTGACTACCACCACTTTGTGATCTTTCAACTTTAATTGCCTCTTCAAAGGCCCCATCTCCAAAAACAGAGAGGGAACACAATTCAGTACATAGCACTCTTCAAACTGACTAAATCAATTGGGGTGTTATTTTCATGACATAAGAGGAAATGGACAAGAGAAGGGACCGTCAAGGTTCGCTGATGCAGGAAGTCAACTCTAACATTAGGAATCCAGACCTTCTCTGAACACTGTGCCCCTGTCCCATTCCACCACGTGAGCTCATTCGCAGCGTGGCTTCCCTCACTGACAGGATTGCCTGCAGAAACTGGGCACTGGGCTTCTCTAATTCAAGTAAGATGGAGGAGGAAAATGGGCTTTCCTTTCCCAGAAGCCCTCAGAAAGCCCCTCCCAGCACCTCATTGGCCCAGATTGGCACAGACCCGCCCATCCTCAAGTCAAACCCTGGGAAGAAAAATAGACTCACTGTGGTCGGATAAACCACCAAGTGTGGGGTCCACTACAGTGCTCGCTGTGTTTCTTGTCTTTAAGGAGTATGTATTCTAAAGATGAAAAGACAAAGATAACCTTTGAAAAGGGGATGCTGGGAGGGTAGGTTTTTCTTTTTAATTTGTCGCATTTTCCTCATGTATATATACTCTTTGTAGCCATCTGGTTCAATTCAGTTCAGTTCAGTCACTCAGTCACGTCTGACTCTTTGCAACCCCAAGGACTGCAGGGCACCAGACTTCCCTGTCCATCAACAACTCCCAGAGCTTGCTCAAACTTATGTCCATCGAGTTGGTGATGTCATCCAACCACCTAATCCTCTGTCGTCTCCTACTCCTCCTGCCTTCAATCTTGGCCAGCGTCAGGGTCTTTTCCAATGAGTCAGCTCTTCGCATCAGGTGGCCAAAGGATTGGAGTTTCAGCTTCAGCATCAATCCTTCCAATGAATATTCAGGACTGATTTCCTTTAGGAGGGACTGATTTGATCTACTTGCAGTCCAACCAACTCTCAAGAGTCTTCTCCAACACCACAGCTCAAAAGCATCAGTTCTTTGGAGCTCAGCCTTCTTTATAGTCCAACTCTCACATCCATACATGACTTTACAGGGAAAACCATAGTTTTGACTAGACAGACCTTTGTTGGCAAAGTAATGTCTCTGATTTTTAATATGCTGTCTATGTTGGTCATAACTTTTCTTCCAAGGAGCAAGCATCTTCTAATTTCATGGCTGCAGTCACCATCTGCAGTGATTTAGAGCCCAAAAAAATAAAGTCTGTCACTGTTTCCATTGTTTCCCCATTTATTTGCAAAGAAGTGATGGGGCTAGATACATGATCTTCATTTTATGAATGTTGATTTTTTAAATTAAATTTATGTATTTTAATTAGAGGCTAATTACTTTACAATATTATATTGGTTTTGCCATACATCAACATGAATCTGCCACAGTGTACAAGTGTTCCCAATCCTGAACCCCCCTCCCACCTCCCTCCCCATACCATCCCTCTGGGTCATCCCAGTGCACCAGCCCCAAGCTTCCTGCATCCTGCATCAAACCTGGACTGGCGATTTGTTTCCTATATGATATTATACATGTTTAAATGCCATTCTCCCAAATCATCCCCCCCTCCCTCTCCCACAGAGTCCAAAAGACTGTTCTATACATCTGTGTCTCTTTTGCTGTCTCCCATACAGGATTATTGTTACCATCTTTCAAAATTCCAAATTTTCTATCACCAATTTCTAAATTGGTGATATACAGTTAGTATACTGTATGGGTATTTTTCTTTCTGGCTTACTTCACTCTGTATAATAGGCTCCAGTTTCATCCACCTCATTAGAACTGATTCAAATGTATTCTTTTTAATGGTTGAGTAATACTCCATTGTGTAAAAGTACCACAGCTTGCTTATCCATTCATCTGCCGATGGACATCTAGGTTGTTTCCATGTCCTGGCTATTATAAAGTGCTGCGATGAACATTGGGGTACACATGTCTCTTTCAATTCTGGTTTCCTTGGTGTGTATGCCCAGCAGTGGAATTGCTGGGTCATATGGCAGTTCTATTTCCAGTTTTTTAAGGAATCTCCACACTGTTCTCCACAGTGGCTGTACTACTTTGCATTCCCACCAACAGTGTAAGAGGGTTCCCTTTTCTCCACACCCTCTCCAGCATTTATTGCTTGTAGACTTTTGGATCGCAGCCATTCTGACTGGCGTGAAATGCTACCTCATTGTGGTTTTGATTTGCATTTCTCTGATAATGAGTGATGTTGAGCATCTTTTCATGTGTTTGTTAGCCATCTGTATGTCTTCTTTGGAGAAATGTCTATTTAGTTCTTTGGCCCATTTTTTGATTGGGTCGTTTATTTTTCTGGAATGGAGCTGCAGGAGTTGCTTGTATATTTTTGAGATTAGTTGCTTGTCAGTTGCTTCATTTACTATTATTTTCTCCCATTCTGAAGGTTGTCTTTCCACCTTGCTTATAGTTTCTTTTGTTGTGCAGAAGCTTTTAGTTTTAATTAGATCCCATTTGTTTATTTTTGCTTTATTTCCAATATTCTGGGAGGTGGGCCATAGAGGATCCTGCTGTGATGTATGTCAGAGAGTGTTTTGCCTATGTTCTCCTCTAAGAGTTTTATAGTTTCTGGTCTTATGTTTAGATCTTCAATCCATTTTGAGTTTATTTTTGTGTATGGTGTTAGAAAGTGTTCTAGTTTCATTCTTTTACAAGTGGTTGACCAGTTTTCCCAGCACCACTTGTTAAAGAGATTGTCTTTTCTCCACTGTCTTGATGACTGTGGCTTTGTAGTAGAGCCTGAAGTCAGGCAGGTTGATTCCTCCCATTCCATTCTTCTTTCTCAAGATTGCTTTGGCTATTGGAGGTTTTTTGTATTTCCATACAAACTGTGAAATTGTTTGTTCTAGCTCTGTGAAAAATACTGTTGGTAGCTTGATAGGGATTGCATTGAATCTATAGATTGCTTTGGGTAGTATACTCATTTTCACTATATCGATTCTTCTGATCCATGAACATGGTATATTTCTCCATCTGTTAGTGTTCACTTTGATTTCTTTCACCAGTGTTTTATAGTTTTCTATATATAGGTCTTTAGTTTCTTTAGGTAGATATATTTCTAAGTATTTTATTCTTTTCGTTGCAATGGTGAATTGAATTGTTTCCTTAATTTCTCTATTTTCTCATTATTAGTGTATAGGAATGCAAGAGATTTCTGTGTGTTGATTTTATATCCTGCAACTTTACTATATTCATTGATTAGCTCTAGTAATTTTCTGGTGGAGTCTTTAGGGTTTTCTATGTAGAGGATCATGTCATCTGCAAACAGTGAGCGCTTTACTTCTTCTTTTCCAATTTGGATTCCTTTAATTTCTTTTTCTACTCTTATTGCTGTGGCCAAAACTTCCAAAACTATGTTGAATAGTAGTGGTGAAAGTGGGCACCCCTGTCTTGTTCCTGACTTTAGGGGAAATGCTTTCAATTTGTCACCATTGAGGATAATGTTTGCTGTGGATTTGTCATATACAGCTTTTATTATGTTGAGGTATGTTCCTTCTATTTCTGCTTTCTGGAGAGTTTTTATCATAAATGGATGTTGAATTTTGTCAAAGGCTTTCTCTGCATCTATTGAGATAATCATATGGCCTTCATTTTTCAATTTGTTAATGTGGTGTATTACATTGATTTATTTGTGGATACTGAAGAATCCTTGCATCCCTGGGATAAAGCCCACTTGGTCATGGTCTATGATCTTTTTCATGTGTTGTTGGATTCTGATTGCTAGAATTTTGTTAAGGATTTTTGCATCTATGTTCATCAGTGATATTGGCCTGTAGTTTTCTTTTTTTGTGGGATCTTTGTCAGGTTTTGGTATTAGGGTAATGGTGGCCTCAGAATGAGTTTGGAAGTTTACCTTCCTCTGCAATTTTCTAGAAGAGTTTGAGTAAGATAGGTGTTAGCTCTTCTCTAAATTTTTGGTAGAATGCAGCTGTGAAGCTGTCTGGACCTGGGCTTTTATTTGCTGGAAGATTTCTGATTACAGTTTCAATTTCTGTGCTTGTGATGGGTCTGTTAAGATTTTCTATTTCTTCCTGGTTCAGTTTTGGAAAATTGTACCTTTCTAAGAATTTGTCCATTTCTTCCACATTGTCCATTTTATTGGCATATAATTGTTGATAGTAGTCTCTTATGATCCTTTGTATATCTGTGTTGTCTGTTGTGATCTCTCCATTTTCATTTCTAATTTTATTGATTTGATTTTTCTCCCTTTGTTTCTTGATGAGTCTGGCTAATGGTTTGTCAATTTTATTTATCCTTTCAAAGAACCAGCTTTTGGCTTTGTTGATTTTTACTATGGTCTCCTTTGGTCTTTTGCATTTATTTCTTCCCTAATTTTTAAGATTTCTTTCCTTCTACTAACCCTGGGGTTCTTCATTTCTTCCTTTTCTAGCTGCTTTAGGTGTAGAGTTAGGTTATTTATTTGACTTTTTTCTTGTTTCTTGAGGTATGCCTGTATTGCTATGAACTTTCCCCTTAGCACTGCTTTTACAGTGTCCCGTAGGTTTTGGGTTGTTGTGTTTTCATTTTCATTCATTTCTATGCATATTTTGATTTCTTTTTTGATTTCTTCTGTGATTTGTTGGTTATTCAGCAGCGTGTTGTTCAGCCTCCATATGTTGGAATTTTTAATAGTTTTTCTCCTGTAATTGAGATCTAATCTTACTGCATTGTGGTCAGAAAAGACGCTTGGAATGATTTCAATTTTTTTGAATTTACCAAAGCTAGATTTATGGCCCAGGATGTGATCTATCCTGGAGAAGGTTCTGTGTGCATTTGAGAAAAAGGTGAAATTCATTGTTTGGGGGTAAAATGTCCTATAGATATCAATTAGGTCTAACTGGTCTATTGTATCATTTAAAGTTTGTGTTTCTTGTTAATTTTCTGTTTAGTTGATCTATCCATAGGTGTGAGTGGGGTATTAAAGTCTCCCACTATTATTGTGTTATTGTTAATTTCCCCTTTCATACTTGTTAGCATTTGTCTTACATATTGCAGTGCTCCTATGTTGGGTGCATATATATTTATAATTGTTATATCTTCTTCTTGGATTGATCCTTTGATCATTATGTAGTGTCCTTCTTTGTCTCTTTTCACAGCCTTTGTTTTAAAGTATATTTTATCTGATATGAGTATTGCTACTCCTGCTTTTTTTTTTTTTTTAATCTCTATTTGCATGGAATATCTTTTTCCAGCCCTTCACTTTCAGTCTATATGTGTCCCCTGTTTTGAGGTGGGTCTCTTGTAGACAACATATATAGGGGTCTTGTTTTTGTATCCATTCAGCCAGTCTTTGTCTTTTGGTTGAGGCATTCAACCCATTTACGCTTAAGGTAATTATTGATAAGCATGATCCCATTGCCATTTACTTTAT
This sequence comes from Bos indicus x Bos taurus, assembly GCF_003369695.1. Classification (NCBI taxonomy): domain Eukaryota; kingdom Metazoa; phylum Chordata; class Mammalia; order Artiodactyla; family Bovidae; genus Bos; species Bos indicus x Bos taurus. Next base: position 26,309,488 of record NC_040100.1, on the reverse strand, counting down.
TGTTTTGGGTTTGAGTTTATACACTGTTTTCGTGTCTCTTGTCTAGAGAATATCCTTTAACATTTGTTGGAGAGCTGGTTTGGTGGTGCTGAATTCTGTCAGCTTTTTCTTGTCTGTAAAGTTTTTGATTTCTCCATATTTGAATGAGATCCTTGCTGGGTACAGTAATCTGGGCTGTAGGTTATTTTCTTTCATTACTTTAAGTATGTCTTGCCATTCCCTCCTGGCCTGAAGAGTTTCTATTGCAAGATCAGCTACTATCCTTATGGGAATCCCCTTGTGTTATTTGTTGTTTTTCCCTTGCTGCTTTTAATATTTGTTCTTTGTGTTTGATCTTTGTTAATTTGATTAATATGTGTCTTGGGGTGTTTCACCTTGGGTTTATCCTGTTTGGGACTCTCTGGGTTTCTTGGACTTGGGTGATTATTTCCTTCCCCATTTTAGGGAAGTTTTCAACTATTATCTCCTCAAGTATTTTCTCATGGTCTTTCTTTTTGTCTTCTTCTGGGGCTCCTATGATTTGAATGTTGGAGTGTTTAATATTGTCCTGGAGGTCTCTGAGATTGTCCTCATTTCTTTTCATTCATTTTTCTTTTTTCCTCTCTGATTCATTTATTTCTACCATTCTATCTTCTAATTCACGAATCCTATCTTCTGCCTCCATTATTCTATTTGTTGCCTCCAGAGTGTTTTTGATCTCGTTTATTGCATTATTCATTATATATTGACTCTTTTTTATTTCTTCCAGGTCCTTGTTAAATCTTTCTTGCATTTTCTCAATCCTTGTCTCCAGGCTATTTATCTGTGATTCCATTTTTATTTCAAGATTTTGGATCATTTTCACTATCATTATTTGGAATTCTTTATCAGGTAGATTCCCTATCTCTTCCTCTTTTGTTTGGTTTAGTGGGCATTTATCCTGTTCCTTTACCTGCTGGGTATTGTTCTGTCTCTTCATCTTGTTTATATTACTGAGTTTGGGGTGTCCTTTCTGTATTCTGGCAGTTTGTGGAGTTCTCTTTATTATGGAGTTTCCTCGCTGTGGGTAGGGTTGTACCCGTGGCTTGTCAAGGTTTCTTGGTTAGGGAAGCTTGTGTCAGTGTTCTGGTGGGTGGAGCTGGATTTCTTCTCTCTGGAGTGCAATGAAGTGTCTAGTAACGAGTTATGAGATGTCAGTGGTTTTGGAGTAACTTTGAGCAGCCTGTATATTGAAGCTTAGGGCTGTGTTCCTGTGTTGCTGGAGAATTTGCGTGGTATGTCTTGCTCTGGAACTTACTGGTCCTTGGGTGGTGCTTGGTTTCAGTGTAGGTATGGAGGAGTTTGATGAGCTTCTATCAATTAATGTTCCCTGGAGTCAGGTGTTCTCTGATGTTCTCAGGATTTGGACTTAAGCCTCCTGCTTCTGGTTTTCAGTCTTATTTTTACAGTAGTCTCAAGACTTCTCCTTCTATACAGCACTGTTGATAAACCATCTAGGTTAAAGATGAAAAGTTTCTCCACAGTGAGGGACACCCAGAGAGGTTCACAGAGTTACACGGAGAAGAGAAGAGGGAGGAGGGAGTTAGAGGTGACCCGAATGAGATGAGGTGGAATCAGAAGAGGAGAGAGCAATCTACCCAGTAATCACTTCCTTATGTGCTCTCCACAGTCTGGACCGCTCAGAGACGTTCATGGAGTTATATAGAGAAGGGAAGAGGGAGGGAGGAGACAGAGGTGGCCAGGAGGATAAAAGGGGGGAATCAAAAGGAGAGAGACAGATCCAGCCAGTAATCAGTTCCCTAAGTGTTCTCCACCATCTGGAACACACAGAGATTCTGAGAGTTGGGTAGAGAAGAGAAGGGGGAGGGAGGAGAAAGAGGCTACCTGGTGGAGAAAAAGGAGAGTCCAAAAGGGGAGAGAGCAGTCAAGCCAGTAATCTCACTCCCAAGTAAAAATGGATACTGAAGATTGGGTTCTTAAAGGTACAAACTTGATAACAAATACCAAAAAGCAAAGATTAAAATTCTAGAGTAGAGGTTGGATTTTCAAAAATACAATATTAAAGAAAAGAAGAAGAGAAAAAAAAAAAACAAAGTCACAAAAGGAAGTTTGCTTTAAAAGATAGTCTTTTTTTTGAAAAGTAATAGTAGGTTATAAAAATGAAAATTAAAGGAGTAATAGAGGACTTAAAATTTTTTTTAAGGTAAAACAAATAAAATAAGAAATGAATGATCATAAAAATAGTAAAAATATATCTAGGACTTTCTCTGGTGGTGTTGTGGGCAGTGTAGGGTCAGTTCATTTTTGGATAGTTCCTTGGTCCGGCTTATATTTCTCAAGATCTATAGGCCCCTTCCTATGTAGTTGGTACTAACTACAGGGTTTTAATCTATTGCACCTGTCACTTTCAAGGGCGTTCCCTCGGTTTTAGCTTCTGTTTGCTGGTCTCTTCAGTGTCTGATTTCCACCCTGACACAAAGTGGGTGGTGGTGGACACATTTTTAGGCTCACTTGTTCAGTTGCACTGTGGGGAGGGAGGGACGCTGCAAACAAATAACATTGGCATGTGCTCGCAGTGTCTCAGCCACACTGGGCCTCCCCCTGCTCACGGCACATGTGTCTTCCCTGCCCACACTGCTCAGGCTCTAGGTTGCTCCACCGGGAACCGTCCGAGGCTGGCCCTGGGGTGCCTGCACCTCCTAGGTCTAAGCCGCTCAGGTTCAGGCACTCGAGTAGTCCTCAGAGGTGCAGACTCCATTGGGCCTGAGTTTTGTGCCCTTCCCAGCTCTGAGCAGCTTGGGTGATAAGGTGTTTGGCTCACCTTATCACCTTATCGGGATAAGACTTATCACCTTTCCCGTCCCTGCCCCTCGGTTTTCTGGGTGTACAACTGGTGCACCTTCTCAGGCGGATGATGACTGTCCAGAACCCCAAGAAGTCTTAGTTAGCAAAGAAGCCTGCTTGCAGTTAGGTAGATAATGTCTTTCTGGGGCTGCGATTGCCCTCCTCCGGCTCTGGCTGCCTGTCACCAGAGGGGGTTGGTCTGCAGCTGGCTAGTTCTGTTCAGCCCTTTGTTCTGTGCTCCGACCTGGTGGTGTCTTAGGGCTTTTCGCGTGGTAGCTATCCCACAGTCTGGTTTGCTAGCCCAAATTAGTTTGCTCTGATTAGCCTCAGGGCATTCAGGCCCGGTCCTTACTATAAGCAATGCAGCCCACCTCCCTGCCCAGCCCCTGCTTGCTAGTGGCAGGTGCAGGCATCTGCGCTGCTTCTCCGCTGGGGGAGTTACCGTTGGGCCCGTAATCTGTGGGTTTTAATTATTTACTTATTTTTCCTCCCTATTATGTTGTCCTCTGTGCTTCCAAGGCTTGCGACAGACTCGTCAGTGAGAGTGTTTCCTGGTGTTTGGAAACTTCTCTCTTTTTAAGACTCCCTTCCCAGGATGGAGCTCCGTTCCTACCTCTTTTGTCTCTTTTTCTGTCTTTTATATTTTTCCTACCTCCTTTTGAAGACAAAGGACTGCTTTTCTGGGTGCCTGATGTCCTCTGCCGGCATTCAGAAGTTGTTTTGTGGAATTTACTCAGCATTTAAATGTTCTTTTGATGAATTTGTGGGGGAGAAAGTGGTCTCCCTGTCCTATTCCTCTGCCATCTTAGGACTGCCTCTGAATGTTGATTTTTAAGCCAACTTTTTCACTCTCCTTTTTCACTTTCATCAAGAGGCTCTTTAGTTTTTCGCTTTCTGCCATAAGGGTGGTGTCATCTGTGTTTCTGAAGTTATTGATAGTTCTCTCGGCAATTTTGATTCCAACTTGTGCTTCATCAAGGCATTTTGCATGATGTACTCTGCATAGAAGTTAAGTAAGCAGGGTGACAATATACAGCCTTGACCTACTCCTTTCCCGATTTGGAACCAGTCTGTTGTTCCATGTCCAGTTCTAACTGTTGTTTCTTAACCTGCATACAGATTTCTCAGGAAGCAGATCAGGTGGTCTGGTATTCCTCTCTCTTGAAGATTTTTCCACAGTTTGTTGTGATCCACACAGTCAAAGGCTTTGGCATAGTCAATAAAGCAGAAATAGATGTTTTTCTGGAACTCTTTTGCCTTTTTGATGATCCAATGGATGTTGGCAATTTGATTTCTGGTTCCTCTGGCTTTTCTAAATCCAGCTTGAATGTCTGGAAGCTCACAGTTCACGTACTGTTGAAGCCTGGCTTGGAGAATTTTGAGAATTACTTGGACAGTGTGTGAGATGAGTGCAATTGTGCAGTAGTTTGAACATTCTTTGGCATTGCTTTTCTTTGGGATTGGAATGAAAACTGAACTTTTCCAGTCCTGTGGCCACTACTGAGTTTTCCAAATTTGCTGGCACATTGAGTGCAGCACTTTCACAGCATCATCTTTTAGGATTTGAAATAGCTCAACTGGAATTCCATCACCTCTGCTAGCTTTGTTCATAGTGATGCTTCCTAAGGCCCACTTGACTTCACATTCCAGGATGTCTGGCTCTAGGTGAGTGATCACACCATTGTGGTTATCTGGGTCATGAAGATCTTTTTTGTGTAGTTCTTCTGTGTATTCTTGCCACTTCTTCTTAATATCTTCTGCTTCTGTTAGGTCCATACCATTTCTGTCCTTTATTGTGCCCATCTTTGCATGAAATATCCCCTTGATATCTCTATTTTTCTTGAAGAGACCTCTAGTCTTTCCCATTCTATTGTTTTCTTCTATTTCTTTGCATTGATCATTGAGGAAGGCTTTCTTATCTCTCCTTGCTATTCTTTGGAACTTTGCATTCAGATGGATATGTCTTTCCTTTTCTGCTTTGCCTTTAGCTTCTCTTCCTTTCTCAGCTATTTGTAAGGCCTCCTCAGGAAACTATTTTGCCTTTTTGCATTTCTTTTTCTTGGGAATGGTTTTGATCACTGCCTCCTGTACAATGTCATGAAACTCTGTCCATAGTTCTTCAGGCACTCTATCCATCAGATCTAATCCCTTGAATCTATTTGTCACTTTCACTGTATAATCACCAGGGATTTTATTTAGGTCATACGTGAATGGTCTAGTGGTTTTCCTTACTTTCTTCAATTTAAGTCTGAATTTGGCAATAAGGAGTTCATGATCTGAGCCACAGTCAGCTCCCAGTCTTATTTTTGCTGACTGTATAGAGCTTCTCCATCTTTGGCTGCAAAGAATATAATCAATCTGATTTTGGTATTGACCATCTGGTGATGTCCATGGGTAGATCTTCTCTTGTGTTGTTAGAAGAGGATGTTTTCTGTGACCAGTGTGTTCTCTTGGCAAAACTCTGTTAGCCTTTGCCCTGCTTCATTTTGTAGGTTGGAAAAGACAAAGTCTGGAAGGTGACTTCAGATGAAGAAAGGACATTTGTTTGATGGGAAAATGATGCAGCTGTGACAAAGTTTTTATCACTTATCTAGAGAAGAAAAAGAACCCTTTTCTGAGCTTTCATGTTCCAGTGGCTGTGTAGTTTGCAATCTCATTTTATCCTCACACTGTATTGAGGATATTGGTAAGGTACACATTATTCCCACTGTAGAAGAAACAGAGGCCCAGAGGGTCAAGAAGTGTGTTGAAGGTCACACAGCCCCAGTATGACTCCACATCCATGTTATTTCCATCACATCATGATGATTCCTAAAGACAGTTGGAGGCCTTCCCTTCTCAACTCCCCACCCCCCTGTTTTATAACAGCTATAGCAATAAATACAATTTGTTGAGCACTCATCATGTTCCAGGTAATGTACAGAATATTTGAAACATGATAGCAACCAAAAATATAATTTGTGAATATTAACAAACAGAAACCTCATTTTAAAATGGGGTCAGGGACCAGAGGGGAGAGCTCTCACACCCTGCAACTCAACCTCAATCGGCAACCCAATAGGAAGAGACAAACCTGACATCTCCAATATGAAAAGGTTTCCACTTTACTACCCGGCAGAGGGAAGGAAGAATTTCTCCTTGCCCATTAACAGCCCAGCCAATGAGAGACTGTCAAAATGCAGCTAATGAAAAGTCCCTTTATAGGGCTTCCCTGATGAAGAATCTGCCTGCCAATACAGGAGACAAGGATTCAGTCCCTGACACAGAAGATCCCACATGCCAACTGGGGAAATGAAGCCTGTGTGCTACTGAAGCCCACAAGCCCTGGAGCCCATGCTCCACAACAAGAGAAGCCACCACAGTGAGAAGCCCATGCACTGCAACTAGAGAAAATCCTGTACAGCCACGAAGATCCAGCACAGCCAAAAATAAATAAATAAAATTACATTAAAAAAGAAAGAAAAGCCCCCATAATTCAAACTCCCAGTTTCTTTCAATGGACTGTTTCTGACAGCCCCTCCCAGCTACCCCTTCTACTGTATAAAAGAATGGTATCTCCTTGTTCTCTGGGCTTGCCTGTAATAGCCATACTTTGCATGCGTTAAATTACAGTTCTTTGCTGTTCTTCAATAAACCAATTTTTCTGATAAAACACCTGGCTATTTTATTGTTTTAGGTCAACACATGTATTTAATCCCTCCAGCCCTCCAAAATGAGTGCACTTCATTTTGCATTCTAGGCCTTCATAGAAAAAGTAAAATGCTTATAAAGACCACTAAAAAGAAACCTGAATGATGTAGGACAAATACCATGTTTGTGAATATGATATCAAATAATATTTTACTATTGTAAGGATATTAATTTTCCCCCAACATTAATCCATGGATTTAACACTGTTCTAATGAAAATTCCAGCAGAATTTTTTTAGGAATCTGAAAAGCTGATTCTAAAGTGTATGTGGAAATTTAAAAGACATGAATATCTAAGGTAATTTTAGAAAATGAGAGTAAAGATTTATTTTACTAAATATTAAGGCATATCACTAAATCACAGTAATTTTTTAAGTGTGGTAGAGATTCCAGAAACATTCCTACATATGTAAGAGATTTGGTCTCATAGCCCAATTAGGAAAGAATGAATGATTTGGTAGATTTTCATGGGGAAATTGGTTCACTGTATGAAAAAAATAAAATTGGAACTTCACATCTTAAAGTGAAAGACAAATTATAAAAGTTATCAAAGAAAATGGAGGAAATATCTTTGTGACTTTAAAAGTGGGAGGTTGCTAAGCAATTTCTAAAAAGGGTCATCCATAACAGGAAAGCATAAAATGTTTGTCTACATTAAAATTAAGATTTCTGCTCAGAAAAGGACATCACCCACAGATTTCACAGCTTGTAGACTGTGAAAGGATATTTAAAATTGGGCTGACATTGATATCTAGAGAAACTCTGATTCCAAAAAAAAAAAGGCAAAATTTTAGGAAACTCAATAGAAAAATGGGCAATGTCTATGAAAAGAATATTAACAGAAGAGGAAACACTAATGGATAATAAGTATATGAAGAGATACTCAACCTTGTTAGTAATCAGAGAGAAGCATATTAAACCAACAATGATATATCACTTTACACCCAATCAGATCAGCAAAAATTACAAAGTTGGAGAACATCAAGTGCCAGGGAGAAGTATAAACTAAGCAACTATTCCAAATAGCAATCTCTCAGTACTCAGTGCAATTAACTATGCATCTGCCCAACAATCCCCTGCCTGGGCAAGTGCCCCAGAGACACACCCACAAAACTATAAAGATACAGGCATAAGGCTGTTCACTGTAGATTTCCTTGTGACAGCAAAGACTTTGATGTCCCTTATCGTCTTCTCTAGATGTATGCAGTGTGGTCTGAGCATACGTTGACTCCCAGGCAACACTCAGAATTTAATGAATTAGCTTTACATAGAACAAATGAAGAGATGTCAAAAATATAGAGTTGAGTGGAGAAGAGTGAAGTTTAGAACCCCAAACCATTTATGTAAACTAACCAGAACATACAGAGACAACTCGATATACTTTATCAGTTATGTACATATATCTATTATACAGTAACATATAAATGGGGAACAGGGAAAGTAGGTATTCTGGATACCTAATGAGTGCCTGTGGCTTGGGAGGGGAGTTTGAGGAGACTTGGAGGTTGAGGAGAACATGTAATAGAAGGAAATAAAAACTTGAGGGATTTGCTCTGAACCACTAAATGTGAATAAATCTACTCTATGCCCCTGCAGTACCAGCGTTGCTCACCAAGGTGATGGGGAAACTGCTCTGAGTACATTATTTCATTTAACCCTCACCAAAAATGCTAGGAGGTAAGTATCAATGTTTGTCCCATTTTTGTTTTGAAAAATAAGCCTCAAAAAAAAAAAAAAAAAAGTCTCAGTGAGGTTAAGGAGTTTGCCCAAAGCCAGGTACTTGCCCAAGCAAGTAAATGGTAGGAGATGGGTCTGAAATAGGGCCACGAGCCTCCAGATCCCACACTCTTAGCATCACATTCTACCACCTGTGTTCAGAAACGCCCTCTGCTAGAGTTCAACATAGTAGAACATAATAAAATGCAAGTGTACTAAATTATTTCACTCACATCTGAATCTAAGACAGTCCCTGGTACAGGCTTATTTTTAGTGGACTAGCAACACCTGACCAAGCCAAACAACAACTTGAGCTCAACAACTTCACAGCTTCTAATGAAAAAGCCTAAGCAAAAACTGGTTCTTGTGGCCCATCTTTTTGCATGATGCAGCAACTTGTACCATAGGCCATCATTTCCCAAATAAGTTGCATAAGATTTTCAATACCACGTGTACAATTATATAAGAGTCAAAACCTATATGAACTCAATACATTTTGCTTCACTTCAACAGAAACTCCAAGAGCAAATTTACCTTGTGAAATTATAGTATAGCAGAAAAAGAAAATCTTGAAACTCCCTGAGAACCAAGTATTAATAGCCTTAGATGATATGTGTCACATTGTCTATGCTTGGTGAATGTTGAGTAGTGGGGTAAATGAGTGGCTAGATGGGTGGAAGATGGCTGGCTGGCTGGATGGATGGATGGCTGGATGGCTGGATGGCTGGTTGGGTGGATGATGAATGGATGGAGGATGAGTGAGTGAGTAAATTATATGCATCTTGACTCCATGGCTGGAAATTTTAACTAATGACAGAACCTAGATGCATTCATGAGTACATCACAGTGATTACAGTATTTCACTCTCTTCTGAAACAGACCAAAAAAAAAAAAAATGTCCTTGAAAATCTTAGTGCTATTTTAAGCTGGTATTTTCTCTTAACTTTCAGAAAACTCATTAATCTGCCAATGACTACTCCAAAAGTACAAGCAGCCTGGAGGATGACAGCAGTGTGACTTAGTTCAAAAACCATCCTAGGGACCCTGAAGACTTTAGAAATTGCTTCTTGTTTTTTCTTCCCTTGCATTTCTGCCTAGTCTTAGTGTAGGGGGGAAAGATGAAGAGGAAACTCATCATTAGCTTAACAGAACGGCAGAGCTTTCAAACAGAGAGAGCTGCATCAGACCCTGGGCTCAGGTCTTGTGTTCTTAAACGCCCTGGGAGATGTCTTTTCCTTGAGCTGTCCTTCAGAGCTGTTGGTTCCATCTAAAAAGAGTCCCAGCTTCTGCTGCTATATACCAAACTCGTGCTTCCCTCCACACTCTGAGCTTGAGTGCTTTTCTTTACAGTGCTCCTTACACAGCTAAAGTCACCAGAATTCCAGGTCAGATGTGTCCAGGTTGTAGATCAGGGTTTAAGAGACAATAGATTTAGAAGTAAAAAATTACAATTCAGATTCCTGAAACAATCACTTCCATTTCTATAAAAGATTTCCCCACCGGAGTCATTTTTCACTTGAGCTTTATCCAGAACCATTAAACAATGTTTTGCCTGCTCACAAGTTATAAGAGGTTCAAGTATAGATTCCGCAACACAGATGCAGCTTTCTTGTACAAAAATGGCTATGCTGTTTTTCTCATGTTAACTCAGCTGAATAGAGCCTTCATTTAACTATATTGACAAGGACAAAAAGACTGTAGATGCCTCTCTTTAACATATATATCTTTCTCAATTCTCAATTGAAGGAGGAAATTTCAGAATTATAGGATTATATTTTATGAATACTTGTTCCTGGCTTCAGAAAATTTCCTTAACCACCCTCAGCTTAAATTTGCTCTTTTGTAAATGGAAAGAAAATAGTTGTCTTACAAGTTGTAAAGATTCCTTTATTCAAGAAACAGTTTTTGAGAACCTACTCCATGAAAGGCTCTGGAGTGGGTACTGGAGATGAAAGAAAATACAGAGTGATGAGGTCAGGAAGTTCACAGGTGAGAGAGATGCACAGACTCACACTAATAATACAAGTGTCAGTGTAGGAAGGAAGAAAACTAAATTCAGAGTCATTCAGGCTGAGCTGAAATCTTGCTTCCACCAAGTTCTCATTGTAGAACACTGGAAAACTACTTAACCTTCCTGAGCCCCAGCTTATCCACGGAGATAACAATGCCTCTCTCCTGATTTTCTAAGGATTAAATTCGTACTACTTGATGACACTTGGATCAGTGTCCAGACTATAAAGGTATTAAGTATACACTGACATTCATTAAGTACAACTGGAAACACAAATTGATGTGAGTACACATAAGTGAAACACGGCATTTGGTATGCAGAAGGCTCACTAGAAACGTTCATCCATACTCCTGTCTATCTCACCTCTTCTCCCACAAAGAAGGTCATTGCCTAATGTGAGCAAGGCAAGGGAAGAACTAGAAATGGACTGAAGATCTTAGAGGCGCCAAGCTTGGAGAAGATCCCAATAGCTGGCTGCCTGGGATTCTCAGGTTGAATGCTCCCTGGGGCAGAAAGCAGTCCAACTGTATTCAGAAGGAGCCACTGAACTGCTGGGCCAAGGTAGGGAAAGACAGGGCATAGCACATGTTGATACCATATCTCAGAGCATGGATGTAGGACAACCATCACTCATTCAAGCAATGAGAATTTTCAGGAAGACAGGAGATAGACTAAGCCAAGACACTCTGATGAAGTGGAACAGCTGCTCCAGCCTGAAGACAGTCCATCATGCAGTGGTAACCACAGACAACAGAAGAAATGAGAGCTGATATCATATTACTATTATGGACATGAGCAGTGCTGGTGTTGAACACACTCTCCTGTGCATGAGACTCTACTGAAAGTTGAAAGACACAAGTGCTTAGAACTCTGTTGGAGGCAAGAGGCAGAAACCCAACTCAAATTGATTTAAGCAAAAAATAAATAAATAAAACACATTAACTTGCCTAACTGATGGCTGAGACTTTAGGCATCATTAGATTCAAGCATTAGAGTGAGAGCATCAACTATCTTCTGCATCAAGAATCTGTCTTCCTTCATTTCTTGGCTGTTTTTTATCTGTTTTGTCCTTTTTCCAAGAGTGTTCTTCCCATGGGAAGGAAAGATAACCAAAAATAGGCTTGGTTTGTGTCTTGTTCTTTAAAGAATGCCAATCAAAAAAGTTCCCTTTCCCAATAGTTGTAGTAAAAGTCCCAGGATTTGCTCTGGCTCTTATTAGGCCAACTTGAGTGATGATGTTTTGATTGGCCAGGCCTGGGTCATATGCCCACCCATAGCACTAGAAATAGATAAGCCCATCTGAGCCACCTACCCTCAAAGGGAAATAGAGGTGGTATTGCTCAAAGGGGGCATGAATCTGTGGACAGGTTAAAAAGCCCAGATATCCACTACACCTTTCCACTGCTCTTTCTCTAGGCATCCATAAAACATCTGAGAATGCATTTAGAAGTTAACCAATCTCAGATGATGGCAACAGGGGTAAAAAGCAAGACAGACTCAGGAATGCCATTATGGAGTTAATTATATGAAATGTGTCACCCTGATTGATCATGCAGCATTTAACCTCAAGAACACCAAGACTCCAAGTCTTTTTTGACAAATGGGAGGCAAGGTTTATAAAGACTAGCAGATATGACTGTGACTTACAAAATTAAAAAAAGGAAACAAGAAACACAATTTGATATGATTTAATAAAAGATTTGTTCCTACCACTTCTCATGGGAACCTCTGCACATCTTCCTTCCACTGACAGTTATCATCTCTACCTTTATTGAACAAAAGCACTGGAATGCAGCTGCCAAGGATCAGTAAAGAAAATCATTCTTTTATTAATAAGACTGTTATTAGCAGGGGAAAAAATCCATGTTTGGGGGTTTGCTCTGAAGTTACCGGCCATTTCGAAGAAATATAGCTGACTAGTGCCAACATTATTTCAGGCAATTTCATGATCAAATGTCCTATTATGTTGTTTAAATTTTTTATAGAGATTGTAAATCAGAACTATTTTCTATTTGCCCTAAATATTTAGGTGCTACAGGGAAAGCAGATCAAATTAAAGAGTATTGTGCACATTTTTTACCAAGATCTCCCAGGGGTGTTAATCATTCCACTTGCACCACAGAGCTCTTCAGTGAACATATTTGTGAAACCATCATCTGATGTTCCTCCAATGCCCTCATTAATGTGATGGTTTGGGCTACAAGAGTAGTGCTGAGTTCTTCTCATCTTCAAATTAGGGACCATACTCCTCAAAGTTTTCCCAGAGAGCCTGTAGGAATGTTTTGAGTTGCTCTATTCCATTGCTCCAGCCCCAAATAATACCATGGGACAAGAACCAGAAGAAGAAGGGAGAAACAAAGATATGTAGCCATGCTGGAAGTAATCCTTCTTTCTTTTTAGAAACAGAGGGTCTATATCCACCAAACTTTTAGATGAACATCCCTTGATCTAGAAAATATTCTGTTTAGAGATTTAACCTACTGATACACTCCCACATGTTCATAAAGCTAGATGTTCCAAGATATTTAATGCAGCCTTGGTTATAGTAGCAAAAGATTGGAAACAATCCAAATGTCTTTCAATATGGGTCTGATTAAATACATTATGTCACAGCCTCACAGTAGAAAACAATGCAACCATTTAACAGAATGAAATGGGTTTAGTTAAACTGAAATGGAACTACCTCTAAGATGGGCTGTTAAACAGGAAGAAAAAAGGAAAGCACAGAAGAACATGTATAGTAGAATGCCATTTTGTATTTTTTTTAATGTATGCAAATATTTGGTTATACACACAGAAAGAATACCTCCAGCATGCGGAGAGGGTAGTATTTGCCTCTATAGAGGGAAATAGGGAACCAGCCTTGTTTTCACTGTTATATCTTCTGGTACTACTCTTTAGCACTACTTTTTCTTTTACATTCTGAGTTCTTTTTTCTCTATTTGCAGAGAGCAAGGGCTACCCTTCATTGCAGTGTGCACGCTTCTCATTGCATTGGCTTCTCTTGTGGAGCACAGGCTCTAGGGCATGTGGGCTCAACAGTTGCAGTTCCTGGGCTCTAAAGCCCAGGCTCAATAGTTGTGGTGCATGGGGCTTCATTTCTTTGCAGCATAGGGGATCTTCCCACATCAAGGATCAAACCCATGTCTCCTGCATTGGCAGGTGGATTCTTTACCACTGAGCTACGAGGGAAGTCTTGTGATTTTTTTTAAGTAAAATTTTAAACAAAAAGAAGTATGGTGACTTTCAAGAAATCTAAGAAATATAAAAGATTTCTTGGAAAAAAAATAGTAAAACGATCATTTACGAAGATGTACACTGCTTCTTTGGGCAGTATGATAGGTTAAATTATCATTCCCAATTCTTCACTCCCTCTGTTAATAGAAGGAAACATCCTTGTGTCTTTATAATCTTCCCACTCTGGGTGGAGTTTTCTTCCTGAGGCACTGATGTTAGTCTTGGCCATGCAACTTGCTCTGACTAGTAGCATTAGTGGATGTGACATAAGCAAAGGCTTTAACTGTGCCTCTAGGATTTAGCTTGATCTCTCGCACATCTGCCATCCACCATGAAAAGATTAAATCCTGACTAGCCACTGGCCCTAAAACAAAAAGATATATAAAGCAGACCTGGACCAACCCATAGCCCGGAATCAAGCCCAGCTAATCCAACAGAGCCCAGCTGAACCAGATCCTACAAGCAAACCGGTGAGTAAGAGGTGAGAAAAATCATTCTTGCATGAAAAAGATTTGGAGGGATGCATGTTACAGTTTTATTGCAGCTGTATCTGCCTGATACATATGGAGAAACTAAATTACTTCCTTTGGCTCTCTCCCACCTCTTCTAGGAAATTGTTCCTGATTAACTTCACCCCACTATTGACTGTGATCTCTTCAATGACAGGAACTGTGTGTTATCCATCCCTGTGTCCTTAGACTTCGGCACCATGCCTGGAACAGAATTTAAGAGCTCAAAAGCTCCTTTTCTGACCACCCTATCTAAAGTAGCCACCTCTACCCAACAGTTCATCTCTACCACGTCATACAGTTTGTTTACTTCAGACCACTAGTCACAACCTATAGTTGTTCTGCGAGGTTGCTATCTTGTCTCCCTCACCAGAACATAAACTTCCCAGAGGAAATTACTCAAGGGATTAAAAAAAAGATAAAGAATATATGACTTTCTTACTCTGATTTGCATGACATTCAGACTTATGTTTTACCACACTCTCCAAATTCTATTAGATTGCCCTTCAAGGCCTTTCAAAAGCTGGCCCCAGACTGTTCTTAGTCCCCTGAATCATTGCTCCACTTCGGCAGTACCGTGAAATTCGTTACCCACTCCCTACCCACTCTTTTAGCTCTTCTGTGACATTCTCCATGATGTTCCCTCTGACATAAGTGTTCTTCTCTGCCATCTCTGCTCAGCTAAACTCTGACCATCTGTATTATTTTTAATTAGGTTCAGCTATGTAAAACTCAAAACAACAGGGGCCTAAACAAGATAAAAGTTTAACTCTTTCATTTAATACATTTAGAGGTAGGCAGAATAAGATTGCAAAGGTAATCTATGGCTTCACAGAAATGAGACCTTCCTCGTTCATTGTTCTGCCATGGGTTTCTTCCATTCCCAACTTTACTTCATTATCCAGGATGGCTGCTGGAGCTCCAGCTATTACATTCTCATTCTAGGCATTAGGAAGGAAGGGACCTGGAAGAAGAGCATGTCTCCTCCTTGTAAGGAAACTCTCCATAAATCACACACACACACACACACACACAAATCATTTCATTTATGTGTCATTCAATGAAACTTAGTTACATGCAAAAGGATCTGCCTATAGAAGAGGGATAGTTGTGACCATTGCTGCCAGCAATTTTCCAAAGAACTCTAGTCTTTATTCTGTATGTGTAGCAGGGGGTGAGGACCCAGCTAAAAACTAGGGATTCTATTACTCTAGAGGTAGATGGGAATAAATATTGGGAGACAGCCTGCATTTTCTATGACACCAATTTTTCGAGCTCAGTTCTAAATGTACTTTCTCCTCCTAGAAGCCCTTCCCTGAATCATCAAACTAGCATTCTGACCACAAAAGACTTTTACTTGTATGTTTTATGGCCCCTGCGTAACTAACTACCTAGAGGGATGCTGGTCCAACCTCTCTGTACAGGATGATAGAAAGCGAGCCCTTAGCCATCCTCTGAAGCCTCCATGAGCCTTGGGTCCATCTTTACTAAGATACTGACATTTCTGTTGAAATGAGTGACTTTGCTATTTGAAAGTAACACATCTCAGGTTTAAACAGAAGGAGAATGGAACTTTTACTCTAGTTTCCAGCAAACCCACAAGAATCTACATAAACCAAGGATAACAGGTCAAATACTAAAATCTGGAAGGAATCCCTTAGCACTCAGGGCATAAATAGAAATATACACTCCTCATCAGAGAGGGTGTTGGAACTAGTCCATGGATCCGCTGGCATTTTCTTTCTCCCTTTGTAATTTTTTTTCCCTCTCAATATGACTGGAATATAAATCAGTAGCCTAGAGTCCTTCTGGTTAACAAGGTTCTCATTTGGGAGGTTGCAGCCTAGGAGGCTATTAAAAAGAGAAAGAAAAGTTTCTTCTATAAACATTTCCTGCCAGCTGCTGAGGGCTGAAGTGGAGGGAGGGTGTCTGGGTGACAGCACAGAACAGGACCATTAAGGGAAGAAAATCTGTTAAGAGTAAGAATTCTTGGTCCTTGTTTCTGGCAGATGATCCATGAATAGAAGTCCAACGAGTGGAAAAGAAAACCCCAGGGTAGGAAGAACAAGGGGAAGGGAGCTTTCCACTGATTCAAATGGGCCACAGCTGTCCACGGTATAGCATGAGAGAGAAATCCTGACAGGGGCTTCCAAAATGTTTAAGACTAAATACCTGGACTTTGGAATCTGGAGGAGGGTTGACCTCTTGCCTCAGCATTCTCTATCAATTCCTAGAAGAAGAAGAAGAAGAGCTTGCATTTGCTGGGTTATCACTGTGTGCCAGCAGCACCATGTTAAGCACCTTACATGCATTAATTATCTCAACTAAGGCAATGGCGCCCCACTCCAGTACTCTTGCCTAGAAAATCGCATGGGCGGAGGAGCCTGGTAGGCTGCAGTCCATGGGGCCGCTAAGAGTCCGACACTACTGAATGACTTCCCTTTCACTTTTCACTTTCATGCACTGGAGAAGGAAATGGCAACCCACTCCAGTGTTCTTGCCTGGAGAATCCCAGGGACGGTGGAGCCTGGTGGGCTGCCATCTATGGGGTTACACAGAGTCGGACACGACTGAGGTGACTTAGCAGCAACCTTCACTGGGTCTTCCCTGTATCTCAGTTGGTAAAGAATCTGCCTATAATGCAGGAGACCTTGGTTCAATTCCTGGGTCAGGAAGATCCCCTAGAGAAGGGATAGGCTACCCATTCCAGTATTCTTGGGCTTCCCTGGTGTCTCAGATTCAATCCTTGGGTTGGGAAGATTCCCTGGAGAAGGGAACAGCTACCCACTCCAGTATTCTTGCCTGGAGAATTCCATGAAAAGAGGAGCCTGGCAGGCTACAGTCCATGGGATTGTAAAGTCAGACACAATTGAACAACTTCCACAAAGAGTCAGACATGACTTAACAACTGAACAGCAATAACGTGACTGAACAACTTTCACCAGAGTGCCATCAGGCTGAAGCTAATATTATCCCTGTTTTACTAATTTTACCAATGGGCCTGGTGATGCTCCTAAATTGCCCAAGGTCATTAGGTGAACAAGCAGAAGAACTAGAGTTGGAAAACAAGTTTTTCTCACTGCATAGGCCATACTCTTAGACCTGCATACCATCCCAAAGAAAGAGTATGCCAGATCTTATCAGAGAATCTTTTATCTTCAAGAGTACCCAGAGGAGGAGACTGCTGGTGGAGACCATCTTTTTCACTGAAGAGCTCCTGAACTTTGGGGAAAGACATTGGAGAATGTTCAAATAAGAATTAAGCAACAGCAACAATAATAAATGGAGTAATTACATTGTGCCAGGCAGTGGGCTGTTACATATATTATCTCAGTTAATCCTCTGACTTCCCTGGTGGCTCAGGCAGTAAAGTGGCTGCCTGCAATGCGGGAGACCTGGGTTCAATCCCTGGGTCAGGAAGATCCCCTGGAGAAGGAAATGGCAACCCACTCCAGTACTCTTTCCTGGAAAATTCTGTGGATGGAGGAGCCTGGTAGGCTACAGTCCATGGGGTCACTAAGAGTTGGACATGACTGAGCAACTTCACTTTCTTCACTTTCTTTTTCAATCTTCTGACAAAAGAATTATCCCCATTTTAAAGATGAGAAACCAGTGATACAGAGAATTGAGGTCACATGGCCAGGATATCAGAGTCAAGGAGCAGCAGTAACAAAATTCAAACGCAAGTTTGAAGCCAAAGAGCAAGCTCATTTCTGGTCTCTGGGTGCCTCTCTTTATAAGTGGGTGATTCAGTCAGTCACTCTTTTATTTACTCTTCAAATATAAATTCACATTCACTGTATTTGGGGTTTTTTAGAAAGAAAACCTTTCCATTTTTGTGTGACTAAAGGAGAGTAATAGTTGCTGGGACAGAGAGGAAATCAGGAAGGGAGGGGATCAGTGAGACAAGGTGAGAAGTATATAACGTCTCAACCTAGGCAGTGGGTCTAACATCTTTGATAGGAAGTCAACTGGGGCATAGCTGAACTGGGCACGGGCTGGATGTGAGACAGGGTCGGAAGTGGGGGATAGAGGAAAGAAGAGGCGGGAATGGAACTGAGGAGAAGGGTGGTGCCATGACCATGGCTGAGGATTGGGGGGCAGGGACAGGTCTCTGAGGTATCACGATGGTAAGACCTGGGACACTGGGCTCAGAGTGCCTGATGCAAATCCCAGCCCCTTCCATATGACTCTATCTCAAGCCCTTTTCCTCTCTAAGGTTTTCTTTCCTGGTCAGGAAGAGGGACAAGTACCATTCCCTCTCAGACTTGTTGTGAGGGTCAAATGAGAAAATGAAAGTAAGTGCTTATCAGGGTGCCTGACTCCCTGCTCAGCTACACAGAGATTATTCCTGTATCATAATATAGGATCTGCCAAATCTGGAATAGAAACAGGGAGAGTAAGGTCCATGGTAGTAATAGGAATAATAATAATAACTTATTCTAGTACATATTAGTTATCTATTGGAGTGAAAGTGTTAGTCACTCAGTTGTGTCCAACTCTTTGTGACCCCATGGATTGTAGCCCTCCAGGCTCCTCTGTCCATGGAATTCTTCAGGCAAGGATACTGCAGTGAGTAGCCATTCTCTTCTCCAGGGGATCTTCCCAACACAGGGATTGAACCTAGGTCTTCTGCATTGCTGGAGAAGGCAATGGCACCCCACTCTAGTATTCTTGCCTGGAAAATCCCATGGACGAAGGAGCCTGGTGGGCTGCAGTCCACAGGGTCTCGAAGAGTCAGACACGACTGAGCGACTTCACTTTCACTTTTCACTTTCATGCACTGGAGAAGGAAATGGCAACCCACTCCAGTGTTCTTGCCTGGAGAATCCCAGGGACGGTGGAGCCTGGTGGGCTGCCGTCTATGGGGTCACACAGAGTCAGACACGACTGAAGTGACTTAGCAGCAGCAGCAGCTTCTGCATTGCAGGCAGATTATTTTCCATCTGAGCCATCAAGGAAGCCCCAGGTATCTATTGCTGCATAACAAATGGCCCCCAAACTTACCAACTTAAAACAATAAACAGATATTATCTCACAGCCTATGTGGATCAGGAATCTGGGTTTAGTTTACCTGGCGCAAGATCTCTCATGAAATTACAATTAGTCATCAGATATTGTGATTCCATTTGAAGGTTCACCTGTGGATCTCCTTCCCAGAACATTTATGTGGTAGTTGGTGGGCACTGACCCCTCGCCACATGGATCTCTCCACAGGATTGATTCAGGATATAATAGCTGACTTCCCATGAGACCAGCAACCCAAGAAAGAGCACCCAAGACAGAAGTAATAGTTTTTTTAATAACCTAATCTCAGAAGTGACGGTCTTCCCAGGTGGTAAAAAATCTGCCTGCAATGCAGGAGATACAGAAGACACTGGTTCGATCCCTGGGTTGGGAAGATCCCCTGGAGGAGGGCATGGCAACTCACTGTAGTATTCTTTCCTGGAAAACACCATGGAGAGAGGAGCCTGGCAGGCTATGGTCCACAAGGTCGAAAAGAGTCAGACATGACTGAAGTGACTGAGCACACACGCTCAGAAGTGACAGCCCATCACTTTGGCCATATTCAATTCATTAGCAGAAAGTAAGTCCAGCCCATCCTAAAGCAGAGGATATTATACAAGGACATGAATACCATGATAAAAGGATAGCTAGAGGCCTGCCACATGGTGTATTCAGTAAGATCATGAAACCTTCAGTCATCCTGTCACCTAATCTCTTAACATATGACCTGCTTTCTCACTGAAAATGATGTTGAAAATTGAGTTCTCAATCATTCTCAAGAATATGGAATCAAGGTAAAATGTAGTTTTCAAACTTTTGGTGACATAAATATATCCCCAGTTAAAATCTTCTTCAGTGGAAGAATGGATAAACATACTGTTTTATACTTATAAAATCAAATACTATTCAGCCCAAGTTTAAAACCAGGAAAGAAGTGCAGATACACCTAACTACCCAGAGGAAGAGCCAGAGCATCATTTTGAATGAAAGACCCCTAACACAAGTGTACATTCTATATGGTTGCATTTACAGGAGACCCCAGGCAAGAAAATATAATGTATCATGATAGAAATCCATCAGTGGTTGCCTGAGACAAAGAGTGGGGGGTTATATGTGAAATAGATCACCAGTCCAGGTTCGATGCATGAGACAGGGTGCTCAGGGCCGGTGCACTGGGATGACCCAGAGGGATGGGATGGGGAGGAAGGTGGGAGAGGGGTTCAGGATGGGGGACACATGTACACCCATGGCTGATTCATGTCAGTGTATGGCAAAAACCACTACAATACTATAAAGTAATTAGCCTCCAATTAAAATAAATAAATTTTTTAAAAAAGAGTGGGGGGTTAAGGATTAGCTGGAAAGAAGTACAAGGGATCTTTGGGATGATAAAAATGTTCTCTATCCCCACTGTTGAATCTTATTAAACCACACACTTTAAATGGTACATTTTAGGGACTTCCCTGATGGTCCAGTGGTTAAGACTCCATGTTCCCAATGCAGGGAGCATTGGT